>NC_143262.1:81317500-82567500 GCF_984573655.1 Nuphar pumila
AAGACAAGCACTCATAACAATGCTTGTAATACATACAATTACCATCAAATGGCTCAGTCCATCAACATTAATTAAATTAATCGTAAGGCATAAACCATTGCATCACAAGCCATTCATAAGCTATACATAATAAGCAATCATACAACAACAGTTATATCACAATATGTAAGCAGCTTATAAGACAAGCGGCCACATCAATCCTAGTTGCCACCAGTTTGTAGATTACGAGCTGTATGCAATCACATCAATCATAAGAGATGCAAGCCAACGTGCTACATTACAATAAGCACCAAACAGTTCGACCAAGGGGTAAAGCAAGTCACATGCTAATATGTAACAACTGGTATAATGCTATTATTATAAGCATTTAACTAGTATGAGAAGCTAGATGTTACTTAGCAAAGAACTGCGTAAGCAGTTTAACAAACTAGAGTAACGCCTCGACAGACGGGTACAACTCAACGAGTAGCATACTGAATTACCGAGCAAGTAAGCAATCGACCAGTGTGAACAAACTTTATGTTTCGATATTACTGGCCTGCGGGTACGTGCAGATATAACAACAACAACAACTACGCCTTCATCCCAAAACAATTGGGGTCGGCGATATGAACAAAAAAAAAATCAATTTGGGTCTTCCACATGAATCCTTCTCCTCCAATCATTTCTATCCAATGCCATGTCCTCGATGAGGTTCAAAGCATTCATATCCTTTCCTATCACCTCCATTCATGTCTTCCTAGGCCTACCCCGACCTCTTTTAACTAATATATTTTCCCATTTCTCCATCCTTCTAACTGGAGCATCATTAGGCCTTCGCCGAATATGTCCAAACCACCGTAAACGATTCTCTCTCATCTTATTTTCAATGGGTGCAACGCTTACCTTCTTTCGTATCTCCTCATTTCGAATCTTATCTTTTATTGTACTTCCACACATCTATCTCAGCATACGCATCTCAGCTACACTCATTTTTTGAATATGATGTCTCTTGGCAGCCCAACATTCTGTACCATATAGTAAAGCGAGCCTAATAGTCGTCCTATAAAACTTTTCCTTCAACCGCAATGGCATTCTACGATCGCACAACACTCCAGTTGCAAGTTCGGGCGTCTGTTATTCTATGCATTTTCAATAACCCGAATAGCTAATTGAGTCCGCTCCTAAAGGGACGACTTTAGCCGAGAGAGGATTCCCCAAAGGCAGGTAAGCAGTGCCACGGATGCATCCAACTTCTGCAGAAGTGTTGAGCTAACTATTGTAGCCCCTTTCCCGTAACTTCAATGACTGGGGAGGCCGGATCATTGCCCGTGGGGTGGTTGTTAACAACCTGTCCATTGGAGTTTTGTACCGCTATGTCCTCTCCCTTGACAGACAACAAGAAGCGAATGGGTGTGTTAGGGGTTGCTTAACTAATGACCCATTCTATGTTGTGGTCTTTAAACCACTCGAGCATCTTGCCTGTGAAGGCGAATGTGAGGTCATTTTATGTGATTACAGCATTGTGCATTTAGCACTGTTCGAGGTCGCACGGTCGTGTCATCCGATCATCGCAGTACTAGCGTGTAGTGCACGACTATAAGTACTCTAGGATGAAAGGGGTATAGCTCCTCAATAAGAGCCTCATCAGAAGTGTTTCACAAGGATGTAATGCTTCTCAAACTATACTTTGACATTCTTTGTCCTTTGAAACAACCAGCAGCTTGTGCCAACATTTGGCATGTGATTATCTCGAATCTCATCCGCTATCGGGGTATCTACATGCCTCACATGACTCGATACTGGCCTCGATAGACGGGATACGGGTTTCTCAACAGAACCAGCCAATCACCTCCTTCCAAATGCTTCGATTTGGGCAGTCTTTGATGCTTTTGCATAGCTCTCTAAAATCTCAAGTCAACTCTGCAGGACTGCGTACACGAAGAGCTAGGATCCTTGTGAGGTATCCCTCTCCTTAGACGAGGATGTATCGCTCGCTCCCGACTCAACTCTTGTCGCAAGAGGGAGAGCCGTAGATGTCTCTTACATCCTCCACGAGGATGCCTTAAAAGCGTATGCAATGAGCGAGAACCTGAGCGTCATCTGCAATAGCAAGACAGTAACAACACATATGCAAAAGCAAGAGCCTGGGCGCAAAGCGCGACGGCAAAGTAAAGACTGTGAGCAGGAGTGCAACGCAAAACCTTTGCGCAATGCGCGACGGCAAAGTAAAGACTGTAAGAAGGAGTGCAACGCAAAACCTTTGCGCAATGCGCGATGACAAAGTAAAGACTCATAGAAGGTAAAAGACACAACAGAAAGTAAAGGGCAAGGATCGCGAAACCGCGTCCTTGAGTTAAGTGCATACTCGTATATATATATATATATATATATATATTTATATATATATATTTGTATATATATATATATATATTTATTTAATGGTCGTTTTTAGTTAGTTGAACTTAATTCAATTGTCCAAGTCTTCCGTGCAATTTTCCCCTACCTCGGAGAGTTGCAAGCTTGCTGGTGTCTGCGGGTGTACACGATTGACGGCTCGGGTCGCGGAGCACGAGCGAGATCCGTCGTACTGGCTGCATAAGCGACAATCTTAGCACGCTAATACCAAAAATAGAAGGTTAGAGACACTGATGTCGTCCTGACGTGAAGGAAGGAGAGGCAAGGGCATCGTGCCTCTGCGCACCTACTATCAGCGCAAGAAGCAGGGGCAAGGGCTGCGAGCCCCTGCTGACCTGCTGTCAGCAAATTACAAGGAGGCAGGGGGTTGTATCCCTGCCCTCAGAAAGCGAGGGCAGGCAGGGCTGCGCCCCTGCCTGACAAAGTAGAAGAGAGGCAGGGGGCTTCGCCCTTGCCTGTCAAACATGCATGGAGGCAGGGGCTTGGCCCCTGCCTAATGAAATGCGAGCAGGCAGTGGGCGAAGCCCTTGCCTGATGCCAGGGAAGAACGAGGCGAGGGGGCTTGCTCTTGCCTGCCGAAAAACAATGGAGGCAGGGGCGATGCCCCTGCCTAAAGAGCGAAGAGGCACAGGGAGGGGGGATCGACCCCTCCCCTGCCAAAACAAAGAGCAGGGAAGGTAATGCAGGCCACGTCGGAGGAGGAGTGAAAACAGAAGCACACCGTGAATCGGTGTGGCTCCAACTCTTTATTAATATCAATAAGTTTCAATAATCAATGGGGAAACAACAAACAGTAAAGAAATGAAGGAAAACGGAATGCAAGTAATAAAGGAAGAAGCAAAAGTGCAGAAAAGAAAATGACGACTGAAGCTTTTCCAAACAGTCTACCCACACAACCCTAGGCGTGAGCATTTTAAAGGCTATTTACTGGACCCGGGTCGTGGGTCCAGACTTGGGTCCGAACCGCGATCCGGGTCAACTTCCATCTGCTGCTGGTTCTGGGACGTGTGAACTCCACCACGCCTGGAGTAGGTGCGCAGGGGTACCTCCCTGCGTCGTGGCTCCGTCCCTGCAAGTGGGTCATACACGCGAAGCCGCTCATCTGTCCTTTGTGGCGGATCGGGTGGCACGCTGGGCCCAATCGGGTCCTGCTCTGCATCAGAGGGGCTCGACCCCCTCCCCTGCCATAACAAGAAGCAGGGAGGGGGGCCAACCCCCTCCCCTGCCGTAATGGGGAGCAGGGAGGGGGCTCAGCCCCTCCCCTGCCGTAACAAGAAACAGGGAGGGGGCTTAGCCCCCCCCCCCTCCCCTACCTACAAGGGTGCAGGGAGGAGTTGGGCCCCTCCCCTGCAACAAGAGGGTACCGGGAGGGGCTCGGCCCCTCCTTTACCAACCACGGCGCAGGGAGGGGCTCCACCCCTCCCTTGCTAAAAGGAGTCGCAGGAAGGGGGCTTTGCCCCTCCCCTGTGATTTAGGGCAGCAGGGAGGCATCTCGGCCACCCTCCCTGCGCAACGAAAAGGTGAGGGAGAAAGAGAAACGAGAGGGGAAAAGTAGAAAAAGAGGGGAGAAGAGGCGTACCTGTGGGTCGCCGGAAGGAAGGGGGTCACCGATGAAGCTCCGGTCGGTCGATGATCTGAAAGGAGGTCGCGGGTGGTGGCGGGCTGACAGTGGTCTCCGGCGAATCGAGGAAGACGAGAGAGTCGGTGAGGGAGAGAGAGTCGAGTGAGCGAGAGAGTAAGTGAGTCAAGAGGGACAGTGAAAAGGGTAGAGGGGAAGGAGGTTTCGAGAAACCTCCCCCCTTTGCCTCGTTGTCTCTCAAAGGCACGAGAGGCGTGTTAAATTACGTATATATACATATACTTATATATATATATATATACATACGTATATATATATATAAGTATATATATACATATATGTATATATATACATATTTCTTTTTTTGTTTTCTTATTCTCCAAATACCCAATAGGGGTATTTTGGTAAATCCCCATGTAAACTCTTCCCTTTCCTTTTTCTCTTCCTTTTTTACTTTTTCTTTTTTCTTTTCTTTTTTTCTTTTGCTTTTTGTAAGACCACAAGGGGCCCCACCCTTCTTGTCGTTGGGGCCTCAACGGTCATATTTATGACCGTTGGGGCTCCCATCGACTAGATGGGAGCCCCCTTGTGGTCCCTTCTTCTTGGCTTCCTCCTCTATAAATAGAGGAGGCTTTCTCTTGTAATTGTATTGGGTTTTTTACCCTCTTCTTTCTTTCTTCAATAATATCCAACTTATGACTTTAAGTCATTTTTCCTTTAGTATGTTTTTTGTATACACTTCTAGTGTTTGTGTTCTTGGCTCTTGTGATCACTCTTAAGAAGTGGTTTGCTTTATTGGTGCTTCCACCCCTCATCATTACATGGTATCAGAGCAAGGTTGGTGATCGGGCTTGTCTTTTTTTTTTTTCTTGGGACGTGTGCCTCTCAAGCTTTAGAAGGAAGAAAGACTATTCGGTACCTATGGAACACGATTCTAAAGTTGAACTTTCTTTTAAGCTCAATGGATCCAATTACCTTATGTGGGCATCTGCTATGGAAAATCATCTAAGGGGTAAGAAACTTTGGGGTTTTGTTATGGGAACTACTCCCAAACCCTCTCTTGTTCTCACTAAAATTGAAAATGGGGTTGAAAAAGCTTTAGATGGCGATGAGCGCATCAAAGCTATCAATGACCATCAATCCAAAGTTGAGGATTGGGAAAGTAACCTTGCTAAAATTTTGGCATGGTTTATGAACAATGTGGACCTCAAAAATTGTGCCAACATTGCTAAATTTAGAAGAGCCAATGAAGCATGGTTCTTTCTTAAGGGTATGTATACCCAAAAGGATCTTGCTAGACAATTTTTTTGTTAAGAAAAAATTTGTTCCACTAGACAAGCGGATATGAGTGTCCGTGACTACTTTAGCTCTTTAACCCCTCTTTGGGATGAGCTTGTTCTTCTTGAGCCCAAATGGGTAGCTTCGGAAGATATTGAGTTAAGAAGAGAACAAATTGAAAAAAAACATTTTTTCCAATTTTTCCATGGTCTTCGACCGAAATTTGAACAAGTTAGGGCATCCCTTCTCCATAGAAGTAAAGCCTTACCCATTGAGGATGCCCTTGCCGAAGTATGCCAAGAAGAAACTCGACTTGGCCTAAGTATTAAGAGTGATGAAGTTTTGACAGTTACTAGGCCCGGATCAAATGTAAAAGCATATAGACCTCCCCACTTTAACAAAACTAATGGATCTAGAAAGGGAGTGATTTGTCACTATTGTAATGAACCGGGACACATTAGACCAGTTTGCCCAAAGCTTAAGGGAAAAGTGACCGCGGTTGGAGAAAATTCTCCAAAGAAGGAAGAAGAAAGTGTCAAAGAGGGAGATATCAAAGAAACTCTTAATAATATCTCTGAAGTTCTCCAACATCTTCTCAAGACTTCTTCATCTTCAACATCCGGAGCCGTTATCGCCTATTCTTCATCACCTCTAGGTATGTGGATACTAGACTCCGGTGCTTCTTTTCATATGACATCTCATAAAAACTCTCTTTCTAATGTTTTTTTCGAACCCATATCTTCTTATGTTTCAACGGCCGATGGGACATCTTTAAAAATTGAAAGCATTGGAACACTTGATTTTAAAACTTCTCAAAACTTTTTCGTTCCTAAAGTGAGAGTCGTTCCAAAAATTAATCTAAATCTTTTTTCCGTTTCCCAAATCACCGATCATGGATGCCAAGTCTCTTTCTCACCTAAAGATTGCACCGTGCAGGATCTCCAGTCAGGGAAGCTGATTGGGCAAGGTCATAGAAGGGGTGATCTTTATTTTATGTACTTTTTGACTCTTCCACCAAAGTCATTTTATAATCTTATAAAGGACAAAAGTATTGGCATTTGGCATGAGAGACTTGGTCATCCAAATTTTGTAAAGATGTCTCTTTTCCTTTTTTGAACAATACTTGTAAAGACAATCACATAACTTGTAAAGATTGCATTTTTGGGAAATCTAAAGCTATTCCATTCCCTCAAAGAAATTATTTCACCACTCGACCTTTTGAACTTATTCATTCCGATGTATGGGGACCTTCCCCTATTTTATCCAAAGGAGGTTTTTCGTACTATGTGGTCTTTATTGATGACTTCACTCGATTTACATGGATTTACTTCTTAAGTCGCAAAACCGAAGTTTTCTCCTTCTTTAAAGAATTTCATGCAATGGTTAAAAATCAAATTTTAGGAAATCTATCAATTCTTAGATCCGATTCGGGAGGCGAATACATATCCAATGAATTTCAAATCTATTTGAAAGAAAATGGAATTTGCCATCAACGTTCTTGTCCAAACACTCCGCAACAAAATGGTTTTGCGGAAATGAAGCATAGACACATAATAGAAACCACAAGAACTTTATTAATTTCAAAAAATATTCCAAAATCCTTTTGGGCCGAAGCGGTTCTAACCTCAACATATCTTATCAATAGAACCCCTTCATCTTCTTTGAAAAATCTTTCTCCATTTGGGAAACTTTACAATATGTCTCCCGATTATAAAAGACTAAGAATTTTCGAATGTAAATGCTTTGTTAGACTCACAAAAGTGATAAACTTTCTTCTAGGGCAATTGAATGCATTTTCTTAAGATATGTCGAAAAACAAAAAGGTTATCGATGTTTTGACATATTCAAAAACAAACTTTATATCTCAAAAGATGTCACATTCTTAGAAGAAGAAAGTGATTTTTCGCATAAACCAAATGAAAATATTGATTATTCTTTTTTATTTGACTTGTTACCTCAAGAAAACGTCATAGATGGTCATGTTGAATCTAGTGAATCTTTCATAGAGGATCATTTTGAACCTCCAAATGATGACCAAAGTTTAGAAGAAAATGTACCAAGACAAACACAAGTCTACTCTAGAAGGAATGAAAGTAATCCACCTTGTGCCCTTGAAATTTTTTCTTAAAATGAGTCGATTAAAGAATCCTCTCAACGAAGATCAAATCGTATTTCTAAAGTACCAAATAGATTTGTATCTTATGATTCTTTTTCTCCAAATTTTCGAGCATGTCTGCTAGCTCTTCACTCATTTCATGAACCATCTCATTATAATGATGCTAAACAATATGCTCATTGGAATAAAACAATGGGACTGAAACTTAATGCACTTAAAAGGGCACAAACTTGAGAGATCATTGATCCACCTAATGGCAAGAAACCCATTGGATGTAGATGGGTTTTTAAAGTAAAAACTAAGAGTGATGGCTCATTAGAAAGATATAAGGCTAGGTTAGTGGCCAAAGGATATGCCCAAGAGTATGGGGTAGATTATGATGAAACTTTTGCCCCAGTTGCTCGAATGACTAGTGTTCGAGCTCTTATTTCAATAGCCTTTATTAAAAACTGGCCAATTTTTTAACTTGATGTCAAAAATGTCTTTTTAAATGGAAATTTAAATGAAGAAGTTTATATGGAACCACCTCCGGGTATGAATTTAAATGGTAAAATTTTAAAATTAAAAAAGGCCTTATATGGACTTAAACAAGCTCCTAAAGCTTGGTATGACAAGTTTAGTAATGTATTAATCAATTTAGGATTTACTTCTTGTTATACTAACACTACTCTTTTTGTTAAGAAGACAGGTGATATCATTGTTATTCTTCTGTTGTATGTTGATGATATGATCATCACTGAGAGTGACAAAAAGGGGGTAAATGATGTGAAGTCTATGTTAAAAGAAACTTTTGATATGTCTGACCTTGGATTCTTGAGATATTTTTTAGGAATTGAAGTGGCTTACTCCTCGCGAGGATACATCATATCTCAAATGAAATTAGCTGCAGACATCTGTACCAAGTCAGGAATATCTGATGAAAAGAAAGTTGAGACTCTCGAAGTCATCAATGCAAAACTGAGACTTGAGCATAGTGTTCTTCTTGAGGATCCAACCCCCTACCGTCAATTAATTGGATCTCTCACCTATTTATCCATCACCTGTCCATATATAGCTCATGTGGTTCATGCTGCAAGCCAGTTTTAGCATGCACCTACTACAGTTCATATGGCGGCCGTAATGAGAATTGTGCGATACATCAAAAATACCATCTCCAAGGGACTCTTCTTATCATCTTCCTCATCTCTTGAATTAACTGCTTTTACTGATGCTGACTGGGGAAGAAATCCCAATGATCGTATCTCAACTACTGGTCTTTACGTTTTTTTAGGTGAATCTCTCATTCCGTGGAGATGCAAGAAGCAGCAGAAGGTCTTACTATCATCCACTGAAGTTGAATATCTGGCCATGGCAATGACAACTATGGAAATCATATGACTCAGAAGTCTCCTTGGTGACATGGGCGTTCTCATTTCCTCTCCCACCAAGCTTTGCTGTGATAACAAAAGTGCGATATACATTGCAAGCAATCATACTTTTCACGAGCGGACCAAGCATATCGAAATGGATTGCCATTATGTTCGAAACGAATACCTCAGAGGAACTATCACATTGTCATATGTTACTTCAGAATATCAACTGGCTGACTTCTTCACCAAAGCGCTCCCAACTCCACGATTTATGTTTCTTCTTAGCAAACTTTCAGTCTTCTCCCCGTAAAGTTTGAGGGGGCATGTTAAATTATGTATATATAAATATATATATATATATATATATATATATATATATATATATATATACATATACTTATATATATACATACGTATATATATAAGTATATATATACATATATGTATATATATACATATTTCTTTTTTTGTTTTCTTATTCTCCAAATACCCAATAGGGGTATTTTGGTAAATCCTTATGTAAACTATTCCCTTTCCTTTTTCTCTTCCTTTTTTACCTTTTCTTTTTTCTTTTCTTTTTTTCTTTTGCTTTTTGTAAGACCACAAGGGGCCCCACCCTTCTTGTCGTTGGGGCCCCAACGGTCATATTTATGATCGTTGGGGCTCCCAACGACTAGATGGGAGCCCCCTTGTGGTCCCTTCTTCTTGGCTTCCTCCTCTATAAATAGAGGAGGCTTTCTCTTGTAATTGTATTGGGTTTTTTACCCTCTTCTTTCTTTCTTCAATAATATCCAACTTATGACTTTAAGTCATTTTTTCTTTAGTGTGTTTTTTGTATACACTTCTAGTGTTTGTGTTCTTGGCTCTTGTGATCACTCTTAAGAAGTGGTTTGCTTTATTGGTGCTTCCACCCCTCATCATTACAAGGCGGTGCCTCAGGCTGGGTCCGGGTCAGGTCCGGGTCCGGATCCGACCTGAATCCAAAGATTTTTTTTTATTGTTACATATAGTGCGTTGAGGTTTGGTTGTGACACTTGTTAACAAAACTTTAATATACCTTCCTAATCCATGAAAGCATAGTATACTTTATCAAAATGGGTCACTGTTACAACCCTGCCTATATGTCGAGGGTCTAAATATGTATCTAGCTCATAATGTTATGTGTATTGGGTTTGGGATTCTTTGAATTCAATGTAGTCAGGTAAAGGTCCAAGTAGGGTGATGGATCGAGCAGTCATAGGATCCAAACTGTTTACTTGAAGGTTGTCTCAATAAATAGCTCCATTGTAAAGAGAAAGATCATTGATTGTTACAAGAATTCATCCTTTTGTATGTTATGAGGCCTTCTCGTTCAAGTGAAGCAAACCCTTTTTTTCCTCACCTCTCTTCTTCCCACATTTCTCTTTTTTCTCTTTACTCTTGTTAGGACTAAGTGCTTTGCTAGGGTTGAACAATTGGTATCAAAGCGATGATGATCAAAGACCGGCGAGTGTTCATCGATACACTTCACGAGAGTTGATTTCACGATCATGCACAATGATCGTGGAGGTAATCATGGCTACATCAATTTCGAGCATCGATAAAGTCGACACCCTCTTTGATAGCCTCTATAGCTACATGAAGGTTGCCTTGCCTAGGGGGTTAAATCTTGGGAGACTATGAGCTTAAATGACATCGATTTTGCCTTGCAAGAGATGGAATGCTCGATTTGTGGATTAGGAATTCTGGAGATTGACATCTTCTTTGAATGCCTCGTTCTCTTGGTAATAGAGTCTGCCCACTATACACAGCTCATACGCAAGCTACAGCGACTCAGCCCATGGAGGCCTTGAACCCCTAGGCTTGGCTCAGCTACTATGATGTAATTTGTGTTTATTTTACTTGCATTTCAAATGCATATGGTCTAATAAGGGTGTATGCAGGTTCTTGAGTTAGGAAGGAGTTATAATGAAATATGCGGAAATATAAAACAAGGGCCTCTAAGGGTTTACAAGATCACAAACACAAAGTGCACATGCATAAGTCCACTATGGGACAATACAAGAGCCAACAATGGCAACAACAAAAAAGTAAAAAATATATCTTTATTGAATAAATGCTTGAGCAAAAAGCATTAACAAAGTGAGGGACAAGAGATCTCTTTAAATGCATATCAAAGAAGAAGAGGGAGCTCCCTAAGGAGTCGTTGGGAGCTCCCAACGGTCATAAATATGACCGTTGGGCTCCCAATGACTCTATGGTCTAAAAAGACCATAGAGCCCTTGCCCCTTTTACATAAAGACAAACAGAAAAAATAAAATATAAAAATACAAAAAACTGTCCCTAGTTGACTGTACTTATTACAAATGAAAAAGATGAAAATGCCCCTGATGGTCAATAGAATTTATATATATATATATATATACATATTTTAACGGGAGCATGCATACATAGGACACATCCACTATATCCACTTGTGGGTCTATAAATACATGAGTTGGTGCCAAAATTAGTATGATTAAAAAATCAAAATTTTCTCTCAACTCTCTCTCTCTCATCTCTCCTCTCTCACTTCTCTCATTGGGAGATCTGTTCATTATAGATCTGGGCTAGCTGAGGTAGTCTCACTAGAGGATTGTTCTTAGATCGTGTTCCACGCCTAGAACAGTCCATCGGCTGAACCGCATCAACTTTCTGGCATGAACTCCGTCCAAGTCATCTTCCTTTGATCGTGATTCACCTTGGAAAGGTTCGGATAGGCTCCGAAAAGTGTGGGAGCGCTTCTGGAGATTGCTCAACTCAGATGTACACTCAGTTTGGGAGAATTAAACTAGCTGAGTGAAGACTGGATAGCTATAGTGGTTGATCTATGTTTTTCCGGCAGATCTGATTAAAATCAGGCCAAAATCCCTTCAATTTCGGTGGATTCTTGCTGAGATTAGTTAGATCTAACTCTTCACGAGTAGATTTGAGTGTGCTCACTGGAAATTCACGCAAAATGGGCTTGAATCGAGTGATTCAAGTCATTCTCCGGCTCTTTGCTCGTTCAGTTTGATTTTTCCAGCGGCTGATCTGTAGATCTGCAAATTCTGGCCAATTCCAGCGATCTACCGCGTGAAAATTGATGATCAATGCCTCTAGGTACAATCTGGAGCTTTGCATAGCTGGAGTAGGGTTGAGGATCCTGGAATAGTGCAATTTTTGGTGACTCTCTGGCAGAATTCTGTATTCTTTCGCTGCTCTGCTACAGAAGAATTTTCGGTGACTTGCATGGACAATTCCGGTGAATTCGGGAGGAGTTTGGACATGTGCTTCGGGTTGTGATGTGCTTGATGTGTGTATTTTGAACGAGTGTGGGAGTTATCAGATTTTACCGGAATCCGGCGTGAAGGAGGATTTTTTGGTGATATGTCAGGAACTCTGCTCTGTACAGTGTACAGTGAGTTTTCTGGCACTTCCGAGGACAATTACGCACAATCCGTGCATTATCCGACGAGTGCATGCTAGTGGGAGTTCCTTGGGATGTCTGGAGTGTGCGTATGGGTTGCGCTTGATCAGAGGTGTTGTGGTTGAAGTGCTAGCTTAGCATTTTCTGGCACCGGTCAGAATTGTTTTGTTTCTGCAGAGTGCACACTCATATTTTTCGGCATACTTTGCGGCCTTGTATCTCGGTGTCCATGTCGAGTCTATGAGTAATTTTTGGTGTGTGTGTGTTCTCGGTATATCAGAGATTATATCTGTAAAGTTTGAGGCTCAGACTCGTATTTTGTATTTTGTAACATTGCAAAGTTGTCTCCAGAAACAAGGCTGTAATATGTTGACAGAACACTTGTAGAGTTCGCCAAGTGTAGTTCGCCAAGTGTTTGATCTTTGTACTTTTGAGCCATTTTGAGTTGTAATGAGAATATATGCAGCTCAGTTGAGTTGGAAAGTGTCTGTATGAGTGTCTTTGAAGGGGAATTGAGGATTTTGAAGAACTTGAAGGGACAAACTCCAAGGAAAAACCAAGTTAAGACAATTTGAACTTGAAGCTACCTACTTGGAGTCCAATCGGGTTGCATACTCTTTTGAGAGTCACATTGAGTATATTTTGGGAGATCCTAGTTAGGGCCTGTCAGTTGGTGTTTGAAATTGCAAACTACAATGTGGATCTGGATCCTTTGATTGCCCGATCCATCACCCTACTTGGACATCTGCCCAAATACATTGAATTCTCCCAAACTCAACATCCTATTAAAATATGGGCCATATACATATCCAGACCCTCCACTATTGCTGACCATTGTAGATTAATCACATGTGCCTTTGATTTTAGTCATCTATTCTGAAACAAACTCGTTTTCCTTTTGCAGTTCAAAAAAAACTTTTATCATGTGCATCACATTAGCTTGGGAGATGTGTATAAAATTTAAATGATTTTTGTTAGTAAGTCTGCAGTATTAGATATTTCAATAACCTATGCCAGAATTTCCTTTCAAAGGCTGCAATAATCTACCCAACCAACGGTTGGTCCTTAAGAGTCTAATCTTATATGCTGGATGTTGAGTCGTAGTTCTCTTCATGGCTTCTTCTGTAGTCATCTTATTCTTGATTAGTGTTTCAGGCAGTGTTGTGAGAGGCGTACGCCTCAGAGGCGAAGCGCAGGCTCAACGCCTCGCTTCGCCTCATCGCATTTACAACCTTGCTTGAGAGTCTCACGTTGTGAGAGGCGTACGCCTCAAAGGCGAAGCGCAGGCTCAACGCCTCGCTTCGCCTTATCGCATTTAACAACCTTGGTTTCAGGTGGTGGAGTCCCATTTAAACGACTTGGGAGTTTCATTAAATATATCAAATGTAAACAACTATGGTTCCTTTCCATACCATGAAGATTCAAAGGGTTAATTAACATTGGAAACATGATATTAGAAGAATAACAAATGGATGAAATAACTTGCTGAACAACAAAGAGATATTGTTCTGAAATCTCGATGTCAACAATGTTAAGACTAATCTTAGAAGTTTAGCCTGTTGAGAAAGAGAAGGAAAGGAGGAGAAAAGGAGAATCCGGAAAAATAACAGAAGAAGAAAGGAATAAAGAGAAGACTATGTAACATGGGTACTTCTTGGATGCCCCCATGCCCGTGTCTACAGTCTACATGGTACCACACAGGTGTGAGTGCTGGTATGTTCAGGTACAGGTCAAACCAGTTTTCAGTCAGGAGCTGACCTGTTTTCCTGTTTTAGAAGCAGTCAATGTTTGATCAAACATGATGGCTCATTCTTATTCATTTTTGAGATGCATAAAGGTCATTTTCAGCCATTCTTCTATGGTTATGTGTGTGTGTGTGGATATGGTGTCTGTGTGTGTGTGTGTGTGTGTGTGTGTGTGTGTGTGTGTGTGTGTGTGTGAGAGAGAGAGAGAGAGAGATGAAATGACAAAGCAAGAATGAGGATATGGAGAAATCAGGATGAAGAAGAAAGAGAAAGAAGGAAACAATAAAACACGATATATTGATGAGAAAAGGATGGAAAAAATAGGATAGAACAAGTCTAGTCTTAAGAAATGAATTGAGTTAGAAAGATCAAGAAGCTCAAACGTGAATATCATTCTCAAATTTTCTAGCTCTGATCCCATGAAAAATCTAGGTGAATAATGATGAACCATGAGCATCAGACAAATGGTGAAGAGAATCACTTGTGATCCCTGATCTTGTCCAATAGTAAAGGGCTTTGTCCGTTAATTTTACTAATAATAATGTAAACAGTTAGGCAAGCATCAGACCCAATGTGAGAACTCTTGTTATAGTCACCAAAAAATTGTCTTTGGTTGTTGGAAGAAGTAAAATGTGATATTTGCAGTGGACACATTGAATAGATTTGACATTTTCTTTACCATTTCCATTCTTGCTACCTTTTCAGTCAATAGCTTTCAGCTTTCATGCGTGATTTTAGGATAAATTTTTTTCTGATTTTCAAGCTTCATGTTCATCTGACTTCTAGTTGTATGATGTTATACATGCATTCTACATTCTTAGGTTATAAAGTCACAGCGATTTAGAGCTCATGCGGAACCAGCTTCTCTTCCTGCAAGTGATATTTCTGCTTATTTTCAACAGTGCCCCCAATGTGGTAATTACAATATCATTAGCACTATGTCCCTGGAATCCAAGTTTTCTTGTCATCAAGATTAACAATTTTGAGTGTCTTTGCTGCCAATTGAATGCAGCGGACAAGTTCTATATATATGTTTTTATTATGTTGTTTACGTTGACAAGTAGAGAAAATTTTCAAATTTTGTAAGATCTTAGGGCATGTTTGCAATGTCGTGTCAGTCTAATTTCTCAAGATACTGTGATTGTAAATTAGAATCACAACACTTTCTCAAGGTTAGTGAAACATGAAAATAAGTACAAGTTACAATTGTGATTGTGAGCTGTGATTGTTTTTGCCTTGAATCTTGTGAAAGTTGGTCACAAGATTGACCTTCTTATCAACAAACAACTTTTATTCTCTCAGCTTGATTGTTCATCACCACCTCTAACCAAAGCAAACATGCCCTCAATCTTAAATACCAACTCCTAGGGCCACATTTGCTTTGGTCACAGGTGGCATAAGCCATCACACTTGAGAAAGTCGCAGGTTCGGTCCTGTGACCAAACTTTCTCAAGTTTCAAGGGAGGAGCATTATCAAGTGAGAAATACACATGCATGCACACACACAAATTTCCAACCATAGATATTATTGAATCTAGTGACTGCGCCAATACTAGAGGTGTAACGATCCCAACTAATCCTTGTAAAAATAGTGATTTTTTTTTAAAACAAATGCGAAAACAAAACCTAAGGATTCGAGGTCTCACAAATTTAATATATACTAAACCACAACAGATAGTGCATTGAATCAACGAAGAATAATTAACTTTATTAATCAATTGAATAAATGTCATATAAGCTAAAATAATAGAAAATTATCTATGTTAAGGAGCCACTCTATCAAAGAACCCAAAACTAGTCACTGGACTCACAGTCTCCAGCTAGCAAGTCGCCCCATCACTGAGCACCCGGTCCTATAAAACAGTTTTTTAAAACAGGTAAGAACTAAATTCCTTTGTACAAATTCCTTTAAAAATTCAAATAGAAAAGAAATAACATAAACCAAATTTATGCATAATTTTAGAGGAATATTACAAGTTTCATAATCAACTTACCATTCAAGCATTTAAACAAGTATCATGCAATAACAATCATCATGCGAAGCAAAATAAGCATGAATGTATGAACTAATGTTGAACCGTAAATATGCATGATTCAATGTATATACATGAATAACTTATTAAGTTATTTATCAGAGTTACTTTTGCATGCATATCCTTATTAATTGCACACAAATATAGTTTTCATTTTCCTTTAAACTTGCGAATACTTAAAACAGACACAACATTCTCGAAGTCCAAGTTAGGTTCCCAGTTGTAGCTTAACACACAATTTTTATTTTATTAGCAGGTTCCACACTTGTTCCTCGACCGATATCAGAAATCCTCACCTTCCACCAGAACATTAGGAATCTTCACCTACTGCTGGGACATTAATGGAAATTCACAACCATTGACGCTACTTTTTTGGTATATCAATAACTATATTTGAGTCAACAACACTACCCTTAGGCAAAGTGGTTGAATCTCCCTAAAATCGTGGTCGAGAGTTGGACTACCATATTGGGTTCAGGGGTACAATTGCACACAGAGTTTTAGTATCCTCGCAGTTTTTCCAAAGTCGTCATCCAAGATTCTCACACAGTGGAAAGGACATCAAGGAAGAGATTAATTACACTGTTTGGTCTCTTTTACCATTTTAAATAAATTTCAAGTTATTTACACAAGAACCGTTTTGCAAATCCATATGCAAAACTATTCTCAGGCCCTGACCCGCTACATTTTTAATAATGCAATTAATTTTTGGAAAACCAATAATTTTCATAAATAAATTCTGCAATGCATAAATTAAAATCAACAACATTTGAGCAACACCTGCTCCTGACCCACACGGCGGCAGTGGTTCACATCTAACCACAAAAGCATCTCAAAGTGATTTATGTATCTATTATAAAATTTTAGTGAACACGCAATACACTTTATTTCAAAACATATCCACAATGCACATTAAATCACATCACATGAATGCACATGAAGCCAATTGCATACGCATGCGAAGAGATGCTTACGATACACATTATCATGATCCCTTTCATGCATAAACACCCAAACATGCACATGATCATATTTGTGCAAACATTAAAATAACTTGAGAATTTTCATGCATATGATATGCACATTTGCAACATAGTAATTGAATGCATAAACATGAACAATCAAATCCAAAACATATATCACCCTGCAGTTCACATGAATGCAGGTTTGAACATGACCAAACTGTTCAGAAACAACATACTTGGCACAATAGAAAATTTGATCAAATTGCATATCAAACTCATTGGCAAAACTGATTAGAGTGCTCATGCACACGTTCTATCAAATCTGATCAGATTGCACATAATGCACCATTCGACAATCTGATCAGATTACACATGCGAAATCAGTGTCAAATCCGATCAGATTGCATGTACACAAAAATGCCCAAATCTAATCAGATTGTACACTGCACCCATATCGGCAAAATCTGGTATTTTTTTTCAAAGCATAATCCCGCTCAACATAATGTGCACAACAACATGCTGTCGGCAGGATGTTGCTGCTCCAGAAATACGCACAGCAACATGCTGTGAACAACGAGTTAGTTCTGCACAATTGTGCACCACTGTGCTGCCCAAACAACTCATAAAAACCCATCCATATGCAGCCGATAACAGTCCGGAACTTTATCAAAAATTCAGAATTGCTGTTAGTCAAATAAAGAAATATATATACAAGTCCAATGACAGTTAACATATCTGCATAAGATCATATTTGATGACTATCAACATAACACCATCAAAACAGTTTTGATGTCCAACAACATAACATCATTAAAACAGTGCAAAATCAGCCTGCTAACAGTCATTATAAAGTCAGATTTGATAACAAGAATCATAGCTTATGACAGTCAATACAGTACATGAAAATCCGATTTTATAACCATCAACAAATTCAGCATGTTCATGAATTTGATGACAGTCTTCAAACTGACATGTAAACATGTTTGATAACAGTCCATAAGAATCCTTGTAACCAAATTTGATATCAATAAATACAATAACATAAATTAGAGTTTATAACAGCCCACCAAAAACACTTGTAATCAATTTTGATATTAGTTAATACAATGACAAAAATCAGATTTGATGATAGCCCACCAAAAACACTTGTAATCAAATATGATATCAGTCAATGTATTGACTGCAGAAATCAGATTTGATGACAGCCCACCAAAATCACTTGTAATCAAACCTGATATCAGTCAATACATTGACCGAAATCAGATTTGATGACAACCCACCAAAATAACAGGTAGGCAAAACGGCATACCATTATCAAAAATACATAATCAGTTTTAATAATCATCATAATATATATATATATATATACAACAAGTTTGATCAGCCTGCACTATCATGGCATGTCTGACCAGACTGCACCCACACAGGGTTCCGATCTGATCATATTGCACCCCTGCGCCTGACAGCAGTCTGATAAGATTGCTCCAGCAGTACATCAGCGATCTGGTCAATTGCTGTCAGCAACATAAACATATAGGTAAAACTGATCCAGTCTATGCATATCTACTTTATTTTGAAGATGAACAATAAAATCAAGAATATGCTAAAATCGGCAGGACCAAATATATATATATATATATAGATATATATTCAGCAGATTTTGAAATCCAGAAATAATTCTAGCAGCATGATTATATATATATATAACATGAATATCGTCAACCCTTGCTCTCATCAAATCAAGAAAAGCGACATCTATCACTAACATAGGTATTTTCAGGATTTGGTACTTTAGGGAAATAAAAAATCTTAGGAGTTAATCATATATATGTATATATATGCTTGAAATCATCACTTTATATATATATTCTTTGAATCCGATTTCCCTCTTTCCATCTAAACTTACACATGAATTAGATTTAAAATTGTTTCTTCCCGTTTGAATCTAGAGAGGAACATGTACCTTAGATCGGATGCGGATAAAGATCGAAAAAGCGTCGGATGTTTGATGAGAATGATGGATCTCCTCCTCTCCTCCCTCTTCTTCTTCTTCTTCTTCTTTTCTTTTCTTTTCTTCCTTTCCTTTCTTTCTCTCTTTCTTTTCTCGCTCTCTCTGTCTCTAGAAAACGAGATCTAGAGAGAGACGAGTTAGACCCCTTATATAATTTTTTTTTAGGACTTCTAGAGAGGGGGTGATGTCCCCTCTAGAGGCCTCTCATATGGGTAGAGTTCTACCATATGTAGAATTCTACCTTCTACCATCCTTATCCATCTAGATATTATCTCTTTTATTTTATTTAAATTTATATTCTCAAAGAATATTTCAAAGGGGTTCTGGGGGTAGAGTTCTACCCCAAATAGAACTCTACCTCATCATTATTATATTTTAAAGTTGCTTTTAAACTTTAAATTCAAAATAGTTTTAAAATTGCCATGGATGGATTTTAGATCTACCAAATCCATGTGGATCCAACCTAGACTAGATCCTAGTCAATATGAATTCTTGGACTGGGTCCAGATCCATGTTAACTTGGATCAAACAGAGCGGATCCAGTCCGATCCAATCCAGAAAAAGGTAAAAATAGAAGCGGGTCATTTTTGAAAAACGCAATTTTTGGGCCAACCGTAAATCGATTTCAGAAAAACAAAGTACCAACGTTCTCAAAATTACGAGACACATCTAATGGTATACTTTCCTGATTTTTGCCTCCGAATTTCGCTTGAATTTAACCTGAATTTTTCTCTAATTTAAAGGTTAAAAACAAAAATTTTCTCACATAAGAATTGGCTCAACTAGGTCTTGTCAGACCCAGCTGATGTCACCTATATTTAAGGATATTTTCCACGATTTTTATCATATCATTAAATACTTAAGCCAAATTTTCAAAAAATTTCGAAGTTATAAATCATGGAAAAACACACGATATTACAAAAGGAGTAGGGGACAGCATTGAGGCTGTGGTAGTGCTATAACTTGATAAAAAGAAAAGAAAATGCAATAGTGCCTAGGCCTTTTCTTCTTGGCCGTTTATATTTCATGTGTTCCACTCCCTGCAGTAATGACATGATAGGGTATAAACCTCCAATATACCTCCTCCAAGAAAGGAAGGTAGAGAACTAGATTAAATAGAAGCATCCAGCCAGCCAGACAGCTGCAAGAACTGACTCACTAGCAATTCCACTTTCTGTTGTCATTGTCTTGAGGCAAGTCTCCTCAACTAGTGATAGTTCACCCCACATTTATGTACCATCATCGAGCATAAGAACATTCAACCAATAGGTGATCAATTCATTGTTCTACAGTTGTGGTTTATGAGGTAGAACCGTTAAGCGAGGCCTATACCTTTGCTAGCATTAAATGACAACTAGCGTGTGGTAGAGAGTCTCACTCATATTCTAATTGATGAAGTATGTGCAACAATAAAGGGATAGAAATGACTACTACTGTTTCTTATCACTCATGTTTTAATGAAATATCAGTTTTTCTTCTGAGAAAAAATTAAAAGACTACTGCTGCTGGACATTATATACAAAAAGGATAATGGCTATTTTATTCCTAGTTGTAATAAAAAGTACAAACAAATATATGAATGAAAAATATCAAAAATACCCTCAATAAATATAATGGCAGTATTTCCTTTAACACTTTTGAGGGTTCATGTATTTATGAAATGAATATGTGCATGTGTGCATGTATCTGTGTGTTTGTTCATGTCTGTGTATTTACAACTTTCACCATGTGAAGAGTTTTTAAAGTTTGTAATGAGCTTATTTAAATGATGTTAAATAACCAGGTATGAACCCTACATTTTAAGCTTTTTTTGTTGAGGAATTCAACAAAGTTTTGGTTTCATGCAGCTGATAATGGATTTGGCAGATTTAGATGCAATGAGAATACTGTCCATATACAGTGCCATGGATGTGGGCACATGATGCCATCAAGACCTGACATTGATGTTCCACAACATTGTAAGATTATAGTGCTAGCATCTCAAGATTTTCTGTTGCTTAGTTTTGTTATCCACATCATTATTAAGATAAAAGTTAGCATCTCAAGATTTTCTGTTACTTTTGTTTCAAGTAAATTTGATGTTGAACTTCTATTTGTAGTTGTATGATGAAATTAATGGGAAGATGTCTGAAGAAACTCGAAGGGATGAAATTGTTATAGTGTTTCCCCTTAGCTGCCTTCTTTCTGTTTAACAAACTGCAAGTTTGCAGCTAATGTATCAGCAAATACAAGTAACTATGTAAATCTTCCTGTAGTAGCTCTCTCATGTTCATGTGCTAGCATGTTCCTTTTCATTTTCAATAATGGTGTGAATTTCTTTTTTTCATTTGATCTTCTTTTTTTCCGTTCTTGGTTGGTTGTTTGCTGATTTCAAAATGTTCTTTCCTCTACCATGTTTTATTAGAATGTATTAAACTCTAACAGTAAACTTGATCTTTTGTTTCTTCATAACATCAAACAAGAAACATGTTTCTAAAAAACTTTTTATTCCAGAAAAGCCATCTTTGTCATCTGATTATTTTGTGAAATCATTCTTTTATTAATTTTTGTTGGCCTCTTTTTTTGTTATTCTTGTTTTGTTTTTTCCCTGAAAATGTTAAAGTTTCTTTTGAGTTCTTTATCTCTTCAATGTTTTGCTTCTTTAATTCAAATTTAAAATGACTCTTTTTCTATATCCATGTATTGGTTTTGAGAGAGCAGAACATGACAATCATTGAAAGCAAATTATAAAAATTCCAATTTCTCAAACTTTACTTTTGTCATTATTTATCTTTTGAAATAGCCAACAGCTTGTGCCAACATTTGGCATGCAATTTTCTAGAATCTCATCCGCTATCGTGGTATCTACATGTCTCGCATGACTTGATATCAGCCTCGATGAACGGGATACAGGTTTCTCAATAGAACCCCCGCTAAGAAGTTCGCTCAAGCCCCAATTTGGGGTTACCCGAGATATGTCGAATAGACAAACAAAACCAACCAATCACATCCTTTCAAATACTTCGATTTGGGCAGTTTTTGATGCTTTTGCGCAGCTCCCTAAATTCTCAAGTCTACTTTGCAGGACTGCTCACTCGAAAAGCCAGGATCCCTGCTAGGGATCCCTCTTCTTAGAGGAGGATGTATCGTTAAGCTCCTGACTCAACTCTTGTCGCAAGAGGGAGAGTGGTAAACGGCTTTTGCATCCTCCACGAGGATGTCTTTTATAGAACATGCAATGAGCGAAAACTTGAGCGTCATCTACAATGGCAAGGCAATAACGAAACATTTGCAAAAGCAAGAGCTTGGGCGCAAAGCGCGACGACAAAGTAAAGGCATGACAGAAAGTAAAGAACAAGGATCACGAAACCGCATCCCTGAGTTAAATGCGTACTCGTATAAATATATATATGCATATATATTTATTTAATTGTCCTTTTTAGTTAATTGAACTCAATTCAATTGTCCAAGTCCTCAGTGCAATCTTTCCCTACCTTGGGGAGTTGCGAGATTGCTGGCATCTGCGGGTGTAAGCGATGGACGGCTCGGGTCGCGGGGCGCGAGCGGGATCCGTCGTACGAGCTGCAAAAGCGAGACGTCAACATGCTATCTCAATCAGAAAAGTAGAGAGGACAGGGGCGTTATTGCTGTCCTGACATGAAAGAAGCAGAGGCAGGGGCAGCGTGCCCTCGACAAACCTTCTTTACGTGCAAGAAACAGGGTCAGGGGCTTCGCCCTTGCCTGTCAGAAAGTACAGAGGTAGGGAGCTTCGCTCCTGCCTGTCGAAAATTGGCGATGGCAAGGGCGATGCCCCTGCCCTAAAGAAGAGGGTGCAGGGAGGGGGGCTCAGTCCCTCCCCTGCCCAAACCAAGGGAGGAAAGGGGTCTCGGCTCCTCCCCAGCGAAACAGGGAGGGAGCCGACCCCTTCCCTGCGCAATAAACAAGCAGGGAGGGGCTCGACCCCTCCCCCTGTATAGCTCGAAGGCAGGGAGGGCTCGAGCCTCTCCCCGAAACAAACAGAGGTAGGGATGATCGAACCCTCCCCTGCGTAATAAAAAAGGAGACAGGGAGGGGTCTCGACCCTCCCTGGTGAAAACAAAAGGGCAGACAAGAGCCCCAAAACCCCCTGCCAAGACCCTTTTCACAGGCGGCAGGGGTTTTACCCTTGTCGGCAAAGTGGCAGGGGCTAAAGCCCCTGCCGGACGGCCATTCCATGCCGTCAAAGGGAGCAGGGAGGAGGCTGGGCCCCTCCCCTGCTAAAGGTGGTGCAAGGAGGGGGGTTCAACCCCTCCCTTGGCCGCAGGGAGCACAAGGAGGGCTCAGCCCCTCCCCTACCTGAAGGAAACGCAGGGAGGGGGCTCGACCCCTCCCCCGCCATCAAAGGGAGCTGGGAGGGGGCTCAACCCCTCTCCTGCTGAGTCAACGAGAAAGAAAGGGAAGAAGACGGTGTGTACTGGGAGGTTGCCGGAGGGAGGGTCGCCAACGTGCGAGTGTCGCCGGTGGCCGCTACTCGGCAGACGCAAGGAGAGTGGGTCGGGGGAGAGAGGAGGAGACAGAGGGGTTAGGGTTACCTGGGGTTGTCGGAGGAGGTCGCTGTTAAATTATATACCTAATCATTCAAATGTAATATATATATTTTTATATATATAAGGTAATACATATACATATATTAATATATATGTATATGTATCTACTTATTATATATATAAAATATATATTTCTGTTTTGTCTAGCCGTAGGGATAGAATAGTCTTTTCCTCTATTTTACGCACATTCCTTTTATGAATGTGATTGTAATTTGTTTTTTTATTTTTCTTTTTCTTTCTTTTTCTTTTTGTAAAGTACCAAAAGGTACCTTGGGGGGCCCACTAGCATAGACGTTGGGCCCTCTCCAACGGTCACATTTGTGACCGTTGGAAGGGCTCCAACGTCTATGAGTGGGGCCTCTCCAAGGCTCCTCTTGTGTTGTTATAAATAGGGGTTTCACCCCCTTGTATTTTTTATGGCTTTGAGTCAAAGCCCAAGTTCTCAATAAATCGATTCCATTGTTTTTATGCCTTGTGCATTTGTGAGTTATTTGTGGGTTGTGCTTTTTGTGCACAAGTGTTCTTATTGTGCTTTCGTGGTGGGTTTAATATCAAGAATATTAAGGTCTTGATATTAGTATCTTATTGGAGATACTTTCACTTGGTATCAGAGCCTCATTAGAAGAAAGAGGATCGTGCATCTCGTCTCTTGTGAAGCACCTCGAAAAACGTGCCCTCAAGCTAGTAAAGTTTTTGAGTGAAGCATTTACTTCGGACAATATTTTAGAAGCAACTTTTGTCAAGAAAATGTTGAAAATCCGTTAAGGTACGCATTATTTTCCATTTTCTCTTCTCTCTAATGGGTGAAAAAGACTCCCATTTCTCCCTTGGGTTTAAACTTAGTGGTTCGAACTACCATGTTTGGGCCGGCAATATGGAAGCCCATATCAAAGGGAAAGGCCTTTGGGGTTACGTTCAAGGTTCCATATCGGAACCCGAACCCAAGCTTTCTATTATAGAGAAAGGGGAAATTAAGATTTTTGAAGGAGAAGATAGACAAAAGGCCTTAGAAGAATATTCCAAAAGGCATGATGAGTGGGAAATGAAGAACTTCAAAATATTGTCTTGGATTTTTTCGTCCGTAGAAACCAAGATCAATGTCAACATCATTAAGTTTAAAAGGGCCTCCGAAGCTTGGTTGCACCTTGAAAAAATGTATACTTCAAGGGACTTGTCTCACAAATACTACCTCCAAAAGAAAGCTTTGACTCTTCAACAAAATGATTTATCTATTCGGGAATATTTTGCTGAATTGTCATCTATTTGGGACGAGCTTGTCATGCTCGAACAAAAATGGAGCGGAGAAGCTATTGAATTAAGGCACAAACAACTAGAGGAAGATCGATTTTTCAACTTCCTAAATGGTCTTAGACCCGAATTTGAGCAAATTTGGTCCTCTCTTCTATCGGCTTTCACCTCCCCATCTATTGAAGATGTCATCACCAAGCTAAGTGGTGAGGAAACACGTATGGGGATTAGTAAAAATAACCCAAGCATTCTTGCTACACCTTCTCAAAGTGACTATGAAGTGGTTAATGCCGTGTCAAGACCCGAAAATAATTTGAAGACCTACAAACCGCCCCATTTCAAAAATCAAGGGCAAAATGATCGATATGGCAAGAGAGATTATAGCAAATTAACTTGCCATTTTTTTAAAGAACCGGGACATATCAAACCCAATTGTCCCAAATGGAAGAAATTTCTTGCCGCGGCTTTAGCATCCCAATCGGAGGAACGGCCTTCAACTTCAAATGAACCTCTTTCGCTTCATCAAATTGTGGATGCTCTTCAACCTCTTCTCAAAGGAGGCATTTCTGGAGCCGCTATGTCATCATCTTCCTCTCTTGGTAAGACCTCTTGGTTACTTGATTCCGGTGCCTCGTTTCATTTGACTCCAAGCCATTGTTTTCTTTCTGATTATTCTAAAAATTGTCTTCCATCTTTTGTCTCAACGGCGGATGGAACCCCTCTTGAAATTAAAGGAATGGGCAATTTTGAAAAACAAGACTTCTTTATCTCAAAAATTCGTCTTATACCAAAACTAAATTTAAATTTACTTTCCGTTTATCAACTCTCGGACTATGGTTGCGATATAAAATTCTCTTCTAATAAATGTTGGATACAGGATCGCCAGTCCGGGAAATTGATTGGGGAAGGCTCTAGGAGAGGGGACCTCTACTATGTTGATTTCTTAAAATTCCCAAGAATCAATTTTGTAGTGTTGTTCAAAACAAAGATATTCATGTATGGCATAAGAGATTGGGTCATCCCAATATTGTTAAAATCTCTTATTTGCCTTTTATTAAGCATCTTTGTAATGAAAATTTTGTTTGTAATGAATGTATTCTTGGAAAAATGAGAAGTCTTCATTTTCCTCAAAGATCCATGTTTACAACAAAACCTTTTGAAATTGTTCACTCCGATGTATGGGGTCCGGCTCCGGTGATATCCAAGGGAGGTTTCTCTTACTATGTTATCTTTGTGGACGATTTCACTAGGTTTAGTTGGATATATTTTCTTAAACATAAACATGAAGTTTTTTCAACATTTAAAACATTTCACATGATGGTTTTAAATCAATTCAATGGAAATTTTAAAATTTTTAGAACCGATTCGGGTGGTGAATACCTTTCCA
Organism: Nuphar pumila; assembly: GCF_984573655.1. Lineage (NCBI taxonomy): Eukaryota > Viridiplantae > Streptophyta > Magnoliopsida > Nymphaeales > Nymphaeaceae > Nuphar > Nuphar pumila. The sequence continues at coordinate 81,343,601 of NC_143262.1, forward strand.
ATGAATTCAAAAGCTATCTTGAAAACTATGGAATTCTCCATCAAAAGTCTTGTCCCAAAACCCCCCAACAAAATGGGTTGGCTGAACGAAAACATAGGCATATTATTGAAACCACACGAACTTTGCTCATTTCCCAAAATATTCCGAAAAAACTTTGGGCGGAGGCCGCTCTTACTTCTGTCTATCTCATAAATAGACTTCCATCTAAAAACTTGAACAAGATTTCCCCATTTGAAAAATTATATGAAAAAGAACCTGATTATAGCAGGTTAAGGGTTTTTGGATGTAAATGTTTTGTCCTTACTGATAAAAATGACAAACTTTCTCCTAAGGCCATTCCTTGTGCCTTTCTTGGTTATTCTGAAACTCATAAAGGTTTTCGCTGTTATGATGTTAAGAGTGATAAACTATATGTTTTCAGAAATGTAAGCTTCTTGGAAAATGTTAGTGGTTTCGAAAAACTTGAAACCAATGACGAGAATATTGACTATTCTTTTCTGTTTGATTTATTAACTGAAGATGATGAGACTAGTGATGATGAAACAAATCAAAATGATGAAACTCATTCTGATCAACACATCAATGAAGAACCACATAGAGATCCTATAAATAGGAGTACTTTTAGAAGTGCCCTCGAAAGATATGATAGTGAGTCTACCCCTCCAAGTGAAGAAAATCTTCGTAGGACCGAAAGATCAAGAAGACCTCCTTCTAGGTTCATCTCATATGAGTCTTTTTCACCAAAATATAGAGTCTGTCTAAGCGCCATTCATTCATACATAGAACCTAGGGACTTTGAGGAAGCACGAAAATGCCCGGAATGGATAGTTGCTATGAATAATGAACTTGAAGCCCTAAAAAAAGCAAAGACCTGGGAGTTTCAAGACCTTCCTAAAGACAAGAAAGCAATAGGGTGTAGATGGGTATTTAAAGTCAAAACTAAGAGTGATGGGTCTCTTGAGAGATATAAGGCCCGCTTAGTTGCAAAAGGATATGGTAAAAAATATGGGATTGATTATGAGGAGACTTTTGCCCCTGTTGCTCGAATGGTCACCGTCCGATGTCTTATAACTGTTGCTTCAATCAATAAATGGAATATCTATCAGATGGATGTTAAGAATGCGTTTTTAAACGGAGATTTAAACGAAGATTTAAACGAAGAAGTATATATGGATGTTCTTCCTGGAATTGAGTATCCTAAAGGAAAAGTGCTTCGTCTTCGGAAAGCACTTTATGGTTTAAAACAAGCTCCCAAAGCTTGGTGTGATAGGTTTAACTCCATAATGTTAGAAAATGATTTCTCATCCTGCTCTACTGATACTGCTTTGTTTCTTAGAAAATCTAATGCAGGGATTGTCATTCTACTACTTTATGTGGATGACATGCTTATAACTGGGAGCGATTCTAAAGGGATTAAAAGCATAAAATCCATTTTAAAGGATAAGTTTGAAATGTCTGACTTAAGCTTCTTAACTTACTTTTTGGGTATTGAGGTAGCTTACTCTCATAGAGGATATTTTTTATCTCGAACTAAGCTTGCATCTGAGATTATTGACAGGTCAGGTATTACAGATGATAAAGTTTGTGAAACTCCTGCTATAGTAGGAGCTAAAATGAAGATTGATAATGGTGTTCCCCTCTCCGATCCTACTCCCTACAGGCAACTAGTAGGATCGTTGATGTACCTAAGTATCACCAGACCAGATATCTCACATGTGGTGCATACGGCAAGTCAATTTCAGCATGCACCAACTTCGGTTCACATGGGTGCTATCTTACGGGTCGTAAGATACCTAAAACACACTATTAATAAGGGAGTTTTTCTGTCTTCTTCTTCTGAGTTAAGATTGATTGCATATACTGACTCTGATTGGGGAGGTGACCCAAATAACCGTCACTCCACCACTGGTTTTTGTGTATTCTTAGGAGACTCATTAATCTCATGGAGATGTAAGAAGCAGCAAAAGGTGTCTCTATCATCAACTGAAGCAGAATATCGTGCTATGGCGACTACTACCATGGAAATTGTCTGGATTCATCAGTTGTTGGAAGACATGGGGATCACTATTGAAGGGCCTACCAAGCTTTGCTGTAACAACAAAAGTGCAAATTATATTGCTAAAAATCACACCTTTCATGAGCGGACCAAACACATAGAGATGGATTGTCACTACGTTCGGGAGGCATACCTCAAAGGAATCATTGACCTACCATATGTCACATCCAAATATCAATTGGCGGACTTCTTCACTAAAGCCTTGTGTGCTCCGCGCTTCAACTTTCTTCTTAGCAAACTCTCGGTCATCCTGCCCTAAGTTTGAGGGGGGGTGTTAAATTATATACCTAATCATTCAAATGTAATATATATATTTTATATATATAAGGTAATACATATACATATATTAATATATATGTATATGTATCTACTTATTATATATATAAAATATATATTTCTGTTTTGTCTAGCCGTAGGGATAGAATAGTCTTTTCCTTTATTTTACGCACATTCCTTTTATGAATGTGATTGTAATTTGTTTTTTTATTTTTATTTTTCTTTCTTTTTCTTTTTCTTTTTGTAAAGTACCAAAAGGTACCTTGGGGGGCCCACTAGCATAGACGTTGGGCCCTCTCCAACGGTCACATTTGTGACCGTTGGAGGGTCTCCAACGTCTATGAGTGGGGCCCCTCCAAGGCTCCTCTTGTGTTGTTATAAATAGGGGTTTCACCCCCTTGTATTTTTTATGGCTTTGAGTCAAAGCCCAAGTTCTCAATAAATCGATTCCATTGTTTTTATGCCTTTGTGCATTTGTGAGTTATTTGTGGGTTGTGCTTTTTGAGCACAAGTGTTCTAAAGTGTTCTTATTGTGCTTTCGTGGTGGGTTTAATATCAAGAATATTAAGGTCTTGATATTAGTATCTTATTGGAGATACTTTCACAGTCGCCGGTGGCAGTGAGGTTGTCGGTGCAAAGTTAAAGGGGAGAGGGAGTACAAAGAGAAACGAGAGAGCGAGAGGGGAAAGGGAGTTTCTATTTGAATCCCCTGCCTCGCTGTCTTTAGAAGGCGCGAGGGAGGCAGTGGCCTCAGGTTGGGTCCCGATCCGGATCCGACCTGAATCCAAGTTTTTTTTTTCGGGTTTTACAGTATGAGTTGGGGCAGTACTCCTACCCCTCATTAATAAAGAAGGGAAAAGAGAGCTTCCCTCTTTTCTCTCATAGTTTAAAATTCAAATTTTACACACACATATAGATAAAGAGAGAGAGATAGTCGTGTTCAAGTGACACATATAGATAAAGAGAGAGATATAGTCATGTTCAAGTGTTTAGTTTTTTAAGACTTGTGTCCGACATTGACACCGACACCCGTGTCAGTCTGAGTAACCTAGGTGTTAAGTGTGCCTTGGAGCCTTGTACTTTTACATATACATCTTTTCTCATAGCAGACTCTAATTTTAAACATACTCTTTTAAGGATTTTACTTTTTGAAACTATCCTTTTAGTGCACATATGTTGATTGGTCCTCACTGTGTGATTTATGATTTTTCTTTCCAGTTAAAGTCACTATGAAATAATGTATCTATGAATGCTTGATTAACTTGTGTTAGTTTGTAAGTCCTGGGAATGGTTTCATAGTATATAGTAAATTCCCTTTCCCTAGGGTTCCTGTGAAGGAAGCAAAAGGTTTTCTAGTTTGCAAAACCAAATTTCTCATTTATATTTGTCATAACATGATTCCAAATATATAATTCAGGATTTCCTAATATGTTAACTGATGCTTGCAGGTTTAGGATGTGATCGATCATTTTGTGGGGCTTATTGGCAGGCTCAAGGTGTGGGTAGTGACAATTCCAGTGGGCTTTGCAATCCAGAAACGTTTAGACCAGTAAGTGGTGTTTTGCCTTACTGGTTTGCCGATACACATGTTACTGTTTAAAGCAAGGTTGTAAGTATTATATCGTTACCCATATCAGTTGAGCCCAAAATAATATATGTATCGGATGGTAAAAAATCATAATTTTTTAATAAAAAAAATTCAAAATTTTCAAAAAAATCAGAAAAAATTAGCAAAAATTCTAAAAAAAATCACATGAATTACACAAAATACAACCCTAAAATCACATATGAAGCATTTATGTCTCATCTTTGTCATACACATCCTCTCAGCGTTTGCACATCTTCATCATACACATCCTCTCAGGGCTGTGCTTTGTTTGAAATAAAAATATCCGAAGGAAATTTGCCCTAAGAACAAGGAAATAGATGAGAAAAACTTTTTTTAGGATTTATTGAACACACATGGGGTGCATTTATCATGTGTCTATGTAATGTGTTTATTATGTCCCTATGTGTAATGATTGTGTTGTGCATATATGTTTGAACACATACAGCCCACATAACAACACTTTTCAAAGACAAAAGTGCCTTTGAACATAGAAAGGTAAGAAATGGAAATATTTGCAATAAATGACAACATATACCAACCAATGTCTTTTACTACCTATCTCTCTTGCTCTTTCTCTATGTTGCACGTGGTGAGAGATCTTACCTTCTCTAATCCATTTAATGTTACTGGGTATTCCTAGGAGACCATCTAGGCTCATATATTGGTAAAAACTAAAAAGATATTGACCATGACTTGTTCTGACACCGGGATGGAATATCCTTTATTTATCCACAGTTGACTTGGATGGTTTTGGCATGTAATTGATGGTTGTCATCTATCTTTATGTCTTTCTATTATTGCAGCAAAATTGCAGGTGCTATTCTGATATTGCTGAATCAGCTTGCTATTTAGGAGGTGCAGGACCTTGCTCAGGATGCTACTGAAAATGCACTTTGGATGATTGGAGACTGGTTTATAGACCAGTTCAAGACATGTTGCAGCCTATGTCACACGGACTCGGCTAGGGGGTCGACACGCCCGAACATGGGTGCGGCTTTGGACCCGGGGCGGACACGGTCAACCAAGTGTCGGACTCAGTCAACACACCGGGGCTGAGTCTGTCCACATTTTGGACTAGGTCAACTTTGACCGAGTCTATTTTTGTCCATTTTTTAAGGCAAAAAACTAAAAAAAAAACAGATTTTTTATATTTAAAAAAAAAAAAATATATATATATATATATATATATATATATATAACCAGACTGTGTGCCCAGTCACAGACTGTGTGTACAGTGACATGGCCAGTGCTATCTTATTACTTTGATCGTTCTCAGTGCTATCTTATTAATTTATTGTTATATATATAATTATATATATATTTTAAAAAAAATTATATATATAGCCGAGTCCTTGTGTCCAAAATTTTTGAAATTGCACCGCACCCGTGCCGCACTCGCACCCATGGGACATAGGTTGCAGCCAATTATGAGTTCAAAGTTGTTTTCGAGTCTTCTCCGGACTGAATTCCAAATTATTAGTTTCTAGCATTTAGTTATGTGTGAAGTTAGTAGGCAAACCACATAACCATGGGTCTTTGAACCTGTGCTTCCCGGAAAGAGTAAAATATTTGATAGAAGAGAAGCAGATCCTTTTGAATAACCTATTATAATGGGAAGGTCCTATATCTTATTGATGATAAAATCCCTGGGTGTTCCAGTGGTCATTACGCACTTGTTAGCAATCTTGATCTAGTACTTATTCTATTTGTTTTAGTACTTGTTAAGATTTCATTTGGATATTGGTATAGGTTTATAATTGGGTTCAAAACAAAAACCCATAGTCCCAAGTAGGAAGTTATATAAATGATAACAAGTTTTGTTTTAATTTTTAAATGTGAAATTTGATTACTAAATAAGAATTGAAAATTGAATTGTTCCTCTTTTTCTTTGGTGTGAAGCTAGAAAAACTTAGATGTGAAGCTTAGAGAAATAGCCTAGTATGGAGTCATAACCAACTGTTAGAGTGATTCCAAGAGTCATGTCATTCATTCATGTGACATTCCTTCATAGGTGGATGCAATTAGCTTTCAACAGCTATAACTTTACACCCGGTGTTTTTGAAAGTTAATGCCCTTATCTAGGATTGTAACGCCCCAAAATTTTTAACTTTAATTATAGTTCAAATATTGAAATTTTGAGACCAATTTTTTTTTTGATAAGTATAAGTAAATCAGATCTTATAATGCAGAAACGATTTTTAAAAATAGTTAAGACTTTGAGCGCAGTTACACTAAAGATAACAATCAAATCAAAATGTACAAGATATACACATTTCAAACCACGTACAATATAAAACTGAAATATGAAGAGTTTTAATTTCATTTCAAATCAGAGTATGAAAAAATACTTCAGTCTCTACATGATCAAGTACTTAAAACGAAAAGATCATGAATACCAAGATCGCAAGGATAGAGTGGACCCTCGAAGATGCAGCTCGACCAACCCTTCGCTACAACTACTTATCATATTTTACCTGCATTACTTGTCCCCCATAAAACGGGGTCAGACTCGCTAAAGTCTGGTAAAGCAACCCAAACTCAAACTTAAAGAAAACATATCAAGCATTTAAAGGTAAAGATATATTATTCATTCATCGTCAAGTGATAGACAAAGGAACAACGTCCTATGAGTCATTCATTTCAAGCATTCGAACATAAAGCATTTAAAAGCATTTCATCACTTAATATTCTATTCAACCTTAACTCACATAATAAAGCAATATCTATATGCATTCAAGTCATACAAGTCATCGCATATATATATATATATATATATATATATATATGTATGTATTCATAATTCTTATAAACAATAAGTCAAATCACATTTGACCATTCCAACGTGAAACACACGCACATACCTTATAAGTAATTTAGTTAGATATTCATGATACACATCAATCATGATACATAAGTGTGATATATTTACTCAGACAATCATAATGCAATCATTTGTAATGAAACTATGTAGGCGTGATGTATCATTCACTTAATAAGTCAAAACTGAAAAAGGTGCAGGATCTGCAGGATCCGATCCGAAGATCATGTATTTTGTTAATGTTTTTTTGTTATCGGGTCTGGATATACCAGACCCGGATCCATTGTATAATGTAACCTTAAATATACATTTAGGTCACGATTTCTCTTAACAGAAATCGCGACAGCCGAAATAGCTCTCTCTCTTCTCTTTCTCAAACAGGAACAAGAAGAAAAACTTACATGGTATCAGAGCAGAGATCCATCTGAGGGCCGAAGAGGGTTTCCGACAGGTGCGACGATCGGAGATTTGAGGTTATTCGTTCCTCCCCTTCTACTTTTCTTCCTTTCTCCCTCTTTTCATTTTTATTTCTGTTCTCTGAAATTTTCTGTGCACTTGACCCACATCTCACGTGGGCTTGAGATTCACGTGGCTCACTTCTTCTCCTTCTTCCTGAAATTTTCTGTACACCTGACCCACATCTCACGTGGGCTTGATCTCTTTGTGGTAATCTGAGATTCACGTAAACCCTCTTTACGTGAATACAGACTGTGCAAAAAGGGTAGATTCCTCTTTTCCTTTTCACGTGAATCACTGAAATCGATTCACGTGAAACGCCAAATCGATACCTACTTCGATCTGCCTTTGTTTGGTATCACTTGATTTGTTCTCTTTGTCCGACCTTCTCTTTTGTATCTGTTTTGCATATCCAGATATACCAGTTTTTGCTGTACGTTCCTCTTCCTTGACTTTCATCTTCTACATTTACCTGAAAACATATTTAACGTGTGAAATTTTCTTTTCATCACATCAATCTCAAAATTTTTCCAAGAGTGTAAAGAAAAGTTCAATGTTTAGCCTCAATATTTTTCTGAATCTGACAGCCTGCGGTCTCTTGCTTATTTAAAAAAAAAAAGGGGACTGAGCACTTCGTGAACACTCTTGTTGAATTTTATTTCTCAATGGATCCTTATTCTTCTCAATCGAATCTTTCTTCAAGCTTTCTCAATCAACTCGTTTCTGAAAAGTTGAATACCTCAAATTTCTTGATTTGGAAGAGACAAATCATTCCTTTTATAAGGAGTCAAGGTCTCTTAGGTCACCTTGATGGAACCTCTCCCGCCCCAATCGAATTTGTTACGAGAGAAGAAAAAGACGACAAAGGAGTAAGTTCAATTGTGTATGTTAAGAATGTTGAGTACCTCAACTGGGAAAGGAAAGATCAGTCAGTGGTTGCATACATCACTTCCACCTTGTCCCAAGAGGTTCTTGTTGCAATTCCTGACAACTGTACTGCTTTGCAACTTTGGGAAAAATTGGTTCAAACATATTCACAAGTTTCGCAGGCGAGAATGGTTTTTCTCAAGAGGGAATTTCAGATGTTGAGAAAAGATTCCATGACCATCATGGAATATCTGAACAAGATGAAGACCATCACAGACCAACTTGCAGTTATAGGATGCGCGGTGAGCGACAGCGATATGGTACAACAGACTCTGAGTGGATTGGGATCCGACTACAACATGATCGTCACTTCCCTATTGTGTCTCCCTGCCCTTCCTACCTTTGATGAGTTACGAGCAAAATTAATTCAGTATGAGATGACTCTGAAAGGGTTCTTTGAGGAATCTTACGTCCACACAAATTCTCAGGAAGTTTTTGCCACAGGGGTGTCTTATGGTAGAGGACGAGGACGAGGAGGACAAGGGCGAAGTGGACACGGAGGGCGTGGTCTGCTTCCCACTCCAAATATGTTAACTCATGCGCAAGGGTCAAGATCCATTCCTACCTGCTTCCTTTGTAACAAAAAGGGGCACATTAAGGCGAATTGTTGGCATAATCCAGAGAATAAAGGAAAGGGTCCACAGACAGAAAACAAAAAAAGGTTCTCAAGTAGTGGAGAGATTAAAGATCTGCTGATATCTGCCTTGTCAGAGTTGAAATTGAAGTAGAGTGATGAAGGCACCTGGTTTGTCGACTCAGGGGCAGCAACTCATGTAACAGGTGATGCAGGTAAGATTTCTAATCCCATTCCCTATTTTGGAAAAAGTACAATTGTCACTGGAGATGGATACCACCATCCTGCTTCTCATGTTGGAAAAACTGTCATTCCTATGTCACATTCCACTCTCACTCTTTCTGACGTTCTTCATGCTCCTGATATTAAGAAAAATATTGTCTCTGTTTCCAAACTTATTGATGATAATAATGCTTCAGTTGAATTCACTCCCTTCTCTGTGCAGGTCAAAGACCTACGCACGAGGGAAACATTCGCTGAAGGAAAGAGACGAGGCAATATGTATGTCTTTGAAGAAGCTCCTTGTCATGTTGTTCGTCCTATCCACCTGAATTCAAAGCCTTCATTAAAGTCGTGTTCATCCTCTTCTGCTAATGTTTTTAGTGTTGTTGAATGTAATAAGTCATTCTTATGGCATAGTCGATTAGGTCATTGTGGAGGTCATTTCATTGAGAAACTTGTATCTAGTAATCTCATTCCAAAAGAAAGTCTAAATAGGGATGAGAATAGTCACAAATGTTCCAGTTGTCTTTCATGCAAGAATCATGTATTGCCTTTTCATTCTATTAATAAGAGAGCTTCAAAACCTTTTGAGATAATCTGTTCTGATGTATGGGGACCCGCCCCAGTTGCCTCTGGATCTGGGAGCAAATACTATCTAATCTTTGTTGATAGCTATACTCGATACACTTGGATATACTTCATAAAAAATAAGTCGGAAGTCTTCTCTTTGTTTCAAAATTTTCTTTCCCTTGTCAAAAATCAATTTTCTGAGTCCATTCAATTTTTCCAATGTGATGGAGGTGGGGAATTCTCATCCTGTGATTTTATATCTTTTCTTCAAAATAACGGAATAGGAAGAAGGGTGTCCTGTCCTCATACCCCTCAACAAAATGGAATTGCTGAACGAAAACACAGGCATATCGTTGAAAGTGCCATGAGTATGCTTCATGACAGCAATCTTCCCATCAACCTATGGACAGAAGCTTTTCATTCTGCCGTGCATGTGATAAATAGACTGCCTATGGTTATTCTGGAAAATAAGTCTCCTTATCACTGTCTTTTTGGAACTTATCCTAGTTATTATGATCTGCGTGTTTTTGGATGTGTTTGCTATGTGCACATTGATCAGTCCCTGAGAAACAAGTTTCAAGACAAGGCCCAAAAGTGCAGATTTGTGAGATATGCAGATGACTACAAAGGATATAGGTGTTATGATCCCACCAACAAACGTATCAGAACCTCAAGAAATGTTGTATTTGATGAACAAAATTTTGATCACGGAGCTGACACAATGAATATGTCACCAAAAATTTACTATCCTTGGCTAAGCTCAGTTTTTTGTTGGCTCCAATGAAACATGTTCCTCAGATTGCGTGCAACAAGAAGAGGAATTTGAGAACACTGGGGCGTCAGGGTCACAGAATGCAGAGGAAGTACCGGGCAGATACAAAGGCATTGTCTATTCCAGACAGAGACCGACAACATCAAGCCATTCAGATCATGCCTCAGTCGCTAATTCTACTCCTTCTCATACCCTTGCGGTCAGAAAATCAAACCGCATACGACATCCTATTGACAGGTGGGTTAGTTATAACAACTTCTCCTTGGATTTTCAACTGTTTTTAACTGCCATCAATAAGGACGAAGAACCCATCTTGTATTACCAGGCAACAACTTCTATGAAATGGGTAGAGGCCATGAATGATGAAATGCAAGCCTTGCATGAATGTGGAACATGGGAAGTTGTTCCCAGACCACCTGACAAAAATGTTGTCGGATGCAAATGGGTCTACAAAATCAAGTACAAGCCAGATGGAACCATTGAACGATATAAAGCAAGGCTTGTAGCAAAAGGATTTACTCAAGAAGCAGGGCAAGACTATGATGAGACTTTTAGTCCAGTTGTAAGAATGGGAACGATTCGAATTATCATTTCCCTGGCTGTTGAACATGGATGGAAGTTGAGTCAGCTTGATGTAAAAAATGCATTCTTACATGGGGATTTGAAGGAGGAGGTATACATGGAACAACCCCCTGGATATCAAGAACAAAATTGTAAAACCCATGTATGCAGGCTAAAAAGAGCCATCTACGGCCTGAAGCAAGCATCTCGCTCTTGGTTTGATAGCTTCTTATCAGAGATTCAGAAACATGGATTTTCACATTCCATGCTGGACCACTCATTATTTATCTTTAAAAGCCAGTCTGTGACCACTCTATTATTAATTTATGTCGATGATATTATCATCACAGGAAACTCTGCGGAACACATTCAAGAAATAAAAGACTTATTAGGTCAAAGGTTCAAAATGAAAGACCTTAGAATTCTACGCTATTTCCTAGGTGTAGAAGTTGATAACCAGGCTCATGGATTGACACTCACTCAACACAAGTACACTGTAGATGTTCTCAGTATGGCAGGCATGAAAGATTGCAAACCTCTAGGAACTCCGAGTGTACTTCATCAAAAACTTAGTGCTCATGATGGAGATCTGTGTGATGACCCCACCAGGTATCGCAGCATAATAGGAATGTTACAATACCTCACATTCACTAGACCTGATATTGTTTATTCAGTCAATCAAGTGTCTCAATTTATGCATGCGCCACGCACTGGACATATGGAAGCAGTCAAGAGGATCCTTAGATATCTGAAAGGGACTATTGGGGATGGATTGATATACTTACCACAGTCCTATGGCCAAAACGAGCACGAAATTACTGTATATTGTGATGCAGACTGGGCAGGAGATCCCGACGAAAGGAGATCTACGTCAGGATATTGTGCCTTCATTGGAAGAAATTTAGTCTCTTGGAGCAGTAGAAAACAAAAAGCTATCGCTAAATCAAGCACTGAGGATGAATATAGATCCATGGCTGCTGCCACTGCCGAAGTCACATGGATCAGGCATCTTCTAACTGAAGTAGGAGAAAAGATCTCCCACACTACCTTGCTCTGTGACAATCAAAGTGCTATCAATATGTCATTCAATCCAGTACATCACAGTCGTGCCAAGCACATTGAGATCGACCAACACTTTGTGAGACAGAAGGTTGAAGAAAAAGAGATTGAGCCTGAGTTTGTCAGTACTGAAAGACAGGTTGCAGACATATTTACCGAAGGGTTAACCAAGGATCGCTTTTGGATGCTTAAAAGCAAGTTGATCATGGTTTGGACCATGATCAACTTGCTTTTAGGCATCCAAAAGCGATCCTTGGTTAACCCTTTGGTAAATATGTCTGCAACCTGTCTTTCAGTACTGACAAACTCAGGCTCAATCTCTTTTTCTTTCTCAAACAGGAACAAGAAGAAAAACTTACAAAAACTAGTCATTTGTAGGCGTGATGTGTTATTCACCTATACGCTAATATAAGCATCACAATCATAACCTCATATCAAGATCTAAAATCAATAAGGATCTGATTATCATATCTGAGTTCAATATATAATCATGCTATAATAGAAAAGTCAAATCTATAGATTCATAAATGGCTATCTCAATCAACTCAGGAGATCATCACAATTCATCATAACATTTCATTTATTTATAATAAAGATTTACAAAATCCACACCGGATCACTTGGTCTGGAAAATGTACAACCTCACAAGGAGTTACCGCCTTAGACGGATGGTCTGCCTGGTCTTGGACAATGCACTTTCTCGTAGGAATATACCGTCTTCGCGGGCTACCCGCTCTTGGACAATACACTTCCTCACAGAGACTTACCACTCTAGCCGAATTACCTGATCTGGTCATGCACACCCTCACAGATAATACTTTAGGAACAGTTCCTCAACGGGTACCTTATCCAGTGAAAACTATTGTGATACATGTAGCAATACAATTGACCACTCTCAGGGTCGATAGCCATCAATACGGGCATAAGCATGTATACAATCAAAGCATCACATCATACATCACTTCATATGACATTAAAATTATAAAATCACACATTTAACCAATAAGGCTTCATGAATCAAAGTTCACTATTGAACTTAAACATTTATCGTATGCATTCATAATTTTATTTCATGTGGCATTTAAATCATATCATACAGAAGCATATTATCCTACGCATCATATCATCGCCACAAAGAACATTGCACTTCGTAAATTGAACCTCGAAGCATGCGTAAACAAAACATGAATTTTATGCATGCATACGTGAATATGCGCATTTCATAATACGAAGCAACTAAACCTCAATATACATAACTCCTACGTAGTTCGAGATTTGCACACACGATAAAGGTCATGCATTTTTCACCATATGAATCAATATATCACCTTAGATATAATTGTGTAAGGGTTGGTCAAAATCTCATTGACCATCCTACCATACATCATACACATATTTCTCATGCAAACAGGACATACAAGTTCAAAACAATTTATAACATTCGCATGCATTCTTTCATATAAGAATAAATGAGTCAATTATATGACAAGACAATATATATAGCATTCACATTAGTCATCAAACATGACTTATACATATCCATAGTAGTGATATGTGCACCATATATCAAATTCATACAAACACACAAAGCAACATCGTATGCGCAAACCAAAGTATGATCTCACACTGCGTATATATTATACATTCATAAGTGCACGGGCATTCAAACCCACACACAGGTGTATCTGCAGCAAACACACTCCATATTCCGCTAACTACAATCATGACAAGCTTGATCTACGAATTACAATCATAAGATTCCTAGATATCCATAGCTAAGTGAAGTGTGTGAGCATAACTTATATTTGCAATTCATTTAAATGTTCAGTGCAACAACATCATCCTTACACAATTAGTGCATAAACATGCTCTCTACAAGTTCGGTTAAGGTATCTTACCTTAATAATGTGAAGAACAATGAATTGAAACTCAAAAGACCGAAGAGTTTCGAAGTCCGCAAAGACCGCTACCCAAGCAATACAACGAACCCTTCGTGTGTGATCGCAAATGCCAAAAACTCAAAAAATGTCAATTATAACAAGATTAGCCAAAAATATAAAATTATCCTATAAATCATTACCAAGAGCCAAATAACACACAAATACACTCAAATAATTTACAAACTCCATAAAAAATATACAACAACAACAACAACTATGCCTTCATCCCAAAACAATTGGGGTCAGCGATATGAACCAAAAAAGAAATTCATTTTGGGTCTTCCACATGAATCCTTTTCCTCCAATCATTTCTATCCAATGCCATGTCCTCGGTGAGGTTCAAAGCATTCATATCCTTTCCTATCATCTCCATCCAAGTCTTCCTAGGCCTACCCCGACCTCTTTTAACTAATATATTTTCCCATTTCTCCAACCTTCTAACTGGAGCATCATTAGGCCTTCGCCGAATATGTCCAAACCACCGTAAACGATTCTCTCGCATCTTATTTTCAATGGGTGCAACACCTACCTTCTTACGTATCTCCTCGTTCCGAATCTTATCTTTTATTGTATTTCCACACATCCATCTAAGCATTCGCATCTCAGTTACACTCATTTTTTGAATATGATGTCTCTTGGCCGCCCAACATTCCGTACCATATAGTAAAGCGGGTCTAATAGTCGTCCTATAAAACTTTCCCTTCAACCGCAATGGCATTCTACGATCGCACAGCACTCCAGTTGCACTTTTCCATTTCAGCCACCCAACCTTTATCCTATGATTTACATCTCCATCAATTTCTCCATACTTTTGAATGATGGATCCCAAATATTTGAAATAATCATTCACCGGTATTTCTTGCTCACCAAGCTTCACTACACTCCCATCACTACTTCGTTGCTTACTAAACTTAAAACCTCTAGCTTCCAATGTCTGTCTCCATAATTCTAACTTAGCATTAACCCCAGCTCTAGACTCATCAATCAAAACAATATCATCAGCAAACAACATACACCACGGTACATTTTCTTGAATTGATCTCGTAAGCTCATCCATCACTATCGCAAATAGGAAAGGGCTTAAAGCAGATCCTTGATGTAACCCAACCGTTATCGGAAAATTGGTTGTCACCCCTCCACAAGTGCGAACATTGGTTACTACTCCTTCATACATATCTTTAATTATACTAATGTACTTGAGAGAAACACCTTTCTTCATCATTGTCCATCAGAGAACGTCCCTAGGTACTCTATCGTATGCCTTCTCTAAATCAATAAAAACCATATGCAAATCTTTGTTCCTCTCTCTATATCTTTCAATAAGTTGTCTAAGAAGATGTATAGCTTCCATAGTTGATCTTCCAGGCATAAAACCAAATTGATTCTCCGATATCATGACAACCTTCCTCAACCTAGACTCAATCACCCTCTCCCAAAGTTTCATAGTATGACTCATGAGTTTTATACCACGATAGTTTGTGCAATCTTGTATATCACCCTTATTCTTATATAAAGGCACCAAAGTACTCTTCCTCCACTCATTAGGCATCTTATTTGTTCGCCAAATCAAGTTAAAAAGATTTGTCAACCATTCTAAACCTTTCTCTCCCAAGCATTTCCAAGCCTCGATAGGTATACCATCTGGGCCAACTGCCCTTCTTGATTTCATTTTCATCAAAGCCTCTGCAATTTCTTTCTTTTGAATCTTGCGCATGAAGTCACGATTTATCTCATGAAAAGGAATGGAGAAGTCTCCAAGATCTTGAGCATGACTATCATTAAATAGCTTATCAAAATAATCTTTCCGTCTCTCCTTAATCTCCTCATCTTTGACTAAAACCCTTTGCATTTCATCTTTGATACATCTAACCATACCCAAATCCCTCGATTTCCTATCTCTCATCTTTGCAAGCCTATAAATATCCTTCTCGCCTTCTTTGGTATCCAACTTGTCATAAACCTCCTTATATACCTTAGCCCTCGCGTTTCGAACTACTTTTTTAGCTTCCTTCTTTGCTATCATATACTTCTCCAAATTCTCATTATCACGACTCTTACTTAGATTTCTATAACACTCTCTTTTAACCTTAATAGCTAATTTGACATCCTCGTTCCACCATGATGTATCCTTACCTAGTGGTGCACCGCCTTTAGACTCACCCAATACCTCCTTAGCCACTTTTCTCATGCCACCCGCTATCTTATTCCACATTGATTCTGAATCCTCCTCGAGACATCAATCAGCTTCCTTAACTACCTGCTCTACAAACATTCCTTGTTTAGCTCCTTTCAGTGCCCACCACTTAATTCTAGGATCTATCCTATGTCTATCCCTTTTGCGGCATTGTCTAATTCTAAGATCTAAAATTAAGACTCTATGTTGTGTAGCTACACTTTCTCCCAGTATAACCTTACAATCGATGCAACAACCCCTATCTCTCTTTCTAAGTAGGAAAAAAATCTATCTGACTCGTATTAACCCCACTTTTAAATGCTACTAGGTGAGACTCCCTCTTCCTAAACCAAGTGTTTGCTAAGATCATTTCATAGGACAAACAAAAATCTAAAATCCTTTCTCCACTTTCATTTCTTTCTCCTATACCATAGCCTCCATGGATACTTTCAAATCCATCCCTACTAATGCCTACATGTCCATTAAGGTCACCGCCGATGAAAAGCTTTTCTCCATAAGATATCCCTTGTACTACTCCATCTAAATCTTCCCAAAATTGATGCTTAATGGAATCATCTAAACTTACTTGAGGTGCATAAACACTAATAATATTAATAATATCTGTACCTAATACTAATTTAATAAGTAAAATTCTATCACCCTTCCTACGGACCTCAACTACATTATATATAAACTGACGACTCATAACAATCCCTACTCCATTCCTATTCTTGTATACCAAATCTTATATCCCCAAGGTTCTATCACTTTTGCTTTCTCACCTACCCATTTGGTCTCTTGTAGACATAAAATATCAATCTTTCTCCTACACATAACATCTACTAACTCTACCAACTTACCAGTTAAAGACCCTATGTTCCAAGTGGCTAACCTAATTTTATGGTCTTGGACTAACTTCTTTACCCCCACCCGTCCAACAAAGTGAGGGAACCCTTGCCTATTTGACACCACACCCGGGTGCCGGTGTGACGCGTCGCTTCTGGGCGACGACCTAACAACCCTTGCCCATTTATCACTGCCTCCGGGCCTAGAGAGTACAGCGCGTCGCTCAGTAGGGAACGCCCCAACGAAATTCTCATATTGGTTCATTTTCATAGGGTATGACTAAGTTTTTATGCTGGCTGTCACAGTCCTACCGCAACCCTCCTCCTTTATCCGGGCTTGGGACCGGCAGTGTATAACTAAACAGTTATACACAGGCGAACTCCATAAAAAATATATTTAAATATAATATATATATATATATAAATAGTGATTTATAGCCCAAAATAGTTCTATAAATACAAATTATACTCTGATTGGCTTGAATGAACAAATGAATATGTAATAAATAAATAAAATTCAAACGTTAGAAACACATTTCTAATTTGGAGATAAAAAAATGAGTTCTTTATTTATTAATAATCCTTAAAAATTACGGGTTTTACAAGGATTCTTCTTTTAACACCAATAACATATTCCAACATTAACAGC
The DNA here is from genome assembly GCF_984573655.1 of Nuphar pumila. Taxonomy (NCBI): domain Eukaryota; kingdom Viridiplantae; phylum Streptophyta; class Magnoliopsida; order Nymphaeales; family Nymphaeaceae; genus Nuphar; species Nuphar pumila. The sequence continues at coordinate 81,361,108 of NC_143262.1, forward strand.
CGCTGATTTGCCAATGAAAGTTCCTAACAGGATTTTTCTTATTTAATCTCTTTCTGTTATATTTTTCTTGTCATTTTATGTTTCTTTCTTTCTTTCTTTTGTCCTCTCTTTCAATTCCACATCTGAACTTAACCATAATTGACCTGAAACCAGTACCCAACCTAGCTGCCACCCAACTTTGTTCAGCTTGTTGGTTGGCTGAACTAATGTTTCTAAACCAAGTGTAAGATCTTGGTTCACTTCCAACTGTGAGTCTGTGACCTAGAAGAGCATATGTGCATTGGACTTGTTTCAATAACTTGAGCCAACCATGAGCTCTCTTGCAGAATTGAGTAACTTGAACTGAATATTGTTCAATCCAATTTTTGGAATCTTTTTGGAGCTTAAGAGCATCACCTTTGATCAGTTCCTTGCACCATAGGCCTTCCTAAATGGAGAACTTTTCTATCTGGTTCACTTCAGCATAGCAAAAAAGTGTTTTTTTGCATACTGTTCTTGACAGTTTTTTAAGATTTTAGAAGTTGGTGCCTTTGGGCCCACATGGCTGGAACACCTTGTTTTTTTCCCATCTATTGTATTTCTTTTCATGTCTGATAGTTGAGGCTGATGTCTCTTCTTTTTTTCTTTAGCTGATGTTTCTGGAGGATGTACACCTAACAATTTTGTAAATGATGTTTTTTTCTCCTCTATTGAATAGGTCTTGCAATTTGATAGTAATTTAAGTTTGTTGTTGTATTCTGCTGTGGAATTCTCCTTCTCTTTTAATTTTCACTCTTAATTTAAAGCCAGGCAGGTGCAATTTTATTTCTGATACTTGAAACCTTGAATTGATATCCATGCTTTTTTTTGCCTATATATACTGGCTTCACGTTGTGATTTTCTATACTTTTTTGCAGATCTCTGATCATGTTTTTACTAGAATGCCTGAGTCTACACATCAAGCAAACAGATATGAACAAGATGTATACAATTTCTTTTTTCTAATGTGATTTTATGCAAGTTTCATCATGTCATTTTCCTTGCATTTGATTCTTTTGACAGGTCACTGAGAGATATATAGCTCAGAGTGGAAATACATTGCGTGATGTTATCATGAGCTGGTGCTTAAAACTTGACAACAGAGAGATAGGTATTATCTTCTGGCTATCAGTTAAAAATATAAAAATGTAATTATATATAATATAATAATATAATATTTTATTTTATTTTATTTTATTTTTTTATTTTTGTCTAGTTCGATTTGAACTAGACTTTTAAACTAGTCAAGATCCAACTAGATCTTGACTAGTTGTATGTCTGTTGGACTCCAACGGCTACAAATAGAGCCGTTGGACTAGCTCCAACCACTCTCTATGAAGAGCTCCTTAAGCGCTCTTCTCTCCCCCTCTCTCCTTGTATATAAATAAGGGTGATCCCCTCTCCTTTTTATCAATGCTTCTTAAGCATTTTCATATGAAATAAAAGTTTATTATTTTTTCTTTGTGTTATTTCTTTTATACCCTTTTGTGGGTTATGATTGTAGTGTTTTTAATAGACACTGATTACAAGCATTTGCGCTTTCGTGAAAACTTCTCATTTGCTTATATGGTATCAAAGCTTGGAAGCTTCTAGATCTTGGAGAGTTTTCACCTCATTTTTCATGCTGCTTTAGCAAAAGTTGATTCATCTTCTTGTTCGTGATTCAAGTGCTTTTTTTTTAAGAAAAGAGATGTTTTGGAGGATCGTTGGCTACTCAAGATTATGATTGTGCCCTTGTCCTTCCTTTTTTCTTTTCTTGTTTTCTCTTATCATCTCTCTTTTCTTCTTCACCCTTGTAAAAATGGATGACAATGATGAAGTCACCATCATGCCAGTCAAATTAAATGATACTAATTATGTTACGTGGGTTTTAATCATGAAGCATCACATTTGGGGGAAAGGGTTGTGGGAAATAGTAGACGATTCCGATTAGGAACCTAAACTAATTCTCACAAAAATTGAAAATGAGAAAGAGGTGCCTCTCACGAAAAGAGCGAAAAATAAAGCATTAGTCACTTATGAGAAAAAGTGGAAACAATGGAGGATAGGGCATGCCAAAATCATGTCATGGCTAATTAATAGTGTTGACATTAAGAAATGCTATAGTTTAGCCAAATTCGAGCATGCCAATAAGGCTTGAGAATATCTTAGAAATATGTATTCCCTTAAAGACATTGCACTGTAAAAGTATCTCCAAACAAGATACTAAGATCAAGACCTTAATATTCTTGATAATAAACCTGACACAAATGCACAATAAGAACACTTGTGCACAAAAGCAAAACTCACAAAAACTCACAAATGCACAAAGGCATAAAAATAATGGAATCACTTTATTGAGCACTTGGGCTTTGACTCAAAGCCATAAAGAAATACAAAGGGGAGAGCCCCTATTTATAACAACACAAAGGGGGCCTTGGAGGGGCTCCACTCATAGACGTTGGAGGGGCCCAACGTCTATTTGAGTGGGCCCCCCAAGGTACCTTTTGGTACTTTAAAAGAAAGAAAAAATAAAAATGAAAAAGAAAGAAATAAAATAAATTTACAATCACATTCATAAAGTGAATGTGCGTAAAACAATGGAAAAGACTAAACTACCCCTACGACTAAACAAATAGAAATATATATTTTATATATATAATAAATAGATACATATACATATATATTAATATATGTATATGTATTACCTTATATATATAATATATATATTACATTCCATGATTATTTACATAATTTAACACCCCCTCAAACTTAGGGCAGGATGAACGAGAGTTTGCTAAGAAGGAAGTTGAAACGCGGAGCACACAAGGCTTTAGTGAAGAAATCCACCAACTGATATTCTGACGTGACATATGGAAGGTCAATGATTCCTTTGAGGTATGCCTCCCGAACGTAGTGACAATCCATCTCTATGTGTTTGGTCCGCTCATGAAAAGTGTGATTCTTAGCAATATAAATCGCACTTTTGTTGTCACAGCATAGCTTGGTAGGCCCTTCAATTGTGATCCCCATGTCTTCCAGCAACTGATGAATCCAAACAATTTTCATGGTAGTAGTCGCCATGACACGATATTCGGCTTTAGTTGATGATAGAGACACATTTTGCTGCTTCTTGCATCTCCATGAGATCAATGAGTCTCCTAAGAATACACAAAAACCAATGGTGGAGTGACGGTTATTTGGGTCACCTCCCCAATCAAAGTCAGTATAAACAATTAATTTTAACTCAGAAGAGGAAAACAGAAAAACTCCCTTATTAAGAGTATGCTTTAGGTATCTTACGACACGTAAGATAGCACTCATGTGAATGGAAGTTGGTGCATGCTGAAACTGATTTGCCGTATGCACTGCATGTGAGATATCTGGTCTGGTAATACTTAGGTACATCAACGATCCTACTAGTTGCATGTAGGGAGTAGGATCGGAGAGAAGAACACCATCATCAATCTTCATTTTAGCTCCTACTATAGCCGGAGTTTCACAAATTTTATCGTCTGTAATACCTGACCTGTCAATAATCTCAGATGCAAGCTTAGTTTGAGGCAAAAAGTATCCTCTATGAGAGTATGCTACCTCAATACCCAAAAAATAAGTTAAAAAACCCAAGTCAGACATTTCAAACTTATCCTTTAAAATTGATTTTATGCTTTTAATCCCTTTAGAATCGCTTCCGGTTATAAGCATGTCATCCACATATAGAAGCAGAATAACAATCCCTGCATTAGATTTTCTAACAAACAAAGCAGTATCAGTAAAGCAGGATGAGAAATCATTTTCTAACATTACGGAGTTAAACCTATCATACAAAGCCTTGGGGGCTTGTTTCAAACCATAAAGTGCTTTTCGAAGGCGAAGCACTTTTCCTTTAGGAGACTCCATTCCAAGAAGAGCATCCATATACACTTCTTCGTTTAGATCTCCGTTTAAAAAGGTATTCTTAACATCCATCTGATAGATGTTCCACTTATTGATTGAGGCAACGGTTATAAGACATCGGACGGTGACCATCCGAGCTACCGGGGCAAAGGTCTCCTCATAATCAATCCCATATTTTTTATCATGTCCTTTTGCAACTAAACGGGCCTTGTATCTCTCAAGGGACCCATCACTCTTAGTCTTAACCTTAAACACCCATCTACACCCTATTGCTTTCTTGTCTTTAGGGAGGTCTTGAAACTCCCATGTCTTTGCTTTCCTTAGAGCTTCAAGTTCATTATCCATAGCGACTATCCATTCCGGACATTTTTGTGCTTCCTCGAAGTTCCTAGGTTCTATGTAAGAGTGAATGGCGCTTAGACAGGATTTATATTTAGGTGAAAAAGACTCGTATGAGATGAACCTAGAAGGGGGGTTTCTCTGTCTTTCGGTCCTACAAAGGTTTTCCTCACTTTGAGGAGTAGTTCCACTATCATCATATTAAATGTTTTAAAAGTTGAGAAAACTTCATGTTTATGTTTAAGAAAGTATATCCAACTAAATCTAGTGAAATCGTCCACAAAGATAACATAGTATGAGAAACCTCTTTTAGATATCACCGGAGCCGGACCCCGTACATCGGAGTGAACAATTTCAAAAGATTTTGTCGTAAACATGGATCTTTGAGAAAAAGGAAGACTTTTCATTTTCCCAAGAATACATTCATTACAAACAAAATTTTCATTACAAAGATGCTTAATAAAAGGTAAATAAGAGATTTTAACAATGTTGGGATGACCCAATCTCATATGCCATACATGAATATATTTGTTTTGAGCAACATTACAAAATTGATTCTTGGGAATTTTGAGAAAATCAACATAGTAGAGGTCTCCTCTCCTAGAGCCTTCCCCAATCAACTTCCCGGACTGGCGATCCTGTATCCAACATTTATCAGAAGAGAATTTTATATCGTAACCATAGTCCGAGAGTTGAGAAACGGAAAGTAAATTTAAGTTTAGTTTTGGTATAAGACGAATTTTTGGAATAAAGAAGTCTTGTTTTTCAAAATTGCCCATTCCTTTAATTTCAAGAGGTGTTCCATCCGTCGTTTAGACAAAAGATGGAAGAAAATTTTTAGAAAAATCAGAAAGAAAACAAGGACTTGGAGTCATATGAAATAAAGCACCGGAATCTAGGAGCCAAGATGTCTTACCGAGAGAAGAGGAGGATGACATAGCGGCTCCAGAAATGCCTCATTTGAGAAGAGGTTGAAGAGTATCCACAATTTGTTGAAGCGAAAGAGGCTCATTTGATAAAGAAGGTCGTTTCTCTGGTTGGGATGCCAAAGCCGCGGCAAGAAATTTCTTCCATTTGGGACAAATGGGTTTGATATGCCCCGGTTCTTTACAAAAATGGCAAGTTAATTTGCTAGTCTCTTTTGCCATATCGATCATTTCCTCCTTGTCCTTGATTTTTGAAATGGGGAGGTTTGTAGGCCTTCATATTATTCCCGGGTCTTGACACAACATTAACCGCTTCATAATCATTTTGAGAAGGTGTAGCAAGGATGCTAGGATTATTTTTACTAATCCCCATACGGGTTTCCTCACCACTTAGCTTGGTGATAACATCTTCAATAGAGGGTGATGTGAAGGCGGATAGAAGAGAGGACCGAATTTGCTCAAATTCGGGTCTAAGACCATTTAGAAAGTTGAAGAATCGATCTTCCTCTAGTTGTTTGTGTCTTAACTCAATAGCTTCTCCGCTCCATTTTGGTTCGAGCATAGCAAGCTCGTCCCAAATAGATGATTGTTTCTGCAAAATATTCCCGAATAGACAAATCGTTTTGTTGAAGGATCAAAGCCTTCTTTTGGAGGTAATATTTGTAAGATAAGTCCCTTGAAGTATACATTTTTTCAAGGTACAACCAAGCTTTAGAGGCCCTTTTAAACTTAATGATGTTGGCATTGATCTTGGTTTCAACGGATGAAAAAATCCAAGACAAGATTTTGAAGTTCTTCATCTCCCACTCATCATGCCTTTTGGAATACTCTTCTAGGGCCTTTTGTCTATCTTCACCTTCAAGAATCTTAATATCCCCTTTCTCTATGATAGTAAGTTTGGGTTCGGGTTCCGATATGGAACCTTGAACGTAACCCCAAAGACCTTTCCCTTTGATATGGTCTTCCATATTGCCGGCCCAAACATGGTAGTTTGAACCACTAAGTTTAAAATCAAGGGAGAAGTGGGAGTCTTTTTCACCCATTAGAGAGGGAAGAAGATAGAAAATAATGCGTACCTTAAAGGATTTTCAAACCTTTCTTGACACAAGATGTTTCTAAAATATTGCCCGAAGGAGATGGTTCACTTCAAAACTTCACTAACTTGAGGGCACGTTTTTCGAGGCACTTCACAAGTGAAGAGATGCATGATCCTCCTTCTTTAACGAGGCTCTGATACCATGTAAAAGTATCTCCAAACAAGATACTAAGATCAAGACCTTAATATTCTTGATAATAAACCCGGCACAAATGCACAATAAGAACACTTTAGAACACTTGTGCACAAAAGCACAACTCACAAAAACTCACAAAGGCATAAAAATAATGGAATCACTTTATTGAGCACTTGGGCTTTGACTCAAAGCCATAAAGAAATACAAAGGGGAGAGCCCCTATTTATAACAACACAAAGGGGGCCTTGGAGGGGCTCCACTCATAGACGTTGGAGCCCCTCCAACGGTCACAAATGTGACCGTTGGAGGGGCCCAACGTCTATTTGAGTGGGCCCCCCAAGGTACCTTTTGGTACTTTAAAAGAAAGAAAAAATAAAAATGAAAAAGAAAGAAATAAAATAAATTTACAATCACATTCATAAAGTGAATGTGCGTAAAACAGTGGAAAAGACTAAACTACCCCTATGACTAAACAGATAGAAATATATATAATAAGTAGATACATATACATATATATTAATATATGTATATGTATTACCTTATATATATAATATATATTACATTCCATGATTATTTACATAATTTAACATGCACATGTGTGCAATTTACAAGATAAAGTTCGGACTTTGACTCAAAAACATAAAAGTATTAGGGAATATTATAATAAGTTGTCCAAACTTTTGGAAGAGTTGGCTCTTCTTGAGCCAAAGTGGCATTATCCTGAAGATATCGAGCTTTGCCAAAAATAACTCAATATAGAACATTTTTACCAATTCATAAATGGTTTGAGGCCGAAATTTGAAACAACCAAATCCACCCTTTTACATAGGGGAAAAGTTTCCTCTATTATTGACACCATTGATGAGCTAACTATGGGGGAAAATAGGCTCAAGAAGAATACTCTAAAGAATGAAGATGATTCTGTTCTAGCCATATTTAGACCGAGAAATTATATGCAAGCTTATAAACCGCCTTATTTTGGTAGGCAAAATAATGATTATAACAAAAGGAAAGTCATTTGCCACCATTGCCATGAACCGGGATATTATAGGTTTCAATGTCCTAAATTAAAGAGAAGAGAAGAAAAGAAGATTGCATCTGTTGGTTCATCACAAGAATCAAAAGATCAAATCAATCAAGATGACCCATATCCATGGCTCAATTAATGGAAATCCTTCAACCTCTTCTCAAGGGAGTATCTTCCTCAACTAAAGCCTCAATCAAAGCTAATGTCTCATCTTTCTCCGGTCTCGGTAACTTGCCTTAACTACATGACTCTGATGCTTCTTTTCATATGACTCCAAACATCAATAATTTGTCTGAATGTCTTAACAGTAACTCAAGTGTGTCAAATGTTTTCACAGTTAATGGTACATCTCTTGAAATATAATGAATAAAAAATTTTGAAAATCTTCAAAAATCCAAAAAATTAGATATATTCACAAACTAAATCTAAATCTTTTATTTGTCTATCAAATATTTGATTATAGGTGTAACATCTCCTTCTCTTCTCATGGTTGTTGGGTGTAGGATCGCCAGTCAGGGAAGCTGATTGGAGAAGGTCATGGAGAAAGAGGACTCTATTATATGGATTTTTTGGAATTACCCAAGAATGTCTTTTGTTATAATGTTACAAAACTAGAGTTGGATCTATGGCACAAAAGAGTTGGCCATCCTCGTATATCTAAACTCCAACACTTTTCAAGTTTAGGAAAATTTTGTAATTCTGAAAGTTTTGCTTGTAAAGATTGTATTCTTGGTAAAATGAAAAGATTGTCATTTCATGATAGAACTTTTGTTTCATCTAGACCACTTGAGTTAATATATTCAGATGGTTGGGGTCTTGTGTCAGTCATATCAAAAGGCGTATATGCATATTATATAATTTTTTTTATGACTTCTCTAGGCATACTTGGATTTACTTCCTTAAGCATAAATCTGAGGTTTTTTCACATTGTCAAACATTTCACAAAATGGTTATAAACAAATTTCAAAATGATATTTTCATTTTTTGCATTGATTCATGGGGAAAAATTATGTCAAAAGAATTTAAAGACTATCTCAATTTACATGGCATCACACATCAAATATCTTATCCACACACGCAACAAAAAAATGGTTTGGCCGAACGAAAACATCGACACATTATGGAAATCACTAAGACTTTATTAATAGTAAATCAAGTTTCAAAAGAGTTTTGGGCAGAAGCAACCCTAACTGCTACCTATCTCGTTAACCAAATGCCATCTTCTTCTTTGAAAAATATAACTCCAATTGAAAAACTTGTCAAAATATCTTCTGATTACTCTAGATTAAGAGTTTTTAGATGCAAATGTTTTGTTTTCACCAACAAGAATGATAAACTCTCCCCCCCTCCATGCCATTCTTTTTGCCTTCTTAGGTTATACAGATAATAAAAAAGGCTATAGATGTTTTGATTTTAAAAATGAAAAATTGTATGTATCATGAAATGTATCCTTCTTGAAAAAGGAAAGTTTTTTTTATTTTGAAAAAACCAAGTAGCCAAATATTCTTTTTTGATAGATTTGACTTCGAAATTTGATGGATGTGACCATGAATACGATTTAGATGATGGTCAAGGTACTATTGATTCTAAACTTAATGATACTAATGAAGAGCAGACCCATAGGGACACCTGTTTACAATACTCAAGACGTAGAAAATCCTATCTTCCATGTGCATTGAAAAAAAAATCTAAAGCACAAACCAGAAGGGCATCCAGAATTTCTAAACCTCACAGAAAATGTGTGTCGTACGAATCATTTTCACCTACATATAAGGCATTTATTGCATTAATACACTCATATGTAGAACATTCATCCTATATTCAAGCAAAAAACCATACAGAGTGGGTAGAAGTCACTAAGGCAGAATTAAAAGCATTAAAAAGGGCTAACAATTAGACTATTCAAGATATTCCACAAGGAAAGAAACCTATAGGTTGTAGGTGGATTTATAAAGTTAAAACCAAGAGTGACGGAACTCTTGAAAGGTATAAAGCCAGATTAGTGGCCAAGGGGTATTCTCAAGAGTGACATCGATTACGAAGAAACTTTTGCTCCAGTTGCTCAGATGACCATCGTCAGGACATTAATAGCCTTAGCCTTTATTAGAAAATAACTCATATTTCAAATGGGTGTTAAGAATGCTTTTCTAAATAGAAACTTAGTTGAAGAAGTTTATATGGAAGCACTACCTGACATTAATATTCTTAAGGGTAAAACTCTTCATTTAGAAAAGGCTCTTTATGGTCTTAAACAGGCACCAAAAGCCTAGTATGATATGTTTAGTCATGTTATGCTTGATATTGGATTTAGAACTTGTTTGACTGACACTGCTTTATTTATTAAGATTTCTAATGTAGGGATTCTTCTTCTTCTTCTTTATGTGGATGACATGATCATCACCAGAGGCGACAAACAGGGAGTTGAAAACATTAAAAAGCTTCTTAACAATCATTTTGAAATGACTGATTTAGGCTTATTAAGATATTTCTTAGGAATTGAAGTTGCTTATTTCCCTCGAGGGTATTTATTATCTCAATCTAAATTTGTTTTTTATATTGTTTCAAGGTCTGGAATCACAGATGATGATAAAGAAGTGGATACTCCAGAAGTTGTCAACATCAAAATGAGAATCGATGATGGAGAACCTCTTTATGATCTCACTCCTTACAGACAGCTTATTAGAGTACTTTCTTATCTTTTCATTACCAGACCTAATATAGCACACGTTGTACACACAGCTAGTCAGTTTCAGTACACTCCCACTTTTGTTCATATAGGAGCAGTTTTGGGTATTGTTAGATACATTAAATCCTCCCTTTCACGAGGCCTTTTCTTGTCTCTTCATCTTTATTATATTTGATGCTGACTGAGAACGTGATCCCAATAACAGGCATTTAACCATTGGTTTTTGTGTTTTCTTAGGTAAATCCTTGATTTCGTGGCGGTGCAAAAAGCAACAGAAGGTCTCTTTTTCGTCCACCGAAGTTTAATACTGAGCCATGGCCATCACGACAATGGAGGTAGTTTGGCTCAGACGACCGTAAGTTTGAGGGGGAGTGTTAAAAATATAAAAATGTAATTATATATAATATAATAATATAATATTTTATTTATTTATTTATTTATTTTTTATTTTTTTATTTTTGTCTAGTTCGATTTGAACTAGACTTTTAAACTAGTCAAGATCCAACTAGATCTAGACTATGTTAAAATGTAAAATATATATATATATATATAATAATAATATTCATATATTTTTTATCTTTTATTTTTCTGTATTTTTCTTTCTTTTTTCTTTTAGTTATTTTAGTGTCTAGTTCTAATAGAACTAGACATACCTTATCTAGTTAAGTTCCACTTGGAACTTAACTAGAAAGGTAACCGTTGGACTAGTCCAACGGTTACATTTCTAACCATTGGACTAGTCCAACGGCTACAAGGAGAGCTCCTTAAGAGCTCTCCTCTTCCCACTTGTATATATAGGGGTGCATCCCCTCTTGTAATTTACTCGATGCTTCTTAAGTATTTTTATCATTTCAATAAAGATTATTTTTATTTCCTTTTTGTTCCCATTATACCCTTTTTTAAGGGTTATGTTCAAGTGTCTCTCTAGACACTCTCTCTTGTGGATCTAAGTACTTTTATGGAAGATCCTCACTTCATTTCATGGTATCAAAGCAAGGTTCATCCTATATCGTGAAGATTTCTTGCCTCATTTTCCGTGCCAAGATTACAAAGGTGTTTCATCACCTTGGTTGAGGCTCCTAAAGTTCTGTTTTAAGAAAGGAAGATTCGTTGCAACAAAATATTGAGTTTGCGTTCTCTTACTTTTCCTTTTCTTCTCTCTTTATCTTATTTTTCATCTTTTTCTCTCTTTATCACCCTTATAAGAGATAGATGATCATGATAAAATCATCATCATACCCATGAAATTAAATTACACAAATTATGTAATGTGGGCTTCGATAATGAAGCACCACATATGGGGAAAGGGGCTTTGGGGACTAGTAGATGGTTCTGATTCAGAACCTAAACTAGTCTTCACCAAAATGGAAGGTGATAAAGAGGTTCTTCTAACCGAAGGAGAGAAAAGCAAAGCTTTGGCCAACTATGAAAATAGTTGGAAGGAATGGCAGATAGGGCATGCAAAAATCATGTCATGGTTAATCAATAGCGTTGACATCAAAAAATGCTCTAGTCTTGCTAAGTTTGAGCATGCGGATAAGGCTTGGGAATACCTCAAAAATATGTATTCCCTCAAAGATATTGCACATGTGTGCAATCTTCAAGAAAAAGTTAGGTCTATGACCCAAAGTGAAAACCATACGAGAGTATTACAATGAATTGTCCGAACTTTGGGGAGAATTGGCTCTTGTAGAGCCAAAATGGCATTGTTCTGAGGACATTGAGCTCCGTCAAAGGCAACTTGATATGGAGCATTTTTACCAATTTGTAAACGGTCTAAGACTGGAATTCGAGTCGACTAAATCGACTCTTCTTCATCGGGAAAAAGTTTCCTCCATTGTCGATACTATAGAGGAACTAACTATGGAGGAAAACAGAATGAAAAAGAATACTCCAAAGTTTGGAGATGATTTTGTTCTAGCAGTATCTAGACCAGGTAATCATGTACGTTCGTATAGACCACCTTACTTCAATCGACAAAGTAGTGACTATGACAAGAAAAAGGTTATTTGCCATCATTGTCATGAACCAGGACAGGCCTCAGTGCTCCAAGCTTAAAGAACTTAGAGAAAAGAGAGTTGTGATTGCTGGATCGGAGCCCAAAGATCAAGATGCACCAATTTCTATGGCTCAGCTAATGGAGATTCTCCAACCACTCATCAAAGGAGCTTCCTCTTCATCCAAAGCTTCGACTGGGGCAGTTGCTTCATCTTTTTTCGATCCAAGTAACTTCCCTTGGCTTCTTGACTCTGGTGCTTTATTCGATATGACTCCAAATAATAAAAGTTTATCCGAACGTGTTAAAAATAAAACAAGTGTATCAAAAGTATTTACAGTTGATGGAACTTCTCTAGAAATAGAAAGAATAGGAAATTTTGAAAAAATCCATAAAACTGAGAAATTTTTTATCCCAGAAGTCAGATATATTCCCAAATTAAATTTGAATCTCTTATCCATTTTCCAAATATCCGACCATGGTTGTGATATTTATTTTTCTTCTTATGGTTGCTTGGTACAGGATCGTCAGTTAGGAAAGCTGACTGGGGAAGGCCATAGAGAAGGAGGACTCTATTACATGGGTTTTTTGGAAATGCCAAAGAATACCTTTTGTTATAACATTCAGAAAATCGAGTTGGAGTTATGGCACAAAAGACTTTGTGATCCACATATAACCAAAATCCAACATTTTCCAAATCTAGAAAAATTTTGTAATTCTGAAAAATTTACTTGTAAAGATTGTATTCTTGGCAAAATGAAAAGATTATCATTTCATAACAGAACTTTTGTTTCTTCAAGACCACTTGAATTAGTACACTCGGATGTTTGGGGTCCTGCACCAATAATTTCTAAAGGTGGATTTGCCTATTATGTTATCTTTGTCGATGATTTTTTCAGACATACTTGGATTTATTTTCTTAAACATAAGTCTAAAGTATTTTTATATTTTCAGACATTTCATAAAATGGTTAAAAATAAGTTTCAAAATGATATTTCCATTTTTCGCACAGATTCAGGGGGAGAATTTTTGTCCACAGATTTTAAAAATTACCTTAACTTATATGGCATCACACATCAAAGGTTTTGCCCATACACACCTCAACAAAATGGGTTGGCAGAACGTAAACATCGCCATATTATGGAAACCACTAAGACTTTATTAATAGCAAATCAAGTCCCAAAAGATTTTTGGGCAGAAGTTGCCTTAACTGCCACCTATCTGATTAATCGAATGCCATCCTCTTCTTTGCAAAATATAACTCCAATCGAAAAACTTGTGAACCTTTCTTCATATTACTCTAGACCTATGTCACATGGGTGCGGGTGCGGGTGCGGCGCAATTTAAAAAAATTTGGACACGGGGACTCGGCTATATATATATATATATATATATATATATATATATATATATATATAAAAGACTCGGTCAAAGTTGTGCCCATTAGGGGACAGGTGATGAGTTGTGAAGCCCAGATATTTTTTTTTAATTCCAAAAAATGGACCAAAATGACCCTGGGTGCGTTGACCGCACCCAAGGTCGGGTTGACTGAGTCCGAGCTGCACCCGTGTCGGTGCGTGTCGACGTGGGTGCGTCGACCTTGGAGCCGAGTCCGTGTGACATAGCTCTAGACTGAGAGTGTTTGGATGCAAATGTTTTATATTTACGGACAAAAATGATAAACTTTTTCCTCGTGTGATTCCCTGTGCCTTTTTAGGATATGCAAAAAATCAAAAAGGTTATAGGTGTTTTGACTTCAAGAATAATAGATTATATGTATCAAGAAATGTCTCCTTTTTAGAAAAAGAAAGCTTCTTTGATTTTGAAAAACCAAAGGAAGTTATTGAGTACTCCTTTTTGTTAGATCTGACATCTAAATCTGATGAATATGATCTTGACTATAGATTTGATAATGATCAAGGTATTATTGATCTTGATCATAATATTGGCAATGAAGAAGGCCATAGAGACATGAGTATACAATATTCCAGACGAAAGATATTCTGACATTCCAACCAGAAGGTCATCTCGAGGCCTCCAAAAAAATTGGTGTCATACGAATCCTTCTCACCTACATATAGGGTAGTTATTGCATTCATTCCCTTATATGAGGAACCATTTATATACTCTCAAGCAAAAAATGATGTCAAATGGATAGAAGCCATGAAAACTGAGTTAAATGCACTCGAAAAGACTTCTACATGGACTATTCAAGACCTTCCTCTAGGCAAGAAACCTATAGGATGTTGATGGGTTTATAAGGTTAAAACCAAGAGTGATGGCACTCTTAAAAGATATTAAGCACGATTAGTAGCCAAAGGTTATGCCCAAGAATATGACATTGATTATGAAGAACCCTTTGCTCATGTTGCTCGTATGACAACAGTCAAAACCTTAATTGCCTTAGCTTCCATCAAGAAATGGTCCATATTTCAAATGGATGTCAAAAAATGCATTTCTAAATGTAAAGCTAGTTAAAGAAGTGTACATGGAAGCCCCTCCAGGTCTTAGTATTCATAAGGGTAAAACCCTTCGCTTAGAAAAATCTCTTTATGGCCTTAAACAAGCACCAAAAGCTTGGTACGATAGGTTTAATCGTGTTATGCTTGATATTGGTTTTCAATTCTGTTTGACTGACACTGCTTTGTTTATTAAGAATTCTGATACAGGAACTATTGTGCTTCTTCTATATGTGGATGATATGATCATCACCGGAAGCGATAAATAGGGAGTTAAAAACATCAAAACACTTCTCAAATCTCACTTTGAAATGACAGATTTATGTTTGTTGAGATATTTTTTAGGCATTGAGGTCGCCTATTCTCCTAGGGGATATTTATTATCTCAGACAAAATTTGTTCTTGACATTGTTTCCGGGTCTGGGATTACAGATAATAAGAAAGTAGACACTCCAGAAGTTGTCAATGTTAAAATGAAGATTGATGATGGAGAACTTCTTGAAGACCCTACTCCTTACAGACAGCTTGTCGGGGCACTTTTCTATCTATCCATTACCAGACCAGACATAGCACATGTTGTTCACACAACAAGCCAGTTTCAACATGCTCCCACCTCTGTTCACATGGGAGCAATCATGCGTATTATCAGATACATCCAGTCCTCTTTTTCACGAGGATTTTTCTTGTCTTCTTCTTCCTCCCTTGATTTAATTGCATATACTGATGCTGATTGGGGAGGTGATCCCAATAACATACACTCAACCACTGGTTTTTGTGTCTTCTTAGGTGAATCTTTAATCTCGTGGAGGTGCAAAAAGCAGCAGAAGGTCTCTCTCTTATCCACCGAAGCTGAATGCCGAGTCATGTCAACCACGACCATGAAAGTAGTTTGGCTCCGACGTCTGTTTTGCCGACATGGGAGCTAAAGCAACAAAAGCTTCACGAATGTGCTGTGACAACAAGAGTGCAATCTACATTGCAAGCAACAGAACATTTCACGAACGCACCAAACACATCGAAATGGATTGTCACTACGTCAGAGAGGAATATCTACATGGGACAATTGAGTTGTCATATGTTACTTCAGAATATCAGTTAGCAGACTTCTTTATAACGCCTCTCATTGCTCCCAGATTTCACTTCTTCTTAGACAAACTTTCGCTCATTGTACCGTAAATTTGAGGGGGAGTGTTAAAATGTAATATATATATAAGAATATTTATATTATTATTATATATATTTATATTTTTTATCTTTTATTTTTCTGTATTTTTCTTTCTTTTTTCTTTTAGTTATTTTAGTGTCTAGTTTTAATAGAACTAGACATACCTTATCTAGTTAAGTTCTACTTGGAACTTAACTAGAATGGTAACCGTTGGACTAGTCCAACGGTTACATTTCTAACCGTTGGACTAGTCCAACGGCTATAAGGAGAGCTCCTTAAGAGCTCTCCTCTTCCCACTTGTATATATAGGGGTGCAGCCCCTCTTAAGCATTTTTATCGTTTCAATGAAGATTATTTTTATTTCTTTTTTGTTCCCATTATACTCTTTTTTAAGGGTTATGTTCAAGTGTCTCTCTAGACACTCTCTCTTGCGGATCTAAGTACTTTTGTGGAAGATCTTCATTTTAGACTAGTTGTATGGCCGTTGGACCCCAACGACTACAAATAGAGTTGTTGGACTAGCTCCAACGACTCTATATGAAGAGCTTCTTAAGAGCTCTCTTCTCTCCCACTCTCTTTTTGTATATAAATAGGGGTGATCCCCTCTCCTTTGTATCAATGCTTAAGCATTTTCATATGAAATAAAAGTTTATTATTTTTTTTGTGTTATTTCTTTTATACCCTTTTGTGGGTTATTGATGCAGGGCAGGACCCGATTGGGTCCATCGTGCCACCCGATCTGCCACAAAGGGCAGATGAAGGACTTCGCGCATATGACTCACTTGCAGGGACGGAGCCACGACGCAGGGAGGTACCCCTGCGCACCTATGTCAGGCGTGGTGGAGCTCGCACGCCCCAGAACCAGCTGCAAAGAGAGACTGACCCGGATCGTGGGTCGGATCCAGATCTGGACCCACGACCCGGTCCAGTAAACAGCCTTTAAAACGCCCTGCCTAGGGTTGCGTGAAGCAGAGATTACTGAAAAGCTCCAGCCGTCTTTTCCTTCCAGCAGTTTTCCTGTTCATTTACTTGTTTACTGTTTTTCCTTTACTTCCTTCCCTGTTATTGCATTTTCCTATTGTTTATTGAAGCATTTCTGAGTTTAATAAAGATCAGTCCCACCGATTCACGGTGGGCCATTATTTCTCCTCTCCTCCAACGTGGACCGCATCAAAGTGGTATCAGAGCAGCGGGCGTTCCACCTTCATCAGCGGTATGGCTCTTGAGGAGGGAACCGATCCGGTACAAGGCGAAGTGCGTGAGGAGGCGAGCAGCGAAGATCCCATGTTGCGTGTCATGGAGGTGTTGACGAAAATACAAGAGAATGTGTTGCGCGTGACTTGGGATGTTGCAGGCCTATCGAAAAGGCTGGATGGGATGGATAATCGCTTGACAGCACTCGAGTCACACAAGGGGCCGTGCGCAGTACCAGATGCAGACTTCGCTGATGGCGTGTCTGCAAATCTGAACCTCCAAGGGGCTGAATCATCCCAGCCGATACCCCTACAGCGAGTGAATGCGCATGTTTCAGCCTCCATGAATGGTTCGGCCTACCCAGCAGTTCCAGCATCCATGTATGGTCCGGACTTCTCTCGACAGCACCAGGGGATCCCGGCGAACAACGATGCCCTGGTAAGAGCACCCCACTCCCGACAATGGGTGACTGCGCCTGTTTCACAGGTAGACCCGAGCCTGCAGGGCCCCAACGGTACGCTGGGTCCACCTGCAGGCCAGGGTGCGTGGCCAGGCGCAACAGCAAGTGCGCTGAGGGTCAACCCGAGCCTGCAGGACCCCAGTGTTGCGCTGGGTCCACCTGCGGGCCCAGGATCGTGGCAGGGCCTCGCTTGGGCTGTGTCGCAGAGTGAGCTGGGTCGGCAGGGGCCCAGCGTCACGCTGGACCCTACTGTTGGCCCGGTCCTATCAGCCCAGCTTGGGAGAGACGTGCATCTCTTCCCCGACCCCACACGGGGAGGCTCCGTAGCCGCATCCCTGCGAGCTGGAGTTGGTGAACCTTTGTTGATGGGCCCAGATCCAAGAGGACCCAATCCAGTTTGTAATGCAACGGGACCTAGGCCTGTTTCGCTGGGACCAACCATTGGGTCTCAGGGAACGGGTTTGGGTCTAGACAGCCCTTACCCAGCCTACCTAGTTGGTTCCGGTTCGCGGGCAGCCCCGAGCCAGAACCAACCCATTAGTTCCGACCCTCAACATATACCCCAGACCGACCCTAACCCATATCGGACCAGGACGGAGCTCCAATTTGGATTTGAGCCGGGTCAAAACCAGACCCATAATGCTATGGATCGGGGATCGAGTTCAAACCAAGCTTCTTATCCCCACAACTCGAACCTCGATCCAACCCACTCATATCTGGGTCCGACGAGTAGTGTAGGAGCGGGCTCGATCCATATCCCATCGGGCGAATCGACCCATCCATATAACCACCAGGCACCATACCCATACCCATACCCATACCCAAACCCAAATCCACCTGTTTACCCAACCCTGACCCAGAACCCAACTCAACCTCCAGCCCAACACCATACTCCTAACCCACAACCATATTATACCAATTTTACCCGCCAGGAACAAGAAACTCACCCGAACCCTCCCCCCTACATTGGCCTTCCCGTCATTCCAGTACCACAATACCGGCCGCAGATGGTGTCCGCCCCCGGGCAAACCAGACCGAGGCAATGTCAGCAGGAACCGGCGCGCCCTGACCGCCGATGTAACGACCCCAACTCCTCCCCTTTAAAAAATGCGATTTTTTTTTTTTTAAACCAGTGCGGAAAACTTCCCAGAGACCCGGGGTCCTCACAGTTTCAATTCCGACTGGATAGCCATAAACCACAAAAGAACTTGCAATTAACATCCATAAACTAACCATTACCTTTATTCATGAATTAAAAACTAATCTCAAAAATAAAGTGTCTGACTCAAGTAACCACTGATGACAATAAGCAAATAGCAAGAACACCAGACTGAAAAACCAAAATAAAGAGTCACTCTGTCCACAAAGAAGACTGTCAAAACTCGTTGTGACTCCCTCGCCCTCGCAGTAGCTGTCGACTTCACTAATCACCGGTTCCTGCGAAAAACCAATGAAGTAGGGTGTCAGAATCGAAATCCTGAGCACAGCTACTTCTTAATGAAACAAGTGAGATAACGAGTCAAGATGAGATATCATGCAACAATTGAGGGAAATGCATACAAGACAGTTCATAGCATTTGGGAAATTTATTCAGGAAACAATCATAAGTACTAAACACGCAGAGACAGTAAAGCAGTAGCATGTACTATAACTTCACCATGCAACAAGAAATAAACATTCAACACTTACCATCATATAATGATTAAGGAAACCATTAAAGTATGCGTGCTCCAATGCATAACAGGAAAATGCATGTCTTTTGTGCAATGCATGAATCATTTTATTATCTTCCATTTAAGTCTTTTATTTCCTTATGTATGCCCTATTAAATGCATACAACTTTAAGATTCTCTTTTTAATTACCGTTGCCCGCGGATACACCACACGGGTACAAACCCCGAGGTCAAGCTAGGTTCCCAGGGTAGCTTAGCACACAATTTATATTTTATTACTGGGTCCCAACTTAGCCCTCGACCGAATCACCTTCAGAACATTAGACCTCCACATCTAATGTCGGGGACACAAGGGACACCCCACGCCCATAAGTGCCACTTCCTTGGTACCAAAAACAACAGTTGTGTCAAACACACCACTCCCGGGTAAAGTGGCGGACTCTCCCTAAAACCGTGGCCAGGAGAAGAAACCTCAATATCGGGTTCAGGGGACCAAAATTAAGCACACGGAGTTTTGTATCCTCACAGTCTCCCCAAGACCGGATTTCTATGATCCTCATTCTCCAGATGGGTGATCCCAGAAGGTATATTACACTGTGCTTTATTATTACTTTTTATTAAAATTTAATTTCTTAAGTTTTGCAACATCATATGCAAAAAGAAAGATAAAAGCTCGCATCTACCTCGCGAGAGCCATCACAGGACTCCGGCCTGTGGAAACATATAGAACAGTGCAACAAAGCTGAAATATTTATAAAGCATGATCTTTGAAATGCATTGAAATGAGTAAGGGAAAATATTTCCACAGCTCGGGTTTACCAAACCCTCGATGATTCATTTTGATCACCGGAACACTAATGCAGGAATCACAATCATATGTAATGTAACAACACACATCAAGTACATCAATGAGTAAACATGTTCCAACAGTCATGTACACCACCTCAACTCCTAACATAAAGAGAAATGAGACTGTAGGTACATAATTCATGCTCAAGATTTATCATGCATCAAAAGATTAGAATTCTTAACTTTATCAATCACATAACCAAGCTATGTTTTCATATACTAACAACCTATGTTACTAACATGGCATGGTTCCCAGTATAAGAGAAGTTTTGAAATTAGCAGCTCAGCCCAGCCGACCCTATCGGCTGGGTGTGGCAGCATAGACACAGGCCCAAACAGGGGTTGTGTATGCTGTCTGGAAACGCACCAAAAAGGGATGCCATATGCTAATATCCCTGTTTACATATATACATATATATACATATATATATATATGTATGTATATATATACAGACAGACCTATATATATATATATGTATGTGAAAAGACTGGACCCAGCCCAGCCGATCCCATTGGCTGGGTCTGACAGCATATTCACAGGTCCAGTATGGACCTGTGTATGCTGTCAAAACGACAGCCTATCCTATTTCGAAAACCACCATTGAATTACTTTATATATATATCTTTTTTTTTTTTTGAAAGAAACACACTCCCACCCCAGCCGACCCTGTCGGCTGGGTCCAACAGCACGTACACAGGTCCAGTTTGGACCCGTGTATGCTGTCAAAAACAGCAGCACTTCAGATTTCAAGGAACTGATTTTTTTTTTATTTACTCATATACCCTTTTTGAAAACAACTAGGCACAATCCCTTTTTGTCTGAGGTTTTCCTAAATGCCCAGCTGGTTAAGCTTTAACAGTTGCTAAGCAATGATCACAAATTCAATACCATATTTAATTTCTAAGACATATCAGAATTAAACAATGGATGAATTATCATCCCATTCTAACCATTCAAGTTCAAATAAAAGATGCCTATTAACATGATAATTCTGATGCAAAACTTCATTAAACAATATCAACTTATTCTAACCATTCAAGTTCAAATAAAAGATGCCTATCAACATGATAATTCTGATGCAAAACTTCATTAACCAATATCAACTTATTCTAACCATTCAAGTTAAAATAAAAATGCCTATCAGCTTGATAAATCTGATGCCAACTTCATTAAACAATATCAACTTATTCTAACCATTCAAGTTCAAATAAAGGATGCCTATTAACATGATAATTCTGATGCAAAACTTCATTAACCAATATCAACTTATTCTAACCCTTCAAGTTCAAATAAAGGATTTCGAATAAAAGACTCAGCTAAAACTGGGTCTAGCACCCAGCCAGACCCACCCAGCCGACCCAGTTGGCTGGGTCTGGTACACAGCCCAGCCGACTGCATACCTGGGCGCCAAATCATGCAGGTAAAGCTTTTAGTTCTGTTTTTTTTTTTTTTCTTTTCAAAACAACAAGAGCACAGAAGGTGCAAGGGAGTAACAGTGGAAACTGTTCTCCATGAGATTCCATCGACTGTTGCATGGAGATCAAATCTCCACCGATGCCCCATTTGAATCAAAAAGAGGTACTCGTACCTCGTTTCGCAAATCCGGATGATCGGAGGCAGCTTAACTAGAGAGAGATCGGCTGAGGTCGATCCCACCCCCACTATCGAGCTCCGGCTGAAGGGAAACAACTAGGAGGAAGGACCGTCGCTTGCCAAGGGTGGTGCGCACGTCTGCCGCAGTTGGGAAGTTGCCGGTGGTGTGGCTCCAGCAACGTGCACTAAAACGAGGAGAGTGAGAGAGATTTGGGGCAAAAATAGAGAGGTAAAGGGGAAGGGGATACCAACCTGCCATTTTAAAGGAGGAAGCCTTCCGAATTTGGTGGAGGTCGTTCCCCTTTCGCCGGAGGCTGCGGCTCACCTTTCCCTTTTTCCCCTCACACGATAGGGGTTAGGGTTTACTCTCAGCACCCTAACCCTCCCCCTTCTCACTTTCCCCTTTTTCAGAAAAATCAGGCAACCCTTATCGGGTTACCCCCTTTTTCTTTTACTCGATACACAGGGGCGACCCGGGTCCGGACCCGGGACCCGGTAACCGACCCCGAGTTGGGTCCACACCTGTTTCTCAACGAAAATGGGTCCACAAGTTGGATCCAAATGGATCCAACTGTGGATCCGCGAGTTCGCCATACATATCTCGCTTTATTACAAACGTTAATATATATATATATATATTTTTTTTAAATGCCCTAAGCTATGCATCAATACCCATTTATGGGTCCGAGATCCGAAATATGGATCTTAGGTCCAAATTGCATGTTTTCCCCAAAATTTAAATGGCAAAACTTACGGTTTTTACATCCTTACCCTTTTAAAAGAATTTCATCCCCGAAATTAGCACGTACCAAATAAAAGAGGGTAATGATGACGCATGTCTGCCTCAGGCTCCCAAGTGCATTCATCTAGCCCATGATGCTGCCATCGCACCTTTACGAACGGAATCGTCCTACTGCGTAGTACCCTTTCCTGGCGTTCTACAATCTCTATCGGCTTCTCGTCCGTAGTTAAGTCAGGTTGTATCTCTATCGCCTCATAATGAATTACGTGTGAAGGGTCAGGCACGTACTTTCTCAACATCGAGACATGAAAAACATCGTGAATCTGCGAGAACTGAGGAGGAAGTGCTACCCGATATGCCGTCTCTCCGACACGTCCAAGGACTTCGAAAGGTCCGACGTACCTAGGACTCAACTTTCCTTTCTTTCCAAACCGAAAGATACTTTTCGTAGGCGAGATTCGAACGAACACGTGATCGCCTACCTCAAAACTGAGCTCTCTACGCCGCTGATCGGCATAACTCTTTTGCCTACTCTGAGCTGCAATCAACCTTTGCCGAATTAAACGCACCTGATCCGCATAGTGCTGGACGATTTCTGGAGACTCTACTGTTCTTACTCCAACCTCATCCCAACAAACCGGAGATCTACACGGTCGGCCATACAGTGCTTCATACGGGGCCATACCAATACTAGCATGAAAGCTATTGTTATAAGAAAACTCTGCAAGCTTCACATGTTTGTCCCAATCACCTGCCCAATCCAAAGCACACGCTCTCAACATATCCTCGAGCGTTTGAATCGTCCGTTCTGACTGCCCGTCTGTCTGTGGATGGAATGTAGTACTAAACTTCAAGGTAGTGCCAAGGGCTTTCTGAAGCTGGTGCCAGAATCGAGATGTGAACCTCGGATCCCGATCTGACACTATCGAACGAGGCACTCCGTGAAGCCTAACAATCTCCTCTACGTAGAGTTCGGCCAAGCTCTCCAAGCTTTGACTAATCCTGATCGGAAGAAAATGAGCACTCTTTGTCAAACGATCCACGATCACCCATATGGCATCTCGTTGTCGTCGGGTCCTAGGCAGCCCTACGATGAAGTCCATTGAGATATCATCCCACTTCCATTCTGGAATCTCAAGAGGCTGCAAAAGTCCACCCGGTCTCTGGTGTTCAATCTTCACTTGCTGGCAAGTAAGACACCGAGATACGAACTCCGCGATGTCTCATTTCATCCCATTCCACCAATAAGTCCTTTGAAGATCTTTGAACATCTTGGTGGAACCCGGGTGAACGGAATACTTCGACCTGTGAGCTTCACTCATCAATTCTTCCCGTAATGCTTTAGGAACCCACCATCGGTCTCCGAACATAATGGTTCCGCCCTCCTCCCGGCGAAACTGCGCTTCTGGCTTCTGAGCACTTTCGCACAACTTTCCGAAGTCTGGATCTTCTGATTGGAGTTCCTCAATTCGCTCTATGATCTCTGGTCGTGCCTGCATCCCAGCACAAAGGATGCGCTCGGAGTCGTCAGAAAAAGGTTGTCATCGTACGAACTCCTCGACCAGATTCCAACTGCGTCCAATCAAGCTAGCTGCTGTGACTGACGCCTTTCTACTAAGTGCATCAGCTACCACATTCGCCTTACCCGGATGGTAAGCGATGGAGAAGTCGTAATCCTTTAGGAATTCCAACCACCTACGTTGCCTCAAATTCAAGTCCCTCTGGGTGAAGATATATTTGAGGCTCTTGTGGTCAGACATGACCTCAAACGTTTCCCCATAAAGGTAGTGGCGCCAAATCTTCAGCGCGTACACTACTGCCGCTAACTCCAAGTCATGTGTGGGATAATTCTTCTCATGCACCTTTAGCTGTCGGGAAGCGTATGCTATGACCTTTCCATGCTGCATAAGAACGCAACCCAGTCCAGTCTCCGACGCATCACTGTATACTACAAAACCACCCGTACCGGAAGGCAATGTCAAAACCGGCGCTGTAGTCAACCTCTTCTTTAACTCTTGGAAACTGTCTTTGCAGCGAGAGGACCACTCGAACTTCACTCCTTTCTGCAACAACCGAGTCATCGGAGCTGCTATACGCGAGAAATCTTGGATGAATCGACGATAATAACCCGCCAATCCCAAGAAACTCCTAATGTCTGTCACCGTCTTCGGTTGTTCCCATGACAAAACGGCTTTCACCTTGGTTGGATCAACCTCTACACCTCTCTCGGATATCACGTGACCAAGAAACATCACCCTATCGATCCAAAACTCACACTTTGAGAATTTAGCGTAAAGCTGGTGTTCTCTCAGTGTCTGCAGCACGAGTCGCAAATGCTCTCGGTGATCTTCCACACTCTCCGAATATATTAGAATGTCATCTATGAACACGATGACAAAAGAATCCAGCCACAACCTGAAAACCCGGTTCATCAGATCCATAAATGCCGCAGGGGCATTTGTAAGTCCAAAGGACATCACTAGAAACTCATAATGCCCATATCTGGACCTGAACGCTGTCTTAGGAATATCTTCGGTTTTAATCCTCAGCTGATGATATCCCGAACGAAGATCGATTTTCGAGAACACCTTGGCCCTTCTCAACTGATCAAACAAATCATCGATCCTAGGCAAAGGGTACTTGTTCTTCACCGTTACTTGATTCAACATGCGGTAGTCAATACAAAGTCGCATTGAACCATCCTTCTTCTTAACAAAGAGGACCGGGGCACTCCAAGGGGATACACTCGGTCTAATAAATCCTTTGTCAAGAAGCTCCTGCAACTGTTTTTTCAGTTCCCCTAGTTCAGCAGGTGCCATGCGGTACGGAGCGCGAGAAACTGGTGCCGTACCAGGCACTAGCTCGATCAAGAACTCAATTTCTCGATGCGGAGGCAAACCCGGCAAATCCTCGGGAAAAACATCGTGGAATTCGCGGACAACATCTAACTGATCCAAGGACGTCGCCTGACTGTCTTGAGCATAAACACTGGCCAAGAATACCATGCAACCCTTCTTATGGTACTTGAAGACCTTCAAAGCTGACACGATCCTCACCCCATCGGTCGGTCTCGTCGAATGACACAACACCCCAGACAATTTGGGGTGCTCCAAGATTACCTTCTTGCCCCGACACTGGAGGGTCGCATTATGCTTGGACAACCAGTCCATACCCAAGATGACATCATAAAATGTCATATCCAAAATGACCAAATCGGCGGACAACTCATGGCCTTCTATCACCACGCATACGGATGAAAAATACTTCCCGCAGGAAGAGGATGCACCCATAGGTGACATCACATCAAGAGCCCTCTCGAGGCTAGATGGAACTAAATCAAGCAACTTTGCAAATGAAGAAGAAATAAAACTGTGTGTTGCACCCGAGTCAAACATAACACGTGCAAAGTGTTCGGCGACTAAGAATATACCTTCGATCAGATCAGCCTGATCATCCTGGGAGGTTGTTGTTGCTGCGTAGACCCGTCCATTGGTCTTGCGCTGACCCTGCTGCTGCTGAGGTTGCTGCTGCTGTCCACCCGGAACCGCAGGCTTGTTCGGACAGAAGGAGGCAATGTGCCCTGGTTGCTGGCACTGGTAGCAGACCCCCTTGAACGATGGGCAAAAAGCTAGTGGATGGTTCTTGCCGCACCTGCGACATGCCGGCTGGGCCTTCCCCTGTTGTCTCCGCGGCTGAGGTCGGCCCTGTTGCGCGCCCTGCTGTCGCCCATCACGGGTACGCTGCTTTTTCCCGTTCTGCACTCCCCCTCCTGTTGGAGGATTCTTCCTGGTCCCGCCTGAAGAACCCCCTCCGTTGCCACCCTTCTTCTGAAAGCCGCCTTTGGATCGTTCCTAGTCCTCGGTCAGTACGGTGGCCGACTCGATCGCCTTGGCCAAGGTAGAAGGACGAGTCCGTAACCCGTCCTTCAGTCCACGCACGAATCTAGCCGCCCTTGCCTTCTCATTCTTGAAGAGGTTTGGGCTATACTTCTCAAGACTCCGGAACCTAGTAGTGTATTCCACGAGACTCATGGTCCCCTGAGTCAGATCGAGGAACTTTTGTTGCATCTGCTCTTCGGCGTAAGGGGGAAAGTAGGCGTCCAGAAACTCCTCCCTGAACGTCTCCCAAGGAATCTCATCCCAATCAGCAAATTTCACCCTTCGCAGGGTGTCCCACCAGTTCTTGGCATCGCCCTTCAAGCGGTACGTGCCAAAAGGTGTCTTTCTCTCCTCAGGGACTAGTAAGACGTCAAACACCCGCTCAATCTCCTCGACCCATCTCTCGGCAGCCTCTGGGTCTGCCTTTCCTGAAAAGGAAGGTGGATCCAACTTCAGAAACCTCTCGAACGAAACGCCACCTGCGTTGGGAACAATATTGACCGGAGGGTCACGAGTCGCTGCCTGCGCGGTTGCCTGTGCAGCCTGTGCCGCTTGGGTCGTTTGTGCAGCTTGTGCCGCCTGAAGGTTCTGAGTCACTTGCAGCGCCTGCGCTGTCTGTGTCGCTTGAGCCATCATAGTCTCTGTCAGGGTATTGATGGCCTCCATCATGAAATCTCTTTGCTCCTGCCAGTTCGTGGGAGCAGCAGTAGAAGACGAAGCGCCTCTACGGGTATAGTGCGACATCTACAATGCACCACCTTTTACAACTTAGACTATTATTGATACTACCCCCTTAGGGTTGATCACGAACAGTATTCGTTCCCGAATCACATCAGACTTTTAAAATTCACACCAAAGAGCATGGAATTATAATTACCATAATGACACAGAACTTATATAAATTAAGTAAAAGTATTAAGCAACCATACCAGTGAAGAAGACTGCTCTGGAGGACGAGTCACAACTTGTTGACGCTTTAGGACAGGGCTCACATACCAATTATGAAAATTAAACACTCAAAGACGATAAAATTGCAAGTATTTGTGGTCGCTCTGATACCAAACCTGTAACGACCCCAACTCCTCCTCTTTGAAAAATGCGATTTTTTTTTTAAACCAGTGCGGAAAACTTCCCAGAGACTCGGGGTCCTCACAGTTTCAATTCCGACTGGATAGCCATAAACCACAAAAGAACTTGCAATTAACATCCATAAACTAACCATTACCTTTATTCATGAATTAAAAACTAATCTCAAAAATAAAGTGTCTGACTCAAGTAACCACTGATGACAATAAGCAAATAGCAAGAACACCAGACTGAAAAACCAAAATAAAGAGTCACTCTGTCCACAAAGAAGACTGTCAAAACTCGTTGTGACTCCCTCGCCCTCGCAGTAGCTGTCGACTTCACTGATCACCGGTTCCTGCGAAAAACCAATGAAGTAGGGTGTCAGAATCGAAATCCTGAGCACAGCTACTTCTTAATGAAACAAGTGAGATAACGAGTCAAGATGAGATATCATGCAACAATTGAGGGAAATGCATACAAGACAGTTCATAGCATTTGGGAAATTTATTCAGGAAACAATCATAAGTACTAAACACGCAGAGACAGTAAAGCAGCAGCATGTACTGTAACTTCACCATGCAACAAGAAATAAACATTCAACACTTACCATCATATAATGATTAAGGAAACCATTAAAGTATGTGTGCTCCAATGCATAACAGGAAAATGCATGTCTTTTGTGCAATGCATGAATCATTTTATTATCTTTCATTTAAGTCTTTTATTTCCTTATGCATGCCCTATTAAATGCATACAACTTTAAGATTCTCTTTTTAATTACCGTTGCCCGCGGATACACCACACGGGTACAAACCCCGAGGTCAAGCTAGGTTCTCAGGGTAGCTTAGTACACAATTTATATTTTATTACTGGGTCCCAACTTAGCCCTCGACCGAATCACCTTCAGAACATTAGACCTCCACATCTAATGTCGGGAACACAAGGGACACCCCACGCCCATAAGTGCCACTTCCTTGGTACCAAAAACAACAGTTGTGTCAAACACACAACTCCCGGGTAAAGTGGCGGACTCTCCCTAAAACCGTGGCCAGGAGAAGGAACCTCAATATCGGGTTCAGGGGACCAAAATTAAGCACACGGAGTTTTGTATCCTCACAGTCTCCCCAAGACCGGATTTCTAAGATCCCCATTCTCCAGATGGGTGATCCCAGAAGGTATATTACACTGTGCTTTATTATTACTTTTTATTAAAATTTAATTCCTTAAGTTTTGCAACATCATATGCAAAAAGAAAGATAAAAGCTCGCATCTACCTCGCGAGAGCCATCACAGGACTCCGGTCTGTGGAAACATATAGAACAGTGTAACAAAGCTGAAATATTTATAAAGCATGATCTTTGAAATGCATTGAAATGAGTAAGGGAAAATATTTCCACAGCTCGGGTTTGCCAAACCCTCGATGATTCATTTTGATCACCGGAACACTAATGCATGAATCACAATCATATGTAATGTAACAACACACATCAAGTACATCAATGAGTAAACATGTTCCAACAGTCATGTACACCACCTCAACTCCTAACATAAAGAGAAATGAGATTGTAGGTACATAATTCATGCTCAAGATTTATCATGCATCAAAAGATTAGAATTCTTAACTTTATCAATCACGTAACCAGGCCCTGTTTTCATATGCTAACAACCTATGTTACTAACATGGCATGGTTCCCAGCATAAGAGAAGTTTTGAAATTAGCAGCTCAGCCCAGCCGACCCTATCGGCTGGGTGTGGCAGCATAGACACAGGCCCAAACAGGGGTTGTGTATGCTGTCCGAAAACGCACCAAAAAGGGATGCCATATGCTAATATCCCTGTTTACATATATATATATATATATATATATATATATATATATATATATATATATATATATATATATATATATACAGACAGACCTATATATATATGTATGTGAAAAGACTGGACCCAGCCCAGCCGATCCCATTGGCTGGGTCTGACAGCATATTCACAGGTCCAGTATGGACCTGTGTATGCTGTCAAAACGACAGCCTATCCTATTTCGAAAACCACCATTGAATTACTTTATATATATCTCTCTTTTTTTTTTTTGAAAGAAACACACTCCCACTCCAGCCGACCCTGTCGGCTGGGTCCAACAGCACGTACACAGGTCCAGTTTGGACCCATGTATGCTGTCAAAAACAGCAGCACTTCAGATTTCAAGGAACTGATTTTTTTTTATTTACTCATATACCCTTTTTGAAAACAACTAGGCACAATCCCTTTTTGTCTCAGGTTTTCCTAAATGCCCAGCTGGTTAAGCTTTAACAGTTGCTAAGCAACGATCACAAATTCAATACCATATTTAATTTCTAAGACATATCAGAATTAAACAATGGATGAATTATCATCCTATTCTAACCATTCAAGTTCAAATAAAAGATGCCTATTAACATGATAATTCTGATGCAAAACTTCATTAAACAATATCAACTTATTCTAACCATTCAAGTTCAAATAAAAGATGCCTATCAACATGATAATTCTGATGCAAAACTTCATTAACCAATATCAACTTATTCTAACCATTCAAGTTAAAATAAAAATGCCTATCAGCTTGATAAATCTGATGCCAACTTCATTAAACAATATCAACTTATTCTAACCATTCAAGTTCAAATAAAGGATGCCTATTAATATGATAATTCTGATGCAAAACTTCATTAACCAATATCAACTTATTCTAACCCTTCAAGTTCAAATAAAGGATTTCGAATAAAAGACTCAGCTAAAACTGGGTCTAGCACCCAGCCAGACCCACCCAGCCGACCCAGTTGGCTGGGTCTGGTACACAGCCCAGCCGACTGCATACCTGGGCCCCAAATCATGCAGGTAAAGCTTTTAGTTCTGTTTTTTTTTTTTTTTTCAAAACAACAAGAGCACAGAAGGTGCAAGGGAGTAACAGTGGAAACTGTTCTCCATGAGATTCCATCGACTGTTGCATGGAGATCAAATCTCCACCGATGCCCCATTTGAATCAAAAAGAGGTACTCGTACCTCGTTTCGCAAATCCGGATGATCGGAGGCAGCTTAACTAGAGAGAGATCGGCTGAGGTCGATCCCACCCCCACTATCGAGCTCCGGCTGAAGGGAAACAACGAGGAGGAAGGACTGTCGCTTGCCAAGGGTGGTGCGCACGTCTGCCGCAGTTGGGAAGTTGCCGGTGGTGTGGCTCCAGCAACGTGCACTAAAACGAGGAGAGAGAGAGATTTGGGGCAAAAATAGAGAGGTAAAGGGGAAGGGGATACCAACCTGCCATTTTAAAGGAGGAAGCCTTCCGAATTTGGTGGAGGTCGTTCCCCTTTCGCCGGAGGCTGCGGCTCACCTTTCCCTTTTTCCCCTCACACGATAGGGGTTAGGGTTTACTCTCAGCACCCTAACCCTCCCCCTTCTCACTTTCCCCTTTTTCAGAAAAATCAGGCAACCCTTATCGGGTTACCCCCTTTTTCTTTTACTCGATACACAGGGGCGACCCGGGTCCGGACCCGGGACCCGGTAACCGACCCCGAGTTGGGTCCACGCCTGTTTCTCAACGAAAATGGGTCCACAAGTTGGATCCAAATGGATCCAACTGTGGATCCGCGAGTTCGCCATACATATCTCGCTTTATTACAAACGTTAATATATATATATATATATTTTTTTTTAAATGCCCTAAGCTATGCATCA
Organism: Nuphar pumila; assembly: GCF_984573655.1. Classification (NCBI taxonomy): domain Eukaryota; kingdom Viridiplantae; phylum Streptophyta; class Magnoliopsida; order Nymphaeales; family Nymphaeaceae; genus Nuphar; species Nuphar pumila. The sequence goes on from NC_143262.1 coordinate 81,392,004, forward strand.
ATACCCATTTATGGGTCCGAGATCCGAAATATGGATCTTAGGTCCAAATTGCATGTTTTCCCCAAAATTTAAATGGCAAAACTTACGGTTTTTACAGCCGACCCCCCATAAGGAGAGTTCGACAGCACCAACATCCCGGCGAGCAATACCGCCCTACGAACAATGAGGCAGCCTGGGACGACGACCTTTTCTGGAACGAGCATCCTGCCGGAATGGTGGAGCCGCGACAACAGAGAGCATCAGACCACTCCTCCACTTATGGCGTGAAACTAGATCTTCCGGAGTTTGCGGGGCGATTCGACGCGGAGCAGTTTTTCGACTGGTCTTATGCAGTGCAGTTCTTCTTCGATTATCACACAGTTGCTGAACATCGTCGTGTCTCGTTAGCTTCTACGCGATTGAGAGGCCTAGCACAGACATGGTGGGTGGAGCTATAACGATCAAGGGAGCGGCAGGGATTAGAGCGCGTACAGTCGTGGGAGGAAATGCAAAGACTGATGCAGTCAAAGTTCGTGCCTTCGGATCACGCCGAGCGAGCCTACAAGGAATACCTGACCCTGTGCCAAGGTTCCCGAACTGTAGCAGAGTACACCGCGGAGTTCCATCGTCTTTCCCTGCGTGTGCAGATCGAGGAAACAGCTCGTCAGCAGGTCACGAGGTACATTTCGGGTCTCCGCCCTGCTATCTCTGATGATTTTAGTTGTGTCACAGTGGAAACATTAGATCAAGCCAGCAGTTATGCCATGAACATCGAGGACAAGCTGAAGCAGAGGCAGGAATATCGGACTACCCGTAATGAGCCCACCAGCCGACCCAAGTCGAGTTTTCCAACCAGGGGAGCAAGCTCCCCTAGTGATTCAAAACCTAGAACAGACCTTGGCAAACCTGACCAATCAGGTCCAGCTTTCCACACCCGGTCCAAAGCCAAACCTACTGAGTCGACCCTTCGTTGCTTTAGGTGTCAAGAGTTAGGACATGTCGCGTCCAAGTGTCTGACCGTGAGCAAGAACACCCATCTGGTTGAAGGGATTGTTGAGTCCGCAAGTGAGAGTGATAGTTATGACAATTCATTAGTTGAGGTTGAGGATGAGAGGGGAGTTATAGAGTTCGACGGCAATGTCGAAAGTTTGTTGTCCATCCGTCATGTGTTGACCACACCCCGAGAATCGGCCCCATCGAAATGGCTTAGGAATAACATTTTTAGGACCCGGTGCAACTGTGAAGGGCACGCATGTGACATCATCATTGATACCGGAGCTTGTGAGAACATGGTGTCTGAGAGTGTGGTGTCTACCTTGAAACTTAACACAGAAAAGTTGTCCCAACCCTACAAGATGGCCTGGTTCAAGAAAGGAAATGAGGTTCCCATCACTCAGCGATGCTTAGTCCGGTTTTCCATGGGGGAACACTACCACGATGAGGTGTGGTGTGATGTAGCCCCTATGCACGCGTGTCACATTCTCTTGGGACGTCCCTGGCAGTTCGATCGCCAGACAACTCACGATGGCCGCAAGAACACCTACTCCTTTGTCTTTAATGGCCATAGAATAGTCCTTCTACCTATCAAGGAGACTGGTTTCCCCACTGTAGACAAACCTGAGCGAGTTCCCCGAATCGCAGGACTCTCGTACCGGCTCTTCCTGGACCACTGTCAGGAAGATGGCTATTGTTATGCCCTAGTGGCAAAGCCACTGATGAGTTCGTCCGTGTCCATTCCCGCAGACGTTGCCCCTCTTCTAGAAGAGTTCCGCGACATTATGCCGGATGAACTACCTGATGGATTACCTTCGGCAAGGGTAGTTCAGCATGCCATTGACTTTGTGCCAGGGTCGAGTCTACCCAACCTTCCCGCATATCGCATGAACCCCACTGAGCATACTGAGTTATTAAGACAGGTTCAGCAATTGCTGCAAAAGGGTTTCATCCGCGAGAGTGTTAGTCCTTGTGCCGTTCCCGCCTTACTTACTCCTAAGAAAGATGGGTCCATGCGCATGTGTGTCGATAGTCGTGCGATCAATCGCATCACAGTCAAATACTGTTTTCCCATTCCTCGTTTGGACGATATGTTTGATATGTTATCTGGTGCCTCCATTTTCTCTAAAATAGACCTAAAAAGCGGGTATCACCAAATTCGTATACGCGAAGGGGACGAGTGGAAAACAGCATTCAAGACGCGTGATGGATTGTACGAATGGTTAGTCATGTCGTTTGGGTTATCTAATGCCCCAAGTACCTTTATGAACATGTTGACCCAGGTCTTGCGTCCGTGTATTGGGAAGTTTGTTGTTGTCTACTTTGACGACATTTTGATCTATAGTTCCTCATTGTCCGAGCATTTGAGTCACCTGCGTCAAGTCTTAGGTATTTTGAGAAAGGAAAAATTGTATGCCAATGCCAAGAAGTGTGAGTTTATGGCGTCAAGGCCGACCCTGCTAAAGTCCGCGCGATTGTCGATTGGCCTACCCCAAAGACTATAGGAGAGATCCGTAGTTTCCACGGGTTAGCCACTTTTTACCGACGTTTCGTGAGAAATTTTAGTACCCTTATGGCCCCCATCACGGAGTGCCTAAAAGGTACTAGTTTTTATTGGACACCAGCGGCTAGCAAAGCCTTTACGATCATCAAGGACAAAATGACCAGTGCTCCTGTTTTAGCCCTCCCAGATTTTAGTGCAGTCTTTGAGGTTGAATGTGATGCCTCTAAAGTGAGGATTGGCGCCGTCTTGAGTCAGAATCGTAGGCCCGTTGCCTTCTTTAGCGAGAAGCTGACTCAGGCCAGGTGCCAATACTCCACTTACGATGTTGAGTTCTATGCCGTTGTACAAGCCCTTCGTTATTGGAGACATTATCTCATTTATAAGGAATTTGTTTTGTACACGGACCATGAGGCATTGAAGTATCTGAACAGTCAGAAGAAGTTGAGTGCTCGTCATGCCAAGTGGGTCAGCTTCTTGCAAGAGTACACCTTTTCGCTTCGGCATCAATCGGGTACCCTGAACAAGGTGGCTGACGCTCTTAGTAGGAAGAACAGCCTTCTGATGACTATGTCGGTACAGGTCATTGGTTTTGAGCAATGCAAAGATTTATACCCTACGGACCCTGATTTTCACAAAGTCTGGGAAGGGTGCACTTCTTCAGATCGCAACCTCGACCCCCGTTTTTGTATTCATAATGGTTACCTCTTCCGTGGTAACCAATTATGTGTGCCCAATTTCTCCCTTAGACTTCAGTTGATTTCTGAATTACATGAAGGAGGATTAGCAGGGCATTTCGGGCATGATAAGACGTTCGCTCTCTTAGATGAACGATACTTTTGGCCCAAAATGCGCAAAGATGTTGTCAAGTTCATCCAAGGCTGTCATGTGTGTCAAGTGTCCAAGGGTCATCGTCAGAATAGTGGTCTGTACACGTCGTTACCCATTCCTGAACGGCCGTGGGAGCATGTATCCATGGATTTTATCGTGGGCCTTCCCCGCACACCACGTCGTTTTGATTCAATTTTAGTAGTTGTTGACCGGTTCTCCAAAATGGCTATCTTTGTTCCGTGCAAGCGCACCACCGATGCCTCTTTAGTCGCCTCATATTATTTCAAGGATGTTTCCCGTTTCCACGGTCTACCTCACACAATCACTTCCGATCGCGACACGCGTTTTATGAGCCACTTTTGGAAATCGTTATGGGCCCTGTTGAAAACTAAGCTTCAGTTCAGTAGTGCGTATCATCCCCAGACTGATGGCCAAACCGAAGTTGTGAACCGCACCTTAGGAAATTTGTTACGGAGCCTAGTGGGCGAAAATGTCAAGACTTGGGATCTCGTATTGCCCCAAGCCGAGTTCGCCTATAACAACTCCATTAACCGTTCTACTGGTAAATCTCCGTTCCAAGTAGTGTATGGTCGGTCTCCCACCCATGTCGTTGACCTAGCCCCTGTGTCAGATCTCTCAGCTCCAGCTCCGGATGCCTTTGATGCCGTTGAGTATATGCGTGACATTCACAGACAAGTCCGGGCCAAACTTGTTGAAAGCTATGAGACCTACAAAGCTTTTGTAGATCAGGGTCGTCGTGATGTCCATTTCGAGGTCGGTCAACTTGTCTGGGTGTATCTGCGTCCAGAGCGTTTTCCTGTAGGCACCTATAGCAAATTAAGTCCTAAGAAGTATGGCCCTTTTAGGATCCTTCAGCGATTGGGTTCGAATGCTTACCTCCTTGAGCTGCCCGATAATTGGCATATTTTCCCTATTTTCAATGTGGCTGATCTATATGCTTACTGTGGCAACAACAAGTCGACAGAGCCGACTTCTTCCCAACCAGGGGAGAATGATGCAGGGCAGGACCCGATTGGGTGCATCGTGCCACCCGATCTGCCACAAAGGGCAGATGAAGGACTTCGTGCATATGACTCACTTGCAGGGACGGAGCCACGACGCAGGGAGGTACTTCTGCGCACCTACGTCAGGCGTGGTGGAGCTCGCACGCCCCAGAACCAGCTGCAAAGAGAGACTGACATTGTAGTGCCTTTAATAGACACCGATTACAAGCATTTGCGCTTTCATGGAAGATTCTCATTTCCTTACACTATCTTCACATGTATTTCTTAGCAGAAAAAGATGCATGTGTTTTGCATAGTGCAATAAATGTTATTAAATAGATAGTAGGAAAGGTCTTGTCAACCATCCTTATATTTGATATATAGTTTTTATTTGTTCATACAAGTGTTACTACTATTACATACACCTAATTTCTATTTATTTGTGTAGATTTTAGTCAATATATGATGAATTTGTTCTGATTTTGGAACTAAGCAGAACTATCAACCCTGGTGCTGGCTTATAGTGTCATTCGCCCTCATAAATTATCTGTATTTTGTTTCGTTAATGTTTTTTTATATAATGTTTCATTGATATTTTGTCTATATTATTTTTGTTATTTGTTGGGCTATATTGTTGTTTAGTGGCCTTGTTAGTTTACTCCACTAGTGTCCTTGAATATCATTCTATGGCTGGTATACCAACAGGTGTCATGTATTTGCGATGTTCTTATTACTCTTCATTTGCCTATCTGCCATTGTTTACTTTCTTGGGATAACCGTAGTGTCTTAGCTATTGCAATGAATTTGGTACATCATGGTAAGACTGAACATATTCAGTTTGACACACACTTTGTCAGAGAGATGATTGGAGATTGTGAAGTTCATCTTCACCTTAGCAGTAGGGAACAACAGGTGGATGATCTACTCACCAAGGCTCTTACATCTGCCTACCGTTGGTTTTTGACGAACAAATTGTCCATGTTCCTCACCCTTCTGCTACTTGGTGGTGGTGTTGTACATACTTTGAGGATGTGCACACCAGTGGCAGACATGCAGTCTGTGGTTTATGCAGCATGGGGTGTTTATAATAGTTGGTGTGGGTCATGTATGATTCGTCTGTAACTTGTCAATGGTTTAGTTGTAATTTGACATATAAACCAGCATGTTAAGACTCTTAATAGAAGAGAGACATCTAGACTCTCTTGGATAATCTCCCATGAGCTGCACTGGCATGAAGATTTTTAATAGAAGAGACATCTAGACTCTCTTGGATAATCTCCCTTGAGCTGCACTTTCTTTTCTTCGCCATACTTTCTCTTGTAGTGAGTTTTATGATAAATTCACATGTATGCAATCAGTTCTTACTGAGAGAATTAATTGTGAATGTAGGCTGGGTGATTTTAGTGTTGCTTTGTCGGGACACTGCTATGCTTTTGCTAGACCTGGACTGATTGACCTTATTGGCCGACATTTTATCCAAGTTCTTAATTCAATGTAATGTCCCAACTTTTTGGGCCTGCGTCTAAACCCACCTCGATCTTGGCCCAATTTATGCCTAATTTATAGACCTGAAAATATTTGTATCTAACCTAACCTAGGCCCATGCTGAGTAGGCATGGAAGCTCTGTAAACTTTGTTAGGCTCCTGGACCCAAACTAGTTTCATTCTGCTCCATCTCTTATCCAAATTTTGATGAATAACATGCCTTATCAACTGGATATGCTGAATTTAACATAATGCTTTGAGTATAATAACAGAGGATAAAGCATGGCATTTACAAGCTGCACACTGTTTCTAGTTATCAGAAGGTTGAAGCATCCAAAACTTTTTGCATAAAAATAATACTACTTTAGAAATGAAGATGTTGAATTAAGATCATCACTCTTATATTAAGCATGTTATTTGTTTTGTTTTCTGCTCTTTGACAGTTTAAATGTTCAAGAACCGCAAAATACTCTGTTCCATATATCTTGGCTTAGTCAGATTGACCGTCCAACTTTCTTGTAATTGAATGTCTTTCGTGATATTCATGTTATAGTTAACTGACAAGGGATCCTTCCTTCTTTTCTGTACCTTGTCCGGATATGAAATCCAATTTTATGGTTTTGGAATGCATCACCATGTACTGCTAATGAATATGGGTAGTTATGTTACGTGGAAGTAACTGAGATATAGATAAATGCCTTATCATTCTTTTCTGTGGAGCTTAAAAAGTGTGCTATGTTGCTTGGTTTCTGCCGTTGACAGCAAAGATAATTTTCACTCTTGCACAATATTCAGAAAGATGTATCATCTAGAAAGCAGAATCTAGGTTGAGGAAAATCTGTTTGTTTCATTCAGTCTGCATCTGATGGTAAAGATTATACTTTCTTTCACTGAAAGTGCATTTCTTGCTAGAGTGGGACCATCTGTAGAACTTTGATTAGCTGTCAAGGTTGGTGAATAGTTGATTATGGTTTCCTTCACGTTCTTACCATGTAACATTATGCTTTATTGTTCAACCATTTTTTATTGTTCATTAAGACATTCTTATTATCTTAGCAGAGCCCATGGGCATTGTGGTGAATAATAGTGGTGCAATAACCTCAATGACCTACCTCTGCAAGTAAGTTACCATTTCGGTCTTAAGTCACATATTTCTATGTCTCATGATCATATTCTATGAGAATATGATTATCCTTAAAATTCAAAATGGCATTGGCTGCATTGGATTGAATACATGCTAGGGAATTACTGACATTAGTTAGTGTTGGTCGGTGATCATGATGCATGTTGCTGTAGTGTTCAAGTTTTCCATTCTTCCATGCTAGTATCCTTTTCCCAAATTGGTTTTATGTATATAGGATGACCTTGGGTTTGTATCTCTTGAACCATTATTTGCTAGAATTGTCTAAAGATGACCAATAAATAAAATCTCCTTTTAGGGAAAAAGTATCCTTTTTTCAATGGCCATTGGAAATGTCCATTTTTCTTAATAGCCAATAAATAAACTGTAAAATACATTTTTATTTCATTCAATTAAACTCTCAACAAAATGAATTTCTTTTTTGGTTCATATCGCTGACCCCAATTGTTTTGGGATGAAGGCGTAGTTGTTGTTGTTGTTGTTGTTGTAAACTCTCAACAAACAACAAAAGTTTTAGTTTTAAGCAGTTTGGTGAATGGAGATGGAAATTCTCTTTGGCTCCTCCCAAGAAAACTTTTCTATGTTTGGTCCTTTCTTAAAACACTAAAAGGAAATCGTTTGTAGTTGTACTGATTTTCAAGCAGGATGGCTGGCTGTAAAGTTTAGCTCAATTTACAGAATCGATGTGAAAGGGATCACTAATATAAAATTTGTTTATTTTGTCAAAATCAAAGTGGCAGAACTTGCAAACTTCCAAAATAGTACTCTTTATAAAAAATCAAAGTGCGAGAACTTATGATGGTCATTTTCTTTGTTGGATTTAGTTGGAACAAAGTCAAAATAAGAAAAAGGCTCCCGAATCAGTGGTAAGATTATCTATGAATTCCAATTAGGCTCTGTTTGGGAGTCAGTGTTGGAAGGATTTGCAAGGATTTGGGAAGAGTAGAAATACTGGATTTTTATAGAATTGGTTTTCAAATTTTAGAATTTCTTTTATTGTTTGGAAGCATAAGTAATTTCTTCAAGGATTCAGGCTTTCAACTTCTCCTGACTCTTTATCATGTTTGGAAGATAATTTAGTGTAATGTGGAATTTCATTGGCAAAAGATGTGGACCAGAGTCCAATAAGATTTAATACATAAAAATTTTAGGTCCGGTGCAAATCTATTAGGTTTTATTGATGCATTCACCTTTCATAAAAAAATCCAAAAAAATTATTTCTAAATTCATAGGTGTGAGTTAAAATATCAATCTCATTCATGCTAAAATAATCAACCAAAAAATACGAATATAATAAAAATCCACAAATGACTACCTAGCTGTATGGCCACCTTTATTTAAACAAGCGATAGAACTCTTCAAAATGTTGACAAAAAAAGGAATACAAAAAGAATCCTGCTTATATTGCAGGAAATGTAACATCAAAATATCATGATAATATATTATCTCTTCAGTAATAACAAGGGCATGATATTCAAAATGGTAATAATTGAAAAGTCTTTATATATTTTACTTGTAATACCTTTTTCTACCCTTCCACTTGCACAGTCACATTTGGCTACATAAGGCTACACGGATCTATATTCATTTGTGACTTGTGTGCTCCATAATATTGACATTAAAAAAGCAAAGCGTGAAATGTTAAAGCTTTATTATTATTATTTCTTTAAGTTAGGTTGTACACAAACTAACCCAAGACATGTCAGGCACCAGCCGGAATCCTTCTTATTGTGGGATTTATAAATACCTCCTCTCTATGGAGGGAGTTGAACTTGAGGTTTTATGGGACCTGGAATTGCAGGATCCTTAGCAGAGCTTTACGCCTCCCTCCATTTCCTTCTTCCAAACAGATTTCAACTTTCCTTGGAGTGGTCCACGTCAGATAATCATCTCTAACACCATCCCACCTCCTCGGACACCCTTCTCCCAAACACAACCTTAGAGTTTGCTATAGAGATTTGGCAGATGATTTGCTGCCACAAAAAGAGTGAGATTTAGCTGACAAGGCAATGAAAATTCTTAGTCAAGTAGAAAAGGATTATGAAAAAGTTTCCAGTCACTCCTTTATGCTTGCAATACGCAAACTAGATTGCTTTATGTGCCTGTATGAACTTATTTCTGTATTCTATTTGTCGTTTTCTTCCACTGATGGATTATGTTCTATGCAGTGATTGTTGTAACAAAGTTGTTGCACACCTCCTACACTGCTTTCGGCTTTCAGTCCCCAAACAAGTAATCTTACTCTCTCTTTATGTCTTACTTTGGGCTTTCGTTATTCTGAGTTGCATCTCATACCTGTTAAAGACTTTAAACATTTACTGACCTGAAAATAGATGAAGCTTTTGTAGTGCTTGGATAGTACAAGCATCCAATGGTTATGATAGAATTATTTCATACGTACAGTGGGATTATATAAGGGAATCTCCAATATAATCCAATTCAATTTTTTTTGTCATTTGCTTATTTATGAAAAGTATGGACATGTGGAATATAAAACTTCCATGTGTTTGCTGTGTTTGTTAATAGATCTTTCAAGAGAACAGAAAGAAAGGAAACTTGGTGTGAAATTTCCCTTAGCCTCCAATTTCTTTCTATATAGGGGTGGCGTATATTTGCTTTCTATCTGCGTGAGAACCCTATTAGGTATTGGAAGATTCACGTGTTGGCCACATGCTATAATCTAAAAAGTGCTATCTGAAGCTCCATTTCCATCATCAAACATGAATCCACCTGCTTATATTGACTTCCAATGCAGTTATTTATTTGTATCATCACTGGCATGGTAGCTTCTACATTTAGCTTTCCAGCAAATGATGTGAGGTTCAAAGTTCATTGGAGATCTCTCTTTGATTTTTTTGAGGAATTTGTTATTATTTCTATCTGAACTTTCACTTCCAATGTCTGTACAATATCCTGTCAACTGTTATGCAGTTGCTATGTTAGGATCTGTTAAATTTGTCCTGTTTTTTAATATTTTTTCGCTATGATGCTACCTCCAACTGATAATTTATATGATGTGTTCAAATTTTACCTTGTAGCTTCTTTTCTTGTAATGGTGAACACTTGATTGTTACATGCTTATTGGTCAGATTGGTCTGGTTCTAATATTCGGCATCTTTTGTTTCTGTGTTTTTTAGCATCTTCCAATTGATGCATCTGTAAGAGAAGATTGCTGGTATGGATGGGCTTGCCGTACTCAGCATCACAATACAGACCATGCACGGAAAAGAAATCATGTTTGTGGTCCAACACGGGGACATTAACATAGTTGCCCTGTTTCACTTCGGCTGCTCTGTACATCTTTGTATCATTCATGATAGCCTTTTAGTTTTGTTTTGCTATACTTTGTGCTCTCCCACTGCATATTTATTACCCCTTTACGGGCATTGATGGTATTGAGTTGCCTCTATATCTTTGTATGGAAATAGCATTCACCTATAAAACATGTAATATTATTAAACCTTTGTGATGAATCTGCGATGTCATTTTGAATGCATTTTTTTAGAGTAATGAAAATTTTATTGAGAAATAGATAACAGAACAGATGATGAGAGATCGTCAATTCTGAGCTATAGTACAGATCCACAGAATGGGTCCGAAAAATACATCAAAAGTCAGTCCAGATTGATTTTCTAGGATTGAAAAGGCCCCAACCTATTCTTACCAATCCAAGATATATCTAAATTGGGTCAGACCTCCTTTGCTAAGAATAAGACATCTGCTTGAATAGCCAAAATAATAGACGCCAGATTATCTCGCATTTCCCAAAATAATCGGTTGTTTTGTTCCTCTCAAACGTGTCATCACGCTGAAGTGATCCACCATTTCCAGACTCTCCTCCACATGGGAGAGTGTTTAAAGGAATCCAGTCCAAAGATTAACATGTCATTTTTAATGCATTTATTGTCTACTACATTCCTTATCTTTATACCTGAGCGTTTGATGATGGTGAAAATTTTATTTCTTCATGTTATCATGATATGCATGCACGATTGCAGGTTTAGTTGAAAGGTTGATCATTTATTTTTCTTGTTCTGTTAGATTTGTTTGTTCCATGTAGAAGTTGGTTGAAATATATCATTGGCCTTTGCATGAAGCTGTAGAAAGTTGTTTGAGATGGCAATTACTGCCCCTAATTCATTAAGAACTGGCCCAACCAATTCATACATGATTTTAGTTTTTTGTGTTATTGATATGATATGATCCATGTTATGCTTAATTCTAGTATATCGAAGGTGAGACCTATGGTTCCCAGGACGTGAAATGGATGTGGGAAGCAATGTGTGAAATGGAAGCAGGGAACGTGTGTTAAAAAGTCATATGAAGTGTCTTGAAATATGAATTGGATTCAATCTGATGTGACCCGGTTTGACATGGGTATATCATGGGATAGCATGACTCATGGGAGTTACGGGGCAGTTATTGCAACTTCTCATGCAGGGTAATCACTTATTGTAGTAATTGCCCACTACAAGCTTCTCTTAGAAGTCTATAATAAGGGACTTGGTTGCTTGATGAGAACCTCTTTCTCTCATTTTTGGGTTCAGGGTCCTACTCACCATCGACTTGACGGCCTGAGCTCACAGTGGGTGTCTGTAGGTTGAGGAGAGCGTCTTGTTAAATTATGTAATCAATCATGTAATGTTATATATATATTATATATATAAGATAATACATATACATATATTAATATATATGTATATGTATCTACTTATTATATATATAATATATTTCTAATTGTTTAGCCGTAGGGGTAGTTTAGTCTTTTTACACATATTCTTTTCATAATATGTTTTGTAACTCTTTTTCTCTTTATTTTTATTATTTATATTTTGTTCTTTTTGTAAAAGGTAAAAAGTACCTTGGAGGGGCCCACCATCTAGTCGTTGGGCCCCTTCCAACGGTCACATTTGTGACCGTTGGAGGGGCTCCAACGGCTAGAGGTAGAGCCTCTCCAAGGACTTCACCTCCTCTATTTAAAGGGTCTCTCCTCTTGTGTATTCTAATGCTTTTGGGATTATAGCCCAAGCACTTTTTCAATCTTATGACTCTTGGGTATGTTTTTGTGCATTTGTGAGTTTGTGTTGTGCTTTTTGTGCATAAGTGTTCTTGTTGTGCGTATGTGTACGCATTTGTTTTCAAGAATATTGTAATATTGCTATTAGTATCTTGTTGAAGATACTTTTACATGGTATCAGAGCTTGGTTGAAGAAGGAAGTTCGTACTTCTATTTATTTTTTGAGTGCCTCGAAAAATGTGCCTTCAAGCTATTGGCATTTGAAGTGGATAACCTTCTTTGGGCAATATTTTGAGAGTCTCTTTTGTTAAGGAAGGCGTGAAAGTTTCTTGAGGTATGTATTATTTTTCAACTTTTATCCTCTCTAATGGGCGAAAAGGACTCTCGTTTCTCTCTTGGCTTCAAATTGAATGGCTCAAACTACCATGTTTGGGCCGGGAACATGGAAGTTCAAATAAAAGGTAAGGGTCTTTGGGGATACGTTCTTGGTTCTATACTGGAACCCGAACCAAGGATTACTTTGGTAGAGAAAGGCGAAATCAAAATTCTCGAAGGAGAAGAGAGGAACAAAGCTCTTGAGGAATATTCCAAGAAACATGAAGAATGAGAAATGAAAATTTTTAAGATTCTTTTTTGGATGTCTTCATAGGTTGAAACAAAGATAAATGCCAACATTATTAAATTCAAGAAAGCATCGAAAGCTTGACATTATCTAGAAAAAATACACACGTCAAGAGACTTGACACACAAGTATTATCTCCAAAAAAGGGCTTTGACCCTTCAACAAAATGAGATGTCCATAAGAGAATACTTTGCGAAATTGTCATCCATATGAGATGAACTCGCAATGCTTGAGCCTAAGTGGAGTGGCGAAGCTATTGAGCTTAGATACAAACAATTGAAAGAGGATCATTTTTAAAAAAAATTGAATGGCCTTAGACCCGAGTTTGAGCAAATTCGGTCCTCTCTCCTTTCCTCTTTCGTTTCCCCCTCTCTTAAAGATGTCATTACAAAGCTAAGTGGGAGGAAACTCGTATGAACTTTAGCACAAACAATTCAAGTGTTCTTGCTACTTCAAGTAATGAAGAAAATGAAGGCGCTAATGTCGTATCAAGACCGATGAGTAATTTGAAAACTTATAAGCCTCCTCACTTCAAGAATCAAAATTCAATTGGTCAAGGTGTAAAGAAGGACTATAGCAAGCTTACATGTTATTTTTGTAAAGAACTGGGGCACATTAAACCTATATGCCCAAAATGAAAGAAAATACTTGCTATGGCTATGATATCTCAACAAGAGGAACGACCATCACCGTCAAATGGGTCTCTCTCTCTTCATCAAATTGTAGAAGCTTTGCAACCTCTTCTCAAGGGAGGAACTTCCGGAGCCACTATGTCTACCTCTTCACCTTCCGTTAAGATATCTTGGCTTTTAGATTCCTGTGCATCTTTTCATATGACTCCAAGTGTTTGCTCCATTTTCGAATTTTCTAAAAATCATCTTCCATCTTTTGTCTCAACGGCGGATGGAACACCTCTTGAAATAAAAGGAATAGGAAATTTTGAAAAACAAGATTTTTTTATCCCTAAAATTCGTCTTATACCAAAATTAAATTTAAATTTACTTTCAGTCTCTCAACTCTCGGATCATGGTTGCAATGTAAAATTCACTTCTGATAAATGTTGGATTCAGGATCGCCAGTCCGAGAGATTGATTGGGGAAGACTCTAGGAGAGGCGAACTCTACTACGTTGACTTTCTTCAAGTTCCCAAGAATCAATTTTGTAATGTTGTTCAAAACAAAGATATTCATGTATGGCATAAAAGACTGGGACATCCCAACATTGTTAAAATCTCTTATTTGCCTTTTATTAAACATCTTTGTAAAGGAGATTTTGTTTGTAATGATTGTATTCTTGAGAAAATGAAAAGTCTACCTTTTTCTCAAAGATCCATGTTTTCAAGAAAGCCCTTTGAAATTGTTCATTACGATGTATGGGAACCCGCTCCTGTGATATCTAAAGGAGGATTCTCGTATTATGTTATTTTCGTGGATGATTACACTAGGTTTTGTTGGATATACTTTCTTAAACATAAACATGAAGTTTTTTCAATGTTTAAAATGTTTTATATAATGATTTTAAATCAATTTAATGGAAGTTTAAAAGTTCTTAGCTCTGACTCTGGTAGTGAATACCTTTCAAATGAATTCAAGAGTTACCTTCAAAGTTATGGTATTATTCGTCAGAAATCTTGCCTCAAAAACTCCACAACAAAATGGGTTAGCCGAACGAAAGCATAGGCATATTATTGAAACAACTAGAACCTTACTCATTTCGCAAAACATTCCAAATAAACTATGGGTTGAAGCCGCCCTTACCTCAGTATATCTCATAAACAGACTTTCATCAAAGAATTTGAGTAAAATTTCTCCTTTTGAAAAGTTGTATGAAAAAAAACCTGATTACAACAGGTTAAGGGTGTTTGGATGTAAGTGCTTTGTCCTTACAAATAAAAATGATAAGCTTTCTCCAAAGGCCATTCTGTGTGCCTTTCTTGGTTATTCCGAAACCCATAAGGGTTTTCGATGTTATGACATTAAAAATGACAAACTTTATGTTTCTAGAAATGTGAGTTTTTTGGAAAATCTTAGTGGTTTTGAAAGTCCAAAATTACATAATGAAAATGTTGATTATTCTTTTATATTTGAAGTATTAGCCAAAGATGATGATTCTAGTGATGATGAGTCAAATCAGAATGACTCAAGTGATATTGATATTGAGGAAATCATTTCTCCGCTTTACTCCTCTCACCAACCTATTGATGAAGGGTCATCTAGAGATCTTATCACATGTACTCATAGAGATAGAAGCACTTTTAGAAGTGCTCTTGAAAGATATGATGATAGAGAGATTATTCCTCAAGGTGAGGAAAATCTTCGTAGAACCGAAAGACACAGAAAAGCTCCCTCTAGGTTCATATCATATGATTCTTTTTCACCTAGATATAGAGCATGTTTTAGTGCAATTCACTCCTACGTAGAACCTAGAAACTTTGCGAAAGCTAGTAAAAGTCTCGAATGAATAGTTGCGATGGAAAATGAACTCGGAGCTCTAAAAAAATGTAGGACATGGGAATTTCAAGTTCTTCCTAAGGGTAAGAAAACAATAGGGTGTAGATGGGTTTTTAAAGTTAAAACTAAGAGCGATGGATCTCTTGAGAGATATAAGGCTCGATTGGTTGCCAAGGGTTATAGTCAAGATTATGGGATTGATTATGAAGAAACTTTTGCGCCTATGGCCTGAATGGTTATTGTTCGATGTCTCATCACTGTTGCATCAATTAACAATTGAAACATCTATCAAATGGATGTTAAGAATGTCTTTGTGAATGGTAATTTGAATGAGGAAGTTTATATGGATGCTCCACCTGGAATGGAGACTCCCAAAGGAAAAGTGCTTCGTCTTAGGAAAGCACTCTATGGCCTAAAACAAGCTCCTAAGGCTTGGTATGATAGGTTTAACTCAGTAATGTTGAAAAATGATTTTTCTTCTTGCTTTACTGACACTGCTTTGTTTGTTAGAAAATCCAATGCAGGGATTGTGATTTTGTTGTTGTATGTAGATGATATGCTCATCACTGAAAGTGATTCTAATGGGGTTAAGAGTATAAAATAAATTTGAAATGTCTGACTTGGGTTTTCTAACTTATTTTTTGGGAATTGAAGTAGCATACTCTCATAGAGGGTATTTTTTATCTCAAACTAAGCTTAATTCTGAGATCATTGACAGGTCAGGTATTACAGATGAAAAGGTTTGTGAAACTCCTGCCATAGTGGGAACTAAAATGAAGATTGATGATGTTGTTCCTCTTTCGGATCCTACTCCCTACAGACAACTTGTAGGATCATTGATGTATCTGAGTATTACCAGACCAGATATCTCTCATGCAGTGCATACTGCAAGTCAGTTTCAGCATGCACCTACATCTGTCCATATGAGTGCTATCTTACGAGTCGTAAGATACATTAAGGGTACTCTAAACCATAGTTATTGGAAGTGCCTAGGCATATGGGAAAGTGCGCTTCCCCGAAACGCATGGGGAAGCGTCCCTCTTTTTTGGGAAGTGTGCTTCCCTTTTATGGAAAGCGTGTTTACCATAAATTATGCTTGTCTTAGAAAATGTGTATTATCAACTATGAGTATTATCATTTCTACCAAAGTGCAATGATAATGATTCAATTATGCTTGTCTTAGAAAATGTGAATAATAAAGGTTATCCAATTTACCTTTTCAATATGAATTTTGTATAAAGCGATTAATCTCTCACTCATACGGAGAATAGAACAGCCGCTCTGAAGGTTGTCTATGAGAAGTGAGAGCGCTTAAAAAGATGTCTATGATAAGTGAGAGTGCTTGAATAATCTTAGCCTATTACTTTTACAATCACGAGTAGCTAAGAATATTTGAGGTGTCATCTTTTACTAGAGAACAGTGAAGAAATTTTTGAAAGTTATTGGAGCAGAAATTATTTATTTTATGTGAGATTTTATCTCAGGTCATATGGATTAGAAGCTTCATTATAGATGTTGGTACTTTGTTATTAAAGAAATGACCGAGAATCATCTAGTATGTATTGATACAATTGGTATGAAGAAAATGGTTGTGGTTTCCCTTGTTAAAAGGCCAGCACCGGGATTATATTTTCAACATGTAAAGGGGATGGGTCTGTTTGATTCCTTCTGATGTATGACAATACATTATTGTTATATGTGATCATATTTGTGAAACTAAATTGATTCTCTGTCTTTGTATATTGTTGATTCTGCATAAATGATATTTTATTTGGTTAGAGAGAATAGCATAATAACAATATTAAATGACCAATAGAATGAGTTAGAGATCAACCTATTCATAAAGGTATTCTTAATATGCTAAAGCACTGAAAATGAATTATGTTGTAATGCATGAAAATATGATATTTCATAAGAAAGTGTTCATTTACATGATTCGTATGATTCATTCTTGTGATATATAGGATAGTATGTGAACCCACATGAAAATTGAATAAGATAACAGTAAAACCTTGATGAAGTGTTTTTCCATGTCAATAGGTCAAGTGGGAGAATGTTGAAATATGAATCGGATCTAACTTGATGTGACTTAGTTTGACATGGATACATCATGAGATATCATGACTCATGGGAGTTACGGGGCAGTTATTACAACTGCCCATGCAAGGTAACCACTGATTGTAGTAACCGCCTACTTATCCCGCTATAGGCTTCTCTCAAAAGTCTATAAGAAAAGGTCTAGTTGCTTGATGAGAACAACTAATGGGTGTTCTCTTTCTCTCATTTTGAGTTCAGAGTCCTACTCACCATCGACTTGACAGTCTGGGCTCATCGTGGGTGTCGATAAGCTAAGGTGAACGCTAAACATCCGTATACGCTAGTTTCATCTATGGCGTCTACCGGTATGTATTATTGATTTTACATTCCAATTTTGTTCTGCGAACACCAACAATGTGAAGTAGGATTCATTTCAAAAGCATGTGAGAAGTGAAAAAGAAAACGTGAAGGAAACGAGTGAGAAACAAACAAAAAACGAGGAAACGAGGAAGAACTTAGTGGGAAGTGATTTGCTTACTGGGAATCATGCTTTCTAAGTCGAAAGCAGGTTCACCCCCAACACTTCAGAAGCGCTCTTTCCTCCTTAGAGACACTTCCGGCAACTATGGTGAGGCTATTTGTGAGCTTCCCATCCCTATTAGCAAATGGGGAAATGCCGCCACACCCACCTTGCCCTAAAAATAAGACTGATTACTCCAGTCAGGGCTGGACTCTCACTGGAGTAATCTCCCTAGTCAGGATCCAAACCCATAATGGCTGGATCCTAGGTTGGATCCCATGATCCAAAGCCTTGAAACTTTCGTGGTTCAAATCTGGAAGGGGGAGCCCTCACGAGCATTGGAATTCAAATTTGAAGCAGGACGATCTGTGATTATATAATTTTTAATTCTGTTTGAATATGTATTCAGATTTTATTTATAAATTCACATGTAAAATATTGGTTTGGTTTCCAAGCATATATATCAATAAGTTTGATCTTGGACCCTATAGATAAGTTGATGGTGCTCCAAACCTCCTACTAATTTGGGGTGTAACTGGGTTGGGTATACCAGACTCGACCTGATGTCTCAACCCGATTTTAGTAGACCCATGTGTTCCGGTTGGG
The DNA here is from genome assembly GCF_984573655.1 of Nuphar pumila. Classification (NCBI taxonomy): domain Eukaryota; kingdom Viridiplantae; phylum Streptophyta; class Magnoliopsida; order Nymphaeales; family Nymphaeaceae; genus Nuphar; species Nuphar pumila. The sequence goes on from NC_143262.1 coordinate 81,410,190, forward strand.
TTCAAAATATAGACCGGTGATTAAAATAGGTTGGGTCTTGACTATTGTAAATGAAGACCCGAACCTGTTTGGACCTGACCCGCATTTTATATCCAACCAAAATAGTGTTATATAATATAAAACCAAACTGACCCGGTTATGTACTCGAACTCGTCTTATTCTTCAACCAACCCAAACCCGAACCAATTATGTACCCAAACCTGTTTTATACGTGAACCGACAAGAACTGGACGGTTGATATCCGACCCACTATTAGAACCCAAAACCAATTTTTAATATGATGTATAATTGATGTCTTTTTTATTCCAAACTTGAAATGAATGGTTGGTATCAAGGTATTCTTTTTATATTTCGATTTTGGCATTATTTAGAATAGTTAATAAACTTTTCTTATTTGTCAGCAAATATTTTTTTTAATGAATATTTAATTATATTAATTTACATATTTTTTAATTGGCAGGTAATTAGTTTAAAATACCAATCATATCAACGCCTGAGCTGAAACCCAAACCCGTTGAAACCCGAATGGATCATACCCGAACTTGTTAACCCATATCCGTCTACAATTTTCAGCCATACCCAAGCCCAAACCCAGAATTGAATCAAAATGGGCCGGGTCTGGGTTTAATGCTTAGACCCAATTAAAAAATAGGACTATTAAAGACCCAACTTGATACATACACAAACCCGTTAACCTAAATGGATCCACAATTAATTTTCAGCTGTACCTTGACCCGAATTAGATTGGGTCAGGTTTGGGTCTAACTTTTAGATCCGACTCAAAATCGGGTCTTATAAGATCCAGCCTGGATACCTGATAAACTAATGACTTTTTTCTACAAGTGCATTTGTTTCACCCATTTTTGGTGAGAAAGTGGGCCATTTTTTGTACGGAAATGGTGCATCTTCTTCTCACGGTAAAACAAATGACTTTTTTGTGAACAAGCAATCTAGGGAGTAACTGCCGCTGAAATCCAAAGTTGAGATCCGGAAATTAGTATGACATAACCATCCAGCTGTCTCATTAAATTCGACCCTACAAACATGCCAATTTTGGTGTAATCTGGTCAAAGAAAAGTTGTAGCTTTCTCTTTTTCCACATACACCCCACCCCACCCAATGGCAAGGGCTTTCCCACTGCCTTTCTCACATGAGGTCCTCTAATAAGTGCAAGAGGTTATCCTTTTGTTTCTCGGGCCCACTTTCTTATGAAAATTGGTTCACCTAATTCAATTTAAGGGTGTCAACGGGTTTGGTGTGGTTGGGACCCACGTGAAATTAGACTTGGCCCCCATTTTCGGATATGGTATTGGGTCTGGGTCGAGTTTAATCAGACCCATTATAGGAGAAACCATACCATTTCCAGATAAGAACTACATGAACCAGACCCAGGGCATACCCGATAAAATAATATTTTTTATCATTTTTACATTGAAAAAATTGTGGGTCTTAATCGAAATTCAGGTCAGCCCGGGTCTGGTATAAAATTTCACAAACTATACGTGGATAGGATATGAATGCTTTGAACCTCACCGAAGACATGGCATTGGGTAGAAATGATTGGAGGAGAAGGATTCATGTGGAAGACCCAAAATGATTTTCTTTTTTGGTTCATATCGTTGACCCCAATTGTTTTGGGATGAAGGCGTTGTTGTTGTTGTTTACGTGGATCCATGTATTAATCAGACCTTCGGGTCCATCTTAATCGGATCTTCTTATTTATCACCACACACGAACCCTATAGGGTTTGGTATGAGTTGGGTATGGGTAAACCCGACTCATTGACACCCCTAATTCTACTACCATCTGTTTAGAGATGGTAATGGACCGGGGTGGGGGCGGGGGACAAGGTCTCCACCCCCACCCCTACCCCATCTCAAAATTAGAACCTCCATCCCTGCCTCCATCCCCGCACGGGGATGAATTTTAACCTCCATCACCATTTCATGTCCTCCATCCTTTGTCCAAACGAGTGCGAGGTGGGGCGGGGTCTCGTTTCCCCTCAGTCTATTGTCATCCCTTAAAAATATTGGGGATGGGGTAGGGCGAGGATCGGGACGGGGCGGGGCCCCATTTTCCCCCTGTCCACTGCCATCCCTATATCTGTTAATGCCGAGAAATTTTTAAGAAAAAGGGAAGGTGGGAAAGACAACCCTTGGATTTACTTATTTAAAGGGTCCATCTTATAGATAAACTAGAGATGGGTCTTCCTTTTTTTTTTTTTTTTTAAAGTTAAGCTGGAGTTAGTTAGTCCCCTACCAGTTATACAACTATACCATTGGGTTTTGAACCTGCATAGCTCCAACAGAAGGTGACGTGCACTAGCTGCTCCTACCAGCGCCCGTTGGTTAGAGATTAATCTTTTCTTGATTGCCATTGATTTTAGCCTCTGTTTAATGCCTTTTTTTTTGCTAGCAATACAATCTAAAAGTTTACTACATTTATGGGTTTATTTTGAAGTTTGAATTTTATTCATTGACAATCAAAACCTTGTCAAATGATACAGATTGACCACCCTATATTTTTTGGATTTAAGTATGGTGTCATGACATTATCTTTTAATTATAAGCTTAATCATATCTAAACATGGCCATTTTGTATGTCACTTTTTCCTTTGTCTTATCAATTTAGTAACAATGACAGCCAAATCTTTAGCGTATCCTGTAGGCTTGCACAAGGGTGACACTCATAAGATTTGAACCTATACCACTAGCCTAGCGGCCTAGCCCCATCCCACTACACCAAATCACTTGAGGTTTTTTACTACAACTTATTAATGGATTTTTTCAAATTATTTGCTTAACTATTTTTTATTTATAAGACCAAGGGAAAAACCCTCCATCACCCACTGCCATGCCTGATTGATAAAATCCTTGAGGTTCTTCTGCCTATCAAGGAATACACCTAGCTTGACGTCGCAGCAAGGAATGTCACTTGTAGGTTTTGAACTTGTGAGGTGCCATCAACTTAAAAACAATCACAAGTTGGCCCTATGAGCGGAACCCTTTGTGAGCCAGCACGAAATGAAAAAATTATAAATTAAAGACTATTTATATTATAGAATTATAGAAAATAATGAAATCAAATTTCTATTATTTTCTTATCTTTATCTTATTTATTATAACTAAACTAATTATAAAATTAGAACTATATTTATTCTATACTATATATTACAAATTATTTTTCACATTTTACCTAATCTTGAATGGTGTTTTATCAATTTCAAGTCTAATTATGCCACGTCTTTGAATCATAAAGCAAACTTGTTGATATATTGTTATGAAAAGTTTACCAACTTTATTTTTTTATTTTGTTTTTGGACTCCTTGATAATGCCAAGGTTGACAATAAGTTTGTCTTCTCTTACCAATAGAAAATGATTTTCCCATATTCCAAAATGCCCTTGAACTTGGGGGGTGTTAGTGGAGTCCTTCCTTTCATGATAAATGTAGTCAACCTATTTTAGATATGGCAACCCATAAGTATAACTTCTATATTTATAATTTTTTTATATCGTTTGCCTCCTTAGCCGTTCCTAATTCCTATATTTATAATTTTTTTTTCTCGTTTGCCCTCCTTAGCCGTTCCTAACTCCTATATTTGTAAATTCTTTATCTTGTTTGGCTTACTTTGATGGTGGTTCACGCATTAATAATTTGGAGACTTCTTTAATTTCATGAGTTGGTATCACCGGTGCCTACGATTAACAAAGAAGGCTTAGGCTCAATCCTAATCTTTCGTGTTATTAATTTTTTAAAATATTTATTTTTTAAACTTTTGAAGATATTTATTAATTTTGGTAATTTACATATCGGTGCTTAATGTATGACAAATCTATGTTTAATTAGCCATCTTAGTTTTAAAATATTTAAGATAAACACCCACCATTTTCATAAATTTCTAGGTTGGTTTTTTTATTTGATTTATAACCGGAAGAAATTGCACCTTTCATGAAGACCTGGTCATGCTGGCTCAGTCTGACATACCTACTACCGTTGTGCAAGTGGTGTAAAACTCTGAGGCTAGGACCCCCCAGGGGCCTATGTTAGAAATCTGCTTGTGCTGATGAGAGATGCCCCTGGAAATCGAACCTTGACTGCCCATCTAAAGGAGAAAGCTCCACCTCCCTACGCCAACCACAAGTTGGGGTTAGGAGACCCCCACCGACAGGGGCGTAGCTAGGATTCATGTGAGAGCGGGGCAAACAGGGGTGTAGCAAAAAAAAAATTTATTTGTGTGATAGTCGAGGGTTCGGGGGCAGCGCCCCCAAAAAAATTTTTTTGAGATAAAATAAAAAATGGCTACAATTATTAATAAGAATCTATTTCATATGGACAAATCAAACTATTTGCTGCAGTCAGGGCTGGGCTGGGCTACAAAAATGGATAAAAATCTATTTCATATGGAATCAGGGCTGGGCTAGGACTGGGCTTTTAAAAAAAAAATAACTGTTTCGGGAGGTACCAGTTAACCAGTCTCGCTGGAGAAGAGACCTGGTGCATCTGGTGTCCCAGAAACTAGATGGAAGAGGACGTTATGCCGAGTTCCCCATATCATCATGCAGTGTCAAATTCGTTTTGACTCCAAAATTTTGTAATGTTATGGCATGTGAATTAGCTCATATAGTTCATTCTGTTGATGACTTTGGTGTAATAAACCACAGAGTGGCATCCTTTTGCACAATTTGTATAGCTTGTGTAATTTTTGCTTATAGTTTAATACATTGGTTGGGGTTTGCCCAACCCCAACTTGCTTATAAAAAAAAAAGGTTAAAGAGTGTTGAGAGTCCGATACAAGGGGTATGCACCTTTTGCTGTAAACTATTTTTAATAGAGTAGTTGTAAAGTGTGATTTTGGATAGCTGACGTTTGATGTCAAACTATTCTTTCTTCATATAATCTGCCCCAATTGAATCAGTCGGCATCTGCTATGTACGGGATCTCATTTGGTGGAGAAGGAAAATAGCTCCCTTTCAGATGTGCTTCGGTTAGTATATCTGTCTGAACCAGGTGAGGTCATCAACCCCTTTGATTAGTGCCTGCTCTGTCAGAACGGTGAGAGAGGGCAGTGTTCATGACCTTTTTTTTTTTTGAAAAGCAAGCTGGGGTTAGGGCTCTACTAGGGATGGCAGTGGACCGGGGGAAAGCGGGACCTCGCCCCGCCTCACCTCGTTTGGACCGGGGATGAAGGGTATGAAACGGGGATGGAGTTGGGGATGAAGGGTATGAAACAGGGATGGAGTCGGGGACGAAGGTTAAAATCCATCCCCGTTCAAGGATGGACGTACACTTTTCCCCGTCCCGCCACGATCCCCGCCTCATCCCTGCCCTGCCACTTTTCCCCGCAATAGCCCCGCCCTGCCTCATCCCCATTTGAACCGGGGATGGAGGACATAAAACGGAAATGAAGGCGGGGGTGGAGGTTCAAATCCATCCCTGCCGGGGATGGAGGCGGGGATGGAGGTTCTAATCTTGAGGCGGGGCGGGGGTGGAGACCTTGTCCCCCACCCGCCCCACTGCCATCCCTAAGCTCTACCAGAACAACAGCTGCCCCCATGTAGCATGGGGATTGGATCTTGTACCAGAACGACAGCCATCCATGACTTATTTTGCTAAACACTATTTTGTTATCCAAATACATGACATTTACTTCCTTCTGACTTTTATGTTTTTCGATTGCAGTTTTTCACAATGGGGCACCAACTTAGGTCCACGGTCAACATGACACCTCTCGAGCCCATGCCCATAATGAGGCGTTCAAAATCCAAACTATGATGGTGGTTTCTTCACACTTAAAAAAAGAAAAACTCAAAGCATACATAAAATTAAGAAGAAAAAAAAAAACTCAAAGCATACATAAAATTAAGAAGAAAAAAAAAAACTCAAAGCACACATAAAATTAAGAAGAAAAAGAAAATTGAAGTATGATATCATTTTTAATCTTCTTATATAGAACTTTTTTTTGTTGAAGATAGGGCGTGCAAGACATTTACCACAATATTTTCAAAAGCCCATGTAATACCGAAAATTTCAATATTCACAAAATACCACTTATTTTGAAAAACAAATTTTGCAATGTTTTCTATATTGTTTAAACATGTCATATTTTTTATATGAGCCTAAAATAAATAAATAAATCAAAATATCGGTTTGATTTTTTCTGGCCGATATTTTCCCGAGAATGAGATTTGGGACACGGTGGCCAGCTTGGAGGAATATCTTTTGGGATCCGGATCAGATATTGGTCGGACCCATAGCGGTCCATGTCAGACCGACCCATTAATGAGATGTCCACGCCGGATTCGTCGGTGGCCCAAAAAATTTATTTTATCCACCTTTTTGTGCGCGTCGTAAACCAAGGAAAAGAGAGAGAGAGAGAGATTTGTGCGGGTCGTAGAAAAAGCTATCGTAATCTATTCGTTGCTTGTGTTCCGGGGAAGAGCTGTCAATCGAGAGTGGTCCAGTAGGTGCCCCACCTACTTAATTCCTTCTCCCTCTTCGTAGAACAGAAGGACGAAAAAGGCTTCAATGAATCCAAATTTTCCTTCCTCACCATCTCAATCAGAAGAAGAAGAAGCAGAAGCAGAAGTTTCCTAGAAGACCCAAAAGAGAGGAGAAGAAAAAAAGAAAAGAGTGAGAGAGATAGAAGAAAAAGCCTTTTGGCAGCAAGCCTTGTATGTACTTTACCCATGTAAAAGAAAAGAAAGAAAACCCACCCACCAGGATCTACCTTTTCCTTCTTTCCTAAATTTACGATTATTACTGTGGTAAATAGCGATTTGGCATGTATTAGCATCACAAGATAAATCTAGGGTACACTCCCCTTGTGTTTTTTTGCCTTCTGTTTGTTTCCCCGATCGAATCGAAGCATGTCCTTCTTCATCTGTGGTGGCGGAAATGGTCAGCAAGAGGAGGAAGAGAAAGCGTGATTCATGATCTTCTTGAGCGAGAAGCGCTAGTTGGGTTGCAATTAGGGGTGAGAGAGAGAGAGAGATGGGGGACGCATCGGGAAGTATGCCCTCGTACAAGGGTATGTCTTCCGACAATGTGAAGGGCTTGGTCCTGGCCTTGTCCTCCAGCTTCTTCATCGGCGCCAGCTTCATCATCAAGAAGAAGGGATTAAAGAAAGCCGGCGCCTCCGGTGTCCGAGCAGGTTCGGTTTCTGATCCGATTCCCTCCCCCGTTCTAACTGTTTTATCCTTCTTGGTCTTACTATCTCGCGCGAATTCTTTGAATACGTGAAGCGCTGTATTGCTTGGGATAGCTGATCTGATCGGTGGCACTTGGACTGGAATCCGCGCACTGATCAGTTGATGATCAGTCAGTCTGTTTGATTGAGTTGTTCCGGGCCGCCGGTTATTACTTTTATGAATCAGGAAAAGAATTGAAGTTAAATCTCAGGTTGTTAGTTGTTCCATTCTGTTCTTAGAGAGGATCCACTTAAGATGTTCCTTTTAGCCCGCATCTGCTGGTGATTTGTATGTGTGGAAAATTTCCATTTTCTCAGTGTAATAGCTGTGTTCTTGCTTCTCTTCTTGCGACCTTTGGATGCTTTTCTCGACTACGCTGAGTTCTGCTTCAATTCAAAGTTTTTGATGCATTGCGAGGTAATGAAAATGCATCGTTTGTTCGAAGATTGATTGATTTTGGTTATTTACCATTTGCTGTTCTTTCAATGGACTTCAGATTAGTCACAAATACCAGATCTGATTTGTCACTTGCTGGATCTCTCATATGATGGAGTGTTAGCGAGAAATTTGTACTGAGACGGTCATACAGATACTCCACTTTTATTCCTCTGTGGATCTCTATTTGTGCTATTCTTAGCAGAGTTTGATCGTGCACTTCATTCAGAAAATATTGGAATTAAATTTTGCTAATAATCATGCAAAATGTGGCAAGTGAGCCAGACATTGCCATTTGTTAACAATTGATGATGTAGATGTTTGATACTTGAAACCGTTACTTGTCTTAGGATCTTTAGAAGCAATCAGGAAGTTGTGGATGTAATTGGAACAGAGAGATAGAGTATTTGTATGCGTCCATCTTTCAGATGATGACCACTTATTTGAAGAGGTAGCAGGCACAAATTGTGGTAATGAATGATTGCATTAGTAATCATATATAAGCACTATGAGACTTTGCATGGTCAATGTGCATGTTCCAGCTGCATATGCTGTCTGATGCCTTACTCTAGCTACCGTAATAGTTCCATGACAGCTGGTAGCTGATGGAAAGATGTGCACATGTGCCAACTCATGATTTTGGAAATCCACCTTATCATTTTTCAAAATAATGGAGTCTCTTTTTTTTGCATATAGGAAGTAGTCACTTTTATTTTTGCAAAAAATCATAGATTATGAAAAGATTAAAGAATTTCTGTTTATGTTTCATTATAGTAGATTATGAAAATTTTAGAGAATTTCAGTTTTATGTTTTGTTGTTTCATTTCTCATCATGCATACATGTTGTGTTTATCTTGTTGGAAGTTGTTGTTTTTTAATTCCAGTAGATCTATCTGTCTGGCAGTAATAATTTATACCATATTTTACAGGTGTTGGTGGCTATTCTTACCTATATGAACCACTCTGGTGGACAGGCATGATAACAAGTGAGTTGGACCACTATGGATTTGATTTTGTTAAGTCATCTTATATGCTTCAAGCTGGTTATTATGTTCTTGTTTTGCTGTATCTTCATATTTTCAAAGAGTTATCTTATTCTAAGTGAAATGAAGAAATAATCTAGTTGTGAAATATCTTCATTTTCAGTAAAATTCTTGTTTATGAATCAAAACATAGACACTTGGTCATATGTGCTTCATGTTCTCTTCAATAATTGCTTATTAAGAACACCAATTAATCTCCTCATCACTGGGGATGGTCTGTATAGTATACAAAGGCTAGGGCTTCAATTGGATAGATTGATATGCTTCTTTGTTGGAACTATTAGACTTGTTTCTGATCCTATATGCCAAAAATGTTTTGAGACAGAAGAGCCTTCTACATATATTTCAACCCTCAACTTATATTTTTGGCAGGTTCTACGATTTCCCTCCACTTAGAAGCTTTTTCACAAGCTATTCATTGTGAGGTTTTAAGATATTTCAACACGTACGTATAGCAGAGAGTGTGACCTTCAGCATGTATATTCTTGTTGACATTGTGAAGTTGATGAAAGTGCATGCTGTTGAAGGCTACTACTTATATTTGTATGTTTATCAAGAAACATACTCAAGATGTCCATCATCAGTTTTGTTCCAGCAGGGAACTATTTGTTGGCATGCCAGCAGTAAGGCTGGCAACTGGTGGGGTTATGGTCTTGACTTGATTCTAGTGATTGGTCCTACCAACTAGAATTCATACTCTAACAAGGCTGTGTCATTCAGGTTTAGTTGCTAGGTTGGCCAGTATGTAATATGGGTTTAACTTGGATCCTATGTCACATAGGTGTGGGTGCAGCGATGCGGCACTTTAAAAAAACTTGGGTGCGGAGGTGTGGGAGGGTATATATATATATAATTTTTAACAGTTAACAGTAACACTAATGAAATAAAAGACAATTATTATAATATCATCAATTCATATCAGAAGGGCTGGGTTCGACAACCCAGGGTGCTCGGAGCCGAACCCAGTTTAACAGGGATGTGTTCAACCGAACCGATCTTGACGGCTAGCCGGGCCGGGGCAAGGAGAACCGAGCTGGGCTCGGTATTAGGCGAGTTCAGCTCGGCTGTGCCTAATACCAACCATACAGTGACAGGCCTCTAGTTGATAAAAACCTTGAGGTTCCCCCTGTCCACTGGGGTATACACCCAGCTTCCACCTTGCGGCAAGGGATGCTCCCCGTGGGTTTCAAACTCGTGACAACATTCACAAGTCGCCCCTACCAGATGAGCGGAGCCCTTGTGGGTTTTATGGTCTTAGCTGTTGAGATAATACTTGACCATGCTTTCAACTTGATAACAAGCATGTTTCCAGGAACTTGTTTCTTTGTAATAATCTTAATTTATGCCCTGTATAAGCTTCTCTGACTAATACTTAGCATTTTGAATCAGTGATTGTTGGAGAAATAGCTAATTTTGCGGCATATGCATTTGCTCCTGCGATTCTTGTGACTCCACTGGGTGCACTTAGTATAATTATTAGGTATGAATTTGATTCATCAACCATAAGTTATGCATGTATTCTTTTAGATATGGAATGTTTTAGATAAGCTTTACTTATGTTTATGTTGTTAATGGTATCACATGTTGCAGTGCTGTGCTTGCGCATATTATTTTAAGGGAAAGGCTTCACATTTTTGGAATCCTTGGCTGTGTTCTTTGTGTTGTGGGGTCAATAACCATTGTCCTGCATGCTCCTCCAGAGCGTGAAATTGAATCTGTCAGGCAGGTATGGGACCTTGCTACTGAGCCAGGTAATATATCCCATCTAACAGTTTTTGTCTGTCTCATATTCTTAATAACCTTTTTTTGTCCTCACACATTAGAGAACCAGAACGCACATTCCCTTTAATCTAGTTGATCTTGTGCCTCATAAGGTTTACATTATGCTTACCTTAGTTCTTTTCTTCTTTTGCAGCCTTTTTATTTTATGCAATGCTGGTAATAGTGGCAGTCTTTATACTCATATTTCATTTTGTCCCACAGTATGGGCAAACACATATTATGGTGTATATTGGGATCTGCTCACTTGTTGGTTCCCTGTCGGTATGTTTTTTAAGCAATGATGTCGCTAAGCATTTCTTCTGCTATTTTACTTTGATGCAATGGGAGCTTTTCTGATAGTGTTATTCTCTGCTTGGCAGGTGATGGGTGTAAAAGCCCTTGGAATTGCTCTAAAACTGACATTCTCAGGAACAAATCAGCTTATATATCCTCAGACATGGGCATTCACTTTAATTGTAGTTGTTTGTGTTGTGACTCAGATGAACTATTTAAACATGGTAAGTGATGTTCTGGCCTCACAATAACGTAGAAGGATGCTTTAGTGATGCGATTTCTACTGTATCATTAGTCGCACTTACAAAATGGAGAATGTTAGTTTTCCAGTATGTGTTTTTTTATCTTTGTGGGGCTGCTTACCTTTGGTTCATGTGGCAGTGACATCTAACTTATGCACACAAGAAATAACTTCTAAGCATCGTTCAAGTAGTTTAGAAGGTTTTGGTGTGTCTTCTAGTTACTAGTCATCCTTTACACACATCTTGATGCAGTGAATATCATGAGATTTCCCTTCATCATCTGCTTATTTTGTCTTGTGGGTGGTTAGCTCGGATTTCATTGAACCCAATTATTTGATCTGCCACCAATTCAGATATACTTTTTCTACACCACTTATTCACATGTAGACATGCATGTAAATGTGCTTTTGCAGACATGTGTGTGTGTGTGTGTGTGTGTGTGTGTGTGTGTGTGTGTGTGTGTGTGTGTGGAGCAACTAAACAAATAATTTGATCAGATATTCATATAGCAGAACACTTTGCATTGTGAAGATGAGCCTTTTGATCATTTGAAATGCAGTTTGTCATTCCCTAGAACCGTACCTACTTGTTTATATGTGACTTGTAGAGTGGCCATACTCAACTGTGACTAGAGCAGTTTTTGGTTAATAGATACCATGAATGGTATTTTAATGTGGAAACTTTTGGTTTGTATATGATGATAGCAGTTTAATGCGCCCTTTGAAGTATACTGCAGGCCGTTTGGGATAAGTAATGCTAAAAGATATAATATTTGGATATCTAATATCCTTTCCAGTGTAACTGATGCTTTTATATTTTTTTATTGTAAGATTTTAAATTTCCAATCATTTAGTAAAACCTGGTTGAGGTATCACGTGTTCTGGGTTGATTCCTTTGTGATAAATAATGATCAACTGTTTTCTTGGTGGGTTAAAGGTTTACCATTAAGACCAACCTAGTAATACTTATGTTTCTCAATAGGACCTTCATGCTACAGTTATGGATCTAGGATTTTTTTTTGCAGGATTTTAATTTGGATTCAAAAAGTTTTTATTACTTGCTTATGGGGAAAAAAGAGATAAATGTAGGGCTTGGTAATCGTCAGAGTCGCAGAGACTCCAACCGACTATAATTTGATTATGAAGTGGTCAGAGTTGCTGAGACTCCATCTAGATAGTCTTAGTTGAGTAACTGATGAACTGATAGAGGTTACAGCATGAGATGCTGTGTTTGCTATGGGAAGACTGCCTGCAATAAAAAATGACTTTCCAGCTCCTGATGCACCGCTTTGGGTACAATGCTGATGAACTGATAGAAGTTGCAGCATAAGATGCTGTGTTTGCTATGGGAAGATTGCTTTCATTAAAAATTGGCTTTCCAGCTCCTGATGCACCGCTTTGGGTACAATGCTGAAAAAAAATGTAACATGAATGGTAGTCTCCTACCTTGTTAATTGTTATCAATAGAGGCAAATTGGTTGTTGATACTAAACCATGTTATAAATAGAGGCAAATTGGTTTCCTAGGTGTATGTTCATTTCCAATGGAGTACTGCAGATGAGATAAGAACTTATAAGAATGTTTTGAGCAACATTGTCAACCATTCCATAACTCCAATTATCATGCACGGTGCAGCCCAGATGGAAATATGTTGTGTGCTTCAAGATGCCACATTTATTTTGATTTAAGTGCCTTATCATTGTAATCAAGATGCCTAGCCAGATCCCCTAGAAATTTGGGTTCAAACACCCAACTCTGAAGGCCAAACAAATTTGGCTATCTTGAAATTGAATGTTAGGGATTGGCTTAGGCATCACATATGATGTCAATTGTCAAGAACTATAATGGGAAGCTGATCAAAGTAGCATTCATGAGTGTGTCACTATTTTCCCCTGACTAACACATTCAATGATCTAGATTTTAGGCCTAGTGAGTATAATGGAGACCTCAAAATATCTTGTGTCCTATGAACTTTAAGGGTCTAGCCATGTCTACACAGGCAGTTCTTGGCTGGGATACTAGATATACCAAGATGGAGATGGAGGCCTAAACATTGTATAATGTCCTTAAGGAGAGGGAGCCCTAAACATTTTATAATGCCCTTACATAAATTGATGCTAAAGAAGTATCTAAGTCCTTCACCTCTGTTCACAACCAAGCAGCTTTTGGACTAATTTTTGCTGCTGGAATCCTGCCAAACCCTCAAGGGATGATTTGTTTCTCTATGCATCACTGTGAGGCTCTGCAAGTATCATGGTGCTATCTGCAAATTAATTAAAAGTAGGAGCCTCTATGGAACACTTCAAGAAAAAAAAATGCAAACCACTTGTTCATCCACCTGGGAGAACATGTGACAGTTTATATTACTTGACATCTATAGAGATGTATAAGATCCGGCCTTTCGAATTATTCCATGTAGTCGAAAACTTATTCTTGGTGTTTTTTCAATGCATGGAGGTGAAGTAACTTGCTAAGGTAGTCTGAAGTTTGAGCTGCAATAATCAAAGTGAATTCTAAAAAAGATCAAACCTTGAAACTGAATTCAGTGACCTCAGAAGGGGCTCTGAGGCCTTTTGTACATGAGTTTACAATAAAGGGGGGAGGGGGGTAACGAGTACCCTAGGATGAAAGTATAAGGGACATAAACTGATAAAAAACTAAGATAATAAGGAATGTTATGACACATGACTAACTGTGCAATGCATTAGTTTGAAATTTATGGCTATATGTACTCAGCTTCACAAAGAAGTATCAAGATGAGCACTATTAGATGCATGGGCAAGGAAAACAACACTATGTAAGAACTTCTAAACATAACACCAATTAATTCGATGTGCTTTGTTTTTCATAGAAAGGCATTCCTAGGGATATTACTCTTACTGGACAAAAGCTGAGATGGTGGTTAAGATAGGCTACCTACATCTGAAAGATGAAGCATGAGAATCTCACTAGTATTGAAGGGCATAGATGATACCCAATCTCTGCATAAAAGAGAGATATCCTTTCTCTTCTTTCCCATGAAATCTAGTACTGAAACCCAAAGCACATAAAGTTGTAGACTTTTAGTAGGGCTTCCACCTCTAAGGGGAGGATTGGCATAAAGGGACACTTGCTGAATCTAATTCTCTTGGTGTGATTTGCTATAGCAACAATATGACATTTTCTGAGAAATCAAGTCTTTCATGAAGGAAGCTGAGCATGTTGAAATTCGTGAGCATTATATAGGTAAAAATCAGTCTTTCTATGTGGTACTAACAAAATAGTGAATTTTTTCCATATGGTATTCAAGGGAAATTTTATCTAATTTGGGAGGGTATATCAAAGTAAAAAATCCATGTCTCTTTGGTATTCACTTATTCTAGCATGTACTGCAGTAGTTTGCCTTTTCATTGTATTTGTTGAGTTTACTTGCATCAACCTGTAGAATTTGTCATTTTGTTTGCTTATGCCTTTGAGTGTTTATACCCATGAATGAGTTCCATAACAAGACGGTCAAAAATGGAAAACGAATCTGTAGTGATATATATATATATATATATATATATATATATATATATATATATATATATATACATTCAAAGAGTTGAATGTTTTTACAATTTTCCCACATTAGATATAAGATTAGGAGTGCAGAGCTTTTTCAAGGATATCTTCTTTTTTTCTTAACTCTATATGCTTAAAGTTGAAAGTATTTGATAGTATAAGACTGTACTATGCAGTTCTCTGTCATACTTTTATTGAACTGAGGTAACTTCTATTGAACTAATGATTTATTTGCAGGCACTGGATACATTCAACACTGCAGTTGTTTCACCAATTTATTATGTCATGTTTACCTCTTTGACAATTTTGGCTAGCATCATAATGTTTAAGGTAATTAGGGCCGTTTAAGATTGATGTTCTAGTATCTATTTCTCCGCTTCCTCCCCCTAATTTAGGACTTTTTATTGTACCAAAAAAATTTATTCTAGTCTAATTCTCCAAGTTGTTTCCGTAAGTTGACGAGTTTATTTGTCATCAGTGTGCTAACTCTTTAGTTGAGGTGGAGTGCTAACATCAATATTTTCTTGATGTGAGCTACAATTAAAAATTTTATAGATGGATTTCATCTGCAATGGGAAGTTGCCATTTTGATCTATCATTACTATGCTTACCTTTTTGTAAATTGCCACATTGTGAGCTTCAAAAGCTTGACCTCTGTTTTGGCATCCTTTAATTTTCTGTCATCATTTAATTAGCTTTATTGCATTTCATCACTTGATGATTTTATCTGATTCTGCTGAATAGGAACTTGACAAAGACTGTGTGATACATGTTTGTTGGGCTGTCATTGTGCCAATTTCAAGAAAGATTTTAATTATGCTATATGATCTGTAAAATTCTATATAGCAAAAAGCATCTTTCCACTCCATGTGATAACAAAGAGTGGAAGCTTCTTAACTAAACACTGAGCGGTTTTGTTAGGACTTTGAAATATATTGTAGATTCAAATGTAATTATCCTAAACAAGTACCATGGTTAATGATCGAGGATAAGCCCATGCATGCAGTAACTGTGGAGTGGAAGTTTCTTAATGAAACACTGAATGGTCTGTTTAAGAACTTTGAAATATATTGTAAGTTCAAATGTAATGATCATAAGCAAGTATCATGGTTAATGAAAGATGATATGATAAGCCCATCCACACAGTAACTGTGGTTGTGTGTGTCATACTGCAATTCTGAGCAAAAAGTCATAGGTGTGATCTTATCTGATCAATCTATTCCTATAGATGTGTTCAATCCATTTATTAGGAATAGCACTTTGGATCAAGTGGTTTTCACATAAAACATAAATTTTGAATAATGTTTTCAATATGTTACAATACATAAAAAAAGTACATGACTCCATCCCAAAACACATAATCAGTGATAATTTTCTTAATCTCTTGGCCTTTGTCGCATCATCAGGACATGTTAATCAATTCATTCTTGACTGGCTTAATTTTTTTCACCATTACAATTATGGATGAAGAATGTGTTTCAGCAACCTTCAACAATTTCATATCAAAATGTTTATTATATATGGCATTAGCATGATAGTGGTTGACAACAAAATTTCTAATGTTTTTAACATCTTTCTCTTATTCCTCAATCCATGAACATAGAGATGCAGGTGAATCTCCTTTTTCTTTTGGGTTACGGGTGCTCTTAAGGGCCAAATTGAAGTTGTGTGCTACACTAAGATTCCAAATGTGAGGGTTTTAACTCTCCAAACTCAACGCTACACTTTTACAAACTAGAGCATTGTCTCTGCACAATTTTCTCTTCACCTACTTCCTTTATTACTTTTATAAACAACTCCTTTAAATATTCAATAGTTTTATATTGTTAACATATAGATATATATGTATATACTTGTGCATATTATATACATAATATTCATTTATTTTTCTATATGTAAACTGAAATACCCCCAGGGATATCTTAGTCACTTCACAAGTGTAATAAGGTCGGCCTAGTAGTGGCTGCTTTGTAATTTTGTCTTTAGTTTTTAGATTTTTATTTTTATGTTTTTGTGTTGTTGGAGGCTTGGAGCCATTAGGGATAGCACAACTAGTTGTTGGGCTAGCCTTAATGGCTATATTTCTAGCCGTTGGGGCTAGTCCAACGACTAGTTGGACTAGCCCTTTGTGGCTTCCTTTGCCTATTTAAAGGGGTTTCTTCCCCATTGTTTCGTTGGACTAGCCCTTTGTGGCTTTCTTTGCCTATTTAAAGGGGTTTCTTCCCCATTGTTTAGTAATGTTTCTCTAAGCATTTTATAAATTAATACCATATTATATTTTTTATATTGTTGCTCTCTAAAGGTGCTTGTGTGTTGTTTCTCCATTATGAGATTGTATTAGGTCCATAAGTAACCCTTTTGTATTATGCTTGTATATCTCTTTTGACCGATTGTAATTGACCCATAAGTGGTCTCTTTATGTTTGTGCATTTTTGTAGCCCTTAGGAAAGGGCTTAATGCAGATCCTTGATGTAACCCAACCGTTATAGGAAAATGTGCCATGGTGTATGTTGTTTGTTGATGATATTGTTTTGATTAATGAGTCTAGAGCTGGGGTTAATGCTAAGTTAGAATTATGGAGACAGACATTGGAAGCAAGAGGTTTTAAGTTGAGTAAGAGTAAGACAGAATATATGGAATGTCGGTTTAGTAAGCAAAGAAGTAGTGATGGAAGTGTAGTGAAGCTTGGTGAGCAAGAAATACCGGTGGATGACTGTTTCAAATATTTGGGATCTATCATTCAAAAGTATGGAGAAATTGATGAAAATGTAAATCATAGGATAAAGGTTGGATGGATGAAATGGAAAAGTGCAACTGGAGTGTTGTGCGATCGTAGAATGCCATTGCGGTTGAAGGAAAAGTTTTATATGACGACAATTAGGCCCGCTTTACTATATGGTACGGAATGTTGGGCTGCCAAGAGACATCATATTCAAAAAATGAGTGTAGCTGATATGCGTATGCTTAGATGGATGTGTGGAAATACCAGAGTTACCAGTTGAGGAAGCGGGAGCGGGAAGCGAGGTACTTTCAAAAATTTAGGAAGTGTGGGACCACTTAGAAGAAAATTATGAACCGTCTCGGAAGCGACCTAGGAAGCGACCCGGAAGCGAGGGGGAAGCGAAAAAATGGGGAAGCGTGGAGGAAGCGTGCTTCCCATAAATGGGAAGCGCGCTTCCCAAAAAAGGGGATGCTTCCCTACGCGTTTTGGAAGCGAGACGTTTCGCGCTTTCGAAGCGCGTATCGAGGAAGCGTGCTTCCCCATATGCCTAGGTGCTTCCGGTAACTCTAGGAAATACAATAAAAAATAAGATTTGAAACGATGAGATACGTAAGAAGGTAGGCGTTGCATCCATTGAAAATAAGATGAGAGAGAATCGTTTACGGTGGTTTGGACATATTCGGCGAAGGCCTAATGATGCTCCAGTTAGAAGGATGGAGAAATGGGAAAATATATTAGTTAAAAGAGGTTGGGGTAGGCCTAAGAAGACTTGGATGGAGATGATAGGAAGGGATATGAATGCTTTGAACCTCACCGAGGACATGGCGTTGGATAGAAATGATTGGAGGAGAAGAATTCATGTGGAAGACCCAGAATGATTTTCTTTTTTGGTTCATATTGCCGACCCCAATTGTTTTGGGATGAAGGCATAATTGTTGTTGTTGTTGTTGTTGTTGTTGTTGTTTAGAGGCAACCTTTGTATTATTTTTTGTTTTATTACATATACTACCCAAATGTATCAACTGCTTTCAAGAAAATTGGCCCATTAAGAGAAAAAACAATGAAATTAACTAATGGACGTCTTTGAGTATTAGTCACCCATCAATGTCAATAGAAGACTTTATTTTGTTCTCATGAAAATTTCTTAACCTCCTGCCGCCTCTCAACATTTGCCCTCTCCTCTACAAGAATTGTTGATTGTAGTTTTTCTAAACTTGGAGGTACGTAGCCACCCAAGTTATATAATTTGCCAATGAAGTAATAAGTCTTTCCAACAAGGATTTTTAAGCTCTAGTTGCATTAAATGGAAGTGAGCTAGAATAAATTACTTCCCTATTTTTTTGTCCATCTCTTTCCTCACATAAGTATTGAACATTTTTTGTATTGTTCCTTCACCTCTTACACCACTTCTTTTTCTCTGAGCATCATTTTCTTTGTGGCTTAAAAGGGGTGTGTTAATTGCACAAGAATATGTCATGTTTTTCCTCTTCTTGTATTCATCTTGTTTTTTTTTATTTTTTGTGTGTTGCCTTATCAACTTCTTTACTCTCAACGTGATGGTGGGAATTATCCATGTGCTCTTGATAAATATAGTCAATCCCATGAAATAGAAGAACCTATTCTTAGGAAATCCAAGCGTATTTTTAGACCCCCAAATAGGTTTGTTTCTATTCAATCGGGAATGTACCCTCAACCTATAAGGACGCCAAAGACATAAAAGAGTGGGTTGAAGCTATAAACTTAGAGTTAAGGGGAAGAAGACCATAGGATGTAGGTGGGTATTCAAAATTAAAAAAAAAAGTGACAGATCATTGAAAAAATATAAAGCTAGGCTAATTGTCAAAGGTTATTCCCAAGATTACACTATAAATTATAAAGAAACATTTGCCATTGTTGCTTGTTTGACTAGTGTTAGGACTCTCATTGTGGTAGCCTTTATTAGGAATTGGCCTATATACCAATTAGATGTTAAAAATGTCTTCCTAAATGGAGATTTGAATAAATAAATATACATAGATTCTCCTCTTGGTCTTAATATCAAGAAGGGTATGGTTTTTCCTCTTCGTAAGGCCTTATTTGGGCTTAAACAAGCCTTAAATGCATGGTATGATAGGATCAGGAAAACTATGTTGGGTATTGGCTTTAAATCATAGTATACTGACATTGCTCTTTTTGTGAGATTTATAGGTTCCAATTTTGTTATATTGCTCTAATACGTAGATGATATGATCATCACTAGAAATGATAAGAAAAGCATTGAACAAATTAAATCTATGCTTAAAGAAACTTTTGATATGTTCAACTTCGGTTATTTAAGATTTTTTTAGGTATTGAAGTAGCCTATCGCCAAGAGGGTACATTTTCTCTCAATTGAAATTTTTAGTTGATATTGTTGCTCACTCGGGAATTATGGATGATAAAAGTGCAGACACACCAGAAGTAGTTAATGCCAAGATGAGAGTTGAAGATGGAACCCCGCTAGATGATCCAACAACTTATTGGCTCCTTAACCTACTTGTTCATTACTCGATCAGACATTATGCATGCAATGCATACTGCAGGTCAATTTCAACTTGCACCAACGTCAATTCACATTAGTGTGGTGTTGCTAATAGTCAGATTTATAAATAATACTATGTTCAAAGGGCTTTTCTTATTCTCCTCTCATATTTAAATCTTATTGCTTATACAGGAAATCTCAATAACTGACACTCAACTATCGGCTTTTATGTGTTCCTAGGTGATTTCCTTATATCTTGGCGATGTAAAAAATAACAAAAGGTATTGTTGTTCTCTATGAAATCTTAGTATAGGGCTATGGCTATAACTACAACTAAGGTCGTTTGGCTGTGGAGTCTTCTTAGAGATATGGGAGTTGATGTTTCAGAACCATCAAGTTGTATTGTGATAACCAATGTTGTACGTATTGTATCATACGATACATATCCTTATTATAAGGAATATCAATACGAGTGTATATTGTAGTTATATCAACACACTAAAAAAAGGGTCGAATCGTAATTTTTGTAGTTTTGAGTTTTAAAGACCTCTTGAGGGTTGACTCCCTCATTTGTTTAGAAGCTATTAGATAGGTATCCACGCTCCCTAGGACTCGTGAGAGTGATTTGGGTGCTGATTCGTGCACAAGGGAAAATGTTTTTGCAGTTTGCTAAAGTAAAAGTGCATTTTTACTATTTTTTCACTTAAAGAAGTGAGTTAAGGTAAAAAATATTTATTATGGTAAAAATTACAAAGCTACCTTTCAAAAAAAATCCATGTTAGGAGCGCTTCCCCCTTGCAACCCTCCACTATCTTGCCGCAAAATTGGAACCATGAAAATTAAAGATTTATATCAAGATAAAAATCAAGCTCCACACTCCTCCAACAAAGATGGCATCAGATGATCCGGCATGGCAAAGAGGCCCTCAAGTAATGAATGGAAACCGATTGAAAATTGAGTGCAACTATTACTATAATATTTTTGTTTATGTAGTATGAAAGTATAAGTCTTGTAGCATGTTCTTAATTACAAGATATTTAATATTTTGCATTGTTCATGTGAGATAGTTGATGTTTGATGATGTCTTATGCAGCTCATAGAGACATAAATGCTCCATATGTGATTTTATGGTTGTAGTTTGTGCACTTCCTCATCATCATTGTTTCATGTGTTGTGATTTTCTTAGAATTTTTACTAGTTTTGTCTAATTTTTCATGATTTTTTGAATTTTTTATTAAATCTTTTTATTTTTTACTATACGATACATATCTTATTTTGAGCCCGATCGATACGGGTAACGATATGATACTTACAACCTTGGTGATAACAAGATTGCCATATATGTCGCCAGTAATCATATGTTCCACGAACGAATCAAGCATATTGAGATGGATTGCCACTACGTTTAGGAAGAGCATTTGAAAGGAATTATTGAGTACCTTATGTACTTTCGGAATATCAAATCGCGGATTTTTTCACCAAAGCCCTACCTTTAATGTGATTTCTTTTATTTGGCAAACTTTCGATGATCTCGTCGTAAGTTTGAGGGAGAATATTAAATATAGTTGTATATATATACATAGAGTGGGGTGTAGTTGCGCAACCCAAGTGGAACGACGCTACACTTAGTGTTTTTCCCACAAAAAATGCTGACAATAGCGTCAAAAACGCAAAAAAAACTCTCTTAGCGACGGTCGAAACCGCCACTAAAAAGGGTTTTTTTATTAATGCTTGGTGCATCTCCTGGGCATTAGCGGCGGTCTAGAACCGCCACTAAAGTCAAAAAAGCACAAAAAATGCATTTTTCAGCATTTTTTGCACGCTTTTGCGTGCTGGCTGTCCATCACGCCCAATGATGGATGGTCAGTGTGATTCCTTTTGTAGCTGCACACCTAAGGGTTGGACAGCTACACTTTTTTCTATTTATATATGTATATATACTATATATGTATGTATATTTGATGTATGTTTTTTTTTGTTTTTCTTATTTTTATTTGTAATATGGCTGTTGAACTAGCCATTAGGAGTGTCTAACCTCTAGTCCAACTAGTATGGCCTCTCTTGTATGTATTTAAATGGGTTTCAAACCCATTGTTGTGTGTGCTTTTTGTGAGCATTATTATTATTAAAATTTATATTTTTTTATGTTGGTGCTCTCTCACTCTCATACTCTCTTTGCCTTAGTGGCATGTGTTATTGGCTTATTGCCCTCTTGTGTTGCTTCATTAGCATCCGATTACAGGTTCGACCCTAATGAACCTAGGCCTGGTCATGCCAGGTTTGGGTTCGAGGGCTTGAACCACAGACCTAGCGCACCAAGCCTGGGTGCAAGGGATCGAACCCAGGCCTGGCCTAGCTGTGGTCTAGGTCTGGATTGAGAGAGAGTACCTCGTTGGAGGGCTGCAACAGAGAGCCACACTGGAGAGGGACCTCTTCGCCGCTGCCGAGTGAACAAGGAGCACAGCAGGGGAGGGTCGAAATGTGCCCTGAACCCACTTTACCTGCTTTTGATTTATTTTATTCTTTACTTTCGAAAAAAATGACAAAAAATGAACTCGGCCAGCCATGACCGAATCCGTTTCTAGACTTCTTGACCTCAGGTGCATGTTAACCGCACCCTGTGTGGTGAGACCCGAGTTCTGCCATTCCCGCACCTGCATTGAGTATGTTAACGCAAGTGCTGAAGGGGCTAAGAGGGGGGTCCATGTTACATAGATCCCAAGTCATCAAGCAATTGTCCTCAATGCACATCCTTTGTAGTGGATTTGGATGTGTTGCTTTTTCCTCTTCCAAGAGAACAAGGAGTCTAAAAAAATGCAAAAACCAGTAGTTGTGTATATTTCAATATTCCCAATGATATTTAATCGAATAGAAGGTTAAACATGATAATCCAAATAAAATTAAAGCTCTGCCAGTAGCACTCTTATAGCAAAGAATGCAATCAACATAAACCCTATTCTGTAGGTGTAATCTTACAACATTAGAAATTCCCAATGGTGATAACATAAGCAGAACAAGTTGATCTGTCTGGCGACTCTGAGCACATGCAAGTTGTAGCATATATTGGCTCTTCAATACTCATAAAATGGCACTCCTAGCTTTTACTTGTTCATTTCTTGGAATATGCAAGAAACTGCAATACTGGGATTAGTTACTTTCCTCGTCGCAAACTTCTTTCTTCCTAATATCAAAGATGGATTGCACCTTTCTTATTTTGATGATGTAATTTATTATATTGACCAGGATTGGGATCGGCAAGTTCCATCACAAATAGTGACGGAGATGTGCGGATTTGTTACTATCCTCTCGGGCACCTTTTTACTCCACAAAACCAAGGACATGGCTGATGGTATGTCTGTTTACTCGTATTGAAAGTGTATGTGCTAAAGGTCCAACACTAGGTATCTCGTTTTTCAGGTCTAGCACCTTCTCTGTCAATGCGCCTCCCAAAATATAGTGAGGAGGATGGGTTTTCTCCGGAAGACATTCCCCTTCGATGTCAAGATTCTTTTCGATCTCCTTGATGCGTCGATTCCACCTCCTTATGGCTCAGAGAAATACATGTGTGCAACATGGGAGCTTGACATTTTTCAGTCATCTCTATTTTTTAGATACAAGGAAATGCAGGGCTACGTGGATATTCAGATGACTCAAAATGGTTGATTTTCTCCATTTCAACTCAAGGCCTTTGTTCTACCCGCATGACTTAACTTCGAGTATGGTTCCCTGTAATATCAAGAAGGGAAGATAAAGCAGATGGAATTCAAGGAGATTTCTTTGTTTGGATATAGTTTGTCCATTCTTTTTGCCTTATTTTATCAGTGATGTTTGAGCAAGAATTGGCAAACCTGTCTATTTATTCAAAATTCAAGTGTTTTTTTTTTTGTATTCATTACCAATGCTTACTGCCGTAGTAGTACATGTTAGTCTTGTTGTAAGAATCTCTGAAGATACATATAGTAGCACATTGGGATCACACCCGCACTTGAATTTTTAGCATTCACTAAGAAGCTTGTTTTTCTCTTTTTCTTCCTACTTTAGGATCCATTTTCAATACTAGTGGAAGTGAATGCACTGATAATGTGTTCTAACAAACTTGACTTTTTTGTGGTTATGAAGGGATAAACCAACTCTGAGTTGTGTAATTGAAGGTTGAATTGGGGGATGATATGAAGACACACCCTCTACCCTGGGAGTTGTAATCAGACGCTGTTGTTACTATGACATGAGATGGTATCAGCCAATGTAGGATCCATTATTATCCAAAATCTGAACAATGGTAGTTTGGTTCAGACTCTTCACAATGTAACACATAATGGCTCCCTGATTTTAATCTCTCTCTCAGGTTTCTCAGTTAGGGGGTAATTGCTTTGTTCTCGTAGGCCTCTTTTTGGCAGATTGGCAAGAGAAGCAGTCCGGTTGTAGCTGTCAAAAGTTTGTCCCTACCTTTCACCACATAGTATGTGTCCAGCGAGATTTTTAAAACATTCCAATTGGATCTTAACGCTGTATTGCAACAACCATCATTTAACAAAATCAAGTTTTGATGATGCCTAAACAGAAGGAATAGCGGCATAACTGGGTCAGGCATACCCTACCTGACCTGATGCCCAAACCAATTATACCTGACTCAACCCAATTTTAGTAGATCCATGGGTTCAGATCGGGTCCAAGTTATAGACCCATAATGAAAATGTGTCTTTTTTTAGTATTGTAAATGAAGATCTGAACCTGTTTGGATCTGACTCGTATTTTATACTCAATCCAAATGGTTCTACATAATGTAAAACAGAATCGACCCCAACCCAATTATATACCATAACCCATTTTATTATTGAACTGACTCTATCATGAACTTGTTTCATGCTGAACCCAAACCAATTATGTATCCAAACTCATTTTTATACGTGAATCAACCTGGACCAAACCCATTGAAACCCGACCCATTATTAGAACCTGAACCCGATTTTAAAAGTTTTGCATTTTAGAAATTATATTGGGGAGGAAACCTTTGTTGAGTGAGGTTCCCCACAAGATTTTTGTTTCATTTGTTTCGCCAAAAACGGTTTTCCATCTATTTTATATTGACACCCAGGCTGAAACCTGAACCCTTTAACCCATATGAATCTATTTTTTTCAGCCATTCTCAAACCCAAACCCAAACCCAAATAAAAATGGGTTGGGTTTGGGTCTAATTCTTAATTTCTTGGATCGAATAAATGTTCGTACTGTACGATTAATTTGACACATTTTTTGAAATGCCCTATAATTTTTTATATTCTTCTCATGTCTAAAATTGTAAATATCTGGATCTAAAAAAACCTTTTTACCTTTTGCACATGCGAACTTCCTATATATATGTGAATGTTCTCTCAAATATGTGATTGTTTTTTGCAGAATAGTCTTTCTTTTCATATTTGTATCTCTCTAATCTGATGTCAAAAACTTGTATTTTTTTAAAATTGTTTGAATACTCAGACACAGGACTATAACTTTCATGTTTTAATTTAGAACTGAAAACTCCTCTAGTGTTCTTGTTTTTAAGTTTTAAAACTGAAATAAAAACATATTTTGCATACTGAAATAACCGAACAATCTATATTCAAAAGACATTTTGACCCATAAAATAGGACTCAAGAAAAACATAAAAAAGAAAAAAAACTAGACATAAATATCTTTCCAACAGTACCTAATTTGCTATAAAATGATAAACATGCGCTAGATAAAGTCCCAATAGTGTTCCTAAAACAAGAGATGAACAGGCAAGGTTTCACTTTTTCTGTCAATTCTATGATATTTTTTAAATACCTGCGCAAGAAATCTAGAAAAACAATAAAAAGAAAAAAGATAGATCAAGAAGTTAGCTTACCAATGCCACTAGGATTACCTTGATCTAATGAGCGGTTGGAAAGAAGGGTCCTCTGAAAAATAAACTTTCAATATAGGCAGAAATGAAAAAGTCTGCATAAAATAATAAAGTCTACACAAAATATATGCATAAAATGAGAAAGTTCGTATAAAATATATGCATAAAATGAAGTAATGCACATAAAAATAAGTGTGAACATTCTGTTAAACTCAAACCTCAAAACTTCACAAATATCTGGCTAAGTTCACATATACCTCAAAAGTTCACATAAAAATAAGTGTGAACATCCTGTTAAACTTAAAAAATTGCATATATTTAAGAGGAAACAAATCATATATATCAAAGAAACTCTGCTTATGTTTAGAAGAAAATTGCATGTATAGGAGGAACTCTACATATATTTAGGAGAAAATCATATATTTTGAATAAAATCATATGTTTAAGAAGAATTCTCCATATATAAGAGGAAAAGCATATATATATATATATATATATATATATATATATATATATATATATATATATATATATATTATTTATTTATTTATTTATTTATTTATTTATTTTTAAGAGAAACTCTACATATATAGGATAGGTGGTGAATCACATATATATTTTATGCAGAATAGTCTCTATTTCAAGATTTGTATCTCTCCGATTCAACGTTGAAAACCAGCATTTTTATAGTCATTGAAGAGCTGAGACATAGACCTATAATTTTTCTGTTTTGAGTTAGATCCGAAAATCCTTTTAAGGTTCTCATTTTTTAGTTTCAAAATTGTAATAGAAGCATTCTCTATAGATTGGAACAACCGAACAGTCTATCTTTCAGAGAACGTTTCTCCCCAACAGATCATCATATCAAGGTGATCTTTTTAGCATTGGAAAGCTAACATCTTGATGTATTTTTTTTCTGTTTTTCTTGATTTTCAATGCAAGTATCCAGAAAATAGCATAGAACAAACAGAAAAGTTGCAATCGCAACTGTTTCAACCTGTAGAGCGTACTTCTGTTTCGGTTTTGAAACTCAGAAATTGGAACTCTAGAGGGGTTTTCAGTTCTGACTCAAAATAAAAAAGTTATAGGCAATGCGTCTCAACTTTCCAACAACTATAAAAATGCAAGTTTTTGATATCAGGTCGAAGAGATACAGATTTGAGAATTGAGAATAGAGACAGTTATGTTGAAAATAGTCACATATTTGAGAGAAAATTCACATATATTTGAGAACTTCGCATGTATGGAGGGCAAAAAGGTCTTTAAAAACCAAATATTTATGATTTTGTACATGGGGAGAATAGCGAAAATTGTGAGGCATTTCAAAAAATGTCATTTTTTGTCATACAATAAAGTCATTTTTCGTAAAAAAAAAATTGTCTACTGAAGACCCAACCCAATTATACCCTGGTAACCTATATGGGTCTACAATTTTCATCAGTACCCAAACTCTAATTTCATTGGGTCGGGTTTGGGTCTGACTTTTAGATTTGATTTAAAATCAGGTGTGATAAGACATGACCTGAACCGGACCCAGTTATATCCCTAAGATGAACAAACCCAGTTTAGGATTTAAACCAAAGGTGTTTTTTTTTAGACAGAGAAAGCTGGATTTAGGCAAATCCTACCAGTTATACAACCATAACATTAGGATTTGAACTTTCAACTTTCCAGCACAAGGTGACGTGCACTAGCATCTCCTGCCAGACAAGCAGAGACCAAAGGTGTGTTTGCTTTGCCTCAAATGTGAAAGTGAAAAAGATTCACAGAGCCAAATGTCGGTGGGATTCCCATAACATAAATGGCCCAATGTGAAAAGGGGTTCTCACAATCGAGTGTGAGAATCTCATTCACACTTGGGGCAAAACGATATGCTCAAAACCTTCAAGCCAGGACCATTTTGAACAACCGAATAACCTCATCTTGAATAATTTAAAAAAATAAAACTAGTGATCCTTGATGTATCTCAATTTCAATTGGAAACATATTTAGCTTAATTTGCCCCTGGTCACAACTAAGATTCCCATAACATTGCATCAAATTTGCGCTACATCAAACTTCAACTTAACATGTGTTAAGTCTGCTAGATTTATATAATCAAGTTTAAATAAGTTCAAACGGTTTGGGCTTGATTTCGGTTTGGTTGGTTTATAGGTATGGGCCGGTTATACGAAGTAAAACCAGTTTTTCATAGAGATGGGGTTAAGATTTTTGTGCCTAAAGATGTCATACCCAAGAATCCAACTAGTTTACAACTAGGCCTAAACCTTGTACCAAAAACCCACAGATCAATGGGAACTGAGTCAAGTGTAGCTAGCTAGTTTCTCTTGGGGGTGGGGGGGGGCTCTATACACGCAATCCTAAGTGGGCAATATTTACCAGCAGTCTGGATCCAACTGCATTAGGGATGCAAATGGGTCGGATCTAGGATGAAGGTTTTGCAAATTATAGTTGTTCCAGATCCAACTCCCTGATGCATTTAGTTGTTCCATATCAGAACTGTTTGCATTCCTACTGCATGTGGACCTCAGAGTTATGACCCCTCCTGATGGTAATACCATCATGAGACCCTTGAATGCCGATATTTTGAAATATTGCATTTTTAAAATGGTATTTTCAAAGGGTAATATATAATACTAAAAATGTGATATTTGCAAGATATCATTTATTTTGAAATTATCTTTTTTTAACCCAAAATTGATGCAATAGAACACTTTTGCCTAGTTATTATATTATTTACATTTATTTTTTATGTTTATATACTTTTCATATTTATATATGCTGATATTCTTTTTAAGTTTTTCAAGAAAACCAGTTTTTCTCAAAATATTGCTAGATTTTCTCGAGAATGAGATTTGTGGCCATGGATTCAAGCCTCTTAGAATATGAGTGCTTTGTGATGCTTCCAAACCACATTTTCAACAGAAATTCTGGTCCTACATGAATTCATCAAAGCTGTTGATCATGTACCACCGAGGTGGTATCCCATGTGGTAAGAGGGGTCCTGTGCCAAGCTGAAGGCCTAGGTTCGAATCCCTCTGCCACATGGGGTTTAAGAGATATCTGGTAGGGGTCTGCCTAACCCAGCTTGCCTTTCAAAAAAAAAAAACTGCAAAGTACAAGTGCAAAAAATTGGGTCTTAGAATTTAGTCAGTGACAAGAGTACTTTCACAAGTAATGAAATGCAAATTCAAAAAAAGATCAAACAGCAAAAGGCAGAAAAAAAAAAGTAACATTGTCAAGATTTTCTCCAACAAATACACAATATTATTGGTTATAATTAATTACACCCAATTCTTACATAAATATCTTACATTAATTATTAGAAATCACTCTCGGCTCTTCTCCTTCATCCCATAAGATAGCATCATCAAAACATTTGCCTCGAGAATCCTTTCCCAATTGTCTTACACGGGTGATTTCCTTCGTTATAAAAAAAAAACAAATTTATTTGCTTTGAGAAGAAGAATGATGAGGAGCATGAAGCAAGAAGAGCTTTTTCAACACCTTGAAGATCACATTCAAACCCGGCTTTTTGAGCGGCATCACTGCGGTGCTGCTCTTCGCCATGTGGATCATTTGAACGCAGCAAAGCTGAGCCATCCGATCAGGAGTGGAGCTAGGAGACTCGCCCATCCATTGCTTCTCGATGCACTGCTTCATCTCCTTCACCCACAACTCCTCGTTGTACTCCTCCCACAGCATGTCCATCCTCTCTTGCTCACCGGCATCGTCCCCGCTGAAGGATCTACGGCCGGTGAAGCTCCGCCTCGGAGTCGTTAAGCCGCTGCCGCACCGATCATCCCACAGATTGTCCATTGAACCAAAGACTCTCGGGGTGGTTGGTGATCTTGATGGGGTGAAGCTGCCCCTCGATCTCTCATATTCTTCTTCTTCTTCCTCCTTTTCTTTCTCTTGTTGGCCTTTTTGGGTGGAGCTGTTGGCTACTCCCCGGTGAAGACAGGTGGGATACCAAATGGAGTCGTTAATACTTTCACTGTCGTCATCGTCTTCGTCTTGAGCAATTCTTGGGAAACTGAACTCATCACTATTTGATTCATCACCCATCTCTCTCCAATCTTTTTTGTTTTTTGTTTTGGCATCTGAGCAGTGGGATGAGATAAAAAGGACAAGGAGGAGCAATTTCATTCAATAAATATTAGAATGAATTTTTCGATTAAGGCTCAAATTTGTTGGTATTTACAAATACAGGGATAACTTATTGTACATTACGAGTCAGTGGTTGATGTTTGGTTTATTTGACAAATAAGCCTTTGAGTGTGCTTTCGTTTGGTTAACCCTGGTTAGCATTTGGTTAGCCAATTATTTTACCTCTTCCCTAAAAATAATCACAGTTCACCTATTAACCTTTCTCTCTAGTTTTTTCACCTTTTATACTTTGGATCACTTGAGCCTGCCTTTCAACTTTTGTCACATCCACTTGCCTATGCCACAATTTAAAAAAAAAAAAGACTTCATTTTAAATATTTTTTCAAATAAGTCTTTGAAATTTTAAAATAAAAATTAAGTTGTCTTTTGATAGAAGCATTTAGAACATGAAAATTTAGATTTAGAACAATTACTTT
Organism: Nuphar pumila; assembly: GCF_984573655.1. Lineage (NCBI taxonomy): Eukaryota > Viridiplantae > Streptophyta > Magnoliopsida > Nymphaeales > Nymphaeaceae > Nuphar > Nuphar pumila. The sequence goes on from NC_143262.1 coordinate 81,440,369, forward strand.
TAACAAGAACTCAACTATGGATCCACTTTTATTCTAATCACATCGAGCCTTGAAGCAAGAGTCTCACATTTTATGAAATCAAAACCAAATTAAACCCATATATGCTATTTTTCAAGTCATCTTTTATAATGTTCTCTCGTCCAGTTTTTTGAACGAAAAAAAAAAAAAATAAGAGTATATCTGACATTAAAAAATTCGCATAAAAATAAGTTACAGAAAGGATCTTTCTCAAACCGATGCCCGCAGGGCCGCAGCTCTACATTTTCACTACAACAACAACAACTACTACTACGCTCTACATTTTGGGTCAGCGATATGAACCAAAAAAGAAATTCATTTTGGGTCTTCCACATGAATCCTTTTCCTCCAATCATTTCTATCCAATGCCATGTCCTCGGTGAGGTTAAAAAGCTCTACATTTTCACTATTCGACTAAAAAATATTTTGCGGTGCAAAATGGTACTTAACATATTAACATATAAGGATCAAACAGTATATTCATCCAATACTTGATTTTATTTTATATTTACACGAAAAAAACTACCCTTAGATTCAGAGACCTAGCCACACTGACTTTGCCCGCCATACTTACAGTCATTGTCCTGACAGCATAAAACTCTATAAACTTACCCATTGCCCCCGGAGAGTCGTCATGTTTAGGCTGTCACAAAGGGTGACACCCATAAGATTTGAACCTAGACCACCTGCCTAGGGGCCTATCTCCGACCCCACAAGGCCAAACCCTTTTGGGGGCATCCAATACTTGATTAGAAGTAGTAGTTTGAAACCATCTTTATTAAATTAGGTTGTGATTTGTAATATACCGTCAGTTGGACTTCTATTTGCAAATACCGGAAAATTTGGACAGTATTTTGTAATTTATCATAATTATTATTGGGGTCAACCAATAGAAACCCTTAAGAACATTGGGTTGCCTAGACTTTGACGTAGTGTGTTTTCAGCTAATCATGCGCCGGATTCGTCGGGAGATTAGTTGGGGCTTTGGTCTCTGTGGGCCCTTCTTTATTTGTTGGCATAGTGAGTAAAGGAATTTCAAAAGCATCTAACCCTTAAAATATTATCTTTTTTTTTTAAGGAGAAAATATTTTTACATAATTTAAAAATACCCTTAATATTTTTAAAAAAGGCACCAAAGTTTTGGTTATGCAGGTTAAGCAATTTTTTGTTTTTTTGTCTTAGGTTACTGTGAGATATTACCATTTTACCTCCCAACAATTAGAATATCCTCTTTGCCCACCTGGATTTTCAAGGTTTATGAATTCGATGGGTTTTGATTTGATACCTTTCTTCGGTCAGTTTTTTATTTTTTTGTTTTTTTATTTATTCTTAAGTTGTGCTAATATTTTAGATCACCAATTGCTCAATTTATTAAAAGAGAGTTTCAAGTTTGAAGAAGAGAAAAAAGTGCTTAATTAGGGATGGCAGTGGACTTGGGGAGGTGGAAAAAGGGGGCCCACCCCACCTCATCCCGTTTGGACCAGGAATGGAGGACATGAAACCGGGATGGAGGTTAAAATCAAAACCCATGTAGGGATAGAGGTGAGGATGGACTTACGCTTACACTTGCCCTGCCCCCCAGCCCGGCCCGATCCCCGCCTTGCCCCCACTCCGCCCCATCGCCAATCCTTCTTTAGGGATGGCAATGGACCGAGGGGAAACAAGGCCCTGCCCTGCTTTCCCCCATTTAGATTAGGGATGGAAGTTAAAATTCAAACTCGTGCAGGGATGGAGGTCCAGATTTTGAGATAGGACTGGGTTGGGACCTTGTCCCCTGCCTCCGCCCCGGTCCACTGCCATACTTGGTAAAATTTTTGAGTCATATTTGATATTGAATGATAAAACTATTCTTAGGGGCTTTTTTTATTAACCATAACAAAGTTTTTTAATAGACACCAACTTAACTTTGGTGTCGATTTGCAATTAGCTCTTTTTAAAGTAGGTACGTTTGTGGGGAAATTCAATTGAGAGTGACATTTTTAGAGAGAGAGAGAGAGAGAGAGACTTTTTTGGTGATTTTTCTCATGTTTGTATTTTTTTTTTTTTCATAATGCAAACCATAACTAATCATTGGGAAAAAGATACCCACTTTTATCCAATCCATACGCAACAGCTGGAGAGGATTTGATAATGGAGTTGCTAGGGCATGCCACGTGTCAGTGTAGACCATGAGAAAGATACTGATATTTTCCTATGACCCAAGTTTCTCGCTAAAAAAGAATTCTTTTGACTTGTTAAAATTAGTTGGGAAATGGAAAAATGTTGTACTACGTATTGTTTAATGAAAAATCTAAGCTACAAACTATAGTAGCCAAAGCTTCAATGAGTTTGGTGCAATGAAGGGGGCTTGGCCACTAGACAGGTGGTCAGGGTTTCAAAACCCCTTAAGTTTATAAGGGAAGCCGGGCAATTCCCGAGAGGCAAGGGGTGTGACAAAAGTGACAAAAGTTAAAAATGGCAAAATATATATCAACAATCAAAAACTCGCACGAATTTGATTTTTTTTTTTAAATCTTGTATTTTTCAGCAAAATCTTGATAATAAAAAATAAACAAAAAGTATAAATAAAATAAATAAAAAATATTTAAAAATAAAAATCATGGTTTTTTCAAGATAAATTGCTGTTAAAAATGTAAATATCGAGTTTAAATCATGATATTTTTGTTTTGACAAGAAATCGCAATATTTTGAAAATATCATAAGAAATTAATTACCATTTTTAACATTCATGTAATTTCCCACGATATTATCGGGAGTTTTTCATATATCTCGCGACATTTGTCACTATGGGTGCGCCTACACCATCGAGAAGGTGGCTGTATGGCAAGCTAAGCCAACGTGATTAGGTCTCTAATCCTAAGGGGTGATTTACTCATCTTTCATATATATATATATATAGTAGCAAAACTCATTCTCGACAGTTATTTTGAGCTTACCCTATTCAGAAAAATCAGTCAACCTCGACATGCAGACTCTTCACCAAATCATGACCAAAATTGCAAATCATGGTTGATCGACAACATTTTAAATATCACAATAAAATCTATAAATAACTAAATTTTAAAATATAAGTAACAAAAATTTATCTAATTACACTGTAAAATTTGATGGCATGTTAATTTTTTAATTATAAAATAATATTAATGCTCATTGAAAACAATAAAACTAATCCATGATAGTAAAATGTTGAAATTAGCAAAATCTAAAGAAAATATATAATATACTTGATTTTAAAATAGTTAGTTTTAAGTTTGTTATTAAACCTATTAGATTAATATTCTTAATGTACATACATATTATTATTTTAAAATTTGTATTTATTAATATATTACTAAACATACTTAAAATACTGTTAGGTTTTATATTTATATTCATTTTTAGTGAAACTTGCGTTATAGAAAAATATCACGTTTCATCAGCGATTTAGCCAATGAATTGCTGATCACAGCTACAATAGTGTCTAAATCTTATTCTATGGTCTGTTTGCTTCACACCTTGCATCATGTTTTTTCCATGTAAAATTATGAATGTCATGAAATGCTGATATATCATAAAGTTCATGGTTTTTAAAACTTTCACAAATACATATCACAACCTCAAGATCAAAAATCCTTTCTCTACTAAACAAATCATGTATCATACCTGCATGGTCATATCGACAAGAGTTTAAGAAATGTAAAATATGCAGTGTTTAACTGCTTATCACCTGCCCCCAAAGGGGTTTGGAATGGGGCCTAGGCCGCCAGTCTAGATTCAAATTTCATGGGCATCACAAGTGTGATGACTCTCTGAAAGAAAGGGGTAAGCCAACGAAGTTTTATGCTGTCAGGACAGTGATCTGGCTAGGTCTCTGATTCTGGAAGCAGTTTCTTCATGTAAATATCAAAAGAACTGCTTATTACCTATGTATATATATAAACGGGTTGTGGGTTGACAGGTTCGTGTAAATGGGTTGACCCGCCCGCCTAACCCGTTTATTAAACGGGTCAAACGGGTTGGTGGGTTGGCATACCCCTAACACGAACACGACGAAACGGGTTAGGCAGGTCGACCCGTTTACGACACGAACCCGTTTAAGCCAAACCCTAACCCTGCTAAGAAGCGGGTTGGTGGGTCGAGTGGGCGGGTCGGGTCAGATTTTGCCACCCCTAATGTCAGTGCATGTCTCCATGTGGTGGGAAGTTGCAGGTTCAAACCCCATTGGTACGATAATGATAACTGGTGGGGGACCACTGCACAACATATTAACTACTTATCACCTAAGTAGAATCGCTAGAATATGAGAACTAGAAATATGGGCATTTCCAACATTTTTTTTGTAAATCCAACAATGTGGATGTGCTTGGTGTGGTGAATTTTTTAGGAATGGTGTATTTTGGATGAAAAAATATGATTTTTGAATGCTTGAATGTTCATGATGATTATAAGCTATTGATTTTAAAGCCTTAAAAATTCTTGTTTATGCATCGAAATCGAATGATTCAAGAGCAGGTTCTTATAAAATAAAGCATGTAGATCACATCCCCATGGTAAGATTCAAGAGAAAAAAACAAAAAAATCATGAAAATGGCAGTTTACACATTAGTTCTCATATTTTCAGTTCTCATATTCTAGTGACTCCACCTATGTATACCTAAATGTTTAACTTTTTTCATGCTTATATTTGACCATTTTTTGTTTTACGATTAAAATACTACTGCTCATCTAGTAACGGCAATTTGTGAATATCACTTTGATGGGATGTCACGAGTTCAAAACCCACAGATGCAGATCTTTTGCTGAAGCCATGATCTAGAGTTTTATGTCACTGAACTCACTGAGAGACAGCATTTCCCTAGTTCACAAAAAGAAGAAGAAAAAAGCACTTGTTTTATGCTGATCTATCGAACAAAACAACTAAACTTCTCTTATTAAAAGAAAAAAAAGATTTATTGGGTAAGTTGTTTCACTATTAAAATATTAAAAAAAATCCGCTCATGAATGAATGATTAAAAAATTTTAGACAGATAAAATGTAATAACAGAAAAGTTAGGCGGCTATATATAAATGATGTTACTCCTTGGAATTTCTCTTTAAACAAATAGAAAGGCTGAGTGCAGTGGCCGAGGCAGAAATCTAAACTATGTTGGGCACAGACACACACAAAAAAAAAGGACAATAGACTAATAGGTATAAAAAATAAAGGACACCCTAATATTCTAACGGAAACCAAAAATTCATTATTCATGGATTCATGTTTAATAATTAAAAAAAAATATAGACAAACAGAAAACCACAACTAAACATTTATGCCATTAAAAAACACAAATCAAAACCCTAAATCTTAACAAACATCATTCATATATATTAATTAAAAAATAAAACCCCTAAATTCTTACCAAAATCAAGGGTACATTCAAGGAATTATGCTTAATGTTGATTTTAAAAAAAACACAAAAATACCTTAAAAACTTAATTAAATATTCATGTCCTTTGAAAAAATCCAAATCAATACCCTAAATCTTAAAAAAAAAATCATTGATTTATCTTAATTGAAAAACTTTTAATATTCTAGGAAAATCAAGAGTCATGCCTATTGCTAATTGAAAAAAAAACAAAAACCCAAAAACCCCACTAAAACATTCATGTTATTTAAAAAAAATAAATCAAAACTCTAAATCTTAACAAACAACACTAACTTGGAAAAAAGCCCTAAAATCAAAACCCTATTACGCATTTATTCATGAAAATTATTAATTTTCATTGAGAGACAAACCTACAAGAGCTTTAAAAGTCAACAATTTTTTTTTCAACTTCACAAGATTCTAGTGTTCTTTATCTCAAGTGTGAGTTCATAAACTTAGAAAAAAAAATATTCATTACATGGATGGTGTCATCCACACAAGTATGAATTCATATATACTTTCAATCTTGAAGAGAAATAGGTAGAAGTGATAAAAGGGATGGGATGAGCATCCAAGTGTGCCCATGGGAATGACTAGAGACATAGTGATTGGTGGAAATGCATCAATGGAAGGTAGAAGCCAGCCACGGATGGATAGACCCCAATTCCAAGTAGGCCAAAGCCTAAATAAGAAATCTGCCCACAATTAGAGAAAAAAAGAATCACAATAATGAAACAGCAAAAGTGAACTAGTTCATGAACTTGCCGACGAAAGATGACAATCTCCTCCAAGCCCGATCCAAAGAGCCTTGACCAGCAAACCAACATTGTAATTTTTGGGGGTCAGGGGAGGTTTTACGCATGAGTCAGCTCCCAGGGTGGGTACTGCCCACCCTAGCCCAGGACCCTCTCAGTTGGGATTGTTGGGTCAGGGTGGGCATGTGAGCCCCTATGCGGCTCCGCCACTGGCTGAGTGCATTTGATGGGGCTGAATATGCGCCTACTTGACAATCAATTGCTTGAGCTTAGAGTGATTGCACATCATAATCATCATCAATCACCTATAAGTCTATTTTCTCTCACTAAAAAAGAAGCACAGGGTTTGGGAGAGGATTGGACTCAAAAATTATATCGCAAACAGAGAATGGAGTTGCATGATCAATCTTACTAAAAAAGTTCTAGCATTTTTTTGTGGCCATCCTTGTTCGTTTAAACTAAGACATGTAGACAGGTACTGCTTGAAGGAGTGATGAGAATATGCAAAGTAGAAATATTTAGGGACGTTTTCTGCAAACCCAATAGATGTGTTCATCGCCGTTGGTTTCCAATGGAAATTTGCGATTTTTCTAAGCCTTGAATATTTATGAAAACTTCAGGTCATCAATTTTCAAACCTTATAAGAGTATCCGCATGTCAGAATCTGACAATCCAAGAAGCGTTGTTTATGAAATCAGGCATGTAGAACACATCTGTATAGTCATTTATTAATAAATAAATAAAACTCTCAAAAAATTCAGTTCTCACAGGAATTTGCATGTTCCATTCACCCCGATTCGAAGATCTTTTTTACTAGATCTTTAAAAAATGTCATTTATATTTAGCGACGCTCAACCTGAGTTTGTGCCTAGTTCACCTAAACTGAACCAAGCTCAAACATGGACTTGGAGTCTGATAGGCTATGATCATATTTTGGATGGCCTAGATTCGAACATAGGCTGCCATAAAAATTTGAGCGTTCTTGAAACTCTGTTTAGTTGTTCTTGCAGTTCCACCACTTTAGAACTGAACATCCTACATGCATCAAACAACTTTTTAATCTACATTTTTTGTTTAAAAAAAAAACTTACACCAATCTTATACTTAAATCAAGAGAACTTCTTGCATATATTTTTTAATATTCTGATGAGAAAGACACACAAATATAAACAGATAGTCTTAATCTATATTTAGTAAGACAATTTTTCTTGCATTATTTGCAAAATTTAGGTTTTAAGATAAAAATAGCAAAAAAAAGGTACCAAGAATTTTACATAAAAACAAGCGTTAGTGCACCAGTTAATCACTACTAGTTGCAAAATATTTGAATGCAAATTGATTGTGAATTCCCGAAGAATTGACCAATGTTTCATCAACTTATCATGATATCTAATTATTCTTTATTTCGTTCAAAAAAAAATTCTCCCTAATGCAATCACCCAAGAGCAGGTGAATGTGCTATAGATCTGCATCTCACTAGGTTTGGAATAGGAGAGGAGAAATGGAAACTGCCAAATGACATGAATTCAATAACGGGCGCACCCAACCATACAGAAATTTAGAGAAAAAAAAGAATGTTACAAATGAAGATGCACAAAGAATATCATTTAGAAAATTCCTGGCTCTTTGGAATACCTAATAATTGAGAATTTTAATTTTGATAAACAAGGCTAAAAATTCGTTGGCTAACAGCCTTTGACAACATAATCCATGTATTAAGACAACAAAAGCTTCATTCATATGTCCGCTTCCGCTTCAAGATGGTGGGAATTATAGAGATCAAACCGATGAGGAACAAAACCACCAAAGTCTTCAAGTCGTACAAATCCCTCACAGACTTCAGGTCCCCCAGGGCAAGGCCAGCCTGTTCAAAGTGAAGCATTATTTTCAGTAAAAAATGAATAAAAATTAAAATGCCTTCTCAAGTCATAAAAACACTTCACCAGATATAAATCATTTATTAATTTCAAGAGCAGCTTAAAGGTAAAGATCCATGGCAAATACAAAGTAAAGCAATCGAATGCTGCCACCTATACAAAGACAAATGGGGTAATGAACTATCACAGCATTTTCGGAGTATAACTTTAGTTGTGCAGGTAAAGTGATTAGTGCACTATCCAGAAAATAAGCAGGATCATCAGCCAAACATTTCATTATTTCACATATAGGAGCTATTTTCGAGGTGCCAACCTAGCCGAAAAATATCACCTCCCATTATAAAAACGTCCATCGCTTATCACATGACTAGTTGTCAAGCAAAGTTGCCAAATCGAGAAGCGATGCAAGGGAAGGAGCAAGGTGATTAAAATACTCTAAAAAAAAGCAGAAAGTGGAACAGAAAGCAACTTGAAGCGAAATGAGAATCAAAGCGGAAGCAAATGTGTTAACGCTTTCTTTAACTCATAACAAGGATCTCAATGTTGTAGAATTGAAACATCAAAAACATCATAAAACTAAAACTAAATAAAATACAATATGTAAAATAAATAACGATATTAAATCTTCACATAACCAACATAGAAAGGTTCCAATTCAACATTATCAATGGCAAAATAATCATTATATTTAACAATATAAATAATAAAATAACATAATCACATTGATGATTGCAAACAAATATAACAAATTATCTTTTTCTTTAAGAAAGATGAAAATAAATGATAGGTTTTTAAATGTGATTCTCATGTCTGGGAATTCCGATTCTTGGGATTCTCAAACACAGGAATATTCTTATAATTGGGGAATTGTGTTTCTCGTATTTAAAAAAATGTTTCTCCAAATACTTCAAAAAGCAAGGCACTTCCCTGCTTTCCACTTCGAAAGCTTGTTTTTGAAGTGCACTTCCACCCCAGTATGGTGATTCCACTAACTCTTTTGTCAAGTGCTGTCCCAACAACAGTCACAGGAAGCAACATAATGTTTACTCTAGTAGTTGAATAACACATGCCATCACTGCCATTTTACCTGCATATTCTGATCCTCATAACTATGGGATGCATTTATAGCATTTTTGTCCACGATTTTTCAAGTATCCATTTGTTCTGTGAAAATGTAACAAATTTATTAGCAATATGTTTCCACATATGTTTCTATAACACATAGCATTGAACACGGCCGCATCCCACCCATCTGTGTGGGTAATATTATGAATCTATTCAGATGGTACTCAGTTTTGTCATTAATCATCAATATGCATTTTTTTCAAAATGCTATAAGTTATTCCCAGAAGCAAATAATGTTTTATCAGTCTTCTCCGACCTCTCAAATGGCTCAAGTAGATTTGAGCACGCCAGCTGTTCAAGAGAGTGCTTTATTTCTCCTCAGAGAGAGAGAGAGAAGAAAAATCAATCAATTAAAAATGTAAGGAGTCGAGCATAAATAGAAAAAACAACGAAAGAAAACTAGAAAAGAATTTTAAGTATAAAAAACATGAGAAACTAATATGCTAGATCCTATAGAAGTAACATCCAAATTAGCCAATTTATCACAGTATAAGGTAAAGCCATCTCTCCAAATTTACACTCATTTCCTTCCTTTTTTTTTGTCTATTCAACCAGGATTAAGTGTCACCATAACAATTAGGTAAAAAATAGAGTTCTGCAGGGAAAAATTTGCAGCCCAGAGCCCCAGTTACAAAATTTCCATTAGCCGTCCCCTCAATTTGTACATTGTTCCTGAACATGTACAGCTTGTTCTTCAATATTATGGCCTTCTTACCATTGGTGCCACTTAATGGTGGTGGATTTATAATATCATGCTTATTTTGTTTTCTCATCATCAAGCCACATATATGAGTGGTCTGTATGTAATTTTGGCACACATTTGTAACACGTAATTTCCCTTTTTATGGGTCTTCACTGGCATCAGGAAATGACCTAAGATGCATACATATACCTTTGACATTATTCCACTCATCCCCCCAAGCTTTTTCTTACTGATGGTCACTGGCCCACAAACAATAGTACAAAGAAAAGGCAACATTCAAAACCATTTTTTTACCACATTAGGAAATGAGATGACTCTGAATTTGTAGCAAACACCCTCCTACCTTTACTTCCATATTACAATGATACCACCAGATTTAGCCCTTGCCTCTTTTGCAATACAATCACACCCCCTCCAGATTTCACCAATAGTCTCCATTTTCTTCTCCATGTTGCCAAGATGCTAAATTCATGTTGTTTGATATGAAATTTTGCAATATATGTTATCATTTTGAAACAGCTAAGATCTAAGTCACACGGATTCGGCAAAGCAGGTGCCGCACCCGCGTCGATGCGGGTGCGGCACCCGGTGCGGTCAACACGACCTTGGATGCGTTGACCGCACCCAAGGTTATTTTCGTCCAATTTTCGGACGTAAAAAAAAAATTTGCCCGATAAAAGGGCTGCGAAATGGGATTAGGGCAAATTTTTGCCCTAATCCGCTTTCGCAACTCTCCTCTCCCGCGCAGCTCTGCTCTCTCGCTCGCCTCCTCTCCTCCCGACGTCTCTCAGGGGAGCTCGAAGCCACTGTCGCCACCTCCTCCTCTCCTCCCGATGCCATGATCGCCCCCTCCTCCTCTCCCTCGTCGCAGACCTCCGGCAATCGCCGGCGTCAATCCCACCCGCAACCCCGACGACGCCCAGAGCCACCTCCTCCTCTCCTCTTAGGTAACCTCTCTCTCGTCCCCTTCATTCTTCTATCTTTTCCCAACCCTTCCCCCTCGCTCTCTATCGCTCTCTTGTTGGGTCGGCAGGGGAGGGGCCGAGCCCCCCCTCCCTGCTCCCTCTTGTTGAATGAGTGTCGATATTGCAAAATTGGGGGTCAAAATTTTTTTATGGTTGCCCAGGTGTTTTTCGTATTCGTTCCTGTCAACGCGGGGTCAGCGCCCAAAAGGGGGGAATTTTTTTATTGATCCTCATGGCACATGGTGCACTGTTGCGACGGCACCTCATGTGTGTCACACGGTTTGCGCAGCTGCGGTACTTGTGGGTGCGGTTGCGTGCACTTGATGCGCACAACTGGGGCACAATGCAGCAGTTGCTGGTGTGGCTGTGGCACATGTTGCGCACTGCGACAACAGTTTGGGTTCAAAAATTTTGTATGGTTCCCCAAGGTGTTTTTCGGGTCCCTCCTGTCAGCAGGGGGGGGGGTCAGCGCCCAAAACACCTATATAGGGGACCAAAAATTTTTATCCTCGTAGCACGCGGTGCAGCGCCGCGGCGGCACCTCATGTGCACCTGATGACTGCAGCTGCGGCGCAGTGCAGCAGTTGCTGGTGCGGCCGTTGCACATGTTGTACACTGCGACATCGATTGGGTGGTCAAAAATTTTTATGGTTGCCCAGGTGTTTTTCGGGTTCCTCCTGTCAGCGGGGGGTCAACACCCAAAACACCTATATAAGGGACGAAACTTCGGAATGTTGAGGCGCGTGATGTGCACGGGTGAGGCGCCCTGTGCATGCGTTGCCTACTGTATGGGTTGCATCGGATCTTCTCTCGCGTTCAGCGTGTCTGTTACCCCTGGTTTGCTTGCTGACTTCGGAAGAGAACATGATTTCAACATGACAAACATGGATTTATCTGAGCTCGATATTTCTTCTAATGATGCATTTGATGTTGAAGAAGAAAATTATTAAGATCCATTACTTCATCGTCATTTATGTAATTATTCATGGTCCTGTTGCGGCACCTCTTTTGGTATGTAACTTAGTTCTTTTCTGCTTAATTTTTTTTTAATATTTAGGTTGATTTATGCAATTGCTTTACTTATTTGATTGATATTTAAGTTGATATATTGCATGCATGATGAATGATATTATGACAATGTTAACTGTTAAAACTTCGAAATTATATATATTAATATATATATAATATAATACATATATATATATATATAATTTTTTCACATGTTTGCCCTGCTGCACCCCCGCACCCAAGGTTTTTTAAAGTGCCGCACCCTCACCCCCACACCCGCACCCATGTGACATAGGCTAATATATTTGTCTGTGATTAGTAGGTCTTAGATAATCCACTGCCAGCAATTGATACACAACAAGGGTTTTAAGTTCATTTATACATGTGTTTTCCTTCTAGTGTTAATTTGATGAGAGATGGAGGTCTTAATCTGCCCATCACAACAAAAATCCAAGATGTCAAAAAATCTTGGTCTAATTCCATGTCAAAACATTCCATAATCCTCCTATTATCCACTGAGCACAAAGTCGGAAGCATCAACATATTAAACCCTGTATCATCCTTACAAAACAAACTCTCACACCCTACCTAGGGGCCGTGCTTATAAGGTTTAACATCTTCCCTCTAGCTTCAAAACCCTTCTGAATAAACCATAATAAGTATAGTTTCTGTAGTCCCCAATACCTCTTATAATGGCTCCAACAGGACTCAGTCATGGGATATCAGTCAGTGAAGAAAAAACTGCCTTTTCCCTCATGAGAAAAGAATAGTTATAAAAGGCAAATACATAAAGGCTATCCATATATCCTCTTTAATATGATCAGTGAGGATTGTGGACTCCCCCCATACTTCTGGTGATTATGCACTGAAACACCATCATCATCAACCCACCCTTTTACCCTAAGCTTCTAGCTTTCATGTCAAAAGAGTTGATAATTTGCCATATTTCTTACAAACAATGATTTTTGAGACTTACATGCTTGGGAATGCATGCTTTGGTCATCTCAATAAATCACCTAGCATTACTAGAGCTAAAATTGCAATATGCATCCATATTAATCTCCATGTACTCGTTTCCTCCATCCCATTATAAAGTGTTCCTGTTTGCATTCTCTGCAACTTTACCAAGCATCCTACTCAATTTCTCTCATACTTTAATTTTGAATCTTAAATTAACATTTGATTTTCAAGCAAACCAACCTCTATCTTGTCAGTCTTTCCTTCCACGGCTCCACCAACCTTGTCTAATCTCAATTCTTCCATGTTAACCTTGTTTCATGTGATTATTCTTCCCATCGTTTTTGTCCCATCTCTCTTAAAAATCTAAAATATGCAATATTAAGTAATAATGCAAACATTGTAGCTAACTGGTCAACTAAGCTTAAGAAAAACCATACCCTTGTTAGAAAAACTAGGGGCAGATTATATTATGTAGTTCTATGAAAATCAGTATTTTGGCAACCAATGAGAGAAATCATGCCACACGACATACAAAAACTATTACCGTTTCGAAAAAAATTTGGCAACCAGGAAAAGCAACTGCCTGCACAGATGTTTGATCAGGGTTACTCGAAGCGCCACAGAACAACGGGAAGCATGCTTCCCGAAGCATGTTTCGGAAGCGCGAAAAGTGGCGCTTCCGAAACGTGCTAGGAAGCATCAAAAAAATTGGGAAGTGCACTTCCCAATTTAGGGGAAGCGTGCTTCCCCCTCGCTTTTCCTTCTTTTTCATTTTTTTTTGTTTTTATTTATTTTCGCTTCCCCCTCGCTTCCTAGGTTGCTTTCGGTTCGCTTCCTAGGTTGCTTTCGATTCACTTCTCTTATCGCTTCCGAGACGATTCCTGGTTTGCTTCTAAATTGTCCTGCGCTTCCCGCTTCTTAAAAATTTTCAAGTGCCTCGTTTCCCGCTTCCGCTTCCAGAATTGCTTCCCGCTCCCGCTTCCCCGACTGGCAACTATGTGTTTGATAAAATACAAAGTAGATCTTGGCCTGAAAGGATATTACCCATAGATGAACAAGGCTTTATTTGCTAGAAAAGGGTTGATGGGAAATCTACAAAATTCTGTCAGCCTTGGTGTAACCAAGAGCCCTGTTATTTCCACATTTGATACCTCTATTCGTGAAGTCTGCATAATTGAGAAGAACACAAAGTGAAACGGTTTAGGGCTTAGACAGTGGACTTCAAAACTAGAAAGTGAAAGGGTTTAGGAAAATCCAAAAAGTGCAAGGACTTTAAATAAACCCATAAGTCTTTCCACACTAATGTATTCACATTTCCCTACTTTATCTTATATGTGTATGTGTGTGTGTGCGTGTGTGGGTGGGTATCCAACAGCAACAATGAAAGTCGGATTGGTATATAAAGTACCTATGACCCGGTCACTAGCTTCAATTATGTTAAAGGATGTAGCTTCTTTTTATGCTAATTGGGTTTGCAGACTCAATGCCAGAAGGTCAATGTCAGGCTGTTGTATGCACTTGGGCAATCACTTATTTCATGTAGTAGTGAGAAGCAAAGAACAGTTCCTCGTTCTAATACAGAAGTTGAATATAGAGCAATGGCAACGGTAACAATAAAGAACTCACTCAAAATTCTTGGACTGCTTATCTCAAAATCAATTCTATATTCAGACAACAAAAGCGTAGTAGCTACCTCCATAAATCGAAATTTGCACAATAAAGTTAAACATATTGAATCCAGTCATTTTGTTCATGATAAGATTGAAGTTCAAGAGTTAGAAACTCAATTTATGTATAGAAGAGATCAAGGTATAAATTAATTTACATGGGTGTTGACAAAAGCGAGACACTAGGTGTTAAAGAAAAAAGTTATTCATGATTCTCACTCATGTGCAGCTTAAGAGGCTGTTGAATGGTGAATAGTAGTCTTAATGTCTTTTGCATATATGAAGTGGCATACATATAATATATGTGCAACATTAACGTATTAGTTTAGCATTACCAATCAAAGACAAATATACAATTCCTGAATCAGTTAGCTATTATAAATATGTATTGAAAGATGACAGCCCTAACCCATCATTAGAGCAGGATGGTTTGACTGCAAGGATCCTTTTGTTCCACCTATACATCTCCTCCTCCTCCTCCTCTTCTTCTCTTTCTCTAATTTGTTCAAAGTAGCTACTTTCTCTCCTAATGATCATAGAATGATATATAAACAGATGGATTATAGACAAGTCTCCATGTTCACACATGGCCTTAAGAGGCATGGATTACAACATATGGAGCATCTATGTGATCTTCTAATGATTTCAGTTTTCTATATTTGAAATCTTTGAGAAGAATAGCTGCAACCTAGCTGTAACCCTTTTTGTTATCAGGCATTAAGTAAACAGTGAGTAATATTGGGGATAGCAAAGGTAGATGTGTGTGTTTATCATTTTCTGGCATCTCTGTACTTAACCAAGAAGCTAAATAAAGTGGCTAGATATCTATAAATCAATAATAAGCAAGTGTTCAAAGATCATCAATTAGTTAGAAAAACTCTCAATATCAAAACAAGTATCATAAGATAGAATTATTACAAATTAGTGTCAAGATAAATATGAGATAAATAAAGAAGAGAAATAGGCCAGAAAGAAAGCTAATATTAAGAAAAGTGTACACAATGGACTTACTCTAACAGTAATATAAGAAGCTGGCATAAGACCAACAAATGTTGCAAGGAAGAATGTGTGGAAAGGTATGTCAACAATTGGAGAAGCTACATTGATAAATGTATTAGGAAGTGTTGGTGTTATCCGCAGAAAGAGCATATAGTTGAGTAGTTTATCTCTTCGCTTTGCTATCTGCAAAATAGCCAGAATTGTAAATGTTTCAAAGAACATTGAAAAGTTATCACCAAGATGTGCAGGAAATAGTTAAATTTAAGGAACAGGCAGTGAGAATTCTCTCTTCAGACCCGAATCCCAGTTTAGGTTTCAGCAGAATGGGGTTCTTATAGAGATCCATTTTCCTATGTTTAAGTGAGGAATCCCGTAAAACGAATCCCGCTATTTTTTTACAGCCAATGATGAAAAAGGCAGAAATTTTCACCTTAACACCGGGAGAGGTTGTGATGAATTCCCATTGAAAGTGGGAACTTAGGACCCATGTTTCATAAAACAGGGTGGTAAATAGAAATATATCCCTGTGGTATAGTTCTATTTACTGAGTCAAAGTAAAACAAGCAGACCCAAAATAAAAGTCTGAAAACATCATAAAGAATGACACAACCAAGCTGGTATAATTTGGTGAGGGTCTCAGAAATACCTCAGATTGGAAAAACTTCAACTTTTCAGGCCATAACCAGAAGATGATAGGTCTTCCAATTAATTTAGAGAGGAAATAGCAGGATGCTGCCCCAGCAGTGGCAGTAAAGACAACTAAGGCTACACCTCTGACCACGCCAAAAAGAGCTCCAGCAAGCAATGACATGAATATGGTTCCAGGAATCATAAACGTTTGCATGAAAATATAGATAGAACAGTAACCCAGTATGAACCGCAGTTGATAGTCCCTTGCATATAATGCAAGATGCCCTCTGAAGACAGTTCAAAAGTAGGAAGTTAGACATAGAGCATGAGTAACGGCAAATATGTGAGAACAATATGCAAACTATAACTGCTGGCAAATATATGAGAACAATATACTAGTCACAAATGTTTAATTCAAATAAATGCTGTTATTCATTCATGTATGATCACACCTCATGGCAATTAATAACTGAAATATGTGAAATAAAGAATCCAAGAACTGAAGAACAATGGAGCATTTACAAAGTAGTAAAAGATCATAAAGACCTGAAAGCGTGAAGAAAAACATGGATTAACTAAGATCAACTAAAAAAATATACAAAGAAAAAAAAAGAGAAAATCTACTAAGTGCTGGAAGAGTGGCATGCATCTAGTATCGAACATTCATGTAATGTTGCATGCTTTTCAAATAATGTTGACTAACACCATAGTCTAGACTCTAGTTTAATGCTTGAGGATTATTTTTGCTGACTAGATCATGTTCTTTATAAGTACTTTAATGGGTAAAGTTTGCAACAAATTGTTTGTACATATAAATGACTTAGAAAACTCCTTTTTTATTTTTTCTGTTTTTTTAGTCAAACTGACCCCATGGATGTGATCTACATGCTCCAGTGGGATCAGCATTTGGATCGCTGGACTCTGACACCAGAGCAGGATTTCCCAGCAATTGAAAAATCAACAGCCATAAATGCATCAATTTTTTTTATTAAAAAATATCATGTTTTTCCATCCCAAAAAAAATAATCCAAGGGTCGATCCCCACTCGTTTGAGCATGTTCAACGCATCTACAACATCATATTGAACCGAAGCAACTTGAATCATCAGACTCCAACTAGGTTGTACATACAAACAATTGTACCAAATATATATCATATTTCAATATACCAAGTTTACTCGGAGATTAATATCACATGAGTGATTCTGTTACACATTCACATGTTTCTTGATTAGGCATGCTCCTACCACATTACCACTAGCTCAAGCGCTCTCTTTTAGTGGGTCATGCAGCTTCTCTTAGGCCTACGCTAATACAGAGCTCAAGAATGTTTCTCAAATCCAGAGTAAAATTTTGTACCAACATGTTATCTACATTATCAAACAAAGGAAACCCCCACAAAGGATCTCCTACCTCAGACTATTGCACGGAAAAATATATGTAAAGAAGATGTCCATTGTCCTCCTACAATTCAATGTGTTGTGCTAAGTCAAGTTTGACAAAAATGACTCCTCAAAATCAGGAAGGAGCAAATTCCTCTGCTATGAGACTCCGATACTAAGACACTTCCCAATCTGACATATAAAGTACAATTAACATATTTCGCACAAAAATCCTTCATTGTACAAGTGGTTGATACTTGATGGTGATAAATAGCAAAATCCTAGAAAAAAGGAAAAGGTTTTGGAGTACTATGTTTATAAGGCAGGTCGCTTAGTGCGGAAACCCATCTCAACATCAGGGCAAAAATGACCAATTCAATCTGAGAAACAACACTAGGGTTGAGCATAATATAGACATCATGACCTCTTGCGTACATTTTTTTCCCACACAACCACGAGGAGAGACAGGGAGAGATCATTCAAGCAACATCAAACGCAACAATTATAAGTTTATAGCAAAAGCAGCAAAGAAATCAACAAAAATAACAAAGAATAAAACAGAACATCAACAACAAAAGAAAAAAAAAGAAACTGGCATTCATCACATCGCTTTGCTACTTGTGAATCAATTGACGAGATCGAACTCAATAAGAATACGAAATAAGAACACGAAAGGATGTCAGAAAGAAAGGCAAATGAAAAAACACAAAAAGGAAATACAGAGAAAACAAATCAGTAAATCAGACGGCATTACTTCAGGATTCGAAGATCCGACAACGTGCGCGGAAGCCTGATGATCTTATCGTACTCTGCGGCGGGCATCGTCAGGTAAATGCAAGACAACCCCACAACGAAGAGCAGGAAAACGCAGACGGCGACCGTCATCTCCCATTGAGTCAATTGGTACCGAGCGTCCGGCTGCGACGATTTCTTGCCGGTCTGGGATTCGACGTCGTAGGCGTTCTCTTCGTCCCGCTGCCTCCCCGCCGATTCGTTAGAGAAAACCCTCGGACCTGCCATTCTGACGAAGAAAACAACGACCAAGAGGAACGAATCTCACCCACCGTCATGGTGAACCTCGATCCTCCATCGACAGCTCGAATTTCACCTCAAAGAATGCCATTTAACCGAGATAGAGAGATTCCGGAGCTCCGGTGCATCAAAAATTGGGGGGGTTCCCGTTTTTGAGGTAATTGGAGCGGTTTTCTCGACCAAAATGGAGGAAACAAAAGGACGACCGCCAAAGCAAGAAGGGGCCGGATCGAGGACTAGGAACGGAGGATCAAAGGATGAGTTGTGATTGAATCTGAGAGAAGTACGAAGGAAGGGAGCAACGAATATTCGATGGAGGCCTCTCTTTTCTTCCTTTTTCTTCTTGTGGAACGCCTATTTATAGCGTTTTCATTTAACTTGGGCAATTTTTCAAGATAGCCGGTAACTTTTTCAATAATTAAGGAACCCTCCTAATGTTTATAAGTTTTTCGAAAAGGCTCGATCTGTTTACGAAAATTTTCAATTAGGTGGCCAAATGTTTGCTTTAATTACAAAAATAAGCCTCAGTTTTCTGATTTTCCTGATATAGACCTCTGTTTGCTGGAAACTGCCAAACGGATACCCACCTTTATTATTACTAGAATGGTAAGCGTCCCATTAATAATAATTATGCCAAATTTTTGTATCATGAAAACAAATAAAATTAATGTATATATAAAAATAAGCATACTGAAACGGTTTTCCTTAAAAACACTTATCCGACCCATTATCCAAGTGTGTTCATGATGTCTGTACCACTAATCTAACAAATATTAAACAACTCTAAGGGGAGAGAGAGTTAAAGACTCATTTTGGGTATACCTAAACCATGCATGATTGAAATGTAACTACTAATCTTGATGACAAACTAAATGTGTGCTATGTAAGTAACAAGGGTATTTTTTTTTAAAAGGAATTTATAATTGCGCAAACAAATTTATAATGACATTGTAAGAACACGTTATAAATATGTAATTTGAGCAACAAATGATAAAGCAACTAATTTTGGGCCCCACTACCCATTTATATGATTTTATAATATTTTGGATATGTTTAATAAGGTTAAATATAGAGTCAAAATACAATATTATACTTTATAGTCAAACATTTATAATATTTCCCTTTTTGTTGTATAAAGAAAAATGAGTTTCTTATATCCTAAAGGAGGATATGGAAAACTCGAAAAAAAAAATAGTTTCTAGAGACGGTGGATGTCAACTTTGGGTCTTTAAATAAGGCTGCATACAAGCCAGGTTCGAGCCGAGCTCGGGCTGGTTCGAACTCAGCTCATAAAAACCATACATTTTCAAGCTTGGCTGGAGATCGCGCTCTAGGGGAGCTTGAAAAACAACTTTATAAAAAAAAATTTAAAGCAGACAAAGTGGTGATGGGATTTAGATCCCTCTCAGATAAAAGCCCAAACCTTACCCTTTAGGGTGATCCATTACTTTTATTACTTTTGTCAATATATACATAGAGAGTAGGGTAATGAGCTGGTTCTGCTCTCTCAAAATCATAGTTTTTTGGTATTTTTCTGGCATCTAATACTATAAATGTGATCTACAGGTTTTGTTTAGTGAAAATCGGCCTTTAGATCATCGAAAACTGATGATCCAAAATCAATGGATATAAACAAATCAATTTTTCTCAGCTCACCAAAATACATTTTTTAATTGAAAAATATGAATCAAGAGCCGATTCTCATTAAATTGAGTATGCTAAACACATCTAAAGGCTCAGATCTATCGTAGAATAGACAAAACAAGAAAAGTGAGCCTAATATATTCAATATATATATATATATATATATATATATATATATATATATATATATATATATATATATATATATATATATATATATATATATTAAATCTAAGGTGCCTACAAGAATCAAGCTTAATCAGGATAATTAAGCTTATCTGAGCACGATCGGCTGTTCAAGTTTGGCTCGTTTAACTTTTCAAACAAGTTCAAGCAAAGCTTAAACGGGTCAAGCCCAAGCTTGAGCTAGCTCGACTTGTTGTGCAGCCCTACTATTTAACAGATTCTTAAAAACCCGCTACTCTGTCAAGAATTTTGAGACTTATTTTTTGGTTTAGTAAACTCCGCTTGTGTATAACTGTTTAGTTATACACTGTCGGTCCCAAGACCGAATAAATGAGGAGGGTTACGGTAGGCCAGTGACAGCCAGCATAAAAACTTAGTCATACCCTATAAATATGAACCAATATGAGAATTTTGTTGGGGCGTTCCCTACTGAGCGACGCGCGGTACTCTACAGGCCTGAAGGTAGTGATAAATGGGCAAGGGTTGCTTGGTCGTCGCCCGGAAGCAACGCATCACACCGGCGCCCGGGTGTGGTGTCAAATAGGAAAAGGTTCCCTCACTTTGTTGGACAGGTGGGGGTAAAGAAGTTAGTCCAAGACCATAAAATTAGGTCAAACACTTGGAACATAGGGTTTTTAATTGGTAAGTTGGTAGAGTTAGTAGATGTTATGTGTAGGAGAAAGATTGATATTTTATGTCTACAAGAGACCAAATGGGTAGGTGAGGAAGCAAAAGTGATAGAACCTTAGGGATATAAGATTTGGTATACATGAATAATAGGAATAGGAATGGAGTAAGGATTGTTATGAGTCATGAGTTTATAGATAATGTAGTTGAGGTCCGTAACAAGGGTGATAGGATTTTACTTATTAAGTTAGTATTAGGTATGGATATTATTAATATTATTAGTGTTTATGCACCTCAAGTAGGTTTAGATGATTCCATTAAGCGTAAATTTTGGGAAGATTAAGATAGAGTAGTACAAGGGATATCTTATGGAGAAAAGCTTTTCATTGGCGGTGACCTTAATGGACATGTAGGCATTAGTAGGGATGGATTTGAGAGTATCCATGGAGGCTATGATATAGGAGAAAGAAACGAAAGTGGATAAAGGATTTTAGATTTTGGTTTGTCCTATGATATGATCTTAGCAAACACTTGGTTTAGGAAGAGGGAGTCTCACCTAGTAACATTTAAAAGTGGGGTTAATACAAGTCAGATAGATTTTTTCTTACTTAGAAAGAGAGATAGGGGTTGTTGCATCAATTGTAAGCTTATACCGGGAGAAAGTGTAGCTACACAACATAGAGTCTTAATTTTATATCTTAGAATGAGACAATACCGCAAAAAGGATAGACATAGGATACATCCTAGAATTAAGTGGTGGGCACTAAAAGGAGCTAAACAAGAAATATTTGTAGAGCAGGTAGTTAAGGAAGTTGATTGGTGTCACGAGGAGGATTCAGAATCAATATGGAATAAGATAGCGGGTGGCATGAGAAAGGTGGCTAAGGTGGTATTGGGTGAGTCTAAAGGCGGTGCACCGCTAGGTAAGGATACATCATGGTGGAACGAGGATGTCAAATTAACTATTAAGGTTAAAAGAGAGTGTTATATAAATCTAAGTAAGAGTCATGATAATGAGAATTTGGAGAAGTATATGATAGCAAAGAAGGAAGCTAAAAAAAGTAGTTCGAAACGCGAGAGATAAGGTATATAAGGTGGTTTATGACAAGTTGGATATCAAAGAGGGCGAAAAGGATATTTATAGGCTTGCAAAGATGAGAGATAAGAAATCGAGGGATCTGGGTATGGTTAGATGTATCAAAGATGAAACACAAAGGGTTTTAGTCGAAGATGAGGAGATTAAGGAGAGATTGAAAGATTATTTTAATGAGCTATTTAATGGAAGTCACGATTCATTTCATGAAAAGGAATGGATAAGTCTCCAAGATCCTGAGTATGACTTCCATTAATTAGCTCATCAAAATAATCTTTTCATCTCTCCTTAATCTTTTCATCTTTAATTAAAACCCTTTGTGTTTTCTCTTTGATACATCTAACCATACCCAGATCCCTCAATTTTTTATCTATCATCTTTGCAAGCCTATAAATATCCTTCTCGCCCTCTTTAGTATCCAACTTGTCATAAACCTCCTTATATACCTTATCTCTCACGTTTCAAACTACTTTTTTCAGCTTCCTTCTTTGCTATCACATACATCTCCAAATTTTCATTACCACGACTCTTACTTAGATTTTTATAACACTTTCTTTTAACCTTAATAGCTAATTTGACATCCTCGTTCCACCATGATGTATCCTTATCTAACGGTGCACCGCCTTTAGACTCACTCAATACCTCCTTAGCCACCATTTTCATGCCACTCGCTATCTTATTCCACATTGATTCTCAATCCTCCTTGAGACACTAATCAGCTTCCTTAACTACCTGCTCTACAAACATTCTTTGCTTAGCTCCTTTCAGTGCCCGCCACATAATTCTAGGATCTATCCTATGTCTATACCTTTTGCGGCATTTTCTAATTCTAAGATCTAAAATTAAGACTCTATGTTGTGTAGCTACACTTTCTCCCAGTATAACCTTACAATCGATGCAACAACCCCTATCTCTCTTTCTAAGTAGGAAAAAATCTATCTGACTTGTATTAACCCTACTTTTAAATGTTACTAGGTGAGACTCCCTCTTCCTAAACCAAGTGTTTGCTAAGATCATAGCCTCTATGGATACTCTCAAATCCATCCCTACTAATGCCTACATGTCCATTAAGGTCACCGCCAATGAAAAGTTTTTCTCCATAAGATATCCCTTGTACTACTCCATCTAAATCTTATCAAAATTAACGCTTAATGGAATCATCTAAACCTACTTGAGGTGCATAAACACTAATAATATTAATAATATTCATACCTAATACTAACTTAATAAGTAAAATCCTATCACCCTTCTTACGGACCTCAACTACATTATCTATAAACTCACGACTCATAACAATACCTACTCCATTCCTATTCCTATTATTCCAGTATACCAAATCTTATATCCCCAAGGTTCTATCACGTTTGCTTTCTCACCTACCCATTTGGTCTCTTGTAGACATAAAATATCAATCTTTCTCCGACACATAACATCTACTAACTCTACAACCTTACCAGTTAAAAACCCTATGTTCCAAGTGTTTGACCTAATTTTATGGTTTTGGACTAACTTCTTTACCCCCACCTGTCCAACAAAGTGAGGGAACCCTTGCCTATTCGACACCACACCCAAACGTCGGTGGAGCGTTGCTTCCGAGCGACGACCAAGCAACCCTTGCCCATTTATCACTACCTTCGGGCCTACAAAGCACCGCGCATCCCTCAGTAGGGAACACCCCAACGAAATTCTCATATTGGTTCATATTCATAAGGTATGACTAAGTTTTTATGCTGGTTGTCACTGGCCTACCGCAACCCTCCTCCTTTATCCGGGCTTGGGACCAGCGGCGTATAACCAAACAGTTATACACAGGCGGATTTAAAAATAAGTGATTATTAAACTTCTAAAATGTAAATTTAAGATAATGCTATAAAATTAGTGTTAGATTTATTTATTTATAGTTTTCTATATTAACTATAACAAAGTTAAAGTTCATTTTGAAGGTAATGATCTAACATCTTCAAACAAAGCATCATCTAAGGATGGCAGTGGACAAAGGGAAAATTTGGCCCCACCCCACCTCGCCCCATTTGGACTGGAGATGGAGGACATGAAACCCAGATGGAGGCAGAAATGAAGGTTAAAATCAAAACCTTTGTGGGATAGAGACGGAGATGAACTTATGCTTTTCCCCACTCTGCCCTGCAATCGATCCCCGTTAGTAAAATAACGAAAACGCCTTTACGGATGGCAATGGATCGGGGAGAAATAGGGTCCCTGTAAAGCCCACAATATTTCTGAGATAATGTGAAGCGTGATGTACTTCAGTGAATGGAATTTCTTGTAGGATTTTGAGAACTTTTAATAATTATATATATGGATATACGAGGCCTTAAATCACGTAAGTAAGATGTACACAACAATTGAAGGCAATCTGTGACATATTTAATCCTAAGAATCTTAGATCAAATTCATAATATATATATATATAGTTTATCCTCGAATTTGAGACCTAAACAAGGAAAAAAACTCGTTATTTCATATGAATTACTGAAAAGCGTATATTGATAAGACAATGGTCATAACGAGAGCAATTTTCGCAAGAGATGAAAATTTAGAAATGTGTTTTGAGAATCGAGTTATAATTGAAATTTTGAATAAGAATTTATCTTAAAAATTTGGTTGAAAACAATTATGTAAATAAAATTTTATTACATGGCACTATTTCATTTTTAACCTAAGTTTCGACTGAGGTTTTGACCCAAGCCCCTGGTCAACATTTTTTGTTGAATTTGGATGAACCTAGCCACGAAGACCGGTTGGGACAATGGCAATTTCGTAAAGGTTGGAGCATGATCCAAAAGGGAGGGCCACGATTGGCCCTACCCATATGCGTGAGCTGATGGTGATGCATGAGGCACCATCATGAAAGTGGGGTGCCCCTCCAAAGCCATTGCATGGGGCTGCGCCCCATGGGATTTCGAAAATCCCCTTTCGCTCTTTTCAAGAAAGTGTCATAATGAGGATGGTTAAGCCTCATTGGATGCATGGGGTGGCAGCCCCATGGCACCCGTGTAAACTTTTTTAAATCTTTTGAAACATGAAAATCGAGTGGGGAAATTGGGCGGCTATGGGGATACGTGAATCACTTTCAGCCCTCCATCCTCCTTGATTAATCCCAATTGTCCATCCCCTTCCCCCCCTCCCCCCCCCCCCTTTTCCTACTTAAGCCTTTTGGAAAAAGAAAGAGCCCCAAATATGGCTATTTTTTTTTACTCTCTCTTGCATTCTCATCTCTTCTCCATAGCCGTGAGGTGTGTGTGTGTGTGTGTGTGTGTGTGTGTGCATTTGAGGGTGTCGAGTACTCTGTCCATGGAGCTTTTAGGCGTTCCAACCACAGTTCCTCCTCCATTCTCTTCCGGATAGCAAGGTGAAGCACGCAACTTCACATTTTTCATCTTTTTACTTGGAAAAAGTTGTAGATAGTATGAACATAAAGCCATGAAGTCGGATGTATCTATGGATGTGTGGCTCTAGGCGGATTGACTACCCTATTTGATGTTTTAAGGTTGTTGGAGCACCCTCCCTTTCGTTTCATGAAAGAAGAGGGACTCAAGATCACCATTTTTTTTTCACCTGGTTTGAAGGCCATTGCTTCATTTCATGCTTGTCTAATAGAAAAAAAAAAGATCAATCAATCTATCTATCTATAATGTAGTTTCGCCTTATACCTTTTCGTTTTGTAAATTATTTACAGATGAAATGCATCTTGAGTTTTGTTTCTTGTCTTTTTTATCCAATAAAGATAGATGTTGCATTTGTTTTTATTACATGCATGTAAACGTGTTGCTTATTTTTATTTTTTTGGTTTTTCGTGCAAGATTTTTCTTAAGTGTGTTTGATCTAGTGTGTCCTTATCCCCTCTCACTATCATGAGGCGAATGGGACCATCCTTTGAACCCTCTTGGTGGCTGAAGCCCAAAACTGGGCATCATAGTAGCCAGTCCAACCGTGGCCACCCCTTCCATTTTCTTTTTGCTTAAATCCCCTTACTTCTCCATCTTATTCCACATTTTTGCTACTAAACCAAAAAATACAACAACAATAGCAACAGCAACTACGCCTTCATCCCAAAACAATTGGGGTCAGCGATATGAACCAACAAAGAAAATCATTTTGGGTCTTCCACATGAATCCTTCTCCTCCAATCATTTCTATCCAATGCCATGTCCTCGGTGAGGTTCAAAGCATTCATATACTTTCTTATCATCTTCATTCAAGTCTTTCTAGGCCTACCTCGACCTCTTTTAACTAATATATTTTCCCATTTCTCCATCCTTCTAACTGGAGCATCATTAGGCTTTCGCCGAATATGTCCAACCCATTGTAAACGATTCTCTCTCATCTTATTTTCAATGTGTGCAATGCCTACCTTCTTCCCTATCTCCTCGTTCTGAATCTTATCTTTTATTGTATTTCCACACATCCATCTAAGCATACACATCTCAGGTACACTCAATTTTTTAACATGATGTCTCTTGACAGCCCAACATTCTGTACCATATAGTAAAGCGGGCTTTATAGTCATCCTATAAAACTTTTCATTCAACCGCAATGGCATCCTACGATCGCACAACACTCCAGTTGCACTTTTTCATTTCATCCACCCAATCTTTATCCTATGATTTATATCTCCATCAATTTTTACATACTTTTGAATGATATATCCCAAATATTTGAAACAATCATCCTCCGGTATTTCTTGCTCAACAAGATTCATTACACTCCCATCACTACTTTGTTGCTTACTAAATCGACATCTCTTATATTCTGTCTTACTCTTACTCAACTTAAAACCTCTTGCTTCCAATGTTTGTCTCCATAATTCTAACTTAGCATTAACCCCAGCTCTACACTCATCAATCAAAAAAATATCATCAGCAAGCGACATACACCACGACACATTTTCTTGAATTGATCTCGTAAGCTCATCCATCACTATAGCAAATATGAAAGGGCTTAAAGCAAATCCTTTATGTAAGCCAACCGTTCTAGGAAAATTGGTTGTCACCACTCCACAAGTGCGGACATTGGTTACTACTCCTTCATACATATCCTTAATTATACTAATGTACTTGAGAGAAACACATTTCTTCATCATTGTCCACCAGAGAACGTCCCTTGGTAATCTATCGTATGCCTTCTCCAAATCAATAAAAACCATATGCAAATCATTGTTCCTCTCTCTATTTCTCTCAATAAGTTGTCTAAGAATATGTATAGCTTCCATCGTTGATCTTCCAGGCAAAAAACCAAATTGATTCTCCGATATCATGACAACCTTTCTTAACCAAGACTCAATTACCCTCTCCTAAAGTTTCATAGTATATGACTCATGAGTTTTATACCACGATAGTTTGTGCAATCTTGTATATCACTCTTATTCTTATATAGAGGCACCAAAGTACTCTTCATCCAATCATTAGGCATTTTATTTGTCCGCCAAAACTTGTTAAAAAGATTTGTCAACCATTCTAAACCTTTCTCTCTCAAGCATTTCCAAGCCTCAATAGGTATATCATCTGGGCCAACTGCCCTTCTTGATTTCATTTTCTTCAAAGCCTCTGCATTTTCTTTCTTTTGAATCTTGTGCATGAAGTGATGATTCATCTCATGAAAAGGAATGGACAAGTCTCCAAGATCCTAAGCATGACTTCCATTAAATAGCTTATCAAAATAATCTTTCCATCTCTCCTTAATCTCCTCATCTTTGACTAAAACCCTTTGTGTTTCATCTTTGATATATCTAACCATACCCAGATCCCTCGATTTTCTATCTCTTATCTTTGCAAGCCTATAAATATCCTTCTCGCCCTCTTTGGTATCCAAATTGTCATAAACCTCCTTATATACCTTATCTCTTGTGTTTCAAACTACTTTTTTTAGCTTCTTTCTTTGTTATCATGTACTTCTCCAAATTCTCATTATCACGACTCTTACTTAGATTTCTATAACACTCTCTTTTAACCTTAATAGCTAATTTGACATCCTCGTTCCACCATGATGTATCCTTATCTAACGATGCACCGCCTTTAGACTCACCCAATACCTCCTTAGCCACCTTTTTAATGTCATCCGCTATCTTATTCCACATTGATTCTGAATCCTCCTTGAGACACCAATCAACTTCCTTAACTACCTGCTCTACAAACATTCTTTGTTTATCTCCTTTCAGTGTCCACCACTTGATTCTAGGATTTATCCTATGTCTATCTCTTTTGCGGCATTGTCTAATTCTAAAATCTAAAATTAAGACTCTATGTTGTGTAGCTACACTTTCTCTCGGTATAAGCTTACAATCGATGCAACAACCCCTATCTTTCTTTTTAAGTAGGAAAAAATCTATCTGACTCATATTAACCCCACTTTTAAATGTTACTAGGTGAGACACCATCTTCGTAAACCAAGTGTTCACTAAGATCATATCATAGGACAAACAAAAATCTTATATCCCCAAGGTTCTATAACTTTTGCTTTCCCACCTACCCATTTGGTCTCTTGTAGACATAAAATATCAATCTTTCTTCTACACATAACATCTACTAACTCTACCAACGTACCAGTTAAAAACCCTATGTTCCAAGTGGCTAACCTAATTTTATGGTCTTGGACTAACTTCTTTACCCCGCCCCGTCCAACAAAGTGAGGGAACCCTTGCCTATTTGACACCACACCCCGGGCGCCAGTGTGACGCGTTGCTTCCGGGCGACGACCAAGCAACCTTTGCCCATTTATCACTACCTCCAAACCTATAGAGTACTGTGTGTCGCTCAGTACGGAACGCCCCAACGAAATTCTCATATTGGTTCATATTCATAGGGTATGACTAAGTTTTTATGCAGACTGTCACTGGCTTACCGCAACCCTCCTCCTTTATCCGGGCTTGAACCCGCAACGTATAACTAAACAATTATACACAGGCAGAGTTAAAGATAAGTGATTATTAAACTTCTAAAATGTAAAATTAAGACAATGCTATAAAATTAGTGTTAGATTTATTTATTTATTGTTTTTCATATTAACTATAATGAAGTTAAAGTTCATTTTGAAGGTAATGATCTAACATCTTCAAACAAAGCATCATTTAAGGATGGTTGTGGACAAAGGAAAAATTTGGCCCCACCCCGCCTCGCCCCATTTAGACCGAAGATGGAGGACATGAAACCCAGATGGAGGAAGAAATGAAGGTTAAAATCAAAACCTTTGTGGGATGGAGACAGAGATGAACTTATGCTTTTCCCCACTCCGTTCTGCAATTGATCCCCGTTAGTAAAACAACTAAAATGCTTTTACAGATGACAATGGACCGGGGAGAAATAGGATCCTTGTAAAGCACACAATATTTCTAAGATAATGTGAAGCGCGATGTGCTTCAGAGAATGAAATTTCTTGTCAGATTTCGAGAACTTTTAATAATTATATATATGGATATACGAGGCCTTAAATCACGTAAGTAAGATGTACACAACAATTGAAGGCAATCTGTGACATATTTAATCCTAACAATCTTAGATTAAATTCATAATATATATATATATATATATATTTAGTTTATTCCCAAATTTGAAACCCAAACGAGGAAAAAACTCGTTATTTCATATGAATTACTGAAAAGTGTATATTGATAAGACATGGGTCATAACGAGAACAATTTTCGCAAGAGATGAACATTTAGAAATGTGCTTTGAGAATCTAGTTATAATTGAAATTTTGTACAAGAATTTATCTTAAAATATTGGTTGAAAACAATTATGTAAATAAAATTTTATTACGTGGCACTATTTCATTTTTAGCGTAAGTTTCGACTAGGGTTTTGACCCAAGCCCTGGTCAACATTTTTTGTTGAATTTGGACGAACCTAGCCACGAAGATCAGCTGAGACAACGGCAATTTCGTAAAGGTTGGAGCATGATCCAAAAGGGAGGGCCACAATTGGCCCTACTCATATGCGTGAGCTAATGGTGATGCATGAGGAACCATCATGAGGGTGGGTTGCCCCTCCAAAGCCATTGCATGGGGCTGCGCCCCATTGGATTTCGAAAATCTCCTTTTGCTCTTTTCAAGAAAGAGCCATAATGAGGATGGTTAAGCCTCATTGGGTGCATGGGGCGGCAACCCCATGGCACCCTTGTAAACTTTTTTAAATCTTTTGAAACATGGAAATCGAGTGGGGAAATTGGGCGGCGATGGGGATACATGAATCACTTTCAGCTTTCCATCCTCCTTGATTAATCCCAACCGTCCTTCACCCCCCCCCCCTCTTCCTACTTAAGCCTTTTGGAAAACGAAAGAGGCCCAAATAGGGCGATTTTTTTTTAACTCTCTCTCGCATTCTTATCTCTTCTCCATAGCCGTGAGGTGTGTGTGTGTGCATTTGAGGGTGTCGAGTACCCTGTCTGTGGAGCTCCTAGGCGTTCTTACCATAGTTCCTCCTCCATTCTCTTCCGGATAGCAAGGTAAAGCATGCAACTTAACATTTTTCATCTTTTTACTTGGAAAAAGTTGTAGATAGTATGAACATGAAGCCAAGAAGTCGGATGTATCTATGGATGTGTGGCTCTAGGAGGATTGGCTACCCTATTTGATGTTTTAAGGTTGTTGTAGCACCCTCCCTTTCGTTTCATGAAAGAAGAGGGGCTCATGACCCCCATTTTTTTTCACCCGGTTTGAAGGCCATTGCTTCATTTCATGCTTGTCTAAAAGAAAAAAAAAAGATCTATCTATCTATCTATCTATATATATATGTATAATGTAGTTTCGCCTTATACCTTTTCGTTTTGTAAATTATTTACGAATGAAATACATCTTGAGTTTTGTTTCTTGTCGTTTTTATCCAATAAAGATAGATGTTGCATTTGTTTTTATTACATGCATGTAAACGTGTTGCTTATTTTTATTTTTTTGGTTTTTCGTGCAAGATTTTTCTTAAGTGTGTTTGATCTAGTGTGTCCTTAGCCCCTCTCACTATCATGAGGCGACTGGGACCATCCTTTGAACCCTCTTGGTGGCTGAAGCCCTGAACTGGGCATCATAGTAGCCAGTCTAGCTGTGGCCACCCCTTCCACTTTCTTTTCGCTTAAATCCCCTTTCCAACAGTTCTTTTTTTTATTGCAGGGTGCTCGGTTGGTCTGTCACCTACTAGGGCAGACCCAACTAGGTGCACCCTAGTCATAGCAGGGCTCGGCCAGGTGCACCCAGTTTGCCCCAATCTCCTCACTCTTGGCGCGCGCACATACCACTCGGTGCCCACACCACCTGGATAGCCCTACCAGCTTGGGGCGCCTGATCCAGACCCCTGTCTCACGGCAAAGCCTAGTCTGAACCCATGGGTTCAGACCAGGGCCACACATTGGTCGTGGTCTGGTCCAAAGGACCAGACCCGTGGCCCCAACCCCCCACCCTTTTTTTTTAGCCTTGGCGCATAGTGGCCGTCGGGTGCTAGCCGCACTCGGGTAGCCCCGTTTTGGACCTTGTACCTATGACTTGCGTGTTTGGTCTGAACTGTAGGTTCAAACCATAGTTTTGTCAAACTCGCGAGGTCTGGTCCAGAGGACCAGACCCGTGCACCTCTCCATTTTGTTTGACATTCTCGTTAGTAAAGGTTATCGGGTGCTAGCCATACCCGGGTTACCCTGGCAGTCGGGTGCCATGTGGCGGGTGCTACTTCGTAGCAGCAACATGGTCTGAACCTGGGTTTAGACCCGGGACCGTGCTAAACCTAAGCCTGGTCCAAGGGACTAGACCGCAAACCTCTTTTCCCTCTTGGTTCGCACCTTTGTGCGGTGTAGGCGCCAGGTGTCGGAGCACCCGAGTGCCTAGCCGGCCATGGGTTGGACCCTTGGACCTGCTGCACCAAATGGGAAGCATCAGACTGAACATATTTGGTTCAGATCAAAGCCCTTTTCAGACCTATAAGGTTTGGTTCGAAGGACCAGACCCTCTGGTCCGTCGTATGTTTTTTTTTTTTTGAACACTGACATATTTCAAATTAAAAGAAAATGAGTTTTGTTTTAAAGAAAAAAAAAATTAGGGTGCATACGACTAATGGATTAAGTGTATCATGATTGTTGATCTGTTTCAGACCCCTAGCACAGAGTGTGCAATGTCCGGTGTCCTCCGGGGCCACTTTTGGTGTTTTGGTCTTATCGCCACTTGGTGCCCTATGTTTGGCACATTCGGGTGGCCGAATGTGAGGTGAGCCCACAATGGTTTCTGTAGTACCCTTGTTCCCCATCCAGTAATCTCGTAATGGACAGTTGATGTGCAACACGTTGCCCTCACATATTGGCAAATTCCGTCATCTTAGAGTTTTTGGTTGTTTTAGCAAAAACCACCTTGTTGGCATCGTTGTTTCCGTAAGTGCGGCAACCAACCCTGATAATCCGAATCTAATTCTTATATATATGAGAATATTCTCGATTTCAATCTCAACACGTGAGTGTGTCGAAATCATGAATCTCTCTTATGAAAGTGACTTTGCTTTGTGAGGTTTGCCAATTTATGACATTTGAAGTCGAACAACTTGAAATTGTAATTATAAACATGCAATACTTGTTTCAGCTTCATGTATATGCAGTTATGATTAAAGTTAGGCTCTTTGAATTGCATATATCTTAAAAATGTGAAATGGTACACTCACTTGCACATTATCATGTAATTGAAATGTGTTTTTCCTAGATATGCATATGAATCTTTGCCTCTGTTTTATAATTGTGCGATTAACTTGAGAAAATATGGTATTTAGCATCGCACGTGCACATAGCACATCTTGACACATGTATTATCTAGTACGTACCTTGAAAGGTACACTTTGGTCTCGTGCTTGAGGCATGAATGAGTGCACGAAGTGCATATTACACATATGATATAAAAAATGACAAAAAACTTGAACACCATAGGGTACTAGCAATACGCTTGTTGTGGGTTTTCGACTCAGTTAGAGTCTTTGGGCAATGGCCCCTTGTTTGTGAGTAAACCCACATATGTCTATACTCTAGAAATGAAAAAGATAAAATGGTGTTTTGTTCGCCTTCATAGGCGGTGTGCTCTTTGTTGGTTGTGTGAGGCTGAGCACGTGAATGGGCAAGCTAAGTTCGCGTTTGTGTACCCTGCGAGGACCACGAGGCATAAATACCTCAAGAAGAGGTATGACTTGATAAATGAGCCTAAGAAAGATAAACCGTCGTGCCCCATTCACAAAGCGGTTCACCTTAGAGAGGGTGGGTGGTACAACCCTGAGTGACTAGTCGTTACTATGACACATGTTTTATAGGAACTGAAGTGTCCTCTGACCTCTAGTCACTCAGAGTTAGGGAGGTTGAGGTGACCTTTCAAGGTACCTCACTATTGCAGTAGTATAGATTGCAATCCTTACCTATGCGAGGGTTTCTCTCAGCTGCGTGCTTCTCGCATGAGGTTTACTCGGTCTGTAGCATCCCTGGTTATCACATTAGAATTTGAATAACAAATGTTAGGTGCATGGCTCACAGAATACGAGGTTCCTCCGCATACCCAAGGGGGTAATAAGAAGAACTTAAATAATAACCAATCATAGCTAACGTACTTTAATAGTTTTTTACTTACTACTTTGTTACTGCTCTCGTTCTGCTTTCTTTATTGTTCTTAGTTACTTGTGTACAATAGTCGATTAGTTCCTTGTTTACTGCTACAACCTATTGTACTTGTATTTTTGTTGTTATTCAGAACTATACCACGTGCACTTGCCTGACACATGCACATATATATTGCTTCACGTGTTTCCATGCTACTTGTTTTCTCTTAGAAAGATAAATATATGATATTGTTGCTCTTCACCAACTCGGAAGAGTACTGACCCCATTTTATGGGGATGCAGGTGATGAGTAGGCACAACTGCGATGCGACGGTGCACGGTCTGGAGGCTTGAGGACCCACACTTAACTGCAGATCATGGCTCCTTTTGGTTTTGGAATTTTGAGAGGATGTTCCTCTTATTTTCGAGTGTCTGTGAGAATCGATGTACTTTGTCTTATTTTGTACTTAAACGCCTTGGGTTATATATTTTGGACTTAAGACTTGTATGTATCACTTACCTGTGACCCGCTCATACTTGCGGCCTTGTTACTTTTGTTTACTCATTTTTTTTTTCGTTGTTTGTCATAAAATCATTTCAAAAAAAAATTTCTTCAAAAAAAATTAAAGGATTTTTCCAAGGTCGGAGTTTGGGGCACCATAGAGATTGGTATCAGAGAGAGGTTAAGTGTGGTCCAAGACTTCATCGTGCATCGTCCATCGCACTGTAAGTATATTTAAATTTGAATTTTTGTAATTAAATGCTCTTTACTTGTCAGTTAGAATTGTATGCTTAATTTGATATGTATGAGTTAGATGTCGACAAACCCAAGTTACGAGAAGATTCTTGAAGCTCTTCAAGACTTGGTTCGAGGTGAAGAATCCTTGGGTTGAGTCGTTCAACACCTTGCTCGAGGTGTTCACATGATGGCGAATCAAGCACCTCTGTGTGCCAGGTGTCTTGTGGATCACGCGGGACAGATCTGTTTTTGTGAGTTGTGTGATTGCCCATATTGTGGTCTTAGAGGGCATATCGAAGAGGAATGTCGGACAAAGCTTTGCGACGAACTCTCGAAGAGTAACACAAACGATATTAATGATGTATTATCAGTCACTGGACCAGAAGTGGATAGCCAGGAAGGAGATAGGCAAGGTTCGCTGAACTCTCCTTAATATTCACCGGAATCCTACCCGTACGCTGTTTCCTCAGAATTTATGCTCAATTCTTCTATTCCTCTAGTACTGATGGAAGTTCAAGGGATATCATATGCACCCCTGTGTACTCATGCTTCTCCTCCTCGTGTCAGGTCACAATGGTATGAAAGTCAAAAGGATTACCGAGACTTCTACACTAGTAGGCCGTGATAATGATGTTTTGTTGTTTTGGTGGAAACACTGAGTCAGTGTTCCATTTTTGGGTTTGCTTATATGATTGAGTGTGGTTTGTAACCCTGCCTTTGATGAAGGGTATTTTGGCATGTATTGCCTGAAAATATTTGCTTATGAAATAAAATCTTGCTTTTGAGAAATTGTCTCATCGCTTATACGTTGTTTGCTTGTTTAAGATGGTATGGCGTGCTCGTTGTGATGATCTGTTGGAGTTGCTCAACAACCTCACGGAGGTTATTGGTCATCAAGCAAAAACCATGCGAAACATCGGTGATCATATTCAGCAGACCGCCCAAGGATGAGAAACACCAGTTCAAGTTCCTATTACTGCGGTTTCGTATAAACAACTTATGGGTATGAACTCTCCATCTTTCGATGAAAGATCGACTCCAGAGGCAGCAGAAGACTGGATACCAGAGATTGAGCAAATCTTTCATGTACTGCAAGTGAATGATGACCGAAAAGTTGATTTCGGGACGTACCATCTCCGAAAAGATGCAGAGAGGTGGTGGGCTACAACCTGGAAGATCAAGTTCGAGAACCAGCCTGTTATGTGGGAGCAGTTTGTAGAGACCTTTTATGTGGCGTATTTCCCAGCACATGAGAAAAGCAAGAAAATGCAAGAGTTCCTTGATTTACAACAAGGAAGCTCTACT
Organism: Nuphar pumila; assembly: GCF_984573655.1. Taxonomy (NCBI): domain Eukaryota; kingdom Viridiplantae; phylum Streptophyta; class Magnoliopsida; order Nymphaeales; family Nymphaeaceae; genus Nuphar; species Nuphar pumila. The sequence goes on from NC_143262.1 coordinate 81,476,018, forward strand.
TTGGTGGAGTACGTTACTCATTTTTGCAGTCTTGAACGATATTGTTTTATCCTTTATGCCATGGAGAAGGACTGAGCATTGAAGTTTGCTCAAGGATTGAAGCATGTTCTTCGCACGAAGGTATACACTCATGCTCCGACGACAGTCGACAAGGCATTAGAGAGAGCTTCATTGTTAGAACAAGATTGGTTTGAGTCTCAAAGGACACAATCTTTCAAAGGACAATAACAACAAGGCCAAAAGAGTTGACCTAAAAAGAGACAGTTCCAGAAGAAATCAGGTGGAAGGAAGTTCCATTCACCAACAAAGAAGAACAGATTCAATAATAACAACCAACGACAACAACACCAATATCGATGATCCCAGCACCAACAACAACAACAGTGTCAACAACAGCATCCTCAGTAGCAGCAACGACAGATTGCAACATCACCAGGATGTCCAAAGTGTCTGGTTGACCATCCAGGTCGACCGTGCCCTCGTGACACTGCGGGATGTCTCTATTGTGGCAAGATGAGCCACTACATAAAGGAATGTCAGAAGAAGCAGTCAGATGATCTAAAAAGAAGTGCTCCAGAAACATCGCAGCTTGTGCATCAGAGACAACCTTTGTCCCATCAACCAAGGCAGAGTAACCAGAGAACAATCGTAGGACGTGCCTACATAGCAACAATTGAACAAGTGACCAAGGGAGAATTGATCCAAGGTACTATTCCAGTTGTTGGTCATGCAACTTTTACGTTATTTGATTGTGAAACTTTTCATTCTTTCATATTTGTCAAATTTGCCCAGACTTTATCTTTAATCATAGAATATCTGAATTACCCATTAGAAGTTCGTACTCCGACTGATGAATAATCTTTTTGTAATTCATATATTCTGAGCATTACGGTGTTAGCGACAGGGCAAAATTTGCCAGTTGACGTAATCCTACTAGATATGACTGAGTTCAACGTCATTCTAGGCATGGATTGGTTGTTTGAATATCATACTCAAGTTCTCTGTAGAGAAGGCAGGGTTGCCCTATTCCAGCCTGATCGTCCTATTTTGGAAATCACGCTTTCTCGACCATTGCAAGATAGTCGTTTAATTTCTTCTTTCAAAGCCCAAAAGTATTTGTGGAATGGGGGTACTGTATTTCTGGTCAGTATCACCCTAGTTGAGCTTGAGTTGGTTCTGATCGAGAACTTTGATGTAGTTCGAGAGTTCCCTGATGTGTTTCCAAAGAAACTGCCTGGATTACCCCCGAAATGTGAGATCGAGTTTTGCATCGAGTTGTTGCCTGGAACTACTCCTATATCCAAGACATTGTACCGTATGGTTTCAGCAAAACTTAAGCGTAAGTTAGAAGAGCTTTTAAAGCAAGGTTTTATCTGACCTAGTGCATCTCCCTGGGGTGCACCAGTGTTGTTCGTGAAGAAGAAAGATGAATCTTTTAGGTTGTGCATTGACTACAGGATGCTCAACCAAGCAACTATTAAAAATAAATATCTGTTACCGAGGATCGAATACCTTTTCGATTAGTTGCAGAGAGTGAGGATTTTCTCGAAGATAGACCTCAGATTAGGTTACCATCAGCTTCATATTAGAGAGGAAGATATTGCGAAGATAACTTTTCGAACAAGATATGGTTTATATGAGTTCGTGGTAATGTCTTTTAGCCTCACGAATGCACCAGCTGCATTCATGGATTTGATGAATCAATTTTTTTTGTCTAGTCGTGGATACCTTTATGATTATGTTTATTGATGATATCTTGATCTACTCAGAGAGTTCTGAGCAACATCAAGAACATTTGCGTATCATTCTGGGAATACTTCGTGAGCACAGATTGTTTACCAAGTTCACTAAGTGTGAGTTTTGGCTTAAGCAAGTTATGTTTTTGGGTCACGTGTTATCCAAGGATGGAGTGTCAGTCGATGCAGCGAAGGTTGAAGCAGTGTTAGGCTGAAAGCAACATCATAATGTTTCAGAGATTCATAGTTTTCTTGGGTTGGCAGGATGCTACCCATGATTTATCCAGGACTTTTTTAGAATTGCGCTACCGTTAATGAAGCTTTTGCGCAAAGGCATCAAGTTCGAGTGGAATGATGCGTGTGAAGAGAGTTTTCAGATCTTAAAGTTTAAGTTGACTACCTTATCGATGTTAGCTTTACCTTCAGATAGATGCGATTTTGTGGTGTACACAGATGCCATCAGAACATATTTGGGTTGCGTGCTAATGCAACACGACATAGTGATTGCTTATACTTTAAGGCAGTTAAAGATTCATGAGAGGAATTACCTGACTCACAACTGAGAATTAGCAGCAGTGGTGTTTGCCTTGAAATCTTGACGACACTATTTATACGGAGAATTGTACGAGGTCTTTTCAGACCATAAGAGTCTCAAGTATTTGTTCTCTCAGAAGGAGTTGAACATGAGACAATGACGATGACTTGAGTTTATCAAAGATTACAACTTCACGTTGTCTTACCATCCTGGTAAGGCGAACACTGTGGCAGATGCACTTATTTGCAAATCGAGCAGTGTTCTGGCTAGTTTTGTGTGAAGCCAGAAACTGATTGAAGATTTCGTGGCTTTGAAGCCTTTTTTGATTCGAAGCAAATCCATCAGATTGTCTGGTCTGACCATTCGATCAGAGTTTTTGCCTAGAATTGTGGAGGCTAAAAAACTCGATGCCCAGTATGGTAAGTTTTTAGCCCTAGCAGAACAGAAAGATATGTTCTTTAAAGTGGCAGATGATGGTGGTATTCATATGAAAGACCGACTTTGGGTTCCAAACAATCCTGAGCTGAAGAAGGTGATTCTCGATGAAGCTCATATGTCAAGGTATACAGTTCATCCTGGTGGGACAAAAATGTTCAAGGATTTACAAAGAAAATACTGGTTGAACGATATGAAGCATAAGATAGTAGTGTACGCATAGAGGTGCTTAACTTGTCAGCAAATCAAGATTGAGCATCAATGTCATGGCGCTTCCATGCAGAGGATTGAGATTCTTCTGTGGAAATGAAAAAATGTTACTATGAACTTCGTAGTAGGTTTACCGCAAACCAGACAAAAGCACGATACAGTTTGGGTAGTTATGGACAGACTCACCAAGTCTGCCCATTTCTTACCTATCAAAATCAGCCAGTCTCTTGAAAGCTTAGCTGATTTGTATATCAGAGAGATTGTGCGATTGCATGACGTACCAATGTCGATTATTTCCGATCGTGATCACAGGTTCACATCGCGATTATGGGGTCAATTGCAGTTTGCTTTGGGTACGAGGTTGAAATTCAGTACAACTTTTCACCCTCAAACTGATAGTCAATCAGAGAGAACGATCGAGATATTAAAGGACATGTTGCGAGCTTATATGCCCGACTTGAAGGGCGAATGGGATTCACACTTGTGTTTGGTTGAATTTGCGTATAATAACAGTTATCACACCAATATCGGAATGACTTTGTACGAAGCACTGTATAGAAGACTTTGTCGATCATCGTCGTATTGGGACAATATCAGTGATAGATCTAGAGAATCGCTGATTGTTCTTCAACACTACACTCAACAAGTGCAGAAGATTTAAGAGCGTTTAAAAGCAACGCAAGATAGTCAGAAGAGTTATGCCGATAAGAGACGACGAGAGCTATTATTTGAGGTTGGTGACATGGTTTTTGTCAGAGTCTCACCGACCAAGAGCATGTTTCATTTCGGTAAGAAGGGAAAGTTGAGTCCCAGATATGTTGGACCGTTTGAGAATTTGGAAAGAGTTGGTGAAGTGGCATATCGGGTTGAACTACCTCAACAGTATGCCCATATTCACAATGGTTTTCATGTGTCGATGCTAAGGAAATACATTCCTGGCCCATCACACATCATTCGTAATGAAGACATGGAAGTTTAGGAAGATGTGACGATGACAGAGCAACCTATTGAGATAGTTGATCGACAAGATCAAGTTTTGCGTACGAAGACTGTACCCTTAGTTAAAGTACGCTGGCAACACCATGGCATCAAAGAGTGCACATGAGAGTCAGAAGCGAGCATGAGAGAGAAATACCCCAATCTTTTTGTAACCTAATGTTGGTGATTTCGCGGACGAAATCCTTTTTAAAGAGGGAAGGATGTAAAGCCCACGATATTTCTGAGATAATGTGAAGCATGATGTACTTCAGTGAATGGAATTTCTTGTAGGATTTCAAGATTTTTTCATAATTATATATATATGGATATACAAGGCCTTAAACCGCGTAAGTGAGATGTACATAACAATTGAAGGCAATTTGTGATATATTCAATTCTGAGAATCTTAGATCAAATATAATATATATATATATATATATAGTTTATCATCAAATTTAAAACCCAAACAAAGAAAAAACCTTGTTATTTCATGTGAATTACTGGAAAATGTATATCGATAAGATAGGGGTCATAACGAGAGTGATTTTCGCAAGAGATGAAAATTTAGAAATGTGCTTTGAGAATCTAGTTACAATTGAAATTTTGAACAAGAATTTATCTTAAAAATTTGGTTGAAAATAATTATGTAAATAAAATTTTATTATGTGACAGTATTTCATTTTTAGCCTAAGTTTCGACTAGGGTTTTGACCCAAGCCTCTGGTCGACCTTTTTTTGTTGGATTTGGACCAACCTAACCACAAAGACCAGTTGGTCAAGTTGACCAGCTAGGATAATGATAATTTCATAAAGGTTGGAGCATGATCCAAAAGAGAGGGTCACGATTGGCCCTACCCATATGCATGACCTCATGGTGATGCATGAGGCATCATCATGAGGGTGGGGCGCCCCTCCAAAGCCATTGCATGGGGCAGAGCCCCATGGGATTTCGAAAATCCCCTTTGGCTCTTTTCAAGAAAGAGCCATAATGAGGATGCTTAAGCCTTATTGGGTGCATGGGGTGGCAGCCCCATGGCACCCGTGTAAACCTTTTTAAATCTTTTGAAACATGGAAATCGAGTGGTGGAATTAGGCGGCTATGGAGAAACTTGAATCACTCACAGCCCTCCATCCTCCTTGATTAATCCCAACCGTCTATCAGCCCCCTCCCCCCCCCCCCCTTCCTACTTAAGCCTTTTGGAAAAAGAAAGAGGCCCAAATAGGGTAGTTTTTTCTCTCTCTCATTCTCATCTCTTCTCCATAGTCGTGAGGTGTGTGTGTGTGTGTGTGTGTGTGTGTGTGTGTGTGTGTGTGTGTGTGTGTGCATTTGAGGATGTCGAGTACCCTGTTCGTGGAGCTCCTAGGCGTTCCAACCACAGTTCCTCCTCCATTCTCTTCCGGATAGCAAAGTGAAGCATGCACCTTCACATTTTTCATCTTTTTACTTGGAAAAAGTTGTAGATAGTATGAACATGAAGGCATGAAGTCGGATGTATCTATGGATGCGTTGCTCTAGGTGAATTCGCTACCATATTTGATGTTTTAAGGTTGTTGTAGCACCTTCCCTTTTGTTTCAAGAAAGAAGAGGGGTTCAAGACCACCAGTTTTTTTTCACCCGGTTTGAAGTCTATTGCTTCATTTCATACTTGTCTAAAAAAAAGGATATATATATATATATATATATATATATATATATAATGTAGTTTTGCCTTATACCTTCTCATTTTGTAAATTATTTATGGATGAAATGCATCTTGAGTTTTGTTTCTTGTCATTTTTATCCAATAAAGATCAGTGTTGCATTTGTTTTTATTGCATGCATGTAAACGTGTAGCTTATTGTCATTTCTTTGGTTTTTCGAGCAAGGTTTTTCCTAGGTGCGTTTGATCTAGTGTGTCCTCAGCCCCTCTCACTGTCATGAGGCGCCTGGGACCATCCTTTGAACCTCCTTGGTGGCTGAAGCCCCGGACTGGGCACCATAGTAGTCAGTCCAGTCGTGGCCACCCCTTTCACTTTCTTTTCGCTTAAATCCCCTTTCCAGGAGTTTCTCTTTTATCTTTTTTTTTATTGCATGGTGCTCGGTTGGTCTGTCACCTACTAGGACAGACCCAGCTAGGTGCACCCTGGTCCGAGCAGGGCTCAACCAGGTGCACCCAGTTTGCCCCAATCCCCTCACTCTTGGCATGCAAAGAGGCCACCGGGTGCCCGCATCACCCGGGTAGCTCTGTCCTATGGCAAGGCTTGGTCTGAACCCATGGGTTCATACCAGGACCACACATTGGTTGTGTTCTGTGCCCCCCCCCTCTTTTTTTTTTAACCTTGGCACATAGTGCCCGCCGAGTGCTAACTGCACCCGGGTAGCCCCGTTTTGGACCTTGTACCCCTGACCTGCGTGTCTGGTCTGAACCGTGGGTTCAAACCAGAGTTTTGTTAGGCCTGCGAAGTCTAGTCCAGAGGACCATACCCATGCACCTCTCCATTTTGTTTGACCTTTGCGTTAGCAAAGGTTGCCGAGTGCTAACCGTACCCGGGTTACCCTGGCAGCCGGGTGCCATATGGCGGGCTGCTACTTCGTAGCAACAACCTGGTCTGAACTTGGGTTCAGACCAGGGACCATGCTAAACCTAGGCCTGGTCCAAGGGACCAGACTGCAGACCTCTTTTCCCTCTTGGTTCGCACCTTGGTGCGGTGTAGGCGCCGGGTGTCGGAGCACCCGGGTGCCTAGCCGGCCATGGGTTGGACCCTTGGACCTGCTGCACCAAATGGGCAGCACTGGACTAAACATATTTGGTTCAGATCCGGGGCTCTTTTTAGACCTATAAGGTTTGGCCCGAAGGACCAGACCCTATGGTCCGTCGTATGTTTTTTTTTGAACACCAACATATTTCAAATTAAAAGAAAATGAGTTTTGTTTTAAAGAAAGAAAATTTAGGGTGCATACGACTAATGGATTAAGTGTATCGTGATCGTTGATTTGTTTCAGACCCTTAGCACAGAGTGTGCAGTGTTCGGTGGCCTCTGAGGCCACTTTTGGTGTTTTGGTCTTATCAGCATTTGGTGCCTTGTGTTTGGCACATTTTGGTGGCCGAATGTGAGGTGAGCCCACAATGGTTTCCGTAGTACCCTCGTTGCCCCATCCAGTAATCTCGTAATGGACGGTTGATGTGCAACATGTTGCCCTCACATACTGGCAAATTCCGCCATCTTAGGGTTTTTTGTTGTTTTAGCAAAAACCACCATGTTGGCGTCGTTGTTTCCGTAAGCGTGGCAACCAACCCTGATAATGCGAATCTAATTTCCATATATATGAAAATATTCTTGATTTTAATCTCAACACGTGAGTGTGTCGAAATCATAAATCTCTCTTATGAAAGTGACCTTGCTTTGTGAGGTTTGCCAATTTATGACATTTGAAGTCGAACTGCTTGAAATTGTAATTATAAACATGCAATACTTGTTTCAGCTTAATGTATATGCAGTTATGATTAAAGTTAGGTTCTTTGAATTGCATCTCTTAAAAACATGGAATGGTACACTCACTTGCACATTATCATGTAATTGAAATGTGTTTTTCCTAGATATGCGTATGTATTTTTGCCTCTGTTTTATAATTGTGCGATTAACTTGAGAAAATATGGTATTTAGCATCGCACGTGCACATAACACATCTTGACACATGTACTATCTAGTACGTACCTGGAAAGGTACATTTTGGTCTCGTGCTTGAGGCATGAATGAGTGCACGAAGTGCACATTACACAATTGATATAAATAATGACAGAAAACTTGAACACCATAGGATACGAGCAATACACTTGTTGTGGGTTTTCGACTCAGTTGAAGTCTTTGGGCGATGACCCCTTGTTCGTGTGTAAACTCACGTATGTCTATACCCTATAAATGAAAATGATAAAATGGTGTTATGATCGCCTTCACAGACGGTGTGCTCTTTGTTGGCCGTGTGAGGCTTAGCACGTGAATGGGCAGGCTAAGTCCTCGTTTGCGTATTATGCGGGGACCACGAGGTATAAATACCTCGAGAGAAAATATGACTTGATAAATGATCCTAAGAAAGATAAACCATCACACCCCATTCACAAAACGGTTCACCTTAGAGAGGGTGGATGGTACAACCTTGAGTGACTAGTCGTTACTACGACACATGTTTTATAGGAGCTGAAGCGTCCTCTGACCTCCAGTCACTCAGAGTTAGGGAGGTCGATGTGACCTTTTAAGGTACCTCACTACTGCAGTAGTATTGATTGCAATCCTTACCTATGCGAGGGTTTCTCTCAGTTGCATGCTGCTTGCATGAGGTTTATTCGGTTTGTAGCATCCCCGGTTATCACATTAGAATTTGAATAACAAGCGTCGGGGGCATGACTCACCGAATATGAGGTTCCTTCGCATACCCGAAGGAGTAATCAGAAGAACTTAAATACTAACCAATCACAGCTAACACACTTTAGTAGTTCTTTGTTTGCTACTTTGTTACTGCTCTCGTTCTACTTTCTTTATTGTTCTTAGCTACTTGTGTACAATAATTGCGTAGTTCCTTGTTTTACTACTACAACCTGTTATACTTGTATTCTTGTTATTATTTAGAACTGTAGCACGTGCACTTGCCTGACACATGCACATATATATTGCTTCACGTGTTTCCATGCTACTTGCTTTCCCTTAGAAAGATGAATATATGATATTGTTGCTCTTCACCAACTCGGAAAAGTACTGACCCCGTTTTATGGGGATGCAGGTGATGAGTAGGCACAACTGCGATGAGACGGTGCACGGTCTGGAGGCGTGAAGACCCACACTTAACTGTAGATCCTGATTCCTTTTGGTTTTTGGGGTTTTGAGAGGATGTTCATTTTATTTTCGAGTGACTGTGAGAATTGATATACTTTGTCTCATTTTGTACTTAAACACCTTGGGTTGTATATTTTGGACTTGAGACTTATATGTATCACTTACCTGTGACCCGCTCAAACTTGCGACCTTATTACTTTTGTTTACTCATTTTTTTTATTTTCGTTGTTTGTTGTAAAATCATTTCAAAAAAAAAATTTCTTAAAAAAAAAATCAAAGAATTTTTCCAAGGTCGGGGTTTGGGGCACCAGAGTCCCGCCCCGCCTTGTCCTGTTTGAACCCCGGATGGAAGACATGAAACAGAAATGAAGGTTAAAATCAAAACCCGTGCAGGGATGAAAGCGGAAAATATCAGAATTTAGAGATGGGGCACGGGTGGAGACCTTGTCTCCTGCCCCGCACGAGTCCTCTGCCATCCCGAACATCATCGAGAGGAATGAGACAGCAGCCGATGGCACATAAATAAATCTCTGCACCTTAAATTTTCAGAGTCCGAAAGAGACCAACTCATATAATGAATCAATTGAACAAACTAAATGTCAAGAGCATCCTTCCTCCTTCAAATCTTCTGAAAATCTTGCGATTGTATCATGAAAATTTTAAAATTCGATATAATATCGAAAAAAAAACACGATGATCTCAAAATGTCATAATTTTATCGCGATATTAGCACATTATTAATGTGATATTTATATTTTTATATTTTCGTATATAGGTTCAAATTTCTTATATGTATACATTTTCTCAAGTAATGTTCAACTTTGTATCCCTATCGAGACTTTTTCAAGAAAAATGATTTCTTAATTTTATCACGAGATTTTCCTTCGCTGAAAGAATTCCTTTGTCTGAGATTTGTCATTTGTGACTCGGTGAGATAAAGTCCTTCTCTGGACAACTTTCTCCACTTCGACAAAATTCTCCTCACAATCGAACGGGGCCTCAAGGAAAAAGATTCGAAGGCAGAGAGAGAGGTTCTTCTCTTCGCCAGAAATTTGATTAATTAGCGAGAGAGAGAGAGAGAGAGAGAGAGAGAGGTTTATTCCTCCTTCGTTGGAGCCTGTACTTGGGGGAGCGAGTGAAGAAAGAAACGGAGAAGATGTTTGGGGGCTCCCATCCAGGGAAGTTTGGGGCGAGGGGCGGCGGCCGCGTAGGAGGAGGAGGAGGAGCGTCGAAGCGTTCCACGATGGTCCTCCACCACCCCGCCGCCCCATCGTCGTCTCCCTTCCCAACGGCTTCGATTCGTTCCGCCTCTCGACCCTCCAGCAGCGGCGGCGCCAAAACCACCACCGCCACCAACATCAGCCATCCCACCGCCGACGAAACATTCCGCCTCGAGACCTCCTCGTTTCTCAATTTCGGCATGATCATCCGTCTTGCCCCCAACCTCGTCGACGAGACCAAGCGCATCCAGTCACAGGGATTAAACGCGAGGATCAAGTTCGATAACAATCCCAACAATCCATCAGGAAACGTACGTACCCACAAAACCCCCTTCCTTATTTATCATCAATTTATCTTCTTCTGCTTCATTGGCTTAGCCCGATAATCAATCAATCAACCTATACCACCATAGCCATTCGCCTTGAAATATCTAGCAAACAACAATTTTTAGGGCTTTCAACCGTTTGCGACGACGGTTTTCTCTCGATTCTCTTGGCGCTGTAGGGTTTCTGATTTCCTCTTCATTCATGGAATATCATTTCATATATGACAAGGAGAAAAGAAAAAAAAGAAGAAAAACTCTGTTACAACTTGTGGCAACAGAAAATCATTCTGCATCTCTTCTATTTTTTTGCCAATATGACCGCACAATCATGCAAACGTTCTCATCTCGAATGTTGTTGTTAGTTGTTACTTTTACTTGCTTGGTTTCGCAATGCAGTTGGTTTTTAGTCTTCCTACTTTTCTTATTCTCCTGCGATGATTAGATAAGTTGCGTAGCGTAAGCAAGTGTACATCTTCACAGGTTTAATAGCTTGCATCAATTATCACTTGATTCCTCAATGAAACTATGTTGCATTAGGTTATTGATGTTGGAGGCAAGGAATTTAGATTCACATGGTCAAGGGAACCAGGTGATCCATGTACCATTTATGAAGAGCATCAAAGTGGGGAGAATGGACATGGCTTACTTGTCGAATCTGGGTCAGCATGGCGCAAGCTGAATGTGCAAAGAGTATTGGATGAATCGACTAGAGACCATGTGAAACTGAGATCCGAGGAAGCCGAACGTCTTCAAAAGTCTCGAAAGTACGTTTCCCTGGTTCAAACGTTCTTGACTATTCAGTATTGAATACTTGTCCTTTATTCCTCCGTTTTGGTATATACTTGAGCAAATTTTTTGTACCTCTGGTTTGTTATTGTCTCATTTGAATTGCATTCTTTTGGTAAACTTGTGCTGATTGTTTAGTTTAACTTATTAGCAGTTCTTTGTTCAACTAGTCATTCGATATCATTTAAATTTTTTTGGCATAGATTATGTATCAGGTGAACCACAACCAAGACATACAAAGACATGTAGGTTTAAACTATGTAGGAACTATAATATAAACTTAACAATATTAGTTTAGCTTTATAATCAATAAGACGGTTAATTACTTAGCAATAAACACAGCAAGGTAAGGTGGCCATCAAAGATTTTGATCTTATCCCCTCATAGCCTCTCGGTTTGTGCCACTAGGGAGTGCCCGATACTTCTCCTAGGCCTGAGAAAGGGGCACTGTGCAATCTAAGTATTATTGAGGATGGCTGGATGTAGGTTAAAGATGGTGCTCACTTTTTTGGTAGAGGTCATTGGGCATGTAGATAAGGTTGTGGTGGTCTAATGCCAGGTAATAGTGCCTTAGAGAGAGTGAGAGACCTCACTCTTTTTGTACAAGATAATGAACTCAATGGAAATTAATTTGTTGGAAGTCTCTCCTTTTTGTCAACATAGACTTATGGACTGGTGGAGGGTGGTAACAGAAGACTACAAGAAGGTTTGGGGCTTTCATGTGGTGGTAGTTTTCTCATCCTAAATGTCGAGATCAATGAGGTATAATTTATTATATCTAAAAGCGATTGAATAGAAATTGAAATTTTTTATGGTTATAGATGCTTAGAATTCTTCATGAGATGTTGCAGACTCATTTGAGGATGGTTTCTCATTAGATGACTTGTTAGGTGATATCATCTTATCCCCCTCATCCTTCAAGGTAGACGACCTTCTCTTGCATAACATAAGCCATTTTCATTAGATGCCCTAGGGCAGTGAACGGACTCACGAGAGCCCATCCTCTTGTTAGGTTAGACTTAGGTTCCTCTCTTTCCTTGAGATTTGAGCCACCTAAAATAGATGAAGGTAGGGAAAGATGTCTCCCCCTATTTAGTGTGGACCTTAACATAGGAATCCCCAATTGACAGCAAGTCCTAGTTGGAAAAGGTTTAGGTTCCAGTGACAAAAAAAACTTCTATGCTCCTTCATTTGCTTATACTAGAGCCCCTTCTTGTTTTGCTCGCGTTGCTGATTCACTCCTACCCTTGGACGGGAAGAGCCATTGTGGAAGGAATTGCAGCTCGGGTTGTCATAGTCGCTCTATCACGAAGAAGACAAAGTTGGTCCTTCCGCTAACAACAATCACCGTAAAGCCCCCCCCCCCCCCCCCCCCCCCCCATAAACTCGATGGCTAAAAAATATAAAATTTTATAATGCCCCTCTGAAACCTGGGGAGGACAAGGACATGTATTTGGTTGGGATGCTTAGATTGCCCCTGATTGATTCAAACACTCTTGGCCTCATCTTGACACATAAGTAAATGGAGGTGTCTGTTGATTTTGGGCACTGGGTGTCACTCAAACATGAATCCATGTGGGGTTTTGTTATAGCATTGAGATCCATCGCCATTTTCAATTGGGTAGTGATGATGCAAAGTAGTGGTCGTTGGTTAGTTACCAGGCCTACATTGAACTTATAATGTCAACTTTCAATCATTGTGGACAGACGAGGATCAACCTTTCGGACTTGTAAGAGAACCAAAAGTGAACATAGTCCATCCCTTTCAGCTGACTATGTAGATAGACTTTTTGATGTACTCCTTTGGCACTGCTTATGATAATTGCAATAGATCTGATCAATACTATTAAGTGTAATGGCTCCTTTGATTTGTTAGCTACACACTGATGACTAGAGATAAGTTCTGCCGAGTTATTCCTTCTTGTCCGCACTTCCATCTATTGCTTTACATTGGGGTTGTTGGAGTCTTTCCTAAAGCCTCATCTTAAATATATCCTCCTATATCTGAAATTTAACACAATACAACATTCACACCACCAACCCTCTTGCCGAGCTTGAATACTTCTAACTCTCCTCATAATCATTTTGTCCCTCTTGGATACAACTTTTGTCCTAACCCGAAATAGAGCTCTTTCTGTATCTGATTGATTGGCGTTCTTTGAAAATAAGGGAGGGTGGACAGAAATCATGAGGTCGTAATCAATAACAACCTGCCTCATGATTTGCTGCAAAAAGGCATATATATCTTGTCTTAACAGTGGAACCATTGTTCAGACATTCCTTAAGAGTACCAACAAGATGTAAGAAAAATTCTTGATTTAGTTCTTCATAGCTCTTAGCTCTAGACAGGAAACACATTGAGATAGTCTCGTCTGTAAAACTTCCAAAAATCTCTTGTTGATACTTTTAGACTGCCTCTAATGGTTTCTCAAACCTTAGAAACTTTCTGATTTCACATGGCTTTGCAACAAACTTTCTTCTACATTGCTGACCTTACCATCCTGCTTCAGCATATAGAGCCTTGTCGGCCTTCTTATCGACTACCTTCTGCTTCCTATGCAATCACTCTTTCTCTAATGGTCGGAAGACAGATTGCTCCATGAACAGATAACTCCTAAACAGTCTTTATCTCCTCTCCGTCCTAAACGGTTTGAAAAAACATGTGTTGGTGTTCAGTTAATCTGAGAAAATATGCATTAGGTGAGGCATGTTTCATGCTTACACGTGCTTTTAGAGTGACCTAAAATCGATGGATCATATTGCGCTAAAACTTGATGGAGAAAAAAATTACATTTCTAGTTAAATTGATATGTAGTCTCCAGTCTGCAGGGATGAGCAATGGTCCATGCCCTGTATAATGAACACCTTGATGTCTTGGATTATGGTGTGAAGTCTGCTAGTTTGATAGTTAAATTGATGTGAGTTAATTATCAATGAAAAAAGATATTTTATATTAGCTGGGAGTGTGTGCTTCTCCACAAATAAGTGGAGTGGAAATTCAACACTTGGCTGTAGCCTATGCCAGATGTATACTGCTGCGGATACAGGGATATGCCCATTTTTTTTGAACTTTTCAATATGGCTATTTTATAAGGGGACATGTTACGGGGGCCAAAATGGAGTGTCCATGTGACATAGGCCCTACCTTTGTGTCAGAAAATTTTGAGCAGATGAAAAGGGCAGTTTCGTCTTCTTTGAAGAGCACAATATTGACGGATTTAACAATGTTGTCAGTATTGTTGCAAATCGGCCGATTCATATTATATCATCAGAAAATCGATACAAAACTGAGCTGATTTGACTTATTTTTTAATAAAATTAAAAAATGGTTTAAAATAAATTGTTAATATTTTTAAATATTATTTTAATAATTTTGTGACACGTATCATCTGCTGGTTAAAAGTTGAATCATCTGATTCTCCTGAATTGTTTTCATACTATTCTAACAACATTGGGATTTAGACATACTTTCATGTTGAAGAGTGTTTTTGTCTGGAAATTCCTCAACCCACATTTCATACCAAGGGGAATGAAGTAGTAATATCTGTGCTGATTTAGGTCTTCTGAAAGCAAGAAAGTTGAAAGTTGTTTTAGATCCTCCAGAAAACACATAAAAGACATCTCTGTATGCCTTATAAGCCTTGGTTGGTTTTCTTCATTGCCTTCCAGGTTTTGTTATACGATGCTTTTCTGTTTCAATAATTTTCATTTTCCATCTGAGTGCTTTTAGGATCTTGAACTCACTATCATTTTTCTCTTTTTGCTTCTAGTTGAACCAGACGGGCAGACTGTAATTTTATTCAACAATTGGTTTTATTTTGGTTAACTTTCTTCGTTAATCCATGATATATGAGCATATCCATGTGCTTCCTGGAACACATGGTAAAACTAAAGTTATTTTGTGATAGAGAGGAGATCCTTTGAGGATATATGTTAATTTGACAGTTTCCTTCTCGTGACGTCAGGGCTATTATATTGGACCATGGAAACCCATCTGTCAAGAATCATGCCAGGACAGTTGCTGCTGCTCCTGTTGAAGGTATAACAATGAGTTCAAATGTTCATTCTGTGATGTGGTGGTATAGTTGAATGTGTCATTTTTTTCATGTACACAATAATGAAGACTTATTGTTGTTTCCAGTTTCAAATTTAGTCCACTTTACCAACTATTAACTTGTGGCAGTGGCAGTGCTTAATCATTTTGTTTGGATCTTTCCTTTCTTTTCTGTTCATTTACTTATTTATTTACTTCAATTACTGTTTTATATTTATTTTGACTTTTAAAATTCGAGGAAATTGGTTGACACATTGAAATCTGAATTTGGTAGCAAAGAGCTCCACTCAGTAGCATGATATCAATTTGATAAGATTTCCAGCCTTATGCTGTGGATGGCGACTATACTTGTTCTGTCCCTTCTAACTGCTTTTGGCTGGAAATGTCTTAGATGTCAAAAATTGCGTTCTTATACGGGATCTACAAGAAGAGGTGTATATCAAGCATCTTTCTTGCTATACATTGGGAGGTACGTGATTTACAAGAAAAGGTGTATGTGGAGCATCTTTCTTCCTATCCATAGGGAGGTAGCAGTACAGTAGTTCTCATGCTGAAGAAGAAAATACATGGGCTTAAGCATGCTCTATAGACATAGATTGAGGACTTTAGTGCAGTAATATGATCTCTTGGTTTTATAATAAGTCAATGCGTTTATACTTTTTATAATTGATAATTTGGCATCATTGCTGTTCTTATATTTGTAGATGACATTGTAGTTACAAGAAGCAATGTGGATGGAAAGACAGAAATTAAGAAAATATCGCATTGAATCTTCCATATGAAGATTTGGTGACAAAAGATCTGCTGATTCTCACACAACACATAATTAGGCCTCCTTGATTGCAGTGGGATCATTAATTGTAGACCAGCCAAAACACTGGTATTTTTGAGTACTTGTATGTAAAGATCAACTGATCAAGTGGTTGATCTTCCACATGAAGTGCTTAAAAGATTCAGGAATATAGTAGGGGCTCTTCAATATTTGACATTTACCAGGTCAGAATCTATTTATGCTGAAACCCAAATTTTTCTTCTGCGTTCAGCCAAAGTCATGTGACAGCAATAAAGAGAATCTCCAGGTATATGAAAGAAACATTATTTGTGGTTTGGCATACAAGAGGTTGATATAGAAACATTCAGATGTTTTGACAATAGTTGTGGCCTGCTTAGATGTAGATTTGCGTACCTAGCAACAAGGATATCTGTTATATATTATGGTGTTGTTTTTGGTCTTTGTCCAGACCAAGCTCTTGGTCCAGTAAAAGACAACGGACTGTGGCATGCTCAAGCACAGAAAGGAAATATATCTGGTTAGGGATGAAACTTCATGGATATGGCATGTAGTTGCATCTCTTCATCAGAAATTACTAAATCATTATTGTATTGCAATAACGAAAGTCTTATAGCTGTCCACTGATCCTGTTCAATGTTGAAATATGAGACATTTATAGTGTGTCCAGATATTTTTTTTGTAAACAAGGAGTTGCATTCCATCCTCTTTCATACTGGGAATCAAGTCGCCAACTTGTTTGCAAAACCTATATCCTGTACTTGATTTTGATTTTTAAAATGCAAAGTATCCATGGTTCTTAACAATGTACAAGGGCATGTTAATACTAGATGCATTAGCTTTTAAAGGGTACTTTTGTAGATTATCTTAAAAGCCACAATATTGTGGTATTTATTTAACCCAAGGGTATTATTTTCAGCATATAAGGAGATCATTGTTAATAGACTGCATATCTAGCCTTATATTTGGTATTGATGATTCTTTGGCTACTCTTGCTTCCTGTTCTTCAGATGGCATGAACTCCAAGGCTTCTCAAAACTTCATAGAGGTTCCAACAGTGTACTTGGGGCTTGTGAAGGGTTGTGGCTGAAGTCATACTGAGCGAAATAGAAATTGAACACTACCAATCACATCGAATTGTAACAATGAAGCAACCCCATGCATCTAACCCTGCATTCATGAGCACATCAACCGTGCTAATATTGTTTGTAACTCATTCACCACAGGATTGAAAAAGGATGTTTGAGACTCCCTATGGTTGAAATCTAGGCAAATTATTTGATATCTTCACAAAATTGGTTAATAGTTCAAGATACGTGGATGTGGTGAGCAAGTTGGGGATGATTATCTTTGACCCAACATGGGGGAGAGTGTTTCTAGATGTTGGTTGTTTTGGTTCTTTTGAGCCAATTGGGAGTTCACTGGCATAACCTACTTTAGCCTGTAACCTAACTGAACAGTTTGGCAATAACAGGGTGCTTCTGGATTTTTTACTGGCTTGTTTTTTCCCCTTTGATATTGATACTTTTCCATGTTTTCTTAGTATTCGTAAAAAATAATAAAAAAACAAATATTCATATTTAACTAAGTTCTCTAAATTTTTATTGCAATTTTTGTAGATTTATAGAAAGACAACATAGAGTAAATTAGAGGTGGGCAATGGGCCGGGAAGCCTGCGGGCCAGGCTTGGGCCTATAAATTAGGCCCCAGCTCGGCCCGAACTGGGCTTGTCTCGGGCCGGGCCTAAATTGGTCCACGGGCCTGTTAAATAATGTAACATAATTTCATATGTAATCTCATAGTTTTAATTTACTTTTATAGTTTAGGTAGGATGAGGTTAGTTTATTTAACTAAGTTAGGTTTCTTTTTGGACATAATAGGCTTTATGCTTTTTTGACCAAAGTCAAAAAGCATAAAATAAGAGAGAGTCATTGGACCCCCAATGGCTAGAGCGGTTGGGAGCCCAATGACCCCCTCATTCCCTCTCTCCCTTGTATTATAAATATGGGGTGTTACTCCCTTGTAATATATGCTTTTGTAGGGTGTGTTGCCCATTCAATAAATATATATTTTCTTCTCTCTTTTGTATACCCTTTTTTCGGGTATTGTTGTATGAACCCTTGTGGTTCTTGTGTGTTATTCTTTTTCGCTATTTTGGTTGAAGCTTTGTTTGGTGAGGATTCAAGAACTCATCTTCTTACATGGTATCAGAGCTCGATTGTGATTAAACAACTCTTATTGGTGCATCGAGAAGTGTGCCATTCAAAGGTTAAGAAGAAAAGTGACATTCTTCTCAAGTATATGTGAAGTTGTGTTCGTGCAATAGCTTGGAGGAGCACTCAGTACTCACTATTCGTGGTGGAGTACATTCTTTTTCCTCTCTTCCTCTACTCTTCTTCTCTCTTTTCTTTGCCATTTCGAACCTTGTAAAATGGATGACAATGATAATGTTACCATTAAACCCATTAAACTTAACGATTCAAACTATGTTACATGGGCTTCAATTATGAAGCACCTTATATGGGGAAAGGGGTTGTGGGGATTAGTGGATGTGACCGATTTGGAACCTCAGCTAATTCTTACAAAGATTGAAGGAGAAAAGGAAATACCTTTTACGAAGGTGTAAAAAACAAAAGCCATTACCATTTATGAGAAAAAATGGAAAGAATGGAGAATAAGACATGCCAAGATTATGTTTGGCTCATAAGTAGCGTTGACATCAAGAAATGTTCAAGCCTTGCAAAATTTGAACATGCCAATGATGCTTGGAATTATCTTAAGATAATGTATTATCTTAAAGATATTGCCTGCATATGCAATTTACAAAATCGAGTTCGGAATATGGTTCAAGGGGACAAAACTATTACAGCATACTACAATAGTTTGTCTGAATTATGGGAAAAGTTAGCTCTTCTTGAACCAAAGTGTCATTGTTTACAAGACATTGAACTCCGCAAAAATCAAATTAATGCGGAACACTTTTTTCAATTTATTAATGGACTAAGATTGAAATTTGAATCTACCAAGTCCTTTCTTCTTCATCGAGGGAAGGTTCCCTTAATAGAAGACACAATAGAGGAGTTGAGCATGAAGGAGAATAGACTCAAGAATAGAATCATCAAGAGTGATAATGACTCGGTTTTAGCCGTATCTAGATCGAGAAACCATGTTCGTACATACAAACCTCCAAATTATGAGAGGACAAATGATGAGAGAAATGGAAATGAGTTTGAAAAAAGGAAAGTGATTTATTACTATTGTCGAGAACCGGGATGTGTAAAAACCTATTGTCCGAAATTGAAGAAACCATATGTAAAAAAGGTTGCCTCTGTTGGACCTCCCCAAGAATCAAGTGAACCATCTATCAGAAGTATGTCCTTAACACAATTGGTGGAAGCACTGTAACCTCTGTTCAAAGGAGCATCTTCATCCACTGGAACCGCCATATCTTCCGTGGGCATCTCCGATCCTGGTAAATCTTTTTGGCTCCTTGATTCAGGTGTTTTATTTCACATGACACCAAACATTGATATGTTATTTGAATGTTATAACTCAAATGGATCAAATGTTTTTACTGCTGATGGAACATCCCTTGAAATCAAGGGAGTAGGAAATTTTGAAAAAGGTTTTCATAACTCAAAAAGATTTTGTATTCCACAAGTTAGATATATCCCTATGCTCAACCTAAATCTTTTATCTGTCTCACAATTGTCTGACCATGGATATAATGTTTCCTTCTCTTGTGGATGTTGAGTGCAAGATCACTGGTCAGAGAAGCTGATTGGGTAAGGTTATAGAGAAGGCGACTTATACTACGTAGATTTTTTGGAAATACCCAAGAAGACATTGTGTTGTAACCTTCAAAAGGTTGACTTAGATCTATGGCACAAGATACTTGGACACCCTAGTGTATCCAAGCTCCAGTTTTTTTCAAAGATTGAAAACTTTTGTAATTTTGAAACTTTTAAATGTGAAAAATATATTCTTGGAAAAATGAAAAGATTACTTTTTCAAGAAAAAACTTTTGTTTCTTCACGACCATTTGAGTTAATACATTTGGATGTATGAGGACACACACCTATTATATCAAAAGAAGGTTTTGTATATTATGTAATCTTCGTAGATGATTTTACAAAACATACTTGGATTTATTTTCTTAAACATAAATCCAAAGTTTTCTCACATTTTCAAATATTTCACAATATGGTAAAAAACCAATTAAAAAATGATATTTCAATTTTTTGCACTGATTCAGGGGGTGAGTTTTTATCAAAAGAATTTAAAGATTATTTGAATATACACGGTATTATACATTAAAGATCATGTCTCTATATCCCTCAACAAAATGGTTTAACCAAAAGGAAGCATAGACATATTATAGAAACAACACAAACTTTACTTATTACACATCAATTACCAAAACTTTTTGGGGGCGAAGATACTTTAACAACAATTTATCTTATTAACAGAATGCCATCTTCTTTGCTAAACATCTCTCCTATAAAAAACTTTTTAAACAAATTTCAGATTACTCTAGGTTTAGGGTGTTTCGGTGTAAATGTTTTGTTTTTACAGATAAAAATGATAAATTATCCCCTCGTGCAATTCCTTGTGCCTTTTTAAGATATTCAAGTCTCCAAAAAGGCTATATATGTTTTGACCTTAAATCTGGAAAATTATATGTATCAAGAAATGTGTCTTTCCTAGAAAAAAAGTTTTTTTAGTGAAAAACCTACAGAAATAGATGAGTACTCCTTTTTATTGGACTTTAGTCCCAGAGAGTGATGAAGGTGATATTGATGAAAGTCAAGATGAGCAAAACGATCTGATAAGTACATAACCATTTAATAATGATCAAAGTTGTATTCAATAATTTGGGCGGGAAAGTTTAGAGAAACCATGTGCTTTAGAAAAATATACTAAAGAATAGGAACATATATCAACTAGAAAGTCATCTAGAGTGTCAAAAGTTTTCGAAAAATTTGTGTCATATGAGTCGTTTACACCAAAATATCAAGCTTACATTGCCTTGATTCACTCCTACAAAGAGCCCTCCAACTATGCTGAAGCAAAAGATCAGCCTCAATGAGCCAAAGCCATGACAACAGAACTAAAAGCCTTAGAAAAAGCCAATACCTAGACTATTCAAGATATTCCATCAGGCAAAAAACCTATAGGGTGTCGATGGGTATATAAAGTTAAAACTAAGATTGATGGCACTTTTGAGCGGCTTAAAGTTCAATTAGTTGGCAAAGGCTATTCCCAAGAATATAGAATAAACTATGAAGAGACTTTTGCCCCAGTTGCTAGAATGACTACATTAAGGATCTTAATAGCTCTTGCCTTTGTAAAGAAATGACATATATACCAAATGGATGTCAAAAATGCATTTATAAATGAAAGCTTAGCCAAAGAAGTATACATGGACCCACCGTCTGACATTAACATTCCTGAAGGAAAAACCCTTCGTTTAAATAAGGCTTTGTATGGACTTAAGCAAGCTCCAAAGGCTTGGTAAGATAAGTTTAGTCAAGTTATGCTTGATTTTGGTTTTCAATCTTGCCTTACTGATATATCTTTATTTGTTAAGAATTCTGATGCAGGTATCATCATTCTTTTTCTTTATGTCGACGACATAATCATCACTGGAAGTGATAAACAGGGAGTTAATAATATTAAAAAGTTTCTCAAAACACACTTTGAAATGAGTGATTTGGATTTTCTAAAATTCTTTCTTGGAATAGAAGTTGCTTATTCTTCTAGACGCTATTTACTAACTCAATCTAAATTTGCTCTAGATATTGTTAACATTGCCTGGTATCTCATATGAACAATAGGTTGACACTCCTGAAGTTGTAAATGTCAAAATGAAGATTGATGATAGAGAACCACATGAAAATCCAACATCTTACAGACAACTTGTCGGGGCACTGTCTTATCTTTCCATTACAAGACCTGGCATTGTGCATGTTGTTCACACAGTAAGCCAATTTCAGCATGCTCTTACCACTGTCCATATGGGAGCTATTTTACACATTATTAGATATATCAAAATTTTTATTTTTTGAGGGCTTTTCTTATCTACTTCTTCCTCTTTAGATTTAACTGCTTATACTGATGCAGATTGAGGAGGTGATCCCAATGATCGACACTCAACTACTGGTTTCTGTGTTTTTCTAGGTAAATCATTGGTTTCTTGGAGGTGCAAAAAGCAACAAAAAATCTTTCTTTTGTCAACTGAAGTCGAGTATAGAGCAATGACTATAACCACCATGAAAGTAGTCTGGCTAAGGCAATTGCTTCACGACATGGGTATTAGGAGTACAGGAGCATCACGATTGTGCTGCGACAACAAAATTTTTATTTACATTGCCAACAACTGAACATTCCATGAACGGACTAAGCATATCGAGATGGATTGTCGCTACGTACGAAAGAAATTTCTGCACGACACCATTGATCTTCCATACGTCTCCTCTGAATATCAACTGACATACTTTTTTACCAAACTTCTTGTTGCTCCTCGATTTTACTTTCTCTTGGACAAACTTTTGGTTGTTCAACCGTAAGTTTGAGGGGGAGTGTTAAATAATGTAACATAATTTCATATGTAATCTCATAGTTTTAAGTTACTTTTATAGTTTAGTTAGGATTAGGTTAGTTTATTTTACTAAGTTAGGTTTCTTTTTATTTTTTAGTTTCTTTTTGGACATAATAGGCTTTATGCCCTTTTGACCAAAGTCAAAAAGCATAAAGTAAGAGAGAGTCGTTGGACCCCCAATGACTCTATTTAGAGCCGTTGGGAGCCCAACGACTCCATCATTCCCTCTCTCCCTTGTATTATAAATATGGGGTGTTACCCCCTTGTAATATATGCTTTTGTAGGGTGTGTTGCCCATTCAATAAATATATTTTTTCTTCTCTCTTACTCTCTTTTGTATACCCTTTTTCAGGTATTTTTGTATGAACCCTTGTGGTTCTTGTGTGTGATTCTTTTTCGGTATTTTGGTTGAAGCTATTTGAACCTTCGTTTGGTGAGGATTCAAGAACTCATCTTCTTACAGGGCCTAAATGGGCAGGCCGTGGTCCGGCCCAAACCGGGCTTTTGACTCGGCCCATCAATTGACAGGCTAGCTTTGACTGTCCAGCCCAGTCCATTAGCGGGCCGGCCCATTGCCCGCCCCTACAAACAATATATGTGTATATTGCTCTTGTGTGTGTGTGTGTCACATGCACTTCACTTGGCTTCAATTTTTGGTGTCAGCATGACAACGGACATGACATAAGACACACTGTGGCACTTCACAGAGTCACAGACACAGCTAAAGCAAACAGATAATGCTGTGCCCGTAACTTTAGAATTTAACTTTATATATATATATATACATATATATATATATATATATATATATATATATGCATGTGTATGTATATGTAACTATGTTTATATAAAACATGGCTGTGGCCCTTTGTCCTAGTTGTACGAAGCTCTCATATCATACCAAGCGTGTTCATGTTGTGCCAT
The DNA here is from genome assembly GCF_984573655.1 of Nuphar pumila. Lineage (NCBI taxonomy): Eukaryota > Viridiplantae > Streptophyta > Magnoliopsida > Nymphaeales > Nymphaeaceae > Nuphar > Nuphar pumila. The sequence goes on from NC_143262.1 coordinate 81,499,421, forward strand.
GTATTTGTGTTTGTGTATATGTGACATAGGTTTGTGTGTGTATGTGTGCGTATGATGTTCTTCCTTTAATATCAACTAAGGTGCTTTTCTCATAAATATTGCGATATTTTTAAAATATTGGTGATATTTGTGGCTATGTTAGGATCTTGCATAGATTTTGTTATGTAGGACATGATGATGTTTGGAAACTACAATCATGCAAGTAAAAAGTCTGGATGATGGCAAGTATTATTTTTCTTCTTTAGACATTACTGATCGAGTGATGTTAAAAGGTTGAGCAAAAATTTATATTTACTTGCCAAACCTAAAGCTAAACTTATTGACACCAAATTTTGTTTCTTCCTCTTTTTCTTTTTCAATATATGTGACATCTAAAAAGATTTTAGCAGTTGCCCAAGGATGTTTTTGGAACCCATATAATTCTGAGTAAAGTCTTCATCAGGCTTTTGTCTTTGTCTTTTGTTGGTGACAATTTTGTGCTTATTGTCTGTTTAATCTGTTCTGATACTGAATATGCCGCATTTCATGCAGATGAGACTCTGTACTATACTCAGTTTTCTTGATTGTGAAGTTCAATTACATGCTGTAATGTCAATACCTGGGTTGGTTGGATCAGATTCTGGCATGACCTATCAAACCCGAATCAGGAGCCTACTCTAATTGCATAATCACAGAAATAAACTCATATGTTGAATGTTTGCATGTAAGGATATGATCTACTCTCCTTTTGTTTGATTAGTAATTGGCCCAGTACATCAGCATTGATGAACAATGGATTTCCTGTCCTAGTAATTTTGACATTATTGCAAGGTTGCAATTACTGTTCTCAAGAAGCTGAACTATGCCAACTGAAATTTTAAGTTTCTAGGCTCTGGTTTGTACGCAATATTGAGCTCAAGCTCGAGATTGAGCTTGCCTTTGTGGCTGACAGTGAAGGTTGAGCTTTGATGAACTTGTACATGAGCTTTATTTTGATCTTGAAGCCATGTATTTTTATTAATTTAGTGATCAACAGCAATAACTTTGAGAGACTTTTATAGCATCCATGCTAAGACATACCATGTGTAATGATGTAGTTGATCGACTATAATTTGAAGTGCACAGTACATTGTTAGCAAAAAGAGGCCTAATTGATAACCGAATAGTAATTGATAACTGAATAGAGGTAACTGGCTAATTTTGTAACTTAGACAAGTCCAAAGCCCAATACATACAACAAACTGCTATAATTAGAGAATCTACACTGCCAGTTGCAAGTGTGCTGCCAAGTTTAATATGCCTACTCAAAGAAATAAGAAGGGCACCTAAACACCCTTAATTTAAGGGTTGTCTTATGTGTGTGTATGGGTGGGTATCATCAAACTGATTCAAGCATAGTGGTTTCGGATTGTTAGCCTAATGGATTAGCTCAAAAGATCTTGTACTGGGTGATGACCAAGTTTGAGCTTGAGTAGCTTGATTTTGGTCACCACCCAAAATTGTACTTGTGATTTATGTTTCATGGATTGTTCTCAGCATTCTTTTGTAGTTTTTTGCATTTTTTTTATTTTTTTTATGGCAAACACTTTGCATGTTTCCTTAAGAAAACAGTGCCATAAACTGTACAGTTTTGGCTGAAGGAATTTTCACATGTCAAAAATTTGGTCTCCTTGGAAGTTCATTGAAAACAATGAACATGAACTTCCAAGGAGACTTTACAGGTTGATTGTTTTGTATCTTCCATCTCTTGGTAGGACTATCTCAACCAATACCTCTGCCTTTACAGTTAATGCAAGAAGGATGCCTTTCAAACAAAAAAAGGGACCTTTGCAGAAGAAGCAAAAAGTTGAACCAAGTGCAGGTGAAGTTGATCTCTTCTTTGCCGACCATTTTTTACTGGATTAGTTCTGTCTTGAGTTGGTGATTTGTTGATGTTACAAATGCAACATGAACTCTAGCTTTATTAGATATCTTCGATTTCTATTAGCTAAATGTTATTTGTTATCTTTTCTGATGCAGTTGCACCTACAATAACTGCACCGCCTAAATCAGTTAACAAACTGGGAGCATCATCTGCAACCCCTTCTGGTAAAACAAGGACCTCAATTTCTCCTGTGCCATCTCCCCCTATGCATGCTGCTATTCCTTTGCAAGCTTCAACATCTCCTGGTGGAAATCTCAACACTTTAAAGGGTTCTAAAAGTGGAGATAATATTATTGGTACCCATACAACAAGCACCTCTAATGCTGCCAACAGTGAGAAGGAATCATCTGACAGGAATGGTCATGGTTCCTTTCATAATCTGTCAAATATTAAAGGTGGTGGGGGATCTACACAAACGGATCTACGAAGTTTCTTGATTTCCTTGCTTATGGAAAATCCAAAGGGAATGACCCTAAAGGTAGCAGTTATTCTTGTTTGTGTATTGAACATGTCGTAATGCTGTGAAAAATCTTTAGTTTGATGTGGTGAAATTTCACTCTTTTCTCTTTCTTTTTTTTCTTGTTAAATTTATTAGGTTTGATATGTTTCACTTTTGCATGTCTAATCTTGGGAAAGCACATATAATAAAAGTGGATTTCTTTGTTTTGTATATGACTACTACAAAAATAAATTTGAAGCTCAGTTGCCCAACAACTGTTTGATTGATCTTTCATTACAAAATTACAATCGTTGGAGTAAAATTTGCTTGCTAACTGATTCAGCGAAGAAGCGATCCAAGATGTTCTTTGGAAATGCCCAAAAATAATTCCCCGGGCTTGATGGTTACATCTAGAGTTCCAAATCTTTTGGGTTGAATTTAGCAGACATCTTAGAGCTCTTCAAGGAATTTGCATCTGATGATAAGATAAGGAGATGGCTTGATCTATTCTAATTCTATTACCCAAGGAGAATACACCAGCAACATAGACAGATTTAGGCCAATTCCCTTATTGAATAGCAGCTTCAAACTTATTATTAAGGTGCTGCTGGAGAGGTGAAACTTGAAAGTTATTGATGACGAAGCTCATATCACCTAATCATCGTGCATTTGTTCCTAGAAGGCATATTTATAAGTGATATTCTGGGAGATGACACAATCCTTAGTTCCTTACCCTTATCCATGGTGGTCTGTCACCTGGATACTTCTAGAAGTCCAGTGTGTCCATGTCCGACATCGACACTTCTTAACAAATCTTGGTATACACTAGTACTGACATTGGCACTTCTTGACACAGATTGAATATACATTGATATGTCTTGGCATGGTTTGGACATAACTACTTTCAAACTTATTAAAAGTGTTGAATACTATTGGACATGTTGAACATGGTGTGTTTCAATTATTGCATACTGCATGTGTGGTGCATATACACTTCAAAAATAAGGAAATGTGATATTTTATAAAAAATACTTTTTTGTTTTATCAAGTATTGACTATATGGTAAATAGTGATGACCTCTAGCAGCAAATAGGTTTTTAACTTTCATTTTCAAAAGAGCGTACAAATTTTTATCTAAGCTTCAAAGATTTTACAACTTATGTTTTATTTCTATCATGCAAATTTTCTTGGTTTTTGGCATAGCAACTTCTTTATCCTCTTCCTCCTCCTCTCTCCATCCTTCTCTTCACCCCACCTGCCCTCTCTCTCATGTATATATATACTTGTCATTGGGGGGGGGTTGTTCAAAAGGAGGACAAAGAAGAAAGGGAAAAAAGAAGAGCGAATAAGGAAATAGGAGAAGAGCAAAAGAAAGAAGAAAATGAGAGAAACTGATAAACTAGAGGGAGAAGATTAGACCCAAACCTGAAAATAACTGTGATTTGGCTCTGATACCATAAAAATCGATACTTTGGTTGATATTTAAAGGAGATGGAGAAGAATGGATTAAAAAAACCGTCACTTTAAACTTTCTATTCTTGGAGAGAGAGGTAGCTTCCTTTGTGTATTATACTAAACTACCCTAATGATGGTAATACATATGTCCAAACTATTTTGCAATATCACAAGACTGCCGTACTTAAAAGAGACAACCATAAAAGACATACTACAACAGAAATATTACAGTCATGCCATCTTGTTTGGTGCCAGCAGATGGAATGATGATTCTGCACTGGTTAGACTTTGTATTTATGGTATTATGTGAAAGGACAATTCTTCCCTTGAACATCCAAGCAATTTCTGATGCTATTGAGTAACACGTTGAGTGGTTAAATCTTTGGAGGAAGTAAATCCTAAACCTTAAATGAGCATGAATTCTTCCCTTTTTCCTGTACAAAATATCATATGAAGGTTCAAGGGTTAAGAACGATTGGATTTATCAACCCTTACAAAACCATGGTATTCTCTTTCTCTCATAGTCTCTACAATGTTCTAATTTATGTACATTTTTTGTTCTTTATATACCTTTTACTTTTTCAGTTGAAAAAGAACACATAAATGAAATGATAACTCTAGTATGGAAAAGTGATAGAAGGAATAGTTTGTTCAGTTAATGATTATTTTCTTTTGGTAATGCATCTTTTCATTAATATATGCAAGCCATGAGGATTACAGAACGACAAAAATGCTGGACTTTTCTCCACATTCATGGCAAAAGAAACTGCATAGTAGAATATACCGTTCAACACAAAAACAAGAAACTGCTTCACTAAAATATTTTGTGGAATTAGTTGCTGCATTTAACTAATTGATGAAGTCTTTTGCTACTTTTGACCAACTAATGTGTGATGCATGGACTAGTGGAGCTTCCCATCATGTGACATGAGCGCCTGGTATATTTTCTTCTTTTCTCTTATTTTGGTTGGTTGGATCCGAAAAGAACAACTTTTTGAAGGAACAGAAGCAGGGGATTGTATTCTGTAGAGGATGTACTTGTGAAAACATTTTCTGTACTGCATTTCAATTTCTTGTGCCAAATTTTCAGATGGTGATGCCAACGTTTGTCATCCTACATTATATTGATCACTCCAACTCTATAATGAAAGTCCTTGCTCCTTCAAACACTAAGATTCTACATCTTTTCAAATGTTTTGGATGTCAATTGAGAAAACAAGATGAAATGTGTTACGGAAGATTTTCACTATATTTAGAATTAAATTGCTCAACTTTATCAGTCCAACATCAGGTTCATCACTTTTTTAAGTCTCATTGGAAGTTCCTTTATTACGTCAAATTTCTGTATTGGTTGATGTCAATCTATGTCACATAGGTACATGTGCACGCAGGGTATGACCAATGTTGCCAGACTAGGAAGCAGAAGCAGAAAACTATGTGGAAGTGAGAAGCGATGCATTTTAAAATGTACAGGAAGCGGGAAACATGGAATAAAAATACAATATAAGAATTGAATGGGAATCAAAATGGAACACAAATAAAAACTGAAATACAAGTGAGTTCTTAAATTTCATGATTTTTTAGTGTAAGAATTAAATTTTTAATAAAATCTAAAAACGATGATTGTCAATTTAGAGAAAGCACATGGAAGTGAGTGAGAAGCGTTAGAGAAAACACAAAAAACATGAAAAGTAGAGTGAGAAAACATATAAGAAGAATAGATAAAGCGTGTGAGAATTGAGATTCCCATCAAGTTTCGGAAACGAGGAATATTGCGCTTCTGAAGCGAGTTTCCGGGAAGCAGGCTTCCCACTTATCTAGGAAGCTCCTGGTAACTTTGGGTATGGCACAAGAATTTATAAAAGGATGGCTACAGAGGTACAACTATATACATAACATAGAAAAATGCACATCTATACTATATTTTACAAAATGCTCTACAATGGAGTTGTAGTTTGTGAATACAAACTAAAGGTCTAAAACATGTTAAAGATGTACAAAATCAACTATCAATTAATAATCAAAACATATATAGTCAACATTGAGCTCTTTTGATTCCAAGTGTTATCTACAGATTGATTAGATCACTAAATGGATAAAATGGGTGGAGTCAAGTCCAAAAGTCAGTTGACCCATACCTGAAGTACCTAAGTACCAGGGTGGGTACGACATGGGTAGGAGGGGCTGGTAGAAGTACCCATGTTTCATAGATGTCTATGTTGGACATAGTTATAGGACATCATATTTGTAGCTCAAACTTTATAGCGCAAGCTTTATTCCTTCCAATATGGGGGTTTTTGGTTGCACATTTTGGAAGAAATTGTTTTAGACAAAATGCATTTTGAATAGAATTAGATAAGGCCTAATTTTATCTCAACCACAATTTACTCCTAAGAGAGCATACCAGTTCACCTGTTCACCTGTATCTGAGCTGGCAAGGACATACAAAATGGATAAAACCATAGTTACTGGAAGCGCCTCCTTGGGACAGAAGTGTGCTTTCAAAGCGGGAAGTGCCATGCTTCCCCCAAAAGGGCGAAGTTTATGAGAAACTCGCTTCTCAAATCGTTTCTTGCTTGCATCCATTTCATTTCCCACTCGATTCTTATTGCTTCTCTCTCGCTTCCCCTCGTTTCTCCCTCGCTCCCCCCTTGTTTTTGTGTTTATGCTAATAATTATATTTTTCATTCCCCCCTCATTTCCTTCACGTTTCCTTTTTCGCTTCTCATATGCTTCCACAATCACTTCCAAAATGAATCTTGCTTCATGTTTCATACTACTTTTTAACACTCGCTTCTCTGCTTCCGCTTAACGCATCACTTCCTCTATCCATTTTGGTTCCTGGTAACTATGGGTAAAACTTACAAATCATAGTAAAATTTGTACATATTTCATTTGACACAGTTTCTGCTTCCAATCAACCCCCCTGAAGAATTCTTAAATATTGGATGTCAATTAAAAAAAAGCTTTTTATTCAGTGAGTAATAATATATTTTCTCTCTTCATGGAGTTAATCCACTTAAATGCATAGGGTCTTGCCTCAATTGATTCACTTTCACATTCTGTTATATTGATGATTTTTCTACATGCGCTTGGATCAACTATCTTTTACTAAATTTTAATGTCTTCAAGTAATCTTAGAGTTTCAAATTGTTCTTTGTGGAACATTATCATGAATCAGTTAGGTTTGTCTGTAGTGATGGAGACAGAGACGCTGTGTGATGCCTTTAGTGCCTATTTTGGCAATATGGGAGGAGCAACAAACCTCCTGCTTGCTTTAGCACATAACAGTTATAATAGACATCCCAAAAGTTTCCCATTCTACATGCTTGGACTAGCTATTAGCATTCCCAGTCACTGCGAAAGGTTGGGCTTTCGTTCTATTTAAATTATCTTTATGAACCAAGTCTTGCCAGATGCTATGTCTAAATCTTGCTGGTATGTGGAACTTAAGTGAAGCAAGTGGTATAATGACAAGAATCTTAATATGTCTATTTTTGTCCCTTTTATTGAAGTGTGCATAGAGGATTTAGATCATCTTCCTATGTCTTGGGAAAGCTGATTGCAGTTTAATTTCTCCCGGGTCTTGGTAGTGTAGTGCCTCATAAAGCAGATCTTAGTCATTGGACATAAAATTAGTTTTTTGTCGTCATCCACTTTCATTCACATGTAGGTTACAAACTTGATGCTACAGTTTATTTTCATTGTTTATTCATGCATATTTTGGTTTGCAAACTTGATGCAAAATTCTCCCTAGCATTTTGTTGATGTCTCATTTTGTTATTGCCCGTTATAGGCCTTGGAGAAAGCTGCTGCAGAAGCAATCCCCAATCATGGAAGGAAGCTTGAGACAACCATCAAAACTGTAAGTAATGGTAGTGCTTGTTGAAACGTGAACTGGATGTTGGTTCTGTTCTAGATCCTTGATCCAGATCCATAATGGACCTGGATCCATGATCCATCGTGGGTCCAAAACAGAGGACGGTCCCTACTTGTAGGGGCAGTTGCAACATGCAATTGTATTTTGTATCTTTATTTCTTTATGTTGAGTCTCACATGGTTATGTAACTAATCAAGGGCAATATTGTAATTCATCGTCTTCAATATTATGTATACTTCTCAATGGGACATCCAGCCCAAGGCCAATTCTCATTTAGGACTTTGCTGCAACTCTCTCTTCTCCTTCTCTCATCTCTCCATCTCTTCTAATGTTTACACCTTACAGTGCTAACAATGGAAATCTTGTGTAATGCATATAGATTTATATTTGATTGTCACACTCATGCATGGATGTACGTGTGTACTCTACATATGAATGGCACATATATTGTCTTTCCACTAAGATCAATGACATCCATTAATCTACCATTAAGACAATCTTCTTAGTTATAGCATTTTCAATCATTGCTTAGAAGTTGAAGAAACCCTAATTGGTCCTAAATGCCTACCTTGTTTAATATATATATATATATATATTAGAGAGAGAGAGAGAGAGAGAGAGAGAGAGAGAGAGAGAGAGAGAGAGAGAGAGAGAGAGAGAGAGAGAGAGAGGTCTACTATACATACACACATGCCTGCCATTAATAAAAGAGTTTAATGTATTGATGCAAATTGTGCACGTGTTTGTATTATTCCTTGAATAGACCAGGACAATATTACATTTTTATAATTTTTCTTTTTTGGCGCAGATTGCAAATTATGTAGCCCCGGGAAGGTATTTTCTAAAGGAAGATATTGAAAAAGAAGTTATGAAAGATTCCCCTCTGGAGAGTGGAAGGTTATTATTTTCCTTCTGTGGTACTTGGATGTTTTGAGTTGATTAATGTTACATCCCAATGTACCTGCATTTCAATAAATTCTGTGTTCTACTTGTATTGATTTGTGATTAGGCTACTTGTCTCTCACAAACAGGTGGTTAATATGCTTCAATTTTTTTGAGTTCAGTCATTTAACCTAGGACTTAGATGGTTCTTGGTCATTGGTTAAAGGTGGCCTAGTTAATTTAAATTATTTGTACTTGGATTGGTATTATGTAGAAGAAATCACTTGTGATTTGACAAGACAATGGAACTGATAGAAAGCAAGGATTTTTTAGACAGCTACCAAGTTGTAATTTGGAATGCACAAAGGGTATTGAGATGACACCATTATGATACAGTGCTATAATGATAATCCATCTCAACGTGCTCAGTTCACTCATGAAACATGTGATGACTAGAGATGTAAATTGCTCTCTTGTTACCACAGAACAATTGGGAACACTCTGAATTAAACATTATATTAGCATGAGAACTAGTTCGACAGGGGTAGTGCCTGTTGACTCATTATTCTTGAAATTTGGATTCACTGGGAAAATAATGTTTGCTGAAAAATGATGGTATCATCCCCTATGGATGATAACACCAAATATTGAAGTTATAAAAGATACCTTTTCTGGAAAATTTTGGACAAGCATATTGGCTCAAATCAAGCTATGTAGAAAGTAGGCATAGGCTTAGTTGGGATTGCATTGGTTTAAGTGTAAAAATGCCCTTCTTCATGAAAAAGATGAATGTAATTGAAGTGAAAAACCAATTTCACCCTTTCAAATTCCAACTATATATGAAACAAAAAAGTCATTTTAGAACGAATGTTAGATTCAGTCTGGATCACTCCTGTAGAATTATAGCGTTATTGTGATAGGCTTTGTTTCTGGTATTATCATAGGATGATATACAATACACCCATGAGCTAGAACTTTGAGACATTTTTATCATTTTCAAACAAAGTCATTTTAGAATGAATGTTAGATTCAGTCTGGATCACTCCTGTAGAATTATAGCATATTGTGATACAATTTTATTTCTTGTAGTATCATAGGATGATATACAATACACCCATGAGCTAGAACTTTGAGACGTTTGTATCATTTCCAAAGTTTGCTATGAATTTAGATTTAAGGCTTGCATTATACCAGTTTTGCGACAACTTATGGACTCTTTTAGCTTAAACTTTGAGATCCTTTTATAATTTCCAAAGTTTGCCTTGAGCTTAGATTTAAGGTTAGCATTATATCATTTTCCACAACTTATGGATTCTTTGAGCTTGTTATTATGTATAAGTGTCTTCATGAACCAAATCCATTTTATAACTGACATTTTGGTTGAGGATATTGGCAAAGTACTCCGGCATATTTTAGATGTTCTATACAAATCTCAACTGCTATTTTGTCAAGAAGCAATACTGTTGGGTGCCACTTCATGTTGTATCATTCTTTTGATTTCTAAGACTGTTGATCCAAAATTTAGGGGGCGTTTGTGTTGTAGGGTAACACTCTCCATGCATAAAAAATCAGTGTTACAGCGAAAATAAAGTCCGGCCACCCCCCGTCAGACTTTGTTTCCACTGAAAAGGGGGTTGCAACATGGAAAGCAGGTGCTAGGTAGGCAATTTTCAGCGGGGCAGGAAATACACTTGTCTGTATGCACCACAAATCCATGATGTGGGCCCCGCAATAAAAGTCCACTTTGCCACAGTAAAAGGGCTCTTTCCATGACACACAAACGGACCCTTAGTTTGACCCTTGATTGCTGGTGTTTCACATGATTTTTGAATATTTGTTTAATATTCAAAGCAATTATTGAAGATACTTCAGATTAATATTTCTTTTCCTGCTTTTGGATTATTGATATTCATGTGACTTTGCCCTTGTCTGGATGATCCAAATTCCTTTATCTTGATTCCTTTTTTTTATGGTAGGTGATAGTGAAGTGTAATGTGGACATTTAGTTGTGATATATGTGAATTTGTAGTTTTTCTTCTCGATTGATTGTTGGTTGAAGAGCATAGATCATAATCACCTGTGTCATTAAAGGTAATTTCTCGCTGAGAATTTTTCTCAGAAAAATATCCAGAAAAATCTCAGAAGATTAAAAAATTGTAAAATATAAATAATAATAAAGTATTGCATTATTTTTTTTGAAAGAATATAAAGAAACAAATCTTAAAAGGTTTTAAATTATAAAAGAAACAAAAATAGAAAAAGTATGCTTAATATATAAAAAATAAGTTTTTTTTCTTAAATATCATGATATTATTGCAATATTATCAATTCTAATTCTGGTGATATTGTGAAAATATCACAATATATTGCCAATGATATTTGCTTACTTTAAATCACCAATATTATCGTGATATTTTCAAAATATCGGCGATATCAGTGACTATGGTATAAATACTTTTGGGCCCTATTCAGATGACACAAGGCAAAACCTAGGTTTTACCCTAAGACTAGGTTTCTAGCAATCTGGGTTTGCCGGAAACCTGATTTTTAAGTTGTTTAGTTTACCAAAAACTTGGTTTTCCAGATTTTTGGTTGCCAAATACCTGAAAAAAGTAGAAAAAAAACACATTTTTGTGCCACTCAGTGGCTGGAAAATGGCTGACTAGTAGCATCCATGTCAAGTGATACCATCTCAGCCATTTTCCAGCCAGTGGGTGGCTGGAAAAACAATTTAAATTTTTTTAAGCCAATGTTTAGGCTATTCACTGATTAGAGAATGGATGCATGGTATTGTTCATGCTGGATGGTACCAACCTGGCCACTTTTCAGTCAGTGGGTGGTTGGGAAATGGCTGAAAACAAGGTTATTAAAAAAAGGTTTTTGAATTCCGTAGCCATTTCCTGACCACTCATTGGCTAGAAAATAGCCAAGATGGTGCCACCCACATCACAGGGTACCATCCCCACTGCCATCAACTGGGAAATGATCATAATGCCAAAAAAATGAAAAAAGAGAGACTCAATCCCACCCATGAGATACCAGTAAGAAAATGGCAAGGATGGTACCATACATGGGTGGTTGGTGGGGATGGGGTGGTAGAGAGTGGCAATCCCCTGCTCCCCTTCACTGATAAACCAAGTTATGTTTCCTTGCCCAATAAACTAGGTCATAGTCATACCTGGTGAAAAAAGAGGGGGACCAAATGTTTACATGCTTGGGTTTCGACAAAAGATCAGGTGTGTAAAACCTTGTTTTGTGTCATCCCAATGGCACAAAAAACCATGTTTGGACCCCTAACCTGGTTTGACACTCCAAACACCCCCTTATGTACCGTTTAGATGACACCCAACTGGGTGTTCAACCCAAAACCCAGGTTTTGGTGTGTTTGGGTGACACACCAAAACCTGGTTGAGAACCTGGGGAGGGCCCAAACCTGGCTAAGTGAAAAAAGGCGCCCCCAAACCCCACCCACCCACCCACCCACCCACCCACCCATCCACCCACCCAGGTTTATCACCTGGTTTATCGGGGCCCTCCCTTCACACCCTCAACTCCCTCTCCTCTCCTCCCACCTCCCAAAACACCAGTAGAGTCTGGCCATTTTTTGGCCGGTGGCTGGCCAGAAAATGGCCAGACTGGTATCATCTGACGAGGGCAATACCAGCCTGCCATTTTTTTTGGTGTTTTCAACATTGGTGGTGGTTGGCCGTCCATTTCCTGGCCAGCCACTGGCCGGGAAATGGCCAGCCAGCCATTCCCTGTTTTTATTTTTATTTTTCACATTTTAATGGCTGGACGGCTATTTCCCAGCCCGTGGCTGGCCAGAAAATGGTCTTCTTTTGTTTTTGGTTTTTTGTGACCAAAAACCTGAAAACTAGGTTTTTGGTCACCCAAACAGCCCAACAGGGCTGGTTTTTGTTAGTTTGCCAAAAACCTGGATTGAAGCAAAACCTGGATTGGTGAAAACCCAGGTTTTGGCCCCTGTCATCCTAACGGCCCCTTAGATGATTAGACTAGACTTCCTAGTTGTTGAACTGTCCAAGTCCTTTTGTAAACATTCATTTTCTACCAGCCATATCCATGTCATGCCATGTATCTGCATACCCATACTAACGTGACATAGAGCTTGAATCTATTGGTGAGAGGTAATGTTATCGATCAGCACTTCGCCACTTGTTTTTGCTTTTTGTGTCTCTTATATCATGGTGATGAAGGAAACAATCTCTTTTCTCTCTATTTTCTAATATGATTGATGGCTTCCATCTCCACTGAGATTTTTTTGGCTTTGGTATCTCTTGGCTTATCTGGTTTTAGTGTGTTTTGCTTTTGGTATGCATTTTATGAGTACATGCATCCTTAGTGTTGCTATGATTGTATGCTTCATGATCACATGAAGCATATTGATCTGGTGCCTTATTTCGTAATGAGCAACAGCTTACAACAATTGCTCACATCTCATTCTGAATTTCAGCTTATTGTTCTTTTCCACATTGTTGCTTTTCCTTTTTTAGCTTCTCTTTAGAAACTTTTGTTAATCTTATCATGAGTTACAGAGGAAGGTATACGTATTCATTGGTGAATTTTAGCTTTACTTGTTTTAGGGTTATTTTTATATTATATCTGGCATTCTATTTTTTGCATTGATCCTGTTGTTCATAAGAGTTCATTTGAACCCTTCGTGTTGTTCCCCAACAAATGTTTGAATCTACTTTCTTACTCCAACATAATAATGATGCATCTACCAATCCTTTTTTGTCACTTCAGGCAAGAGATGTTATTTTCTTTATTTTTGTGACGAGATCACTCCTGAGCTCCTCAAGAATAGGCACCCTAGCGCAGCTAGGAACCTAGGAAACTATGAAAAGCAAGAAATTGACAGAAAATTAAAGAAATTCACTAAAAGTCACTCATAATTCATTCATCCCTCCCTAACTGTCTCTCTACAATGAATATTTATAATGAAAAGAGGAAAACCCTAGAAACCCAAATCTTAATATGGATCTAAAATAGATCCAATCTGAAACCATAATCCAAACACGACTCAAGAATCAATATGGATCTGTGATAGATCCAATATGAAATAAAATCCAAAACAAGATCCTAAACTAAGATCAAACTTAAATAAATATAAGAAATCAAAATAACTGAAATAGATCCAGTTGGACCCTTTTTTTTACCCGGGTCTTCTGCTTCGCTCCTGCATCAGTTCTCCAAAGGAGATCTTTCATTTCTTTTATTGGTGTTAGGATCACATTGCAACTGCATAAAAGTTTTTCCATCTGAAGTAATTACAGTTATAAATGTGCATATGAACGTGATTAAGTCTGCTTTATATTCTCTGTTTCTTATATGATGCTAAAGTTTGTCTTGGGTATTTATAAGTGCCTGCTACACTTGGAGACTTATTTTTCTTTGTTCATGATGAATGTTGTCTACAGTATTAATAGCTGCCTAATCTAAAATTTAAGTTTTCTCTTCAGGTCTCCCATTTGTCCAAGCGTGACTGCTGGTTCAAATTTCACTGAGAAGCTCATGCCTGAAGAATTTCAGCAGCTACCTCAGTTGAACACAAAATCAACGGAACCAGTGGCCTTTAAAGATACTGAAATGCGCCATGAATCTCCTGGTGTTTTTGATGATAACCAAAACATTATTAATAAAGAAGGAAAAAATTGCAGCAGTTCTAGTGAGAGTGGAAGTGAAAGTGAGAGTGAAAGTGACAGTAGTGACAGTGGAAGTGTAAGCAGGAGCAAAAGCAGAAGTCCTGTAAGTGCAAGTAGCAGTGACAGTGAGAGTGATGGCTCGTCTAGTAGTCAAGAGGGATCTGATGTTCATGTAGATATCATGAAAAGTGATGATGATGATGATGATGGCAATGATGAAGATCTGCACAGAACTGAATTCCCTGATCCAAGGTTATCGTCCTCACCTTTTGTTTGCAGACAGAGTGATAATGATCATGAAGAGCATGGATTCAGTAGTCAATTTCCCACATCAGGTCGAAACTCAGAGGAGGTTGGAATTCACAATGATATGGTTAATGTAGTTGAACCTGCAGGTGTTTCTTCTATTGCAGACAGATTGAAGGGAAGTTTAGATGACAAATTAGAATTGGTTTCCAAGGAAGTGCCGGGCTCATACACAAAGGATCACCCATTAGAAGAGCTAACTCCTGATTCGTCAGACGACTATGAGAATAAAATGAGTCGAAAGGAAATATGTGGTGAGAATGCTAATACTAATATCAGTAAGCAGATTGCAGAGCAGAGTATTAAAGATGGAAAATTTGACGTGGTTGAATTAGTTCCTGCTGCCAACTCAAAGACACTTACAGACAGTGTGTGCCCTCAAGATTATGCACTGAGTACTAAGAGGGAAGAAGACCTGAAAATAAATGTTAAAACTGTACCATCGGCGCGTTCGAAAGGTAGAGATGATGCTTCCTCTTTGGGTTCACATTTTAGTTCTCCTGATAGATTGATCGAAGACCCCACAATGCGTCCTATTGGGGATGTGGATAACGTCTCTGAGAAGGTAGTTGATCCCCTAACTAAGTCAAGAGGCGGCAACTTGCAAAAAAAGAAACATAATGGGCAAAGTAGAAAGCTTTCAAAGGAGGAAAGGTTCATGGCAACCCCACATACATTGAATATGCCCAATGATATTAAGCATGCCGTTAGTAATGAGAAGAAAGGAAAACTTAAAAGAGAGTACTCTGATCTAGAACTTGGTGAATTTCGAGAGCCTTTGTCCAGTGAGGATGCTCAGGATCTCAAGAAACAGTTGGAGAGAAAAAATTCTTTTAATAGGGTGGAGAATAAAGTAGATTTGTCAGAGAATATGTATTCAGATTCTTGTTATCAAAAACAATGGAAAAAGGGTGTCCTGGACTCCACAAAACCATCCCCACAATTTTCAGATCCTGGTGTTCAAGGGTTTGTAGGCAACCAGTTGGGGACAAGGTTGCCTGAATCTGACTCTCTTATTTTTATGAGGCAGCAGCAAAATGTCACTATAACTCATCATCCTACAACCTCAGATCTAGTTGATGTTGATTATTCATCTCAATTAGGAAGATCGTCATCTACAAGAGCTGGCAGAATTGATGTAAAAGCAAGCTATAGGGTATTATTACCTGGAGATCATGGAAGTTCCGATAAAAAGAATTCAGCCAATACATTACATCAGCAAGATACAAAAATTCATAGAACTACAGGAACTAAACCACAAAAGTCAAATCAATTTGCTGATTCAGTTGCCAGTAAACAGGATATTTCCCAAAATGAGAACATGACCTGTGGCAAGAAGAGAACAAGTGTTTCCATTGATGAACATTCACTCTATGCGATTTATGATAAAGATAGACCAGAAGTTAAGGAACCGATTCAAAATGATTCCCAGTAAGTTCTACTCTTTGGGGTACCTACTGATATGCCATGTATTTAGCTCTGTAGATTCTTTGGACATGCATGCCAAATGCATGGATATCCACAATGATGTTGCAGGAATAATCATATTACTTATATGCAGATTCATGTGTGTATGCAATCGACAGGGCTTCAATGATGTAAAAAAAATAATATGTGCATTGGATATAGGAAGAGTGTGGCTGACATAATTGCCTGAAAATTAGTTGATGTTGGCAATTCATTGTGTAAAGTTTTTGGTTATAAACTACTTATGTCTTAATATTTTGGTTTGATTAACAGATATAAAGAGTATGCAAGGGAATATTGCGAGAAGTATAGTTGCTATTGCTCTTTGAATAGGGCATTAGAGGATGACCGGTAATATGAAAATCTCCGTCTCAACTTCCAAGTTTATTTCTGTGGAATTGTTCTGGTTTTGTATCTATAGATTTTATGTTTGTGTACTTGAAGGAATTGCGTATTGTGTTTTATCTGCCAATAGTCTCAAGTCCTGATATTTTTTTGTATGTAATGAATCTGAAACTTTTATTTGTAGGACACACTTTCAGAAGCTTGGCCATGACCTTGAACTTGCAAAAGATAGAGATACAGATGCATATGCTAATGTCCTTCGCCAGTTACAAAAAGCATATCATCAATGTGCAGAGGTATAAACTTCTCTTATTTTATTCCTTAAGAAATGCAATCTCTGAGAGAGTACCTTAGTGTGCAAAGTCCATCTTGTTGAGACCAATTAATTAAACTTCTGCTTTTGTGGATGATAGACCCTTCTCATATGTAGTGATTCCTTTTTTATGTTTCATTCAGTTTTTGTTATCATGAGGTCACAGTTGATAGAATTTCTTTGAGACACTATAGGAATAAGGATTGGTTGAGTAGTTTAAATCCGTACCAAGTAAAAAGCTCAATTATTTCTAATTTTTTGTATCCTTATTAAGTTTATGTTGAACGTCTAATGCATACTAATTGATGGAATGTGAAACTGGCTCAGATAAGCCTTCTGTTAAAAGTGGAATCATCTTGTCTTTTCATATTTCACAGTCACGAGTATAGCACTACTAAATTAATATCATTATGTCTGCAAGTTTGATTTGTTACTTTTTGGTTATCCAAGGAATTAAGTTATA
The DNA here is from genome assembly GCF_984573655.1 of Nuphar pumila. Classification (NCBI taxonomy): domain Eukaryota; kingdom Viridiplantae; phylum Streptophyta; class Magnoliopsida; order Nymphaeales; family Nymphaeaceae; genus Nuphar; species Nuphar pumila. Next base: position 81,516,537 of record NC_143262.1, read on the forward strand.
CAATCTTTTACTTGAGTCCTGGTTGCTCATGGTTCTTTCAAGCTTTCCAAATAGTTTATCCTGTCATCTTTATGTTTTTTTGTTAATTTTTGTTTTTGGCTTCTGTGATCTCTCTTTTAGATAAATTCAGCTTATGATTGGGAAGCACGGTGTTATGTCAAAGCAGGTATTTCCTTTGTAGGATCAGTGGTGATGTTTGAATCCTATTAAAAAATTTTGCAGATATTGCAGAAAGCAGAAAAAATGCAGCTATTAGGAATATATTGTTAAAATATATACTCATGCATATATATACACTCATGTGTGTGTAATGTGTATATATATAATCTGTATTGTAATAGTTTGCCCGACTGGGGAATTTTAGTCTTTTTCACATGTAATTATAGTTGTTTATTAAAAACTGTTACATTTTTCTTTTTCTTATTTTCTTTTTTGTTATTCCCATGCCATTGGGGGCCCCACTCCATAGAGTCGTCGGGGCCCCAGCGGTCATAAATATGACCGTTGTGATCTCCCCAATGTCTCTACGAAGGGAGCTCCCAATGGCCTGTTAAATTTGAGCTCCTATATATATAAAGAGAGATACATATATATTTCATATATATATGTATATGTATCTATCTACTCACACACACACACACACATATATATATATATACCCAATAAGGGTAAATCTATCTTTTTCCTCTATTTTACACATATTCTACTTTATGAATATGTATGTAATTTTTTATATTTATTTTTTCTTCTTTTTCTTTTTTCTTTTTTGTTTCTTTTTTAGCCAAAGAGGGGCCCCTAACATAGATGTTGAGCCCCCTCCAACGGTTAGAAACCGTTGGAGGGGCTCCAAGTCTATGTTGGAGCCCCTCTTTGGTCTCCTAAGGTGTATAAGTAGGGGTCTTTCCCCTTTGTATTTGCTAAGCTTTTGTAAAGCCCTCTTTGGTGATTCAATAAGAGTTTATTTTTTATGCCTTTGTGTATGTGTATCCGTGCCTTTGTGCACTTATGAGTGTTCTCCTTGTGCCTTTGTGCACACTTCTTATATCAAGGGTATTGTGTTTTTATACACATATTTTCTCTATAGACATTTTCACATGGTATCAGAGCTCAGTCATCAAAAGAGTGGATCATGCGCTATCTCATTCTGATGTGTGTCTTGAAGAACGTGCTCTTACCTCATCCTTGTTTTTTTTGGCGTGGAAAACTCTTGCAATACAATTCATGAGAAGCATACCGCTTCAAGTAAGCATTAAAGACTTATTATGGTAAGTATCTCTACTCTTAAATCCTCTCTCTTCTCAAATGGTGGAAAAAAACTCAATTTTCTCTTGGTTTCAAACTCAATGGATTGAATTACCATGTTTGGGCCGCCCACCGAGCCCACCCCCTCCCTCTGTGTGCTTAACCCTGTCGAGTTGAGCTCGACTAGAACCAAGCTCAGTTGGAACCGAGCTCAGCTTGGCCCATGCTTTCAAACCAAGCCGTCTCAGTTGGTAAATTGAGCCTGGCTCGATCGTCTCTTGTCCCCCTTGGCCCGATCTACCAACTGAGTCGGGCTTGGTCGTCTCTTCACCCCCTTGGCCCGAGCCCAGCTCGGTCAAGAGGCAACCTCGAGCTACCTCTTACTTGGCTCAACTGAGTTGAGTTATGCATAATCCATCTTTTTGGTACCGAGTCCGGCTAGGTCAAACCGAGATCGGCTTGGTCAAACCTAGTCAACTAGGTTCCCTACCAAACACTTTTTATGCCTCGTTCCACCCGGCTCGGTCTGGTCGGCTCGAAATGGGTTCGGGTTTGACTCTTGTGACACAAACATCGCTTATTCTGTTAAATTGAAATTTTTGCATCGTTTCTTTCGTAGCATGATAAACTATCTTTTAGCGCACCACATCGTCACTACGGACGCGACATGCTCGCCAAGGCATGAGCTCTTGAAAACCTATGCTCGGAATCGTCAGCGAGTCCGATCATCTCTGAGGTAGGGGAAAGTTGCATATGAGGACAAATGACAAAATACTTCTAACTTATACGTATAATATATATATATATATATATATATATATATATATATATATATATATATATATATATATATATATATATATATGCTTTTTAACTCATGAACACAGTTTTGTCTATTCTTGTTAATTTAAAATTATGTCATTTACTTTGTCGTAACGTTGTTATGTGCACAGGCACTACTTATGCAATTTACGTAGTCGATGTATGGTTTCGTGCATCGTGCACTGCTTATACAATTTATTTAGCTAATGTACGGTTTCGTACATCGTGCATCGCTTACGCAGTTTATTTAGTTCGATGTGTGGTTTCACACATCGAGTCTGGCTTATGTCATTTACTTTGCCGTTTCGCTGTTACGTGTACAAGCTACTGCTTACGTAATTTAATTAGCCGATGTACGGTTTCGTATATTGTATATTGCTTACGCAATTTATTTAGCTGATGTACGGTTTTGAACATCGTGCATCTCTTACATAGTTTATTTAGCTCGATATGTGGTTTTGCACATCGAGTCTAGCTTTATGTTATTTATATTGCCGTCGCGTTGAAATGTGCACAAGCTTATGCTTTGATACGTATATATCATATATACATATACATGACTTTGTAAGGTACACAGTTTTGCATACTCCTGCCTACTTTGCATTTACGCTTGCATTTAAAGACGCATATTTGTGCATACTCTCCAAGTTTTTAAAGAAAAACAAGCTCCTAAAGCTTGTCATGATAAATTTAGTTATGTCATGACTCATTCGGGTTTTCGTTTTTGCTATACTGACACTGCTCTTTTTGTTAAAAGTATAGATTCTAAGGTTATTCTTCTACTTTATGTAGATGATATGATTATCATCGAAAGTGGCAAATAAAAAATTAGTGATATTAAAAATATTTAAAAAATTTATGTCTAATTTAGGTTTTTTAAGATATTTCTTAGGTATTGCAGTTGCATACTCTCCCAGAGGGTACATTTTTTCTCAAATTAAATTTGCTGATGATATTTGTACTAAGTATGACATTACATATGATAAGAAGATAAAAATCTCATAAGTGATTAATGCTAAATTGAGGCCAGAAGATGGGACTCTGCTTCAAGATCTTACACCTTACCGCCAACTAGTTGGGTCACTCACTTATCTATCACTCAACCAGATATAGCTCATGCATTTCACTCAGTCAGTCAGTTTCAGCATGCTCCCACCATTGTGCACATGAGTGTTGTTTTGAGAATTGTTAGATACATTAAGAATACTATAACAAAGGGGGTTTTCCTATCCTCATCTCTTCATTAGATTTACACTGATGCTGATTGGGGTGAAAATCCTAATGATAGTCTCAACTATCGGTTTTTGTGTATTTTTAGGTGACTATAATTTTATAGAGATGCAATAGGTAGCAAAAAGTATCATTATCCTCAGCTGAAGTTGAATATGTGCAATGACTACGATAACAATAAAGCTTGTGTAGCTTAAAAGTCTTCTCAGTAGTATGGGAGTAAGTAATCATCTCAACACCTTCGAAGATGTGCTGTGATAATAAGAGTGCAATTTACATTGCGAGCAACCACACGTTCTATGAGAGAACCAAATATATTGAGATGGATTGTCACTATGTGCCTGATGAATATATGAGAGGAACTATTATGTTGTATGTCACATCGAAGTACCAACTGGCGAATTTCTTCACCAAATCTCTTCCTGCTCGTCGATTTATTTTTCTCCTTAGCAAACCTTCGGTTATTTTCTCGTAAGTTTGAGGAGTGTGTGTGTGTGTGTGTGTATATATATATATAATTTGTATTGTAATAGTTTGCTCGATAAGAACATTTTAGTCTTTTCATACATAATTATAGTTGTTTATGAGAAACAATTATATAATTTTTTCTTTTGTTATTTTTATTCTTTTCTTTTTTGTTTTTCCCATGCCATTGGAGGCCCCACTCCATAGAGTTATTGGGGCCCCAAAGGTCATAAATATGACCGTTGGGAGCTCCCCGACATCTCTACGAAGAGAGCTCCTAATGGCCTCCCTCATGGCTTGTTGTATATAAATAGGGGAGGTGTTCCTCCTATATTTTCTGTGTTTCTCAAGCATATTATTAATAACATCTCATTGTTTTACTTGTGTTGCCTCTTTGTATAGTCCCATGGTGGACTTTTGTGCTTGTATTGTGCCTCAGTAATTGTCTACTTTTGGACTTGTATGTGCTTTTGCACTTTGTTCTTGTAATTCCGCATATGTCATTACATATATGTTGTGTTTTTTCTTGCATCTGAAGTTACATTAGGCCATGGAAGCATTTTGCATATTCACATCGACCAGGTGGCCTTAGTTTATAAGTGCATATTGCATAAGTGAACTCTAATATGCAAAGTGAGCTTTTTCCATTTTTGTAGGAAGGTTAATTTACATTGCTATATGTGGTTAGAGTGTATAGTCAATTCTAAGTCAAATCCAATTCCAAAAAATGTTGATGGTGCAATAGAACACCTGAAATGGAGAGAGTGTGCAGAACAAGATGGAGGCACTATACATCAATCATGGACATTTTGGTATTGAAGTATTTGTAGATGCAAATTTGGGCATATTCTTTAGAAGATACGTCTACTTCAAGGTGTTCTATTGCATATTGTTGTACATTTATTGGAGGAAAACTATTATCCTCAAAGAGTAAGCGAGAAATGGTTGTGGATCGATCTAATTCTGCGGCCAAACCTTGAGCCATGACACGAGGAATATGTGACGGTTTGTGACTAAAATCTATACTCATAGAGCTGAAGTTGGAAGTGAAGACTCTTAATTCCTTCTATTTTGAGAATACAACAGCCATTCAAATATTCTCAGATCTTTTCTATCATGAGAACACAAAACACAAATATTGATTATCACTTTCCAAGGGAAAATATTGAAGTTAGAGAGTTTTAGATTACTCTGGTTCGCACACTTTTTGAACCAGCCAACGTTTTGACTAAGACAATGAATAGATTAAGGCTAAAAAAATTGTTGGAAAGTTAGGGATGGTCGATATCCTCTCTCTAGTGTAAGGGGGAGCATTAGAGAGGGTATTGGAGTCATATGCCATCACTTCTGTTGTTTAGGGGCATTTTCATCTTTTGTCTTATTTTTCTTTTGTGTATGTCTTATATTTTATGAAAGTACAATATGGAAGAGGCGAAGACCGCAGTGATTGGACCCTTGTTCTCACGTAAGTGAAGGGGATGTTAATATGGCAAACAAGATATCTTAGAGAGAAGATGAAGCGAAAGTGATGTCTATGGGAACAAAAGGGAGGGCCACTAGGAGAGATGACTCAATTGGAATTCTCAGTCTTATTCATATATGAGGTTTGGGACTTTACATTGCCCAATGCTTACATTAATACTCCATTTACACTTGCCAATACTACATTAATACATCACTATGTAAAAATGATGAAAATACCCCTGCATCAGTAAAATGAGGAAGTGCCTTTGGTCTAACATCGGGCTATTTTTGTCTAAGAAAATATATACTTTTGCGATATATGTTTTGGAATGAGAAGGCATAAAATTAATCCATCACTATACTCTCTCTTGTCTCTCTTTCCCTCTCTTCTTACTCCATCTTCACTTCTTTTCTTCCTTCTCTTGCTTATTTTCATCATGAAACTAACCACAATCTTGGCTTTCCTTTTTAAGCAGTAACTGTCAACATTATATTTGAAAATGATTGCTTGAACCTTGTTCAGATGGCACATTGATCTTAGGAGCATTTAATGTTTGGCTTAGAACTTGCTTTGAGGATAGCCTTGATTAAATGTTGCATTATGCTTTAGAACCAGTTAAGCCTAGCAACTTTATGCTAGGCATGCACCTTTTCAGTTGTTTTTGTTTAATATGTAAAAAAGAGCAGCTCTTGATTAGATATTCAATTATTTGGTACATTGTGCAAATGAAAAAAGCAACTCTTAATTAGATATTCAATGGTTTGGTAGCTTGTGCAATGTCGGGGTACCATGGAATCATTCTATCATGTCTGAGGCTCTGTAGGCAAATCAAGTACAACATAGGTGGGAATAAGAAAAGCAAAGGTAGATGTCATAAAAGGGCATTGAAGCGATTTGGGATCACCTTTTAACTAGGGATGGTAGTGGACCGGGGCGGGTGTGGGGGACAAGCACAAGTAGGGATGGCAGTGCACCGGGGCGGGTGGGGGATGGACCTGTCTCAAAATTTTGCCCTCCATCCCCAGTCCATCCCTGTGGTGGGGGAAACTTTGGACCTCTACCCCAACCCCAAGGGTAAAATCTCCGTCCCTGTCCTCACCCCCATCCCCGTCCCCGCCCTGGAAATCCATCTTTCAATATATTCCTAAGCACTGAAAAGCCATGCATGTGAGCGAGTCCACTGGTAGGCACTTGCATTCTAATCTTCACAACTGCTATCGGTTAGGAACTTAGGGTTAGGAAACAAATGTATATATATAAGGGATCTAAATGTTATTTTATAAAATAGTAATGGTATATTAGTAATTTTAATAATTGGGATCGGGGCGGAGTAGAGCGGGGATGGGGAAAGAGTAAGCCTACTCCTGCCTCTATCCCCGCACGGGTTTTGATTTTCACCTCCATCCTTGGTCCATTCTCCGTTTCATGTCCTCCATCCCCACCCTAAATGGGATGGGTTCGAATGGATCCCCGTTTCCCCCGGGTCCACTGCCCAATCTCTACTTTTAACTTGCAGTTCTTTTTCCTATCCTAGCATTAGGCGCATCTCATATGTAACAGATGATCTCAAATATTGCCAAGTTCTCCCTTGAACAACTTATCTATTGTATATTTGTCAATGCTAGATTTACAATAAGCTAAATTTTTATTGGTACCTGGGCTAATACCATTGCCTGCATAATTTGGGCGGTTGTAAGTACCCAGTAGCATCTGATAGTATCTTAGGTAAGCAATTCTCGGGAGATTTTCTGATAAACCTGTGAACTTGCTTGTTCATATGGATAAGAAAATGAATTACTAGCATTTTGTGACTAATATGATTATGGGAAACTTTTGTATAAGCAGGCAAATATTTTAAGTCTTCTATCATGCTGCCTTTTTTTTTTATCGTTCATGTTTTGTCTAGATTTTATTGTGACACCTTATGGTTGTTTGATGGATGCAGAGGCATAAGCAGATGAAGAAGGTATTTATTATTCTCCACGATGAGTTGAAGGTAACAATTTTAGCTTTGTTTTCCATGCATCATTCTGTTACTTCAAATTTCAATTTGTCCACTTCATTTTCTGCATTTGCCACTTACTGTATTGTTACCGTCTTCTGCAGCAACTCAAAAAGAGAATAAAGGACTATGCAGCAGTATATATGAGGGATCCATCCCTGAAATAGTGTCCGCATGTAATATTTTCAATTTTCTCTCTATTGTTATGCTTTTCTTTTCTTTGTTCATGTAAATTAATATTAATGTGTACATTGTCATTTTTGTTTTTATTTGCTTGTGCTTCAATTTTTAGCTTGAAGAAAGTCCAAAAAATGGAGCATTTTGTAGGCAATTGTAAATATCAATTTGTAATTTGCCATCCCATCATTAACACAGTTCTAGTCAATGGTAATCAAACTAGTAGTGCCCCTATAAGATTATCAAAAAGTATAATCGACTAAATGACAGAATTCAGTTGGTAATTCTGTTATATACTAATGGTAGTGGGTAATATTTTGGAAGATCATGTTCACCGTCATGAAAATTTGCTCCATCTTAAACGAATTCATTCGTGAGAATATTGTCATATTGCATGTTTGCAAGGAAATATTTGAAAAGGTTGAATGGCCAAGGAATGAGAGAAAAACTCGTGCATTTGAATCCGAGGTGCTCCCGTTTTTCTGGTGGTTTGGAACCTCTTAGTGATGAATAAAATGCTGGTCTCTTTCACACCTCATATGTGGAATTGAATGACGTGAACCTTGTGTCATGATCAAAGTGCTGAAAATACCAAAATATAGAAAATTGAGACGGTCCCCATACCCTTCTATTATTAAGAGGAACCAATCAAATATATATATATATATATATATATATATATATATATATATATATATATATATATATATATATATATATATATATATATATATATATATATATATATATATTACCCCTTTTTTTTAGGTTCCGTTATGACCGATTGAAAATCATATTTTCAAGTATTTTTGCTTGATTTGTACCATTAAATGTGTTTATCATTGTTTAATCATTAGGGAGTATTTATTTGATTAAGAGTTTTTATGCTCAGATGTGTATTTTAAAGAGGTAAAAAATGAATGGTTGATATTATACTAAAATTTGATAGTAAAATATTTACATTTTTACTACAGATGAATTGCAAGAAAAGTTTGTTTCTTTGTAAAATAAGCAATGATAAACAAATCTAACAATTCAAATCAATCAAAAAAATACTGAAAAGTGTGATTTTTAGAGATAGGACCATCCCCTTTCTCTCTCTCTATATATATATACTATATACTCTCTCTCTCTCTCTCTCTCTCTCTCTCTCTCTCTCTCTATATATATATATATATATATATATATATATATATATATATATATATATATATATATATATATATATATATATATATATATATATATATATATATATATAGAGAGAGAGAGAGAGAGAGAGAGAGAGAGAGAGAGAGAGAGAGAGAGGTTACATGGGTTAACATTTGATTTAGGTTGGGTCCAAGAGATTCATTTGGACTTGGTTTCAGTTTAGGCTTTTATTTATATTTTTTTTTAATGTAAAAATAAACCTAGGATTTCTCATGTTTTCTTATAAAATACTCACTATAGGGGTTTCTTATTAAGATTATGAATATTTTCTTTAATTTTATATATCAGTTATTTATTTATTTTCTTTTAATTCTATTTTGATATCCTAATTCGTAGGAGTAACATAACCTAGTTCTTCCTCTGAAAATCTGGGGACCAATTTGCATTAAAGTGGTATCAAAGCAAGAGATCACCACATAGATTCCATTCGAGAAACAATCTTATCAGTTTCATTCATCATAAGGCTTGCAATCCAAGGACCCGACAACACCATGTATTTGTTAGATTCTTCGTGGTATCAAGAAATGACATAAATGAACAAGAAGATTAGGATGAGTGTGCAATCAAGCAAACAACCGTCAAAAGAAGCAAATCAAATGTTTGCCTTTCTAAAAAAAGATGTTTGAGGAGTTTATGCAGCGTTCAAATGAAAACAACAATGGAAAAAATCATGCTCTAGTGATACGTGAGGAGTGTTTGAACCGAGAGGGTGGACCCACATTACTGGTAATTGTCGATATGCAGTTGCCACCACCTAAGCATCAGAAGTGTAACCCCAACCATGTTCCATTGACGGTGCATGAGGATATGGCGAGTTAGAGTCAGGCCTGGGCCCCTCAGTTGCAGGTTCACCTTGAGGATGGTGATGTTTGGTTCATCGGCGCCGCCCCCCCCACCCCACCACCACCTCTCTCTCTCTCTCCATGACATACCCGACGAGTTTAGGGAGACCATTACCATTGATCTTGCTCACCTAGATGATCTTGCCAGGAAGAGTTGGTTAGCGAGATGTCCACCCACCGATGAGGCACTCCCACCCACCTGTTGCCAGAGGAGGGTAAGGGTTGTCTCCCCCTCTCCCCCTTGTTCCTCAGTAGTTTTCAATGAAAACATGCCCCACTCACTCGGTGGAGGGCTCCCATTGGGTGGGCTCCTCCTTAATTGGGAAACCAGGTGAACCAAATTCTCCCAACAACTCAAGTCTCAAGGAGGGAACCAGGCTTTGAACCTGGTTTCTACGCGTTTGAGTATGGTTCCTGCCCAAAACCCATCAGTTTCGAGTGTTCTGAGCTTAAGTCTAGTCCAGAATCCATTAACTCCAATCTCAATAGATCTAAAGTTAAATTCATTTGGGTCATTCACACTCGTACACACCTATCCACTACTTAAACAACCCTTGAAGTACCCGTTTGCCTCAGGTGAAACTATTTTGGATCCGATAAGTTATATTTGAATTCAGAAGCCTTTATAGTTGGACCTTTCTATTTGAAGTCATATATTGCAAGTGAATCCATTTAGTATTGTGCTACACCAGCTACCAATGAGCCACATGCTTCATATGCTCTTTATATTTGAATCATCGATAAAATGAATCTTGTCATCATCAGTTTTTCTGGATCAGTGCATCAATCTATACCCATTAGAGATGATGTCAACTTTGTGGTTTTTAGAAGTAGAGTGAAACTGAAAGAAACAAAAGTGGACCAGACTTGAGGCCAAATATCTTTCCAACCCAAGGAGATTGATGTAAGAGTGGAGCAGCATGCAACCCAGGGCCAAGAGATCCATTTAGATATTGTGTTGGTTTAGACTTTTATTTATATTTGGATATTTTCAATATAATAGATCCATCTCAAATCTAAAATAGACCTAAGGTTTCTCATGTTGTATTATAAATACTTATTATAGGGTTTTCGAGAGGAGCTTGATGATCAAGATTATGAGTATTGCCTTTTATTTTGTACATAAGTTATTTGCTTATTTTTCATTAATTCTGCTTTGGTAGTGTAATTCATTGAAGTAGCGTAACTTAGTTGTTTTTTTGTGAATCAGGCAACCGATTTGCATCATATTTGGTGTTATTGAAGCCACAAAATTATATGAAACTATTGAGCTGAAAATCATAGGTTCAAGTTTTATCAACTCAATCTGATCATATAGATGTGTTTATGATGGTTTGTTTGCTAAGGATCACACCTTGGATCGTGTTATTTTGATCCAAAAATATGGGTTTTTGAGTCATGAAATTTTAGTGTATTATGGGCTGTTAATTTTTGAAGCCCCTACAAAACCTGTTTATGTGTTTCAATCATGTGATTTAAAACTTATTTTCCACTAAACAAAACTTGTAGAACACACCCATAGAATTTAATTTACAAAATAAATCTAATCTTACTATTTTGGGATCAATAGTTCCATGTAATTGCGTGCCTTCAATAACACCAAATACTAATAACACGCATATATACGATTGGGCATATTAACGAATGCCCAATAGTCGAACTAAGTGTTGGACGTGCCCAGCATGTCTGATTGAATTTTTGTGTGTGAATTATGGGATTTAGCCGCGGTGTGGTGTTTGAAGACCGTCGCTAAAGACCCTTTTTGTGTTAAACGTACACCGCCGCTGATTGCACATGCTATTAGCTGCACGCACGCCCACTACGACTTATGTCATCCATTGTTACGCCCATCTCTCTCTCTCTCTATATATATATATATATATAGATAGAGAGAGAGAGAGAGATCCATACAGCAACACAGTAAATGAGTTGAAACTCATATGTGTTTGTATTGACTCAATCTAACCCTGCCTATGTCATAGGGACACACCATCTTGGCGGTGCATACTTGGTGACACGAGTGGACAGGCCCTAACACATGACGTATGGTCTATATTTTATTATTATTATTATTTGTAATGTTTTAAAGTTTTGTTTTATTAAAAATAATATTAAAAATAACTTTTATTAATTAAAAAAAAATCTGTGGCATTGTCCCATTTTCCAAAAAAATTGAACGTTCAGATCGAACTTGAGTCACGTGTCCTTGTGACAACGTGTCTTTGTGACAAAAAACCCGGCGGATGTGTTCAACATAGATAATTTGTTAAAGGATCATGGTTTTTAACATAAAAATATCTTTTTTTAAGTCATGCATATATGGCTGCTCATTTTTTCAACTCACGAGAAAGTCCTGTGGACAATAGATTTGTGTGTTTCAAAAGTTGTTTCCTATTAAAATGACCGTAGATCATATTTGTAAGGTTATATTCACTTAAAAAAAAACATGAACAATAAGATATTTCTCGTTTAACTCATTGGTACCATATGCCCATTGGCACCATATATATATATATATATATATATATATATATATATATAGAGAGAGAGAGAGAGAGAGAGAGAGAGAGAGGTATCTTCAAACAGCTAAAGTACTGTTCAAAACAATTGGACACTTGTTGGCTGCTGATTGCGCAATCAGTGGCACACTTTTTTATTGCTCCTGGGAATTTAGCAGCAGTCTTAACCACCGCTAAAGCTCTGGTGGCTTTAACGGCAGTTTAAAACCGCTAAATGTCTGCTTTTCAATTTTTTTGGACGTGCGGCATTATGCTGCTCGTCTGAACCATGTTTGAAGGGAAACCGGTTCGAAAATACAAGTTTTTCTCTTTATATATATATATATATATCTAATTATTTGCCACTAAAAGGTAAAGGTAAGAAACTAATGTTCTTGAAATCAGGGGTTCTAGTTGTATCGACTCAATCTGACCACATAGATGTGTTTCATCATGGTTTGCTTGTTAGGGATGAAGCCTTGGATTGAACTTTTCTGATCTGAAAACAAAATTCCTGAATTACGAAATTTTAGTACATTGTGGGCCGTTGATTTTTAAACTCTTTTAAAAACATAATTACTAGTCATAATCACATGATTCAAAACTAGTTTCAATTTAGATCATATGTAACATTTAAACTACAAAATGTTAGAAATTTTTGAAGAAAAGCTTGATTAGTAGCAGTATGGAGCTGTGATGGTTCCAGAGCTTTCCATCAAAGTTATGGTGTTGAGAGGGCCTGCAAAGTGTATTGCACGCTGCATTGAACGTACACGACTTAAAAATGTACTTGACCTGATCTCTGTTCTCCACAGAACTGGAATTGCTGCTGGCTGGAGTCCGGGTGCAATCATATGGCACAAATTTTGTGCATTAAGCACCTGATTGCCCACCATCAGGCCTTGGGCCCTACAATTGACAGTTCCGTTCTCAAGATGGAGGGTTATCAGGTGCTTAATGCACAAATATTTGTGCAATCATATTGCACCTGATATTTTCGCTGCTGGATGTATCCCACTGCCCATCTACCTCATGGGTCCTTGATGTCCTCCCCACTCCGACCTTTGAGACCAAATGGGTTTGACCCGATCCAAGTGCGCACCTTGCTCACCAAATCACCAGCTCACTCGGGTACCCAATCTGTTTGTTTCTCCTCTTTTTCTTCTCCATGTTTGAGTGCAGTGCGGGTTGACCCGACCATGAAAAACAAATATGAAAAATTAAGAAAAGGATTTTTGCCAACTGTGTTTAATCATCATTTGCAGTTTAAGATTTATTAAAAATTAGATAGGATGACCAACTGGGGCAGAGAAAAGCATTAGTCCATCCCCACACAGGTTTTGATTTTAACCTCCATCCTCACCTCCATTCACATTTCATATTCTCCATCCTTGTCCAAGGGGGCAAGGTGGGGCCCCATTTTTCCCCGGTCTACTTCCATCCTACAAGGAAAGGCTCACTAGGTAGGTCTCCCCGGTTATCATCAAATCCTTCCATTGGCATCATATTTTTTTTTGTAGATGTTTTTTTTTTGTTCAAGAGCACAAACAATCTATTCCAAATCTGCTGAAAGAACTGAAATCTAGGATCATCTGGTCTTCACATAAGCAAAGAAAATATATTCTTTATCACATGTAACCTATCCTCAATAAGAATTTCCTTTATCCAACAAAGTAAGGGTGGCAACAAAAATCACTTACCTTTAACGCCGTCCGCTTGGGATGGTTACGGAAGAAGGGGGACGTTACCTTCTTTCCCTCTTTCATGAATGTAAAGTGGGGAGTGGGAGAGGAGGAATCGTCCCTCCCAATAAAGGAAAGAAAGGAGTGAGAGGGGTAACGGCTACCCCTCACCCATGGCTATAAAAATCACGGGTCCCCTCTCCCTTTTCTTATTATTTTCTTTAAGGACGAGGAGAGAAAGGAAACACCCTAAGAGAGAGTGATTCAAAGAGAAAGAGTCAAGAAGAAGAGAAGTGACACAACGACAACGAGTGTAAGACCCGTAATTTTTCAGATAACTTCTAAATAAAATTCACGAAGCATTTTCAGGTAAAAATAACATTTATACTCAAAATGCGAATCAAACCGATTCCTACGAGCAAGATATACTTAGGACATTTGTATCTTCGCGAATATATGCTCAAACCGTCAGGGAGTCATAACTTCCTCCCTAAATAAAATCAAAAGATTTGTACAAGCCAACTTTCTTAGTTACGTCAATACGAAAAGAATGACGTACTAAAAAATTTTCAGAAAAAAATCATCGAAAACCCGAAATTTTTGTGGGACCCATGAAAATGTTGGTGGGACTCACGAAAATATTCCTTAGAAAATATCTAGTGGGACCTACAAAATATCCCATGAAATTTCCATGTAGGTCCCACACCAAAAGGAACCTCTTGGAATTCTTCAGAAAGAAAGGGCAAGAAGGGGAAAGAAGCCTCTGGATTTTTCTAGGTTTTTCTAGAAAAATCCAGAAGAAAAAGAGCATGTTTAGGGGCTAAGCAAGCTTGGCTATAAATAGCCTTGCTCCCCTTTAGAAAAAAATGTCAACCCCCCTTATGTCTTCTCTCTCTCTCTCCTAAACCTCCCCTACCTAACCTAGCCTGCCTAAGTGGGTTTGAGCCTGCCTGATCTGATTCTAGCCTGCCTGACCTGGACCTAGCTCACCTGACCTGGTCCAAACCCAGTTGACTTGACTTGAACCTAGTTGAGTTTGAAGTCAAAGTCAAAGTTCTTTTTGGTCCCAAACCTTGGTTTGATTTTTTGAACCCAGACCCAACCAGCTTGGGATAAGTCTGAACCTGCTGAACCCAGTTGACTTGGACCGAACCTAGTTTGGTTCAAACCACTTGGGGTTAGAAGCTTGATCTGCTTTTCCAATTTCTCAACTAGGTCAACCTCATCTGACCTAGTATGACCTCTCGAAGGAAGTTTCGAACCCCATTCGAAGCAGTTGGAGCGTTTCAGAGCCGTTTCTTCCGTGATTTAAAGTAAGTTTGCTTCGTTAATCCATCTCTCTCAAGTATTTGCTTGTTTGTATATAGTATATACTTTCTGAAGTAGTATCTCACCTTAGTCCTTGATTGAGCCCTCTAAGACACTTTGGTATTCACGCGTTCGCCTTATGATTATCGTAGGATACGTATGTTTGAATGCGCAGTATATGCGTTCTTAAAAATAGTATCTCGCCCTAGTTCTTGTTTGAGCCCTCTAAAACACTTTGGTGTTCACGTGCTCGCATTGTAACTATCGTTGGATGCCGATTCTCACATATATTGTCTTGAGATTGCTATCACGTTTTATATCGCCAAGGCTCCTACTTAAATGTAATTTACCATTTACCATCATGTCGTATGATGCCAAGGCTCCCTTCTTTCTGCAATTTTTGATTATGCCTTTAAATTACACATTTTGTCTTACCATCACGATGAATGATGTCAATGCTTTTCTGTTTTTTGTAAATATATATGTAGAATATTTTGTTTGGTTACACACCCCTAACAATAAATATATGCATTTCTTTACGCCGTAACCATATAAAGTACAAGCTTCTGCTTATACTAAATATATGGCGCGTAAGTGAGCATTCAATTGGAGATCAACTCTAAATCGCTAATGCGATTCCACTACCGCTCCTCGATCAAGATTGTGCTTGACAAATGAAGTTCCTATTGAAAAGGCTTTGCTTTTGCGTAAAACTGTTTTTTCGTAAATACTAAGTCATTTACGTATGACTTGGCTATGGCCAAGGTTCCAATCAACCTTAATGGATGCAAAGTACGCACAACGGTGCACATCTATTCCTAAGTTAAAGAAAGCATAGCGATTTTTTCGTCAAAGGGGAAAGTGCTGTTGAGAATTCTGAAAAGATGTTCAGTGAGCTTAAAGGAAACACACACTTCCTTAGTTAAAGAGAGAGAGAGTGCTGTAGAAATTTTTGAAGAAGCTCAACCAAGCTCTAAAAGAGCATAGCATGTTACTACATCATACAGAGAAGGTGCTGCCCATATGCTCTTAGTGTTTTCTATAACATAGAAAGGTTAGACTCACTCCTGTCGTCAAAGTGGAGGAAGTGTTGTCGGAATGGTTGGTAGAAGAGCTGTCGAAACCAATTGATTGACACGAAGATGCTCTGTTATTGGAGCACTGGTAGAATGACTCATTTTCATTGTTTGCCTGTAAGGGCACTTCACTCGTAAGGGCCGCTGAGCCAGAGTGGTTGTTGTACCGTGACTTGGCCAATTGCTCGTTGCGATGAAACATGCCGAGCAACCAATCCAAAAAAGATCGAGTTATATGCATGCTCGTGGATACAGTTATACAACTAGACTTGTAAGAGCCGTCGTGCCAAAGTACGCTGTTCACCTAAAGAGGTGAGATACTCGTGATGGCCGAAGAGCCGAGAGCTCAGTTAAGCATGCATATGAATAAGACTTAAATGTCTCATGAGCCCCGTGACTGATGGCCATGTTAGGAGGGATTACTGAATGGGGTTGGGTACATATATCCTCAGTGCGGGAAGCACTGACTTGTCTGAATGACAAGATCATATCCGACAAGTAACAGTTAGACTGACTGACCCCTTCAGGACTTGCTCATCGTGGAAGATGGTGATGGTACAACCCGAGTGACATATATTTGATACTGAATTTGACAGAGTTCAATGAGACTTCAGTCACTCATGAAATTTGAGGTCGTGGTTATCCTTAAGATCTAAGGATTGAACCCAACTACTGCAGTAGCAAGATGCATCCGAATTGGCCTATTAGGGTTCTTTCGGTACGAGAATACCGCCCTAACATGGATGGGGTCATCAGGCCTCTAGGGTATCTAAAATACAGAGAATAATCAACTCCCAAAACATCGTGTTGATGCTTGGACAAAGAGTTCTCCCGTGTACCAGGGGGTAAAATGTTAATATCGAAACAATGCATTTGCTTGAGGTTCAACGATGTATTGAATGTATGAGTGGATGAACGTTGTTGTGTCAAATCCTGCATAACTTTATGAAATGTGTCATGATCGGTATACTAGTGGACCAATTGGGCCAAGAACTATGTTGTATCTACACGACTAAGCAAAGCTCAAGGAGCTTGTGCCTTAAGCACGTAAGATGCGAATATACCAAGTATGAAGACTTGAGCTTTGACATCCCAATTAAGACCCGAAAGAGGTCAGCGCTAAGTCATAAGGACTTGAGCAAAATATTCAAATCACAGCCCGGAAGAGGCTTGCGCTAAGTCATGAAGACTTGAGCGAATGTTTAACTCATATCCCTAAGGAAGCTCTTGCGATATACGTCAAGTCGTGGAGACTTGAGCGCCGTTATTGCGAACTGTGACCCTGAGTGGTCAACGCATTTACTTGAGTTGAATGGATGCATGATTGCTTTCTTACCAAATCATCAATGGTTCTGACCCCGTTTAAATGAGGATTTCATGTGTTGGACTTGCATTGCGATATGCGGAACAAGGCAACATCGAGTTCCAGGGTTTCTCTAAATAGAGTTGTACCACTTCCTTTTATTGAACTTATATTGCTTTTCTAATCAGTGATGTTGTAATAAAAATGTGGTTTTCGATAAAATAGAACACTTTGGTGGTCAATGAGTTGCGTGGCCACATACCTGTAATGTGCTCAGAGTTTTCTAAATTTGACGACTCTTTATCGTCTAATTCCACTGCTAAAATATTTTCTAAGTTGCGCTGCAAAAAAAAAATCATGAAAATTTTAACTTAGCTTTGTTTTGAAAATACGGGGCGTTATAGCGAGGGACGCCACCGTTGGCCAGGTAAGTTCAGTTTCCTCATTTTTTAAAAGAAAAAATAAAAGACATCAACAATTACGTGATTGTCGGTGATTTACATTGGTGCAGGGATAAAAAGAACCTTGTCCCTGTCATTCGTGGCAATGGTGAGGCATAGAGGGGATTCCCTCTGTCTTCACAATCGACAATCGACAGGTTGCCAGTGGCAAAAAATAAAGAGAAAAATGGCAGGGCACGGGATGAACCATGTCGCCTGTTGTTCATGGTGAGGAGACACAAAAGGGTTCGTCCCCTCTGCTCTCACCCTCAGCGGCCTAGGATTTTAAAAGAAAATCAGAATGAGGCAGTGTCGCCACGTTCTGGTGGACTACAAAGGGGGTTGTGCCTGCAATAACCGTCGACAACCATGAGGTTGCCGAAGGCAGTTGCATAGTGAAATAGAGGGAGGCATAATCGATCGGGCATCAGGCAAGCTCAGATTGCACTTAACGACAGTCCGAGTCAGTCACGTCGCTTGGTCTAGGCACAACCCAGACCAAGCCGGGTCAGCGGGCATGCCCAGACTAAGTCAACAGAAAAAGAAAAACACCTTTGCAATTGGACAGACGGAGTCAGTCTGACTCAGTTTGTCTTGACCGAGTCAGATTTGACTTACTCGATTTGGACAGACCAAGTCGGGTCTACTGTTAACAAACCGACTCCATTCAGATTGAGTCAGGCCTGCGATTGTGTTAGATCGACTCGGTCTAGACTCAGTCAGCCAGGTTTTTAAAAAGAAAATATAAAATAAATAATGAAAAATTATATATATATATATATATATATATATATATATATATATATATATATATATATATATTGCCCACTAGAGACATGTAGCTTCGTGACACATTGAGAGCAGGTATAGTTCCTTGAGTACCTTGGAGGCATGTATAGTCACCAAACTCTTCCGCTAGCTATCGATGTGCACTTTGTGGCTCTCGACTTGCAACCGACGAACAACTGCAACACTTGTATTTATAGTCTAGGTTGGTTTGGACTATGTTGTTGTGGGTGATTCATATGTCTGGCCAATGGCGTAGACTCTGAGTTGTCTACACGGGTTGCTATTTTCGGAATGGCCGATTAGAGTAGATTGTGAATATTTATTTTAAGAATAATGATATATAGAGAATGATAAAGAGAGTAAAAATCTATAAACATGTGTGTTTTGCTAGTAAACTAAACTAAGATTAGAAAATTAGAGCTCAATATAGTTGTAATCGTGTCTAATTTATAAATGAAAACTTACTGAGTTGTATACTCACCTCCTCTCTTAATTGCAATTGTAGGTTTATGGACCGTTGTCAACAAAAGAAACTAATCGCGGACTTGTGACTCAACTGCCCTCATACTTCATATCAGTTTATATTTTTTAATTCTTCTTCTACATGTAATACTTTTGGATGGTAATGGTTATTGTCAATAAAAGCATGGACTTTAGTTATTATAAAAAAAAATTCTAGTATATTAATTTTTCTCTACAAACTAACGTCCAGAAACCTGGGCTTGAGAGGGCAACATTCAAAGGAAAGCTTAAAAACATGCTTTGTAAACCACTCATTTTCAAATTTTGTTGCAGATTGGAAACATGGCAAGGTAGACAATTATCCCTTGCAGCCCAAGTGACATTGATAAGATCCGTTCTTCAGTCTTTTTCCAAATATTTTTTGATGGTGTCTTACATCCTTCCTGCCAAAACTATCAAGTCACTAGAATCCATTACGTGTAAGTTCTTATGGACTGACAACTCACTTCATTATCATAATCCTCTCATGAAGTGGGAAAGGGTGTGCAAACCGGTGAAGGAAGGGAGATCGAGAATTCGCAGAGGCTAAACTGAGCTAGAAAATAGCTAGTCATTCAAAATCTCCCCGAACCCAAGTGATTGTCTAAATATCTGAGGAAAGAATCCTTGTGGATCCCCTCTGGACGTGGCCTGGGCTCATATGGCTGGAAGGGGATTAAGAAAGGGGCAACTTACATCCTTGATCATTGCAAATGGGTGATAAGAGGAGGGGATTCGGTTGCCTTCTGGCTTGACCCATGGTGCTCTCATGGCCTTCTGATTAATCACCTCCTGATGAACATAAGAGAAGTTATGTTAAGTAGCCGGATGCACATCAAAATTCATGACCAAATTGACACAAACAAGCCGCTCAATGCTGCTACAAAGATTCTTTGTTGCAGGTTCCAGCAATTATTAAAACCCAAGTGATGAGTCTTGGCAACTGGGAAGAAAGAACCCACTGAAATGGCCAGAACCAACTGAATTCTCAAGCAAAGCTGTATGGGAGGCCATTAGGGAGCATGGCCAAAAATCCAAACTTTGGGATCTTGTGTGGGTCATGAAGGCTTACCTGCGGGCTCCAGCGTGGGTCATGAACAAATATTTGTTCTTCTTATGCCGCTAAACTCTTTGCAGTGGAAAGGGTCTTTGATTTTGAGAGAACAAGTAATGACAATCCTCAAGAATTCGACTACTGAGATCGCTATCAAATGGAGGAAGCTCGAAAACTGGATCTCACAAAAGCCGGGCTGGCTTCTTTTGTCCATTCACAGTCGATTCAAAACAAGGTGGCACCTTTTGCTTTACTATCAGATCTCACTCCGGCCACTTTCACTCAGCAGGATGCTTTTCTGAGCCTGGATCAATAACAGACAAAGTGTGGAGAGGGTGGCCCAACATTTTGAAGTTGATCGATGCTAAGTCCAAAATTGTTTTGGAAACTAGTCAGAAGGATATTGCAGTACACCTTCTCAAGTTTATTATTGAAGGTTGTGATTGAGGCCAGAACATCCTTCAACCCGTGAAGGAGTTTTTGTTTAGCATAGATCTGTATAAAAACCTCATTTTAATTCGAACTCTATAGAGAGCAGTTATCAAAATTAGTTTTAGGGGGTGTTAGAAAAGTTGGAAAGATCACCCCTCAGATTGGTTTTCCATTGGGGCTGATTGACAATACTTGGAATGAACCTGGTAAGACGCCTAACCCAACTTGCTTTTCAAAAAAAAAAAATGTATAACTGGTAGGGGGTAGGGGTGGCAATCGTGTAGGGTTGGCGGGTAGACCTGACAGGTTGGCGGGTCAGCATACCTCAACCCGAACCCGACCCATTTATTAAACGGGTCGGCTGTGGCAAACACGAACCCGACCCGTTTAATAAACGGGTAACCCGACACGACCCGCCAACCCATTTAATAAATGGGTTGGGTCGGGTAAACGGGTTCTCAGGTTCGCGGGTCAGGTTGACGGGTCGGGTTGATGGGTTGACGGGTTGACCCACCCGCCTAACCCGTTTATTAAACGGGTCAGCCGGGTTGGCGGGTTGGCATACCCCCAACCCGAACCCGACCTGTTTAATAAACGGGTTACGTGGGTCGACCCGTTTATTAAACGGGTTGGCTTAAGCCCAACCCGAATCCGCCTAAGAGGCGGGTTGGCGGGTTGGCGGGTCGTGTCAGAAATTGCCACCCTTAGTAGGGGGTCCACCTAACCCCAGCTTGCCTATCAAAAAAAAAAGAAAGATAGGATGGTCATTAGTGCCTTGTAACAACTAATTGCACACTTTAAAGTTGCAAGAGTTATATTTGTAGAGGCTGACAAAGGCTAAGGAACTTGGTGACATGATAACAGAAGAGCCGACCGAAGCCCGAGATGGGGGATCAAGATAAATGTGATAAAAAAGTTAGGAACAGAGTTGCCAATTACCATCTTTTAAAGGTGAGAACCATAAGAGCTTAGGTGTCGGTGACCTCATCTGGAGTTTACCTCGTAAGGAGCAGGCTCATTAAGTGACCCGGTTTTCGGTGAGGGTTCCTCAATCCTCATCATAAAAAAAAGGTGGGGAAAACTAGGAGGTCAAAGAGTTTACCATCTGGCATATATGACTGATGAAAATCATCATTGATGAGAAGCCACCAGTTCTAATCCCATGGGTGCGCGCCCCTTGTCACCTTGGGTGCACTCCTTGGTGGGTAAAGGGGACTTGGGTTTTTACATCAACGAGCTCACAAGTGAGGTGGACTTTTTTTCTGATTGTCCAAAAAAAGCAAAAGAACAAGAGTTTGCAATCCAATTTGCGAGAAGAGGAACCTCATGCCAAAGATTTAATCAAATGCAACTAGATGGACTCATATGGATGGCTGTTTGTTTGGTACATTTGCATAAGGGGTGTTGTTGATACCCACATGAAATTCAAAAATTAATGAAAATTTCACAAAAAATAAAAATTTCACAAAGAAATTGAGAAAAGTTTGAAAAATGTTAAAAATTCAGAGATTTTCACATTCTTAGACAATTTTGAAGGATTTGTTATGATTTTTTGCAATTTTTTGGAGAACCATTGAAATTTCCAATGATTTTTTTTTTATGTTTTTTGAATATTTTTGAAAAATCTATAGAAAATTACTAGAAACTGACGTGGCACATGTCGGACTAATGGGATTTTGGGCTTGAGCAATGAACCTATTTGAAGTGGCTCATTTCATGCCAGAGAAGCCTATCCGAGGATCTCATACCTATGAATAGAGATATTTTCGATACAAAGAAAAAATTAAGCGACTTAGACAAAAAGAGTACGAAGAAATAAAGTAACTTTGAAAAATCGTTTTTTTTTTTGTGAAAGGCAAGCTGGGATTAGGCAGACCCCTACCAGATATATCTTAAGCCCGAAGCAGAGATGGAAGGAGGTCTAATCCATCTCTGTTTCGAATTGGCTAAGGGTCAATTCTATTTGAATCGGCCGATTCAAACCCATTTTGACATTGAAAAAAATGATTCGATTCATACTAAATTTGCTGTCTCCTCGCCACCATTTGATGTTTCCTTTCCACTTCAAGATATGTGGCTGGCTATGAATCGTGATTGCAAGACGATTCGTACAAAGTAACAGAACGTCTTTTCTGATCCCCAAGTACATGATCAGTCTCTTCAGCTGCAAACGTATTATGGTTTTGGCTTTGACGCTCTCTTTGTTCTTTTACCAAACTCTACTACTTAGAAAAAACAACAAACGCAAAAGATGGGGGCGTCTCGCTCTCCCTTCCCCTCTTGACGGGCCGAGTTAGAGAACGACGCACACAAAGAGGGAATTAGGCAGAAGCTGCAGAACACCCCCCCCCCCCCCCCAAAAAAAAAAAAAGAAGAAGAAGCAGTGGCCTGTGGGTGGTGGTGCAGCGGAAGTTGCATCGGAACGTGAGCGGGCGAAGGAGAAAGTGGTCAGCTTTTGTTCACCATGGTCGCCTCCTTTTGAGAGAGAGAGAAGCAAAAGGAGCAGAAGATGTATAATGTTGCAAGATTGAGATCGATTGGGAGTGCGAAAATCGAGTATGGTTAGTGGGTAGTAGTAGCTGACTGATCGACTGCAGCTCTTGGGTTCTGATGTTTAGCGTTCGGTCCGGCATTTTTTCTTGATCGTGGTTCCAGCATGAAATTAGGTCAGCTTTCGCCCTTTTTCCTAGTTTCCTTTTGGTTCGTTTCGATTTCGATCTGTTTTTCTTTCTATGTTGATGTGTGTGCTTTTCTTTGTCGTTCTTTATTGCGTCTAGTGTTAATGTTTTTTGGAGGATGGTGCTTTGTCTTTGGAAGACATGAAAACCTTTATTGCGTCTAGTGTTGATTTTTTTGAGGATGGGTGCTTTCTATTTGGAAGACATGAAACCTTTTATTGCGTCTAGTGTTGATATTTTGGAGGATGGGTGCTTTCTATTTGGAGGACATGAAAATGATGAAACCCTTTATTACGTCTAATGTTGATTTTTTTTGGAGGGTGTTGATTTATATTTGGAAGATATGAAACACCACTCCTCGAATTCTTCCTCTTCCGGATGTTTGGTGGGTGGTTACTAAATTTAGTTACGACTTTGCTTTGGTTTTTGTTTCGCCCCTTTGGCTTCGTTTTTTGTGGCTCATTCGTGCATCCTTTTGAAAGCGGATGATCATCACAGGAGGAGATGGGGCAAACATTTGTATGGGGATTCAAATTGATGATTTGGCACAAAAAACTGTGGAAAGCATTGCGGCATCCCAGGGTCTTCCTTGTTTTTTTGGCCGTTAGTTGTCCAGTGGGTGTATCAGGAAAAATCAGTAGTTGTTGCCACTTAGTTTTCATTTCTCTGTGTTCTGTATGTTGGGGCAATCTGCTGGAGTGAAAACGTCTATATTATCAGTTAGTCTTCCGAGTATTATTAAGAACTAAGATGAGTTTTGAAGTTGGGGATCCTTGCTGTCCTATAAAAAATACTTCAAATCTTGTTGCAACTGTCAGGTGGTATGAGCTACCTTGCTGGATTCCTCCTACTGGAAATGCTGAGAGAGAGAGAGAGAGAGAGAGAGAGAGAGAGAGAGAGAGAGAGAGAGAGAGAGAGAGAGAGAGAGAGAGATCTATTTATTGAAGTTAACTATTTGTATATATCAGCAAACATCGTAGGTAGAAACAGACCATGATAGAGACTCATAGTCGACATGGAAGAGAGAGAGAGAGAGAGAGAGAGAGAGAGAGAGAGAGAGAGAGAGAGAGAGAGAGAGAGAGAGAGAGAGAGAGAGAGTGCAATTGGTGCTTGAAAATACAAATCTACTACTTGGATATTGATGAAAATGACATAACTGTCATCAACTCTAGAATAGAATTTACTGTGGTAAAAAATATGATCATGATGTTTCAAAAAGGTTTAAACATCTTTTTTGCCAAAAAAATAGGAATAGGTTGATACAAGAAATTTGACAGATGCTCCTTTTGAAAATCTAAAAGCACTGTTTGGGCACCGGTGCACGGAAAACAAAATTTTGTAATAATGATAACATCAAATGAAATTAAAAATTCCCTAGCTAGTATGTTTGTTGAGATATGTTATTTTTAAAATGTTACAAGATTAACATTTTTTGTCATTGATGCTCCTGCTTCTACTGTAATATATTGTAGGAAAAGAAAAAGTTAACATTATAGATGCCATCTAAATTATGTTGTTTGCTTTAAGTTTTCATTTTAATCAACCCAAACCAAACCAGAGCCTGACACATAAGCATGTAAAGAAGCATTAAAATGAAGTTAGGAAATTGAAGCAAAAAAAGAAATTATAGAATGACAAATACCGATAGTAAACTGCCAAGAAATTTTATGTCAAATATGGTAAATAGGCACCCTATCCAGGAAGAGTCATGCCAATCAATTTATGGGGAAAAAATCTTGTTATTTGACAATGGTCATAAAACATGTAACAGTAACCACGAGAGAGAGAGAGAGAGAGAGAGAGAGAGAGAGAGAGGTATTTGGAGGAAAACCACCAACAAAATTTTCTTTTACATACAAAAAAGTCAAGTGACATATCGTTGGTAACATGAATAAATCAATATGCACACGTTAAGAAGGCCTTAGAACAAGTATATTAAACTATCACTAAATGTGATTTACAACAGCAGTAAAAATAAGCTGCATTTAGGAAGAAATCAAACTTTTTACCTCTAAATGGGTGCTCTCTTCTACTTTGGATCAGCTTGAACCCAATAATATTTCATAACCATATGCTATCATTTGAAGAGAGAGAGAGAGAGAGAGAGAGAGAGAGACCAAACCAGATAAAAATGAAAGTGATCACTGTAAAAGGTAGCATGGAGAGGGAGTTACAAAAGGAATGGGTTGATAACCGTCTACTAAAAAGAAAAGGGAGGAATGCGTAATATGTGGAAAAAGCTAAGAGCTTTGAAGCAATTAATGAATATATAGGGGAGTGGATGCTTAATTTGTAGTGCAAAAGAAAAAGAAACAAAAAGAAAAAACTGGTAATGTGGAGTAGGGCTGGGCTGCCCACGAGTGGCCCATGGCCCGGCCCAAATGGTTCGGGCTTGGGCCTAGTTTTTAAAAGAAAGCCCGACCCGACAAAATCATGGGTTGGATCGGGCCAGCCCACGGGCTTTATACATATATATATATATATATCAAATATGTGATTAAAAAATGGATCCATTTTGGATCCCATCTATTCTTTTGCATTTTTAAAATTTTCATTAAAATAACCTATGAATTCAAGGATATGAAAGTGAAATGTTGTGAATATACGATGGCTTGCAACCTGGCCCAACCCGGTCCGAATTAGGATCATGAGCCTAACAGGCAGGCTGTGGGTTTTGTATTAGACCCAGGCCCGACCTGAATTGGGCCTAGGCTTGACCCGGTTAGTCAATGGGTCGGTCTTGACCAAGCCCGGCCCGCCCATTGTGCAGCTCTAACATGGAGTAGCTGCAAAATTTGGATATAGGATTTTATTCCTTAGTTGTCAAAAGTTGTGCCTAGGCTATCTACGCATAGGGCCACCGCCTAGGCTTACGGTTCTGTGCGGTAGGGCCATATTTTTTTTTATCTAGATTATCCATGCTTAAGCCGTAGGGACATAGTTGTCATGTTTTTTAAACTTTTTTTTTCTCTTTTCTTTTTTTTTCTTCTTCCTCCTGCCCCAAAAGTTTTCTTTTTTATTCACTCATTTTCTTCTTTTGTTTTTCTTTTTTACCTTGTTTTTTTTCTTCTTCCTCCTTTCACCCTTCTTCTTAGTTGTCAAAGGCGGAGCCTAGACGGTCTAGCCGATGTAGTCTCTCGGTCTGATGCGTAGTTGCACACACATATATATGTTTTCTGTGTAAATGTATATAATTTTATATATTAACATATCATAAACATATATTATAAATTTACAATATTCTGTGTTTATATTATATATATACATAGCTATGTACTTAATTCTTATATAATCTATAAGTGTATGAGTTATCTATTTGACTGTTTTTATGTAATATAATTACTTTTATTTGAGGTACTGCCTAGTCCGCCTAGGCCCCACCTATGCCTCACCTAGTCTTTTTAGGGGCTCATCGTCGAGGCTCTAATAATTAGCTCCTTGAAAATAGGAGTGAATTTGCTTTCACATGTAATAGTTATTGTTTAGATAATTAGATTTTATATATAGTGGTTAGATAGTTTGATATAAGAGAGAAAAAATGGGGTGGTGGGGGTTATGTAACTGCATTTTTTTGAAAACCGAGAGAAGCGGGAAGAATGAAAGTGGGGGAGGAAATGATTGAAGAGAGAAAGGGGAGGGGGGAGGGTAGAGGCACAAGTTTCAAAGAGGTAGTGGTGTTTGTGGCCATGTAGGTAGGTAGGTAGAGAGAGAGTTCCCTATTTTGTGGGCCTCTGTCTGAATCAGTTATTTATGGTTCTTTCTATATAATAGATATTTATGGGGATAAATTCTATAAAGTGCTTGGTCCAAAATAAGAACGAAAATGCTCTTTGTAAGTTCTGACACAAGTGCAATGATGTCTATTTTATAATCGTTGTAATTTTGAAAAGATTTTTATATGTAAAACAGGTGAAAACCAGACATCAAATAATAAAAACCGGTTCTCACTAGTGGATGAGACCAGGTCGAACTCAGGGAACAAGAATATTTCGTATTCAAGCACACAAATCTAAACTATTCCTTTATTGCCGAATTATAAAATGTAAAATGTACTAGTAAAGTAAAAACAACTAACTATTACAACAAATGAATACCCTTCTCTATAACATCCTCTAATAATATTAGATTTGAAATAACATTCATATAAGTTCAAACTCTTTCTTTAAAAACCTACTTTTCATGAGAAATGTGTAAACATGTGCAAGAACGTGAACAAAAATATCAAGGTGTGCAAACTACACCCTCCCCCATGCTTGAATGCATTGTCCCAGTGGCACTCCCCCATGCTTATATGAAACTACGTGAATGCACATGAGAGGAAATAAATGAGGGGAAAGAGTAGAAACAACCTAACATGAATTTAAAATGCACGCTCTTTGAATGTAATGAATGCAATGTGTACATGACAAAACATGAAACTCATAGAAAAAGATAGAAAACGAAAAAATAAAACCAAAGAAAATCTACAAATCCTAACAACGAATGTAATACTGTACAAAATATGGGTTGCCTCCCATAAAGCGCTAAGTTTCACGTCCTCAGCCAGACGGATCCCTGGAAAAAACCTTCATCGTCCATGAGATCAATGGACATGAAGTCAGGCTCAATCGAGCTCTCTATGAAAAATAGTGTCATCTGTGACATTGCGCACTGTGTTCCCATCCCGTCTACCTCTAAATGGCTCGAAGTGCCCGATCCGACTCAAATCACCTATCGGATTCTCAAGTAATTCTAGGTGATCCTCTTCGAGTGATTCATTATCCTCCTCCTGAGGTGGATCACTCAATAACCAAGCATATTCTGCTTCTACGAGGTCTTGAACGACATCAACCTCGAAAGAAGCCTCCTCAACAGCAGGCCCCATAGCAACACGAAAAATGTTCAACCTCATCTTCCTATTTTCGAATGACACATCCATCGCACCAGTGCGACAATTAATGCACGCGTTGGCGGTAGCTAGAAAGGGACGACCGAGAATAATAGGGGTATGTTGTAGGCTATCAGCTCCCTCCATATCTAATATCACAAAGTCGACAAGGAAATAACAATCCTCCACCTTTGACTAAAACATCTTCAAGTATTCCTCTCGGGACCTTGATCGATCTATCTGCAAGCTGAAGAGTCATAGGTGTAGGTTTCATCTCTTTCAATCCAAATTGGTCATAGAAGAAACCCGGCAAGATGTTAACACTTGCTTCAAGATCGAGCAATGCACGCCCAACAATGATGTTTCCTATGACACATGAGATGATAGGCGTCCCTGGGTCCTTGAGCTTAGGTGGGGTTTGGTGTTGCAATACTGCGCTCACCTGCCCTGTCAAATAAATCTTTTTCTGCGCATGGAATCAACTTCCTTTTCTGCGTACAAAGCTCTTTTAGGAACTTTGCATATGCAAGAACTTGCTGTATGGCATCTAGTAAGGGAATGTTTATTTGAACGTGCTTGAATATCTCAAGCATCTCTTGCATGTTCACTCCGGACTTACCTAGTGCTCTCGGTCTCTCTAACGCCTCAAGAAAGGGGGCTTTGGGAACGTAGGATGGTGAAGGCTCAGATGGAAGAACCTTCTCGCTTTCTTGAGGTAAAACACTAGGGACAAACTGCTTCTCACTTATCTTCTCTTTTTCTTCTGCAGCCTCCCTCGCTTGGTACTGCTTCCCACTCCTAAGGGTTACTACATGAGCCTGCTCTTGATGTGTATCTGTCAGATGCAAGCTACGCATGAGTTTATTTCCCCTAGGGTTGACAATAGGCTGGCTAGGCAGTGTCCCCTCACTTCGCCTGCTAAGCATCTCGGCTAGCTGCCCCATTTGGGTCTCTAATTTTGCAATAGACTGTGTATGTGAGCTCAAAGCTTGCAAAATCTTATCCTCAAAGGACTGACTATGCGAAGGCTCATGAGACTGGGGATGAGTATAAATAGGTTGGGCTGGGGGATAACTGGATCTCTGAAATTCAGGCGCATAACCGCCTTGCCTGGGTTGACTTTGGGAAGGGTTAAAGGGTTGAGCTTGTGGGTTGCACCATGAGAAATTGTGATGGTTTCGCCAGCCCGAGTTATAAGTGTTGGCAAATGGATTGGGTGCGGGCCTAAGGAAGTTTTGAGCCATCTGAGCTTGCTCTTGGACAAACTCAGGGTATTGCGGCGCAACTGGGCACTCGAGGACATGGTGTGCAGGACTCGCACACAACGCGCACACCTGCATGGCAGGAGAAGAACCCAACAAAAACTAATCTAATTTCTGGGACAGTTGGTCTACCTTGTTGCTCAACTCAAGGTTTATCCCTATTTGAAAAATACCTGCCTTCTTAGTACTATCCTGTGCAGGTGCAGCCCTATCGAACCATGAAGTTGTCGCATGATGCATCGAATTTTTGCTCAATGTCTCAAAAAGCGACCATGCTTCATCCTCACTTTTTAGCATAAAAGTGCCCCCACATGACGAATCCACTATTTGCCTGTCCTTCTCGGTCAAGCCATCGTAAAAATACTGCACCAGTTGCCAGCGAGGCACCTGGTGATGGGGACACTTGCGGAGAAGATCTTTCACCCTCTCCCAAGTCTCGTCGAATTGTTCTCCCTCAATCTGCGAGAAACTGATTATGGCTTTACGAAACTGATTCGTCTTACCAATTGGGAAGTGCTTTTTAAGGAACTCGCGCTGCATTCCTTTCTAAGTGGTAATCTGAACCGTATCGAGAGCCTTTAACCAATGCTTAGCTTTATCTTTGAGAGAGAATGGAAACAACGTCAACCTCAATGCGTCATCTCCAAAGTTGTTGATTCGTACTTTCGAGCATATCTCTAGAAAATCATCAAGATGACTATATGGGTCTTCGTTGCTAAGGCCATGAAAGGATGGTAGCATTTGAATGATACTGGCCTTTATTTCAAATTGATTGGTTCCTACATCAGGTCTCGTGATGCAGGAAGTGAGAGTGTATATGGTGGGCATGAAGTACTCCTTAAGGGTACGAAACAACGATCGATTTTCGGCCATGGTGATAGGATGAGTAGTTCTCCTAACAAGAAACTCGGGACTCAATTAGCTCGGGTCGAGTGATCGTTGCCTGTGCATACACCTTGAAGTAGACCGGTGTAACACACGTCCTAATTTTGGGTTTTCCACCTAACTAACGCGCTAGCAGCCAAACCACACAAACCACAAAGCGAGTAAACTAAAACAACGAAAACTAAACAAACACCACGCAGTTGCACACAACAGGGATTATGCAAAAGAAATATGAAATCTATGTGTACGGTACCAATCATATACAGTCACCTCTAAGGGGATCCTAGTAGGTGGGCTGTGCAGAAAAGTAAGCTCGTCTCTACGATATGCACATACGCGGTTCTAAACCTAAATGCAAACAAACACTAGGCAATAAAGTGAATACTAGTATTTCGCCGTTCTCCGGCAACGACGCCAAAAATTTGATGTCTATTTTATAATCGTTGTAATTTTAAAAAAAAATTTATATGTAAAACAAGTGAAAACCAGATATCAAATAATAAAAACCGGTTCTCACTAGTGGATGAGACCGGGTCAAACTCAGGGAACGAGAATATTTCGTATTCAAGCACACAAATCTAAACTATTCATTTATTGCCGAATTATAAAATGTAAAATGTACTAGTAAAGTAAAAACAACTAACTATTACAACAAATGAATACCCTTCGCAGAGGGCGTAAAATGCAATATTTACAAACCTAGAATTAAATTCCTAATTCTAAACTGAAAAATAAAAAGAAGTTTCTACTCTTGCACTTCCGTGTCACATATGCACTTCCGCTCCGCTCCTGTGCTATCCTGCACAAATCACAAGAACACGAGCACTACAAGATACTAATAGAGATTACACTACTCAAAGTATACTAATTAAATGCTAAAATACTATGACTAAGCAATTCACTAAGTAATTTTAAGAACTAAATTTAAAATCAAAACTAACTGACAACATTCTCTTAACTAAATAAAACTAATTTCTAATTAACTAAGGTGCAACTAAATGACTAACAGTTACTTACTTAACTAATAGCTAATTAATCACTTAACTAACTAAACAACTTTTAGCAAATCAACTTGACTAACAACTAACAATTACTTAACTAACAATTAAGCTAACCATTTCACATGACCTAACTATAACTAACAAAATTATTCTACTAATCAGCTAACAAATCACTCAACTAACACCCATTCATCAGCAGTTAAAACATTCACACAGCAAATTAAACTTTCCATTGAATGTAGATAAGCAATCAATTTGTAACAATTACAATCTAACAATGCCCACCAGTATTCCAATTAGCACATAGATAAAAACTTTACGAACTTGCAACAGACTGCTGTCAGAAAGCAATAGAGCCGTCCTCACACAGACCTCAAATAGTTAATAGCATTCACCGGAATTAACAGCATGCTATATTGATTAGAGTTTCAAACAACAAACTCAAATACACAGTGGTCAGCAACAGTAACAACTCACAACAGAATTTCAAACAGCAATTACAGAACTCAACTCTCACCAGAATTCATGACAATTACATTCAGAAATCTGTAATGACTACTGAAACTTACATTAACTAGCATTCGATCCAGAAATTTCAGGTATTCAATTGCTAGAAATCACATTAATCACTTAATCACCAATTAAAAACACAACAATCGGGATTCAATAAGAACTGACAGAAATTGTTGATCAATTTTGAAATTTAAAACTTGCCAGAAAAAAATTCAGATCCACATACAGTAAAAGGCACGGTGATTTCTACAGTGATTAGACATCAGAAATAACAAATTCTGAGATTTCATCGCCGGAAACAGAGGACATTTCAATCGACACCGTGAATCAAGTTTGATCAATCTAGATGATCAATTTTTCAAATGCAAACGATTGATTATCTTTCAAATGCAAATCAGGCTCGGTTGCTGGAGACTTCACATGAATTTTTATTGATTGCCATAACAATACATTAACGATCAAATGTTGCTGTAAAGAAATGGATGCAGATACAATGCACCTAAACAAGGAACTAAAATGAAAATACAAGATCAAAACTAACAAAGAGAAATGAGAAAGGGAAAATACTAATGTAGGAAAATAAGAACTCAACGGATGATGTGAAAACTGGGATGCAACACACAATCCGATTTATTTTTCTTTTCTTTTTAAAACAAGCTAATGCAAACAGAAAAAAACTACTAATGAAAATAAAGATGGAGAAGTAAATGATAAGAAGAAGAAGAGGAAGATGAAGAACTTGAAGAACTTACCATGAAACTGAAGGGTTAGGAGAGAAGTGATCCCCTCCCGTACACCATCGCCGGACTGAAGAAGCCTCCACTGGAAAAGAGAAGAGAGAAATAAGGAGAAGGGGAAGAAGGAGGGAAGAATGAGGTGGAGGGGAAGGGTTAGGAGAGAAGGCTCTGGCGCACAAGGGGGAGACAATTTTCATTTTTCCCCATTTTTGATTTTTAAAGAGGGCAAACCGGTTTGTTTTATTTTTTTCAAAAATCTAAAAAAAACTGTTTAAAGAATTTTTATTTACTAAAAACCTCAAAACTAACTAAACTACTCTAATCTAAAGATTACTTCTAAAAAAATATTTACAATAAACCTCATTTCAACTTATGTTTTAAAACTAACTATATTCTCATTTTGTTATTTTTATTTTATTTTATTTATTAAAAAAAAATAACCTACTACATTTAAGCCAAAAACTAAAATATGCCTAAAAATATAAAAATAAAGCTATTTTCATACATTTTTTATTTTTAAATCATTTTAGCTCATTCACTCAAAACCAGCATAAAATTGGGTTTTACATCATTTTTTCATGAAATCATGCATATTTTTTATATAAAATATCCCTAAAATATATGCATGATCATGCAACTTGATGTAGGACGTGAAGCTGCTTCTGTTTAGGTGGGTGCGACACCTCGAATTGCACAAGCTTACTCTAACTACTCATATATCATCAACTGATTTGTTTATCTTTCTTAAGAAATATTTTCATACTTATTATCCAGCAAGTTGCAGTTCTTTTAAGTTTCACATGATTTTGTATAAACCAAAGTCACAAATCTCGTTCTCAGGATTTTCTCGGCAAGAGAAAAACTTGGGATAAATTCAAAATACTCAATTTTCTTGGCAAAATATCAGAAAATTCTCGGATATTTGCACTTTTTAGTGAAATGTGATTTGATATTTATACCTATAAAGTATTAAATGTTTTTTAAGTATCTCTGAAAATTTTCTCCAAAATGGTGACGAAGATACCTAAAAGTAGTAAAGGTTGTATTTATCGTGTTGTATCGTACAATACGTATTGTTACTTTTTGCCTTAACGTACGATACACACTCGTATCGCGATACAAATGTATATTATACGATACCCGTTGACCCGTATCGTATGATTAACCCCTGTATCGCCCTGTTGACCCGTATCGTATGATAAACCTCTGTATCGACCCGTATCGTATGATAAACCTCTGTATCGACCCGTAACATGCGATACGGGTCTGGCGCACTTAAAAAGACCCGAAACTTACACTTTTTCATTTTGGGTTTAAAAGGCCTCTTAAGGGCCAAGTTCTACACATGTGTAAAGGTTGTTGGAAGGGAACCTACGCACCTTAGGTTCTGTGAGATCGATTTAGGGGCCGATTAGTGCGCAAGGGGGAGGGCTTTTAAGATTTTTATGTTTTAGTATTGATGATGATTAACATGATTTTGATTATTGATGTAACATGTTTTATTAAAAAACTTGTTCTTGTGAGATGTTTTTGTTTATGTAATATGAAAGTTTGACTCTTGTGGTATGTAATATAGACATAAATGCTTCATAAGTGATTTTATGTATGTAGTTTGTGCAATTCATCATTATTTCATGTGATATGATTTTTTTAGAATTTTTACTATTTTTCTGATTTTTCTTGTTTTTTTTGGATTTTTTTTATTTTTCTATTAAAAATTTACGATACGATACAATACGATACAGTGTTACTATTGGGCTGACTGATACAGGTGACAATACACTACTTACAACCTTGAAAAATACCTTGTGCTAGTCAAAACGGTGTTGAAGGCACTCGATGGAACCTTGTGGGACATAATTATAATCCCATATCAATCGTGAGAGAAGAAGAGAGGCCATGCCTTGGCTATAAAAGGCCTTTTGCTTCCTGCCTTTTGAAGTAGTTCACCATAATAAGTGCTCCTTTTTCACAGGAATCATGAAAGCGTATGGGTTTTTGGAAAATCCCCAAATGCTGAATATAGCATGTGATGGTGTTTTTATGGAGATGTCCTTAGTTACAAAAATACTCTTATGGGATATTGCTGAACAAAAGTGTGAGAAATATGCGAGAAATTCTGGTGTAGCCATGTTTATTAAATCTCGCGTTTAAAACATTAATATTTGGTGTAGACATTTATCACATTATTTCAAAATATCAGTGATATATGTGACTATGGTGTAAACTGAGAATATCAAATTCTACTCCAATTGGTTGAGTTATTTAAATGCAGCTATGAATCTGCCTACTTCAGCTCATAGATTTATGATATGTAGATGGTTCAGGTCTGCTGACACAGCCTATTTCAGATCATACAGCAGTCTCCCTAGTTGCCCAATAGAGATGAAGCAACTCTATTAAACAAGAGGGCTACTTCTCAAATTTTCTATAAAAAGTTTCAGTTCTATTTATCAAGTTTGAAGAAGCCATTTGGATGCTAATGGACGAGATGTGAGTCTTGGATTATGGCATGTTTTAGTGTATGCTCTCATTTTCCTAATAAAATGACTTATTTCGTTGACTCTCCTAGAACTTTTTTTGTCCTATTGAACATCAGATATTATGCTTGATTATTTCTTTGTTCTTGGGTTAAGATACAACTTTCCTATTTTTCTTAAGGATGATCTTTTATTTTTCCATAGAATGAATCCACCTTGCATCTCTTCTCTAGTAGTCACAAAATAAGGGTAATAAAAGGAAAATAATGTGCAAAATCTTCATGAGTGTGTTTCAATTGAATCATAATGCCCATACTAGCACTTGCTATGGCAAAAATAAATGCTATATATCTATGTTTGGACATTTCATCCTGATCAAACTTCTGTTCTGTGAGCAGAATGGAGCTTTTGTTCACATAAACTTGCTCTCCACCATCTTGATAATTGGTGGTTTGTTCGCTGGTTCCACTAACTGCATAAACTGGCTAAAATTCTTCACGTGTCATGTGATATAACTCCATGGATCTAATGTAATGCTTGCATCCATGCGATCACTTTTATGGTCTCTTTGTATTAACATTTTATACTATTATTCCATCATCTGCAGTGACAAATCACAATATTACGAGTTTATTGTGATGATTATGTTTTCATCAGCATTGCATCGGACAAAAGGTGTACTCAGTTTATCATATAATGATATAAATGTAGGAAACAATGATGAAAACAAACCTATGTAATCAATATCAGAAAATGTGTATACTCTGAACTCAAAAAATTATAAACCATGAAATCTATGCAAATATGTACCAATATATTTAGGATCATCGCACACATGAAACCAGACAAAAGGATTCCTTTATTATAGATATTGAAGAGAAAAGGGATGGTTACTCCCCAAATTGGAAATATGGCCCAAAAATGCAAATTATGTGTGTGTGTATGTCTGAAGTACACCACAACCCCCCCTCCCCCCCCCCCGTTTTGCTCACCAAAGCTTGAGAGAGAGGCAGAAGA
The DNA here is from genome assembly GCF_984573655.1 of Nuphar pumila. Taxonomy (NCBI): domain Eukaryota; kingdom Viridiplantae; phylum Streptophyta; class Magnoliopsida; order Nymphaeales; family Nymphaeaceae; genus Nuphar; species Nuphar pumila. Next base: position 81,552,517 of record NC_143262.1, read on the forward strand.
CATGCCACTTTCTAATGTCAGAGAAGGGTAGTGATTCCACAAAGGTGATAAAAAAAGTCTTTGTTTCTCCCATGAAGAATCTCCACCATCATTGATATTTGTGTTTGCTCTAGAAAGGACACAAAAAACATCTGGAAGTTTGTTTCTTCTAAAGCATTTCTGTACCATCGGGTTACAGTTTGCATAACATGGTTTTTCCAAATGGCTTGAAGCCTTGAGCTAAATCAGTTATGAGTTTCAATCCACCATTTCACATTGCAAAAAAGGGTTTTAAGCATCATCCAGTTGCATCAGCTTTTACTAAGAAAGTTTGTTCTCTCCTTCTCGTATCTGAGTTCTAGTTGGTAAACCTATTCTAAGTGGGTAGACCTTGCTTTGCTTTGGCATCAAAGGGAAAAGAAAAAAGAAAGGTGTTATAACCATACACTTCATTATCGTGAAATTAGTTTCTTATGTATAGAAGCAGCTTACCTTTGTCTGCCAATTCCATATGCTGTAGGAACTTGAAGTAACTCAGAACCAGTTAGATTAAGGCAACTTAACTGGGTATCCCAGATAAGTTGAATGGCTATTAATTGAACTGGATCCTCCTTGACTAGGTGAACAATTCAGAGAATACCTGTTTATTTTTGCAATTAGATAGAGATTGTCAAATACAATCTAACTCATGAGATTGAGAGAAATCATTCATGAGACATTTGTTGCATCAATAAGTTTTCTTTATGAGAGCTATGATGTATCCCTGAATTTTGTTGATTTATCTTTTTAAATGTAGACTTTAAGCAAATTATTCATCTTCAATTTTGTTGGTTGATCTTTTCTAGTGTAAAGTTTCAGCAAATATTGTAGAATATCTGTTGATAAGAATAAGTGATTTGGTAGTTGTCATTGATATGCTGATAATGTAAGCTTCTAGTTTGATGTTTATATAATGCTTACAAATGACTCGGTAATGTATCTGTTTCTAGGATTCCGATCAAGAGATTTTGACTCAGCCCCTGGCCAATATTTAGATGGGAGTTTTAGAAGATCTGAATCTGGTTAGTATTTCTTTACGTTTATCTTTTACTACATGCTGGTGGCATTTTTTGAACACATTCAAAATTGCATGTCTTAGAAAGAGTAAATTATTTCCCTCTGTGGGAATACTAACTTGAACATGGAGAGTTCGTCAATAATGCATACAAGCATGTCCATTGGTTTGTCAATTCTGGTTTGAAGATGCCCTTGCATAGTTATTAATTTGTTTTGTGATTTAGAATTTTAGATATTTTTCTTTATGCATTCCCTATTGCGACATTCCTATCTATCTAATTCTATCTATCAGAATATGCTGCAACACCTGCCTATAGGCGGAGAGTGAGAGTAACTGATCTTCAGGGAAAAAGTTAAATAGAGGCAACTATACATTTGCAAATATTATGCATGCATGCTTCCATGTGTGGGCGTGTGTGTGTATGCATATGGAAAAGAATCCAATGTGGATTTGTGTTCACAAATGGGCCTTTTGAGAGCCTCGGATCTGAGATCCAAGGATCTCAAGGCCCTCGGAACTGAGATCTGAGGATCTCAAATGCTCAGATTTTTGGTCCAACGCCCACCCTCTCGGACTAGAAGTCCGAGGATCTGAGGCCATTTTTTGGATCTCAGATACACAGACTTGAAATTCCTATGTCTGGGAGGGGGTCATGGAAGTGTCCATGGATCTCACGGAGAGATCTGTGGTACTCAAACACCCCTTAACTCCCTAAGTTAGCAGAGCCTACCTACTCATGCATTTTCATTTAGTGAAAATTATGTTTAGCATCTGGTGATTTGCATACGGAGATCCTTTTTTATACTTGCATGTTTGATGCAAGCGCCATTTGTCTCTTTAAAATTCATTTTAATTTGTAAGCACGTTGATTGAAAAGAGAGAGAGAGAGAGAGAGAGAGAGAGAGAGAGAGAGAGAGAGAGAGAGGTAATGAAGCACAAAAGAATACAAGAGTGCTTCCATGGGCTACACTAATACAAGGAGCCACTTATGGGTCAAATACAAATCCACAATAAGTCTCACAAACACAAGCAACCAAGGGCCACAACATAAAAAATATAAATGTTATAAACTGATAAAAATGCTTGAGAACACATTGAAAATACATGGGGAAAGTGTGAAAATATCTCAAGAGAGATATAGTGCTAAATACGCACAATCACCACAAAGGGAGAGGTGCACAAAGGCATAAGAGCACTTAGAACAATGTACACAAAGGTACAAAAAGAGAACCCAAATGCAAAATATAAAGAATTTTATTGAACAAGTTAGAGAACAATGCTCCCAACCATTGAATGAGAATACAATAGGGGTTCAACCCCTTTTATAGAAGAGAGGAAGCCTTGGAGGGGCTCCCACTAGTCGTTGGAGCCCCTCCAACGGTTAGAAATCTAACCGTTGGAGGGGTTTAACGACTAGTGTTGGACCCCCCTCCAAGGTTGACTAAGTCAACATTAATAAAAGAAAAGGAAAAGAGAAAAAGAAAAAAGGAAAAAGGAAAAGAAGAAAATAAAAGGAAATAAATTACAAACATATTTACAAGTGTAAATATGCGTAAAATAAAACAAAAGATGGAAATACCTCTGAGGGTTACATAAAGGAAAAAAAAATATACATACATATACATATATATATATATATGTATACATATATGTATGATACATATATTTATATGTATCTTTCGTCATATACATATAAAAATATATGTACATAGGAGATACAATTTAACACCCTCCCTCAAACTTAGGGCGAAATGACCGAGAGTTTGCCAAGAAGAAAATTGAATCTGGGAGAGTATAGAGCTTTGGTGAAGAAATCTGTCAACTGATATTCTGAAGTCACGTATGGAAGATCTATAATTCTTTGCAAGTATGCTTCTTTAACGTAGTGGCATTCCATCTCAATATGCTTTGTGTGTTCATGAAATGTGTGATTTTTGGCAATGTAGATTGCACTCTTATTATCACAGCATAACTTAGTGGGTCCTTGAACCTGAATCCTCGTTGATGAATCCACACAATTTTCATAGTTGTAGAAGCCATGGATCGATATTCTGCTTCTGTGGATGACAGAGACACTTTTTGTTGTTTCTTGCATCTCCATGAGATTAGGGATTCACCTAAAAAAATACAAAAGTCTGTAGTGGAGTGACGGTTATTTGGGTCACCTCCCCAATCAGAGTTAGTATATGCAATCAAATTTAATTCATAGGATGAGGAAAAAAAAACTCCCTTGTTGATAGTTCCCCTTATGTATCTGATAACTCGGAGAACAACGCCCATATGAACGAATGTAGGAGCATGCTGGAACTGACTTGCAGTGTGCACGACGTGTGAGATGTTTGGCCTTGTGATTTTAAGATACATTAGAGACCCCATAAGTTGCCGGTAGGGGGTAGGATCCTTCAACAGAATCCCATCATCGATTTTCTTCTTTGAGCCCGCAATTTCAGAAGTTTCACAATTTTTTTTCATCAGTAATACCAGATCTGTCAAGAATCTCACATGCAAGTTTGGTTTGAGACAAAAAATAGCCTCTATGAGAATAGGCTACGTTAATACCAAGAAAATAAGTTAGATACCCCAAATCTGACATTTCAAACCTTTTTTTTAAAGTGTTTTTAATATCTTTGATACCCTTTATGTCACTACCTGTTATCAACATATCATTAACATACAACAATAAAATCACAATACCTGCATTAGACTTTTTGACAAACAGAGCAGTGTCAGTGTAGCATGAAACAAAACCATTTTGAACCATTACTTCATTAAATCGATCATACCAAGCCTTGGAAGCTTGTTTTAAACCATAAAGAGCTTTTTGCAAACGAATGACCTTTCCCTTTGGAACATCCAAGCCGGGAGGAACATCCATATATACTTCTTCATTAAGGTCCCCGTTTAAAAAAATATTTTTGACATCCATTTGATAAATGTTTCAGTTTTTAATAGAAGCAATGGTGATCAAACTCCTAATAGTGACCATTTGTGCCACAGAAGCAAAGGTTTATTCGTAATCAATGTCGTATTCTTGACTATAACCCTTAGCGACAAGGCGGACTTTATATCTCTCAAGAGTGCCATCACTCTTGGTTTTGACTTTATAAACCTATCTACATCCTATTGATTTCTTTCATTTTGGGAGATCTTGAAAAACCCAAGTTTTAGCTTTGTTGAGGGCTCTAAGCTCGTTATCCATGGCGTCCCTCCACTCTATTCTTTCCTTGGCTTTTCCAAAATTTCTAGGTTCTTGGTAGGAGTGAATAACACTAAGACATGCCCTATGCTTTGGAGAAAATGACTCATAGGATATAAATCTAGAAGGATTTTTCCTAGATCTTTCGGGTCTTTAGTTAGAAGATTCACTAGGGTCACTATATTTTTCTATTGCACTTCTAAAAGTACTTTTATCTCTATGTGTATAGGTGATTGGTTCAACTATCATTTCTTCTTCATGTTGGATGGGTTGTGGAGTACTTTCAGTTCTACCCACATCCTTATTTACTTCATCATCACTAAAAAAATATTCATTTCTAGATAATAGTTCAAACAAAAAAGAGTAATCGGTATTATCTTCATGAGCTTTGTGTTCTTTAAAACCACTTATGTTCTCTAAAAAGGTCACGTTTCTTGAAACATATAGTTTGTCATTTTTAATATCATAACATCTAAAACCTTTTTATGTTTCAGAATAACCCAAAAATGCACAAGGAATAGCTTTAGGAGACAATTTATCATTTTTGTCGGTGAGGACAAAACACTTACAACAAAAAATTCTTAGTCTATTGTAGTCGGGTTCCTTTTTATATAAGATTTCAAAAGGGGTTATTTGGTTCAAATTTTTGGATGAAAGCCGATTTATGAGGTAAACTGATGCAAGAGCTGCTTCGGCCTAAAATCTTTTTGGATTTTTTTTGAGAAATGAGTAATGTCCTTGTAGTTTCTATTATATGTCTATGTTTTCGTTCGGCTAATCCATTTTGTTGAGGAGTTTTGAGACAAGACCTTTGATGAATAATTCCATTATTTTTAATATAACTTTTGAAGTCATTTGAAAGATATTCTCCTCCGGAATTGGTTCTAAAAATTTGTAATTTACTATTAAATTTGTTTTGTATCAGCATATGGAAAACCTTAAAGGTAGAGAACACCTCATGTTTATGCTTGAGGAAGTAGATCCAACTATATCTTGAAAAATCATCAACATAAATAACATAATATGAAAACCCTTCCTTAGACAACGGATGCCGGTCCCCATACATCCGAATGCACAATTTCAAAAGGCTTAGTTGAAAACATAGTTCTTTGTCTAAAAGGTAAGCTTCTCATTTTACCAAGAATACAATCATTACAATTGAAGTTGTCTTTACATAAAGTTTTGGTAAAATGTAAATAAGAAAGCTTGACAATATTTGGGTTCCCAAGGCGTTTATGTCAAACATTTATATCCTTATGTTGGGCAATATTACAAAAAGATTGTTTTGGGACTTGAAGAAATTTCATAAAGTATAGATCTCATTTCCTAGAGCCTTCCCCAATCAACTTCCCGGACCGGCGATCATGTATCAAACATTTATTTGATGAGAGTTTGATATCACACCCATGATTCGATAATTGAGAGACGAAAAACAAATTTAAATTTAATTTTGGGATAAATCTAACTTTAGGAACAAAAAAACCTTGACTTTCAAAATCTCCAATTCCCTTTATTTCAAGAGAAGCCCCATCTGCCGTAGAAACAAAATAGTGTGATAAATTTTTTGAATATTTAGAAAGTGCAAAAACATTTGGAGTCATATGAAAGGATGCACCCGAGTCTAAGAGCCAAAGAATCTTACCAGGAGGAGAGAAGGTGGACATGGCGGCTCCGGAAACGGATCCTTTGAGGAGAGGTTGAAAAGCTTCCATTATTTGATTTAGAGATAATGTAGCATTGTTGGAAGTTGATGGTCCTTCCTCCTTATACTGTTGAAACGTTGTAGACATAGCCACCATATTTTTCCATTTAGGACATACCGGCTTAATGTGACCCGGTTCTTTGCAAAAGTGGCATATGATTTTGCTATAATCTCTTCTTCCATATTGTCCACCATTTTTTCTTCCTCCTTGATTTTTGTTGAAGTGAGGGGGTTTATATGTTTTGATATTATTCCCTGGTCTAGAGACGGCATAAGCACCCTATCTTCATCTTTAGAGGGAACGGCCAACACACTTTGATTGGTTTTATTCATCCCCAATCGAGTTTCTTCTCCACTTAGCTTGGTAAGTACATCTTTCAACGGAGGAGAAGAGAAAGAAGACAAGAGAGATGACCTAGTTTGCTCGAATTCGGGTCTAAGCCCGTTTAAAAAGTTGAAGAAGTGATCATCTTCAAGTTGTTTAGCCCTTAATTCAATAGCCTCTCTACTCCATTTAGGTTCTTGAAGAGCAAGTTCATCCCAAATGATGGATAGCTTGACAAAATATTCTCTAACGGACATTTCCCCTTGTTGAAGGGTCAATGCCTTCTTTTGAAGGTAATATTTATGAGACAAATCTCTCGAAGTATACGTTCTTTCGAGATATTCCCATACTTGAAAGGCTTTCTTGAACTTCAAAATATTGGCATTTATCTTTGTTTCAACGGAAGAAAAGAACCACGAAAGAATTTTGTAGTTTTTCATCTCCCATTTTTCATGTCTTTTGTTATATTCTTCAAAAGCTTTTTCTCTTTCTTCGCCATCAAGAACCTTTATTTCACCTTTATCAATAATGGTGATCTTAGGTTCGGGTTCGGGAATGGTTCTTTTAACATATCCCCAAAGACCTTCCCCTTAATGCGAGCCTCCATATTACCGGCCCAAACATGGTAGTTGGAGCCATTTAATTTGAAACCAAGTGAAAAATGGGACTCTTTTTCACCCATTAGAGAAGGAAGAATGAAGAGTATATACATACCACAAGGGATTCTAAAGTCTTTCTTGTCGTAAGAATCTTTCAAAATATTGATGGAAGAGAAGTCCCTACTTCAATCACCAAGAAGCCAAGGGCACACTTTACGAGGCACAAAGAATCACACAATCTTCAATCTCCAACCTTGCTTTGATACCATGTAAAAATATCTCAAGAGAGATATAGTGCTAAATACTCACAATCACCACAAAGGGAGAGGTGCACAAAGGCACAAGAGCACTTAGAACAATGTACACAAAGGTACAAAAAGCGAACCCAAATGCAAAGTATAAAGAATTTTATTGAACAAGTTGGAGAACAATGCTCCCAACCATTGAATGAGAATACAATAGGGGTTCAACCCCTTTTATAGAAGAGAGGAAGCCTTGGAGGGGCTCCCACTAGTCGTTGGAGCCCCTCCAACGGTTAGAAATCTAACCGTTGGAGGGGTCCAATGACTAGTGTTGGACCCCCCTCCAAGGTTGACTTAAGTCAACATTAATAAAAGAAAAAGAAAAGATAAAAAAGAAAAAAGGAAAAGAAGAAAATAAAAGGAAATAAATTACAAACATATTTACAAGTGTAAATATGCGTAAAATAGAACAAAAGACAGAAATACCCCTGAGGGTTACATGAATGGAAAATATATATATTTTTATATATATATAACAATAAATACATATATGTATGATACATATATGTATATGTATCTTTCGTCATATACATATAAAAATATATGTACATAGGAGATACAATTTAACAGAAAGATCCCCTTATATAGACCCAAAAAGGAGTCAAGAGGGCTAGTTGGGCTGTCCCAACAGCTACATTTTACAGAAAATATAAAGTAACAAAAACATAAAATAAATTTACAAATATGCCCCTACTAGGCAGTCCCTATTACAATCTGGAAATGACCAAAATACCCCTGATGGCTATTTCCTATTACATACATAATATATATACACATATGTACTATATGTACCTTAACAAGATAGAGAGAGAGCCATTTTGTCTCTTTAAAATTCATTTTAATTTTTAAGCACATTGATTGAAGAGAGAGACAGAGAGTGATCTTGCCTTCAGAATTTGAGGTGCTAAGAAGACCCATGTTGGATAGGGACATTCCACATCATATATCAAGTTTCATCTCTAACCGATACAAGCAGATCATCAAAATGTGCATTCATTTCCTGTGCCCAAAAATAATGAACAATGTATACAGATTTATTTTGATTTTTAACACACTGAGTAGGTCCTTGACATCAACTTCATTTATAACTTGGTAGATTTCATGTGTTGATCATTTCTAGTGGATATTGGCTTTTTCAGCATCAAAAACTTTCCAGAAGATGGATTTTTTAGGTTAGGCTTGGTTAATTGATTCTTATGTACTGCACTGGATTTAGTTCTGGTTATTTATTAATATTTGTTGTTCAGGTGATTGCTACTTGATCACACTGCCTCCATTTTCTCCACTCAAATATTCATATCTATAAAAGATCACTTTATTTTATCCTTTGGTATGCATATGTATGCAATGCATGGATCTGTATGATTACTATGAATAACCATGATATATGTACGGTGCAGTTGTTTCACCAACTAAATCTGAGGATTCAAACACAAGCAAGTTTGTTCCTGCATCCAGAAGAGTGTTCAAGGCTCTTAAAGATTATGCAAAGAAAGTCATTGATGTTGAATCATTCACACACAATATTGAAGACTGGATTCTTGAGAGAGCAGGTGCCAATTCCAGTGACAGTGAGCTGTTGTTTAAACCCCCTTTTTTGGTTGATGAATTGCGGAAGTTTGATTATGCATTGGAGGGGGTTGCGTTTCAGCAACTGTTTAGGATGCCTTGTATAGCTTATGCTTCTGATGAACTGAAAGAAGACAAATTTCTTGCTTTGGAAGATTTCCTTCATGCAATTGCTGATGGCCTATGGCAGACCTTTTGGAGTAAAAATGGGCCTTTGCCATTTTCTGTATGCTGTCCTCGGTACCTTGGATCAAAATTTTATACTGTTGAGAAGGCAGCCTCAAGGGGAAGGATCGGTTCATTATGTGGAGCAGCTTTACTAGCTAAAACTGGTAGAAGTTCAGAGGCTCGCTGGGATCAAGTGGTAGAACTTACACTATTCAAATCTGATATTGCACAGGGAGTTGGGTTGGGATTTTCAGCAGCAACCATAGCTGAAGCCTTATTTTATGGATTTCATTTGATCCTTTCAAGGAGCTTGAGCAAGTTTGATGCTGGTAGTAGCAATACTGTTTATTTGCTGGTCCTAGACTCAAAATTTGGAGGGGTGATAAAAGTTGGGGGTGACCTTAGTAGCTTGAAAATTGGTACAAGCAACCCTTACAAAACAATTGCCGAATGGGTTAAAGACAATGCAGAAGTTAATGTTTCTCCTGTGGATCTCATTTGGAACAAGTTCGGAAATCCAAACTGGGGGGATATTGGAACTCTGCAGTTGCTTCTGGCAACATTTTACTCCATTGTCCAGTGGAAAGGACCACCAAGGAAATCGGTTGCTACTTTAGTTGCAGATCACAATCTACGCCTCGAGAAACGTAGGATAGAGTATCGTCTACCTGAGAATGTCCATGCATCAATGTATGCCCAACAAGATACCCAGGCAGGAGAGATTGTAGAACTTGAACGTGAAGAGATGCATAGTTTTGAGAAGAAAATAACACGATTAAGACTCAACCCTGGCGATATTATGGTATTGGAGGATCCTCAAGACCAGAAAAGTTTCCAGATACATGAGATTCTGGTCAGTGGGAATTACTTATCTTATAGTGCCATTTTTCTAGGACATCCAGGTGAACTATTAACCATCTATGTAGGTTCACATCCATCACGGTTGAAGCCTTCATGGGAGGATATGAGCCTGTGGTATCAGGTGCAACGTCAGACTAAGGTCCTGAATATCATGAAGCAACAGGGTGTGTCAAGCAAGTTCTTGCCAGAGATTGTTGCCTCTGGTCGGATGCTACATCCTGGTCCGTGCCAGAAACAGGGTCCCAGTAGTAGGTGTGATCATCACTGGTGTGGAACCCCTGTTCTTGTTACATTTCCTGTTGGGGAGCCGCTTTCATCTATTGTTGCACGTGATGGTCCATTTTCCTCCGAGGAAGCTTTACGCTGCTGCAGAGACTGCTTGTCTGCATTGAGAAGTGCTGCATCAGCTAACATCCAGCATGGTGACATCTGCCCTGAAAACATAATACGAGTTGATACTTCTAATGATGGTAGCAGATTTCGTTACATACCTGTATCTTGGGGGCATGCAGTTTTGGAGGACAGGGATAGCCCAGCTGTAAACTTGCAGTTTTCTTCCACTCATGCTCTTCAACAAGGAAAACTGTGCCCTGCGTCAGATACAGAAAGCCTTGTGTATCTCCTGTATTTTGTCTGTGGTGGTCTGATGCAGCAGCAGGATTCAATAGAATCAGCTCTGCAGTGGAGGGAGAGGTGTTGGGCTAAACGGTCAATTCAGCAGCAGCTGGGTGAGGTTTCAGCACTGCTGAAAGCATTTGCTGACTATGTTGACAGCCTATGTGACACTCCATATCTTGTAGATTATGATATATGGTTAAGGAGACTAAACAAAGTTGTGAATGGAGGAGCAGATAGAGGAAAATTGGTGGACGCAAGTTTGGCAGCGACACCTAAAATGGAGGATGTAGCTGAGTCATCAGGGACATCTGGTGGGCCTTATTGATTCTAACAGGAATTACCTTTGCAATGTCTCCTGTTCTTTCTTTGTAACACAGGTTTCCTTTTCCTTTTTTCTTTTATATACCTGCATGTCTTCCAAATATGTTTTCTGGTGTGCTTTGATCTTCTGTTTGCATTCTCCAATTGTTTTAAAATTGATGTATTGATTTAATTATTTGTTGCCATGGGAAAATTCCCAAACCGGATTCAAAGCTGGTCTGAGCTTGCACTGAGAATGGGCAAATGTGTTAATCTCTTTCATTTGTATCCTTGGATGTTTTGGATGTTTCACTTGTTTAATGTATACTACTGTAAATGTTGTACTTGAGTATTCTCTTTTCTTGTGGTGTTTACGAGTTTGCTAAGCATGCCAGCGATATGCATACATGTTACATTCAAATGATTTTCTCTTGTAGATATACAAATCTACTGTAGCCAATGCGGAATGATCAGTTTGGAATATTACTTCCAATTATCCATACATATATCTTTGATCGTTTGAAAATTCTTGTGATACTATTATAATTTTTGACAACAATTGAGGTTTCAAGCCTTATCCCAACTACATGGGGTCTGCTGTACAAGTCTTGCTCCATTCCTGTCTATCTAGAGAGCTAAAACTTCTTGAATTTACAATCTTTCATGTTACATCTAACTGCCTCCTTTCAAATCTTTAGTGGTCTTCCTCTTTTCCTATCTCGTACTTGTACCATGTTAACTTTTCTCACAAGCACTGAGAATTCTTGGCACCAACAGGAGCTCTGCCTGTTTGGTAGGAGCATCTAGTGCACGTCACCTTGTGTTGGGACTTTGCAGGTTTAAAACCCAATGGTATAGTTGTATAACTGGTAGGGGTCTGCTTAACCCCATCTTGCCTTTCAAAAGAAAAAACTGTCAGAGATCTTCGTGCAACAGTTTCAAATAATCATAAATTAACTTCACTTATTTTATCAGTCTGGCTCCTGCATTTTAATATATTCATTTCTAAATTTATCTTTTATTGTAACCTCATACATCTACATACATGAGGTATACTGACATGATATTTAGAAAATAAGGGCAAATGTCAATATATCACAATATTATAAAAGAAATTTACAACTTTTTTTTCATTTAATTAATTTAACAAGAGAAAAACCTTGGTTCAACCGGTGGGGCTCAAGAGAGAATGACGTTGTATGGCCATCCTTCAAGTGGCTTAAAATCCCTTGAATGCCCCCTCGCCTACCAAGGGCCCTGTTGCTTCAGCCTTGTAGTAATCTACGTACTCCCCATGTATCGAACTCTCAACATCCTTTAACTTGAACACCTTAGGACAGCCCACCTAGCCAGGTGTATTAGAGCTCTTTTAGCTGTCATTCGGATGTCAGGGGTCAAAACCTGGTTTTTAGCAAACCAGGTTAAATAACCTATTTGGCTGGCCAAAACCCAAAACAGGGTTTTATCACCCCCCCCCCCCCCCCCCCCAAAAAAAAAAAAAAAATGGTACATGGTTGTATAATTGGTAGGAGTCTGCCTAACCCCAACTTTCTCTCGCAACCATGAAAACAATTTTCATTTAGGGCCATGTAAACATGCCCCAAACCCGAATACGGAAGGTAGGGATGCAAACAGTTTGGATCCGGAACAGCTAAATACATAAGGATTTGGATTGGACTCATTGTGAAACCCCCATCCTAGATCCGACCCATTTGCGTCCCAATGGATGGTAGGCTGACCCTATGGAGCAGCCGGCTGGTGCTTTTACTAATAAAATTCAAAGGTGAAAAGTATGGGGTCATTCATTCTCAGCCGTCATCTACAGCTGACTTTTTTTTTCTTAGGGCCTGTTTGGTTACAAATCTAGAAATTTAATTTTCTGGTTTCATATTTATATAGGTTTTTAAAACATCAATTTTTTTAGTTCTGAAAAATTACAGTGTTTGGATGTACAACAATTGAAAATATTATCCAGATTTTCATTTTCCTCACGTTTGGTTGGTTGCCTGAAATTGTTGATTTTTTCTTGCGACTGCCAGCAAATTATATGACATGACCAAGCAAAGTTCAATCCTCTAAGCACCCAGTTCAGAACTTTGATACAAAAGAAATGAAAAGGTAAACAGTTGCACTAAAAAAAAGTAAACAGTAAAATAAATGAAAAATCTAAATACATGCTAATTTACGAGTTGCAATTGGCATTTCTTTCAGACGTTACAACAAATAGGTGGGGCACAAGCTCTGATTCCTCATATGGCATGTATTTAGATTTTTAAAGGCAAGCTGGGGTTAGGCGGACCCTTACCAGAACAACAGCCACCCCATATGGCAGAGGGATTCGATCCTGAGACTTCAGCTTGACACAGGACCCCGCTTACCACATGGGATACCACCTCGGTGCATTTTCGGATATGTTCTTTCTGAAAACTTTCCTAGTTTTAGGGAAATCCAGCTATACATTGGATTTACATCATTCAGGTTTTTATAAAATAGCCCAATTTTTAATTATCTATTATGTCAAAAAAATAATGTATGTTTTTTTTTTCTTAATACCTAATTTATCAAGATAAGCGGGTCGTCTAAGCAAACAGGCCCTTAGAGTAACGGGTAATGTCACTATCGACCTATACGTATCATATTAGCATAAAATCACCCCTGAATCAGTTATTTTTTAATAAATATAAAAAATATTAAAAATATTAAAAATAATTTTTATTTTTTTAAATATTATTTTAATGTTTTTAACATGTGTCACGTCCTAATTAACCCATAATGTTTTTTATTATTTTTGGACCGATACAGAACAATTCACTTGAGCACCGGTACTGGGCCGGATATAGCTGAGTCATTGGCAAAACAATTCAGGACCGATACTGACAACATTGGGACACACATGCATGGAATTTATGACAAGGATGCCTATTGAAAGGTCGTTAACATGCCCACCCTTTTAAGGGCAGGCAGAGGCAGGCAACCCCTCTCAATACTTTTCTTGCGATAGGTGATCCCCATGCTAAGCCTGTAAAACCTATAAATTTTCAAGAGAAAATAAATAAAGGAATTAACTCTTTTCGAGTTAAAATTGATGTTTTTATCTTTTATTGTCAATTTTGTGTGTTTTATACGTTTTATTTAATCTTTCAGACAAATAAGGGTAAAATGGTTATTTTAATAATGGTGATAAATAAAATATTAAATTTAATCGTTTTAATGAGTCACAAACTCATTTAGGTGTTTTTAAGGTGTTTCAAACTTAACACGACATATTTTAATGGTTCTCAAAATATTTTCATAAAAAGGGTATTTTAGTCATAAGATTAACCTTGGAAAAATATTTTAATTAAATAAAGTATTTTTTAAACCAAATAGTTTAATTCTAGTGTTATTTTATTTTATTTTTATTTACTTTTCCTATTTTATTATAGAAATTCTTTAGTTTTATTTTATTTATTTATTTTCAAATGGTTTTTCATTTTTTTTTCTTTTATTTAAGTTCCTCCGGTCGGGCCCGAACTGGACCTAATGATGCACCCGTAAATGCCCTAACATGCAAACTCTCATTTCCATTCTTCCTCATTTTTTACTATTCGCAGCCGCCCCTGAGTCTTCTTCTTCTCCTTTTTCCTCCCCCGTCGATAGGTCACTAGAGTCGCGCCGTTGCCGACACCCCTACTGGCCGACGTTCCTTTTCCCTTCTCCCCTTCCCCATCGCAGGCTGTCACCGACCTCCTCCTTCTCTTCCCCGTCAGAGTACCGGCCAATGGCCGACCCTGTGTCGCCGCTATGAGCCATATCTACGAAGCCGCCTTTCCCTTCCTCTCTTCCCTCTTTTCTGCTTCCTCCTTCCCTTCTTCTTTCCCCCCTCTTCCTTTTTTCTCATGTGTTTCCCCTTCGTTCGAGCATCAACCGGAAGCCTTCAACACTACGACCCTCGTTGCTGTCGTCCACTGCAGTTGGCTACCATTGCATGACCCTTCGACTCCGACATCTAAAGCTACAGGACCGCCTGACCTCACCCTCCTTGTGCAACAAGCGAATAGCCTCTGTTGCAGCTTCACCGCCAACGTCGGCGAACCCTCGTGAGCCGTTGCACCTTGTCTGAATTCTTTCTTTCTTTTTCTCTCCTCTATTTAGCAATACGTGCCCATTTACCATTATTTTTGTTTTTGGGGTTCAATTTCCCTGATCTAGACAGAATCTGAGCCAATGTATGTGGCCAAATCCTTATTCTTGCCAAAAAAAAAATGGACCCAACTGGGGTTCACTGCTTCGTAGGATTGCATTCAGATTTTTTTCTCTTTCTTTCGTTTCTTGATGCATGCCTCTAATTAGGGTTTTCCCAAAATTTTTACAAAAAACCTTTGTTTAGAACTCGAGCCCCAACTGATCAGAACCTTTTTCCTTTCTTGTTGAATCACATATGTGCGTGAGATTTGATCTCTTACCTGTTGTTTTTCTTTTTTTTTCTTTTGTTTTTTTTTTTATTAATGGGCTGAATTACATATATACTGTTGATTTAATTTTTAGTCGGTAATTCTTATGTTTCTTTTATGCTGACAGACTCTTAATGTTGTCATAGTATAGCCTATGCACTCGATTCTTGGCATTGGGAATCATGCAAGGTTGTTGTGCATAACAGTAGGGATACCTTGGCAGCATCGATTTCTTTCTAATTTGGTTTCCGTATTTTGGATTGGATTTTTAATAAGTATACATATATATTTTGTTAAATTTAAGTACCTCGATGTGTGTGCCATCACTGGGTTAATGCACAAGTAGCGTGCGACCATAAGGTGTTGTCCAAACTTACTTTGAACTTGTTAGTGTGTTGTTTTGAGGTTTTCGCCACTCAGGTTATCGATTTGTGTTTTGATTCTTATCGCCCATGAGTGAAAGCATATTTAGAATTTATCATTGTGTGTGTAGTTGTAGTGCTCTTTTCTTGTGAGAGGGACGAGTATACCGTGTCGTGTGGCATTGCACTGAACTTTTAGGATCTCGAATTTCGTTTTACTTTTCGTCGCATAAAAAATATAGGATTTCTAAACTAAAATTTTAGAATGTTATTCATGTTGTATGATAGAAATCTAAAAGTTAACTTACACGTAGACTGAATCAGTAGCACAGATACATTGCTAGAAATAGTTTATAATTGTATTGCATTGTATATATAATTGTGCATTGCAGGTGCATAGCTGAGCTAATTGTGCGATGCTTAGTGTTAAGCATCACATGCGCTTAAAAATGCCATACAAAAAGAAAGAAAAAATGCAAATACAAATGCAAAAGCATGCAAATCGGGTAACTACCCATAGTAAGTAAGTGGCACAAGCGCACCACAGGTTAATTACTTTCTTAAATGCAACACTCTCTTGATCACACACTCACTTAGTTGTAGATATCTAGGACTGTTGACAATTATAGTTTGGAGACCATGCTGAACATTGTTATAGTTAGCAGGATATTGAAGTGTGTTTGCTATAGGTACATGTTTAACATTGTTGTGAAATGAATGGTTGACTGTATTGCATCAAATGCTTGCATGACATTAATTTTTATTGAACTCGCCATGCATGTGAAATTTGCATCATAAAGACATGCCTAAAATAAATGTATCATGCTTGTGATGATGATTATATTTTCTGTATATCTTGTTAATATGTGTAAGTATGATGTGATGTGTTTTGCGCATAGAATAATAAAATTATCTATGCATGAATAATAGCTCATGTTAGTGCATCTTGTGTTAAGTATGTTGAGATTAAATTTTGCATGAAGTCATGTTAGAATTGAATCATGTATGTGAGCATGTATAGTTGAATTATGACATGATAGGGTCATGCATGGAAGTGAATACAAATTTGTTATAAACATGCATGAGAGCATGTGAATTTGAATTATGCAAGTGGCATAAACTTTGATATCATGCATGAGAGCATACAAATTTGAATTATGCAAGTGAGATAGATTTTTGTATAATGCATGAGAGCATGTAAATTTAAATTATGCAAGTGACATAAACTTTGATATCATTCATGAGAGCATGTAAGTTTAAGTTATGTAAGTGACATAGACTTTTGAATTCATGCATGAGAGCATGAAAGGGTTATCTTGTAAGAATATAATGTTTGGTTCTGACCTATGATTTAATAATAAAGATAACCCCAGACCATGAGTCAATTTGAGACGTCAGCAAGGCTGGGCTCTCTGAGATGACTGAATCCGTTATGTTCTCGTATCCTCTCGGGAGAGAAAAGGGCGGTACAAGCCTCGTGGGACATGTGTTTCGAGGACTGAAGGAGCCTCTTGTCCTCGTCCCACGAAAGTTAAGGGACAGGTCTACCAATGAATCCTAGGTGGAAGGACCACAACTCTGCAGAGTTAGGGATGCATGCCCGATTTTTTGTCAAAGATTTTGGTTTGGCATAGGCCAAGACTTGGGACCATGGGTCTGTTCTCCTAACCACTACACTAAAGAGTTGAATCGCTCGAAAAAGAATCAGTTAAGTTATAGGAGGGTGATAAAAAATACATATAATAATGAATACTTTTATAGTTGTTTCTAGATGTCTATACCTTCTTTTGTACCAGATGAGTTTGAACAACAAGAGAAACAATTAATTAGATTTTTAAGATAACTGCTTCCATATGCATAATCATATATTGTGAACATGTAGAGACTTTTAAGTTTGCATGATTATTGCATATGAATTTTGTTACATGTGAATTAAAAAAATATGTTTATGCTTGGTTACATGATTTGACCTATTTTTACAAGCAAAGGGCTTGGTTAATGCACGTGAGGTGCTTGTGTGTGCGAAGCATATGAGAAGGGTCAAGACAGGACTTGTTCTATTATTATATTTGAATACAAAATATATACATATTCTGATAAATGACATGTGAATTTGTAATTGAAATACTGCATGCCTTAGTTATAAGTTGAACATGAGCGTGTTTTTTTTTAGAATAAAGAAAGTGAATGATGACATTACATAATATATTGCACTTTTATTTTACTTTGGAGTATGCTATAAATTGTTAGTTTTATTCAATTATGCAAATGATTATCATGTATGTGAATGATTATGAAATTGAATGCCATGAATTAAAATGAGGATGATTTTGAGTTTTCATGCATACAACTGATGTAATTATGAATGTCATGAAATGAATGATGGTTTATGTGATTGAATATCATGTTCTTATTATGATATGGATTCTCTTGACTCTCATGTCTAAAATAATGAGAATTACACTTGATTGCATCATTTCAACTTGAATTACATTCTTCAAGTTTAGTTTTGGTTTCCTACGGGCATGTGGTTGATGCCATACAATTTTTACATATAACATCATAGAGGAATGAAGCGAAGCGTAGGTTGTTGCGTGGCTGAAGACTCCACTCTTACCTAATATGATTCCTAGAGGGATCAAGCAAAAGTTTTGAGATAGTTAAAAACTTGTGTAAATTTTATTTTTTGTTTGAATCTTAAATTTAAAGAAGTGTAATATTTTGGAATGAGAACATTTTTAAATTCGGTCATTTCATTCCTGTTATGTTCTTGCATATGGTCTAGAATTTTAATTATCTATGTAACTCTTCAATTATCTTAAATCTTGATACATTTTGTCTTCTTCATTTTATTTTTCACATGTGAGAAGCCTTTAATGTAATAGTCTCAATCAAATTGTGTCTATAGATGATTTTGTACTCGATTTGATATTGTGAGGCTAAGATATACTCGCGCTTGCGCTCAGATGGGCCGTCTAGTATTTGAAACAGTTGAAATGTGGTCATAGATGAACTTGTTGGTATATTACTTTTAGGAAACATGTGAATTATTTATATAAATAAAAAGTTTTACATTTTTATCAAAATTTGGGGTTTGAAATTTTTTTAAAAGGTTGAGTTTTTTTAAGAACGTTATAAAGCCATAGATGGGACCCCATGTTTGGATAGAGGAACCAATGTCATCAGTATCGCTGTGAATCAGCCGATTTGTATTTGTATCGTATCAACCAAAACATCAATATGAAACCAAACTACTTTGCTTATTTTCAAATTAAATTTAAAATTGATTACAATATTTTTTTTTAATATATTTTTTTACATGTATAATTTTTTGGTTAAAAATGAGCCCATTCACCCTGATTCGGTTCAAAATCAGAATCGGCCAATTCCCTGAATCAATTTCAGGGTGAGATAGATTCTGACAATATTTTGAAGGGTAAGAGAGGAATTGTAATAGGATGGGTTTCATCATACATTCAATCCTAGCCATCCAGTAGAACCACTTAGCCATTGATTGGATGGCTAGTATTGAATGTATGATGAAACCCATACTATTTCAAATGATGGGATCCATTTTCTGGGAAGGGAAGGGGTATGCTGGAACCCATCCTATTTGAGGTGATGGGATCCGTTTGGGGCCGGGCCGGGGGGTTACCATAGGTAAGCTGGGGTTAGGCACCAGTTATACAACTATACCATTGGGTTTTAAACCTGCAATGTCCCAACACAAGGTGACTTGCAGTAGCTGCTCCTAACAGGCATGCATAAATTCCGTTGGTATTTCTTTTTTTAGTGTATTTACTTGCAAGAAGGCGACCAGCGTGAAAGTGGTAAGCCTTGTCCATAGTGATATGTACCAAGAGGTTCTTAAAAAAATTGTGATATTTTTGTTCAGATGTTTCAAATGGTCAAAATATCACGATATTTTTTATAAATTTAAAAATAGTATGATTTTTTCCAAAACATTTAACTTTTTTTATGATTATGCTTTAGAAAAAAATTAGCTTTTTTATATGTTATTTTATTTTTATAACTTATTCATTTTAGTCACTATTTTGTCGAGAAAATGTGTAATTTGTGAAACTTTTTAAATTTTCATGGGATATTTGATGTCACAATGGACATCACAATTTTGAAACCCATGGATGCTTGTCTCTTACTGCAAAGCCAGAGCTGGATGTACCCTCAGGTTGGCTAAGGAGATTATGCGGTTTTTGCACCAAAGAGTTGGCAGGGGAGAGATGTGCTTTTTTTTATTATCTCATAAATTTTTTTTGTCCGTATCACCATCCATTGTCCGTCAATCGTAGTACCATCAACTAGACAAAAGATTTTTTTTTAAGGCAATCTGGGGTAAGGCAGACCCCCACCGGTTATTATTCAAAGACGTATCACTGGGGTTTGAACCTGCAATGTCCCACCACAAGGAGACATACACTGACAGCTCCTACCATCCACGGAGCCCCCCGGTGGCGGAGCCGCCGGTGGTAACAAGACAAGATGATGACACCGTTAATGTCATGATTTCTTTTTTTCCGGCAAATGTCGGCAGCCAAATCTCATGGAATTTTGATTTTTTTTATAAATCTCAAGTTTTCAGCAAACAATTGAATTAAAAATAAAACAAATTTAAATTATTTTTAGGAAGATTATATCAAAAAATTTAAAAATTCAGAAAAAAACATTTTTTGCTGATATGTACCGAAAAAACAGCCAGGTATTTTCTTGTGTTTTGTCGCATGCTTTGAACCGATCATTTCTGGCACCGGCTCGCTGATTGCTACAAAGAACAAAGGTGATGATGGACGGTGGTGAGGCCTTATCAATAGTGGATGGTGATAAGGCTTATCACTTGATCCCCTTTGATTTCGTACATCCGCCAACTAGGGCTGGTAAACGAGCTGAGCTTGAAGTGTTCAAGCATCACTCATTATTGTGGCGAGCCAAGCCGAGTTGGTGCTGACTTGTATCATAAAAAAATACATTGGTTTAGAGCTATAAGAAATAGAATTATAAAAAAATACATGTAAAATATATCTAAAATCTATTTTTTAATAATTAACGAGCTTATATAAGTTGAGCATAACTGAGTACTCAGGATTAGAGACCTAGCCGTGCTGGCTCTGCTTGCCGTACTTATGATCACTGTCCATGAAACTTCATGGGCCTATCCCTTGCCCCCAAGGAGTCACCATGCTTCGGCTTGCTCAAGGGATGACGCCCATGAGATTTGAACCTAGATCGCCTACTCAGTGATTTGGGTCTCATCCCACTACACCAAACTCCTTTGGGTCCTTAGACGAGTATCTATTGTTCATATTCAGCTTGCCGAGCTTATTTTACGAGTTTGAACGAGTTCTTTGCGAGCCGAACATGAGCCGAGCGAGGAGCCGCTCACCGTTATGTTTTTTACATATTCAGCAGCTGATCCAAATTCCAATTGCTTATGCAATGGGAACGCATGTGAGCTGTGGAGACACAATGGGAACGGCTGCAGTCTCTTCTCTTTGGACCCAATTTGTGGATCCCACATCTAACTCCCCGGACCCAAAAGTCTGGGAAGTGTTGTTGGATTATTCAAACAGGGTAACCAAGATTTGGTGGTGAAAGATCAGGCAGGATAATTATACCACCATAATGTGGAAAATAAATTTGGGCAGGACCCGCAGATCAGGTCCTATTGTATGTAACCGATCCATTGATTATATTCAATCCATGCCCCATATCTCACTTGACGGAGATGTTCACCGTCCTCGTTCTCATTGCTCCCAAGTGAGATGCACGGTTTTCAAGTGAGGAGTTCGGATCAGGTGCCACATGATGGCACAAAAAATTTGTGCCTTACGTATCTGATCACCATCAGGGGAATAAGGCCTGTCCTGTCAGTTGTGGGCCCAAGACCTAATGGAAGGTGATCAGGCGCGTAAGGCACAAATTTTTGTGCCATCATATAGCACCTGATCCGGACTCTCAAGTGAGATGTGCCGTTGAAATTAAATATTAACCATTGATTGATTATATACAACATTTATGCCCTTCCAACCATAGTGACAAAAGTATAAAAACGGCTAAATATCGACAGCCAAAAAAATTGCAAGAAATTGATTTTTTTTTAAATCTCACATTTCTTCGACAAAATCTCAGCAATAAAAAATAAATTTAAATACAAAAAAATTAATTTTACAAGAAAATATAATAATATATTATTTAAAAATAAAAACAGGGATTTTTATAATAAATAGTCAATAAAAACATAAATATCACGTTTAAAAAGTGATATTTATTATTTTTTTTTATGAAAGACTTGCGAGAAATCACCATTTTTAACTTTTGGGTAAATTCTCACTATATTTTCACGAGATTTTCGAGAGCCAAATCTGACTCAGCCCACTATGAGCCAAGTTTGGAACAGTGCTTTAGGCCCTGACTCATTAGCTATCAGACCAAAACTCAGCTCGTTATATAATGAATTGGCGCCTGTGGGCCCATGGGCTACTAGCCAACCTAGTGGGCCTAAGTTACTTTTTTTGTGTGTATAGGTTATGTTATATATATAAAGTAAAATTATATGAAAGTCTGAAAAAATCTATAAGACAATTAATATTGACTCAAATCCTCTTTATAGTAAAGTTGCGATGAATTATTTTTATCGCAAATTTCCGTTGCTAAATATCGTTTTTCTTGTAGTGATTGTCTCCAAACATAAACACATCACTGAATAAGAAAAATCTTGTTCTAGCACTAACGGGGCTCAGCGTGGTTGGTAGGAGCTGTCAGTGCAAGTCTCTCCGTTGTGGGACATTGCAGGTTCAAAACCCAGTGGTACATTGAATAATAACTGGTAGGGGTATACCTAACTCCATCTTGCCTTTCAAAAATAAAGTTTGGTTCAACCAGGCTCTGCCCCAGGCTGTTCCCATGCCGCCCTTAGTTGGTTCATGGTCGGGCTTAGTTGTATTTTTGGTCATTGGTAGCCGTCTATCGCTCAACAAGATCAACCAAATCAGACTTTTTTTTTAGATAATTCAAAAGAAACGACCTCTAGTCAGCAACCACACATTGGCCGGGCTTTAGTTGGTAAAACCCTTGAGGTCTTCACAGCCTATCAGGGATTTCACCCGGCTTTGACCTTGTGCCAAGGGATGCTCCCCATAGCTTTTGAACTTGTGACTTCCTGTCAACTCGGTGACATTCACAAGTCGCTCCAACTATATCAGTGAGACCCAAACTTGGACTAAAAGAGAAATTTGCAATTTTTAATTGGATAATGCAAATAATAACTTGTATTTTGTCTCGTAGTGTGGCTGTTGTAACCATAGTGACAAATCTATGCGAGATTTATGAAAATCTTGGGAAAATATCCCTCCGAAAGGTCAAAACAATAAGTTCTCACGATATTTTCAATTTCTCACGTGTTTTTCATAAAAACACAAATATCATGTTTTAAACGTGATATTTATGTTTTTATCGGCTATTTATCGCTAAAAAACCATGTTAGTTTTTTTTATTTTTAAATAATTTTTATTTATATTTCCTTATAAAAATTATTTTTATATTATTTATTTATTTTTTATTGCCAATATTTTGCCAAAAAAATGGCGAGATTTTCAACGTCTCGCAAGTTTTTGGCTGCCAATATTTTGCGTTTATAAGTTTTGTCATTGTCGTAACATTGTCTTGATTGGAACGGGCAATGAATTGAAACGAGGGCCCTCAACTTGCATGAAGTGACAAATATCACGCTTTCTTCGAAAATATCATGAAAATTTCATGATATTTTGTCGGCCTTATTTCTTTTCTTCAAAATATCATGATATTTTGAAACTATCAAAATACCTTTTTCACTATTATGCTTTTATCTTATGTTTTTATCAGTTATATATTAAAAAAATGGTCTCTTGTGTTTTAGTATTTTATTATTTTTACATATATTTTTTAAGATGCTGAACTTATTATTTTCAGCTGATATTTAATGTAATGGATCTGAATGCTCCACATCGTGTGCGAGGGCCAATGAGAATATTCTTTTTTTTTTCTTTTAAATTTTCCACCCTTTAAAATATTGCCCTCTTGCACGAGGGATGCATTTTTCAATATGGCATTTTCTTATTTGCTGTTGGTTAGCTGGCCAAATTGCAAGTGTTATATATATCTATTGCCTGCCGAAACAGTTAAAATATATATATATTTTTTAAAAGCCCAGTCCTAGCCCAGCCCCTATTCCATATGAAATAGATTTTTATCCATTTTTTTAGCCCAGTTAGTCCTAGCCCAGCCCTGACTGCAGCAAATAGTTTGATTTGTCCATATGAAATAGATTTTTATTAATAATTGTAGCCATTTTTTATTTTATCTCAAAAAAAAATTTCTGGGGGCGCTGCCCCCAACCCCCGACTATCACACCAATTTTTTTTTTGCTACAACCCTGTTTGCGTCCCCCAGCCCCCCCCCCCTCACATGAATCCTAGCTATGCCACTATATATATATATATATATATATATATATATATATATATATAGAGAGAGAGAGAGAGAGAGAGAGAGAGAGAGAGAGAGAGAGAGATGGGTCACTGCTAAACCGCTTGCTAAATGGTTTTTTTTAGCTTTTTCGGTGCTTTTTACGCGGTTTCCGTTCTATAAATGTGTTTGAGTATGGTCCATTTACTAAGAATTCATACCTGGATCATGTGTTTTCTATAAAAAAAAATGATGTTTGGAGCCTCTAAAATTTACAAAGATTTTGGACAGTTGATTTTTCAAACTTTATAAGAACCCACCCATGTCTTGGAATCAAACGCTTCAAGAGTTGATACCTATAAAATAAAGTACATAGATCACATTTGTATGGTCAGAATTAAAAAAAAGAAGAAGCCCAATAAACCTATTTACCACGTGGTTTAGCACCAAATGATTAATATGGCTTAGTTAAGACAGAACAAGATCTTACTCCAGCCGTACATCTCCAGCTTCAATATTTCATGTATCACGTGACCAATATCTTCTTGAACCGAATTAATAAGCAAGAAAATAATTTATTTTATTAAAAACAAAATAAATGAAAAAGAAAAAAAGTAACAAAAAAAATTGTAGGTAATGAGTTTGACTATGGAAGAAAAGCGTGTGCAGCACTGCAGACTGCAGAGGTAGGTGAAACACCTTCTTTTATATATTTTTTTAATTTATTATTTTGTATTTCACGTGCATGCTGCAAACGAATCCAAAATAACCTCAAGTCCTGGTCAACTCTTTCGCACATTTTTTAGTCAATTAAAGGATAGTCAAAGTAGGTAGGCAAGGTTAGTGGACCCAACCAAGTCAAACAAAACGAGCCAACAAGCTAAACAAGCCCGTACTCAACCCAAGTCATGGTCAACTCTTTACATCGAGATATGGGAAAAGCCATTTGAACAGTAAACTTATCTTGTATATGGGTTAGTGCTTATACTTTCAAGGGTCAAACTTGGCTTCCATGTGAGGAGATCCAAAAGGTGGAACTGTTGACCAAGTTTTACTATTATCATTATCAGCATCAAGATTATCTTAAGCACATGTGGTTGTGGTTATCGAAATTGTTTTACCATTTTATGTTCATTTAAATTACACCTTAAATAAGGTTGGGCATCGGGTACCTAATGCGACCCAAACTCAAATTTTCTGGTATTGGCATAAAAAGCGTTGACCCGAATAAAATTTGGGTTGACTTGAACCTGGCCTGAGTACGATGCGGGCTGGGTTTGGGTCATGATTTAAAGAGTATTCCCTCCTTTGCATGGCCTATACTCTCTTCCCGATCAACAAGCAATTGTCGATTACTTGACCCGTTCTGGCTTTTTTGTACGGTACCCAACCCGAACTGTAAATAAATTTCTAAAATTATGTAGGTCTGGATTCAGGATTTCATTTTTGTGATTCAGCAAAACCTGAACCCGATAATTTGTTATTTGGGTGGGTTTGGGTACCTGACGTGTTGATCCCTAGATGGGTCTTGTTTGAGCTACCTACTAAATCTCAAATTCGATAAGAATTGTGTTCACTTTGGGCTTAAATAGGGCAAAAATAAGATCTCAGTGGAACATGACCTATTCATTAGTTAGACTTAACAAAAAATGACTATATTATACGACAAAAATGATGTGTTTTATCAAATCCATCAAATATACAATTGTGCATGTTCTCAGTTTTTTCTTGATGCTTTTACTTTTACAGGGGCAAATTTCTGATTTTTGCACGCATGACGCTAAAATAATACACCCATGAAACTCATCAACAAAATCGTATATGAAGTTGTGATTTTCTAAAAAAGATTACGAAATTTTAAAAAAATTATGAAACTCCTGATGAGTTTTGTGCGATCACTTGTGAAAATCATAAATTTTGTGCAAGTTTGATAATTACAAAATTAATGACAAATATCACACGAAGTATTGCAAAATTTTAAAAAATTATGAAAGTTCGATATTATAAAATTTTGTATTCGCATCGCATCTGTATTACAAATTTTTTTTCTTGCAAAATTTTGTCACATATAAATGCACATTTAAATTTTTTGTCCTCGTTTGTATATGAAAAGAGTGGTAACCTCAATCCTCCTCCTCTTCCTCTAGAACCCTAACCCTTATGGTGATTCCCGTGAAAGTCGTTCGCTTCACCTCGTGCAAGTTTGCGGTATTTTTTTCCTCTACATCTCTCGTTAGCTATTAAGGTGAGTTCTATAAAATATATCCACTATTTTGTATCTTTTTATTTTTCTTTACAACATAGTTTTCTCTTCTTTTTGTTTAGTTGTTGTTGTGGACTTATTAATGTTGTGTATCAAGTTGCCAAAGCCTGCAAAGTATAAGGGCACTCGTAACACAAGAGATCTCAATAATTTTACTTGATAGACCAGTACCTCGAGGTTGCAGATATTGTGGAAGGTGCAAATATGTTGTGGATGTTACCCTATTTAATATGTAATATTTGTCATCAGATTTATCATTTAGGGTTTACGATCTTTAGAGTTTTTCTTCTATAGTTACTTATTTTTGTTTGTTTCTTGTCAATATTTAGTGATTTTGTCAACATTAACATATAAAAATGGAGGCTATATGGTTGATATCATATGCAAAAGTCAACACCAATATGCATCATGGAGTTTGCCTTTAAGTAGCATCTTGCCACATAAAGAGAGATGCAATGAAGATATTGGCACGTTATTTTCTCATCTAAACAATTTTTACTTACATGTGACCATGAAACTTTTTCATGAATCAAATAATGCATGATTTTGTGATCTTTTCTTCAATTGATGCATTATTTATAAAGTACATAGAAGTCTTTTAGCCATTATAACACATGCATTTGATCAAATTATGATTATATAATAGAATAATGAAGAACATGAAAGTCTTCTAACCATTAGAACACATGCATTTGATCAAATTGCGATTATATAACAGAATACAAAGTTCATGAAAGAATATGCTTATGTCTAGCATAGGAGAAAATGATCTTGATATTTATGTGTCTAATGGAATACAAAGTCCATTAGAACACATGCATTTGATCAACTTATTTTTCGTTTTCACATAAAACTAATTACATATAAGTTTGTTTTGTTGTTCAATTTATAAATCTTCATGAAAGGGTTGAACTTTTTATCTGTCGAATGCACTTATTAAATTTTATTTTTCAGATATTGGGTTATCCTAGCAAACCTTTGTAGTTTACATAATGTTTTTCTAATTGAATACTTCTTTTTTTATTGTCTACAAAGTATAATGTTTGTTATTTAAATCATAGGTAACTCACTATGTCTAAACGTGATGCAAGTAAAGGAGTCAACGATGAGTCACTCGATACAATTGTAGTCTCTGAGACTGAAGAGGGTCCGATGAATCCAAAATACAATGAAGTGTTACTATTTTTCAAAAAAACTTTTTTTGTCAGTGAAGTAAGTATATTAGAAGTTTTTTTAGGTGTGTTTGTTTGTTCTGATCGTATTGAAACTCTTTTAAAAATAACATGAGTGTATTTACCTATTTGATGCAACACCTAGAAAAATTCATTCTTAGACTTAGTAGTTTTTACAAAAAAATGTTAAAAGGACGCAATCTAGTGAAGTCTATTTATATGACCATGTACTTCTCTTAGTGTATAACACAATGTTTCTTTTCTTTTCTTCTTTCTAAATGAAATTAATTGATAAATGTTGAAATTTACAGCAAATGATCAAAACTTTCCTACATCAAGATGGCGTACGTGCATGCTTGGAGGTCGACTTTTTTTTGTATTTGTTATGTGAATGTGACAAGGTATACACTTACATAACATAAAATTCAATCTGCACAACTACCTTAAAATCGATTTATGCTGTCGATCTTAATTTTTGTCAATTAGGGCAATTATCACTAGGTTCTTTGGGCGATGAATATAGAAGCGAAGGAGTTAAGGCTTATAATTCGATGAGGACTACAAAACTTGTTGATAGTAACATTGTAGATATGGTACGTAATGTTATTACCTATTCAATATTATGCTTCTTTTGTTCAAGTACTCATTTAGTTTATTGTTATGCCACAAATTTATTTTTTTAATAGATGAATTGATTATAATATTTACATAGAATGATATTTTTAAGCAATAAAACTGGTAATTACTGTTCTACATATTTATTAACTCATTTTGTACATGTTTGTGCACTTGGTATATTAATGTTACATGTATGATCGTAAAATATGTGTTCTTTTGTATATCCAATACTTAGGATTAGGCAAACCATTTAATTTCACACAGGTATACCATGCTCATGTTTTGTTTTTTCTGTGATATTTATTACACGTCTATTGAGTGACATTTTTTTAAACTAATGTAACTGTAGTTAGACATCGATTGATAAAGGTCTATAAATGTGAAAGGAAGATCCTTTGTGAGGAGTGAAAGAAAAACATGGTTGAGCTTGCGATAATGAAAATAACTAATAAAGAGTCTAAGTCAAAGAATGCCCTTACGCTTGATGATGTAAAGACGACATTGGACAATGACGTGTCAGATGTCGATGAAAGATTACCGAAGCTCTGGGCAATGATGAATATTATTTGTTGATGGTTGTATGTATAAGAAAGACCATGTAGATGACTATATATATTTTAGACTATATATGAATGTGAACATGGTATTGTGTATTGACTATAAATATGAAATTGGTACTATGTATTTACATATTTGTAACAAGCGATTAATTTGTTTATGATAATGAATTGTGTATATAATGAAACAATGAGCCAATAATCTTCTTTTTTGTGTTTTTGTAGCTGACTAGGGTATTTTTCAATTTGATTTTATTGACCTGCAAACCATGTACAAGTTCAAGTCAAGGGTACTCATGACGATTACCTTTAGGGGTCACTTTGATGTCATTTATCCATGCAATGAACAACATTCTAACCCAATTATGAATAGATTTCATGATATTCATCTGTGCAATGAATGACATTCTAACCTAATCATGGTTGAATTTCACAAGATAAGTGCTAATTTTCAACAAAAGAATGAACACCTCCAACAAGGTGTGTACAGGTTTTCATTCATTCTTTTTAAATTAACAAAGAATTTTGCAAGGTACGTGCAAATTTTTATTTTTATTTAAATCAGAAAGCTATTTTGGCAAGGTACATGCAAATTTTTGTTTATTACTAAAATTCACACATAAAAATTTTCACGTACCTTGATGAAATTCCTTTCTGATTTAAAAAGAATGAACAAAAATTCACATGTACCTTACAAAATTTCTTGCTGGTTTGAAAAGTCATCAGTTGTAAACACATGTTCATTCTCTGTTATATACGCATTATACACAATTGAAGTAACTGAAAAAAGTCAATCACATGTTACGTAAACAACGCATATCAAACAAAAAACAAGAATTAAACAACTTAATTTCATGTTATATACATAATTCATCATCTTTAAAAAATAAGAAGCAAACAACTTCAATCCTTGTTATATACACAATTCATTCATAAATAACTTCATCACCTCTCACATACACAAAGTTTAATTAATATGTATAATAAAATTTAATAATATATAAAGTTTAATTAATGTACATAACAAATTTTAATAATTTATAAAGTTTAATGATATACACCATAAAATTCATCATTTTATTAGCTCCTTGATGCAATTTTTTAAATTAGCGATAAGAGCATCTTGAGAGTTAAGTAGCTCTCTCAACCTAGCAATTTCTTCCCTTAACAGGCTATTTCTACATTTGCCCCGATAACACTTGTTTGTAATTTCAACTTCTTCCTTGATGTGGATCTTATTGCCCTCTTTATCCATATGTGTATTTGCCATGAATTCTCTTTTGATGTCTTCTCCATTGTCACACTAGTCTTTCATTTCGAAAAGTACTTATCCTCGGTACAAGACATTGTTTGCTATTACAACTTCCTGCTCGAAGCATGGACTTGCGCCAAAGGAGAGGGAGGAGAAACCTTCTATGCAATATGTAACACAACATTGCTTTCCTCTTCTACCTAAGGACCCTCCGTAATCACATCTTCTGCCTGAAGACCCTCCACGATTGACCCAACCTCTGCCTCACTCTCATTCACAGAATGACTACTCTCATTCAATTATGAGACAACCTGAAAATCTGTCTTCATCTCCACTTCCACATTACCACTATAAGTGGCCCCATCTCTATCTTGTTCAAGTCGGTTATCAATACTTTTTCGGAATTTCGCAAAGTATGGACTTTCACAACACTTAAAGGATTTTTGCAACGTTTTTTGCGATACTTGTCACATGTTTCACAAGTGTTTTGAAATTTTGCAACCTTAGATGCAATACTTGTCACATGTTTCACGAGTTTCATGGGTCCATCAACTTTTAAAGTCAAGACGTGCAAAAATAAAAAGTTCACACCTACGAGGGGTAACAGCGTTTAAAAAAATTGAGTACTTGCGGAATTGTCCATTTAGGGAATTTGATAAATTGTGAGGCATTTTTTAAAACACGTTATTTTTACCATACGATATGATCATTTTCCGCAAACTTAAAAGAGCCTGACTCAACCCAACACACCCAAGCCTCAACATGATAAGACCTGTGGCCCGCCTGAACTTGACAAGAGTAGGGTAGGGCTTCAGCAGGCCTAGGACCGCATCAAGCCGTGCCTCAAGTTAGGCCAAACCGGACCTGCCCAATGACCACCCAGCCTTTGAATTTCGTCACTTTCTTTCATATTTCTCTTCACTACCTCTAGGAGTGTAGACAGATCAAATATAGGACCGGTCTTGCTAGATGTAAATTCCAATGCTAAATTCAAACATTAAATTTTAAGTTGAGTTCAGATGCAAATCAGATCTTATTAGATAGCGTTCAATTCGGATCTGAAATACTTTGATAATACCTGGATCCAAGGGGGGAAATGGTTGGAAACAAGTCCTTTACAATTTACTTGTAAAAGAAGGCAATTAGATATGATTTTGTTCAAAATCTGAACTAGATCTGCTCAAAAATACTAGTCTGAGTAAAAAAACAATCCGTTTTAACAAATCCAAATTGGATTTTAATGCATGTTCTGATCTCATTTAAGGACCCAAATTTGGAATTGCAGTGCTAAATGGCTTCTATGTAAGGATGCAAACAGATCGGATCCAGTATGCCACTTTTATGATTTTTGGATGTTCCAACCTGATCCAGATCCAACTTTTCTATGTATTTAGTTGATCTTAGGGGTGGGCATCGTCCCTGCTGGCCCGGAGATGACCTGACCCATTTATTAACGGGTCGGGTTTTGACTCAGTTTTTAACGGGCTTGGGCTTGAAGAGCAGCCCATGATCCGGCCATTGGGTCAATGTTCAATGGGTCCGTCCAGCCTGGCTCAAACCCATTTGTGGGCTATTTTCAATGAAATTCATAAATTAATTCCTATAATACAAAAAAATAAATTAAATGAAAGATTAATGCACTCAATTAATTATCTTTCTATTTCTCATATAATCAATGCAACTAATTAGGTAAATAATAACAGTTAAAGTTACTATGCAACCAGCTACTAAAAAACTAATTAGGTAGCTTAGGTCCAGAGCCGTACCTATGTTTTATGGGGCCTAAGGCAGAGGGAAAAAATGGCCGCCCTATTAATAGTAGGAGTTCGGGGGCAGCACCTCCGAATTTAAAAAAAAAAAATCAAAATAACAATAAAATTTGCATTCACATTAAACAAATATAATATTCTAAATATTTATATTATATTAAATAAAAATAAGGGGAGCTCGGGCCTTAAAAATTTTTTGGGCCCAGGGGCCCTGAGGCCCAAGCCTCATTGGCCTCTTTACAGGTCCGGCTCTGCTTAGGTCCATCGGGTCGGTCTGGTAGTCCATTGGCTAATCCGAGCCAGACTCTCTCTCTCTCTCTCTCTCTCTCTCTCTATATATATATATATATATATATATATATATATATATATATATATATATATATATAACGGGCTGGCTTTCGGCCCTGTAGCTAACAGGTCAGGTTCTAAAACGTTGATCCAAACCCAACCCATGAAGGGCCAGGTCGGCTTGGCCCACCGGGCTGCCCAGCCCATTGACCACCCCTAGTTGATCCGGGATCTGGTCCGTCTACATCCCCACTTCTAGGTCTGTTTTCTTTGGTGGTTTTTACATACATGTGAGTCAACCTTTCTCACAGTCTATTATAGGTAAATTTAAAATTGGTTTAATAGATTTATGTTGCTTTCACTCCGTTTTTAAAGAAGTATAAATACTGGATCCAGCACGCGTGCACTTCATCAGCATTGAGGTCATATGCCTGTCCATAAATTCAGCATACCTTGGCTTAGATTGCTAACATCAATTAGACAGTCAACTAGGTACTTGATTCAACCCGAACCCAAACCCGAATTCTCAGGTTTGGGCATAAAAGGTGCCAACCCAAATAAAATTCAGGTTGGTCCAAACCCGACCCGAGCAATATGTGGGCCGTGTTTGTGTTATGATTTTGGCTAGATACCTTATTAGTCCTAGCTGTTTTGCCCGGTACCCGAATCAACCCAAGCATTTTACATGCATTTTAGTAAAAGTAATCTTCTAAAATTATATGAATGAGGGTTTAGGATTTCATTTTTGGAAAACCCGAACCGGACACTTTGTTATTTGGGCGGGTTTGGTTACACCCTGATTGGTTGGGTACCCAGTCTGTTGACAGCCCAGGTCCATTGTTTTCTGGATGGACTCGTGTGAACGAATGGGTTCACGATGCCATTATTAGCTAGTTCCAAACAGTCTGGTCAGACCCAACCATGCCTGAAAATCTGGTTTGGACCCAGGTGTCAACTTTAATCCACTTGCTACCCTAAACCAAGGAACCATATGCACAATAATATAGCAAATAAATATGATATAATGTTTGATACTCCCACCTAATAGAAGCTTTAGGTTTTCAAATTTCTTGATTTTTTTTTTCATCAGACCCTATAAATATTATAATCTATAAATATGATATAATGTTTGATACTCCCACCTAATAGAACCATATGCATTATTTAGTAGAAAACAAGTTTTGAACCAATGTGATTATAGCATATATGTAGGTTTTTTAAGACTTTTAAAAATCAATGGCTTACAATGTATCAAATTTTCATGCCTTAAAAAATCATATTTTTATGTCCAAAAAATATTATTTGAAGCATGATTCCAATCAAATAAACTATGTTGAGTACGTCTATAAGGTCTGATTGAGAAGATGCAACCAACAACTATGATTTCTAGTATGTGAAAGTAGATGCTCTTGGAGCACCGTAGCATTATCCATGGCTATTAGTAATGATAGGGTACGCTAGGAGCACCTACTCCCACCAAGCTTTATATTTTCAAGGCTCTTTAGCTTTTTTTTAGATCAAAACCTACATATATGATCTACATGCATTTTTTTAGTTGAAAACAAGTTTTTTATAATTTGATAATGTAAAAAATCAATGACTCACAATGTACTAAAATTTTATAACTTAAAAAATCATATTTTTATGTCAAAAAACATTATCCGTGGCTTGATTCGTATCAAATAAACTATGTTAGATACAATATTCATGAGCTCTGATAGAGAAGATGCACTATGATTTCTATTGGGTGGGTATAGGTGCTTCCGGAACACTGTAGCATTAAACTCTCTCTCTCTCTCTCTCTCTCTCTCTCTCTCTCTCTCTATATATATATATATATATATATATATATATATATATATATATATATATATATATATATATATATGCACCAAGCTTTATGATAATGTTGCATAATTGGTTTTTGAAACTTTATAAAAACATGTTCACATGTCATATTCAAATAATCCAAATTTCAGTTCCTACAAAACAAACTATGTGCATCACATATGTATGGTTAGATTAGAAAAAAAAACCGAGAAATCCAAAAAAGTGAAAAATCAAAACATTCGTTCAAAAAACCAAAAATTATATATATATATATATATATATATATATATATATATATATATATATAAGAAATGTATTTGCTACAGTTGATTGTAAATACAATCGACTTAGCAAAGTGGTGAAAGTCTTCATGTTTTATTTAATGAGATTTGGCCTTACAGATTTTTTGGGCAATCAAAAAATCAATGGCTATGAATGTGTCATTTTTTTGGACTCATAAAAACATTTTTTTTGTCAAAAAAATGATCCAAAACAATTGCATCATGACATTCCAACTCTATTATAGGTACAATCAATTGTAGCAAATATATATATATAAAAGAGAGAGAATACATGGTGATTCCCTACCACGATATCTTATGGTGGCACACACTTATTTGTACGGATCTAACCATCAAATGATATATTTATCTGTATAAATGTGTTTAGTATGATTTATTTATTATGTTAAAAGGTTTTAACATCTTTAATACACCACAAGTTTCATTTTTTAGTTTGTGAAAAATCTAAATGTGGTTTATAAATGGCATAAAATATTATGTTTGAGTAACTTTAAACATGAAAATAAAACATCATAGCTTATATATACAAGCACCAAATGGGGTAGGTGCCCAACCACTTTTGAGCCTGACCAAAATGAACCCCCGTTGAGCGTCAAGCTGTGCCCTTAAAGGTCATTTTTTTGCCCAGATCTTCGCCGTTAAAGGGTCATTTTTTTTATGCTCGATGCACCTTGAGAGTCAATCACGCGCTGCGCGCGTGCATTTGGTTAGGCTCAAAAAGTGGTCAGCACCTACCCTTAATTTATATATATATATATTTGGTAGCTGCCCAATCTTAAGGCGCACCGCTACAGAGCAACCACGCTGGCCGTCCATCATGGCAGCAGGCAGGATTGACCGATTTAAAAAAGTAATCAACCAATCAAATGCAATAAGCATGCAAGGAAGGTAAACAAGAAGGTGACTGATTTTTATTAAATGAGAAAAAAGAAAGGAGCCCATCAACGGGTGGAAAGCCCTGATGGGTCACACTTCAGGAGGTGGGCCCCACGGTTTGGTGAAAAGCCGTTCCCCATTCGTTGTCCGTGAAACCCCACCGGATCTGCCGGTCGACCCCCACCGACGACAGCCCGCTACTTGTTGAGTATCCCTCCTCTCCGCAGTCACACTCACACGGTCTCCCCCGCTATAAATACGAGCTCCCGTTAACATTTGATCTTTTTTCCTCCGTCATCTTCTTTCTCCTCCTCTTCCTCTTTCTCCGTTTGGTTTCTGGCGAGTTCGCCGGAATCTGGTTCAGGAGATCTGTTTTCCGGCCGCCTGCGTTCCCCCGTGGTGAGTCTCTGCAATCGTTTATGCCTTTTTTCCGTTTGTTTCTGCATCGTCTGAGTCCGTGTACAGATCTCACTTCTTTAACGAAAGATTCATCCGTTCCGAGTGCCAATTTTTTTATCGGATTCTTTTTCGAGCTGTAGTTCGTTGCTTTTGCGCGTTTCCGATTAGATTGGACGGAAGCGTGCGTCGAAGAGTTCTTGAATTACTGAATCTTTGATGACGCGGATGATTTCTACGGGAGGACGCTAATGCTGCTCCTTTGGTTTTATTGATCTTCTTTTGATGGAATTGATGTGTAATCTAGGTGTTGAATGGATGGAATTTTGATCGGTTTGGTTGGTTTTGCAGGCCGACTTTCGATTACTGCTCCGTGTATATTTGAGAGGAGGCGGACGGCGGGACGCTTGCGCTTGTCATGGAGGGGAGCCACGAAAACAATCTCAGGCACTTAGATTCTCAGTGTACGATCTCGGATGCTGACGATTACGATTTCTCACGCCTGCTCGACAAGCCAAGGCCGTTGAACATAGAGAGGAAGCGATCGTTCGACGAGAGGTCCCTCAATGAATTGTCCATGTGCTTGTCGCCTCGGATTTCTTCGAAAAATATGGATATCGGCCGATGCTTGGACAATTACGACAGTGTATACTCACCTGGGGTGAGGTCTGGGTTCAACACCCCGGCATCATCTGCCAGGAACTCTTTTGAGCCGCATCCTATAGTCTTTGAGGCATGGGAGGCTCTGCGCAGATCGCTGGTGTTCTTCAGGGGGCAGCCTGTTGGCACCATTGCTGCCCTTGACCACACAGAAGAAGCTTTAAACTACAATCAGGTATATCGTCTTCTGCTCTTATCTTCTTAATGATTGAGGGGGTGCATTTGACCATAGATACGTACATCCAAGAAGCATGTTCCTCTTCTTTGAATGATTCTTCCTGTTTCAGTTGCATGTTCGTAATGTATGATTTATATGTTTTCTTTCTTATTATTACCAAGAATCTGTGGAGATTATTAAAAAGCCAAGGATATGTAGAAATTGATGAGTGAAAATCAGGGTTGCCAGCATTTCTGTGTTATCTTTTCTCAGAGTTGGAGGATCTTACTTTGCAGGATAAACTCGAGTTCCAAGTTTAACTTACCAACTTGGACTAAACTAGAATTGAGGGAAACTAGTTAATTTGATGAATAAGTCTTTTGCAGCTAAATTTTGAGTCAAACACCAGATCAGGAAAAATAATTTGAACATGAACTTTCCTTGTGGTTTCTTTGAAAAATTTGCCTTTGGATTTCCACAGAGATACACGATTGGCTCAAAGAAGTATAGATTCATTTATAATTTTGTATGTATTTGATGTTTCATACATGCATGAATGTAATAGCCTATGTTAATGTTTAGAAACAGATAATCAAGTTAGAATGTCATATTTCTATACCTGCCTATTTTAATTATAAAGTTGGTGCTCAGGATTTTAGGTGAGTTGTATACCTTAATGTATTTCTTAGCAACAAAGTGAAACAAGCATGAATATAAGCCAGGAAATGAATACGATTTGCACATGTGCTTGCGAATCATGAACCATAAACTACATAGATAACTTCAAAACCTTGAGAGCCAACTACTCTCAAGTGTGGTGAATCAATTTGAAAAATATAATTTGTCCCAAATTTACAGAAAAGTATTAAAGGATATTAACATTAAAAAATGTTTTCTCTACACCGGAGCTCAAATTGAGATGCATGACCATAGGATGCCAGTTTCTGTTTTGTGTCATAAGAAATGTTTTCTTTGAGCATCGTCAATGCCTCTAACCATATAGCTATGGACCTTGACCAAACATGTCTTAGTAAAAAGTAATAAAATATTGTATTTTACTTGGAGAAATTTTGAGTTAAATTATTCCAATTTCTGCATCTTATTCCTGTGTCATAGGTTTAATCTAAAACGATTTCTTTAGCTTGAAGCATTTAGACTTTACTGAAGGTAGGCCAGAGCATGCTCTCCACTGGCAACATGTTGTGATGCCTCTACAAATCTTTTTCTTCCAAGTTCTAAATATTTTTTGCTCACTAAATGTCCCTTTCTTCTTTTTAAGTTATATTCATTGCCTGTTCTATGTGGAAGTTTGAGCATATTGAGTCCATTTTCTACTGGTAACATTTGGCAACATTTCTATGGGCCTTTGCTCTTCCAAAATATTTCATTTATTTGTGTTGTTTCTTCCATGTGAAATTTTGACATATTACTTGGCCTACTTCATGCTTCATTTATCTTTTCCTCTTTGATATCTCTTCTTGATGTTTCTACCCATAATTGTGATAGAGAACTGGGATGAGTCTGTAAATGCTATTTTTTTCCTTTCATTCATCTTTTCTAATATTGTTCCATATAACAGCCTGTCTGTCTCATAGCTAACTGTGTAAAACTAACAAGCCTCAAAAGTCTGTTGATGCAAATGCTAATTCATGGACTACTGTGGGCATGACATGCACTTAAATGAACTGTCTTCTTCACCTATTTTGTTACTTCAAGGGATTTTAGGCCCTTTCTTGTATACATTTAGTTTGAAATCTACTAACTTCTTGGTGTTGTAAACAAGAACAACGTAAGTTTTTTTTTCTGTTTTCTGAGTATCCATTCCGTTATATTCAGGTCTTTGTTAGGGATTTTGTGCCAAGTGCTCTTGCTTTCCTGATGAATGGTGAACCAGAGATAGTTAAAAATTTTATTTTAAAGACTCTTGTTCTCCAAGGTTGGGAGAAGAGAATAGACCGTTTCACACTAGGAGAAGGTGCAATGCCTGCTAGTTTCAAGGTACTCCGTGATCCAGTTCGAAATACGGACACCATAATTGCTGATTTTGGTGAGAGTGCAATTGGCCGAGTTGCTCCCGTGGATTCTGGATTTTGGTGGATTATCCTACTCCGTGCCTACACAAAATCTACTGGGGACTTATCCCTTGCAGAAACTCCCGAGTGTCAAAGAGGAATGAGATTAATATTAACTTTATGTCTTTCAGAGGGGTTTGATACATTTCCAACACTCTTATGTGCAGATGGCTGCTCCATGATTGATCGACGAATGGTAGTATCCTCTTCTTTTGCAAGTAGGCAAACATTAGATTACCTATGATCACATTATCTCATAATTGTTGTATTTTAAATGTTAAAATCTATTGTGTTTCATATAACATTTGTGAGATTTTCTTCTGATGATAATGCATCATCTTTTTTACTCAGCAGTGCTACAAGATGCATAGAATATCTTATATTCTTAGTATGATAAGCAATTAAACATAGAATGCGTTACATTTGTCAGGCTGTTTAATGTTGCCTTAGGCGTGCTCATTTCAGTGTGATGAAAAATAAAAATAAAAAAATAAAAAAAGGGGGCTACACGCAGTCTCTAACGAATATTTTATTACAAGGGAAAAAGTCCAAAATATCCCTGACTAAAAAAGCTATATAACTATATAACTATATAACTATATATATATATATATATATATATATATTAACAGTCATTGTGGCCGAGGAGGCGCTTGCTTCCTTGGAAATTGCAAACCGCCTTAAGATGCCAATATGAGGAGGCTACCCTAACAGGTAGCTCTTTAGATGGGTCAGATCTAGACCCGTGGATCCAATAGAACTCCACAACTAGATCTGCCTCTCAAAAAAAAAGGAAAGAAAAAAGAAAAGAAAACTACCCCGGAACCCGCTACACCTGCCCATAGCCAAAATAAATCCTACTGGCCAAAAGGCACTATTCCTAAAAAAATAAAAATAAGATAAAAGCGAAAATAAATCTAAATTCTCCAAAATTCGAATTCCGAGCTTGACACGTCAGTTATGAGTGTGTATTATGCGGCCGGGTTCGATAATATATCTTTCCTGAGCACATTCTCAGTACGACCTCTTTGGTGTTGTCGGGGAGTGCTGCATCAATTTGGCATGGTCCATTTGCTAGGGATCCGACTATTGGATCACGCCAAATGCATCTGGATCACATCCGTACAGTGAAATTTAAGAAAAAAAATTAAATAAACCCATGAAAATCTGGGTTCATACTCCAGTGCACATATTTCCAGTTAACATATTCTATTGGCCATATTTCCATGGGTTTATATATATGAACACACATGCACCTATGTGCGTAGGTGTGTAATTGTGTATATGGGTGGGTGGAGGTATGCTTGTGTGCATGCACATGCGTCTGTCTGTCACTGAATGATTTGAAGAAATCGGGTTTTATTTTTCACATTTTTTTCTTAATGAATGTTTTCATCAGATTTTTTTTGTAATACATTGTGTCCGTAGCATCTTATTATAGTATAAGACCTTGTTTTTGGTTATGTATTTTTTTTATCAGGTTCCAATTCCTGTATGTCTGCAGGTTGTTGTCTATGCTTGATTCTAAATGCTTTAGCCCTTGGTGTTTCTAAGGGTGGAGTCCTTTATTTCTCTTTTGATTTGTTGGATGTGGCTCTAGATGCCACGGCTTCACTAAGGATTTCCACAATAGTGGAGCCAAAGATTGGCTAGTTTTTGTCCTTTCCTTCAATGAATGGTCCCTTGAAATTTTTCATTGAATATTTCATCCAGAAAAAGTGGAGAAAGGTTGGTTCTGAAGGAACCGGATGTCAGCTATCTTGAATGTGAGATTAAACCAAAAGGGTGTTTTCAATGGCCACTTCATAAATTTGGCTTGCTCTAGGATTGTTGAAATCATTATTCCTTTTTCTTTTCTCCTTTATCATGCCATAGTTTATTATTTTCTTTTCTGTTCAGGTGGCTGTTTTGCTGAATCACATGAATCAGTTATGTTAGATAATCATGGAATGAGGCCATTGTTTCTATCATCCAATAATCTATGTCACAGGGACTCGTCCAACTGGGTGCCTCACCCACGTCGATGCGACGCGGGTGCGTGTGCGGGTGCGGCACCCTCTGCGGTCAACCTGACCCTTGGTGCATTGACCACACCCAGGGTCATTTATGTCCAACTTTTGGACTTTATATATATATATATATATATATATATATATATATATATATATTGCCGCACCCAAGTTTTTTGAAAGTGCCGCACCCCCGCACCCATGTGACAGCCAATAATTTCATGTTAGTTCGAGTTCAGGAGACTAATTTTTTCTTTCAATAAGACGGATGATATTTTATCTAATATCCTATGTCAGCCTCTCTACTGGCATCTGTAGTCAGTTATGACTGTTTTATAATTCCACATATTTCTGTTGGCACCTATGTCACATGGGTGCGGGTGCGCGGGTGCGGCACTTTCAAAAAACTTGGGTGCAGGTGTGGGGGTGCGGCAAAAAAAATATATATATATATATATATATATATGTATAAAGTCCAAAAGTTGGATATAAATGACTCTGGGTGCGGTCAACGCACCCAGGGTCAGGTTGACTGCACCGGGTGCCGCACCCGCACACGCACCCGCGTTGCGTGGCGTCAATGCGGGTGCGGCACCCAGTTGGCCGAGTCCCTGTGACATAGGTTGGCACATATTCTGCATTTAAGTTTTGAATTACGACTGTATTTTCTTCCACAATATCATATGGAACATCAATGTTATTTTATATTCTAGAGTTCTCAAAATACATTTTTTGTTTTGCAATAAATTTTTTTGCAGGGTATATATGGTTATCCTATTGAAATTCAAGCACTGTTCTTTATGGCATTGAGGTGTGCTTTATCTATGCTTAAACATGACACAGAGGGTAAAGAATTTGTTGAACGAATTGTAAAACGGTTGCATGCCTTGAGCTACCATATGAGAAGTTACTTCTGGCTTGATTTCCAGCAACTGAATGATATATATCGCTATAAGACCGAGGAGTATTCTCATACAGCAGTTAACAAGTTCAATGTTATCCCTGATTCAATCCCAGACTGGGTATTTGACTTTATGCCAACTCGTGGAGGGTACTTTATTGGAAATGTTAGTCCCGCCAGGATGGACTTCCGGTGGTTTGCATTGGGAAATTGTGTTGCAATCCTATCATCTCTTGCAACACCGGAGCAATCTATGGCTATCATGGATCTTATAGAAGCACGTTGGCAAGAGCTAGTGGGAGAAATGCCTATGAAGATAGCTTATCCAGCAATAGATAGTCATGAATGGCGAATAGTGACAGGTTGTGATCCAAAAAATACCCGGTGGAGCTATCACAATGGAGGAACTTGGCCAGGTTAGGAAAATTTAGCAGTATTTACCGCTTTTTGTTTTTCTTCTTTTGTTCATTCTGAGATTCATAACTGATTTATTTCTTTGAAATTAGTAGCTTATATGTAAATTAAGACATTCAAGTTATGACTCAGTTATGGCTTGAAAATGTTTAGATTTTGGAAGTATTTTTTGTGCCACTTCTGTCCACAGAAATAAACAATAGTCCAGATTGCATCATTAAAGTAGATCTTGACATCTAGATCATATGATTTGAAACATGTCAGGTGCTAAGCATGCAGTCTAATTACATCAAAAGATCATCATGTGCTTGATGATTTATTAGTTTCCATTATACAAGAATTGTTTGATGCAATCTTTAGTAATAAGCATGTCATCGGTGAGGGAGCGAACATGTGGGAGAACCCTCTCTCTGATATGATAATCTTCAGATGTTCTGATCCCCTCTAGATTCCATTGGCAAATCATCATCATCATCAAGCCTTATCCCAACTACATGGCATTGATAATCTTAATATTTATTCATTCATCTTGAACGTATTTTTGTCTTCTTTCACACTTTTAATAAATGTGCAACTTCAACAACAACAACAACTACGCCTTCATCCCAAAACAATTGGGGTCAGCGATATGAACCAAAAAAGAAATTCATTTTGGGTCTTCCACATGAATCCTTTTCCTCCAATCATTTCTATCCAACGCCATGTCCTCGGTGAGGTTCAAAGCATTCATATCCTTTCCTATCATCTCCATCTAAGTCTTCCTAGGCCTACCCTGACCTCTTTTAACTAATATATTTTCCCATTTCTCCAACCTTCTAACTGGAGCATCATTAGGCCTTCGCCGAATATGTCCAAACCACCGTAAACGATTCTCTCGCATCTTATTTTCAATGGGTGCAACACCTACCTTCTTACGTATCTCTTCGTTCCGAATCTTATCTTTTATTGTATTTCCACACATCCATCTAAGCATCCGCATCTCAGCTACACTCATTTTTTGAATATGATGTCTCTTGGCAGCCCAACATTCCGTACCATATAGTAAAGCGGGTCTAATAGTCGTCCTATAAAACTTTCCCTTCAACCGCAATGGCATTCTACGATCGCACAGCACTCCAGTAGCACTTTTCCATTTCATCCACCCAACCTTTATCCTATGATTTACATCTCCATCAATTTCTCCATACTTTTGAATGATGGATCCCAAATATTTGAAATAATCATTCACCGGTATATCTTGCTCACCAAGCTTCACTACACTCCCATCACTACTTCGTTGCTTACTAAACTGACATTCCATATATTCAGTCTTACTCTTACTCAACTTAAAACCTCTAGCTTCCAATGTCTGTCT
This sequence comes from Nuphar pumila, assembly GCF_984573655.1. NCBI lineage: Eukaryota > Viridiplantae > Streptophyta > Magnoliopsida > Nymphaeales > Nymphaeaceae > Nuphar > Nuphar pumila. The sequence continues at coordinate 81,595,338 of NC_143262.1, forward strand.
CCATAATTCTAACTTAGCATTAACCCCAGCTCTAGACTCATCAATCAAAACAATATCATCAACAAACAACATACACCACGACACATTTTCTTGAATTGATCTCGTAAGCTCATCCATCACTATAGCAAATAGGAAAGGGCTTAAAGCAGATCCTTGATGTAACCCAACCGTTATCGGAAAATTGGTTGTCACCCCTCCACAAGTGCGGACATTGGTTACTACTCCTTCATACATATCTTTAATTATACTAATGTACTTGAGAGAAACACCTTTCTTCATCATTGTCCACCAGAGAACGTCCCTAGGTACTCTATCGTATGCCTTCTCTAAATCAATAAAAACCATATGCAAATCTTTGTTCCTCTCTCTATATCTTTCAATAAGTTGTCTAAGAAGATGTATAGCTTCCATAGTTGATCTTTCAGGCATAAAACCAAATTGATTCTCCGATATCATGACAACCTTCCTCAACCTAGACTCAATCACCCTCTCCCAAAGTTTCATAGTATGACTCATGAGTTTTATACCACGATAGTTTGTGCAATCTTGTATATCACCCTTATTCTTATATAAAGGCACCAAAGTACTCTTCCTCCACTCATTAGGCATCTTATTTGTTCGCCAAATCAAGTTAAAAAGATTTGTCAACCATTCTAAACCTTTCTCTCCCAAGCATTTCCAAGCCTCGATAGGTATACCATCTGGGCCAACTGCCCTTCTTGATTTCATTTTCTTCAAAGCCTCTGCAATTTCTTTCTTTTGAATCTTGCGCATGAAGTCACGATTTATCTCATGAAAAGGAATGGAGAAGTCTCCAAGATCTTGAGCATGACTATCATTAAATAGCTTATCAAAATAATCTTTCCATCTCTCCTTAATCTCCTCATCTTTGACTAAAACCCTTTGCGTTTTATCTTTGATACATCTAACCATACCCAAATCCTTCGATTTCCTATCTCTCATCTTTGCAAGCCTATAAATATCCTTTTCGCCTTCTTTGGTATCCAACTTGTCATAAACCTCCTTATATACCTTAGCCCTCGCGTTTCGAACAACTTTTTTAGCTTCCTTCTTTGCTATCATATACTTCTCCAAATTCTCATTATCACGACTCTTACTTAGATTTCTATAACACTCTCTTTTAACCTTAATAGTTAATTTGACATCCTCGTTCCACCATGATGTATCCTTACCTAGTGGTGCACCGCCTTTAGACTCACCCAATACCTCCTTAGCTACTTTTCTCATACCACCCGCTATCTTATTCCACATTGATTCTGAATCCTCCTCGAGACACCAATCAACTTCCTTAACTACCTGCTCTACAAACATTCCTTGTTTAGCTCATTTCAGTGCCCACCACTTAATTCTAGGATCTATCCTATGTCTATCCCTTTTGCGGCATTGTCTAATTCTAAGATCTAAAATTAAGACTCTATGTTGTGTAGCTACACTTTCTCCTGGTATAACCTTACAATCGATGCAACAACCCCTATCTCTCTTTCTAATAAATGTGCAACTTATCCCTCAAAAAAGATTGCAACTTATTCATGTTTCCAATGACCTTTTACTTTCCTCAACCTTAGGATATGCTGATTTTGCTCTCCCATCATGACTACACATCTAAACCATGTTGGGACCTCAGATCAGTTTGCCACCTTTATCACTTGTACTGTACCTGGTCTTTTAACCTGAAGCCTTCCTTATATAGTGAGTCCCTAACATCCTTTGGCCCCTCTAGGTTTCACTTGATACCTTCACAAGCTGGGTCTGAATGTTGGGACCAACGTTCCCTCTTCATGCCCCATTTCTCCCTTTGCACGCACCAATTCTCCTTTTGTATTCTCTTAATCAAGAATCTATGCCTTGGCATATGGAATGGAATATTTTTCTTTTTTCCTTTATAAATCCTCAGGAGCATGTTGTCTTCCTTTGCTCAAGTTTAAAGAGAGTTTTGTCCGGACCTGTTCCTCCTGCTTGTCCAACCCAAGGCAGTTGGGAACCTGTGCTGTTTGTTTTTATTTGTTGATGCTATTACACTTAGCATTGCAGGCAGCTGCCCACTATGTCTCAAGATCACAACTATGAACAACCTCTGGTTGCCTCGTTGTAGACTCTGACCTTACTAGGGCTTTTGTCACAATGTTTCTGCTTGCAATCACCATTCATGGAGATGACACCCCATCATGAAATGGCCATTGAGAGAATCTTAAAAACAGAATTATAGTTGTTGGCTTGAAAGTGACAGTGAGTATATTTGTGATTATTGATGGAATCAAATACGTAGATTGAATCCAAGAAAATTTGTCTTGTAAATCGAGTGAGTTATTGCCAACGAGAGTAGGGAGCTTGACAAAATCTCAGAAAGAAGGTTATGGCCATGGTAGAAAGTGACCCTAACAAACATGAATTAAGGAGTTGGGACAGGCCATTACATTTAGCCAAGTCTAATATCCTATGCATTGTGAAAACAAGAACTGACCATGCAGATTGAGGCGCTATGCTTTTGTTTAGAGGGTCGCTAATTTTATAGAGGGCATGCAATAGGCACATCCAGTGGTAACTTATTTCTTTGGAGTTTGGAACATAGGTAGGAAGGCATATTTCTCACAGTAAATTCTTTCTTTTGGTTTCAGACCAAGGTTGCCAAACTAGGAAGCGGAAGCGGAAGCGGGAAATGATACGGGAAGCAGAAGTGAGAAGCAAGGCATTTTAAAATTTATACGAAGCGGGAAGCGAAGTTTCAATTTAAAAGCAAAATATGAATAAAAAATGAAGCAATATGGAATCAAACAAGAAACAAATAAAAACTAAAATAAAATTGATCATTCTTATATTTCATGATTTTTCTGTAAAAGAGTTAAAAAATTTTGTTAAAACCTAACAATGATGGTTACCAATTTAAAGAAAGTACATGGAAAGTGAGTGAAAGCGTGAGAGAAAATACATGAAAAAGATGAAAAGAAACGTGAGAAAAGTATATAGTATGCATAAACCATGTGTATGAGAAGCATAGAAGAAGCGTGGGAGAATCGAGCTTCCGATGAAGTTTCAGAAGCGAGAAGTATCGTGCTTCCGAAGCGAGTTTCCGGTAAGCGAGCTTCCCACCTACCTAAGAAGCTTCCGGTAACTCTGTTTCAGACTAAGCTTTTGACCAAAGAACACTATTCATTATGACAATATGTAGACCTTTATTACAAGGTTCTCTACTGTAAGTTGCACCTAGCAACTTTTGATTCTCTGTTCAGAGCCCAGCAAAGGTAAGTTTAAATGATTGCACCTAGCATACTGTGGTCTTTGGGCCTTGGCAGCCAACCTGCAACCCATGACCTTGTCGACATGATATGGATTGATTACTTTACAAGGAAAGGAGAGATTTTGGAAAGAACTAGAGAAGAGCTATGAGGAGTACAAACTCATTTCTGCATTTATGGGGAACTTTAAATCGTGTTGAGAAACAATAATAAAAATAATAAGGCAATATTATGGCTCTTTGCAATGGTTTTATGGATAAAAACAACTTTGGATGACCATATTCATGGTCCAACAAATAAAGCCATTTTCTTAATAGTTACTATATTTAGATTCAGAAATTGGTGGTTTAGAGCAAGGCTGCTTGGAATTAAAGAAAAATCAAGAAATGTCATTGTAAGCAGAATATAAACTGTCTTTTTTTTTGGCCCGTGTTGAGCGAGTGGCAAGAAGCAAAGGGAGGCTTATGGAAAGCTTCTGCAAAGTAAAAATTATTGTTTTTAAATTTTAAATGATAAAATGGATCAAAAGAACAACTCTATGCTGATTATTCTTAACTAGTTCTATCCAAAGTCTTGGGGTGGCCTCAGTTACTCAAACAAATAGCACATGGCTGATTCTCAAAGATTTTGCTATGGTGTTTTCCTCCTACCATTAATAAGGAAAAGTGTGTCCTTTCTGTGTTTAATGCTGAGCATGAAGTGGAGGAAGCTACAGAACACATTTTTTATTGTAAGAGATGTGATTTGCCTCTAAATTATTTGGGGATGTCACTCACAAGTAGTTGTTTGTGGACATCACAATGGGCCATAGTGGACAACCACATATCCAAGAGCTTTCAATCTTGGATCGCAAGGTACTTTTCTCTGACTGGTAGAGCCACCCTAGTTATGCACGTATCAGTTAGCATGCCATCATGCTTAATGTCTATTTTTAAGATTTCCAGAAAGACCAACCAGAGGCTGACGAAATTGATGGGGAACTTTCTATGGAGGGGAGTTGATAATGCAAGAGGACATGATACACTGCCTATTTAAGCTGGAGGTTGGGAACTAGAAGACTAAAACCCAGTAAACAAAGCATTGTTAACCAAGTGATGGTGGGATTTATGTGTTGAAAATGGGCCGTGGATTGGTTCGATCGAAAATAAAAATGATTTATATAGCTGGCAGTGGAATTGGACCTATTCCAATAAATTGAGAGTTTGGAAGGGCTGGGTATAGGTCTTCACTGATTTTAAACAGCATGTTATAACAAAATTGGGGGCTGATGTTTCTGGAAAGATAAATAGTGTGGAAAGGAAATATTGACTGACAAATTGATTGTTTATTAATTGTTTGCTCCTTATAACATTAATAGTGTGGAAAGGAAATATTGACTGACAAATTGATTGTTTATTAATTGTTTGCTCCTTATAACATTAATAGTGTGGAAAGGAAATATTGACTGACAAATTGATTGTTTATTAATTGTTTGCTCCTTATAACATTAATAGTGTGGAAAGGAAATATTGACTGACAATTCAGGATCACATAGCCGCTATACTGCTATATCAACCATTGTTGGAATCCAGAGGAAGGATGGACTGTTTATTTAGGAGTTCAAGGACAATAAGTTTGAGGAATTGTTTGCTCCTTATAAAATTAATTTTGGACTATAAACCAATTGAGGAGGTAGACAAAATCTGGTGTCAATGTGACTGGTCTGGTATGTTTTTTGTTTCCATCTTTTGCAGGCTTTGTTAGAGCCAAGCACTACCCTATTCCTGAAGAAGACCATTTAGGGATAGGTCTTTGCCAAGGGACAAAATATTTTCTTGGCTCCTGTCGAAAGAAAAAGTAAATGCACTAGATAATCTAAAAACATGTGTTCAATTAGCCAACAGGTGTACAATATGTTTGCAGAGCAGAAGAATTTGCTGAGCATCTGTTTAGTCCCGACAGTATGTTTCAAAAGCTTGTTAGAATGTGTTGGCCAAACCTTAAGACTAACAACATCCAATCAGAATCAGGGGTAAGAGGCTTAACTTGCACTGGACCTCTATTGAGAGAACTAGGCGATCAACCTTGTGAGTTGTGATTACTAGGCCTGTGCACCCATGCAAACGTGGGATGCACAGACACTGCAGACGGCATGTCCTGCAGACGTATTTTTGCTGTCCCGTGGTGTTCTGCTCCTACCCACGGAACGTTGTAGGACGGGATGGAACAAAACAAAAGGAGAAAAACAATTATGCTTAGAACTTAGGGATTTTGTATTTTAATCCTTATTTTTCCAATTTATTGGTTGAATGCATGCTAAAATTTGATTTTTTTGAATCCTTATCTTTACAATTTATTTAGTGAATGGTGCTAAATCCGATTTTTTTTTTTATGCTTTAGATTTTAAGGGTTTTGTATTTTAATCCCTATTTTTGTAATTTATTGAGTGAATATATATTAAACCGATTTTTTTTTCCGGTTATGCTTAGATTTTTAGGGATTTGGTATTTTAATTCCTATTTTTGTAATTTAGTTAGTGAATGTATGCTAAATTTGAATTTTTTGTTTTCTGGTACGCTTAGATTTTACGTGTTTTGTATTTTAATATCTACTTTTGCAATTAATTGAGTGAATGCATGTCAAATCCAAATTTCTTTTTTTATGTATGAATATAGTTTTTTATCAAAATAACAAATTTTAAACATTTGTGTCTAAGTTGTCCATGATGATGAATCAAACGCGGGACACATGGACAGTAATGTTCTAATGTGGTCGATGCAAACACTAGACAAGGACACCATGTAATTGTCCTGGATAGGGTCAAGTCAGGACTGGACAGAACATACTGTCCTTGTCCAGCGCTGTCAGCGATTCAAATGCCCACTTAAGTAACTATACATTGAAGTTTATTTTTGTTTTGCGTGCATTCTTGTATATGTTGGAATCAGGCATTTATGGATTCCTAGAAATCCAAAACCACAGGATCGGATATGACCATCAAAAAAAAACAAACTTTTCTCTAGCATTCGACCTCTCAATTGTTAGTTTGAAAGTAAATTTCACCTGTACCAAGAAAAGTAGAAATGAAGAACACCACAACCTTAACAAATTATGATTCAAATTACTCTGACTGAGCATATTCCAATTACCAGTTGGGAAGAGTTGGATGCAACCTGGTTTCTAACACCATTAATTATGCTTCTGGTTTCCTACCTAGTCATGCTTCACAAAGGCAAATAATACAACATTTATTACTTGGAAATATATGGCTTTAGTACTTTTTCATTCATTCTTTTTCTTAGGCTACATGCATAATTTAAGTTCCCACAATTTTTCCTGAGGGCCTGTTTGAAACCAAAAACTTGAATCCCTAGCAGTAACCAGTGCTTCCTGTGGCCTGTATTCTCTATCTACTGAGTCTGTTCCTTTCTTGCACTTCCATTTGTTATCTGAAGTTTAGATATCTTTCTGAGTTCCTATTAGTGCACACTATTGCATCAAGCGTGTGATATTCAATAATGTCTTTCACTCTTACATGGTTGTCTCTGTCCACTAATCGATTAAAACTTGTGTTCATTAGATCTGTTAACAGTCACGTTATAATCCATGTGTGTGCTACGAACCTGTTTGTCATTTCCAGTGATGAGGTTTAATCAATTTAACTCCAAATATTTCCTAGATGAACCGCTTCGCTTTCATAGTATCAAAATCATAATGCATTTTACTTGACGTTTCTCTTTGTGTGAGTGAGTACCCTTGAAGGCGACTGATACTAACAGATGTTCCAAAATTGCTGCACAATCCCTTGCAGTGCTATTGTGGTTGCTCACTGCTGCATGCATAAAAACGGGGAGGCCACAGATTGCTCGCCGGGCTATAGAGCTGGCAGAAAGCAGACTTCTCAAAGATAACTGGCCGGAATATTACGACGGAAAACTTGGAAGATACATAGGAAAACAAGCTCGGAAGTTTCAGACATGGTCGATTTCAGGGTATTTGGTGGCGAAGATGATGTTGGAGGATCCTTCTCACTTGGGGATGATCTCTCTTGAAGAGGACAAGCGAATGAAGCCTCTCATCAAGAGATCCACGTCCTGGACATGCTGAGTACGGATTCAGTGGTCAGATAATTGTTGTTGTTTTCTAGATGAGGCCTAAGATTCATGATTTTCCATTACAGTCTGCAATGTAACATTCTGCAATTAGTATTTAAAAAACCTTACCATGTTGGACGTTCTTATGAATTTTGCCTTGCTCTGCTAATGGAATCCAAGTGTTTGTAGTTTGCACTTTGCAGAGTGGTTTTGGAAGCGAGCGTGGAAACTGTGTTCAGTTGGCTAACAACCGGGAACCGGAGCTTCTTTGGCTTTTTAGGCGTGTCACATGGGGATAGGGTGGGCATTGGTCCGGCCCGACCTGAACCACGCGGGACGCCCCCATTTTGGCGGGGGTGTCCTTTATGACACGATAGGATCCGTTCGGACACGTGGACACAAACACGACACGCACTAAATGGTTTACTATTATTTTAATAGTTTAAGTATTAGTTTAATAGTTTTAAGTATTATTTTAATAAAAATATTTTTTAATATTAAAATATCAAAATTTTAGTTTTTTATTGATTAAAAAAATTGTGTTCTCGTGCCCTACTTTTCAAAAAAAAAAATGGAACTAGCAAATCGAATATGCGTCCCAATTCCTCGTGTCTGCGTGTCTTTGTGATATCCACTGGGTGATCTCTCTAGTAGGGGTGTCAACGCTTCAGGTTTGACCAGGACCTCACCTGTACTAAACCGGGTTTGGTAATATATATATATATATATATATATATATATATATATATATATATATATATATATATATAGAGAGAGAGAGAGAGAGAGAGAGAGAGAGAGAGAGAGAGAGAGAGATGTCCACTGTAACTAAGTCGAGGATAGATGAAAATGGACAAGTTTAAAAAGTCATTTTGGCAGTTTTTTTTTTTACCTTGAACCTGTGGATGTATTTCTAATTTTCCGATGTTTTGGATTGAATTATTTCAATAGAAAATCAGACTTCTTGCAAGTTTGTCGGCCTTTGACATTTTAGATTTTATTAAAACATTGTCTAAGCAGAATAGTATCTTATTACCAGTCCTTGGATAGTGCCTTAAAATTTATTTTTAATGACAAAGTTCCCTGCCAAAACAGGTAATCTCTTGGTGGGGTCACCGACACCCAAGCCCTTACGGAGCCCACCATTGAAGGAAGAGGATAGTGCCTTAAAATTTAAAGTGATTCATTAATCATATCCTCTCACATGCATTAACAAATTGATTCCACAGGAGTGCTATCATATTATTAAAACAGACCTTGCTTGTGAACACATTGTAGGGTGAGTTTGACTCTAGCTTACCTAACAGCTGCTTCCTACCACCTTTGACAATGTTTAGGAGGCAGAGATGTAAACAGCTCGGATTCAGGATGTAGTCAATAACAGATCCGACTAGTCAGATGTTGGCTAAATGGGTTCAGATTGTATGGTGAAAAGCTCACACCAAACCTGATTTTTTACATGTAATTGGATTTATCAAATCTGGGTCTGTAGGATTTGATAACAACAAATCAAAACCATATCTGCAACCGATTATGAATTTGTTTTACGCTGCATGCACGACCACCGCAGGTATGGCAGGCTGAGCCAGCACAACCATCATGCCGCACAATGGATGATCAACATGAGTGGCCTCCGTATGAGCACCTAACAAGTGAGCAGCTACCAATTTTCGTATATATACACACACACTAAAGTATACTCTAGTGACTCATAGGTACAAGCTTTATTTGGCCAATTTGACCCCATTAATGCATTCAGCATGGTCCATTTACTTGGAAATGCACTTTGAGTTGGGTGGTTTTTATAAATAAGTAAATAAAATTAATATGAAAAATTTGAAGTATTGTAGGCCACTGAATTTTGAGCCCTTAGAAAATCTGCTTATACAACACAATCCGACAATCTAAAACATGTTTTTGTTTAAGCAAACCATATAGATCATATCCATCAGGCTTGATTCACAAAAAAAAAACTACAAAAATGTAAATGAATGAGTGGTTTCTACTAGGAAGTATGGTACACTTGAGGGTAGCCAAAATTTTCCATATATATATATATATATATATGTATATATCTGCTACAAGAGATTGTTACGCACAAAGTGGTATCAGAGTCAGGTTCACACAAAGAAGTTTATCATTCATAACAAGTTCAATGACATAGAATGTGATATAAGTCTCTGCTCGATGAGAACACGTTAGTAACTAGGTTATTTTGTGATTAGAAAATGCTAGCGAGCACAATAATAACGAAGACCCTAGAGCACAAGACCCTTTAGAGCCATCTGTCATAGGAAGAAAGGATTTTGTCGCTGCAATGACGATGATGACTGGAGTCATGACAATCATGGCTCAAATAGTTAGAGACCTGACACCACAACCCCCATTGATTTATATCATTGCCAAAGAGAGTTATTTACCGAGAAGGCTACCTCGATACTACTCGGGGGCAACAAACACAATCCTACGGGTGAGGGACTCACCAGCCCCACCGTCAGAGAGCACAATCAGTACATGTTCGGATGAGGATAGATTGGATGGTGGCTCAAGAAGGAGTCGCAAGAAGAGCATCCTCTAGCATAAACTTTGCGTCTCGAAGAGGTTCTCGTATCACTAGTGCAAGAGACAACATATGTCTCAATCCATCTAAGTGTCTGCCATGAGTGCAGTCAATCAAAGAGTTTCTTGCTGAAGAAACTAGAAGAGAAATAATTTAGGCCGTAGAGACAATATGACTTACTGCGTAAACGAATGAAAGCAGCCCAAGACTAGTTCACGGATAAGCAGCATCGAGAAATTTGTGGAAGGGAGACAAAGATAAAGATCCCACTATTGATCCTGCCTCATCTACCTACACTCCCACTTCACTCTTATACAATATGGATATCCTTCCTATGTCTGAGGATCCCATGATTGATCCTACTTGACCTCTATACGACTTGAATGCTCCTTCTATGACCCACCCTTAGCAGACGCAAAGGAGTTTAAAGAGAACCAAGCTTTGGATTGATCGAAGAATAACATGACGATGCATTTAGGAATACTTAGCTTTATTTAGTTTAGTTTGATTATTCCTTGTTTTGCTTTGTTTTTTTCTTGTTTGCTTAGTAATATTTTATTTATGTATACTCAGATGATTAATGAAATAAAATAAGATATTTTGAGTAAATAAGTATCGTAATCGCTAACATGTGATAAAATTTTATATGAATATAAATAAATCAAATAATGATAAGCCTATTACATGATAATTTCAATGTAGCACATGTATTGTTTGACTCTAGAGCTACGCATAGTTTTGTTACTTCAACTTTTGAGAAACAGTTGTCTGTCACACCTTCACAATTGAGTGTTTCTTACCTGATAGAAACACTTGTAAGCGAGTTCACCATTGTGGACACGGTATATATCAATTGTATAGTGAATATAGAAAATCGTGAGTTGCCTGTGAACTTATTGCAACTCGATTTCAAAGATATAAATGTGGTTCTTGGCATGGGCTGGTTGCCGGACCATCATGCCACCATTGACTTAGAAAGAAGATTATCAGTTTTCAAAACTCCCAGACTCCAACTTTCACATATCAGGATGTTAGAAAACTACCAAAATGAACGATCATATCTCGCCTGAAGGCCAATAGATACGTTCATAAAGGATGCATGAGATTTCTGGCCTACATGAAGACCGAAGAGAGAGAAGATCTCACCATATCTGACATAGACATAGTTCAAGAATATGCTGATGTTTTACCAGAAGATCTTTCAGGTCTTTCTCCCGATCGAGAAATTGAGTTCCAAATTGATCTTATTCCAGGAACAATGCCTATTTCAAAGGCTCCCTATCGGATGGAACCTGCGGAACTTAAGAAACCCAAGGAGAAATTGCAAGAACTATTAGAGAAAGGTTTTATTCGACTGTCAGTATCTCCTTGGGGTGCTCCAATCCTGTTCGTTAAGAAAAAGGATGGATCACTGCGTATGTGTATGCACTATCGACAACTAAATGCGGTGACCATCAAGAATAAATATCCATTACCACGGATTGATGACTTGTTTGATCAACTTTAAGGAGTTGCATGTTTCTCAAAGTTGGATCTGAGATCGGGTTATCATCAGCTGAAAATTAAGAAGAAAGATGTAGCTAAGATGACTTTCAGATCAAGATATGCCCATTATGAATTTTTGGTCATGCCTTTTGGTCTGACTAATGCACCAACAACCTTCATGGATATGATGAATAGAGTTTTCAAATCATATTTGAATAAGTTCGTGGTGATATTTATTGATGACATCCTCATCTATTCCACCACGAGGGAGCAACATGAAGAACATTTGAGGATAGTTCTACAGACACTAAGAGAACATCAACTTTATGTCAAATTCTTTGAGTGTGCCTTTTGGTTGGAACAAGTGACCTTCCTTGAACATATTGTTTCTAAAGATAGAATTATGGTAGACTCTGCAAAGATTGAAGCAGTCATCAATTGGACTAGACCTAAGAATCATATTGAGATTCGTAGTTTCTTGGGATTGGCTGGATACTACCAGCGATTCGTGGAAGGGTTTTCTCTATTAGCAGCTCCAATGACAAGGTTCACTAAGAAAGATGTAAAGTTTGAATGGAATGACAAGTATGAGTAGAGTTTTCAGAAGATAAAGAACCGTTTGACCACTGCTCTAGTGTTGGTCTTACCTTCTGGAGCTGAAGGTCTCACTATTTATAGTGATGCCTCTCATAAAGGATTGGGTTACGTTCTGATGCAGTATTGTAAAATGATAGCTTACGTATCTCGCCAACTCAAAATGCATGAAGTCAACTATCCGATGCATGACTTGAAGCTTGCAGTAGTTGTTTTCGCCCTCAAGATATGAAGACACTACTTATATGATGAACAAATTGAGGTTTTACCGACTATTAAAGCTTTAAATACTTATTTTTGCAAAGAGACTTGAACTTGAGACAGAAGAGATGGCTAAAATTTTTAAAAGATTATGATTTTTAGCTGAAGTATCATATGAGAAAAGCAAATATAGTCGTTGATGCTCTTAGCAGGAAGTCAGAAGCATTAGCTAGACTTGCATATTGGGATTTATTTTTCTCGGTCGCACATCAGAAAGCAGAAGCCCAATACTTACCAGGTCGGTTATTGTTTGTGTAAACCACATTGAAGTCCGAATTATGAGAGCAAATTAAGGAAAAGCAACCCTTAGATCCTGAGTTGGCCCAGGTGAGGTAGAAGATTTCAGAAAGTAAAGAGTCAGACTTCAAAGTTGATGATCAAGAACTTCTCAAATTTCGTAATAAAGTGTGCATTCTAAAAAATAATCAGCTCAGACATCAGTTATTCGATGAGGCACACCACTCTAGATATGCCATCTACCGTGGCAACACCAAAATGTATCAAGATTTGAAAGATTTATTTTGGTAGAGCGATATGAAGAGAGACATTGCTGAATTTGTAAGTAAGTGTCTGGTGTGCCAACAAATGAAGATTGAGTACCAACGACCCGATGTATTACTGCAAACCACACCCCATACCTGAATGAAAATGGGCATATATCATAATGAACTTTGTCTCAGGACTTCCAAGAACCAAGAATGGGATGAACTCAGTATGGGTGATTGTAGACAGACTAACTAAGGCAGCTCACTTTTTGGCCTGTAAGACAATTTACGCTTGTGACCAGTTGGCTCAGTTGTTCATCATAGATATTGTTAGACTTCATGGAGTACCATGATTTGATTATTTTGAATAGAGATTCTATGTTCATGTCGCGATTCTGGCAGAGTTTTCAAGAAGCTATGGGGACATAAGTAAAAATGAGCATGACATTTCATCCTCAGTCTGACGAACAGTCAGAACGAACCATTCAAACACTAGAAGATATGCTATGGGCATGTACCTTAGAGTATAGTGACTCGTGGAACAATATTCTACCTTTGATGGAGTTTGCCTACAATAATAACTTTCAAGCAAGTATAAGCATGGCTCTATTTGAGGCGTTGTATGGTCGACGGTGTCGAACACCTTTATGTTGGAATGATGTCAGAGAAAGAAGATTGTTAGGGCCTGATTTGGTGCAGCGGATGACAGACCAAGTGAGATTTATTCGAGAACGTCTTCTAGCAGTGCAAAGTCATCAGAAAAGTTATGCGGACCAAAGACGATGAGAGATAGAATTTGAGCAAGGTGATCATGTATTTTTGAAGATATCTCCTTTTAAGAGAGTAATGCGCTTTGGTCGAAGAGAAAAAATGAATCCAAGATATATTGGACCCTTCGAGATACTCACGAGAGTTGATCAGACAACATACAGTCGGGCTTTGCCACCTTCCTTGTTTCAAATTCATAACGTGTTTCACGTATCTATATTACGAAAGTATGTGGTTGATCCCTCCCATATACTGAATACTGTTGAGTCAGTATTGGAGGTACAAGATGACTTAAGCTTGAGTGAAAAACCTATAGAGATTTTGGATACAAAAGTTAAAAAACAAAGAAACAAAGAGCTATCTTTGGTATAGGTTAGATGGAGTCATTGCAACAATAATGAGGCTACATGGGAGCGTGAATCTGACATTCGTGAACAATTTCTACAATTATTTCCAGGTAAGATTCATGATGAATCTTCTTTTAAGAAGGATAGAATTATAGAAAAAACCCTCCGCCGAAACCGTCGGAGGGGATAATAAAAAAAAAGAAAAAAAGAAGCAACGGTTTCCTTAGAAGGAAAACCGCGTTTCCAGAAGGGGTGAGGATAAACCTCACCCCCCAAATTCGTTGGAGGAGAGTGAGGGTTATCCTCATCCCTCACCTTGCATAAGGGCTATTAAAGCCCTCATGCAGTCACTCTTCCTTCACCACGCAGTGAGCAAACGACAGAGGGAGGGAGAGAGAAAGAGCGAAAGAGAGGGAGAGTGAGGAGAAAAAAAATCTATAGGGCACTTATCGAATTTCGATGTCGACGATGAGGTAAGCCTCCAGCCCTTTTCTTTTCTTCATCTTCTTCATCATTTTCTCTTTTCATTTTTGTCAAAGGGGGACGGTCGGCAGCCATGGCTGTCGGTGAGTTTCTGATAAAAAAAACATAGAGAGAGTGCGGGAAAGAGAGAAAGAGAGAGAGAGGGTCTGTCGGTCGACTAACGTCGGTGATCGATCCCTCTGTCATACGGAGGGTCGATCGACTGCCAACTCGTGCCCTATTGGGTACAGAGGTGAGGTCCGGCCGGTGGTTGCCCCCTCTCTATAAACGAAAGGGGCTTTGCCCCTTTCAGCTTTTTAGGGCAGATCGAGGGTCAGTCTGGATGCGACCCAGATCGAACCGGGTCAGTCTCGGTCGCGCCCAGACTGAGTCTGCATTAAAAAAAAAAGAGTGTGGTCGGTTCGACCTAAGTGCGACCCATGCACCTAGACCGAGACCGATCTAGACAGAAAAAAAAAGGTTTGTTGGTTGAACCGGTTCAGACCAAACTAGGTCTAGCCGAACCAGTTTATATGGGTCAGTTTACACCGGACCGGTCTGAACTGAATCGGTTCAGACCAAACCGATTTATGAGGAATCGGTCCAGACCAAATCAGGTCTGAGCTGAACCAGTTTGGATAAACCCGAGTTAGGCCAAACTAGTTCGGTCTAATTGGATTTGGGTTCTTAGTTTGGATCCAATTTGATTTGAACCTGTTCTAGATCCAGACTAACAGTTCTGGATCTGATTGAATCAATCCTTGATCCATATCAGAACTAGGTCTAGATCAGTCTGTTCTAGATCTAGTCAGACAGTTTTGGATCTAGTCAGAGTGTATGGATCTAGTCAAACTATTCTGGATCCAGTTAGATTATCCTGGATTCAGTTAGACTATTCTAGATCAACTTAGAATATTATAGATCTAGTTAGACAGTTTTGGACCCAGATGAGTAATGGATCTAAATCCAGTTGAACTGTATTGGATTTAGATCATAGATGGATCTGGATCAGGTAATTCTAAAATTGTATCGAAATCCAAAATGACCAGAATACCTTTTTTGGTACCCGAGATCCATTTTGGAAAAATGGGCATAACTTTGCACCCTGAACTCAAAATTGAGTGAGGTTTGGTGTGTAGGACTCGTATCGAAGAGAGGAATCTACTTACCCATTACTTTGGTTAAATTAGTGACATAAAAATCAAGGTTTCATAAGTCAATTTAGGAGGGGTATTTTGGTAATTTTATAAGAGTTTTGTGCATTAATGTGAGCACGTTTGTGTAATGACCAGATCACACTATTAGAGCTTCTTGAGACTCGATTGTGGTGAGAGCACAACATTCACACTCGAGGTAAGGGATATTATAAGTAATTTTAGATGTGATAAACATTTTTACGTTGTATGTTATTGTAATATTGTGAATGAATATGAGTAATATGATAGCTTTCAAGTTGAGATCATGACATGCATAAAATTTTTTATGCTTGACATTCTGAGTTGAATTCATATGATATTGTTGTGATATGCATGTTAGTTGTGGTTTGTCATACATGTTAGAAAGAGAATTGATTTTTGAACTCATGTCTATGTGATTATTAATATCATGCATTATGATGAGGTTATGTTTAGTTTGGAGTCCCTTTTATTCTATTCATGTTGTATGAATGAATATTTTGAGATCATCATGCAGGATCTCTTAAATCTTGAAAGTGGCGACCTGTGGTAAGGGCTACCTGGTTCGCGGCTAGAGTGCAGACACTATGGAGAGTGGGTCATTGGTGATTTAACAATGTAGAGACACTACATCATTGCATACTTAGTGAGAGATATGTGTGAGTCCTAAGGTCATTATGAGATTTAAGAATGAGATTCGTTGTGATCAGTTCACGATATCACTCATAAAAGAATGAGTGAACTGCGAGTTTGAGAATGTGGTTTAATGTTTTGAACTTAGTCATGACTTAAGGTTATACTCACACCAGGTTTGGGACTCTGGAGGACTATGGATGGTTGATAACCACCATGGTTAGGATGTAGCATGAACCATACCGAGATTGAGAGCTTGACCTCCCCGCTAGCTACCGGTGGAGTCCCCGTGGTGGTTCACTGCAGTGCCTGGTGGTTCGGGGACCATTGAGAGTGTATGGTTCATTGTCTAGTCAACATGTAGAATTAGAGTGTTCTACAGGGTTGCTACGCTCATAGACAACTATGATCGGTATAGCCGACCTAGTGATAGTTGTTTTGATAGTGTATTGAGAAAGTTAATGGGGGTAATTAAAATATACCAGCTTGTGTGGTGTGTCGAAAACTAAACTAAGACTAGGGGCTTAAAACCCACTACAATTGCAAGTTTAAATATTTATTTGCTTATAATTATTTCTTACTGGGTTGTAGACTAACCCCTAATGTTTAATTACAACTGTAGGTTTCAAACATATCACTACAAGAAAAACGTTAATTAGCGATAGAGATTTATGATAAAAATAATTCATCACAAATTTACGGTGGATTAGCTAGAGAAAACTAGTCATCCCTAAAATTGGAATTAGTTATAGAATTAGCGAAAGAAAAAATCTGTCTTAAAATTCGTCGCTAATTAGCGACAGAAACATTTTGTCTCAAATTCCATCTCAACTTCACGATGGATGAGCGACAAAATTTTTCCATCGCTAATTTGCGGCAATATTTGAGACAAAATATTTTTGTCGCTAATCCGTCGCTACTTTTCGATAAAACCTCACATAAAACCATAATGCGAGCCCATTTCTTTGCCTTTCTGTTTCATCCCTCGCCCGCAGCCGCTGCCCGCATTTCGAGTTCTCTCTTTCACCTCCTTCTTCTTCCCTCACTCCATCTCTCTCACTGTCGTGTATCGCCGCTGAGAGCCCTGTTTGCGGTGCCACCTCCTCCCTCTTCTCTTTTGCCTTTCCCCATTTGCGGCCTCGCCGGAGCAGCGTCCTCCTTCCTTCTCTGTTTGCCGATCAGTCAGAGCTGCGGTGCCACCGTGACCACCAACGTATGCACGCCAGAGATCTCCTCCCTCTCCTTCTCCACCCCTTCCCTCCCCGCTCTCAGGCCCAAGCCCTCCGACTTCTGATGCTCCATCTCCACCGCTCCAGCGAGGGCCGTGAAGGACAATGCCATGAAGTCGCTGAGGCGAGGCAGATCGTCAATAGCCGCATGAACCCGATGGTGGAGGTCAATCTGGTCTCTCGCTACGACAATCTCTATAGATTGGCTCTGCTGAACAGTGCGTCGATCGAGATTTATGAGGCCCTAGAGTTGCGGGATGGCGATAAGGCCGTCTACGGTGGGATGGGGGTGTTGAAGGCCGTCCAAAACATCAACGAGGTCCTCACCCCGAAATTGATTGGCGTCGATGTTAGGTGAGCTCAGTTTCTAGTTTAGTTCTTCTTTATCTTTGATTGTTTCATCGACCAATCACTTTCTGTTAGCATCAGTGTGTATTGTTATCATTTAGTGCTTTGCAGTCAAATTGATTGTGATCATGTTCATCACCGCTATGTAAAGGTAGATGTTTATTCGTAATAGTGAATTCAGGATGAAAATTGCGAATTTGTTTCCAGAAATTGATTAACTAAATGGGAATTTCAAGTAAATGTATGTGAGATCAAGAAAAAAAGTATACTCTCATCATTTTTACTTTTTTTTTTTGTTTTATACTCGAATTGAATGGATTGATATACATGAACTAATGTGTAGAAGACAGAATGATCGACCGTTAGTTTGATTGCAAACTGGTTCAACTCTGATTTTTTTTCTTCATTTCTTAATTGATGAATCCAATATGTATCTGAAAAATATGGAGAAATGGAGAAAATATAAGAATGTTATATATATCTATGATCCTTCCATGCCATGATATATATGAATTTGTACAAAATTAAGGATGAACTAATAAAGTCAATGTGACATAGGACCGAAATTTGAAATATGATTCTGTTGATGGTCCATGTTATTTGTTTTGTATCAACAGCTGCAACTTAGAGTGGTTGTTGGCATGCAAGTTGTGAAGTCAGAGTATAATTTGAGTCAATCATGTTTTGACTGTATGTGCTTTATTGTGAAGAGTATGTTGCCCAAAGATGAGAAATTATCATAAAATTTCTACCGTGCGAAGGTTATGGTCAACGCTCTAGGTATGGGGTATCAAAAGATAGATGCTTGTCCAAATCACTGTATGTTGTATTTCAAAGATCAAGAAAATAGCAGATCATGTAATACATACCACATCACTATATCATATACACCATCTATTTTAACATTATATCTTGCATATCATGTTACATTCCATGCATACTTAGTATGTACATGCACAGTTCATGCATAGTTATAAAACTAATTCATGTAGGACCTTTAAATCTTTACATTTCATGCATATGTCATGTACATGCATGTCATGCTAAGATCAAGAGTTATGTAACTGATCCAAATAATATTTTTATTTGTTAGAATATGGGTTATGGAGGTCGCAGTGGTCGAGGACCAAGTGGAGGCCGTGGGACAACATTAGGTAGATGTCTGTGTTATATTTAAATATAGGCATTCATTATGTTTTTTCTTATATGTTGATATGAAATTTGTTACTTGCTAATCGTTTTTATAGGATCCCATCTCAGTGATCGCCACTCTTAGCCTTTGTCTTCACGTACAGCTTCAATAGGTATATCATTTAAATAATTATATACTTGATTAGTTTAAATATGCATTATGTGAATTTCTAACTCATTGTTCTATATATGATGTTTCGCTTGCACATGACCCACCTACACCAGCTACTCATACACATCACGAGTTAACGTCGGTTGGTATGTATAGTTCCATAATAGTTAAAGTTATTTACACAACATGTAGATAGAATGTGTACATGGATTTTCTTATTTTTGTACAACAGTCCAAGATAGTCGTATAGATGTTGGGTCTTCTCAGTCTGACACATGATGACTCATTGAAATAGTGTATATCGATAGTCGACCATAAGTATTTCATTGTCACTTGTTCAATACTTATCTTATAAATAGTGTATATCGATAGTCGATTGTTAATATGTACCAATTCATATGCAGTGTGAGGTTCGAGCCATAAGAAGTGATTCGAGAAATTAGGAAGTCACTAGTTCAACATCCTTGAGGACTGATCGCTCAATGAAAAGAGTACTCGAAGGAGGTGTTGGACAGATTATGGTCCTCATTCATGGTATATAATCGTTTATCATAGCTAATGTGTTTCATATTTAATTTTTTGTTATAGTCATGTATATTAACTTTCTGAAATTATTTGTATGCTTCAAATCGCTTCACGACTGCGAAGGAGGAGTAGGATGTGAGGCTAGTATGGCAGAAGGTGGTTGCCAATCAATTTACCGACATGCTTCACAATATGAAGACTACAAGAATAAAAGCAGCTGGTGGGATAGATGATTCACTGCAATGAAAGGGCCATGACCCTTCTACTATCAGGATAGATTATTAGGATGCCAATCGATTTGTCGACATGCTTTACAATATGAAGATTACAGAAATAATGCAGCTGGTGGGATAGATGATCCACTGCAATGGAAGGGCCATGACCCTTCTACTATCAAGACATATTATTAGGATGCAATATGCGACAAGTGGACGAGTAATAAAATTCGAAATCGCTTAGTAAAGGCTGCATAGAACCAAACGAAGATGCCCATCTACACACAGGTGGTTCTAGGACTTTTGGAAGCCACCAGAAAAAATGGTAACTCATTAATACATATATATATATATATATATATATATATATATATATATATATATATATATTATCAAATTTATAAGCATTTCTGCATACTTTCTAATTGATTTTTTTATCATTTAACCATGCAGGAAGCTGAAAAAGGAGGCCCTGTGCCTTACAAGGATGTGTTTGTTGAAACATATAAACGTAAAAGCACAGAAGAGTTCGTATCAGAGAAGGCGAGAGCGACAACGGTATATATTTATTGTATTAATAAATATTATAATATATAAGTTACCATAAATTACATTATCATAAATATTGTAATTCTTATTTATTAATTCATACTGTAATCATTACTTTGTAGGAGTCATACGAGAAGCATATGGTAGAGCGATATGACGGTGACTCCATTCAACATCCGCCTTTTGATCTTGCAGCATGGGTGACTGCAACCGGTAAACCCCAAAAAAGTCATGTGTTCGGGTTTGGGAGTAATATGAATACCACAACAGTCGTTGCCTCCTTCAGCCAGGGCTCTCAGAGTTTTCCCGCCAGCATCAACTCTCAATGTTCGATTGACCCTGCTATTTCTTGGGATGGTGTCTGCCAGCTTCTTTATAACACAATACGTGACTTTTTACTTGACACCATTCTCAAACTTATCTATAATGAGTTGTGCAACTTTTTTCGGGATGGGGGAACTTTGTCTGCCTTCAACATGAGTTCTGGTGCCCATCAGGTACGTATAACGTTTATTTCAATACATATCTAAAGTTTCATGTCATAAGATTTTAATAAGTATATGCTTATAATATTTTATTATGATTATATTAGTTGAATTTGACTATTTTTTAATATGTGAATTTTACTATACTTTAATTTAGTAACTGTGCACAACTATCAACTCGGAACCTCAACTAATATTTTTAGGGACTCTACATGTACGGTTTGTTGGCCTCTGAATTATGTTAATGTCCCTCACTTTATTTCTAGTTTATGTGTCATTTAGCCATGTTACTTTGATTGCCTTAGATTAGGTGTATTGCATATAATTTATTTCATTATATTTTGTTTATCAATACTAACATTTTGGTTCTCTTGTAGGATGTTGGAGATGATCAACGTAGAGGAGCTGATGGAGGCATGGATGGTGGGGCAGATCGAGACAATGAAGAGGATGATGCTCTGAATCTTGGCGAGGAGTAGCTTCATGTGTTGAATTTGTTTCACATACTTGTTGTTTCAAACAAAACTCTTTGTATATGTTCACTTATAACTAATTAGAACTTGGTGAGAATTATACTGGGTTGTTAAATTTGTTTCACTTATAACTTGTGTTAAATTTGTTTCACCTACTTTGTATATGTATTTTTTATGTGTACTTTGTCTTTTATACATAGCTTATATAAATTGTATAACGATAAATTTTTTCTCGATATTTATATTTCAAACAAAATTGTTTTTTTTTTTAATTTTACGATGCAAAATGGCGATGGCATTTGGTGATGAATAATATTCATCGCAAATTTAGCAACGGATTAGGGACAAATATTTATCTGTTTCAAAAACTGAATCAACTGATGTTTTATGACAGAATGTAATCCATCGCTAATCCGTTGCTAAATTGGTGATGGAATTTAGAGATGAATGCGTATTCATCATTAAATTTTTGTGATGGATTAGCGACGGATATGTATCTGTCACAAAACCAAATCAATGCTTATTTAGCGACAGACTCGCGATGGATCATGGCATTCACTAATCTGTCGCAAAGTAGCGACAAATCAGTTATGTCGCTAATTAGCGACTAAGAAATTACGACGAAAGCTATCTATCGCTAATTTGTCGCCAATCCATCGCTAAACAGTTCAACGATGGATTTGCGATGGATTAGCGTCAGATAGCGTTCGTCGCCAATCTACAGAATTCTTGTAGTGTATTAACACAAACAGAATGTGAGCAACTTCTTTGTCATCAAGAGAGTACTTGGTAGATTTCATTTTCTTGTCATTGAATAAAGATGTAATTGCTTTTCTTTTGTTATGAATGATGAACATTATAAAGAAAAAGTTGATTATTGGAATAAAAACAAATGAATTTTTTTAGCCACATTTTCTTTGTGTGAACTTTGAACTCTTTCCCTCTGAAAAGTAATACCAACCGAACTCGAACTCTCGAGGTCCCAAATCAAGGTGTTACACCTAGCCTAGTAGAATCAAGTCTCTTTGCTGCCTCTTCACCATCCCCCTCCACCACCACCATCCCGAGCCTCACCACCACAATCCCTATCCTCCACCACCATCAGACAACCTCTCCACTGCCCCTTGGTACCTCTTGTTTCTGTGTTCGCCCAGCCGCAGCTCGATGCCTCCAGTCATGGTGGTGGTTCTTTGGTGTGGGTGAGTGGTGGTCCTAAGGTTCACATATTCTAGTTTCCTTTATATATATATATATATATATATATATATATATATATATATATATATATATATATATATATATATATATATATATATATATATATATATAAACTAGAATAAGAGAACTAATGTGTGAACCGCTACTTTCATAGATTTTTTGTTCTTTTATTTTGAATCTAAGCGTACAAATGTGATTTGCTTGATTTTATAAGAACCTGATCTTGAATCGTCCCATTTTGATGCATAAGCAAGATTTTTTAAGGCTTTAAAATCAATGGCTCAAATTCTTCATAAATATTCAAACATTAAAAAATCACATTTTTTTAATAAAAATACAGGATCCAATGGTTGATTCCTAGCAAATTCACCATGTGGAGCACGTCCACATGGTTGGATTTGCAAAAAAAATGTTGAAATACCCATATTTCTAGTTCTCATATTCTAGTTCTTATATTTCATTCTAGTGACTCATATATATATATATATATATATATATGGAAATGAAAGCCTCCTCAATGAAAAACCTCCCAAACCTTTTCAATAAACGTTTTATTGGATTTTTGGTGTTTTTTTTCAAAATTTCCACTGTACAGATGTTATCTATATGCTTGTTTTTATAGGAATGAGTTCTTGGAGCATTTGATTCCGATGCATGGATAAGTTTTTTTCAAAATCAACTATGCATAATTTTCATACATTTTCAAGACTCCAAATATCATTTTTTCTGTCCAAAATTCACGAATCAAGTGTTGATTTATAGTAAATCAATTATGCTGAACACATCTATACAGTCAGAATTTTGAAAAAAAAAACACCAACAAATTTTCATTGAAAAGGTTTGGAAGAGTTTTCATTCCCCTATATATATATATATATATATATATACATATATATGAGAGGCATAAAATTATTGAGTATAAATCACCTTTTTCTTTAAATTTTTAGGTTTTTTTTGTATATTAGATTTTATGAATGTAATCTTTTAGAAGAAAATGTTTTTTTGAATAAAGTGATTATGCAAGCAAGTTTTTTAAGAGCTTCAAAATATCAATAGCCCAAATGAACTAAAATTTCACAACTCAAAACACACACTGATGGACAGCAATCATGTGCCTTTTCATAACGGATTCTACTACAAAGGAAAAATAAGAAAAAGGGTCGAACTTAAACTCCACGGCACCGCTTTTCCCTTATCTTCCTTGATCCCGCCTACCGGACACTTGACAAAAAACGAGGGCGACACGGTGACCAACGCGCATGCAAGTATCACGGATCGTGGTGTGTGTAGAAATCGTTCTTACGGGAGAATCTGCGAAGAACAATCTACCATATGTTACGGTTTTACGGCCCGGGAAGTCTCTCTCTCTCTTGCCACCGGTCATTCATCCCTGTGTTGCAAGTTCTTAGTCGGAATCACGTTCAGCATGATCCTAATTCTCGTGTAATCGATGTGCCGAGACTCACCAGATGCAGTTTTAGTCGTTTTGGAGGGGTACCCATGATGCCATTCCTCTCAAAACCCTCTGTGAGATTCCTCAACTACGCTGTAGCGATGTTGGCTCTTGCCCTGGTGATCATTTCCCTCTCTCTGGTCCTCCCCTTCCTGGCCCCGTCGGTCTCCTCGGTCGTTCGCTACTCCGAGGCAATTGGGTCGTCCTCGAATCGCCTCAACAGGCAGAAGCCGTTTGTCGACATGGTGGTGGCGTTCAGGGAGTGGGATGCGGTGGTGGGGTGCGAGAGATACAGGGAGAAACACAAGGAGTCGATATTGGTGCTTGGTGGTAGGAACTCTTCCTCTTCTTCGCTTCAGGATCCGGATGGTGGCGGGGAGTGTGGGTTGAAAATGAACCATGTGAGCGTGTTGGTGAAGGGGTGGACTTGGATTCCAGATAACCTTGATAATCTGTACTCCTGCCGGTGTGGATTGAGCTGCCTCTGGACGAAATCCCCCGCCCTCGCCGATAAACCGGACGCCTTGCTCTTCGAGACTTCGAGGCCGCCTCAGACGGTATACGCTTCTTTTTTCTTCTTTCCTTTGATTTTTGTTGTGCATGAACTTGTAGTTGTAGGCATCTGCAAGTGGTGGCTGTTGTTGTTGTATGATCCGGATATGCAGCATTGGACAAATTTTTAGTAGGTTGTTTTGGGATTCAGGATTTGCCATCTTGAAATCTTGAAGTTTCGGGGTGTGATTTCGATAAAATGGGACTAGTCGACGTTCTTCGACTCCAGAACATGGTAATATTCATGGGACCTAATTTTGGTAGTGATGATCTCGGTTACAAGGTTTGTCTCCTTGGTGAACTTGGTGCATGGACCAAATGGTTGTGAGGGTTGCCTCTTAATTGCGTACATAATGGGTAGAGTAGAGTTCCTTGATATGAGCTCTAAGAGATGTCTGGATTTAATGTTTTTGTAGGGTGTTTGATTGAATCAAATAACTTGCAAATTGGTGTAGGAGTAGATCAGAGTGTTTTTTAGGTAGTTTCATGAGAGAGAGAGAGAGAGAGAGAGAGAGAGAGAGAGAGAGAGAGAGAGAGACTCTACCAACTAATTTTTTCTTCCTTCCTGTGGCTATGTTCTGTTATGGGATGTATTGTGCAATGCCTGTTAAATGGCTGCTTGCCTTATGAAAATTTGAGGATGTTTATCCTCATGTTCCCTCCATTTTTAGCATTTAAGCGCCTCTTCTGAACTGTTCTCTTGCCGAGAACATGCATCTTCTGGTGTTTTGCAGTTCCCAAAAGCTGCCGAAAAGTCACTGATACTGTCATCTCTAAGCTGACATATAGATAATACGTTCCAACTTATAGATGACCAATCAACATGGTAGATGCATGATGACAAATATCATAAATAGTGTCTCAACCTGCCCAACTAATAGGACCAAGTGATTCCTTCATTCACACACTTCTAAATCAAAGCCATAATGTTCTCTTCTCCAGGCAATAGAGGTGGAACGGTACCATAAAAGTTTCCGTGTTCATAACAGTGAGTGACTTGGGACTGAAGAAGAAACGAGAGATAGAGAGAAGGAATCGTCTCATTTTCATTAGACCCTAATCCCTTCTTAAAGGAATTAGTTAAACAATAGATTAACAAAAGAATCCAACTACTTTTCACTAATTACATAATGCTACCCAAAACCGAAAAGATATTTTCCTTTAACACTCCCCCTCAAGCTGGAGAATATATATCTATCATGCTCAGCTTGTCACAACATTTAAGAAAGCCCCCACTAGCAAGAGGTTTAGTAAACACATTAACAACTTGATCCTCTGAAGCAACATGACAAGTAGAGATTTGTCCAGTCTGTACTAGATCTCTTATGTAGTGACAATCAACTTCAATGTGTTTCGTTCTCTCGTGAAACACTGGATTATTTGCAATATAGGTGGTTGCTCTGTTATCACATCTCATCACCATCGGCGTTGAGGTCTGTACATGTAGATCTCTGAGAATTGATCTAACCCATATCATTTCAACTGCAGTTTGAGCCATGGCTCTATATTCTGACTCAACACTCGATCGAGCTACTACGGTCTACTTTTTACTTCTCCAGCTTATTAAATTTTCGCCTATAAACGTACAAACCCCGTAGTGAACTTTCTATCACTAATGTCTCCTGCATAGTCAGCATCCGAATAGGCAACTATATCAAAAGAGGAGCTTGATTTGTATAGTAGTGTTTTACCTGGAGAAGACTTCAAGTACCTAAGAATCATCATTGCTGCCTGCCAATGTACTTGGGTTGGTTTATCCATGAACTGGCTAATCTTGCTCACCGCTAGCTGGTCTTGTCACTGTAACGTACAAGAGTTTACCAACTAGAGACCTGAAACTTCTACTGTCAACAGGTTCTGCTTCTTCAAACATGTGAAGTTTAGGACCCATTGGAATATTAGTAGGTTTGGCTCCTAACATTCCTGTTTCCTGTAACAAATCAAGTACATACTTCCTCTATGATAAAACTAACCCTTCACGGCTTCGAACTACCTTTATACCCAAGAAATATCTAAGCGGACCAAGATCTTTGGTAACGAAGTGCTTCTTCAGATGAGCTTTGGTATCTGAGATAACCTTTTTATTGCTCCCTGTGAGTATAATATCATTCACGTACACAACCATAACCACAACACCAGTGGGAGTTTTTTTAACAAACAATGAGTGGTCTGATGCTGACCTGTTAAAACCGAATGCAGACATACTCTCAAACAACTTATGAAACCACGCACGCGGACTTTGCTTTAGACCATATATTGCTTTCTTTAACTTGCACACCTTGTAACACTCCCCCTGAACCTCGAACCCCTGAGGTTGCTGCATATACACAGTCTCTGACAAATCACCATACAAAAATGCGTTCTTCACATCCAACTGGCATAAGCTCCATCCAGAGTTATCGGAAGCGCCTAGGTAAAAGGGGAAGCGCGAAACGTCGCGCTTCCGAAGCGTGAGGGGAAGCGTCTCCCTTTTTTTGGGAAGCGCGCATCCCTTTTATGGGAAATGCGCTTCCCCCTCGCTTTCCCATTTTTTCATTTTTTTACGCTTCCCCCTCGCTTCCGGTTCGCTTCCTAGGTCACTTCCGGTTCGCTTCTTAGGTCGCTTGTTTTAATGGTGTAGAAAGCTTTGAATAATTTGGTACAAAAATTTAAGGGTTCATTAGTGGTTTAAGACCAGAGTTACCAGAAGCTTCTTAGATAGGTGGAAAACTCGCTTCGGAAGCCCGATATTTCCCGCTTCCGAACTTGATGAGAATCTTGATTCTTTCATGCTTCTCCTATGCTTTCCACACTCTTCATCTATTCTTCTTATATGTTCTTTCACTCTACTTTTCATGTTTTTTATGTATTTTCTCTCACGTTTCACTCACTTTCATGTGCTCTCTAAATTGTCAGTCTATTTTTAAATTTTGTTAAAAATTTAATTTTTACACTAAAAAAACATGAAATTTAAGAACAGTCACTTTTATTTTAGTTTTTATTTGCATTTCATTTCGATTCCCTTCCAATTCTTATATTACTTTTTTTTTATTCCTCACTTACCGCTTCCTATACATTTTAAAATGCATCGCTTCTCGCTTTTGCTTCCCGTATCATTCACTGCTTCCGCTTCCTAGTCTAGCAACCTTGTTTAAGACCCAAGTTAGTCATTCATATGGCAAACCTCTTTAAGAAATTTTTACTTTGTTAGTAAGTTCCTTCAAAGGAAATTTTACCTTGTTAGTAAGCTCCATTAAGTTTGGCTTAGATATCCATTAGGATAGTTTCCTTAGTTGGTAATCTCTTGTAGTTAGAGAGTGTTCATTTCTAGAGGATTCTAAATGTTGTAAGTAGTGTGAGGATAAAGAAAGGAAAGAGGGGAGATGTGAGAGTAGTTTTTGGCAAGGTTGTAAGTAGTGTATCGTTACCCATATCGGTCGGGCCCAAAGTTAGATGTGTATCATACAACAACAACAACAACTACGCCTTCATCCCAAAACAATTGGGGTCGGCGATATGAACCAACAAAGAAAATCATTCTGGGTCTTCCACATGAATCCTTCTCCTCCATGTTGAGAAACTCGGTTTTGATGTCACATAATATGATACACTGTCTTATTTGATTTTGTATGATATGATAACATGTTCTCTTGAAATAATGTTATATTATGACTAAATATGTTTTGCCTTAAATCTAACGAGTATTTGATGCAAGGATATCTCACCCAATAAGGATGGAGACTTCCTGTTCAAGTACAACTATGGTGCAATCATACTCCTTGAAGAAAAAGCTTGATGAGCCATGCTTTCCTAAAGTTCAAATGAAGAAATCGGCTACCTCAAGTTGAAGATTTTTTCTTCTTTAGAGTCATATGTAACAGAACCTTCAGGAACTTGCATATTGCATATTACATACTCATTCATACATACTATATCATAAAAGTATACGATAGTTTCAAAAAAGTTCTTTTTTGAAAACCAACAAGTGTACCTTCTTACAACCTTTTTATGAAAAAGATATTTTGTCATATAATAATTGCACCTTCTTACAACCTTTTATGAAAAAGATATTTTGTCATATAATAATTGTACCTTCTTACAACCTTTTATGAAAAAGACATTTTGTCATTATACCTTACACTATATACAAGACAACACAAAATCGGCTACATAAGAAGAACAAATAAAATATGTTTTTGAAAAGACTTAAGATATCTTCTTTAAAATATTTTTTAATACAAGAAGAAGACAAAAACATAAATCGGCTACACAAAAGAAATAAAATATGTTTTTGAAAAGACTTAAGATATCTTCTTTAAAATATTTCTTAATACAAGAAGAAGACAAAAACATAAATCGGCTACACAAAAGAAAAACAAATAAAATATGTTTTTAAAGGACTCTAGTTACTTTTTCTCATAACTATAGAATGTCGACTTACTTGAAGTCATCATTCTCTTTACAAAGCATTAAATACCTTCTGTAACAAATCCCTTCTAAATATCCTTCCCAAAGAATGTCGACCTTCTTTTTGGATCCTCATTCTCTCTGAAGACTTTAAAATACACTACATAAAGAACATACTTGACATGACTATGTACAAATAAATATCTCAAAGCACTCATAGTACTTACACTCATTTAAAGTAAAAAAGTACTAATGTACCTCAAATCATTAATTAGAATAAAAACAAAACTACAACCCAACGTTCAAATGTACTATTGTAAGAAATAGACTTTCTTACATAAAATATGTATTACCTAAAACACTACAACGACTAGTGTACCCTCTATCTTACTCTTCTAGAAAAAGGCATTCTCGATCTTCTCTAAAAGATATTTTTAAAAAAGACATAACATTTCATATTTCAAAAAGTTACAATTCCAAAATGTAACGACTACTTTTTATGAGCTATATAAACACACACACATAAACTATTCAAACAAGAGGAATGAAATAGACGTGTGAGCTTACAAAGAGAAAAATATTCTATTCGTGATTTGAAAAAGAGAGCCTTGAAAAAGAAAGAGAAAAAGAAAAAGAAAAAGAAAAAGAAAGAAAAGAGAAAAAGTCAAGTCCAGCTCTTTGACAAAGAGTATCCTCTGAGTGACAAAACAGAACATTCTTAGAATCCTTCATTCGTGCATTCATATCATTCTGAAGGTTCTATAGGAAGTATTGTAACTCTGTTATTCACTGTATTCCTTCTTTGTTTAAAGAAGTAGACCTCTGTGAAAGAGGGTGTTGCCCTTCTCTGTTGGGAGAAGAAGACCTCTTGGGAAGAGGGTGTGCCCCTTCTCTGTTGAGAGAAGAAGACCTCTTGGGAAGAGGGTGTTGTACTATTTATCCGGTAACTCGGATGTTATAGTGGAATCTCAAGTGGTTTGCTTGGGGACTGGATGTAGGTCTGGATATTGACCGAACCAGTATAACTTCTGTGTTTTATGTGTTGTGCCTTATTGCTTAATTATTTTATTTTATCGATCATAATCATATTTCACTATTCACCCCCCCTCTAGTGGAATTTCATTTGGTATCAGAGCAGGTTTGCTGGTTTCGACGTAACAAGTCTCCCAGCACAAATGGCATCTACCTCTTATGCTCGTGATATTGAAGGTCAACACGCATCTCGTCCTCCCTTCTTCAATGGCTCCAACTATGGATATTGGAAGTGCAGAATGGCTATCTTTCTCAAATCCATAGACTTTGCTGTATGGAAAATTGTTGAGCATCCATACACATCTCCATCCGCAGACTATAACTTATGGTCTGATGAAGAAAAGAAAATGGCAAACTTAAATGCAAAGGCTATGAATGCCTTATATTGTGCCATTGATCAAAATGAATTCAACAGAATATCTATATGTGAATCTGCATATGACATTTGGCATTCTTTGGAGGTGATTCATGAAGGAACCAACAAAGTTAAAGAAGCCAAAATATCATCTCTTGTTAGAAAATATGAGTTGTTCAAAATGAACAAAGATGAACTCATCACAGAGATGTTTACCAGATTCACCAACATCACCAACGATCTCAAATCTCTGGGTGTAACATATTCCCAGACTGAAAAGGTGAAGAAAATCTTGAGATCTCTCACAACTGATTGGGAGAGAAAGACCACTGCTATTGAAGAAGCTCAAGATTTATCTAAGCTTACATTGGACGACTTAATAGGCAATCTTATGGCCTATGAAGTCCACATGAAAGAAAGAAGGGAAGAAGAGCAACCAGTAAAGAAAACTCTAGCTTTCCCAGCCCTATCTGAGAATGAAGACTCAGATAAAGAATCAGAAATTGCGCTGCTTACCAGAAAATTCCAGCGCTTCATGAGAAGGAACCGACTTCCAAATAGGCACAAGGAAAGAAAAGATCTTAAAGAAGATCCCATGTGCTTTCAGTGTAATAAGCCAGGGCACTTAAAACGTGACTGTCCCCTTCTCAAAAGAAAGTCCAAGACTGAGGAACCAAAGAAGAGGTTCTTCAAGAAAAAGGCTCTGCATGCTCAATGGGATGATTCAGAACCATCCACTAGTGAAGAGTCAAGTGATGATGAAGCCGAAACTGCAAATATGTGCTTCATGGCAAACGAAAGTTCGGTAAGTGAAATCTCTGATTTTTCCTTTGAAGAACTTCTAGATGCTTTTCAAGAACTATTTGAAGAATCTAGAAAATTGAGTTTAAAAAATAAAGCTTTAAAATCTGAAAATTTAGAGCTTTCTCACAAGAATGAAAAGCTCAGCAGTGAAAATTCTGAGTTGAAAAAGAAAAATCTTTTGCTTATATCTGAAATTTCTTCTACTAGCTCCAAAACTAAAGATATGCAAGTAGAAATTTCAGAGCTAAAAAGTAAAACTGAGAACCTCATGAAAACGGTTTTCAAGTTTACTAAAGGTAAAGAGAACTTGGATAAACTCTTAACCTCTCAGAAGGTCTCCTTTTACAAGAATGGGATTAGCTATTCTCATTTCAAAAAACCTTCTTGTATAAATCAAAAGACCACATTTGTGAAAAGTTCATCTGAACCAAATAAGGAGTATTATATTGATAATCTTTTTAACTCCTCTAAAGAGATAGACAAACCCAAATCCAAATGGATATGGGTTCCAAAGTCTAACAAAAAAGGACCCGATTGGGTACCAAAAAGAAGATTTACTTAATGTTTTGCAGGCTCCAAAGAAGAACAGATGGATACTAGATAGTGGATGTTCAAAGCACATGACAGGACATCCAGACCTTTTTGCTGTTCTTCATCATAAAGAAGGAGGAACCGTCACCTTTGGAGATAACAACAAAGGTTTGATAATTGGTATTGGAAATATTGGTAACATAGACAAACCTCTTATCAAAGATGTTCTCCTTGTTAAAGGCTTAAAACATAACCTACTAAGTATCAGTCAAATGTGTGACACAGGTTATAATGTTAGCTTTAATCATGATGCATGCCTCATAGCTGACACAAATGAAAACATCATCTTAAAAGGTATAAGAAAGAATAATATATACGAACTATACCTAGAAAACATCACAGAACATTGTCTTATAGCTAATAATGACACTCAACATCTATGGCACATGAGAATGGGCCATGTCAATTCAAAATACATGTCCAAACTAGCTAAAAATAAATTAGTACGTGGGTTACCCAACATATCTTTTAAAAAGGATTATTTTTGTGATGCATGTCAATTAGGAAAATTGTCAAAATCTCCTTTCAAATCAAAAAATGTCATCTCAAGTAAAAGACCTTTAGAGCTTCTCCACCTGGACCTTTTTGGTCCTTCTAGGGTAGCTAGCCTTAATCATAATAGATATGTTTTTGTCATTGTAGATGATTACTCAAGATTTACTTGGGTAATATTTTTGAAAAACAAAAGTGACACGTTTTGTAAGTTTGAAATCTTATGTAAAAAATTACAAAACGAAAAATCATGTTCTATTGTTAAAATCCGTAGTGACCATGGAGGAGAATTTGAAAATGAACTCTTTGAAAATTTTTGTAACTTGCATGGTATTTCTCATAACTTTGCCTTCCCTAGAGCTGCACCTCAAAATGGTGTAGTAGAAAGAAAGAATAGAACCCTTCAGGAATCTGCCAGGACTATGCTCCAACAAAATAATCTTGTAAAATCTTTTTGGGCAGAAGCTGTTAATACTGCATGCTATATAACAAATAGAGTTCTCATTAGACCCTTATTAAATAAAACTCCCTATGAACTATTCTATGACAGAACTCCAAGAATAGACTACTTCAAAGTCTTTGGATGTAAATGCTTTATCCTAAACACAAAAGATAGCCTGGATAAGTTTGATGCTAAATCTGTTGAAGGCATATTCTTAGGATATTCAAGTCATAGTAAAGCATACAGAGTTTTCAATAAGTGTCATAATACTATTGAAGAATCTATGCATGTTAGTTTTTGTGAATCTATTGATCAATCTGTTCATATACAAACTAATGATGATGTTGAAAGTACAGATTTATTTTTAGATAACACAGCTAAGTCTAATGAAGATGATCACCAAAGAACCTTTGTCGATATCAAAGATCATCCTCAAAAGCAGATTTTGGGAGAACTAACAAAGGGGGTTCAAACTAGAGCTCAGCTAGAACGGATTGCAAACATGGCATTCATTTCTCAACTTGAACCAAAGAAGATTGATGAAGCCATCATTGATGAGTTCTGGATGCTAGCCATGACTGAAGAACTGAATCAATTCCAAAGAAATGACGTTTGGGATCTTGTGCCGAGACCAAAGGATCATCCAATCATTGGGACAAGATGGATCTTCAGAAACAAGCTAGACGAAACAGGTAATGTTATAAGAAACAAGGCCAGACTAGTAGCTCAAGGATACAACCAGGAGGAAGGTATTGACTTTGATGAAACATTTGCTCCTGTTGCTAGACTTGAATCTATTAGAATGCTCTTAGCATATGCAAGCTATATGGATTTCAAATTATTTCAAATGGATGTTAAAAGTGCTTTCTTAAATGGTTTTATAAATGAAGAAGTCTATGTAAAACAACCTCCAGGATTTGAAAATGAACAATACCCAGATCATGTTTTTAAACTCAAACGTGCTTTGTATGGTTTGAAACAAGCACCTCGTGCTTGGTACGAAAGACTTAAAACCTTTTTATTAAAAACTGGTTTTTCTGTTGGCAAAGCAGATTCTACACTATTTGTCAAAGTAGTGGATAATCATACCCTAATTGTTCAAATCTATGTCGACGACATCATCTTTGGATCTTCTAACAGCACTCTCTGTGAAGATTTTTCTAAGTCCATGCAGAAGGAATTCGAAATGAGTATGATGGGAGAACTCACCTACTTTCTTGGACTGCATATTAAGCAAACCAAGGATGGAGTTTTCATCAACCAATCTAAGTATGCTCATGAACTTCTGAAGAGGTTCAACATGAACTCAACTGTTTCAAAATCCACTCCTATGAGCACTACTACTGTGTTGGACAAAGATGAAGATGGTAAGACTGTTGATACAAAGGTATACCGAGGTATGATAGGATCACTTCTTTATTTAACTGCTAGCCGTCCAGATATAATGTTTAGTGTTTGCTTGTGTGCTAGATTCCAGTCAAACCCAAAAGAATCACATCTTAAAGCTGTAAAAAGAATAATGAGATATTTAAAAGACACAGTTGATTTTGGATTATTCTATTCAAAATCCTCTACATTTGATCTAATCTCATACAGTGATGCTGACTTTGCTGGAAGTAAATCTGACAGAAAAAGCACAAGTGGAACATGTCACATGCTAGGGCACTCACTGGTATCATGGTTCAGTAAGAAACAGAATTGTGTATCATTATCAACTACTGAAGCCGAATACATTGCTGCTAGCCTAGCTTGTACTCAAGTTATCTGGATGAAACAAACATTAAAAGATTTTGATTTAAATTTTGAAAACACAACTATTTTTTGTGATAACACAAGTGCTATAAACCTATCTAAGAATCCTATTTTACACTCACGAACTAAGCACATTCAAATAAGACACCACTTCTTAAGAGAACAAGTCTTAAACAACATAATTAAACTAGAATTCATACCCACTAATCAACAGTTAGCAGACATATTCACTAAACCATTAAGGCATGAAGACTTCACACGAATTAGAAGAGAACTAGGAATATGTAAACTAAGTGACTTATAAATTAATCACACTTAATATAATACTTCTTATAAGTTTTGTTAAAATCTTATTTTAAAAGTCTTTTTTCTTCTTATCGATTTTTGTTAGTCAAACTAGGTTTCCATATTCACGTATACTCTAAACTCTTATAAGACACATTCTTTATGTCTTTCAACTTGTCATCTTTCAAGTACACATCCATAATGATTCCTTGTCCTATCTCCTTTCACTCATATCCATAAGAACTAATTATATTCAAAGCTATCATGACATTGTTCACATCACTCATCTCATATCTCCTTTATTATTTGTTGTCCTTTTGTGAAAACTTCTCTTACGATAAGTTGATTCACCTTCAACATGATAACATATTATTTTATGAGAAATCTTACTTTTCAATTTTTAGTCAAAATCGAATGATGTTTTTTTTTGGTTCTTTTTACCTTCTTCTTCTAAAGATCTAGTTGCTATGTTTTTTTTACGTATAAATGTTACTATATCATTTGTTATATCATATAGTATGTACACTCTATTTTTATCATGTCTTCTTTTCCTCTTATCAACACTTCACTAAGACATTAATGCCCTTCATGAAAAATTCAAATGATTATCCTCTCGTACCACCTTTTAAGTTATTATATTTCACATAAATTTTTACTATATCATCTATTATATCATAGCCTAAGAACAATCTATTATCATCTCTTCATGGTTTACATCTTTTACGAAAAAGTACTGTAAAATTCTCTTTTCAAAAACTTGTACGTTTTGTATCACCATTTTATCTCTCTCTCTACATTATACGAAGTTCCTTTTCATCCGTGACCATGACTCTCTCATATATTTTATATCTCTCTCAAATCGAGATTCATTAAAACCTTGTCCTTCACTCCACCTTTTGTCATACAATTTCTATCCAACTTCAAGTGATTGGTGTCCTTTATGACCACTCTCATTTCTTTTACATATCCGTATCACCCTCCTTTATATCTATTCACACTCCTTTCACGTATATCAAAATATACACTTCTTAAATAAGAAATTATTGCATTTCCTCATACTCTCATGTTTGTCCTATTCCAAACTCCCTCTTCACGATTTTGGAAAGCTTTCACATAAAGTAAATTCTTGAAAAAGTTGTTTGTTCTTATTAGGCCATTATTCACTCTCTATTCCTCATGATCTTCACGAAACACTTTAAAAACTCTTGAATCATTCTTTCTCTTACGTTTAATATGACACTCCATACTCAATTCATGACTCTTCTCACTATCCAACAGGATTGCCCATAGAAAATTTGTTACATATATATAGAAAAATTATTTCGAAACTATGTCCTTCTTAATATCTATGCTAATATAATACACTTATTGATTTGATTTGTCATTCACGAGTCTCTTATTTTACAACTCACGCATTTCCTCATTTCATATCAACAATTATTTTTCCTTCTATTTAATCAATTGGTTCATCTCTTACCATTCCATTCGATCTTTTCTATCCTCATACAAATTTTCTCTCGATTCTAGCTCCTTTCTCTCCTAGTCCTTTATTTTCAAGATACTCGAAAATGACTTCCTCTTCTACCAATGTGATCACCTCCGCCGATCTAAGGTATCCTGATTTGTTTCACACCTACACCTCACTCTGCTCTCGCCCCATTCATGAAGGAAAATTGATCAACTTTGACGACTTCATGTTCTTCGACTTAGACACCTATCTCCCCGAACTCAAACCTCTCATAGGATCTTCATCCCCAGCCGCCTATTATCCTGAACTAGTTCGACTGTTTTATACCAACTTCTCTTCTGATCATGAACAAACCTCAATCACCAGCAAAGTCCGAGGACAGCTGATGATTTTCAATGCTTCCGACCTAGGTAGAATTCTAAATCTACCTTCCACCGGTACCGACCTTAACGCCATAGTACCAATCGACCGATCGGTACTTCGAAAAATACTTCTTTGCACCAACTGCTACCAACTTCCGTGGCACATGAGGAATCTCCAACCTCAAGCTCAGCTACTTGCCCAGATTCTTCTCCACAACCTCTATCCCAAGCATCCCCGCCAGGGATTAGTTTCTCGAAAAATCTCTCTTCTTATCTACGCAATCCTTTCTTCTCTTTCGATAAATTGGTCATCCATTATTTTCGACCTTTTTATTCGTTATCAGAAATTTGAGCCTCTTCTTTTTGGGTGTTTTATAACTCCCATTCTCAAATACTTCCAAGTACCACTTCACAACGAAGTCATCCTCCGACCCTCTCACGTCCTCGATGCTACCACCTTCAATCTAAGGTCCCTGCACATGCCCGGCTCTGATGAAGCAGATCCACTGTCCTCCTTCAATTACTTTTCTGCTATGATGGATATCGAGCAAACTCAAGATCGAATCCTTCGTAATCAAGCCCTGTTGCAGCAGACTCGCAAGCGGAATCGTGCCAACCGGACAACTTCACCTTCTCCACCCTCGAGATAGACTCATTTTTTTTATTATATTTGGTCTGTAATAATTTTTTATTACTCTGATCCCTCCTTTTTGTCCATGACAAAGGGGGAGAAAACCTGTCTCTTTAAACATTATTTCACCTTTTTTATCATATTATTATTTCTATGCATAATGTCTTTTTGACAGGGGGAGCATATTTTGTCATCATCAAAAAGGGGGAGAATGTTGAGAAACTCGGTTTTGATGTCACATAATATGATACACTGTCTTATTTGATTTTGTATGATATGATAACATGTTCTCTTGAAATAATGTTATATTATGACTAAATATGTTTTGCCTTAAATCTAACGAGTATTTGATGCAAGGATATCTCACCCAATAAGGATGGAGACTTCCTGTTCAAGTACAACTATGGTGCAATCATACTCCTTGAAGAAAAAGCTTGATGAGCCATGCTTTCCTAAAGTTCAAATGAAGAAATCGGCTACCTCAAGTTGAAGATTTTTTCTTCTTTAGAGTCATATGTAACAGAACCTTCAGGAACTTGCATATTGCATATTACATACTCATTCATACATACTATATCATAAAAGTATACGATAGTTTCAAAAAGGTTCTTTTTTGAAAACCAACAAGTGTACCTTCTTACAACCTTTTTATGAAAAAGATATTTTGTCATATAATAATTGCACCTTCTTACAACCTTTTATGAAAAAGATATTTTGTCATATAATAATTGTACCTTCTTACAACCTTTTATAAAAAAGACATTTTGTCATTATACCTTACACTATATACAAGACAACACAAAATCGGCTACATAAGAAGAACAAATAAAATATGTTTTTGAAAAGACTTAAGATATCTTCTTTAAAATATTTTTTAATACAAGAAGAAGACAAAAACATAAATCGGCTACACAAAAGAAATAAAATATGTTTTTGAAAAGACTTAAGATATCTTCTTTAAAATATTTCTTAATACAAGAAGAAGACAAAAACATAAATCGGCTACACAAAAGAAAAACAAATAAAATATGTTTTTAAAGGACTCTAGTTACTTTTTCTCATAACTATAGAATGTCGACTTACTTGAAGTCATCATTCTCTTTACAAAGCATTAAATACCTTCTGTAACAAATCCCTTCTAAATATCCTTCCCAAAGAATGTCGACCTTCTTTTTGGATCCTCATTCTCTCTGAAGACTTTAAAATACACTACATAAAGAACATACTTGACATGACTATGTACAAATAAATATCTCAAAGCACTCATAGTACTTACACTCATTTAAAGTAAAAAAGTACTAATGTACCTCAAATCATTAATTAGAATAAAAACAAAACTACAACCCAACGTTCAAATGTACTATTGTAAGAAATAGACTTTCTTACATAAAATATGTATTACCTAAAACACTACAACGACTAGTGTACCCTCTATCTTACTCTTCTAGAAAAAGGCATTCTCGATCTTCTCTAAAAGATATTTTTAAAAAAGACATAACATTTCATATTTCAAAAAGTTACAATTCCAAAATGTAACGACTACTTTTTATGAGCTATATAAACACACACACATAAACTATTCAAACAAGAGGAATGAAATAGACGTGTGAGCTTACAAAGAGAAAAATATTCTATTCGTGATTTGAAAAAGAGAGCCTTGAAAAAGAAAGAGAAAAAGAAAAAGAAAAAGAAAAAGAAAGAAAAGAGAAAAAGTCAAGTCCAGCTCTTTGACAAAGAGTATCCTCTGAGTGACAAAACAGAACATTCTTAGAATCCTTCATTCGTGCATTCATATCATTCTGAAGGTTCTATAGGAAGTATTGTAACTCTGTTATTCACTGTATTCCTTCTTTGTTTAAAGAAGTAGACCTCTGTGAAAGAGGGTGTTGCCCTTCTCTGTTGGGAGAAGAAGACCTCTTGGGAAGAGGGTGTGCCCCTTCTCTGTTGAGAGAAGAAGACCTCTTGGGAAGAGGGTGTTGTACTATTTATCCGGTAACTCGGATGTTATAGTGGAATCTCAAGTGGTTTGCTTGGGGACTGGATGTAGGTCTGGATATTGACCGAACCAGTATAACTTCTGTGTTTTATGTGTTGTGCCTTATTGCTTAATTATTTTATTTTATCGATCATAATCATATTTCACTATTCACCCCCCCTCTAGTGGAATTTCACTCCAATCATTTCTATCCAATGTCATGTCCTCGGTGAGGTTCAAAGCATTCATATTCTTTCCTATCATCTCCATCCAAGTCTTCCTAGGCCTACCCCGACCTCTTTTAACTAATATATTTTCCCATTTCTCCATCCTTCTAACTGGAGCATCATTAGGCCTTCGTCGAATATGTCCAAACCACCATAAACGATTATCTCTCATCTTATTTTCAATGGGTGCAACGCCTACCTTCTTACGTATCTCCTCGTTCCGAATCTTATCTTTTATTGTATTTCCACACATCCATCTAAGCATACGCATCTTAGCTACACTCATTTTTTGAATATGATGTCTCTTGGCAGCCCAACATTCCGTACCATATAGTAAAGCAGGCCTAATAGTCGTCCTATAAAACTTTCCCTTCAACTGCAATGGCATTATACGATCGCACAACACTCCAGTTGCACTTTTCCATTTCATCCACCCAACCTTTATCCTATGATTTACATCTCCATCAATTTCTCCATACTTTTGAATAATAGATCCCAAATATTTGAAACAATCATCCACCGGTATTTCTTGCTCACCAAGCTTCACTACACTCCCATCACTATTTCGTTGCTTACTAAACCGACATTCTATATATTCTGTCTTACTCTTACTCAACTTAAAACCTCTTGCTTCCAATGTCTGTCTCCATAATTCTAACTTAGCATTAACCCCAGCTCTAGACTCATCAATCAAAACAATATCATCAACAAACAACATACACCACGACACATTTTCTTGAATTGATCTCGTAAGCTCATCCATCACTATAGCAAATAGGAAAAGGCTTAAAGCAGATCCTTGATGTAACCCAACCGTTATAGGAAAATTGGTTGTCACCCCTCCACAAGTGCGGACATTGGTTACTACTCCTTCATACATATCCTTAATTATACTAATATACTTGAGAGAAACACCTTTCTTCATCATTGTCCACCAGAGAACGTCCCTAGGTACTCTATCATATGCCTTCTCCAAATCAATAAAAACCATATGCAAATCTTTGTTCCTCTCTCTATTTCTCTCAATAAGTTGTCTAAGAAGATGTATAGCTTCCATAGTTGATCTTCCAGGCATAAAACCAAATTGATTCTCCGATATCATGACAACCTTCTTCAACCTAGACTCAATCACCCTCTCCCAAAGTTTCATAGTATGACTCATGAGTTTTATACCACGATAGTTTGTGCAATCTTGTATATCACCCTTATTCTTATATAGAGGCACCAAAGTACTCTTCCTCCACTCATTAGGCATCTTATTTGTCCGCCAAATCTTGTTAAAAATATTTGTCAACCATTCTAAACCTTTCTCTCCCAAGCATTTCCAAGCCTCGATAGGTATACCATCTGGGCCAACTGCCCTTCTTGATTTCATTTTCTTCAAAGCCTCTGCAATTTCTTTCTTTTGAATCTTGCGCACGAAGTCACGATTCATCTCATGAAAAGGAATTGACAAGTCTCAAAGATCTTGAGCATGACTTCCATTAAATAGCTTATCAAAATAATCTTTCTATCTCTCCTTAATCTCCTCATCTTTGATTAAAACCCTTTGTGTTTCATCTCTGATACATCTAATCATACCCAGATCCCTTGATTTCTTATCTCTCATCTTTGCAAGCCTATAAATATTCTTCTCGCCCTCTTTGGTATCCAACTTGTCATAAACCTCCTTATATACCTTATCCCTCGCGTTTCGAACTACTTTTTTAGCTTCCTTCTTTGCTATCATATACTTCTCCAAATTCTCATTATCACGACTCTTACTTAGATTTCTATAACACTCTCTTTTAACCTTAATAACTAATTTGACATCTTCGTTCCACCATGATGTATCCTTACCTAGTGGTGCACCGCCTTTAGACTCACCCAATACCTCCTTAGCCACCTTTCTCATGCCACCCACTATCTTATTCCACATTGAGTCTGAATCCTCCTCGAGACACCAATCAGCTTCCTTAACTACCTGCTCTACAAACATTCTTTGTTTAGCTCCTTTCAGTGCCCACCACTTAATTCTAGGATCTATCCTATGTCTATCCCTTTTGCGGCATTGTTTAATTCTAAGGTCTAAAATTAAGACTCTATGTTGTGTAGCTACACTTTCTCTCGGTATAACCTTACAATCGATGCAACAACCTCTATCTCTCTTTCTAAGTAGGAAAAAATCTATCTGACTCGTATTAACCCCACTTTTAAATGTTACTAGGTGGGACTCTCTCTTCCTAAACCAAGTGTTTGCTAAGATCATATCATAGGACAAACCAAAATCTAAAATCCTTTTTCCACTTTCATTTCTTTCTCCTATACCATAGCCTCCATAGATACTCTCAAATCCATCCCTACTAATGCCTACATGTCCATTAAGGTCACCATCGATGAAAAGTTCTTCACCATAAGATATCCCTTATACTACTCCATCTAAATCTTCTCAAAATTGATGCTTAATGGATTCATCTAAACCTACTTGAGGTGCATAAACACTAATAATATTAATAATATCCGTACCTAATACTAATTTAATAAGTAAAATCCTATCACCCTTCCTACGGACCTCAACTACCTTATCTATAAACTCACGACTCATAACAATCCCTACTCCATTTCTATTTTTATTTATTCCTGTATACCAAATCTTATATCCCTGAGGTTCTATCACTTTTGCCTTCTCACCTATCCATTTGGTCTCTTGTAGACATAAAATATCAATCTTTTTCCTATACATAACATCTACTAACTCTACCAACTTACCCGTTAAAGACCCTATGTTCCAAGTGGCTAACCTAATTTTATGGTCTTGGACTAACTTCTTTACCCCCACCCGTCCAACAAAGTGAGGGAACCCTTGCCTATTTGACACCACACCCGGGCGCCGGTGTATCATAAAAAATCATAATTTTTTAATAAAAAAATCTCAAAAATTCTAAAAATAAAAAAATAAGAAAAATTAGTAAAAAATATAAAAAAATCATAACACATAAAAAATGATGAATTACACAAAATACAACCATAAAATCACATATGAAGCATTTATGTCTCTATAAGCTGCATAAGACATTATCAAACATCAATTAATATAAACAATGCATATCTCACAAGAATAATGCAAAGTATTAAATATCTTGCAATTAAGAACATGCCACAAGACTTGTACTTTCATATTACATAAATAAAAACAAAATAACTAAGTTTATGAACACTTAAGTGTTAAATAACCAAATTTTCTTAAAATATAACCTCAATCATCATCATCATCATCTTCTTCTTATTCTCCTCCTCCTTTGACATCCACATCGTTTCCAAAATATGTGGGCTCTTCATCATCTACCTCTTGTGCTCCTATGTTGATTTACTG
Organism: Nuphar pumila; assembly: GCF_984573655.1. Lineage (NCBI taxonomy): Eukaryota > Viridiplantae > Streptophyta > Magnoliopsida > Nymphaeales > Nymphaeaceae > Nuphar > Nuphar pumila. Next base: position 81,637,939 of record NC_143262.1, read on the forward strand.
AATGTCTTCTTCATTCAAAATGCCTACTTCTTTATCTCATGCATCTAATACATCAAAATGTTTCAAACTGATGGTATCAAATTACTTTTTATGCCTCTTAGGGTGTGTAGGTTCTCCTCTAAAGGCCTCTACACAAATGAGAGAATCAGCCTTAGGGAGGTCTTTAAAATCCAAAATTAAAAATGTTGAGTTTTGGTCAGGGTTACCTGAAGCGCCACACTATATGGGGAAGTGCGCTTACCCGAAGTGCATTTCGGAAGCGCGAAACGAAGCATTTCTGAAACATGCGGGAAAGCGCCAAAAAAAATGGGAAGCGCGCTTCCCCTTATTTTTTCATTTTTTTATTTATTTTTTATTTTTTTTACCTTTTTCTCTTTTTTCGCTCCCCCTCGCTTCCTAGGTTGCTTCTGAGACGATTCCTGGTTCGCTTCTAAGCCGTCCCGCGCTTCCCGCTTCCTAAATTTTGGAAGTGCCTCGCTTCTGCTTCCCGAATCGCTTCCCGCTCCCGCTTCCCCAATTGACAACTCTGGTTTTGATCATTTTAAAGTGCGCCAGATACGTATTGTACGATACACTCTATATCATACGATACAACTGATACAGATACGATACACACTCGTATCGTGATACAAGTGTGTATCGTATCGAGTTAGGCCATAGTTGTGATATGTATCATACCGTATCGTACAATACTATATAATACTTACGACATTGGATTTTGGAGAGTGGGATGGAAAACCACCCTCAAGCCCAAGGACTATCCCCTTTTTTGTTCCCTTAACTGTTCTCTGGGCCTTCTTCATTTTTTGTGAGAGATCCTGACCCAAATCTGAAAGCCTAGTGATGTGTGAGATATTTCCTTGACAGTACGGGGTGAGAATGAAATCCCTCCCTCAGATTTTGGCTGTCCTGAAACCAATCCTTTTGATGATATCATTTTTTGCTGATTATACAGCTTCTATTGTCCTGTGAATCCTGCTAGGACCAGTCATGCCACATGACAACTCATTATGGACAAACTCTGCTTTTATACTTGTATAGACATTTGAAGATAAAATCTAGAAAATTGTCACACTTCCACCTCCTACATGTTGCTGGAAAGCTTCCCATATGTAGGACTGCAAATTCTCTTAGTTCTCAATAAAGTGCACTATTCCATTGGTGAACTGCTTCATGAGATGGTAGTTCTATTATTTGTGTTGCTAATGATGTTTCTAAAAGTTGTTTGAACAAAATCAATGCCCTAGACTTTGTCTTTCGTGTTAGTTTGGTGAAAAGGTGATTCATCTGTTTTGAACTGTAGACTTTATGGTTGAGATGGCCTGATGTCATGTCAGTGACTCCTATCTGAGTAATTTAGTTTTGAACACATCTCATGGTTGAGACAGCCCAAGGTCAAGCCCATGACCCCTATGTAAGAGAGATCCATATCATTACATGAATGGATCTAATCAATATTCTGTGATATTAACTGAATTTTAGATGCCATGTAATATCATCTAAGTCACACGGACTCGGCTAAAAGGTTGACGCACCCGCGTCGACACGCCCCGACACGGGTGCGGCCCCGGACACGGTCAACTAAGTATCGGTCTCGGTCAACACACCGGGGCCGAGTCCGTCCACATTTTGGACTTGGTCAACTTTGACCGAGTCTATTTTTGTCCATTTATTAAAATTAATTTGGACAGATTTATGATAAGTTTTGTTGTTATCACACTCACAAGCTTCTTTATGTGTTATATTTTGGTAAGTTTGTGTTGTTACTTCAATAGAATTACTTTTTTAATTTTGCTTTAAAATTTACAATCTTATATATATATATATATATATATATATATATATATATATATATATATATAGCCGTGTTCCCGTGTCCAAAATTTTTGAAATTGCTCCGCACCCGTGTCACACCCGTACCCGTACCCGTACCCGCACCCGCACCCGCACCCATGTGACATAGAATATCATCTGTGTAGGTGTTCCGTGTATGCTTGATGCAGTAAACTGATGTTAAATGCCAGGACTCCATGTTTATCAACAAAGAAAAAGGTAGGAATCCATCAACACTTTCACCTCACAAAATATAAAATCAGGCCGATCTCTTCCTGTTGGTTTAATCTAGATGATTTTGAATGGTGGTGTTTAATTTCTATTTTTGTTTCCTACTCTTTGTTTTCTGAAATATCAAGATGATTGTCTTATATAGATTTCAATGGTTTGCATTATCTTTATAAGCATTTTAAGAAAAATATCTTCTATAGTTTGCAGAATCTTTATAACTTTTTTTAGTTTACTGGGCTACTTGATGCTTTACGTATTTAGATTTATGTGATTTGTTCATAATGCTTATTGGATAATCTTTTATCTGCCAGAGAACCAAGGGAGATCCACTTCGTGTATACATGGATCTCGAGTCTGGTCGGAAATCTTCAGGATACGAAGATATTTTTATTACTTACCATGCTAAAGACGATGTTCAGTCAACTTATGCAGGGGCATTGTTTCATAATGGTCGGAGTTATCACATAACATCTCAGAAACAAAATGTAAGTGCGTAAGCTTCTTAGAACCTTCACCAAAGCTGAAATTGTCATTGGAAAGCTACACACTGAAAGATAGAAGGCTAGGTCAGATCAACCAGAGTAAAATCTTGAAAATTCAAGACACAAATGCCTCTATTTTCTGTGCACAAAAACATGAATATTAGTCCTACTTTTTGTGTGTGTGCGTGCGCAGGCATGATGCTAACCAGTTCACCACATTCTTTTGTCTCTAAAAATTTTTGAAATACCAATGGTGGGTTCTTACGTGAACGGTGACCATTAATAGTAAAGTAATTCTGTGAAAAGGCATAAGGCCTGTTTATAGTTGTATTTTGGGAATAACTTTTGATATGTTTTCAAGATCTACTAAAATGCCCTTGATAATGTTGGTAATCTAAAAGAAACACAATGGTAATTTTGAAATCTCGTAGGGGCAGCACAATGTGGTGAGTTAACATCCCCACAAGGTGTTGCATTAACAGTTGGCGTGTTTGCACACACAGATACCCGCATGTCTTTTCTCATATATGGTATTATAATGCAGTGTTTTCCGATCAGGAAACTTATCTTTAGATTGCTTTCCATTAACAGTTTCAGAGGGAATTTCAATAATGTTCTGAAAAAGTACTTGGATATAGGTTAAAATGCATCCCTTATATTGGCTAACCAAAAGAAGAGAGCAGAACAAACAAGTGTGTCATCCTATTAGTATGAACTTGTCAGGCTTTCATGTTTTTTTCCTGCTATGTGTAGGATACACTTGTTTACTGGTCATCTTCGAGATGCCTTCAGCAGAGAAATCATCTGGCGAAGAAACTCCTCTCTATGTTGCCTCATCATTCATTTGGCACATGTTTGAACAACGTTGGAGGAACAAACATGGCGTTAACCTATTATCCAGAGTGTGCTAACAATAATAATACGGTCCCGAGGTGGTGGGACCATCTTCACTGTGCCATGTCACACTATAAGTTTGTCCTTGCCATAGAGAACACCATGACAGAGAGCTATGTTACTGAGAAGCTCTTCTATGCATTGGATTCAGGATCTGTTCCTATTTATTTTGGAGCGCCAAATGTAGGGGACTTCATTCCTCCAAACTCGATAATAAATGGTTCACAGTTTGCATCTCTAGAGGAATTGGCTTCTTATGTGAAGGCCCTCGCTAACGATCCAGTCGCTTATGCTGAATACCATGCATGGAGAAGGTGTGGTGTAATGGGTAATTATCACAAGGCACGGGCAATCAGCCTCGACACGTTGCCATGTCGGTTATGCGAAGCTGTGAGTCGAAAAGGTGGGAGGAGTGCAAGAACACAGTGATCATGGCTTTTGGTTGATTTTGTGGTAAATGTTTCATAATTGTTGTGCATTGGAATGTTAAAGTTCAATGTATCCCAGCTTCTTGTTGTACTTCTGTTTTTGCAATTCAGTGGAGAAACGGCAATGGTCCTTTGAAGGGATGTAAATGTGGGGCATCATAGAAGCATTGCCTTCTTATAGCCTCAAAGAGTAACTTGGCGTTTTATTTTTCACCTACATCATGTCATATGCATAGACCTGAATGAGATAATTGTTAGGGTTTATGTCTGCTTCTAATGGTAGCAAATCTCATTGGTTTTCTAACATATAATGAGTGCATAAATCAGGAATTAACATTTGGTGCTATTGCCGGAAATCATAGGTTCAAGTTTTATCGATTCAATCTGACCACATAGATTGTTCAACATGGTTTGTTTGCTATGAATCAAACCTTGGATTGTGTTTCTTCGGTCTAAAAATCTGATAGTCATTTTTTTTTTTGATAAGCAAGCTGGGGTTTGGCAGATCCCTACCAGTCAATTAATGAAATAGTAAACTGAATACAAAAAGAATCAAAACTCCTCTATCAGATGGGTCCAGGCTGGGGGGTGGTCCTTCCACCATTTTTAACCCCAACTTCTCCATTTTGGCTAAGTTGGTTGAGCCCTAAAATTTTAGTGCAATCTGGGTCCTTTCTTTTAAAGTCCTTGAAAAAACTGTTTACATCTGTCACATAATTTAAAACTTATTTTCTACTAAACGACCCTTATAGATCACATCCATAAGGTCTGATCCAACAAAAAAAATATATAAATATAAAAGGGTGATTTATACTCATAATTATACGCTTTCAATATCACCAAATATTAACCCATAAATCAAACTAAATACATAATCTTTATAATGAAAATGATAATTTGATATTTAAGCAAGTTTTTATGGAAAAATGTTGGCTACCCCAATGTAGTACCCTCCAATAGAAACCATAGTTGCATAAAAACTCTATTTTGCCTTATCGATCTTGTTTCATGCATACCACTACCTGTAATATTGCATATTTTTACACTTAGTTATTTTGAGATTTTTTCAAAAATTTGTCCAAGTCTGGGAGAAAAATCGTTTGAACCTCGATTTTAGATTGATGTTTTTGAGTCTGCGTTTGACCCGGGTTTTGTCACCTTAGGTCTAAATGAGCCATTTAAAACGTAAGAAAAAGTTTTATTTTTTACCTTTAAATTCAAGCGAAATTCAAGTGAAATTTAGGTTATTTTCAGGTAAAATTCAAAATTTGATGTTCGTATAATATGTCGTTGGATGCGTCTCGAAATTTTGAGCGCAATGATATTTTATTTTTCTCGATTCCGGCTACAGTTGGGTCGAAAATCACATATTTATGAAAATTGAGCAGTTTCGCGGGTCAGATCCAGATTTGGATCAGACTGAATCTGATGGATTTGATCGAAATTAATATGGATGTGGACTCTATTCAAGACCCATATTAATCTAGATTTGATCCAGCTCAAAACCTTTTTGGATTTTGGAGATAGATTTGGATCTTGGATCTAGATCTAAATCCATGCCCAATGATTTTTCTAACTTTAAATTCATCAAAAACCTTTAAATTGGGGTTTATTTATGTTAATAAGCCTCTTATATTAATTTGGTAATTTTTGAATTTTTTTAAAAATTTATTTATAATTTAATATTAATTAATTAATTAATTTAATGCAATTCCAAAAATTTATTTTGGGATTTGTTTAAGACTCTTGAAAGAGCTTTTAAACACCTATGAAAGAGTTCAAGAGTATTTGAGAGACTAAAAGTTCCTTTTTAACAAAATTTTGAAAAAGTCATTTGAAAGAGTTAAAAAAAAATAGGAAACAAAGGAAGAGAGAGAGTTCCATCTTTTGGAAGCTCTCTTAGAGAGGGCTGGCGAAAAAGGGAGGGGCAACCTCCCCTATGAAGCCTATAAAAAGACCCCAAAAAAGAGAGAGAAAAAAGAAAGAGAAGGAACAAAAGGAGGAGAGGAGATAAATGGAGGAAAAAGGATAACGAAGATAAGGAGTTTAGGTCATCTCTAACCATTTACCCACGATTTTCAACATCCACTATTATTTTTCTTCAAGTTTTTATTCATGGTATGGGTTTTCTCTCTTGAATCAAGTGAGAAATTGGTATAGATTATATGCCCATGCAATAATTTGATGAAATTTCATGAAAAAGGTGTTTAAAACTATATTTTTGTAAATACACATGGAAGATGATCCATGAATCTTTCTCCGTGGTTGTATTCTTGATTCTTTTTATATTTTTAATGAAATAAAATGTTGTACATGTTAAAATAAAATTTTTATTGGGGGTAAAAGTGGGTATTTAAATGTTTCTTTTGATAGATATTGAGTTCCACAGATATGTTCTTGATTTCTTTCATCTTTTCAAAGATAAAATTTTTGTACATGCTTAGATTTATGCTAAAACAAAATTTATTTCATGATATATATAGTTTATTATACGCTTGTCTTACGATACTTTGATGTGTCATGAATACTCTATTGAAGGAGCTTTTGGACTTTGGTTCATTGTAAGAGTGAAATTCTGGTTATGCATGTATACCCATGTGAGGAATCTGAATGTATTTTCGATTGTAAATAAGTTTATAGATGCATATCCGAAAAACGAGTTTGATCATGCATGCCAGATGGTGTGAACAGGTATATCGATGCATACATGAGATAAAAATTGCATATGCATGCAGCCTGAAATTTTGTATATGCATATGTATGCATTACTGAACTGAAATGTAGGTATTTTGCATGCTATTTATATTTTTGTTTTAATCCTTTTTCAGATAAACAAAAGGAGAACTTTGTTATACAAAAAAAGGGGAAGTTTATGGTTTTCAACAGAAAAAAAATCGGTTTTGTGTATGTTCGGTGGCCTGGCTATCAAAACAGCCGAATATTGATCGACTGGACTGACATGCCAGACCTCCTTGGCTAGGCTGGGGTCTTGTCGGGCTAGACCAGACCCGTCCTCGTGCCGACTGGGCACTTGGCAGCCCAACCGAGTGGGTTGGCCGAGCATGCCGGGTCCTAACAGGCCCAGTCCAGCCCTCTGTTGGACTGGTGCAGGCCTGGCAGCATCCCGCCAGACCTTGACAGACCTGCCAAGCCAAGTTGAGTGGGCTCTGGCATGTAGGTTCTAATATATATATATATATATATATATATATATATATATATATATATATATATATATATATATAGAGAGAGAGAGAGAGAGAGAGAGAGAGAGAGAGTGAGTGAACATGTTTCTTTATGCATTTAAAAGCTACAGACCTTGCTAAGTGTATGTAATTCGATTTTAATGCATGTTAAAAAGAGAATGTTTTTATAGACTCAAGAGCTACATTTCTAAACATGCTAATATACAACAACAATAATAACATGCAACATAATATGGTTTGTTCACAACTAAGATTAATTATAATATCCCTTACATCAAATATGAATGTTGTACTCTAGTTGCATTCAAGTCTCAAGAAGCTCTAACAACAGAATCTGATCGTGACACAAACATGTTCATACTAATACATATCTTTTTATATTTTTATAAAATTATCAAAATACCTTTCTCGAGTTGACTTGTTTGACCTTGATTTTTGTGCCTCTGATTTGACTATAACCATAGGACAAGAAGATTCTCCTTTATGATACGAGTTCAACGCACCAATCATCACTTAATTATGAGTTCAGAGTGCAAAGTTATGCTCATTTTACTTAATCGGATATTGGGTATACACAAGGGTAATTTGATCATTTCAACTCTTATGATTTGACTCGACTCATCTTAAGTTAAAACATGTTTGGTCTGAGTTTAGATTACTAGGTTTACTGAACCTAGTCTTGACCCATTTGGGTTTAGTTTAAAAACTCAATTGGATTCTCAAAATTAATTAATCACAAACAAGATCTAGATCCAGTTCTGATATGGATCTAAAACTGTTACATCGGATCAAGCCCAGTTTTGATCTAGATCTAGATCTAGAATTGATTCATTCAGCTATGAGTTGGATCGAGATCTAGCACTGATTCAAACAAGATCCAGTTTTAATATGGATCCAGATTTGTTAGACAAGATCCAGACCTAACTTTTGTTTGGATCCAGTTCAATTTGAATTTGTTCAAACTGACTAGATTGAACTAGACCCAGATTCGATCTGGTTCAGATCAGACCAGATTCAAGCAGAGAATCGAGACACTGTTAGACTTGACTCAGTCCGATTCAGTCAGCTGAGTTGAGTCCAAAACAATTGACCAGACTTTGTCTGAACCAAGTCGGTCTAGGTCAGACCCGACCCGATTTGGGTTCACACTCAGACCGGTTCGGTCCGACTTAGTCAGTACCACTGAATCAGACTGGTTCAGTCCCGACTGGTTCAGTCGACGTCTATTTTTTTTACTTGGTTCGGTCTACGTGCAACCCAGATCGCTAGCTGGGTATAAGGTGGAAGGGATACAACTCCTTCCCCACCCTCCCCTCTCTGCTACAGAGGGGCCGACAACCAAAGTCGGCCCCCTCTCTCTCTCTCTCTCGCGCGCGCGCTTGGCAACAAGGTCGGCAGCCATGGCTGTCAGCTTTGTTGTTCGTGTTTTTTTTTTCTGCAACTTACAGGTAGCCATGGCTACCGGCTTTCTAACCGAACGGAAAATGAGAATAACAAGATGCATACTTGCGGTGGTCGTCGACAACGAGCTCCAGTAAGCCCCTCCCACTACCGCTGCAAATCTCTTTCTTTCTCTAGCCCTGCCTCTCATTTTTTATTATTTTTATTTTTTTCTCCTCACACTCTCTCGCTCTTTGTGTATCGAGGGGGCAGGAGGGTGCATCGTGGGGCTCTGACGGTGGGTGAGGATAAGCCTCACCCCCTGCACACTGTTCGTGGGGGGTGAGGTTTATCCTCTCAGCTTTTATGGTGATTGAGGGAGATGGTTGAGGAACCGTCTTCCTCCTTCACCGGCCCCCACTTTTCCCTTTTTCTTTTTTTTACCTTCCCCACCCTACGATCCGTCCGGTGGTTTTACACTAAAATTCAAAGCCAAGGAGGTCAAGTCCAGTTGAAACATGGCCTTTGAAAAGAAATTAAATGAAATTCGAGGGGAAAGAATCAAGCAAGGTGCAGTTGCTACAAGAGGCCCTGTGGATGGTAAGGGAAAGGATGATGCCAATACTACAGTTCTCAGATCATTCAGTGGCCTGGCAATGGTGATTCCTGCGGGAATTGACTCCGCCAGGATGGGTCAAGGTGAATGTCAGCACAATATATACTCAAACTTGCATGTGGGATATAGAATTCCAGAAGACCTTAAGGAATTGCTGTACACTTTTGATCAGGTTCAAGTTAGACACAATTTCTGTAAAGCTCGAATTTTGTGTAAAGTTTTGGTTAAAAAATGCAAGAGGGGGTCGATCCCAAATATGGAAGTACCAACCTCCTCATTGGCACCCTCTTCTGTGAGGGTGATTTTGTTTATTTTGTAAAGCTCATAATTCAATTCAATACACTGGTAGGGGTCTGCCTAGACCCAACTTGATTATCAAAAAAAAAAAAATTGTCACTATTATGGGTGCATGTTCATATAATCAAATTGCATCAGACTCTTGTATCTGATGGGATCTGATCAAGGCAAGGTGATATATCAAAACACCATTTTTTGTCTTTTAAAATCGCTACCATCTGTTGCCTTCATCACCGCCATTCATTGTACAAACAGTAGGGTCCACCAAAAGAAACTGTTGTCATCATCACCTATGGACGAAGATCATGATTTTTTTAGCTAAGTCAAGAAAAAACTCCTTGTTATGCGTTGACAGATCCATAGTTACCAGAAGCTTCTTACTACCTAGAAAAACTCGTTTTTTTATAAGCGAGAAACTATTCACTTTCTCGAAAAAAGAGAAAGCTCTAAGAAACCTGCTTCCAAAATATAAGAAACTTCATTGCTTTTAGTGGGAAGTTTGTTTCTTCTTTTGTTTCTCAAATAGATTTCTTTAACTTTTTTAACGTTTTCCTCATATCACTTCCTACGTTTTTCATATTAAAAATTATAACTTTATATAACAAGCTTGAGCGTTGGTTTTATATCCTATTATATTATATTTGTACTCATATAAGTTATTATTTACTTCTATTTGCACTTCATACTGCTTTCTGTGTTTTCATTTTTTACTTTTTTTATGTACTTGCATATTTGCTTCATATAGCTATATCTCGCTTCCTGTTTCACACTACTCTTCCCTGCCGACCAAGGAGTACGCCAGCTTTGACATTTCAGCATCGACTTGTGGGCCACGGAAGGTGGTGATTTCGAAACACCAAAAATTTGTATTTTGGCATATCACTCCAACCGATCTGATCCGGACTTGGATCTCGGTCAGCACGCATGTTTGTGTCAGAATCTGTGTATGTTTATGCGTGCCGTGTCTGTGAATGTGAGGGCGGACCACTCATGCGGTAGCGCACCGATTGTGATATACACGAAGGCGAGTTCTTCTTCCTTTCTCCCCCTCTTCATCTTTCAATTTTGAGCGTGCACCAACTGTTTATTGAATCTCCTGAGCCGTCTTATTCCCTTTCTGTAATATCAATTCATTAATCGCGTTCGTTTTCCCCTTCTTTCGGGCGCCAGCTTATTATATTCTGTTCTAGGGATGATATGTGTGCAAGTGGAAATTAATAAACGTGTGGCAGATCGGTTTCTATTGCACTTCTCAATCGTTTGTTTGTAATTGGTATACATTGAATTCAATCGATCTGGTTTCAATTTGGAGGTAGGTAACAAAAAATAGAACGCAATTGGTTAGTCGTTTCTGCCATTCTTGATTATCTTCTGCATCTTCATTGCTACCCATTTGGGTTTTCGTTAATTTGGTTGAAGGGGAGTCTCTGGATCGCTTGATGTGTGCTTTCTTTTGGGGAGGAAGTGCATGAATTCATTCTCTATGGATGGAATTGCCATTGATTTTGGGTATCTCCAAGAGGGAATGGAACGGATCCAGTGATTGTATTCCCATTCAAATGTTTGTAAATTGAAAAAGTTCTTTCTTGTATTTGTAATTTTTTATGGCTTCATGCATCCAACCACGACACACATCTTTTCTCCGAATCTCTTTTGCAGAAATCTTTAAGACTCTGTTTGGGAGCCTTGCATTGAGATGAAAACACCATTTCCCATGTTGCCAAAATATGGTTTTGCCAAAATGTGGTATTCAGGATGGAGTTGCCAAAAATATCCTCTTGTGAATGGTGTTGAAATGTGGTGTTGGGGATGCCAACTCCATTTCCCAATGCAGTGTTTTGGCAACACCACTGATCCCAACAGCAGAGAGCATGAGTGCGCTGGGGGAAACTGCAACACGCCTCCAATTCAAGAATCTCGGATAGAGACTAAAAGAGACCTGCCTCCAGTAAGAGTCTTCATTCATACATGTCCCAATATGGGCATAAAGAGATTAGGAAGTTGCAAGAACACATTTGCGTTTCCATCATCTCCTTCTTGGGTGTTGCATTTATCTCTTCTAATCCTTTTAATGGGTTTTGGTTACCAAAACCACGACGCATAACCTACAACTTTTTGTGTCATGACCTAGTTTTTGTGTCACAAAATTTTGTTGTCCAAATCTTTGAGAATCAGAAGAATTTTTTGAGCTTGAATTTGTCCATTTGGAATCTGGTTCTTTGCTTTCCTTCACTTCTACTTTTATCCCCTTTATTCATTCCTTAAGTGGAGTTTGATCCATTCTCTCATTGATGAATTTCTCCTTCATGTTCCTCATGGACAAATCCTTGCTTCTTAACAATCAAACAGCTCCTCTAAAAGGAGCATGCGACTTGCTAATATTGATAGTTACTCTTTCACATCCACATTAGAGTACCCGTCGAGCACATCCACTTCGGTACTTGAATTTTTTATGTTTCATATGTTTAAGCACATTTATACCACTTTCGGTTGTTTTCAGGGTGGACACTGTGGAATGAATTTACAAATCTTGGAGGGTAATAATTTTATCTGTTCAGTTCAGTTCCCTTTTTGTCATGAGCTCCCATTAGTCTAAAAATGTCTTGTCTGGCTAAACATAAACTTGCTTTCCCAACTTTAGTTACATAGTTGTACTTGTTAACATTACAATTCTTTCTTTTGCTCATGATTTAAACTTAAGGTTTTCACATAAGTTTTATCAATCACATACAATCAGTATTAACATATAATAGTATTATGTGTGCATAGTGATTCCATTTATATTTATTTTATTGGTTTATCACACTCTATGTTCATTTCTCCATCTGTGGCACCTTTTTCTTTGGGATAAATTCTGGCTTATATAAAGATACATGAAGCCAGACCTTCATTAATCTACTCAATGACTGCATAAAAAACCAGAACTTAAGGGGCATTTGTTTCATGCCCTTCCCCATGAAAGAGACTCTCTTTCATAGAAAAGAAGGCCTCTTTTCTACAAAAGGCGGAACAAACATGTCTATGAGAAATATATGGTGGTACCACATAATAAATGCAAAAAGCAGCTTTCCTGTCAAAATGGGTTCATACCTCCCTCCCTGGGTAAGTACTTTCCCTTCAAAGTCTTTCTTTCAAAGGAAAGAGACTTCCCTTAAGTGGGAGGAGTGGCAGTGTAACAGATGCCTTTTTTGGTTGGTTAGGTTTAGGAAAGGGTCAGGGTTGGTTAGGAGGTTAAGACAGGTAAGAGAAAAGTACAGGTTAAGACAGGTTTCTGACTGTGACCAAGGGTCAGAATGAGAAGAAAGGATATTGTTGTGTTTTGATGCGACTATACGACCCATTCAGTGATGCAATCATTTTTTGAGTATAGTGCATGATAATCTTTAGCTTGTATGAGATGTGCATTATCGTATAGTATGTATTTGTCATGCATATAAGTACATTACGTATGAACCTGTTATGAACATGACCTATATGTGCTATGCATATCAAATTGTACCTAGAATCCATAAATTCATGCATGGCAACAGCCTCTGACAATGAGTTGTGGGAGTGTTTTTTGAAGAACTTTCACATTTAACCCAAAATTCATGTCAAGGATCCCAAGATTTATGCCATTCAAAAGTTGTCACCGGTTTGGGTCATGATCTTAGTTTAATTACTTTCCAACGTAAACTAAATAAATAGCGAACTTTTTTTTGCATTAGACTTTGGGCAACTTTTTTCAGCATGGTCTCCCTTACTATGTCCATGCTTTCTCAATGCTCCATCCCTCCATTTCATACTCATTTCATGTTGGAGTATGAGCTCTAACAAGTAGCCACAATGGTGGATTGTGGAGTTGCTAGACCTTCATGCATTCTTGCTCTCCGAAGTTATTAAATCCAATAAACAGCAAAGTGGTTGATTTCTTTATTTTGCATGTGTTCCATGCAAACTTATTAAAATTTCAGCATTTGTCAGTTTCCATAGCTAACATAAAGTCTGTGTACAGAACTTGTATAGTAATATCAGTAGCTGGTTCATGATGTGAACATGAAGTTTTTTAGTGATTTCAAAGAGGATATGACTGTGTAATGGTGGATGGTGGACAAAATATGGGTCAAGGACCTTTATAATGTTACTATGGGGTATTTTTCTTCTTTTTTTCCTGAGGTTGCAAGAAGTTGGAATTAAAGTTTTATTTCAAACTTTTAAAAATTACTTGTGGAATGCAAATATTTTTAGTTGTTTATGGTCACTGAATTATTTTTTATTTCTTGGAGAATATTTAACCAAGCAGCTGAAATACACTATTTTTCATTCCGTATGAAAGGAGTCCAGGCAATACATGGAACCATAATATAGTATGATTTCTGGATAATTTAAAGTAGTTGTAAAAGTATAATAAGTATTGATTGAATAACCAAATAAAACTTAAAATTGTAGATGCAAAGCCTTTTTATTATTTTATGAGGAAACCAAGTGATTTAAATGACGTTAAATCAGAGGGTAGAATAATCTATGGACAGATTGGTTGCATTGATGGCAATTGCTACTGCTGTTTCATATTGATTGCCTTATATAGCATTTTATGGAAAATTTATTTATTTTTCTTATTTCAACTGGCTTGGGTGTTTTATTGGAATTCTACAGCATATGGCATCTAAAATAATGTTTGATATCTTAGTTCTAAAAATAGGTTTATTTTTTACTTCATGTGCAAATTTTTTAATTTCTCTTTCTCTTTTTTGCTGTAATTTAGATACAGGACAGCCTTAGCCTCTTCATATCCACAAATCATGAGCCTCGCCTGCCTGGTTTGTCATGTAGAGAGTCCTGCAGAATCATTTAGAAGTTACTCTGTCTCTAGCTCTGATAGTGAGGGTCGATGCACCACCATTGTCAACTGTTGGAATAAGAAATTTATTCTATCAGCCGAACCAAATGCTACAATGACATCAAGGGTAGCCCCACAACCACTCATGGGAAATGATCAAGACCTTCCAAGTACACCACGGCTGCTTCGGAGTCATGCAGTTAGAAGGGATCTTGTCCAGGACTGGAACTTTGATGATTCCTTCATGGAAAATCACAGTTTTTGGCATCAATGAATATTTGAATTTTATTCAGGCCTTTTCTCTTTATTACCTTCAAGATTTTCTACTCTTCTTCCAATGTGCTCTTTATCACCTTTTGCACCAGCATCAAGGAGACTTGAAATCTGGAAGAGGCATAAAGAAACTGTAAAGATGCATTACTAAGAAAATAACAATGCCTAGATGGAACTTGGTGTTGCTTCACTCTCGTCAGGAAACAGAGAATCTGTAATCTGAACTCTTTTAGTTATGTTTGTTCTGTGTTGAAGTATACGGGCTCTAGTGAGTCAGTTTCTGCTGTTTGAACCATGGATGATTTTTGTTGCCACATTTATTGTCTTTCATGTTTACAAGACTGGGATGGGTAAAAGCCCTAATGAATATCAACTTGGACTTGAGGACATATCATGAGTCAACTGGCATCATGATAGTCTTATTTCCATGTGGTTATAGTTAACCCTTATTACAATGCAATTGGGCTGTGCAAAACGCAAATGTTTTTTCCAATTTGCATTAAAAATGTACATGCAGTTTCCTGTTAAACATTGATATGCCCATCTGAGTTGGGGAGGATTTATGATCACAAGGCATGCATTCTAAACATGGTTTCTAGTCTAGACTTGTATGAGCTGTTCAGGTGGCATATATTTACGGGAGATGTTCCATTTGTGGAGCCGAGTTGTATTCTTGTGTATTCTCCCCCCCCCCCCCCCCCCCCCCCCCCCAAAAAAAAAAAAAAAGGCTTTTGATTCTCTGTGAAAAACTGTGGTTGCAAGAATTACAGGAAAACTGTGCTTCTCTATTCTGCATAGAGGAATTGGATCTTAACCAGAAAACATGCAACTCAGGTACATGTCCGACCATATCTGTTTTTTCTTTCGAGAATCACTTGTCAGACCATATCTGTATTTGAGGACGTGGATCTTTGTCTATCATCTGTATCACAAATGTGTTAGACATGGAGTGTACCATGTAATAGCCAACTGAATATCCATATAAGGGAAAATATTTGCTACCCTCCACTGTACCATACCCTCTAGTAGAAACAGCACATTCCAATTTCCATCACATTTTTTTTTTGTTTTTTTTCATAGATCAATCATTATGGCTAAGCTCTATAAATATGATCTGTATGGTTTGTTTAGTCAAAAAAATGTTTTAGATCATCCCATCACATTTTATAAGCAAAATTTTCAAAGGCTTCACAATTCAACGGTCCACAAGGCGTAGAAGTTTCATGATTGGAAAAATCTTTTTACATCGAAACTACCTTATCAAAAGTGCATTCCCTAGTAAAAGGACTGCTAAACACATCTGTGGGTCTAATTAATAAAATAAAACTTGCACGAGTTTCAACTAGAGTATGGTATTCTACAGTATAATCAATATTTTCCCTGGATATGAGATCTACTCGTCAAATCTTTTCATTTCCAAATTGAAGTGTGCGCAAGGCAATTTTTATACACAGTTAAAATAAAATTAGTGGTGTAAAATAGGTAAGGCATACATGGGATGATCTGGTTGAATATGGAAGTGAAAACAAGTTGACTTAGATGCACTAATTTATAATCCCCTGACTTAGTTGTCTTGATCTATAATCCCGAACATGTCTGTGTCCTCGTCGTCCACATGATCGTGGATGTGGTACTGTTGATGGTATCATGGTCAGGGTTCACTTCCACATTGACAATTCTTTTGATGGCGATGAACATGATCCAACCACCATTGTTTTGGCTTTTGTTCTCAGCTATCCTTTCATTGTTATGCAGCAGATGCCAGTCATCTAGTGCATGAATGAACGGTTCAAAAAAAATGCAAGGAAAAAAAATGTGGGGCCCATTTGAGATATAGTCCATACTCACAAATACCGTTTATTTTTTTTGAAAATCTTTTGATTTTAAAAACTTATAGAATATTATGCGATACAAATATCAACCGTGTGGAAAATATTGCGCTTTTGTTGTGATATTATCGTGCTACTGAAGTAATATTATATTTATATTTATATATTTTATATATTTTCTTGTAAAAGAATTGGTTCCTCTGACCATCCATATAGTGTGGACATTGCTAGTTCTCGATGTTCTGAGACATGTTTTGAAAATCAGATCCTATATATATGTTCAGCATGGTCCATTGGTAGAAGCTGGCTGTTGAATTGTGTTTTTTGATAAAAAGAAAATGCAATTTTTTGAATCTTGAAAATATAAGTTGTAGACTATTGATTTTTAAAATCCTTCAAAAGTCTTCTTAATGTCATAATCAGATTACCCAAAATCTGGTTCTTACTAAATAATTCATGTGGATTACATTTATAAGGTTAGATTTAAGAAAAACAATAAAAAATAAAAAAAATAAAAACTAGAACTGTCCACATTGTATGGACAGTAGGAGAGACCAACTATTTTCTTATATATATTAAAGGCTAAATATACCATTATATTCTTGAGATTTTTCTGAGAAAGAAAAAAAAATTATCGTGAGAATTTCATTTGCTGAGAAAATGGTGATAACCAGATTTGTGGCTATCATAAAATCATTCTTGTTAGGGGAGCAAACAGATTGGACTATAGTCAGATGTCCAATCCCAATTTGGCATTATTTTTGGATTCTGATTTGCTTGCTCAGACTACTTTCCAATTCGGATCAGTCTTTTTTAGGTCAGATCTAATTTGGATTCAGATCAAGATCTGATCCGGTTGCAGTTTTTATATCTAAAAGCTTATTTTTAATTTTTTCTTTTACCAGATCCAGTTTTATCACGTACTTCAGATACGGATTCAACTTTACGTCGTGGATATGTTTCAGATTTGGATCTATTGTTTCTATTTGAATTCTTAGTTGGATTTGACATGATCCAACCTGTATCCATTTGTTTTCACGCTCAGGGGCACACTAATCCGATCTGAGTTGGAACTAAGGCTGCCAATGGGTTGGGTTTGTGTCAGACACTCAACGTGACCCGAAGTAGAATACTCAGGTTTGGGCATGAAAACTTCTGACCCAAATATTAATGGGGTCAACCTGAACCCGAACCAAGGAACAGATAGGTCAGGTTTGGGATATAATTATATCGGACCCAACATCGGTGATCTGAATATTTTAATACATTTTATAATATAAATATACATTTTAAATACGTGTTGTGTTTGAGATTTGTTTTCATGACCTAACATAATCTGAGCCTGGTACCCTTGGGCCGGTTCGGGCAACTCTGGTCCAACACAAACCCAATCCCTTGACAGTTCTAGTTGGAGACGATGAGGCTGGTCTAATGGGCCAATTTTTTTATATAATGTGGAGAAATCACTGTTATGGTTTGAACACATTCTATATGAGTTTAGATAACAAGTATCATCCCCAAGAACAACATTCTCTTTCAGGCCTTTCAACCAATCAATGACCCCGGAGAGCGGCTTTTGCTAAAACTCGAGCGGTTTCCCCAAAAACTAGTATGAAACTTTGAGTATTCAGAGATGCTCTCGTTGTTCCCAATAAGATAGCTCGGTAACAAATAGCCCCGTCCAAAGCACGATCTGCTAAATAAACTATCTTATCGTAGATCCATCGCGATCTTGAAATTACCTAATAATGGAAACTGCAACTCTAGTTGCCATCTTCATATTTGGTTTATTTGTAAGCTTTACTGGGTATACCTTATATACCGCCTTTGGGCAACCCTCTCAACAACTAAGAAACTAAGAGATCTGTTTGAGTTGAGGAACATGGGGACTAGGTGAAATGGTGACCCTACCTATTGGGAGGGTCATCATTTCAATTGAGATAATAAAAAATCATTTCATCTTTTTTTTTGGAACCTTAGGTGTCACTTGACCACAATTTTTTTTTTGGATATTTACACGAAAACCGTTCACGGGATCAGAGACCTAGCCGCACTGGCTTTGTCTTTCGTACTTACGGTCATTGTCCTGGCAGCATAAAACTCTGTAGGCTTACCCCTTGGCCCCAGGGAGTCACCATGCTTCGGCTTGTATAAAGGGTGACACCCATGGGATTTGAACCTAGCCTGCCTTCCTAGCGGCCTAGGCCCCATCCCACTACCCCAAACCCCTTTGAAGCACTTGATCACAAATTGGAGTGCTCTTTTTGTAAGGTTAGGGATGTAAATGTATCAGACTTGGGCCAAATCTAGGCATTATAGAGTCTGACCTAATAAGATTTAGAGTTAGATGGATTCAGATAAAATTGAATATGAATCTGACTAGCTTAAAACCCGCTATTTACACAATTGGATTTGGGTTTTAGTCGGATTCGGACTCGTGTTTGGCTCACTACCGAACTCGAATCTGATTCTTAATCATATTCAGATTTAGCTACTGAATCTGGCTAATTGAGTTCAGGATCGAGTCAGATGTGGGGTTACATCTGACTCATTGGCATCCTTGTGACAAAGGGTGTGCATCCTTCAACTTGAAAAGCCTTAAGTCGACCTACCGAGCTAATGCCGAGCCCTTGTGGTCCTACTGGGCTGAGCTTAGTTAACCCTTGGGGGTGATTGTTACACTCCCACCCAAAGGAAGCTATTTTCCCTTGAAAGGGACACTTATAAGGGAAAGTGCTTCCCCACGGGGGAGATGTGATCCCATTTTGACAGGAAAGATGCTTTCTTGCGTTTATTATGTGGCTCCCACAACATATTTCTCATGAAGATGTTACTCCTCTTAAGAAAGAGGTCCTCTTTCCAGCGAAAAAGCGTTTGGTATTTCTCATGAAGATGTTTCACAGGAAAGAGCATGAAACAAACGCCCGTGGGGACAAGCGTTTGGTACAGCCTTCTAGCCATAACCAGTGTTGACCGAGAGACACGAACACTAACAATTCCGTCCACCGTTTTCTCTTCAAAGTCCTCTGCGTCCACCAGAGAGTTCCACTCCACTCAACACACGGAGAGAGAGAGAGAGAGAGAGAGAGAGAGAGAGAGAGAGAGAGAGAGAGAGAGAGAGAGAGAGAGATTTGGGGAAGCAGCAGTGAGTGGTGGGGGAAGAAGGATGAATGTGGAAGAGATGAAGTCTGCAATCAACAGCCAGCTGGACCTTCTCTCCGATCTGCTGGACAAATTGAGGGTGGAGATCCGCAGCGGAAGCCAGCCCGCCATCGACAACCTCATCGGCTTCTTCCACGCCATCGATTGGAAGGTATCACCCCCTCCCCACCACCATCTTTGGTTTTTCTCTCCTTTTCATGGTTGCCCACAAGTTAATATGCCTCCAATAGGTGGAATGTGAAGAAGATGGGAAGTATGGCAGTGTAAAATTTTCATTTCTTTTGATGTCTGTGTAATCCTTGGGATCCTATAATACGATTTGGATCTAATGGTTCACCACCCAAAATCATATAATACGATTTGGAACAAATGGTTCACCACCCAACAAAGAATTTGGGGTGGAATCTTATCAGTTTCCAGAATTGAGTGTTATACCAGCCAACCATGTCAATGGAAAGAGTTGTTTCATGCCTTTTGATAACTGTGAAGAGGTGATGTGGTTAAAATTGGTTTCCAAGGTGAATTGTTTTGATCGGACTGAATCAAATCGAGTCTAAACAACTGAAATTTGCGATTGATTCGATTTTAGTGGAACCCCATTTCTGTCTCCTAATCAACACGTTTTTTACTGTCTA
This sequence comes from Nuphar pumila, assembly GCF_984573655.1. Taxonomy (NCBI): domain Eukaryota; kingdom Viridiplantae; phylum Streptophyta; class Magnoliopsida; order Nymphaeales; family Nymphaeaceae; genus Nuphar; species Nuphar pumila. Next base: position 81,658,024 of record NC_143262.1, read on the forward strand.
TCTGATGCAGATCATCCGATTTGGACTCGATCTCGTCTAATTTAATGTCCCTAATTTAGAATTTTAAACTTCAAAACAAGTACCTTGCTCTAGGTTTGGATCACCAAGCCGACATAGCTTCATGGGTGCTAGATCCACTGAAGACTCAGGAAACTTGATAGAAAATATTTCCTTGCAACGATTCTACATATAACTGACTTCAAAGTTGAAAGGTTAATGGCAAAGACACTAAGGAGATTCACAAAATCTATATACTGATTGAATTCACCGTAATTTAAAAGGATAGAATGTGTCAATCTCATGAGCTATAAAATTGGTGGAGTTTGATGTATCTTCTTAGGGGCAACCCACACTAGAAATTTTATGAAACCAACGCACAAGCTTTTCTCCCACAACTAAGTGCATAAGTGTGCCATGCTAGTCTTGCCCGACCTATGATTTCCAAAGGCCTCAATTATTTTTTAAAGTGTATCTTTTTGACAGACAAGACTAGTTTGACAATGCAATACTGTTTTCCTTAAGGATGGCGATCAACAAAGTGTGCACATTCATTGCAAACCTTCTTAACCACTGTACAGTAAGAGATTGATGTGATGAGATGGAAGTGTTGAATGCAAGCTTCTGCCCCTCTAATCAGTTTTTGGTTGTAGCAAAATATCTGATAGTCAAATAAGTTGTATTGTGTTAATTTAAACTGCATGTATACGTTCTGTGTTTCACAAAAGTAAGGGCGCCTGTTATGTATTCAGTTTGCTGTTTATATAAGCTAGTAATTTAGGGTTAACTCTTAACTCACTAGGTTTTGGAATAGTAGAGAATATTTCTTATTTGAAGTGAAACAATCTATTATTATATCTTGCAGCAATTAGACCATATTCATGAATCTCTGATCTGTAAAAGTATGTATTTGTGAAAATCTAATTGTGAATTTCAATCGTCATTAGTCATTGTTGCATTCTAAAATGTCAAGTAATCAGATCTTTTTTAAGTTTCAAGGAAGTTGTTCCCTAAGTTCATTATTATTAAGAAGGGCAAAAAATTACTGCATTTATTGTGCATGAATTTACACAAAAATTTACTGCATTTGTTGTTCATGAACTTACACACCACATTACTATATGACAATTGAAGTATTAAGAGAGCCAAAAATGAACAGTTTCATGTTATCACTTTTATCCTTTACTGCTTCCAATTCCAATTAGAATGTCTTCTTTTGAATCATGTTAACGTTTCTTAACAATGCATCCAAGGAGTTTGTGCGCATGCTTGTGGTGTGGATCTATATATGCACATACACAACATTTATAAGGCTCTGTCTCTTATATCTCATTCAGGGTCTTCAAAATAAGGAACTTCTAGAAATTAATAAGACTTGTTTTAGAAGATAAATTATTATTTTCTCGCTTATAGCCTGCTTATACATAGCATTCTTAATGCATATCTGGTTTCCATCTTCTGGTTTTTTCTTACTTGTCTTGTTTGTTCTGTAGGAACCTTGGTTGATATCATTACTTCTTTTCCATACAATTCTTCTGGTGGTTGCTGTTGCATCCAGGAAACATCTCAACTTTCAAATGACCTTATTCCTTTTGGCACGTATGTTATAAAATTCTGATGGGTTGCTATATTTTGTTCTACTTTATGTTGTGCAAGAATCGTGATTTCTTTCTTTAGTTTAAAAGTTCAATTTCTGGTATAAAAGTGAACAGCATAACATTTATAAATATTTTCCTAATTGACTTCAGAACAGTTTTTTGTCCTTTTCATGATGTTAGTCACAAAAGCCAAAATTAACCTTCGTGCTTGTTTCTGAACGCCATGCAACAATGCTGTTATTATCTTTGTAACAGTCTATTTGTTAATCAACCAGTACTATTATCACGATATTAGCTTCTGTTATTTTACTGCTGTATTATGTAACATGTTATAGTCCATGCCATATGAAATTTTGATCATTGAATTCATTTTCTTTACTAACCATAATGATCCAGTCATTTGCCTTTCCTTGAAGAGAAAAACGTGAATGACAACAAACAAAAAAGCTGCCCTTATACCAAGTTGAAATGATGTGAAAAAATAACTAACAAATATACCACACAAACACATGCATACACATGGATATGCTATGTGTGTGTTTGTCTGTCTAGAACAATAAATTAATAAAATTAACATGATAAGATATTTATATTAGAACTGGTGAGAGGCTATCTAAAACATGGTAAGTCCTCGTAGAAAACATCAAATATTTGTAAAAAAAAACATGCTTTTATGTTTTTCATGAAACAAAATTGGGTAATTTTGAACAGTGAACAATAAACTTTCAGTCATGGAAATTTTGTGAACAAAAATTTTGAGTGTAACTTTTCTCCATTTAGAAGATGGAGTATGAAATGTGTTAGTCATTGTACCATTTGGAAGTTCGACTCATTTCCCTTATCATACCAAGATGCCATGATGCATGAAGAACATCTCATGTTGCAAGGATTAACCTTACATGCTTTTCTGGTGATCCATTTTCACTATAGGTGATTTTTTTCTTAAATAATAGCATAAATTTGTGTTAAAAAACTGAATTTGATGTTGCTTTTTGGTGTAGAATGTCATAAATGTTCTTCTGAGATGAAAGTGGGCATAAAATAAATGTTGAGAGATGGCAAAAAGACACATTTCATGCCTTCTCTTCTCTATAAATAGAATAAGCTAGCACTCAAAATTTCATTCCCAGATGGTTCTTGGAATAATGCAATTCTGGATTGGTCTTCTTCAAGAGTGAGAATTTTCTATTAAGAGAGAAGCATTTTTCCTGTTTATAATTGAAGTGCCTTTTCACTGATCTTAATATTACTTTCTAAGATGTATCTATTATGCATATACATTTGCAGATACAAACACATGCACGCGTGCACACACACACACATATACATACTTTATATATATTTTATTTATGTATTTGTGCATTCCTTTTAAGCCTGATTCTTGACATATTTATGTGTCAAAAATAGTAATATATATATATATATACACATGCACGTGTGCACACACACACACATATACATACTTTATATATATTTTATTTATGTATTTGTGCATTCCTTTTAAGCCTGATTCTTGACATATTTATGTGTCAAAAATAGTAACTTATATATATAGAACATATTCGCTATGGGCGTCCGTATGTACAAGTGACCTAAGATCTTGTGGTTGCAAGTTATTTTGACTCAATTTGTAACAACCCCAACTCATCCTCGTTGAAAAGTGATATTTTTTTTTAAACAATTGCGGAAACAATCCTAAAGAACAATATAACTTTATCCAAAACAAAAATAAAGTTTAACACATCCACAACCACAAGGGATTTTACACCACCATTATCCAAACCAAAATAACTTTATTCATTAATCAATAAAGTTTAAGAACAATAAATAAGGAAATGACAAGTAAAACAAAATATAAAGTCACTATGTCCCAAAGTAGAATGTCAAGTAGTCTCGTGGTCCTCGTAGCTCGTAGTAGCAGCCCGTCTCATCACTGGGCATCAGATGCTATGAAAAACATAGGAAATACGGTGTCAGAATCATAGATCTTGCGTACGAATTTCTTTAATGAAACAAATAAGCAAGAAGAACATAAATCAAATTCATGCAACATTTTTAGAGAAAATATAACAGCTATCCCGTACTTCAAATAACCATTCATGCATTTTAAGAGCATGAATCATGCAACAAAAATATATGACAAGTAGGAAAGCAGTGAAGGGTTGCTAGGTCGTCGCCCAGAAGAGACGCGTCACACCTTCGCCCGGATGTGGTGTCAAATAGGCAAGGGTTCCCTCACTTTGTTGGACGGGTGGGGGTAAAGAAGATAGTTCAAGACCATAAAATTAGGTTAGCCACTTGGAACATATGGTCTTTAACTGGTAAGTTGGTAGAGTTAGTAGATGTTATATATAAGAGAAAGATGGATATTTTATGTCTACAAGAGACCAAATGGGTAGGTGAGAAAGCAAAAGTGATAGAACCTTGGGGATATAAGATTTGGTATACAGGAATAAATAGGAATATGAATGGAGTAGGGATTGTTATTAGTCGTGAGTTTATAGATAATGTAGTTGAGGTCCGTAGGAAGGGTGATAGGATTTTACTTATTAAATTAGTATAGGTAAGAATATTATTAATATTATTAGTGTTTATGCAACTCAAGTAGGTTTAGATCATGGTTGTCAGTTGAGGAAGCGGGAGCGGGAAGCGATACGGGAAGCGGGAGAGGGAAGCGAGGTACTTTCCAAATTTTAGGAAGCGGGGAAGCGTGGGACCACTTAGGACCGATTCGGGAAGTGTCTCGGAAGCGACCTAGGAAGCGTCTCGGAAGCGACCTAGGAAGCGTCTCGGAAGCGAGGGGGAAGCGAAAAAAATAAAAATAAAAAATAAAAAATAAAAAATAAAAATAAATTGAAAAAAAAAACAGGAGAAGCGTGGGGGAAGCGAGGGGGAAGCGATGGGGAAGCGTGATGGGAAGCGCACTTCCCATTAAAGGAAAGCGCACTTCCCATTAAAGGGAAGCGCACTTCCCATTAAAGGGAAGCGCATCCCCCATTAAAGGGAAACACGTCCCCCATTAAAGGGAAACACGCTTCCCCAAAAAGGGGGACGCTTCCCCCCACGTTTCGGAAGCGCGACGTTTCGTGCTTCCGAAGCGCGCTTTCCCTTTTAGCTAGGCGCTTCCGGTAACCCTGGTTTAGATGATTCCATTAAGCGTCAATTTTGGGAAGATTTAGATGGAGTAGTACAAGGGATATCTTATGGAGAAAAGCTTTTCATAGGCGGTGACCTTAATGGACATGTAGGCATTAGTAGGGATGGATTTGAGAGTATCCATGGAGGCTATGGTATAGGAGAAAGAAACGAAAGTGGAGAAATGATTTTAGATTTTGGTTTGTCCTATGATATGATCTTAGCAAACACTTTGTTTAGGAAGAGGGAGTCTCACCTAGTAACATTTAAAAGTGGGGTTAATACGAGTCAGATAGATTTTTTTCTACTTAGAAAGAGAGATAGGGGTTGTTGCATTGATTGTAAGGTTATACCAGGAGAAAGTGTAGCTACACAACATAGAGTCTTAATTTTAGTTCTTAGAATTAGAAAATGCCGCAAAAGGGATAGACATATGATAAATCCTAGAATTAAGTGGCGGGCACTGAAAGGAGCTAAACAAGGAATGTTTGTAGAGCAGGTAGTTAAGGAAGCTGATTGGTGTCTCGAGGAGGATTCATAATCAATGTGGAATAAGATAGCGGGTGGCATGAGAAAGGTGGCTAAAAAGGTATTGGGTGAGTCTAAAGGCAGTGCACCGCTAGGTAAGGATACATCATGGTGGAACGAGGATGTCAAATTAGCTATTAAGGTTAAAATAGGGTGTTATAGAAATCTAAGTAAGAGTCGTGATAATGAGAATTTGGAGAAGTATATGATAGCAAAAAAGGAAGCTAAAAAAGTAGTTCGAAACGCGAGAGATAAGGTATATAAGGAGGTTTATGACAAGTTGGATACCAAAGAGGGCGAGAAGGATATTTATAGGCTTGCAAAGATGAGAGATAGGAAATCGAAGGATCTGGGTATGGTTAGATGTATCAAAGATGAAACGCAAAAGGTTTTAGTCAAAGATGAGGAGATTAAGAAGAGATAGAAAGATTATTTTGATAAGCTATTTAATGGAAGTCATGCTCAGGATCTTGGAGACTTCTCCATTCCTTTTCTTGAGATGAATCATGACTTCATGCGCAAGATTCAAAAGAAAGAAATTACAGAGGCTTTGAAGAAAATGAAATCAAGAAGGGCAATTGGCCCAGATGGTATACCTATCGAGGCTTGGAAATGCTTGGGTGAGAAAGGTTTAGAATGATTGACAAATCTTTTTAACAAGATTTAACAGACAAATAAGATGCCTAATGAGTGGAGGAAGAGTACTTTGGTGCCTCTGTATAAGAATAAGGGTGATATACAAGATTGCACAAACTATCGTGGTATAAAACTCATGAGTCATACTATGAAACTTTGGGAGAGGGTGATTGAGTATAGGTTGAGGAAGGTTGTCATGATATCAGAGAATCAATTTGGTTTTATGCCTGGAAGATCAACTATGGAAGCTATGCATCTTCTTAGACAACTTATTGAGAGATATAGAGAGAGGAACAAAGATTTGCATATGGTTTTTATTGATTTGGAGAAGGCATACGATAGAGTACGTAGGGATGTTCTCTGATGGACAATGATGAAGAAAGGTGTTTCTCTCAAGTACATTAGTATAATTAAAGATATATACTAAGGAGTAGTAACCAATGTCCGCACTTGTGGAGGGGTGACAACCAATTTTCCTATAACGGTTGAGTTACATCAAGGATTTGCATTAAGCCCTTTCCTATTTGCTATAGTGATGGATGAGCTTACGAGATCAATTTAAGAAAATGTGCCGTGGTGTATGTTGTTTGCTAATGATATTGTTTTGATTGATGAGTCTAGAGCTGGGGTTAATGCTAAGTTAGAATTATGGAGACAAGCACTGGAAGCAAGAGGTTTTAAGTTGAGTAAGAGTAAGACAGAATATATGGAATGACAGTTTATTAAGCAACGAAGTAGTGATGGGAGTGTAGTGAAGCTTGATGAGCAAGAAATACCGGTGGATGACTGTTTCAAATATTTGGGATCTATCATTCAAAAGTATGGAGAAATTGATGGAGATGTAAATCATAGGATAAAGGTTAGGTGGATGAAATGAAAAAGTGCAACTGAAGTGTTGTGCGATCGTAAAATGCCATTGCGGTTGAAGGAAAAGTTTTATAGGACGACAATTAGGCCTGCTTTAGTATATGGTACGGAATGTTGGGCTGCCAAGAGACATCATATTCAAAAAATGAGTGTAGCTGAGATGCGTATGCTTACATGGATGTGTGAAAATACAATAAAAGATAAGATTCAAAACAAGGAGATACATAAGAAAGTAGGCGTTGCATCCATTGAAAATAAGATGAGAGAGAATCGTTTACGGTGGTTTGGACATATTCGGCGAAGGCCTAATGATGCTCCAGTTAGAAGGATGGGGAAATGAGAAAATATATTAGTTAAAAGAGGTCGGGGTAGGCCTAAGAAGACTTGGATGGAGATGATAGGAAAGGATATGAATGCTTTGAACCTCACCGAGGACATGGCATTGGATAGAAATGATTGGAGGAGAAGGATTCATGTGAAAGACCCAGAATGATTTTCTTTTTTTGGTTCATATCGCCGACCCGAATTATTTTGGGATAAAGGCGTAGTTGTTGTTGTTAGGAAAGCCGTGAAGATGCATGATCTAATGCAGAACAATAAATATGCATGGAATCAATGCACATGCATGAATAACTTGTTAAGTTATTATCAGAGTTTTCTTTTGTATGCATGTACCTATTAAATGCACACAATTTTAGTTTCACTTTCATTAAAACCCGTGGATACTAAAAAACAGGCACAACAGTTCCCGAGATCAAGTAAGTTTTCCAATTGTAGCTTAACGAACAATTTGTATCTTATTTCTACGTCCCCCACTTGGCCCTCGACCAATATCAAGAATCAACATCATCCACTAGAACATTAAAAATCAACATCTAATGTCGGGACATTAGGAAAATCAACATCCACTAATGCTACTTTCTTGGTATACCAATAACATCTGTGTCTATACACCACTCCCAGGCAAAGTGACGGAATTTTCCTAAAACCGCGGTCAGGAGGTGAACCACCTAGTTGGGTTCAGGGGCACAATTACACATAGAGTTTTAGTATCATCACGGTTCTCCGAAACCACCATCTAGGATTCACAACTGTGGAAGGAACATTCAAGAAGAAACATCAATTATACTGTTTTGTTCATTTAATATTTTTATTAAAAGACAGGTTCTTTATCCATCATTTGTTTTGCAAATCATCATGCAAAACCCAACAACAATATTTGTTTTGCAAATCAACATGCAAAACATCGTAACAAAATCCGTTTTGCAAATCAATATGCAAAACACAATCACGGGACCTGAGCCCATTATAATGTGAAACAATGCAATTAATTCAGAAATTCAATAAATATCAATTTGATTTTTGCGATACATAAAACTAAACATAGAGCAATACCTGCTCGTGGTCCACACGGCCTACAGTGGTTCACATTTGACCACCGATGCATCTTATGCAAAAACCACCGTGAACATGCTATCACACAATTATCCAAACATGTCTACACATGCACATTCATGCAAACATAATAAAGATGTACATATATAACAAATTTTCATATGCATATGATCACATGCTTGCAAAATACATCTTTATTTTCATGAATCATCTGATGCATAATATGCAAACATGCATGTGATCATGCGAGTGCAACAACAATATAAATTTCAGGATTTCACATGTTCACTACATGCATATGTGAGTAAACAACACATTAAATTTTACAAGCAAGAGTAATCAACAAATTTTTTTGCCATTTCGAGCAAGCTCGGGGTAAAACACCGATGCAGTGAAGAATCGGCTGTCACGAGGTACGTTATTTGATGCAGCAGGAGATCGATCGTCGCGCTTCACTTAGATGTTGACGATGAAGAGCACGACCCCATGGTCGTGCGATGGCAGGAAAGAGTAACAATTGACATCGTGAAATACACAATGTTTGAATTTGATTCAAGGGATTTAACTAAAACAATGGAAGTAGAATGACGGGAAACAGAAAAAAAAAACAAGCAAATGCGGTAAAAGAATGGCTGCTGCTGACAGAACGTAAAAAAAAAGGCTCTCAATAAAATGTTCTCCCCCGCACGCAACCCTAGAGTGGCCTATTTAAAGGCTGCAGGTGGTCTCGGGTCTTGGGTCCGATCTTGGACCCGAGACGTCTTCAGTCTGGAGCTGGATCGGTGACGATCTGGGCTGTTCCTCGTCTGGAGTCCACGTCTTCCCTCATCTGGCGTAGGTACGCAGGGCCACGTCCCTGTGCCAATGCACCTTACCTGCGATCGGATCCACCTCCTGGGTCTGATCGTCCACCTCCATTGGATCGGGTTCCTTGGCCCTGCCTTGGTCACGTGGTACAGACCCGATCTGGTCCTGCTCTGCATCATTCTCCCCTGGTTGGGAAGAAGTCGGCTCTGACGACTTGTTGTCTCCACAGTAAGCATATAGATCAGACACATTGAAGATAGGCAAAATGTGTCAATCTTCGGACAGTTCAAGGAGGTAAGTATTTGGACCCAATCGCCGAAGAATCTTAAAAGGGCCATACTTCTTAGGACTCAACTTGCCATAAGTACCCATTGGAAAACGCTCGGGATGCAAGTAAACCCATACTAACTAATCGGCTTGAAACTAGACATCTCGACGACCTTGGTCTACGAAAGCTTTGTAGGCTTCGTAGTTTTCAACAAGTTTGGCGTGAACCTGTCTATGGATATCACACATGTACTCAATGGCATCAAATGTGTCTGGGGCTGGGTCTGGGATACTGGACACAGGTGCTAGGTCTACTACATGGGTGGGTGATCGACTATAAACCACTTGAAAAGGAGACTTGCCCGTGGACCGGTTGATGGAGCTGTTATATGCGAACTCGGCTTGAGGCAATACTAGGTCCCATGTTTTGATATTCTCCTCCACTAGACTATTTAACAAGTTCCTTAGGGTGCGGTTCACAACTTCGGTTTGGCCATCGGTTTGTGGGTGATAAGCACTATTGAACTGGAGTTTGGTTTTCAATAAGGCCCATAACGATTTCCAAAAATGACTCATAAAACGCGTGTCACGATCTGAGGTGATCGTGTGAGGCAATCCATGAAAGCGGGCCACATCCTTGAAATAGTATGAAGCTACTAATGAGGCGTCAGTGGTTCGCTTACACGAGACAAAAATAGCCATTTTGGAAAATCGGTTCATCACAACTAAAATGAAATCAAAACGACCCGGGGTTCTGGGAAGACCAACAATAAAATCCATGGACATATGCTCCCAAGGTCGCTCAGGGATGGGCAACGGAGTATACAAACCAATATTCTGACGTTGACCCTTAGACACTTGATACACTCGACAACTCTGAACAAACTTAACATCTTTACGCATTTTGAGCCAAAAATAGCGTTCATCTAATAGAGCGAACGTCTTATCATCTCCAAAATGCCCAGCTAGTCCCCCTTCATGTAACTCGGAAATCAACTGGAGTCTAAGAGAGAAAACATGCACACATAACTTATTACCTAAAAAAAGGTAACCGTTATGTATACTAAACCGTGGGTCAGTTGTACAATCAGGGGAGAGGCACCTTTCCCAGACCTGCTGGAAATCAGGGTTCGTCGGGTACAACTCCTTGCACTGCTCGAACCCAATGACCTGCACTGACACAGTCATCAAAAGATTATTCTTCCTGCTAAGTGCGTCAACTACCTTGTTCAGAGTACCTGATTGATGGCAAATAGTGAATGTGTACTCTTGCAAGAAACTGACCCACTTGGCATGACGAGCACTCAACTTCTTTTGACTATTCAAATACTTCAACGCCTCATGATCCTTGTAGAAGACAAACTCCTTATAAATAAGATATGGCCTTCAATAACGAAGGGTTGTACCACAACATAAAACTCAACATCATAAGTGGAGTACTGACACCTGGCTTGAGTCAGCTTTTCACTAAAGAAAGCAATGGGTTTGCGGTTTTGACTCAAGACTGCACCAATTTCCACTTTAGAGGCATCACACTCAACTTCAAAGACTGTGCTAAAATCAGGAAGGGCTAAGACGGGGGCACCAGTCATTTTCTCTTTGATGAGCGTGAAGGCCTTTCCCACGGCAGACGTCCAATGAAAACTAGTTCCCTTTAGGCACTCCGTGATAGGGGTCATGAGGGTGCTGAAGTTTCTCACAAAACGACGGTAAAAAGTGGTTAACCCGTGGAAACTACGGATCTCTCCTATAGTCTTTGGGGTAGGCCATTCTACAATCACACGGACCTTGGCGGGATCTGCCTTAACTCCATCAGACGACACAATAAAACCCAAAAATACGACACTTGACCTCATAAACTCATATTTCTTGGCATTGACATACAACTTTTCCTTAAAATCTCTAAGACCTGACGCAAATGACTCAAATGATCAGACAAAGACGAGCTATAAATCAAAATATCATCAAAATACACAACGACAAACTTCCCAATACAAGGACACAACACTTGGGTCATCATATTCATGAAAGTACTCGGGGCATTTGATAATCCAAATGGCGTGACTAATCACTCATACAATCCATCACGTGTCTTGAATGCCGTCTTCCACTCATCCCCCTCCCGGATACGGATTTGGTGGTACCCACTTTTTAAATCAATTTTGGAGAAAATAGAGGCACCAGCCAACATATCGAACATCTCATCCTACGAGGAATGTGAAAACGGTATTTGATAGTGATGCAATTGATCGCTCTACTGTCGACACACATGCACATGAACCCATCTTTCTTAGGAGTGAGCAGGGCGGGCATTATGCAAGAGCTCACACTCTCACGAATAAAACCCTTTTGCAGTAACTCTTGAACCTGCCTCAACAACTCGGCATGCTCGGATGGGTTCATGAGATACGCGGGGAGGTTAGGTAAACTCGATCTCGAGACAAAATCGATGGCATGTTGTACCACCCTCATCGAAGGTAAACCATCGAAAAGGTCGTCTGGCATAATATCGCGAAACTCCTCAATAAGGGGCGTGATGTCCGCGGGAACGGTGGTGATAGGAACCTCGTTTTCTCTTTTGAACCATGCCATCTTGTACGGTTGGGACAATTTTTCCGTTTTCAGGTTCAAGGTGGACACGACACTCTCGAACACCATATTCTCACACGCCTCAGTATCAATTATAACATCACATGCATGCCCCTCGTAGTTGCACCGGGTTCTAAAAATGTTATTCCACAACCATTTTGCAGGGGTCGAATCTCGGGGTGCGGTCAAAACATAACAGATAGATAACAAATTTTCGACATTGCCATCGAACTCTACGACTTCCCTCTCGTCATCCTCTCTAACCAACGACTCACCCTCACTCTCACTATCAGACACTGACTCAACAATATCCTCAACGAAATGGGCATTCTTGCTCACGGTGGGGCACTTAGACGCGACATGTCCCAACTCCTGACACCTAAAACAACGGATGGTAGACTCACTAGGCTTGGCCTTGGATATGGTATGGTATGCGGGTTCAGACTGGTCTGGTTTGCTAGGGTCTACTCGAGGGGTGGACTTTAAGTCTTTTTTCCTAAGAGAGCTCGCTCCCCTGATTGCGAAACTCGACTTGGGTTGACTGGACTGGTCACTGCGGGAAACTCTATAATCCTGCCTCCTTTTCAATTTTTTCTCCACATTCATGACATAACTGCTTGTCTGATCTAATGACTCGACTGTGACACAACTGAAATCGTCAGAAATAGCAGGACAGAGACCAGAAATATACCTCGTGACCTGCTGGCGGTTGGTCTCCTCGATCTGCACTTGTAGGGATAAACGATGAAACTCAACAGTGTACTCCGCCACAGTACGAGTGCCTTGACGCAGGGTCAGGTACTCCTTGTAGGCTCTCTTGGTATGGTCTGACGGCACAAATTTAGACTGCATCAACCTCTGCATCTCCTCCTATGTCTGTATGCGCTTTAGTCCCTGCCGCTCCCTCGACCTTTGCAGCTCAACCCACCATGTCTGCGCTAGGCCCCTCAACCGGGTGGACGCTAGAGAGACACAACGGTGCTCAGCTACAGTGTGGTAGTCGAAGAAAAACTGTACGGCATAGGCCCATTCAAAGAACTGCTCCACGTCGAATTGTCCTGCGAACTCTGGAAGGTCTAGCTTCACCCCGTAGGTGGAGGGGTGCTTTGGTGCTCTCTGCTGACGAGTCTCCACCATTCCTGTAGGATACTCGTTCTAGAAAGCGTCATCATTCAACACTACTTCATCACCATCTTCACGGTACTGCTCGCCTGGAGGTTGGTGCTGACGAACTCCCATGATGTGTGGTCGGCGCTCAAGTCGCATTGGTCCCTGCTGAATCTGCATGGCGGCTGCTGGAAACTGCCTTGGTCTGGCTCGCCCGTGAGTGGGAACCATCTGCGACCAGCTTGAGGCACCAGTATAACAGGGGGTCCTGTTAAAAGTGGAAGGGTTAGTCGGGTCTCGGGGTCTAGGTGGGTAGGAACAGAATAATATGGGTTTGGGTTATGGGTTGGGTTAGGGTAGGGGTAGTGAGTCGGGTATGGTACTGGGTTCTGGATCGGGGATGGGTTAATTGATTAGGTCTGGTATGGGTATTGGGTTTGGTTGGTGTAATACTGGGATGATTCACCCGATTTGATCTGGATTGGGTCAAGTCCTAAACTATTCGTTGGACCCAGGATGGGATGGGTAGGATCACAGATCGAGTAGTGGTGTGAGAAGGCTTGGTTTGAACTTGACCCTTGATCCGTAACAAAATGGGTCTGGTTTTGACCCGACTTAAATTCAAACTGGAGTTTCGTCGAGGTCCGATATAGGTTTGGGTCGGCATTAGATCCATTTTGGGGCTCAAAAGTAGGGGGTGGGGTCTGATTCGAGGCGAGCCGCGAACCAAACCCAACTGGGTAGGTTGGGTAAGGGGCTTCGAAACTCGGACCCGCTCTCGGGGACCCAAAGGATGGTTCCCGAGACCCGAGCCTGGGTCCTGCTGTCGCAAAGTCCGGTCCGGACCCTCTCGGGTTCGGACCCGTCCACAAGGGTCCCCCCTGCTCCCACTCGCGGGTTTGCTGCCATATGGCCTCCACGCACGAGGTTAGGGGGGAAGGCGAGCTCCCTCTTGAGTCGGGCTGACGCACCTGGGCCTGCGGTAAGGCCCAGCGTGACGATGGGGTCCTGCAGACCAGGCCCGGTTTGCGACAAAGCCACAGGGACTCGTGGCCGGGGCTGTTGCACAACCGAGAGATGGGGGGGGGGGTCCTGCTGTGATCCCCTGGTTCAACTGGAGGGTACCGGCTGTGTGAGTCACAACCGCTGCCGGATCTGGATGGCGAGGGGGTATCAGATGTGAGTCGGTGGCGCAGACAGGCTGAGGATGCATACCACTTTGATGTATCGGCTGGCTTGTTTCCGCGTATATGGCATTCGCACGATCCGCTGCGCCGTCAACCAGATCCGCTCCCGGCCTTGGTAATGAAGTTGCACGTTGTTCCACCGGTGACTCAAGGGTGATGATCCGCCCTTCGATTCCGTCTAGGCGTTTTGACATGCTGGCCGCGTCCCTGCTGACGCGCAACATGCTTTCTTGGATCTTGGTCATCATTTCGACCATCCGCAACATCGAATCCTTGTTGCCGGTTTCTTCCTGTTTTTTTCCGCTGCTAGGATCGTTCCTTGCCTCTTGAGCCATGCCGCTGACGAAGGAGGAAGGCTGGCGCTCTGATACCACTTTGATGCAGTGAAGAATCGGTTTTCACGAGGTACGTTATTTGATGCAACGGGAGATCGGTCGTCGCACTTCACTTAGACGTTGACGATGAAGAGCACGACCCCATGGTCGTGCGATGGCAGGAAAGAGTAACAATTGACGCCGTGAAATACACGGTGTTTGAATTTGATTCAAGGGATTTAACTAAAATAATGGAAGTAGAATGACAGGAAACAGAAAAAAAAACAAGCAAATGCGGTAAAAGAATGGCTGCTGCCGACAACACGAAAAAAAGGCTCTCAATAAAATGTTCTCCCCCGCACGCAACCCTAGAGTGGCCTATTTAAAGGCTGCAAGTGGTCCCGGGTCTTGGGTCCGGTCCTGGACCCGAGACGTCTTCAGTCTGGAGCTGGATCGGTGACGATCTGGGATGTTCCTCGTCTGGAGTTTGGGTCTTCCCTCGTCTGGCGTAGGTACGCCGGGCCACGTCCCTGTGCCAATGCACCTTACCTGCGATCAGATCCACCTCCTAGGTCCGATCGTCCACCTCCATTGGATCGGGTTCCCTGGCCCTGCCTTGGTCACGTGGTACAGACTCGATCCGGTCCTACTCTGCATCAAACACATACCCACCGAGTCCAAGCCATGCTCCTCGCACACGGGACAACACTAAGACATTATTGACAGCACGTTTCTCATGTACAAACATGCGGCTAACCAGTGTTGGGGAGCGGACAATGCTACACAAAAAATGCAGCAATGTACCACTCAAAACAGCCCACAAACAATCATGATCATAATATACTTGTTAGCATGGAAACAGCTCATGTGACAGCAACAAACACATACATGTTCAATCCAATCATGGCAGCATACATAATATTTTCTGTCACATTGTTACATAGATGCATGCCTAACAGTTTATATGAATACTTGCGTATTGGTCACATGACAGCATGCATGACAGTCCAATTACACGTAAGCGTACATAATCTGGACATGGGTAACACACAAATCTGATTTTTTAACATGCATAAATCTGCACATTCAACGTGCATATATCCGAGTATTTGTCATGTCAAAAATCTAAATATTAAACATGTGAAAACCAGCATATGTGACATATATAAATTTGAACATTTGACATATATAAATCTGGACTTTTAACATGTATATAGTTTCCCTTTTTGTTTGAAGACTGCCCAAGGTAGAAAGACATTGATTTTTTTTTCAAAATGACATTAATGACCTAACCCGATTTTTAGGTTATTTCTTTCCTTGCATAACATCCAGCAAATCCACTAGAATATAAACTTCGGGACAGGCTTAACACAAGTACAGCAGCCAAGTCCAGGTTTGTTCTCACAACCTCGGTTTAGAAATTAATTCACATAAACGATTTCTCAAACAAATCAGAATTTCAGCAGGGCATAAGACAACATTAAAAACAATTTTAACCAACCTAATGATGTAAAATAAGATTTTGATATAACAGCAATGCTGACAGCCTCGAAGCAGTTATACTATGCAACAATAACAGGGCTGACAAATATCAATTAGTGCTACCATGTATCATAACAAAAAAATCGGCTCTAAAAAAAGTTTTAATTTGTCCGGCCAAAAGGGGGGTAAGTGCATGGTCGAACTAGACCAGATCTGCACATGCAAAGTTCCTGACACCTCTAACAGATCAGCATGTGCAAAAGCACAGTGGATCTGCCCGGGACAGCGAGCCTTAACTCAACAAATCGGCACTGGATCTGCCTGCCAGAGTCTTGGCAGATCTGTGCCAGGGTTGCATATGTATATATATGTATTGCAGATCTGTACCAGATCTGCATACATAATATATATACTCCCGGTCTGCACACTTGTTTGCCCGGCCGATCTAAAAACAGTAGGAACAAGAATTTACTTTTCAGTTTCATGGTTATGTACCACTTAACCGATCTGAACATGAAGAACGAATTACATGATAAAATTGAAAACTGCATATGCATCTAAATCTGAATATGCATTCTAGATAAGGATCGATGCATGATAGACCGAAATTGTATATGCATTAAATTTGAATATGCATTCTTACTTAGAAACAATGTGTGATAAACAGAAATGACATATGCATTGAATTCTGTATACATATATGTATATACTTGAAATCATGTATTTCGAGTACACTTGTTTGCCCGGCCCATCTAAAAACAGTAGGAACAAGAATTTATTTTTCAGTTTCATGGTTATGTACCACTTAACCGATCTGAGCATGAAGAACGAATTACATGATAAAATTGAAAACTCCATATGCGTCTAAAGACCGATGCATGATAGACCGAAATTGTATATGCATTCAATTTGAATATGCATTCTTACTTAGAAACAATGTGTGATAAACAGAAATGACATTTGCATTGAATTCTGTATACATATACATATATACTTGAAATCATGTATTTCGAGATATATGTATATAAAAGAATCAAATTCCCCCCTTTTCTTTACTCCTTTATTTTTATTATTATTTTTTGCTGCTACCTTTTTTTTTTCTGTTCGACAGGGACCCAGTCGTCTGGGGCTGGACAGCATGCTGTTCTGTCCCAGCCTACTGCGTCAGCTGGGACCGGACAGCACTGTCCTATCCCCAAAAAATTATATTTTTTTTTCAGAGGTTCAGCCCCAGCCGACTGCGTCAGCTGGGACCGGACAGCACTGTCCTGTCCCAAAAAAATTATATTTTTTTTTCAGAGGTTCAGCCCCAGCCGAACCAGTCGGCTGGGACTAAACAGTACACTGTTCTGCCCAGCCGACTGGGTCAGCTGGGACTGAACAGTGCCCCGTTCGGTCTCAGTTAGAAACAGAACTCAGTTTTTTTGTCTCTTAAGTCTGCTCATACTTCAAAAATTTTCAGAACTTTCCCAGTTAAACCAGACTGGTTCAAGCTTATTAAACTCAAAAAGATACGCAGTCTTAATACCAGACTTTAAATTAGCCTAGACTATGCAAAATCGACAGTCGGATCATGCTAAACACGTCAAGCTGGTCATGCAAAAGGAGTCTGTAACGAGAACGAGCCTGCACAGGCTTGCTTAACAACATATATGTAATGTTATGTAAGAGAACCAGCACGTAAGACAAATAGTCTACTGACATGCGTGAACCCCAAAACTCAACTGATCTTTGTTGCCTATTAACAAAGTTTTGTGAAATCAAAACTTACCATGTGCATCGGTCAAATAGATTTTTTTTCTTCTTATAACTGATTTTGCCCAGCCGATGCATCAGCTGCGCTACAACAGGCCATAGGCTTACATCTGTATTTTATAATATTTTTATTTAGATTTATTTATATTTTCATTCTTTACGAAAACCATAATAGTCCTGTTAGATCTGTGCCGATCTGTCCATCTTAGCAGTGGACAGATCTGTCCAGATCTGACCGTGCACATGAGGGGACAGATCCGGCCAGATCTGTCCACCATTGCAGTGGGCAGATCTGTCCGTGTGTTCATCTCCTACAAATCTCGATATTTACACACAACATGTGCATAAATACCTATACATATACACGATATATATATATATATATATATATATATATATATATATATATATATATATATATATATATATATATATATATACATCTAAGTATGTATGTATATGTCTTAGAAAGAATCGTTTTTTTTTGTCCCTTTGATATTTTATTTTTCCACCCAAAATATTGCATAAACTTAATCCATGCTATTCTTCCCCATTCGAATTAAGAGAAGAGCCCGTACCTTTTTCAAAGCTTGAAAAGCGATTGGAGAAACTTCAAATATTCGGAGAGGAAGAAGGAGGCTTCTTCCTTCTTTCTTTCCTCCTTTTTTTTTAGTTTATATAATGGAGAGGCCCCTCTAGAGGGTGACACCCCCGCTTTGGAATCCCATATGGGTGGAGATAGAGCTTTCCTATATGGGACTCTATTTCCACCTCCTTTCCTAATCCCATTGGATTATTGATTGACTTTTTCAAACTCTCCTTTTTTTGTTAACTTTTTCCAACTTCTACTCTTTCTAAAGTTACTAATGGGCTCTTCTAGAAACCCTAATTAGTTAGCTACCTCTTCTAGTAAATTTTGGAATATATTAATTTTTATATTAAAATAATTAATTATTAATTAATAAATTCTCAAAAAAAATTCAGAGAGTACCTTATCCCTCTGGGAGTCTTTTAAACCTTATATTTTTTTAATGTAACCTTTAATTTTAAATGTAAAGCTTTATTTTCATTGGATCTGGATTTTGGATTTGGATCCAGATCCAAGATCCATGTCCAAAATCCATTTGGATCCTAAGCTGGATTGGATCCTAATTAATATGGGCCTTAGACTAAGTCCAGATCCATATTAATTTGGATCATATGGATTGGATTCGGTCCGATCCAATCCAGACCCAATCTCATCGAGACAAGCCTTTTTTGAAAAGATGTGATTTTATGGCCAACCGTAGCCCGAATTCGGAAAAGTAATATGCTGTTGAATTCAAAATTTTGAGGCGCATCTAAAGGTATATAATTCGAATTTTGCCTTCAAAATTTGCCTGAATTTAACCCGAATTTCGCTTGAATTTAAAAGTTTAAAATAAAATTTGTTATCACCCTTTAATTGGATCATTTCAGTCTTGTCGATGAGACCTGGGCCAAGCCCAGACTCAATTATCACACCGTAACATCGAGGGTTCTACCTATATTTCTACAATATTTAGCCAAATTTCAGAAATCTCTAAATTTAACTAAGTATAAAAACAACGATATTACACAATCAGATGTCATATATGTGTTCAACATGGTTAATTTGCTAGTGTTCAACCCTTGGTTGTGTTTTTTTCAATGCAAAAGTATGCTTTTTTTAATCTACAAACTTTAGTGCATTTACAGCCGGAGAAGCCTGCCCACATGTTGGAATCTGGTGATCTAAATTCTGATCCCCAATAAATGGTATACAAGGTTAGATTTGTGAAAAGAAAAAAGGTTTGTTAGTTTGATTGTGCACACAATGGACTGTATATAGTCCTATATATATATCCATTTTGACATCTTTTTATTGGTTGACTTGATACCTTAATCTATGTACATGCAGATAACATTTTTCTTTGGCTGACGATAGTTTTGAATGTAATTATTCAATGCTCTGCTGCTATAATTATAGTGGCCCCTTGATTCATCAAAACTATAATTTAGTTCCACTATCATGAATAGCGAATGTGCATCAATTAAAACTGCTAAAGACACATAAGCATATATTTGTACATTTAAAAATTTATTTTCTCACAGCTGTTTTGCTCTGGAAATAGCTAAATTGCATGAGGCTAGTAGTGTTGTGAAAATAAAAAAGGATGCCATCATTCATGCTAAAAAGGAAACTCCTAATTTGTAAAAGATGAAAAGTTAAACATGAAAAATGAGAAAGAGACTTTTAGAAATAAATAATGAATGAATAGCATATTTTTTGAACCAAAACCATATAATGATTTGAATAACATTCTATGTTTCTCTAATTTAGTGAACATTACAATGTGTTACTAAAGGAAAGGAGGAATTATCAAAGAAAAGTGAAAAAAAATATTAACTTCACATCATAGATTACCAAGAAGATGAAGTAACAACTTACCTAACTCCATAATTTAATAGGTCATATAAACAATGCAACACAAATCTCCCCTTCTCCAAAAATGTGGAAAATATTACTCGTAAGCGAACATGATCCTTTGGGTAGCAAAATTGGGTCACCATGACCCTAAAAGAAGAAAAATGCTCATCTAGCAGTTAGAATCTAAAAGAGTAAAATGGGAACTTCTTGAAATGTTCACATGGGTGTGATTAGATGCTCTGCTAGTTCATGGTTATTTGCTCTGCCATTGGGTAGGAACCTGCATCAAGCTTTTTCAACTGCTTGTTTGAAAATTTTGCAATCTTCTAACCTATGTCACATAGGGTACGACATGGGAATTTTTAAAAATATGGATTGGGGTGTGGCTATACACATATATACATATGTATATATACTTAATGTTTTTAGAAAAATATGCATGTGCCTGTGTGTGTGTGAAACACCAAAAAAGAATGGATAGAAAGAACCCTTTATGCACCTTAAAATGATGAAACCAGGTAGTGGATCAGTCTAGATCGGGCCAGATCCAAAACTGATTCGACCTGTAGCCAATGAAATGCCAGTATCAGTACCCATGTTGACACGTCTACAGCACTCTTCTTGAAGTACTTATGTACACAGCATCCAACTAATTCTATTGTGCTTTTTAGCTTCATATTTTCATGAGATGGATTCTCAACATAGTAATAGATGTATATTTATGCCCAAAACCAATGGAGAAGATTTTGCAGGGGCACAGAGTAAATGGAGTCATTTTCTCCTAAAGCTGAACAAGTTGCGGGTGTTCCCACCTTGCTGCTTCAACCTAAACTAATTCACCACTGACCTAACATCACGTTGCTATACATTACATTTTACATTTATTTGCATGAACGAATATTTTGCCTTCACTCTTATTTTTTTTGACATCATCAGAGGTAGGGTTTCTAGTGCCTGGGAACTTTATATGCTTGTATAATGCTTACATGTACCAGTCTCTGTTTATATTAATATAGTTATTTCCCTTCAAGAGCAGTATACAGTCGATGCATTTGACAACAGTTTATCATAATATTTAGAACTTGTTGCCTGCAATGGTCCGTTGATGATTCCTTTGTCTTACAGTAGCTGGTGTGTATCTTGCCGAAGAAATTAATCGTGTCCTGGGCAAAAATTGGAGAAAGTTTGCCGGCCAGAACTATTTTGATCCAAATGGTATTTTCCTTTCAGTACTGTGGTCTGGTCCTCTTCTCATCATTTCGATCATCATTCTTGTAAGTATCAATACCTATCCATTTTCAACTTTGACTTTGTTGATCTAAACCCTCTTTGATTTGAATCCCTTTCCTTCTTCCAGGTGAATACACTTTTCTCACTGTGCTATTTAATTGTCAGATGGAAAAAGGCTGAACTAAGGCACCGTGCTCGCCTTAGTCACGACAAACAGGAATAAAATTTTTGCTAAGTTTTATCAGATTGTCATTTCTGAGTTAGGGATGCCAATGGTACTCTTGGATATTCTGCAATCTTGATGTAAACACAGCATGCCACACTCTAGGCCTGGTCTTGAGCTTGGCTGTTAGTGTATTAGATCATTGGTTTGGATCCATCTTTTTGGATCACTTATGTTTTTTGATAGGCACTTTTCGATCGCATATGTGTCATAGCACATGCAAGAGATTGTAGGATTCATCATGGTTTAGAATTTTTGGTTCAACTTTTGGCAAATTTTTGTTTTTTCTTCTACTTGAGGGATATACATTTAATGGTTTAGAACTTTGTGTTTAATTTTAAAGATTTTTTTTGCATCATTATGTTTCTCTATTATCTAATCTATAGAATAGGTTTCTGCTTCGCATGACATACCAAGATTTGCCAACTGTGCTAATCATATTCTAATCATGAAGTTAATAATAATAATAATATTGTTATTATTTCAAGTCTTGGAGAACCCTGTCGCAAGGTCAAAGCTGGGTGTACTACCCAGTGGGCGGGGGGGGGGGGGGGACCTCAGGAGTTTTACTAACTGGGGGCCTGGTGGCCTGCCAATGTTGGTGGAGGGGTTTTCCCTTGACCTAGCCGAAAAGAGTAGAGGTCTTGGAGAACCTGTACTTTTGTTGCCTTCCCTTTATTCCAAGACATTCTGATAGATATCTGAAAGTGCATTGATCCTTCCAATGATGACAAATTATGAGTGTATCGATGCTGGGTTTAACATAATTTATTTCACCTCCCTTTAGGCCCTGTTTGGAAACTAGGAGCTGGGAAAGGAGTTAATGCATTTGGGAAAAACTTGGTCAAACTACCTTGTGGGAGTGTGGTCTTCTCACCTTTGTATTTACACTAAAGAATGGAATCCACAGCTACCACCTCCAAGAGGTAGTAGCTGCCAAATCCAGGACTTGTCAGTTCCCACTTCATCAAATGTACCTTCCTATCCCAGCTTCTAGTTTCCAAACAGGGCCTTAATAAATGTACCCTTCTTAGAGGTTAATAAGGAAATAACTGTGCACGTTTTGTAGCCAACAATGAGATGGATAGTTGGACCCTTCCGTAGAGAGAAAACTACAGGTGCCTAGCCTCCAACTTTGCCTTCTTTGAGTGGTATGTGGGAGCTTGGATCCTTGAATTGGTTAACTGGTTCAGAGGCTTTGTGCAAGCCAATTTTGGATCCGTTCTGTTTTATTTGAACTGGATGATTATGGGATCCTGGATCTGGTTCAAGGAACCTTGATCCATCATCAAGATGAACAATGCGTACTAACGCACCAAAAACATTATGTTTTAAGCGGACTGAAGCTATTCATTCTGCAGCCATCATGCATTTCATCTAGATAGTGAACCACATCGCAAACACTTCTGATTCTTTGAACATTTTGGATATGATCAGCTTAAAACACACTTAGGCTGCTCATCCTTATGATGCAGTTCAGCCTAGGGCTGGTATACAAGCCGAACCAACTGAACTGAGTTTGAACTCATAATGAGCTAAGTTAAAGTTAGCTTGTTTACAGAAAAAAAATACTGTTTTAGAGCTGGAAGAAATACAACAACAACAACTACGCCTTCATCCCAAAACAATTGGGGTCAGCGATATGAACCAAAAAAGAAATTCATTTTGGGTCTTCCACATGAATCCTTTTCCTCCAATCATTTCTATCCAACGCCATGTCCTCGGTGAGGTTCAAAGCATTCATATCCTTTCCTATCATCTCCATCCAAGTCTTCCTAGGCCTACCCCGACCTCTTTTAACTAATATATTTTCCCATTTCTCCAACCTTCTAACTGGAGCATCATTAGGCCTTCGCCGAATATGTCCAAATCCACCGTAAACGATTCTCTCGCATCTTATTTTCAATGGGTGCAACACCTACCTTCTTACGTATCTCTTCGTTCCGAATCTTATCTTTTATTGTATTTCCACACATCCATCTAAGCATCCGCATCTCAGCTACACTCATTTTTTGAATATGATGTCTCTTGGCAGCCCAACATTCCGTACCATATAGTAAAGCGGGTCTAATAGTCGTCCTATAAAACTTTCCCTTCAACCGCAATGGCATTCTACGATCGCACAACACTCCAGTAGCACTTTTCCATTTCATCCACCCAACCTTTATCCTATGATTTACATCTCCATCAATTTCTCCATACTTTTGAATGATGGATCCCAAATATTTGAAATAATCATTCACCGGTATATCTTGCTCACCAAGCTTCACTACACTCCCATCACTACTTCGTTGCTTACTAAACCGACATTTCATATATTCAGTCTTACTCTTACTCAACTTAAAACCTCTAGCTTCCAATGTCTGTCTCCATAATTCTAACTTAGCATTAACCCCAGCTCTAGACTCATCAATCAAAACAATATCATCAGCAAACAACATACACCACGATACATTTTCTTGAATTGATCTCGTAAGCTCATCCATCACTATCGCAAATAGGAAAGGGCTTAAAGCAGATCCTTGATGTAACCCAACCGTTATCGGAAAATTGGTTGTCACCCCTCCACAAGTGCGGACATTGGTTACTACTCCTTCATACATATCTTTAATTATACTAATGTACTTGAGAGAAACACCTTTCTTCATCATTGTCCACCAGAGAACGTCCCTAGGTACTCTATCGTATGCCTTCTCTAAATCAATAAAAACCATATGCAAATCTTTGTTCCTCTCTCTATATCTTTCAATAAGTTGTCTAAGAAGATGTATAGCTTCCATAGTTGATCTTCCAGGCATAAAACCAAATTGATTCTCCGATATCATGACAACCTTCCTCAACCTAGACTCAATCACCCTCTCCCAAAGTTTCATAGTATGACTCATGAGTTTTATACCACGATAGTTTGTGCAATCTTGTATATCACCCTTATTCTTATATAAAGGCACCAAAGTACTCTTCCTCCACTCATTAGGCATCTTATTTGTTCGCCAAATCAAGTTAAAAAGATTTGTCAACCATTCTAAACCTTTATCTCCCAAGCATTTCCAAGCCTCGATAGGTATACCATCTGGGCCAACTGCCCTTCTTGATTTCATTTTCTTCAAAGCCTCTGCAATTTCTTTCTTTTGAATCTTGCGCATGAAGTCACGATTTATCTCATGAAAAGGAATGGAGAAGTCTCCAAGATCTTGAGCATGACTATCATTAAATAGTTTATCAAAATAATCTTTCCATCTCTCCTTAATCTCCTCATCTTTGACTAAAACCCTTTGCGTTTCATCTTTGATACATCTAACCATACCCAAATCCTTCGATTTCCTATCTCTCATCTTTGCAAGCCTATAAATATCCTTCTCGCCTTCTTTGGTATCCAACTTGTCATAAACCTCCTTATATACCTTAGCCCTCGCGTTTCGAACAACTTTTTTAGCTTCCTTCTTTGCTATCATATACTTCTCCAAATTCTCATTATCACGACTCTTACTTAGATTTCTATAACACTCTCTTTTAACCTTAATAGCTAATTTGACATCCTCGTTCCACCATGATGTATCCTTACCTAGTGGTGCACCGCCTTTAGACTCACCCAATACCTCCTTAGCTACTTTTCTCATACCACCCGCTATCTTATTCCACATTGATTCTGAATCCTCCTCGAGACACCAATCAACTTCCTTAACTACCTGCTCTACAAACATTCCTTGTTTAGCTCCTTTCAGTGCCCACCACTTAATTCTAGGATCTATCCTATGTCTATCCCTTTTGCGGCATTGTCTAATTCTAAGATCTAAAATTAAGACTCTATGTTGTGTAGCTACACTTTCTCCTGGTATAACCTTACAATCGATGCAACAACCCCTATCTCTCTTTCTAAGTAGGAAAAAATCTATCTGACTCGTATTAACCCCACTTTTAAATGTTACTAGGTGAGACTCCCTCTTCCTAAACCAAGTGTTTGCTAAGATCATATCATAGGACAAACAAAAATCTAAAATCCTTTCTCCACTTTCATTTCTTTCTCCTATACCATAGCCTCCATGGATATTCTCAAATCCATCCCTACTAATGCCTACATGTCCATTAAGGTCACCGCCGATGAAAAGCTTTTCTCCATAAGATGTCTCTTGTACTACTCCATCTAAATCTTCCCAAAATTGATGCTTAATGGAATCATCTAAACCTACTTGAGGTGCATAAACACTAATAATATTAATAATATCCGTACCTAATACTAATTTAATAAGTAAAATTCTATCACCCTTCCTACGGACCTCAACTACATTATCTATAAACTGACGACTCATAGCAATCCCTACTCCATTCCTATTCCTATTTATTCCTGTATACCAAATCTTATATCCCCAAGGTTCTATCACTTTAGCTTTCTCACCTACCCATTTGGTCTCTTGAAGACATAAAATATCAATCTTTCTCCTACACATAACATCTACTAACTCTACCAACTTACCAGTTAAAGACCCTATGTTCCAAGTGGCTAACCTAATATGCACTGTTTTCGAGATAAAAAGTAATAAGATTTTATCGCTAAGCTTACTATTTGCAAACCAAATAGTTCAATCATATGCTATAAATATACTATAAGATGAAAAATATACTTTTTATTAATTGACTAGCTTACATGAGTCTACCGGAGCCAAAGTACCTGTTCTTCATTTTTTTTTATTTTCGGAGAAACCGCTCCAGGCGCAGAGACCTAGCCATGCTGGCTCAGCCTGCCGTACTTACGGTGTCAGCATAAAACTCTGAGGGCTTACCCCTCGACCCCATGGAGTTGCCAAGCTTTGGGGGGGGGGGGGGCATGGGATTTGAAGCTAGACTGCCTGTCAAAGGGTCTAGGCCCCATCCCACTACACCAAACCCCTTGTTCATGTTCAGGTTGCCGGACCTATTTTTCAAATTTGAAAATGGTGCCATGAGTGGCTCAGCCTGTTTTCTGGCCATAGTGCCACCCTAGAACTTTAACAGTACTAAGACCTAGGCAACCAAATACTAATGATGGTACCTCTTCCAATGGTTATACACACTATGTAGCAGAAAATACTCAACCATCTGCTTCTATTTTTTATATTTTGATAACCAGGTAGAAACCGTTTAGCTCTGTGTTTGTCTGCATAAATCTTCAAGTGCCTCTTTCCCACCAGGAAGTACACCCAGCTTTGGCCTCGTAACAACGGGTGTGTCCCATGAGTTTCGAACTTGTGACATTCCATGAACTTGGTGACATGCACGAGTCACTCCTACCAGATGGGTGTAGCTTCTTATGTTCATCTGCTACTATTCCAAACATCTAAATTATCGAGTTATCGAATGTAGAGTTGTCCATTGCTCACTCAAACCCCATCTTGGTACACGATGCTCCCCCGACCAACGTTCTTGTCAGTTTCGTTGGAAAAATCGGTCTTCAAACATCTTTTCAGAAGATTTGGGACTACTTGGAATATTAGGATGGTTGGCTCTCTCAATCAAATTTTTTCTTATACTTTTTTGGATAGGCAAGTTAAGGCCTTTTTTTTAAACCTGTAAATAGGGGCAGCCATGGGGCCGGCCTGGCTCGATAAGGCCCCGACAGAACGGACCCATATCTTGGCCCGTGCCCAGACCGACTCAGTTATACTCGGGCTCGAGTCAGGCTCCTGGGCCGATCTGATTCGGGCTGGGGCTTCAAAATGAAGCCCGAGCCCGACCCGATAGTCCGATGGCCACGCCTACCCGTAAAGAGGGTGGAAAAAGATTCAGTACGAAATAAAACGCAAATAAAAAATTGAAACTAGGGATGGCAGTGGGGCGGGGCAGGGTGGGGGGACAAGGTCTCCACCCCCACCCCGCCTCCCCGGCGGGGATGGATTTTATCCTCCACCCCCGCCTTGATCCCTGTTTCATATCCTCCATCCCCGGTTCAAACGGGATGAGGCGGGGCGGGGTGGGGATATTGCGGGGAAAAGTGGTCGGGGCAGGGATGAGGCGGGGATCGTGGCGGGGGCTGGGCGGGGAAAAGTGCACGTCCATCCCCGCCTCCACCCCCGGACCGGGATGGATTTTAACCTTAGTCCCCGCCTCCATCCCCGTTTCGTACCCTTCATCCCGGGTCCAAACGGGGCGGGGCCCGCTTTCCCCCGGTCCACTGCCATCCCTAATTGAAACCATGTCATTGGAGCAAATTATTGGGGATTTAGTACGAAAACAGATTTTGATTGCTGCCCGTTTGAAGGGAGCCCTCTAAAAAACGGTCGCCCTTCAAATCAGTATAGCCGTTGCGGTAACGGCCATATTTCTTGCTGCTATTTCAAAATGACCCCAAAAATCAAACCGGTCATTTAAGGATCAATCTTCGACGCTTCGTTGCTTTTTCTTCAATCGTCTCTCTCTTGCAAGCTGATTTTCTAAAGCAGAATCAGAAAATCTGAGAGACAAAAGGGAAGCAACCATGGATCAGAAAAAGGAAGAGGAGAGCAAGATGATTCCCGTCTTCACCGTGTTCAAGAACGGAGCCCACGTCAAGAACATCATCCTCCGAAACCCATCGGTTTCAGAGCCCGAACTCAACCAAGAAGACGTGACTCTGATGGTTGGTCGTCACCCTGATTGTGATATTGTTCTAGAGCACCCTAGCATCAGCCGCTGCCATCTTCAGCTCAAGTTCAACGAGTCTTCGAGGAGGCTCTTGGTAACGGATCTGTCCTCAGGTACTCAATCTTTCAATTTCTTGTGATACCCAAATGGTTGATTTAGTTTTGTATCCAAAAGATTTGATGAGAAGATCATGTTTGTGTGCAGTTCATGGAACAATGATCTCTGGACGAAAAATGGACCCCCAAGTTTCTGTGCAAGTCGAAGAAGGAGACGTTCTGAAGCTTGGAGCTTCAACAAGAATGTATAAGCTTAGATGGGTATCGTCGATTTCCGATTTAGAGGCTGAAAATGAGATGCCATCATCATCTTTTTCCCCAAATCAAGAGGTAACAATGTTACCAAGTCCCCCCCCCCTCTGTTTTCAGCATTACCCTGTGTCTTTGTGGAGTTATTCTTCTCATGTCAATGAATTTGTTACAGCAGGAGGGGAATGATGGATTTGTTGGTGCTGATGAACCTGATAAATGGTCTGCATCAGCACCTCCTACGGAGATTGAATCTGCATACTCTTCATTACCAGAAGCTTCGTTGGTCGGGCAGATGATATCTGGAAAAGAAAATCAAGGATCTCGTAGCTGTGGGATTAAGGAAAAGTCCGGCACTGTGAATCTTTGGCTCCGAAGGTGCGTGTCTTCAAGCGCCCCTCGTATTCTTACCAATGCGAGGAATGACGAAGGCCTTGACATGGGATTGGATGATGAGATCAATGATTTAGACGGCAATGATGCCACAATTATCGGTCAGCCTAAGGACAGAAACAGCATAGATGTAATTGACAGTCAAGAAGAACAATTTGTTTTGCGCAAAGACAATCTGAGCACCAACTATTTCAATGTTCTCCAATCAGATAAGGCTTCCCGTGAAAACTTGGATACCGAAGTCTGCGTCTGCCAGGATGCTATAACCACTAATCTCACCTCAGGATCAATGGTGCAGCATGAAGAGCAGGTAATTCTGCATGTGTCATATTTGGATAATTTTAATGAAGAGGAAGACATGTTCTTGCTAAATAAGATCTCCACTCCACAAACTTCTCAATGCATTTCAAAATCAAGAGGGGAAGCTGCCTCTGAAAATGCATTTGAAGTCAAGGAGAACCGGGTCACGGGATATTTTGATGGTCTCCAATTAGATAATGTAGTAGCAAGAGAAAACTCGGAGGCTGAACTTAGCAATTGCAATTATCCTGCAACCTCGAACAATAGATGGGGGACACAGTTGGAGCAGCGGTTTCCCTATAACTCACTTTGCAGAAGTGTTAGTGAAGAAACAAATCCTTTCTCTTCAGATCAGGAAAATTTATCTCCAAAATCAAATACCAAAATTACCTGTGAAAGCTTGGTTGAAGCAAGTAACAATAAGACACCTGTGACTGCTGAACATAGAACAAGGCAGCATCAGTTGCTGGGATCATCTTTAGATGCCGGTTTCCCATCAGATCAGGAGAATTTGACACCAAAATCAAATACCAAAGTTGCCTGTGAAAGCTTGGTTGAAGCAAGTGATGACAATAAGACACCTGTGGATGCTGAACAGGGTACAAAGCAGCATCAGTTTCTGGGATCATCTTTAGGTGCTGGTTTCCCATCAGCTCAGGAGAATTTGACACCAAAATCAAATACCAAAGTTACCTCTGAAAGCTTGGTTGAAGCGAGTAACAATCGGATACCTGTGACTGCTGAACAGGGTACAAAGCAGCATCAGTTGCTGTTATCTTTAAGTGCTGGTTTCACAAAGTCTGATAGGGAAGATATCATCCCATCAGAAGAGGAGAACCCCACTTATCAAGTTCCTTCTAATGTTTTAAAATCAAGGAGGCGGCTTTACTACGGTCATCTAGATGAAGCTGGAAGCAGCAGAACACCTATGAGTGTTGAACAGCAAGCTAAGGAGCATGGGTTGCAAGGTTCATCTCCACTGGTTCATAGTATCACCAACTATGATATGGAAGATATGTTCCCGTCAGATAAGGAGAATTTAACTCCACAAGTTCCCTCAACACGTGTTTTAAAGTCGAGTATGAAACTTACCTGCAA
Organism: Nuphar pumila; assembly: GCF_984573655.1. Classification (NCBI taxonomy): domain Eukaryota; kingdom Viridiplantae; phylum Streptophyta; class Magnoliopsida; order Nymphaeales; family Nymphaeaceae; genus Nuphar; species Nuphar pumila. Next base: position 81,688,259 of record NC_143262.1, read on the forward strand.
AAAGTTGATCATGGAAGCCGAAAACTGCAGAATCATCGCAGCTGCTAGTCTGGACATGAAGCAGCGAGAGTGGCATGGTGGTTCACCCTTGGATGGTTTCAGAAACTCCATTACAGACGATATGTTTCTATCTGGCAAAGAGAATGTGACCCCAAAAGTTTCTCGAGCTTTGAAGTTGAAGACTCGGAATCCATCAAAGTTCAAAGAGGAGATGATCTTCAAAAAGAGGTCAGAAGAAAGAGTACCTTTCCAAAATTTGCTCCTGAATTCTCCTGACAATTCCAAACAATCTCCTAGCATCACTGCATCAAGAACTAGCTATAATGTTACATGCCAAAAGTCTGGTGCGGACAAGAGTTCTTCTTCTGTGGTAAGCAAATGCAAGCCTCTTGTATTTCTTATCCTTTATTTTGTTGGATGAGAAAACCAATTGAACATGGTGCAGATTCAGTCTGTAAATCTTCAAGCTGTTGAGAACATGGCAAAAAAGAAATGGTACATGGTGGTTGACACAAGTTGCCTACTGAATGCACAGTCCAGAAGGTCACTCAAGTTGATGGAAGGACTGAAAGGGACTCAGCTTATTGTCTCAAGAATGGGTAAAAACCAAATTTTAAAACTGGCATTTTTGCGCTAAGTTTGATTATGTTATCTGCTTTATTTATTTAAAATGATTCCATTATAATGTGCTTCTTCTTAATGCTGTTTCTGGTCCAGTTGTTAGGGAGTTAGATAGCCTGAAGCACAGAGCAAGCAGGTTCAGAAGAGAATCAGAGGCTTCTTTGATCATGCAATGGATAGAGGAGTGTATGTTGAAAATGAGCTGGTGGATTCATGTGCAGAGCTCCAGTGAGTGCGTTCCAGTATCTGCAACTCCTCCAGTGTCTCCTCACACGCAACCAAGCCAAGGAGGCAGTGAATCCAGTGGCTGCAATGCAGCTAGTTTTGTTACTGCCGGCCAGATTTCATTCTCCAATTATGGGACTTTTTCAGAGATAGTTTCACCTACAGCAGAAGATCACATTCTTGAATGTGCACTCCTCTTCAAGAGACTAAAGACAGATGGACAGCTCGTCCTTTTAACGAAGGAGGTTGGCCTGAAAATTAAAGCCATGGCAGAGGTAATATCAAACTTCTCCCTTCCAATTTTTAGAGCTCATTTTCATAATGCTTCCTTCCTATGTCTAATTACTTTTGTAAACCTGATGCTTTTAGGGGCTGATCTGTGAGACCCCAGAGGAGTTCTGTCAGAGTCTGGTGAACCCATACTCGGAAAGGTTCTTGTGGTTGGAAAGCACTCCAAGAGGACCAACTTGGTCCAGCTTCGATAACGATGGCAGCTTGAGAGGGACTTATCATGAACCTGTGAGAGCACCAAAGGACCCCTTCAAGAAGAAAGTGTTTACTGAGGAGGGCGCTAAGGGTCTGAAACTTATACTGTGCCATAATTATCATTATGGGCAGAACAATTTACCTGCATAGGACTCTTTTCAAGTAAGCATACTGCTGTATTGCAATTAGTACAGCAGTCGCAAGTTCATATCAATCATTATCATGTATTGGCAATGACAATTTAGTTGGGGAGACCAACTCTTAGTAGTAGATCTCATTTTTCATGTTTCAGTTTGTGCAATTATGGCAGCACTCACGTGCTCCTGTTTTTTCAGTTTTCATGTTGCAAGGCCAGTATGCTTTAAATTCATCAAAATATATATGCCCTTTTCTATAGACCACCAAATCATCTCATAGTTTGAGAGAATTCATTTGAATAAGGAATCCTTGAGTCCCTCTTCGCAATGTTCTGCTAGAGAGAGCAGCAAAGCACCTAAGAAGTTTGAGGTTCAATTCTATGAGCACAATGAATTGGTTATTATTTTCTGTTACAATCAAACTTACATGGATTTTTTATCATCTTATGATTAATATGAAAATGAAACTCATCTTATATATTTGAATTTCAATGATGAGATCATTGTTATTCTTAAAAAGCCATAAACAACTGATACAAAATACTTAAAAAAAAATAAAGAATACAACTAAGACTACTTATATCGCTGATGGGTGCTCCGCGTGATTGGTAGGAGCTGTCAGTGCACGTCCCTTGTGGTGGGATGTTGCAGATTCAAAACCCATGTACGTTTAAAAAAAATACTAGACTTGTATATCAAAGTAGATAAGTTAAAAAATTTGTGAGAATCTTAGAATCATTCACTTGATTATAACTACTTTCAGTATTGATCATAATGGTTTATAAAATTTGCATTTTTTATATAGGAAGATGCCTAATCTCTGATGCAATAACTTAGAACCATTAGATATCATTCTTTCCACTGGGAGTGTACAACTATTTTCTATGTCTATACTCAAAGAACCTCTCCATCTTGGTTATACACTGTGAGATAAATAACAAACATTTGAGGTTTTCTAAAAGGTTATTAAGAAATTACCTATACAAAAAGCTAAATGCAATCAGAGTGCATTTTCATAGTTCCTTTTTCAAACATAAAAAACGATAGACCCAACATTGATCTCTATCATGCTCTTGACTTTATGAACAAAGGGCTATAGGCCAAGCCTTATGGTGTGCATGATAGGACTTGAAAGATAAACTCGGTTGAGGATCCTTGACATGATCAACTTTACATGATTCCAATATTTCATCTCTTCTTGTGCAGTGTAATGATGATCTAGCTACCAGCTTCTTCAATTTCTTGAACATAATTAAAATAATCTTTTTACTGCCAAGACTAACATGTAAACTTTTTCTATAATGTATGCAATTCAACTTGCCTTTTTACATAGTGCCATTGGAATAATACGCTTCTCTTTCCCTCCTTACTACCTTCAAAATTTATTCTATCGGATGATATATGGTCACTTAAAAGATCTGATCTCTTCACACTAGACCTTCTAAAGGATATTAAGGCTCTGTTTGGGAGTCTTGAATCAGAGGTGTGTTGCAGGTTTCCCCCAGCGCTCTCATGCTCTCTGCTGTTTGGGAGCAGTGGTGTTGCCAAAACACTGAATTGGGAAAGGAGTTGGCAGCCCCAACACCACACTTCAACTCCATCCTCAACAACACATTTTGGCAAAACTAGATTTGGCAACACATGGAAATGGTGTTTCCATCTCAATGCAAGGCACCCAAACAGATTCTAATTTTTTTCTGTCGTTTTCTCTTTGAAGAGGAACATACATAGTACCAAAGTTTGGGTTATTCTTCATGCCTTTTGATATTGGACTTGACATGTTATATCTATGTGAGTGCAAAAGTACGAGTCACCTTGGATGGAAGAAGACAATTTTGTAAAGCATTGGCGAATCTACACAAGCACAAGTCACCAAACACAGGAATTTAGTTCCTCATGTTATTAACCAGATTTTCACTACACAAGTTTTCCAGAATTATTGGAGCCAATAATTCTGGAAAACTTGTGTAGTGAAAATCTGGTTAATAACATGAGGAACTAAATTCAAGGCAAATCTACCAAGTGCTTTTAATTAATTTAGATTTTTCAATCATAAAGGGAAGGCTCAAGTCTAGAAGGCACTCAGGACCTTTTATTTGTTTTTTTAGATAATCCAAGAACCACCCCATTTCTATGGAAACTTGTTTGCATAAAATTGATTCTATCATTATGGAATATGAGATGATCCTTATATACAACTGATATACAGGTAGATCCCTTGATAATAGGAGATAAAATCGCCAGTTACAAAAGACCGACAATCTTGCCAAATGAGTCAAGGATAGAATCACACATGATTTGATGATCATGCATGATCTTATCCGGAAGATCCTTATCTTTACCAGATATCACACATGATTCAAATCATGTTTTATCCTTATCACTTTGACACTCTCCCTCAAGCTGAGGAGTGAAGATATGTGACTCCCAGCTTGCTTATGAGAATTTGAAACTGATCGTGTGCAAGTTGTAACTTTATAGAAAACATATTTGGTGCATATGACCCCTGATTGCACTTTTTCATGAACAAGATGACAATCTAATTCTCGATATGTCTGGTTCGCTCATGAAATACCAGGTTTGCCATGATATGTATTGCCGATTGATTGTCACAATACAATATCATTGTACCTTTGGAGATAATTCTAAAATCAGCTAGAAGTGCTTTCAACCAGACTTACTCACATGTTGTCGCTGCTATGGATTGCTTCAGCAGATCTTGAAATGGTGGCTTGTTTCTTATTTTTTCATGAAATGAGACTCGTCCCTAACATAATGAGGTAACCAATTATGGATCTTCGAGTCATTGGGCAACTAGCCCAATCCGAGTCACAATAGGCTGACAATTTAAGTTCACTTTTGGCGGGCAGCATGATTCCATGACTGAGAGGTGATTTTAAGTACCTTAAAACCCAAACAATAGCATTGTAATGTGGCACTCTGGGCTCTTGCATAAATTAACTCAATATGTGAACAAAGTAGACAATATCAGGTCGAGTCACTGTCAGATATATTAGGTGTACTACTATTCTCCTGTAACAAGTAGGCTCTTGAATGAGTTCTCAATCTTGCACATTTAACTTTAACTTTTGATCCATCGAAAAATCAATCGACTTTGCACCCAAGTCCTGCATCATAATAAATCAAGTACATATTTCTTTTGGCTTAGGAAGATTCCTGATGGTGCTCTAGCCACTTCAATTCTCAAAAAGTATTTTGATCGGCCCAGGTCCTTAAGCTGAAATTGGGAATTCAAAAAGTGTTTGGTCCAAGATATGGCATAGCTATAATTTCTTGCCAGAATGATGTCATCTACATAGATTAAGATGACTATAATTTTTTATCCCATTTTCTTGGTAAAGAGAGTGTAATCGGACGATGCCTGCATGAAACTAACTTCTTTGAGTGCAAATATGAGTTTATTAAACCAATTTCTGGAGGATTGTTTTAATCCATAAATGAATTTGTTTAATTTGCATAAATGATGATGCTCCCCCTAACGGTTGTATACTGGTGATAAGTCCATATAAACTTCCTCGTGAAGATCTTCATATAGAAAAACATTGTTAACATCCAATTGGTATACCATCCAATTATGAATGGAGACAAGAGTGAAGAGACAACGCATGGTAGTGAGTTTGGCCACCAGTGCAAATATCTCATGATAGTTAAACCCCCTTCAACTTGAGTATAACCTTTGACGATTAGACGAGCTTTATAATGCTCAATAGACCCATCGGATTTATGCTTGACCTTATAAATCCATTTATATTCAATAGGTCGTTTACCCGGTAGAGGGATGACAATCGAAGTATTATTCACTTCTAAAGCTTGGATCTCTTTGAATATAACATCTTGCCAATGCAAATTCTTAGTGGCTTCGCTATAGTTGCGAGACTCAACATCATTTAGAACAATAGACAGGAAGGTCATGTATGAAGGAGAAAATTTAGAAAGATAAAGTGAATTATGGATGGAATAGGGTTTACCTAAAGAGGCATAATCGAGAGGCATGGGTAAGACTTGTTGCGACATTACTGCTGAGGAACATATATAGTCTAGTAAGTAGGGGGCGGGTGTTGAAAATAATAGGTGGAGAGGTATGCGTATGAGCATTTGGATCTAGAGCTATTTGGTGTGCAACGAGATCGGGTTCTAGAGATATGTGTGGATCTAGAGGTGGTGGTTGGTCATTATGATCATCTAGTGTCATGGGTGTAGAATTGGTGAATATATCCTTTATAGGTTTGGGCATGATGAGTGTCATGTGAGTAGACTCATGCCGAAGTTGGGTAAGAAAAGGAAATTCATTTTCATAAAATAAAACATCTCGGCTGAAAAAGAATTCATGACTGTCCAGATTATAAAGATGGTATCCTCACTGATTATATGGATATCCAATAAAAATAAAATTTTGGGACAACAACAACTACGCCTTCATCCCAAAACAATTGGGGTCGGCGATATGAACCAAAAAAGAAAATCATTCTGGGTCTTCCACATGAATCCTTCTCCTCCAATCATTTCTATCCAATGCCATGTCCTCGGTGAGGTTCAAAGCATTCATATCCTTTCCTATCATCTCCATCCAAGTCTTCTTAGGCCTACCCGACCTCTTTTAACTAATATATTTTCTCATTTCTCCATCCTTCTAACTGAAGCATCATTAGGCCTTCGTCGAATATGTCCAAACCACTGTAAATGATCCTCTCTAATCTTATTTTCAATGGATGCAACGCCTACCTTCTTACGTATCTCCTTGTTTCGAATCTTATCTTTTATTGTATTTCCACACATCCATCTAAGCATACGCATCTCAGCTACACTCATTTTTTTAATATAATGTCTCTTGGCAGCCCAACATTCCGTACCATATAGTAAAGTGGGCCTAATTGTCATCCTATAAAACTTTTCCTTCAACCGCAATGGCATTCTACGATCGCACAACACTCCAGTTGCACTTTTCCATTTCATCCACCCAACCTTTATCCTATGATTTACATCTCCATCAATTTTTTCATACTTTTGAATGATAGATCTCAAATATTTGAAACAGTCATCCACCAGTATTTCTTGCTCACCAAGCTTCACTACACTCCCATCACTACTTCATTGCTTACTAAACCGACATTCCATATATTTTGTTTTACTCTTACACAACTTAAAACCTCTTGCTTCCAATGTCTATCTCCATAATTCTAACTTAGCATTAACCCCAACTCTAGACTCATCAATCAAAACAATATAATCAACAAACAACATACACCACGACACATTTTCTTGAATTGATCTCGTAAGTTCATCCATCACTATAGCAAATAGGAAATGGATTAATGCAGATCCTTGATGTAACCCAATCGTTATAGAAAAATTGGTTGTCACCCCTCCATAAGTGAGGACATTGGTTACTACTCCTTCGTACATATCTTTAATTATACTAATGTACTTGAGAGAAACACCTTTCTTCATTATTGTCCACCAGAGAACATCCGTAGGTACTCTATCGTATGCCTTCTCCAAATCAATAAAAACCATATGTAAATCTTTGTTCTTCTCTCTATATCTCTCAATAAGTTGTCTAAGAAGATGTATAGCTTCCATAGTTGATCTTTTAGGCATAAAACCAAATTGATTCTTCGATATCATAACAACCTTCCTCAACCTATACTCAATCACTCTCTCCCAAAGTTTTATAGCATGTCTCATGAGTTTTATACCACGATAATTTGTCCAATCTTGTATATCACCCTTATTCTTATATAGAGGCACCAAAGTACTCTTCCTCTACTCATTAGGCATCTTATTCTTATATAGAGGCACCAAAATTTTGGGACCTTGAAGAAAATTTGTCTCGAATGAGACTTAAATTTAGAGCATAACACAAACACCCAAATACTCGCAAATGATCATAGTTGGGTTTTCTTTTAAAAATAACTTTATAAGGAGTTTTGTTGTGTAAAATATAGGTAGAGATGCGATTGATCAAATGTGTAGCTGTGAGAATACACTCTTCTCAAAACTCTATAGGTAAGTTGGCTTGGAAATGTAAAGTGTGCGCAACCTCGAGGAGATGCGGTACTTTTATTCCACCTTGCCATTTTGTTGAGGAGTTCTCACACATGATCAATACCATTTTGGTAAAAAAAAAATGCATGTCTTGCGATAAGAATTTAGCACCATTGTCAGATCGAATGCGTTGCACTTGACTTTTATACTGAGTTTTGACAATGACACAGAATTTTGTCAGAAAAAAGAATGCTTCTAACTTATATCGCATAAGAAAAACTCATGTGCATCATGAGAAATCATCTCCAAGAGAGAAAAAAATGTGCACCTGTGTGTGAATGTGTTTTGTAGGGTCCCCATATATCACAATGCACAAGAGAAAATAGTTCACTGCTCTTATTAGAACTTATTTGAAAAGGAAGTCAAGTCTACTTAGCTCGATGACACACGTCACAAATGATTAAAACAAGAAGATAATTCACCAAGTTTTTTAGATAAATGTGTGGTCTGATTATAAGAGGTATGTCCAAGTCTCATATGCCAAACTTGGGTGTCTGGTGATTTGGTAGCATGAAAGATACAACTAAGTTGAAAGAGGGTCAAAATGGTAGAGTCCATCACGAAGCTTACCCGCTCCAATCAGCCTCTTCATTGAATAGTCCTGAAAAACACAAAATAAGAGAAAAAACATATCTACACAATTCAATAATTCAGTTAGTTTTTCGATGGATAATAAATTATAATGAAAATAAGTAACATGAAGAACATTGTTGAGAGTTAGATCTGGTGATAGTTGAGTTTTCCCAAAATGAGATACCCATATAGTTTGATCATTGGATATTTTAACAGGTTTTTCTTTGGACATAGATTGGATATCAAATAATGAATTTAAGTGAGGAGTCATATGATCTGATGCTCCTGTATCAATAATCCAGAAAATATGTGGCAAAGAAGAAAATGAATGAAAGTATGATTAGCAGAAGTCAGTTTAGAGTCTGAATTAAGCCATTCAACTATCTGTTTAAGTCGATCCTCACTTAGTTATGACAATGTTGACATCCCATGGATTTGGTTGGTTAGATTTATGGCTACACTGGTTGCTCCATTGGCATCTACTTTATCATTTACAATATTTGCCCGACTATTCATAGTAATTTAACTTTTAGGATGGTCGGCCGGATAGCTTACAAGGTTGTAACATCGAGCCTTGACATGACCAAGCATCCCACAATGGTTACATCAAGGTCGTCTGCGACCCCTCCTAATGCTTTGATTATCATTTTGGCAACCAGTGCGTTGTCCAATGCCTTTTGCTATTAATGCGGCTGAGTTGGAGGCTTCATTTGTGGATGGTGTCAAGAAACATTGAGTCTCCTCTTGACTTACCAATGAATAAATGCAGCTCACATTGGGCAAATAATCCATGACTAAAATGTTACTACGAATCCCAGAAAGAGATTTGTTAAGGCTCATGAGGAAGTCAAATACTGTCTCTCTCTGTTGACATTCACTATACTCCTTAAATGTGCCACACATGCAAGTTGAAATGATAGAATATGAACTCAATTCATCCTAGTAGGTTTTTAAAGTATTGAAGTATGTGGCCAAGGGAGATTGATCTTGGCATAAATTATATATCAAATTTTTAAGTTTATAAATACGAGTAGAGTTACCTTGAGAAAACCTTTTTTGCTAGATTTTTTCATGCTTCACTTACAAGGTCTGCATAGATAATACTATTTACGATATCTTTGAAAATGGTGTTGAGAATCCATGACAGTACCATGTCATTGCATCAATTCTATAGTTGATACTCGGTCAAGGTGGGTTTCAGTTGCGGCAATGAGTCATCCATGAAAGCGAGCTTATTTTTTGCATTAAGTGCCAATCTTATTGCTCATTTCCAGGTAGAATAGTTGTCGCCCATGAGAGGGGTGAATACGATACTCATGCTCGGGTTAACTGAATAGTGAAGCTGATATGAGGATGTAGAAGACGCAGATTCCTTACTTGGTACCTCTGCTACCATGATCAATCAGGGTTGGTATGATCAGATGAATCATACCTCAAGGGATCTTGGCTCTGCTCTGCGGTAGATGCAAATGTGATTTTCACGCTATAGACCAATAGGAAAGCAATGCAAAGCTCACACACATGTGCTCCACAAACACACTCTAATGGCACCTTGCGAATAACTGCAGTGAGGACCATAATAGCAGAAGCCTCAACCAAAAAAATATCCTACGGTAATGCAGCAGAGCGAACAAGAAATTGAGTAAAAAAATGTTCTGTTGTGATGCCTTGCGATAGCAGAACTAACGATGTCCTATGGGAGAAGTCAATAGTTTGAAATGCAGTGGAGAAAAAAGTAGTGTTGCAGAACGAACGATGAGGTCCTTCAGCTGACGATCACAGATACGTCATTTCCAAGATCGAGTAGACGATAGGGGTCAAGGCTCTGATACCATATGTAAACATGTTTGCATAAAATTGATTCTATATATCATTATCGAATATGAGATGATCCTTATATACAAAGGTAGATCCCTTGAAAATAGGGTATAAAATCGACACTTACATACCTACAATCTTGCCAAATGAGGCAAGGATAGAATCACACATGATTTGATCATGCTTGATCTTATCTTGAAGATCCTTATCTTTACTAGATATCATGCATGATTCAAATCATGCATGATCTTTACACTACAAAAAAATAGTTGATTAGCGACGGAATTTAGCGACGGAGTTATATCGTCGCTACTTAGCGACAGATTAACGAGAGAAATGAATCCATCGCTATATTTGTAGAATTTTACGAAACTAGCGATAGAAAACATTCCCTCGCAAAATCCGTCGCTAAGTAGCGACGGATTTTGCGAGAGAATGTTTTGTCGCAATAAATACGACAGTTAGCGACGGAATTGCGACGGCTAAGATTCCGTCGCAACATAGCGACGGCCTAGGCGACAAAATATTTTCTGTCGCCTTTTTTGTTTTTTGAATTACGATGGCTTAGCGACGGAATTAATCCGTCGCTAAGCCGTCGCTATATGTCGCATTACCCCTAATCCCAGCCCTCTTTTTCCTTTCTCCTTTCGCTGCTCCCGCCCGCCGCCCTCTCCCTCCTGCCGCCCTCTTCCTTCCGTCAACCTTCCGCTGCCGCCGTCGCTGCCCGGAGCAACCGCAGGTACGTAAATGGATTGGAGGTCGACCCCCTGCTTTTTCCGGCAGGGGGTCGACTCTTCCAGGCGGTCGACCCCCTGCGTTTTCCGGCAGGGGGTCGACTCTGCCAGGCGGTCGACCCCGGTAGGTGGTCGACCCTCTGCCGTGTCCGGCCGGGGGTCAACCCTGGTAGGGGGTCGACCCCCTGCCGTGTCCGGCCGGGGGGGGGGGGGGGGGGGTCGACCCCCCGCCATGTCCGACCGGGGGTCGACCCCCCGCCGTGTCCGGCAGGGGGTCATCCCCGGCAGGGGGTCAACCCCTTTTGATGTCCGGCAGGGGGTCAACCCCCTGCCTTGTCCGGCCGGGGTCGACCCCCTTGCCGTCTCCGGCCAGGGGTCAACCCCCTGCCTTGTCCGGCAGGGGGTCAACCCCTTTTGATGTCCGGCCGGGGGTCGACCCCCTGCCGTGTCCGGCCGGGGGTCGACCCCCTGGTTTCTTGCTCTTTTTTTTCTTTTTTCAGAAATTAGGGTTTTTATTTTATTTTTATTGTTTAGTTTTCTTTGATTTTCATTGATTAGGATTTTTTATTTTGATTTTCATTTATTAAGCAATTGAATCAAATTTCTTAAATTAAGGCTATTTGTAGTTAATTTAATTAGGGTTTTTTATTTGATTTTATTTTATTAGGGCTTTGAATCAAAATTTAAAAATTAGGGCATTTTATAGTTAATTTGATTAGGGTTTTCTTGGATTTGATTAGAGCTTTTATTTTTATTTTCTATGATTAGGGATTTGAATCATAATTTTTTTAATTAAGGATTTTTAGTTAATTTGGTTAGGACTTTAAATCAAAATTTTTTAATTAAGGCTTTTATAGTTAATTTGATTAGGTTTTTTTTATTTATTTAGAGTTTTTATTTTTATTTTCTATAATTAGGGATTTAAATCACATTTTTTTAATTAATACTTTTTAGTTAATTTGATGAAGGATTTTTTTGTATTTGATTTTGGCAGGTTTTTTCCTTGTTTGATTAAGGTTTAAATTGTGGCTTTTTTATTTAATTTTATGGTTTATTTTTCTTATAGTTTATGATGTTTTGGTTTATTTATAATTTATTTTCTTGTATTTTAAGGTTTTATGATTTAATATGGTCGAATAATTTCATGGTGACTTCATTTTAAAACATCATTTTTTTTTGCAGATTTCTCAACAGAACTTGCTTGTGCCCCGCCACCCGTGGTAAGTAAGTGACAAAAACAATGCAAATCGGGTAAATACCCGTGGTGAGTAAGTGATGCAAGCGCATCACATGTTATTTAATTTATTGAATATAACACTTTATTGTTCACACACTCACTTAGTTGTTGATATCTATGACTACTTTGTTGGAGTTCGGAGATCATGCTGAGCATGATTTTAATGTATGAATATGGAAGTGTTCTTATTTTTGGAGTACGGAGTCCATGCTATGCATGGTAGTAGTTAGTGGGATATTGAAGTGTGTTTGCTGCAGGTACATGTTTGATATTTGTTTGATATGAATTATTTCGATGTATTGCAATGTTTGATGTGATTGTATCCATGCTTACATGTAGTTACTTTCAATTTGATTATGTCTTCCATGTGAAATTGTATACTGAAAGCATGCTTCAAATGAATGTATCGTGTCATGAATAGTTTGCACATGAAAATATTAAGTTATCAATGCATGCATCATAATTCTTGTGATTGTATGACATCATATATTGCATGATAAATTTGATATTTTCTTCATCATAGTATTCTGATGGTTCTCTTTTAACTGGTTAGGATACTATTCGTAACATCATACGACAGAATGACTGCAAACCGTGAATGGATGTACCGTAGGATAGTAGACAATGAGTTATCGCATGAATATATGGATGGTGTCGACAGTTTTATTGAATTTGCAACGGCAAGTGTCAGTACGGTAGATCCCACAGGTCGGATTAGGTGTCCCTGCAAGATTTGTAAGAATAATCGATTTGTAGAACCTCATGGCGTTAGACATCACCTATACAGGAAGGGTTTTGTGAGTGATTATCAGAACTGGACGTTTCATGGAGAAGAATTTAGAAACGATTTTGATGCACGGGTGAATGTGGTGCACGATAATCCATATACGAATTTGATATTTGATGCTGCAGGAACAGAACTGGGTTCTGCTATGAGTTCTAGTGATGTAAGAACTGTCGTAGATGAAGAATCACCAAACGATGCAGCTAGTAGATTTTATGATTTACTTAGAGATGCTGATGAGCCACTTTGGAACGGTTGTGAGAGTCACACTATCTTGTCTGCAGTTCTTCAACTAATGAATTTGAAGTCCGAGTATAATTTGAGTCAATCATGTTTTGACCGTTTGTGCATGATTGTGAAGAGTATGTTGCCTAAAGATGAGAAATTGCCACAAAATTTCTATCGTGCGAAAGTTATGGTCAACGCTCTAGGTATGGGTTACAAAAAGATTGATGCTTGTCCAAATCACTGCATGTTGTATTTCAAGGAGCAGGAAAACGACATATCATGCCCGTCATGTGGGCATCCTCGGTTCAAGCCAAAGACAAGAGGCAATGGTAGCACGAGATCAAAGGAAGTTTCATACAAGTCGCTCCGCTACTTTCCTATCACTCCTAGATTGCAGCGATTGTATATGTCTTCAAAGACAGCTAAACACATGAGATGGCATGCAAATAAAGTTCGACACGATGAAAACAAGATCACGCATCCTGTTGACGCTGAAGCTTGGAAGCACTTTGATCGTACTCATCAGAACTTCGCAATGGAAGTGCGAAATGTTAGACTCGGTCTATGTACAGATGGATTTAATCCATTTGGGGGTAGATCAACTCCATACTCATGCTGGCCAGTATTTGTAACTCCATACAACCTTCCACCAAGCTTGTGTATGAAACGTCCAAATCTTTTCTTGTCTCTGTTGATCCCTGGTCCGACCTCACCTGGCCAAAATCTTGATGTATATCTAAGGCCATTGATTGATGAATTAAAAGTACTGTGGGATGACGGTGTTACCACGTATGATGCCCACAAAAAACAAAATTTCAACATGAAGGCCGCTGTTCTATGGACAATCAGTGACTTCCCTGCATATGGTATGTTATCTGGTTGGAGCACACATGGGAGGTTGGCTTGTCCGTACTGCATGGAGGATTCCAAAGCTTTTAGATTGAGGCATGGAAGGAAGCCTTGCTGGTTTGATTGCCATCGTCGATTTCTACCCAGCGATCATCCGTTCCGACGTCAAAAGAATGCATTTACAGCAGGCACAACTGAAATGGAAGGTCCATCCTCAAGATTGTCTGGCATAGAGATTTTAAGAAGATTGCGATACTTTCCAGATGTATTAACAGATGCCCGCAGTCCTACACCCTTCCGTGGATTTGGGAAGGAACACAATTGGACGAAAAAATCTATTTTTTGGGAACTACCGTATTGGCCGACCCTATTGATACGACATAATTTGGATGTGATGCATGTAGAGAAAAATGTGTTTGATAATGTGTTCAATACAGTAATGAATATTAAAGGAAAAACGAAGGATAATCCGAAGGCCCGTATGGATTTAAAATTAATATGTAAAAGACCAGAATTGGAACTCAAAGAGTATAATGGCAAAGTACTGAAACCAAAGGCGAAGTACGTGCTCGGACCTGATCAAATAAAACATGTATGTCAATGGTTGAGACAACTGAGATTTCCAGATGGATATGTCTCTAACATTGCTCGGGCTGTGAAGATTGACGATGGACAGTTATATGGGTTGAAGAGCCATGATTGTCATATCTTTATGCAACGATTGATACCCCTAGCATTCCATGATATGTTAGACAAACCTATATGGGGGGTATTGTCTGAGTTGAGCGGATTTTTCAGAACATTGTGCGCATCGGAGGTCATTGTATCAGATGTAAAGAATCTCGAGGACTCTGTCATCACCACTGTTTGTCTGTTAGAAAAGATATTTACGCCAGCATTTTTCGATGTTATGGAACATTTGATCATACATCTGCCATATGAACTAAGGGTTGGTGGCCCTGTGCAATATCGATGGATGTACCCATTTGAAAGGTATATGTTTTTTTATATTTGTCTCTTTAATGACAGATATTTAAAATTTGAAATGTATATTCTTGTCAGATGCATGTTCGACCTAAAAAAAAAGGTTCGTAATAAAGCAAGAGTAGAAGGCTCTATTTGTGAGGCGTACACTTTAGAAGAGATTTCAAATTTCTCATCTATGTACTTCGAACCTCATATTTCAACACGTTACACATGCCCGCCCCGTAACGATGATGGAGAACAAGTAACTGTAGCTGACAAGCTGTCGATATTTCAACGACTTGGGCATGCATTTGGTAGTTGCCGATCAAGGCTATTGACAGATCGAGAGCAAGATGCAGCACACATCTATATTCTTTTTAATTGTTCAGCGATCGACCCATACATCGAGTAAGTATATGTATATGCAACTCAATTATAAATCCTTTTATGTTCTATATGTGGATACATGGCTCGGTAATATAAGTATTTGTGGTTTGCAGACGATTTGATCTGGAGTTGCAAAGCAAAGTTTCACATCTCACTAATGCAGAAGTACAAAAAGAACGTGAAACTAAGTTTGTGGAGTGGTTGAAACAGTTGGTAAAGAAGCTAACATAAATTTTGTACTTATAAACAACACTAAGTTACTTAATTGATCGTGATCACAATAATTGTTTATGTCTGTGCGTAGGTTCGCCATGGTGATGTTAAAGATCAAGGAATATGTGATTTAGAAAATGGTCCGACCAAAGTTGTGCAATGCTACAACGGGTATATCGTAAATGGTTATCGATTCCATACAAAAGACTACGGTATAAACAAATCAACGATAAATAGTGGCGTGTGTGTCAAGGGTAGCAGCTACGGTGAAAATGAACATGATTACTACGGTGTTATAGAGGAAATAATGGAGTTGACTTACTTAGGCATGAATAACAGGGTTACGGTATTCAAGTGTCATTGGTTTGATCCAACTGCAACAAGACTCGACAAAGCTTCAGGCATTGTGGAGGTGAATCATAAATCCAGGTTTGGAACATATGAACCATTCATATTAGCCTCGCAAGCTCAACAAGTTTATTATACTTCATATCCGAGTATAAAAAAGTCAGATAGAAATGAATGGTGGGCAGTTTGCAAGGTGAAATCCAAACTATACCCCGAGTATGATCAGTTACAAGAAGATGAGTTAGCTGAAGACAGTGATTACTATCAATCAGATGATGTCTGTGACTTCGCTTATGGTCACGATGTTGCGCATGATATGCATGTCATATCTCCATTGGCTGATGAAACATTCATAGAGGAATGTGATCCAAATGATGTACCAAGTGGATGGGCAAACAATGAAGAAGAAGAAGAAGAAGAAGAAGAAGAAGAAGAAGAAGAAGAAGAAGAAGAAGAAGAAGAAGAAGAAGAAGAAGAAGAAAGTCAAACTAGTGACGAGGAAGAATTCTCAAGCTAGTGAAAAAAATCTTATACTACAAACCTCTATTTAAATGCATTGTAATACTTGATGTGAGTTGTATTGCAATACTTGGTGTGAATGATTAAAAATTTTATTTCAATGTATTGTAATACTTGATACGAATGATTCGAATGCATTGTAATTTATCTGAATGTATTATAATTTATGCAATTAACGAATGATTTGAATTAGTGCAATACTTGATGTCAATGATTTGAATTATTTGAATGCATTGCAATGCTTGATGTGAATGACTTGAATGCATTGTAATACTTGATGTGAATTATTTGAATGTATTGTATGACATATGTTATTTGTTAGAATATGGTTCGTGGAGGTTATAGTGGTCGCTCATCCAGTAGTAGCCAGGCTCAACCTTCATCTTCACGGGCTCCTGTGATAGGTATATCATATAACTAATTAGATGCTTGATTAGTTCAAATGCACATTCTGAGAACTTGGTGTGTATTTTTTTACAGATGATGTTGCGCCTGTATACGACCCACCTACACCAGTTGATCGCACAAGTCAACAGCCAACACAGGAAACAGGGTCTTCACAGGCTGGCACAAGAAGACTCATTCGAATAGTGTATATCGATAATCGACCGTAAGTATTTTGTTTTCAATTATTGCATATCTTTTAAATATTTTATATTGATATTTACTGTGTAACAATTCATGTGCAGCACGAGGTTTGAGCCACAAGAAGTAGTACGGGAGATTAGGAATTCACTTCTTCAACATCTACCAGGACCAGTTGCTCAATGGAAAGAGTACCCAAAGGAGGTATTAGACAGATTGTGGTCCTCATTCATGGTATACAGTTGTTCCTCATAGTTAATGTGTTTCATATTTAATTTATTTAAGCAATGTCTACTAACTTTCTGAAAATATTTGTAGGCTTCGAATCGCTTTGCAACTACGGTGGAAGAAAATGATGCAAGGAAGGTGTGGCAGAAGGTGGCTGCCAATCGATTTGCAGACATGCTGCACACTATGAAGACTGCAGCAAAAAAAGCATCTGGCGTAGTAGATGATCCATTACTGTGGAAGGGCCATGGTCCTATTACTATCAGGAGAGATTACTGGGATGAAATGTGCGATATGTGGGCGGGAGATGCATTTAAAAATCGCTCTGCGAAGGCTTCACAAAATCGATCGAAGATGCCCGAAGCCCATCTACACACAGGTGGATCTAAGACATTTGGGAGCCACCTAAAGAAAATGGTAACTCATCAATATATAATATTAATTTTATAAGTATAGTTGCAAATTTGTGTACTAAATCTTTTGTCATTTAACTTCGCAGGAAGCAGAAAAAGGAGGCAGTGTACCATATAAGGATGTGTTTGTAGAAACACATAAACGGAAGACCACGGGAGTCTTCGTATCAGAGAAGGCGAGAACGACAACGGTATGTATTAATTCTATTAATAATCATTGCAATATATATGCAAGTCATCATAATGTTATCATTAATTATTAATGAATACTTTAAACATTATTTTGTAGGAAGCATATGAGCAACAAATGGTAGAGCGATATGGTGAAGACGCTACTCAGCATCCATCATTTGATCCTACAGCATGGGTGACTGCAGCAGGTGAACCCAAAAAAGGTCGCGTGTTCGGGTTTGGGAGTAATATGAACACTTCACCAGTTATTGGTTCTTCCAGTTACGGCTCACCAACTTCTTGCGCCGACATAAGCTCCAAGCAGCCGACTATTCTTTCCGGTGATGATGTACGCGAGATCATTAATGAATCACTGAATAACTACTTCCAATACACCGTCGCCCCCTTTCTCCGAAATGAGATCAAGGCCGCTGTTCAGGATAGGGGATCTTCGATTCCAGGTCCCTCTCAGGTATAATCACATATATAGTTTTTTTTACTATCTTAAAGCACATCTGAGCATGGTAGAATCACATATAGAGTTTTTCTAGATGCCTTAGAACACATATGAACATGCTATAATCACATATTCAATTTTTTTACTGCCTTAGCACACATATGAGCATGATAGAATCACATATATATATATATATTTAACTTTTTGTCTGTCTTAGAGCACATATGAGCATGATAGAATCACATATAAAGTTTTTTTTATTGCATTAGAACACATAAGCATGCTATAATCACATATTCAGTTTTTTTACTGCCTAAGAACACATATGAGCATATTATAATCACATATTCTGTTTTTTGACTGCCTTAGCACACATATGAACATGCTATAATAACATATAGAGTTTTTTAACTGCCTTAGAACACATATGAACATGTTATATATCATTTATGATAGAATCACATATAAAATTTTTGGCTTTGCCTGCCTTAGAGCACATATGAGCATGCTATATTCACATATTCAATTTTTTTACTGCCTTAGCACACATACGAGCATGATCGAATCACATATATAGTTTTTTGCTTGCCTTAAAGCACATCTGAGCATGGTAGAATCACATATAGAGTTTTTTTATATGCCTTAGAACACATATGAACATGCTATAATCACATATTCAATTTTTTGACTGCCTTAGCACACATATGAGCATGATAGAATCACATATAGAGTTTTTTTATTGCCTTAGATCACACATGAGCACATGATAGAATCACATATAGTGTGTAATTTATTTCATTATATTTTGTTTATCAATACTGACTGTTCTTTTCTTGTGTAGGCTGCTAGCGATAATCAGGGTAGTGGAGCTGAAGGGACAGATAAAGACAATGAACAAGAAGACGCACAAAATCTTGGCAATGATTAGAGGACTGTGTTGAAGAAGTTCTATTTTTTTTATTTTTCCTAATTGTAATTGTTGAATTGTAAATAATTAAACTTTTTAGTTTTAAGGTGGAACGATTAATTATTATAGATACTTGTTATATGAATTTTTTTGTGTGGTTTGTTTTTTATTTACAGGAAATATAAATTGTACAGGAAATATAAATTGTACAGTTCTCCGTAATTAATTTTTAAATAAATTTTTTTTGATTTTTTTTCGTTTTTGCGACGGATTAGCGACGGATGATTCCGTCGCTATTCATATTAATCTAGCGACGGCTTAGCGACGGAATTAAATCCGTCGCCACGCCGTGGTCGCCGTTTAGTACCGGCGGATTGGCGACGGAATATAGCGCTCGTTATTCCGTCGCAATTAGCGACGGACTTGGCGACGGAATAATTCCGTCGCCAGTTAGCGTCGAAATATTCGCGACGTAAGCATACTGTCGCCGCGTTGTCGCTAATCCGTCGCTAACATGGTTAGCGACGGATTAGCGACGGATTAGCGACGAAAGGTGGTCGTCGCTAATCTACTGCTCTGTTGTAGTGTTATCACTTTGACAACCATCATCACCCACTGCACATTGGCTGGCCTCCCATTGGTAAAACCCTTGAGGTCCCCCGCTCAATGCCCAACTTTGACCTTGCAGCAAGGGGGGCGACCTGTGGGTTTCAAACTTGTGACTTTTATCAACTTGGTGACATTCATAAGTCACCCCTACTAGATGAGCGGTGTGGGCACATAGGATCTTTTATTAGTCAATATATTTAGAAAATAGTGAAAGAATTTCTATAAAAGTTTCAATATATATATATATATATATATATATATATATATATATATATATATATATATATATATATATATATTAATATAATTGGCCCAATTTTATTTCTCTTTAAAAAGGCTTTCAAGATGAATAGTCTCATTATGAAGAGAGACAAACTTTGAAGCATCTGAGATTTTTCCTTCTCATTTAAAATACCAAGGATCGTTGAAGGCTTATAAAGTACGTTAGTCAGACTAGATGACCATTTAGCCCATTATTGAGGCTAATTAACTGCATGATTGTCATTTTTGTTAGAGAATCAGAACATTGGAAAAAAACAGTCTTTAAAACTCATTTACAGCTCTAGAACAATCCAGAACCTTCATTACCCTATATATATACCCATGGCTTAACCTGTGAGGCATCATTCTTCCTCTTTTTTTTTTGACAATTTCTTAGTTGTTTCTAATCAAAATTCGAGTGTAAGAATACCCTAGATGGTTGCGCACATGGCCACAGGCTGTGGTTAAAGAGCTTTTCCCTCTACTCCAAATTCGAACCCAAGTTACGCTACTGGGACATTGACTGTTAGTATGGCAGTCTAATTCCAGCGCCAATCAGGGGGCGAATTCTCCGTGTTATTTAAAAAAAAAAAAAACAAAGTGTTAGAATGTCCTTGAGCTACTAAAGTTTTGAATCTCAAATGCAACAAGGGGGGTTGGTGGAGTGGGGTGGGGCCTTGGCTGCTAGACGGGCAGTCAAGGTTCGATTCTCTCAACAGACTTGCCTCTGTCAACCTTTCCACGAGAGTCCTCATTGGATTTACTGAGCTGAGACGTTAGATTCTTCTGGGTCTCCTGCGTAGAACAACATTTGTTTTGGGCGAGTTCGGATCACAGGATTTGGATATGGACTATGAGTCTCTTGACAATCCAAATCATCATGGGAGGGATGCCATCTCTTAGATGGGTCTGGCCCTTTTTTTTTAATGCTTCAGAGGGGCTTAAAATAGACAGCCCACAAAGATCTGTGTG
Organism: Nuphar pumila; assembly: GCF_984573655.1. Lineage (NCBI taxonomy): Eukaryota > Viridiplantae > Streptophyta > Magnoliopsida > Nymphaeales > Nymphaeaceae > Nuphar > Nuphar pumila. Next base: position 81,709,053 of record NC_143262.1, read on the forward strand.
TACCCTTTTGACGGATGCCATTCATTTTAAATGACATCCAAGGCACCCCCTGACCTGGGTCCAATCAGGTCTACCATAATAAAAACATTACCTGGGTCCTATAAGCATTACATGAACCAGACACTATTCATACCCAATAAAAAAATATATATATATTTTTATCTTTTTATATTGAAAAATCACGGGTCTTAATTGAAACTCAGGTCTGATATGAAATTTTATAAACCATACCCAGCTCCATATACTAATCGGATCTTTTGGATCCAAACTGGTTGCTAATTGGACCTCCTTCTTTATCACCAAATCCTAACCCTATAGGATTTGGTACGGGTCACATTGACACATCTACCTGACAGAAAGAATGGCCACATTGCAGGTAAATCTGATTAATTGGCACAGGTCTAGGGAAGTCTGGTGTTGAAAGAGGGATACATGCATGCAGGCCAAGGCTTCAACTACGGGTGCAAATGAATCGAGCTTGGTCGGACCTTCGATCTGAATCCGATACTTTAATTCTGGATATGTATTCTTCAAATAAGAGAATTCAGGCCAAAGCCAGACTCGCATGCTTGGATTATTTTCTAATTCATTTTGGATTTGAATCAGTGTTTTGAATCGGATCCAATCCAATCCATTTACATATTTTACATGTGAAAACCTTCATCCTGGTCTTCTTTTACCGGATATAGTATTAACATGTATACTTTGGAATTTGTATCAGGACTCAACCCTACATCATCGGTTCTCATCTGGACTCAGAAACAAGATTTGGACCCGATGCACAAAATGCGGATACGGATTCGGACCCCGCCATTTTCCTACGCCCTTTGCACCCTAGCTTCAACCAAAACCATGAACGTCCAAAACACCAGGGGCCCTTAACCTGGGGTACAACCAAGTACTTTTCACAATAACGGCCAAATGAAGGAAGGGGAGGGCCCCACATTAGTTGGATGATGTGTCCAGCCATCATTGGTCACCTAGCCCTGACTAGGCAAGGGACCAGATATGGAGAAGTCTCAATGTCAAGCTGGTAAAGAGGGTGTGGGGCCCCCTTATCAAGAAGCAAGCTTGTGTGTTGTACACAAAAGCAAATTTTTCCTATTTTTTCTTCTTCTTTTTTTCTCACTTGGGGAGACAAGAGGCAATAATAAAATTGGATTGCAATCAGGACGCATGATAGGTATGGTTCTGATAACAAAGACATGCCCGACCCACCAACCGACCCAAATGACAGTGACTAACCAACTAGGACCAAGCACAAAGCTAGATCCCTTTTTTAACAAGCCCAAGCATGCCATACATCTTTTTGTCTCTTGATTCATTAATGCATGAAGGTGTGGCCCTCACTCTTTCGCTTTGTTTCACTTTTGTAGCAGCTCGGCTTGGCTTGGGTTTGTTAGTTGGACTTGGGGTGCAGTATAGGGCTGAAAACGGGTCGGGTTCAGTTCGGATCTAGGCATTATTAAGTCTGACCTAATCAAATCTACTAGCTTAATGGGATATGGATTCAGATTTGGAAAAAGATGGTGCAATCAGCTGAAAACAGATCTTGATCTGACTAGCTTAAATTCTAACACTTGCATATATTCAGATTCACAATTTAGTAGGATTCGGATTTTACTCAGATCCGGATGCCAAACTCAATGTATAGATTGGATCTAATTATTAATATGATCCGACTTTGACTGCCAAATCCGTAAATACATTTGGATTCGATGGGACATCCGACCTTAACCCAAGCTGTTTACTTCCCTAAGTGCAGGACCAAATTTGAATTTGAATTTGAATCTTAAGCAGCAAATCTGAATCCAAATCTGGATTCAGATTTGATCTGTTTTTATTTTTAGTTAAATTTGAGAGTCAAGATCATGAGGCCACAAAATATGAATCAACTGTCAACATCAATTTTGTGTAACATTCCCCATTCCCACAGAACCTAATAACTTAGTTCTTTTGACTAAATTACCAAAATTATTTGCTTTTCTTCAAGTGGTAACCCAACATAGATTAGCAAAATTTATATTAAAGTACAAAAATGTGTAATATCTTTCACAAATAATGTGTGTTTGGGGGGCAGGGGATTGAAGTTAAGCAAGACAGTTTCAAGTCCTTCCACAGATGAAAATTTTGGAGTCTAAAATGGAATATTAGGACTTGTCTTTATAGCAACATTTCACAGTGAGAGTAATGGAAACTAACTTATAGAGGTTGACAGGAAGGGTCATACTCATGTTGACAAAGAACTTGAGCTTTATTTCATGAGAGGGTGATGTCAGAGGTGCCTTGAACGCTGTTCATCCATGTGATGAATGACAACCCAGACACTATGGTTGGACAGTTTAACTCTCAAATGGGTCCCACAAAAAATTTCAGAGCCATTCATCTTGTAGATGAACGGCATCTAAAGTACAAAAAAAATTGCTTCACTCATCTCTTATGTCATCCTTCTGTCTTGGTACCTCTCATAAATCTTATAATGCAAGTTGTTTTAATCAAATCTGACCCTATAATGGATTCAGTGGGGTTCGGTTTAGTAAGACTGGCCTTTGGATTACAACTTTTTAATGAAAAAAATGAATTTTTAAATTACAAAATTTTCTGTTACGTGAATTATCAAAAAATCCTGTACAAAGTCGATCTTCACTAATGATGTAGAGCACATCCTTAGAGTCCAATTTGATCAAAAACAACTTGCATCAATGAAATCTCAAGGATATGAGGATGACATAGGCAATGAGTGGAACTGATTTGCCTCCGACCTGATACCGTCTCTTCCTCCTATTTTATACTCGCAACAGGTATGATCTCGCACCAACTAAAGACAAACTAAAAAGTAAAAAACAGAGAATTTAGTTTATAGTGTCACAATCACTTGAAAAAAAGCTGCACACCGATTCCTTATCAAGATTTGAGTATCCACACAAGATGGTGGTGGTCGGCTAGGAGCCAAGCCAATCACAAAGCAACTCAAGCAACCAAGCATAACAACAATCAAAGAAGAAGTCACCTGCCATCATTGCACCTCACTCCAAACAATCCCCACAAAATATATCAAGATCTCAGTCATGAGACAAATGAAAGCGATTGGTTGGCAAGATCCAAGGGCCGCCCCACCTCAACGGAGGGCTGATAACGGGACATGTCAGCGAGGGTCGGTGCATCTAACGGGGTCCGTTTCCAAATCTTCAACACACAAAAAGAAAGAAAGAAAGAGTGTTGTTATTGTTTAAGTCTCGCCGTCCAAATTTCTTCTAATCCATCCAGTGACATCCCACGCGCAATCAAGCACTTTTTTTCCTCTTTCTCTTCCCCCTCACTCTTAAATATTTGTCACCCTCTTGCTTGCTTCCATTGTATGTCACGGTACCTTTCTCTTTCTCCTCATAAGGGACATAAAATTTTTGCCACCCTTTCTTTGTAGCTTATGTTGGGTCTCAAGAATTATTAATTAATTTCTAGCGACTTCAAGCTTGTGTTTCTTCATTGGTTCATTTATTAGGAGGGTGTTTTGAGGTGTTTTTTTGAGGCAGGTTGCAGATACCATATCTAGTTGCAGAGAGACCATCGTTTGTTGTCGGTTAGATCTGGTGAGAGTTGCAGGCTTTTTTTAGCTTTCCTTTTGATTTTCCTTTTGAAAAATGGTAGAATTTGTTTTCTCAAGATCACTGATGTAATGTGATAGACGTTGATTGTTTCCAACATTGAGCTCTCTCTCTCTCTCTCTCTCTCTCTCTCTTCGTATCTTTGATGGTATGTGACAAATCATCTCTCTTTGTTCATATCTTTGATGGTATGTAATCAATCATCTCTTTAGCTTTGTTCATATCTTTGATGGTATGTAACTAATCTCTCTCTGTAGGGATTGATGGTCCGATTTATTTGTATATTTGAAGATTACGCGTGATATATTTTTCAGCTTGGCAAGATATTTTCTGCTAATTTGAATGGTTGTTCAGGTGCTGGTGTAGGTGAGTGGGGTGGCGAGATATCCACCATTGAGTGCCAAATAAAGTAAGAGTCTTTCTTTTGCTTTTCTTTCTTTCACATTGTTTGCGCCTCAAAAGCATTCGGTTTCTGTCCATCCATGGTGACAAAAGATCTCATTTATCTTAACCAAGTTAGGAATTGACCGGACCAATCGGGGGTGGTAAGTCAGTTCATGCATGCGCCCCTGAAGTCCCAGTTACGTGATCTCTAAAATTTATTTAGTATAAAACATATAAAAATTAGAAATAATTTTCATCAGGTTTTCTAAAAGATAAATAAAATATCAATGGCACACATTGCACAAAAACTTTACAGTAAAAAAATTTAGGTTCCCTATTGAAATGTCTCAATAGGTCTCATGTTCTCCGATAAACAAGCAAAGATAAACACTTGGACAGATTCAATAAGCAGAAAAACACCTACTACAACCATGATTTATTGAGCTGTCCATTTCCAACTTAGTTAAGATAAGAGCAATTATATATATAGAGAGTAATGGGTCCTTGCTAAATGAAACATGCTAAATGAGTTTTTCACGGTTTTTTTTGTTTTATTTTTAAATTCTAACCGTACAGATGTGATCTATGTACTTAATTTTATAGAATCAGCTCTTGAAGTGTGCTAGATTCTGATACATGGGTGGGTTTTGATAACATTCAAAAAACGGTCAAAAATCTTTGTAAATTTTTTATGCTCCAAGTATTATTTTTTCATAGAAAACACATGATCCTGGTGTGGATTCATTGTAAAATGACCATGCCCAACACATTTATGACTTAGGAACTGGGAAAAAAATATTGAAAGAGCAAAAAAAACCATTTTCGCATATTTCATTTACCATAGACCTCTCTCTCTCTCTCTCTCTCTATATATATATATATATATATATATATGTATATATATATAGTGCAATACATTTGTGTTAAATGGGTTTTTCAGAATTTTTTTGTTTTATTTTTAAATTCTGATGTGATTAATGTACTTGATTTTATAGGAATCAGCTCTTGAAGAGTTAGATTCTAACACATGGGTGTGTTTTTATAGGTTCAAAAAATCAATGGTCTAAAATCTTTGTATATTTTTTAGGCTCCAAATATCATTTTTTTTATCGAAAACACATGATCCAAGGGTGAATTCCTAGTAAATTGAGCATGCCAGACCAGAACCATGAAAAAAACACCTAAAAAGCTAAAATGCCCATTTTGCATGTTTCATTTAGCACAAATGTAATACCCTATATATATATATATATTGTGGTACCGAACCACCGTAACTTATGGTGGTAGTACACTCTTGATGCTGTAGATTTAATGTTTAAAGCAAAATCTAACCTTCATATCATGTTTAACATGTTCTTTTTAATCATAGTCTTAACCAGATCTATTTACTATTTCCGTTCACTAAAGTTGACTTCAAGATGATGTTTTGAGCCATTTTCAAACCATGATTTTATCTATCGTATCATGTTTAGCATGATTTATTTACTATTTCTATTCACTAAAGTTGACTCCAAGATGGGGCTCCGTTTGTTTGGTAGGAGCAGTGAGTGCACACCACCTTGTGTTTGGGACGTTTCATGTTCAAATTCCAATGGCATGATTGTATAACTGGTGGGAGTCTGCCTAACCCCAGCTTGCATGGTTTTTTGAACCATTTTTAAACCATCCTTATCTTCATGAGTTGTTAGCCAATGAAATGTTCCTACCTTAAAAATTGAATATATTCATGTGAGAGACAATTAAATCTACTGGTAAATATGTCATACTAAATACATTTGTCTTGTGTACCATCATATGGTATCATGGTTTAGAACCATAACACATTTCTCATATATATATATATATATATATATATATATATATATATATATATATATATATATATATATATATATATATATATATATATATATATATATATATATATATATATATATAGAGAGAGAGAGAGAGAGAGAGAGAGAGAGAGAGAGAGATTCATGTGGAAGACCCAGAATGATTTTCTTTTTTGGTTTATATCGTCGACCCCAATTGTTTTGGGATGAAGGCGTAGTTGTTGTTGTTATATATATATATATATATATATATATATATATATATATAGAGAGAGAGAGAGAGAGAGAGAGAGAAGATCAACATTAATACTCGTGAAGATCAACAAAATGTTGAACCCATGAACCAAACAAAATAGAAAATTGTAAATAGCATTGGTAATATGTTGTTGGCATATCAATAGCATTGGTAATATGTTGTTGGCAGATAAATTGTAAATGGAAGGAGAGTCATGCATACCCCCTGGGTTTAGATTCCATCCGACTGAAGAGGAGCTCGTTGGTTATTATCTGGCGAGGAAAGTTGCAGATCTAAAAATTGACCTAGATGTCATCACAGATGTTGATCTCTACAGAATCGAGCCATGGGATCTCCAAGGTAATTTACTCAAAATCTATAAGGGATAATAAAATGAAGGGCATTTGCTTGATTTTATTATCTTTGTGTTTTTTTTTTAACTATTGATTCTACATCAATGAAGTTTCCAGTAGACAAAGACTCAAATTTTATGGGGCCAAATGCGATAACTGGGTGGTTAAGTCACACTACTAATATAACCTAGGGGTCTCAAGTTCAAATCCCACATGTTATTCCCTAGCTTTTTTTGATATTTAAGGAGAGAACCCCAATTTAGGTTATCCCTCTGCTTGCCTAAAGAGAAAAATGACTCAATTTTTTTTATGACGAGAAACTCTGACTGCAAACAGGGTCACTTAATGGGTCCGCTCGCCGCAAAGTGAACACTAGGTTGAGTCACCTACACCCAAACTCTTATGGAACCCACCAGTTAAAGGCACGGGCTAGAATTAAGGACTCAATTAGTTTAATTAGTGCAGTTAATTGGGGAAGACAACTTGGTGATTTCATGGAGTTGTGTATATCTTCTTTTACCCTCTCCACTTGCAGGAAAAGTGGATCCCTTTACAAGTTAAAAATTCTCCTACTTTTCCTAAAGTGTTTGAAGCCTATTGGTCTAAGATATTAGTCTTCTTACACAATGTTGTCAGTATCGGAATAGGACCTGTATCATTTGGCCAACAATTCTGTTGAATCGCCCTATACCGATTCTCAAGTGAATCATTTTGAATTGGCAAAAAAAGTAATTAAAAAATATTACATGTTAAAGTTATTAAAAATTAATTTAAGCTATTTTTTTACATTTATTAAAAACAACCAATTCAGGTCAGTATCATATCAATTTTATAGCGATACCCATAAGTATAGACCGATTCAGGCCGATACGGACCGCTACTGACAACACTCACTGCTCTTACATCATGTAATGCAGTGGATAGACTCGTTATGATTCTTTCCAAGTTTTGAGAACAGTTTGCTGCATCAAGCTTCCTTCTTTCTTGCTGCATGACAAGTTTGCTAGAGTACAAAAAGGGTACAGATCAGGTAAAACGTTTTATGTAAAACATCAAAGCAAAAGTGAGTTTGTCTTATATATGTTAGCGCTCGGGACCTACTTGATACTTTGTCTGACAAATAGGGATGGCAGTGGACCCTGGGAAAGCGGGGCCCCGCCCCACCTCGCCCTGCTTGGACCGGGGATGAAGGGTATGAAACGGGGATGGAGGCGGGGGCGAAGGTTAAACTCCATCCCCGTTCAGGGATGGACGTACCCTTTTCCCCGCCACGATCCCCGCCCCGTCCCTGCCACTTTTCTCCGCCTCATCCCCGTTTGAACTGGGGATGGAGGACATGAAATGGGGATGAAGGCTGGGGTGGAGGTGAAAATCTATCCCCGCCGGGGATGGAGGTTCTAATCTTGAGGCGGGGCCGGGGTGGAGACCTTGTCCCCCCCCCCCCCCCCCCCCCACTGCCATCCCTACTGACAAATAAAAGAGGTCACGTTTTGTGTTGGCATTTTACAGTAACTTTGTCAAAAGCTGTTTTACCTGAGCTGCTAGCATTTTTGTAATAATAACGACGATGACAACAATTACTACAGATATGTGTCATTGTTATTAGTGTCAGTATTAAGGGGTAATATTTGCTATCCACAGGGTAGGAAACCCCTCAGTGAAAGAATAATTTTTTTTCAACTTTTTTGCACACATCCAACCATCTAAGTTTAGTAGAAACTGATCTTTGGATTGTTTTTTTTTTATGTATATGTCAGATTTTATGATGGTTGAAAAATCAATGGCTTACAATGTACCAAATTTTTAAATTTCAAAGAAACATATTTTTACCTCAAAAACTATAATTGGAGTGTAGATTCCTTCTATTTTGACTATGCTGAATACATCCACAAGGTCATATTTGGTCAAAACAACCTCCCCCTGTGAGCTCCAACTAGGGGGTTCCTTACCCAGGCAGGACGGTAGCAAATGCTATCCCTAATATTACCACTACCACCATCACAACAACAACTACTACTACAAAATAATAATAATAATATTATTATTGTTGTAGTATTATGGTTTGTATACTTTTAGATGCATACAAGAACATGAGTTTCTAAAAAGTTCCTGCCAGCATGGTTTTCCCATAAAAATTCATTCACATCAAGCGAGGTGTGAATGGATGTCCACAGGGTGAGGGGTCTGGGAAAATCTGAGACCTACCAGCATAGACTTTCCCCCTTGCCCTTCCTTTTGCTGTTTGTTTCACCAATGGTGGAAAAAGTATGGAAGGTAATTTCCTGCCAGCATCACATTTTCCCATGAAAAAGACCCGAAACAAACAGGCTCTAGAGTTGTCCTCGTTTAGTCCATAGAACTAAGCCTATAGTTTCCCACAACACTGGATGTCCCTATTATATATTGTCATCAAATGAATTGAAACTGATAAAGTTCTAGTAATATACAGATAAGTGTAAGCTTGGCTATGAAGAACAAACAGAGTGGTACTTCTTTAGCCATAAAGACAAGAAGTATCCAACTGGAACAAGGACAAACAGGGCCACTGCAGCAGGCTTTTGGAAGGCAACAGGAAGAGATAAGGCTGTGTTCTCCAAATTTAAGCTCATAGGGATGAGGAAGACACTGGTGTTCTACAGAGGACGGGCTCCTAATGGCCGCAAGACAGACTGGATCATGCATGAGTACAGATTAGAGACTGATGAACATGGACAACCTCAGGTTTGTATCCAGCCCTTTTCACAATATTTCAATATTATCATTTTTAAGTTATTTTTCATCTGCATGCAAGTATTGGACTTTGGCTGCGTTGCTCAAGATGGCTTGGTTCATGATTTAGAACAGTGTGTTCTGTTTGTTTTGTTCGTTCATTAAACAAACCCTTAAGGTGCATTTTTTTTTAAAGGTAAGCTGTCAATTTAGTATAATTGCTACAAAATCATATATCCTCCCCCTTGAGGTCTCATAGCTATACATTAAAGGGCATTTGATGGAGTCGAAGAGGGAGACATCTCTGATTTTTGCATTGGTAGGAGGCTTTTCTTCCTGTTTTTTAAGAGAAAAAGTCATCACTAGGCGTACCAAGCGACTTTTTTCCCGGATAAAGTTGTCTCTAACAATAACTTTTACCCCCAATCAAACACGCCCTAATAAATGGATGTCTTTGAAGAGTTGGGACACAGGGTGCACTTGCATGCCACAGAAATCTCAGGGTTTCTGCAGAAATGTATGAAATTTTGCGCATATCTATGTATACCACCATAACAATAAAAACACGGGAAAGCGAGCACCGTCGTCAATGTTTTTTTCTGTGGAGAAAGCTGGGGTTAGGCAGACCCCTACCAGTTATACAACTACACCATTGGGATTCGAACTTGCAACATCCCAACACAAGGTGATGTGCACTAACTGCTCCTGCCAGACAAGCTGAGCCCCGTTGTCAATGGTGGCATGACATGCCGTGGAGCCTCCTTGTGCAATAGAAAAACAGAGTTTTGAGTTGAGTATGGGGTTTCGGTTGAAACAAGAGTTGATAGCTTGACTCAAAAAGCTTGTGGCCAAGACAGTCTAGGTTCGATCAGTAAACATTGAAATATCTGAATCTAAACAATGTTACAAGTCAAGAATCGAGAAAACATTGCTGAGAAAAATCTCATGATAAATAAAAAAATTGCTCATTTTGAATAATATAAAAAAAGAACAGCAGTAAAGGGATTATATTTGGTACCCTCAATTGTACTGTACCCTCTACTAGAAAAAGCCTATTTCTTAACATTTTATTGATTTTTTTTGTAGATTAAACCTTATGGATATGATCTATATGGTTTGTTTAGTCAAATACAAGTTGTAGATCATCCAATCATGTCATATAAGTGAAATTTTTAAGGGCTTCAAATTTCAACAGTGGACAATGCATCAAAATTTTGCAATTGCCAAAATCATGATTTTACGTCAAAACCAGTTTGTACAAAATACATTTTCTAGTAAATAGACCATGCTGAATGCATCTATGGGGTCAAATTGATCAAATAAAGCTTACACGAGTGCGGTACTCTAGAGTCCTTTGTCGTAAATAAAGGTATTTCAATATAAGTTTTGAGACCCACAGGGGGCATCCTTTGCTGCAAGGTTGAAGCTGAGTGTACTCCCCGGCAAGCAGGGGGTGACTTCAAAGGTTTTACCAACTGAAGGCCTGCCAATCTATGATCCATAATGTAAGGTTTTCCCTTGACCTACCAAAAAAAAAAGACTTCTATTTCTCCCACATACTTGGCTGAGTTTTGAGTGAATCACAACTGAACCAGTTGCTTGGCCAAATCCAAGTTCATGGATGCAATTAAACTTTTTTTTTTTTTGAGAAGTAATAAAACTTTTTTTTGTTCACAACTATTGCATGATCTATGTAGCTTTCTTTTTTAGTCAGTGGCGGAATTTAGAACTAGCACAGTGCTGATTGGATCTGATATGTTGCAGGATGAGGGTTGGGTTGTCTGCCGTGCATTTAGAAAGCAAAGTCCCTCTCAAAAGCCAAACACACCCATTTGGGATCTTGGAGGCCCCTCTTTCATGAACCAAGTAAGAGCACATCATCGACCGTTGACACACCTTGATGACCCCACCTACAGTGCTACACTTGCTTGCAACATGCATGATCTTGTGCCCTCCAAGCTTCACACAGAGAACCAATTCCTCCACCTTCCCCAACTACAGAGCCCTTCTCTCCCACCAAGCCAACTATATAGAGAGGCAACCTGTCATTCCTATGGTTCATCCAATGAGGGGAATGACCCTAATGGGTACCACTGCCTTGATAACACTGAAGGGCTTGTAGCCGATTGGACAACACTAGACAGCCAGGGCACACCTCAACTCAGTGAGACTACATCAGATTCCAACTACTACATTCCACTGTTTCAAGTAGAGAAGCAATCACTTGAGCAATACCAACCATATTTTTTCCCTCAGCACTCATTTCCCAACCCCTAAAAACCTATATGGAGGGATGATCCCTACGTACTAAAGCTTCAAAAACGTAAGAAACCTAATACCACGGCTGATACTGTAAGGTCATGTTTTGAAGATCTATTTCTGTTGAAAGGAGCCAAGGATAAGAAGCATCGCATCTCTTCAGACCCTGGTAGCCATGTTTTCCAATGTCTTTCTTCTTTTTTCACTTTATCGTTTGTAGTCTTAACAAGAAGCATGGAATGAGAAAATGGAATGCCATGTCCCGTTTTTGCTATTTTCAGTGTACATATAACCAGACACATTGAATGTTCTATTTCTTTGATCTTCCAATCATGACATGCGAGCAGATTTTTTTAAGGGCTAAAAAATCAATAATCCACAACTTTTGTAACTTTAAGGTTCCAAAAATCATATTTTTTTTCCATAAAACATGGTCAATGTAATACCTTAAAAGTTTATCCCTAAAATTTCAAAAAAAAATTATTAATTATTTTTTAAAACAACGAAAACAACCTTTTTTTATTAAACATTTTAGGTGAGTTACTGTACAATCAATTATCATAACTGAATAAATGTAAATATTAAGACTTAATTCATTTTTAATAATTTAAAATACATATAAGAGTATTTTGATAACAATAATTATTTTTTTAAAACTATCTCCGAAGAAGTAAAAGACGGGCTCTGGATGCCGCATAAGCATTTCACATCATAATTGACCTGAAATTCTATAAAATAGGTCAGATTCGTGAAAGCTTGGTATGATATAACATACTTACATAAATGCACGATATCAGAACACATTCAAATACAACCTCATATATCAATCATGAAATGCATATCTTAACAGACAATAACATAAAATATTGCTAACAATTAAAATAGCAGGTCAGTTTTATGCACACCTATTCATGCTAAGATTTGTATCAATAAAATAAATTATGCACATGCATGAACATTTAAAAAATGTATGTACTTACCATTTCAGTACTGAGAGTCTTTCATGCATCTTATCTTTACTTATTATTTTCTTACTTAAATGATGCATGTCATATTCTATCTATATGCAATTCATATTCTTGTTTAAATTGCCAATATCTTTCTGTGGGTACAACACACTCTCTCAAATAGAAGTACGGCTAAGGTTTGTATTTTTAAACAATTGTGTCTTATTAACCTGCATGATGTCCCCAACTGTGATTATTTCGAAGAGGAAATTATAATTTTAGAGAGCTCCAAACCTCCTGCAACCGGATATATCAGATTTTTCTCATGAATCTTACGTACCACACTGTGGACAAATCGTGAAAGTTCTCCCCGATTATGGGTCCTGTGGATGGGGGACAAAAGCAACCTTTCGTGCTAAGCCAATATTTCACAGAACTGTTAATGTCGTGCTTACTCTCTCAATAAGCCACAAGAGAATTAATTTTATTTTAATTTTTTAATTAACTCTCTTGTTAATCGTGCCAATAAAAACATGCAACCAAATTCAGAGTTCATATCCAACAATATTCATAACACTTTATGTATGCTTTTGATTAGTCTCTACCATAAAATCAATACAATAATATAATCATTATACATTTACATAGTCAAAGTAAGCTAATCATTGATATTTATGCATGCCCAATTCAATCAATATTGAAATGTATTCAGTTAACATGCATATCAGTACAATATTCTATTTAAGCATAAATAAGCATGCCGTACAAAGTAAAATACAACCCGACATCAACGCATGTCATACTGTGCAGTTCGGATCCCTGTTAACCCGATTTTAGAAAACCTACCAAAAATCAAAAGAATCGAATTTAACTCTCAACATTTTACTAGGATTGCTCCATCATCTTAAGAACACAATCCAATAAATAAAATTGTAAAATTCATCGTAATAAAATAAAATAAAAATCTATGATTGAACCCTGTTCACGAAAAATATTAGACAGATCTTGTCAACTATATAAATTTATTTCGATTTGAGGAATTTCTCAAGATTTACAGAATTTTTTTTTGACAAAATCCTTTTTAAAAATCTTATTATACATGTTACCTTTCACCAAGATTTTTCAGAATTTATTTTGATCAGTTTTGATTGGGGTTTTAGAGCTTCAAAGTCTTTGGTCGAAACAGTTATGCTGAGAGGGTAGAAAACCTGTGCTCTATTGTAATGGACGTTTCGGCCTCAAAGCTGAAGCAAATAAAACAAAACAAGATTTGAAATTCTGGATGTGTAGAACACTCCAATATTTTTTTTTAATTTATTGACTTCATTTTTATAGAGATATTGATTTTTTTTCTAAAACTAGTAAAAAAAAATGAGGATAAAATAACCAAGATTCAAACTCATGTAAGATTTATTAAGAACAAAAATCATGGTAAAACTCATACAATCATGATTTTTAGATGCTCTAAATACATTTACCACATCATACAACACATCTCTTATCACATTTATGCTAATTTTGCTAAAACCTTAACATCCATAATCTAAAAATTAAAAACTTTCATAGAATATCTTAAATACAGTTTTATCTATGCAAGAATCACAAGAAATATAAAAATAATATGGAATCATGATTTATTTATGCAATAACATGTTTAATCATGCTACACATGTACTTAGGGGTGGCAATTTCTGACACGACCCGCCAACCCGCCTCTTAGGCGGGTTCGGGTTGTGCTTAAGCCAACCCGTTTAATAAACGGGTCGACCCGCGTAACCTGTTTATTAAACAGGTCGGGTTCGGGTTGGGGGTATGCCAACCCGCCAACCCGGCTGACCCGTTTAATAAACGGGTTAGGCGGGTGGGTCAACCCGCCAACCCGACCTGCCAACCCGCCAACCCGACCTGTCAACCCGCCAACCCAACCCGACCCGTCAACCCGACCTGTCAACCTGACCCGCGAACCTGAGAACCCGTTTACCCGACCCAACCCATTTATTAAATGGGTTGGTGGGTTGTGTCGGGTTACCCGTTTATTAAACAGGTCAGGTTCGTGTTTGCCACAGCCGACCCGTTTAATAAACGGGTCAGGTTCGGATTGAGGTATGCTGACCCGTCAACCCGACACGATTGCCACCCCTACATGTACTAATCTCCCATATATGATCAAATTAACTTTCTTTATCATAAAACATTAAAACCCTAAAACATTTTTGACAAAACTTTTTTCAAAACGATTTTCGCATATTTTTAACCAAGATCTTTGCAAGTCATATTTACATCAAAATCTATTAAAAAATACTCAAAAACATACTTTTACATTCATTATACATGCTGAACAATTCAATAAAATATAGATATAACTATCCACACAATTTTTGCTTTTTAGGGTTTCAAAATTACTCTTTTTTAAATTATTTTCTCAAAACCGATCTTCTAAAACATCGTTTTGAGTTTTCAAAAATCTTTTTTATATAGATCTAATAGCCATAGTCGTTCTAGGCATAAATTATATGTAAATTCAAGTCCTGGATAAAAAAAGAGGGTATGCTAATGCATCTCAAAATCGAACATCATAAAAGTAGATATTCTCTATCAAAAACATATTTTTCGCAATAATACCGTCACTTTTTTCTCCACTCACACTTTACTTTGAGCTGGTTTAGACCTTCACCAAAGCAGTTGCAGATCTCTAATGGAAGTCAGGACTAACTTTAGAGTTAGGAGAAAGAAGATGTGAGAAAGAAGGAAGAGATGCACTTAAATAGGAAGAGAGAGAATCATGAGGACCTCTATTTATAGATAAAATTAGGCAAAAGTCTCATATCTAATATAAGAGGTTAATATTTATTAATCTCCTTTATTAATAAAATAAGAAAATAAATTATGGGTCTTAATTTATTAAATATCGAAATTGATTAAGCTAGTGAAGAAATGTGAAGACTTTTTACTCTGACTTGATAACCAGTGACATGGTAACCTTCTGAGAGGCTTATAGACTCAAAGACTCAATAAAATTCAATGTTTAAATAATCGATTCGATAGCTCTCAAAACGTAGATCATTGTGATGGTATTAAATTTAATCGTACGCACACGGATCAATATGAAAATTTAGTAGACAATGAAAAATGTTGATATTCGATATACAATTAGGTATGAACTTCGATCGATGATAAAACACTCAAATAAACACCAATTTGAGTGTGTAGATAGTCAATTTTGATGCCCTCGAAACGAGAAACGTCAAAGTCAACTCCAATTTAATAGGTGAGTCACTGATCAACTAAATTTTTTATTGAAACAATAATGACGTTATTCGAAGTGTAGCGTCCGACCCTATCTAATCCAATGAGATGTGATCTAAAATATCCTGAATTATATTCAATCCAATCCATTCCTAAATTGATCGAAATGTCATGAATTATATCCAACCTAATCAAGATGCATTCAAAATATAGTCCTATCAATTTTAAAAAAACCAAATTTTGAACTTTATCTAAGTTGAAAAACCCAAAATAACGGTCGGTCAATTTTAAAAATTATATTTTTTTGAACCAACTTATAAAAGAAATCACCAAAACTGATCTCATACAAGATCTACGGCTCATAACGAACATAACTAGAGTCTTAGTTTAATTTAGACTCTCAAATTTTGCTTGAATTTAATTTGATTTTAACTCAAATAAGATGAGAGAATCGTTTACGGTGGTTTGGACATATTCGGCGAAGGCCTAATGATGCTCCAGTTAGAAGGATGGAGAAATGAGAAAATATATTAGTTAAAAGAGGTCGGGGTAGGCCTAGAAAGACATGGATGGAGGTGATAGGAAAGGATATGAATGCTTTAAACCTCACCGAGGACATGGCATTTGATAGAAATGATTGGAGGAGAAGGATTCACGTGGAAGACCCAGAATGATTTTCTTTTTTGGTTCATATCGCCGACCCCAATTGTTTTGGGATGAAGGCGTTGTTGTTGTTGTTGTTTGTTGTTGTTTAACTCAAATTTAACTTAAATTTCGCTCAAATTCAAAAGTTCAAACAAAATTTTTGTCAATTCCTAGCAAATGACCATTTCAAACACATCTACCGGATCATATTTAAAAAAAAGTGCCAAACATGCTAAAGAACATGTGCACTTCATACTTATACGATGGTTTATACCTACCAATTTCTATATATGCACGTGTGTGTCAGGTTTAAATGGCTTGTTAATTGCCAATATTATCCAGTTACATGGTGTTACATCAGAATGTATTCGTCCAATTTTTTCCCAGATGAGAGAACTTATATTTTGAGTCAATCTGTTTTTTCAGTTCATTACCCAAAGCCAACTTAATGTGTCACGACCGTTGATGCTGCCACTACTAGCTTGCCTAACAAGAAAACATATTTGACGGTGGCAATGCACACAAAAACTTCCTAACACAAACATTAGGAGACAATAAAACAATCAATCAATGTCAATTCATAACAAAAAAAGCTTGACGGTTAATGGGAATTTCATTGAGCAGCTCCAGTGGATCCTGTATTGGTGATACACAAGAGAGATCATACAGACCAACAATCTGGGAAGCCTTCCAACGCAAAGCCCTCAATGACAACCAAGTTTAACATAAATCAAATGTTTCAATGAATTTTTATGATAACAATGAAGCACAAGCTGGACGGTGACCAACTGAAGCAGCAAGAAGGTTTAACCCTTTCTCCAATTGATAACACATGTTGTAAGTGGCTAAGTGCAGTAACACAAGAAAGAAAAGAAAATCATTGCTCATTGATATGAATTCATATTTGTAAGAATTGTGAACTCGATTTACAGGATTGCAGGAGAAACAGCCAATATAATAAGATTAAACGAGGACCTGATAAGAATCAGAACTACGGTTTTGACTATCAGGAGCTGCATGTTGCAACTTATTTGACAGAACAAGAAAAGAACCCCAGCATGTGAAAAATCCCCCAAAAATATACCTGCCCATGCCTCCAACAATGCACCAACGTAATCTCTGCACTGCAAGATTGATTAAGAAGGGGTGGGAGAAGCTGAAATCATCAAATGCCATGACTTATGATTAGAGACTCCAGTTGTGTGCTCTTCGACGCACCATCAGTGGAGATCAAATAAAATTGGGAAAAAATATTGCTGTCTGTTTTAGCCAACTCGATAAGGCTCCCAACCATAATCTGGCTCCTTCCTCTTCACAGAAGACGCTGCCACAGAAATTTGTTGAAAGGGCTTGGGGTGATCTTCCATAGAAGAGCTGGTTCCATGCAAGAATAGGTTTTTGATGCTAGGGCCCTCTCTTGAATTTGTCTCCAAGGATATTGATCCTGCAGCATTCAGGTCAAGATTTGGCATTGATGGACCAGCATCATTAGTGCCAGGTCCACCAGTGATACCCATGAGAAAAGGTCTGGGAAGAGTAGCAAGTGTCCCTGGGCCAAGCATCTGGGGGATGATGGTGCTTCCACGAGGATCCACCATGTAAGGAACTGCACTTGATATGTAAATGGAAGAATTAGATGGCATTGTAAGGCCTAGACCCATCCCGTTGTAGGGGAAAGGAGGCTGAATTGCATAAGCCAGAGTGGGCTGTAGAGGAACAATCCTGCCTATCTGTCCGATATAGGGAAACACACCAGCCCCAGCTACTAAGAATGGCTGTGTAGGGTTCACAACCTCCTTTTGATGCTCAGAGGCAGAGTGTTGAAGTAACGAACCCAAATCAGACCAGTTTGGCGCTAGCACATGATCAGCCTCTGGGTATATCCTCGATCCCATTATTGAGACAATAGGAACATCAATTCTTGATAGCTTTGAAGGTTTATTGGAGTGTGATGGATGAAAATCATAAGGGTGACTGGAAGGTGGTTTGTCATTAAGATCAAAGTCCCTTGCTGGAGCCCTTGAAGAAGATGGCACATATGCATTGAACCCCTCATTTCGTTGGTGTTGCTGTCTACAGTCTGCCTGTTGATTTGATAAAACAACTCCGCAATTTTCATCATTTTCACCAGCGCGATTGAGATCCAGATTAAGCTTTTCAACCCGTTTTGAGCTGACTTCCACAGTTGAGTTGCCAGAAGGTAGAGTTGATGACACAGGGACATGTTTGTCCACAAAGATATCTGTTGCTGCAACATCACCTCCATCAGTTACATTGAGGTCGATGCCCCTCTGTTTCAGAATATGGTTATTCTCTTCAGTGGAGCATGCCTTGTCTTTGTCTGGAGTCCTTCGAGACAATGCTGGATAGAATGCACTAGTTGCTGCAGTTCCTTTCCATCCTAACTCCCCCACAAAGTGCAAGTGAGTCACGGGCAAATCAACAGGTCCCCTATATGCTGCTACCACTCGAATTGGTACTGACAAGTTTTTGAAATTGAATGAAGATACAGCAGTTGCACCCAGAGACTGTTCAGGGCAATCAGCTTCTTCCATCTGAATATCCTCATTCAGATTGAAACTAAAATGAGTCCTTTCATTGACACTTGATTCCTGAGGCACTGTTGTTAGTTGAGAGGACTCCTGATCATGAGATTTATCCTCATTTTCAAGTACGGTAATGATCTCTTTTGGCATATCTGCTCCTTCTGAACATGACTGTTCATTTTCTGCCAACATTTCCTGGTCCACCTCCTTCGATGAATGATACCTTTCTAAATTGTGCTGCTCATTGCATGATTCATTTTTCTCAACCTCTTCTGATCTTTTCTGGAGTTCACAAGAATCAGCAGTACTAGGATTTATTGTTTCACTGTCCATGTCCCTTTTGGAGCCAGAGCTGCATGAAACCTCTCTGTAAATTCCCATCTCTTCCTCCACTTCTTTTGCAACCTGCCTAGCCACCTCGAGTGCATCAACTACTCCATATACAAGGTCCATTTCTAAATTCTTTCCATTCCTCTCTATCATATTTTCTCTTTCTAGTGTCAAATTTGAAGAATGGTTCTGTTCTTCCAGAACTGATATCCTTTCAACTGCTTTCGTCTTCATATCAGATTTAACTAGGAAATCTTCCTTTACATCCTCTGTTCTAAAGGTGTCTGGCTCCTTAGATGATATGCCAAACTCATGCATGTCGTGAATGGTGTAAACATTGTTGTCAGTCCCCTCACAGAACAAGGACACATCTTTATGCTTCTCAGGCTTCTGCTGCATTATCTTTTTCCAATAATCTGACGAATTCTCACATAATAACACAGATTGTGACTCATTAGGCTTCTGATCTGGGCTACTGTGAGTCCTGCATAAGATGGGTCTACTCTCTTTGCCTTCTGTATCTGCATCACATGGCTCAGGTTCAGCTGAAGTGTGGATAACATCTGGAGACACTGATGAGATAAGATTCCTCAACACAGGTGATGAGGGCTCAATTTGTTTCTTCTGTGATGATTCCAGAGGCACAACCAAAGGCTTATCTTCAACATGGCTCTTCCCTGTATCTGACTGATTTTCACCAACCATCTTGCTTCTTTCTCCATCTTCAGAAACCTTACCATGGTCCAGATCTGTTACATTTATCAAATATCTGTACTCAGGAGCTATCTCTTCCAAAGATTTTTGTTGTATATTGGAAGTAACAGAGCTTTCTACTAAAGTATCATTTTCACCAAGTCCGCATGTATCTACACTGGCTGGACAATCAGTTGCATATTGCCTGCTTTTAGTTTTCAATAGATTTCCATGAGTGGTGCATTTCTTTTCACCATCCACCACACTGACATCAACAGGAACAACATTAGAGATGGAATCCTGGGCACTTTGAGCATTGCATTCCCCCTCAATGGAATTCTCAAGAGGGGTATCTTTAGTTGTTAAAGTGTCAAGCTTTTGGCATTTTGAATGCTCAATATTCTCAGAGGAATTTGAATCTTTCAAAAATCTGTCATCACATCCTTGAAGAATTATAATTCTGTCTCTCTCCTTCATGTCTGTATCCATATCTATGACCTTTCCCCAACCAGAAGTCAAGTTTTTTGCTCGGCCCTGAATCTCAAAATTTTCATGTGAAAGGAAACATGAAACAGTGTTCCCAATTCCACATGATTCCAACCCTCTTTGATCAAGGGGAAGCTTCTTGAGTGCATCTAAAACTATAATTATTAGTTCTTCCATTGGCATATCGATGTCACTGACTTCACCCTTCTGAGCTTCTTGGAGCCAACTGTCCAATGATTTCACACCACCTAATTGAATAAAATATCTCAGGCAATCACTGTTCTGTGTAATAGATAAGGTGTTTGCAACAGTGGACCAATGCCGACGTAAATCTGCCTCATTACCTTGAACTTTATCCTGATCCATCAAAGAAACCAACTGTTCAACCTTAGAAGGGCTTATAAGCCCTTCCTCCAAGTCCATTGATGTAAAGAAGCCTTCCAGTGTCATGTTTTATTCACTGTCAAGAATACTGATAATGATATAAAAACTTAAGTTACATTTTGTGAATTAGAGATCCTCCCATCCAGACCATCAGTTTACTCCTTACAAACATGGAGCCAAAACTACAGTAAACATGAGAACCCACTTCAGCTTCTGATTCTGCAAAATTATTACTAGCAAGGATTAGTTTGAAGGGAGAGCATAAAATTTATTCAAGGTATGACACCAAGGAGAGCTTGAACTTTCAGTTTGATTGCATGCTCAAGAAAAAAATAAATTTTTTGGCAAACAGAAATTGAAAAAAGACAAAAGGTTCCTGCAAAAGTCAAAAGCTACTTGTGTCTTCTTTGCCGTATATTCAACCCAATAAATGTTGGTATGGTATCCCAAGGAGAAAAGTACAACTAGTCATTCATTAAATGTCCAAAATGCAGCAAAAGAAAAAAGCCTGTCCAGTTTAATCAACTATAACATACACCAGGAGAATTGATCATTTATTTGCATATAATGTCTTTAAGTTTCAAACATTTTCATCATTTCATTCTTGAAACTATCATGTGTGTCGGGAGAACTATTGTTTAGCACATATTTTGAAGATAACAAACCTCATTTGCTGCATCCATTTTTTGTGTTTCCAACAGTTCATGTGTTTGTTTTGTGTGGATTCAGAAAAAGAGTCAATTTTTTGGGGAAAATAATGTAAATTTCACAAACAGGTATATCAACAACCAACTCCAGGTTGTTGATTCACAGAATACAGGTGGCCGTAGTTGATAAGAACAATCATTACAATACGAGGGACACATACAGCGAGATTCTGAAAATAATCAGATGCCACAACAACCAAAAGAATCAAATCAAATCAAATCAATCACCAATCCTTCAGATTTAACCAGAAACTCACAACTTGCAAGAATTTCCAACTGTATTTATATTGCCTACATTGTTATGTGGAATCACTTCTCCTATGTGTTTAATCAGCAAATTACAATGATGACAAAGTAGTGTACCTGTATTTGTTTTACCAGCTTTACCTAAATGGTTCTTCCAAGAACTGAGCTGGATTGAGAAGCCAAACATCACAAAATTTTTGGCAGGAACCTTTTCCCTTACCATTCTCAGAATAACATTGATTTCGTAATGATACAGTAGACACCATTTGCTCAAATAAATTGCCAACATTTACACTAAAGGACATAGAAAAAGGTGTTTAATTCTATAGGCTGAGATTTTCTCGTCGCTTGCTTGGAAGGAATAGGTTCTGAACAACAGTGAAAGGCCTGGATCAACAGGTCCATTTCATTTCTGCTATCTCATTTTGTTTTAGTAAGACTGCTATCTCATATATAACTTTAATGGTATCGCATGGAGGTTTACTTTGCCATCGGTTGGTAGAGCTTGAGAAAGGCAATCCACTTTCACCCCCTATCTTTGATACTGCTAGTGAAAGATTTCTTTGATGGTAAAGAAAGCAGTATCTATGGGTTTCCTAAACATTATGCCCCTACTGGGCATTCTCCCCGTAACTCACAATTTGCAGATGCTATATTGGTGCTTAGTGAAGCTTCTCACACTTGGATATGGCAATACTGGCTGCTAAGGAAATTTTTTACAGCAGTTTCAAGACTAGAGATCAATGAGAAGAAATATGGTCTTTTAGACTTTAATCCAAAAAGAATAAACTAGTTTGACTAATAAGAGTCTTCCCTTTAAATATCCAGACATGTCTCTCATTAAAGACTATACAAAAATTCACATAGGACAAAAATCAAATAAGTTACAAAGCTTTGCACTATACATTATCTTTCTTGCTGGTATGATCACCCTATAAACATGTTGAAAACATTGTCTTTATGGACCATGTTAAAGATGCAGAAGTCCTCAAGTCTCATTGTTCTCATGGAAATAGCAGCTAGGAAAGTGGCACTACTATTAAAAAGTGTGGTATTTCATTCCAACGTTAAGATCCACCAAGTGACCTTGGAACCACCACCTTATCTTCTTCACCCGCCTTATGCTCCAAGGTTTAAACCAAACACCCAAAAGTAGATTAAGTGGAGCCCAAAGAAAATGAAGCCTATAGTGTGAAAAGGTTCTTGCCAGATGATATGAAGCCTATAATGTGGATGAAACCCTATGGAGGTGGTCATTTCATGCCCTTTTCTATGAAAGAGGGTGTTCTTGCCAGATCCTATAGTGTGGGTGAAACCCTAAGGAGGTGTTTGTTTCATGCCCTTTCTTATGAAAGACAACCTATGTAGGCTGTCTTTCATAAGAAAGAGAGCTGCTTCCCCAAGAGGGTGAAATAAACATTACCATGAGACGTATGTTGGAGGGTCCATATGATAAATACAAAATAGCATCTTTCCTATAAAAATGGGTTCACACCTCCCCCATGAGGAAGCACTTTCCCTCCTAAGTGTCCCTTTCAAGGGAAAATGGCTTCCCTTGAGTGGGGGTATAACAAGCGCCCCCTAAAGAAAATAAATTCTTTGGAAATTGTTCATACTCAAGCAATAAAAACTCAAATTTATTCCAACAAAAGTTTCTACATGGATTTTATATCTTATTTCAGAAATTTCATTTCTCAAACCCTTTTTCATTAGAAAAAGGGAAAGTATTGCTGCATCTACTACAGTATTGCAATCCCAAAGTATTCTGGATGTACTCCAATCCCTCAACGTCACTTCATGAAACTGCTCACACGAAATTTCACAATGTCACTACAGCATGCCTGATCTTCTATGCAATATGCATTCTGATAACATGGGCATCCTACAACCTTTCCCACCATCTTATGCCAAGTAAATAACACCCAGGAACAAGATAAGAGCTGTGAACCTAGATCATGAATATATTCATAGAAATATCAGGAACTTGATTCCTGTAGATGAGAGTAAAAAAGTTAATAAAATGAGAAGCCGGTTGCAATTTTGCAGTCAAATTTTCTTGGGTATTCCAAAGCTACACTTCCATAGTGCTAACAATGAGATCCTACAAAAGTGATGGACAGTGGTTTTATTATATAAGGTTTTATACCTTGGGAGGTTCTAAGCTAAATGAACTTATCCACGGCTTATAGACTATGTCACACGGACTCGGCTCCAAGGTCGCCGCACCCGCGTCGACACGCACCGACACGGGTGCGGCTCGGACTCGGTCAACCCGACCCTGGGTGTGGTCAACGCACCCAGGGTCATTTTGGTCCATTTTTTGGAATTTTTTTTTTTTGAATTTTTTTTTTTAAATTTTCTGGGCTACAGCTGTAAGGAAAAAAACCCATCACAACTAAAAAACCTGTACACTTTCATGTTTTAAGTACAGAATGGGCACAACTCAAGTTTTTGTGGTTTTTTCCTGTATGAAGAAAGTGAATTATTACAGTGTATGAAGAAAGTGCCCAAAAGTGAATTATTCCTGTATGAAGAAAGTGTACAGAATGCCTTCACAACTCATCACCTGTCCCCTAATGGGCACAACTTTGACCGAGTCTTATATATATATATATATATATATATATATATATATATATATATATATATATATATATATATATATATATATTTTAATATATATATATATAGCCGAGTCCCCGTGTCCAAATTTTTTGAAATTGCGCCGCACCCGCACCCATGTGACATAGCTTATAGATCAATGGACCAATCATAGGAATGTATAATAAGTAGCTAATTGAGTAACCTAATAACAAACAGAAATGGCATCTGGAATTGCAGATATCTGACAAGTAGATACGTGCATGACCACAATTTATACTGAAAAAACATGTAAGGAACTTAAGCATATTGTATTTAGCTCCAAGAATAGCTGATCAAAACCTACAGGTTTAAAGAAGTAGCCTCTCACAGCGAATTAGGGCTTGTGTCCACTCTAAATTAGGCCAGCCAACTGGCTAGCAATTAGAGGTAAGGTAGAATGGTCATCCACAGTTCAGGGAGAGAAATATCTTGGGTTCAAAACCGTTATGCTAAGCTTGTAAGGGCTTCAATGATTCGTTTGAAGCCCAGCATCTGGTAAACCAAAGATTTCTGCAACTCATCATCCCTTAGCCAAGTACAATGTTTATCTGTTTACAGAATTTGTTCTTTCCATTATTTTTTTTGGGAGGGTGGGGCATGGAAGGCCTGCTTTCATGCAAAGAAGACAGTGTGGCCATAATAAATAACCCACCAAGGAGAAAATAATAAACAAAAGAAGTTTACAAATCAGTGATAGCCACTAGAGTGCTGATTCTACTAGTGCCTATCCAAACCAGGTCTTCATACAGCCATATCTCCTTAGCGTATGGTATAATCATTTTAGATCATCCCATTACTAAAATGAACGGTACAACTCTTTTCAGATTCCTCTTATTTACTCTCGTTCTAAATATACCACCATTTATGAAGCAACCACCATTTCCATACAGAAAGCCATTTGTGCCCTCTCATATTTATCGGAAAAGCTCTGCCTAAATGAAGAAATCAGTTGCGAGCCCTCAGTCCAACCATGCCAAGGAGTAGAATCTACTAAAAAAGGGCATATCCAGAATAAATAGAGAGAAGTTTCTTCTTCAGCTGCACATGCAACACATCAATGTGCCATGATAAAACAGTTCTTCAGCAAATTCAGTTGAGTAGCAACACTATCCAAAAGAAATCAGCCAGGCAAATAAAGAAGTTATTACATTCGAATCAGGCCCCATATATTATTTAGGAGAAGATTAAAATAGTGGGTCAAGCAATGACATGGAGCAGGGTTCCACTATGGAATTCTGGAGGGATACAGCCTTTTGAGAACCAATATAAATGCAGATACACCGATATACATAATAAAAGTAGACCTTCTTAGCTTTTTCCATAGGAGCCTTACGAATAAAACAGTACAATAAATACCTGAAATGGGTGTCAAGATGAGATCAAAGTATTATCCTAGTACAATGAATCAAAACTAATATATATCACATCCACCAATATTCTACTTCCGCGATAAATAAGAACAGATAATAAAACATGCATGGTGAAGGATTTCCACAAATGTTTCATATGTAGAATTGAACAACTGTGTTCTAATTTCTTTGTATGTTCTGTTTTCATCTTTTCCTTCCCTTGTGTGGAATCAAGAACCTCAGTGTTCCACCAGAGATCACAAATAATAACTACATGGCCGACAAAAACATTGACATTAACTACCTTAGGATACATAATAATTGAGCAATAGTTGCGATACGGGAAATCTTGTGTTTTTGTTCCAAAAAGGGAAACGCACTTAGAAAGACAAATCATTGAGGCATTATCTAGTCAAGGTTCACAGTTCCCAGTTTCTCCATTTTAGGCAACCTAACACCCAGAATATTGACGTCATCCCCGACGAACTACTGCCCGTGCTGGTGCTCGACTTAGGGCAGCCTACCAGGCATTATACTGATACTGTTTTTTAGAGCTTGAACAATCCTACACAGATAAACTACCGTCTACATCAGTGCTCCAAGGAGGAAGAAGGATCGAACTTTTTTTTTTCTTACTCGCTACATCTCACGCCTGAAAAATCGTTTCAATTGAGCTTCTAAACTTAAGATTTCCTATTAAAACAAAGCTCCAACCAAAACAGACACCAAACAAGCACAAAGACAACAAATTTTATTTACACTTCCTCAAGCGACAGAGCCCATAGCTCAATCCTCCGTAAAACAATTTTAATCCCGTCCCAAACTCGATCACAGAAACCACGAATTCGCAGACACCACAAATTCGAAACAATTGATAATCTCAGCAGGATAAACCGAAAACAACCAAATTTTCGGTGCATATACACCGAATTCACAAAACTAAGGCTTAAGTAAGGCTTCACCGCCACTAATCCTCCGATCGCTCAAATCAATGCTAGCGAAAACCGAAGTGTTTTTTCCAGACAAAGGATCCAAACACAAAAAGAACCACAAAACCACAGGACAGAAGGCTTTCATCGAAAAATCAGCCGCTCGGTCAGCTTCTAAATGATAAGGTAGGTTCAATGAAATTTCCGCGACATCGTACCGAGCATCGAGCGCAGCGCCGCTAAGCCAAACGACCCGGCTAACCAAACCGAGCGGCAGAAACAAGCTCCCAAGGCGAGCACAAAACCCTAGACGGGAAGCAAGAAAAAGCGAAGAGAACAGAGGAAAGAACGCAGAACCCGAGGGGAAAGCAAAACCCTCGAATTTGCACTCGCTGAAACAGAACCGTCACGAGAGAAAAGCATACGTATCACGTACCTCACCAAAACACTGTATCCGAACCATGGGCGCGAGCTGTTCTAATCCCCCGAAGGATTTTTTTTTTCTTTCTGAATAAAGAGAGAAGGCCCAGAGGAAGAAGAAGAGAAGGAAGCGAAAAAGGAAAAGGAAAGGACCCCAAGGGCGGGACGGATTGATGGGTATTGATTGATTTGGGAGTGTCTAAACCGACCAACCGTTCGCGAAGTCGTATAGTTCTCTCCCTCCTTGAGAGGGAGTTGGGGGAGAAAAGGACGGCACCGATGGACGGCGGTGTCTCCGGTAGGTGTCATACTGCAAAGCAGGTTATATGTTCCCCCGATGATTTCACCGAATCCCACGTCTGTGTTTGGGGCTTTGAATGAGCACTACGTATACAAGCACATAGGGCTTGTATTCCCGTGTATGTTGACATAACTTTGCATCGGACTCTGGTGTTGTTGCAAAGACTTAAGTACCCTTTATTGCTATTTTTTTCATAAAGTGATGGTTTGAGAAAATGACAAAAATGCTTTTCATTCAAAAAAGAAAAAACAAATAGTTTAAAAAAAGGACAAACATGTCTTCCATCCAGAAAGTCGAGGATGATGTTGACTCTTCAAAGTCTTCTTCTTTTTCTGTTCAAAAAAATGACACATGTTTTCTTCTTCTTTCTCCGTAAAACACTGTAAAACCCTTTCTTTCTCTAGAGAAGAAACATGTTCATCTCGTTCCGGTGACGGGTGTTCTACGAAATGTAAATCCCCCCTTCTGTAAGGGCAAAAGGCCATGAACACGTTGGGAGGAGCCCTCAGACCCCCCTTCTGTAAGGGTAAAAGCTTTGAATCAGACTCCATAACTCTTCAAGTTGAATGATGCTACCCACACTGGGAGGAGCTCTCAGACCCCCCTTTCTGTAAGGGTAAAAACTCTAAATCAGACTCCATAACTCTTCAACTCCAGGGAACGAGATGAACACCCGTCACCAATTTGTAGCATCATTGATTTGTAGGGCCTTCCAACAACTCCAGGGAACAGACTCCACAATTTTTTTGGGCCTTCCAACAATGATTTGTAGTATTATCGGGCTTTCCTACAGCAATTTGTAGCATTTGTAGTGTCTTTCGTAAATCGCGAAACGCTATAGCGATTTGTAGTGTCTTCCGCAAATCGCTATAGCGATTTGTAGTGTCTTCCGCAAATCGCTATAGCGATTTGTAGTGTCTTCCGCAAATTATGACCAACTTGTCAGAGTCATATCTTCCTAACCAGAGGTCATATTCCAAATCCGCGATTTGTAGTGTCTTCCGCAAATCGCTATAGTGATTTGTAGTGTCTTCCGCAAATTAGGACCAACTTGTCAGAGTCATATCTCCCTAACCGGAGGTCATATTCCAAATCCGTAAAAAGTGGTGTCTTTGTTATTGAGTCTAGTTTATTTCTGTAAATTTTCAGCAATTTCTATTGTCATTTCATTCCCCATTTTAACTTCAACGATACATTACAACCACAATCATCAAAAGAAAGATTGCCCAAGCTAAGAGTCACTGTTCTCGCCCTCCTCATCGACAGCAACCCAGTCGGTGCAGTCGCGCTGAGGATGGCCAGCAAAAGCTCCACCACGTCGTCTTCTTCTCCATAGCGAGGAGGTCTCAGCGGAGCCGTCGTTCCGGTGACGGGTGTTCATCTCGTTCCCTGGAGTTGAAGAGTTGTGGAGTCTGATTTAGAGTTTTTACCCTTACAGAAAGGGGGGTCTGAGAGCTCCTCCCAGTGTGGGTAGCATCATTCAACTTGAAGAGTTATGGAGTCTGATTCAGAGCTTTTACCCTTACAGAAGGGGGGTCTGAGGGTTCCTCCCAACGTGTTCATGGCCTTTTGCCCTTACAGAAGGGGGGATTTACATTTCGTAGAACACCCGTCACCAGAACGAGATGAACATGTTTCTTCTTCTTTCTCCGTAAAACACTGCAAAAGGTACTTAAGTCTTTGCAACAACACCAGAGTCCGATACAAAGTTATGTCAACATACACGGGAATACGAGCCCCATGTGCTTGTATACGTGGTGCTCATTCAAAGCCCCGAACACAGACGTGGGATTCAGTGAATCATCGGGGGCGAACATACACAACCCTCTCGTCAGACTGGGACCGTATCAATGTTATCAGTATCGGAATCAGACCTATATCGCTTGGCCAATGAGTCAACAGAATCGGACATGTATCGGGCGATTCACAGTTAAAAAATAATTAAAAAAAGATTACATGACACGTGTTAATGTTATTAAAAAATAATTTTAAGTTATTTTTACATTTATTAAAAATAACCGATTCAGATCAGTATCGTATCGATTTTCTGGTAATACGATACGTTCAGGTCGACAATACTGGGCCAGATCAGACACGTCATTATCAGGTAAGGGCCCCACGAGTCCGATTTTGACAAAGTAAGGACCATTTTGTCTCAACAAAACAGGAAAAAGTACATGGGCGTGGGGAACTGGCACGAGTGTGATTTGTGGGAAGTATCACGGCTTTGTTTGCATGGTTTAAACTGTTTCCTGTCCAGGCCGCGGTTTCGAACTCGGGGGGCGCCAGCTGGTGACGTTGACACCTGTGACCTGCCGGACGTGAGAGTGGGCCCCCACTCGAAACCTGCTGGACCCAGCTGCGAAAAATAGACGCTCTTCATTTATTCTGTCCGTAGTTTGATGACGGTTTCGTGCGCTTGTGTTTTGCCCTACTTTTGTCTCACTGTCAATTTGTCAGAGCATTTGGGTAGGCCCCACGGCACTGTATGGGGCCCTAAGTCAGTCAGTCTTTCCTTGTAAGTGGGTCTGGTCCCAAGCCAGGCGAAAGTAAGCTTGATTAACAAGCCTAGTTATGAAAAGATGAGCAAGGGTTAAAAATGTGTAGACAGGCTCTCAAGTGAAGCTTTCGGAACTTGACTCCAAGGGCAGAACTTCTGCTTTCTTTTATGGCAGGTGGAATGGAACCTTTGAATGAAGTCGAATGTAAGGGTGAAAGGCCAACCCTATCCAAATTCATCTTGATCAATAGTAGTTGTCCTTTCTTTCTTGGTTTGGGGCAGGGGGTTAAGGGCAATGTAAAAGGGATGCTTGGCTTATGGATTGGAATGCATGGAACAAATCCACTTTCGTGATTCGGGGGAACCAAGATTACTTAGATTAGAGAGGCTTACGATTGAGCGAAGTTGAGTAGCCACCACCAAACCAATAGAACAAAAGGGTTAGCTCCACAGCTGGTCGATCAATAGGTCCACGATAAAATGGCGAAGGACCGAAAAGACCTTTGAGGGTCATCTCTTCTCTCGAATCGAAGATGCTAATGGGACGAGAATCGAAGTAGGGGACCTCTCTACCACACTTGTCTCCTCAGACTATGACTATGTACGGGGTAGTACTCTTTTCAAGATAGAATATCACCACATTCACTCACAAGTGACGAATCTAACTCTCGAGGGATTGACCACTATTTGCGAGTAAGGCGAAGAACTATTGTTTATTGGAGCACCAGAGTTTGAAAGTTGTTCCTACCATGTGAGAAGACCTACGAACTTGTGGCTTAGTCGGAGGATCGACAACCAGAGATGTTTGAACGGGTGAGGCTGCATGCTATCGTGAATGTGATCATGCATAATTTTTATGCATAATTTTACACATTTTCATGCATGACTATGTATGATAAATGCTTAAAAATGCTTGTTTGAAAAGGGTTTCATCATTTTTTATCAAATCATAATTTTAGCAAATTGTGCCTCTTTAAAGTATTTTGGGGAAACTAATTAAGTTTTTAGAAAATATGTTTAGAAAGAGAAGTCTTTTAAAATATTAAAAATTTTATGGACTCTTTTTTGAAAGATTTTTTAAAAACCTAATTAGAGACTATAAATAAATTTGTTAGAGGAAGGGGAAAACGTTTTTCCCTCTTGAGATTTGCGCCCTCCCCCCTTCTCTCTCCTCTCTACCTCTTCTCTTTCCTCTTTCTCATCTCTTTCTTCTCCAATAGGCTTTCTTCCCTTTTCTTCTTTCTTCTTCTTCTTCTTTCTCTTCTTTTTTTTTTACCCTCGTCATCGCCGATTCTTAGTATCCCTATCATTGAAGAGGGTGAAGGTTCGTATGATCGCAACAAAAAAGCCACTCTTCTTCTCAACCCGTCCATC
Source organism: Nuphar pumila (assembly GCF_984573655.1). Classification (NCBI taxonomy): domain Eukaryota; kingdom Viridiplantae; phylum Streptophyta; class Magnoliopsida; order Nymphaeales; family Nymphaeaceae; genus Nuphar; species Nuphar pumila. Next base: position 81,740,179 of record NC_143262.1, read on the forward strand.
GGAGGTGAGCCATTAAGGTTTGCTTCTTCTCTACCATCTCTTTATAGATTTGCATATAAATTAGTTCTTGCTGAATTCTTAGGTTCATAAAAGCATTACATCACATTTAGAATAGAATTTATTTTCTTCTTCTTCTAAAAAAGTAGCTAATCGAATCTAGTTCATAGTGATTTTTTTAGGATTTATATCTTATTTTTATCGCATTTTATCCTATTTTATTGAAACACGCATAGCGTGCGTGACTCGTGTAGCCGATGGGAACTGAGAACGAGTGCCTACAAGTGGCTGGACTCAGCATTATTCTATTTCTTTATTGAATGGCCAACAATCAACGTGATTCGCATTGATGTTAGATCATAATATTTTTCTTTGCAGCCTGATAAATCATGCTGAATAAAAACACAGACTATGTGTTGTGTGATCAACAGTTGTTAGGCCATGATGTTGTAGTATTGTTTCAGCTTAGCTTTCTGCAATTTAGATAGTTTTCTTTCCTTTTTTTTTCTCTTTTCTTGTTGCTTTGTTTTCTTTCATCTGCAATATTCTTTTACAGCCAATAGCTAGGTTGTTGTTCTTTAACCTTATCACTTCATACTGATTAACGTTATCACAAACACGTTGTTTGTGCATGATTAATGTCAACCACTATGTAGTCCCTCATAGGTAGATGATATACGTGTTCTAGGCAATATCTTCATGTTTGATTAGTTTCCTTCCAGTCTAGGGGTGGCAAAATCTGACACTACCCACCAACCCGCTTCTTAGCCGGGTTCGGGTTTGGCTTAAATGGATTCGTGTCATAAACGAGTCGACCCGCCTAACCCGTTTATTAAATGGGTCGGGTTCATGTTAAGGGTATGCCAACCCCCCAACCCGTTTGACTCGTTTAATAAACGGGTTAGGCGGGCGGGTCAACCCGTTTACACGAACCCACAACCCGTTTACATAGGTTAGGCGGGCAGGTCACCCCATAGTCCATTCCCAAATGCCCACCGCTACCCATCACCACACACACTCTCTCTCCTACCCACCTCTGCCACCCTTCTCTGTCGGCAATGCCTCCCGCACTGGCAACCCACCCCTCCCTCTCCCTCCTCCATCGATGCTTGTCGTTGTCCCACATCAAGCAAGCTCATGCTCAGATCATCACCTCCGGCCTCATCGACGTCACCGCCACGGCCGGCCCGCTCATCGCCGCTTGCTCACCCCCCCCCTCCCCCCTCCTCCTCGCTGGACTACGCTCTAGTCGTCTTTCACTGCATCCGCAACTCTGACACCTTTGCCTAGAACACGCTCATCCGGGGCTTCGCCGAACGTGGAGACCCTCTCCGAGGGGTCACCCTCTATGCCCAATTCGTCTCCCGCGGCATCTCCCGGAACAACTACACCTTTCTCTTCATCCTCAAGGCCTGCGCACGCCCCTGCCTTATCGGAAGGCGAGCAGGTCCATGGGCATGTCGCAAAGCTCGGGTTTGTCGCTGATGTCTTCATTGCGAACGCGTTGATCCATTTCTACGGTTGCTATGGGAGATTTTGATTTGCTCAGCAAGTGTTTGATGATATGCCTCAACGAGATGTGGTTTCTTGGAACACTTTGCTTGGGGTTTATGTTTGTGACGGCCAGATCGAACCCGCAACATGCCGTGTTGTGTAATCGTATCAGGTCGACCTGACCCGTTTAATAATCAAGGATAAAAATTATGAAGATTATGATTAACAAGAGACTAAGTGACAAACAATAAAAGATAACAAATGAAATTGCAAAGTAAAACATAATATGGACAATATGTAGAATGCATAGGATGAAATGAATATGCTTATGCTAAAATGAAGTGCATATGCCTTATGCTAAAATAAAGTATATATGCATATGCTAAGATGAGATGCATATGCATATGCTAAAATGCAATGCATATGCATATATGAGATGCACATACATAGGCTAAGATGTAATGTATATGCATATGCCTAAATGCAATGCATATATATAGATAAAACACATATGCATGGGCTACAATGCAAGGCATATGCTAAGATGACATGCATCTGTCTACATGAAATGCAATGCATATACCTATACTAAAAATACCAGGCATATGCTAAGATGAAATATACAAGCATATGCTAAATACAGAAGATGAAATATGTATGCTACAGTAAGATGCAATGCAAAATAATACAGTGTATGGAGATGATGCAGTGCATGAAGTGTTGTGAAAATGATGAAATGATGCAGGGAATGAATATGCATCAAATGAAGTTGCTAAAGTAAATGAGATTACAACAGGAAATGAGGATGTCGTGAATGCCTAGAATGAATCTACGACAAGAAATGAGGATGTTGTGAATGCATAGAATGAAGCTACAGCAGAAAATGAGGATGTTGTGAATGCATAGAATGAAGCCACAGCAGGAAATGAGGATGTTGTGAATGCATAAAATGAAGCTACAATAGGAAATGAGGATGTTGTGAATGCATAGAATGAAGCTACAACAGGAAATAAGGATGTTGTGAATGCATAAAATGAAGCTACAATAGGAAATGAGGATGTTGTGAATGCATAGAATGAAGCTACAACAGGAAATGAGGATGTTGTGAATGCATAGAATGAAGCTACAACAGAAAATGAGGATATAAATTAAAATTTAGGCATGCAAATGAAGAAAACAAAAAATGAAATGCACATGCCGATGGACTATTCAGTGTGGATGTAGAGGAGATGAAGATGCAATGAACAACCGGATGCAATGCAAAATGATGTAATGAAGTTGATGCTAATAAAGTTGCTGTAATTGAAATGAAATGTTGTGAATGAAGATGCTAGAAGTGAAGATGAAATGATGTGGATGAAGATGTTGTGATCATGTGAATGAATGAATGCTCGACTGGATGCTATATTTACAGATAATCAGAAGATGCAAATGATCAAATTATGCAGAGTTTGCAGCATTTCAAAGTAAACTCAATTCCCTAATGGGATGGATCCAATAATAGAGTTTCACAGCAAACTCGAATTGCCAACTTCACAGCGGATTGGATCTGTTACTGCTGATGGAATCACAATGGATAATTTTAATGTGCCGATGAGGCTGTGGGACATATGTTGTGGCAATGCAGAGGATGGATTTATGAAGCGGAGTGCGAAGGATGCAATTAGACGTAGAGCATCAATTGCTTCAATACTTAATGAAATAAAAAAGATACAGAAAATGCTAATCAGAATCTGCCATGGATGGTGCAGTCATTTGTTAGCTTGTGGAGGGCACATTAGCAGTAGAAAGACAGCTGTAAAGGTTTTACAGTTTGGATTTTTTTGACCCACACTCCACAGAGACGCTCATGAGTTTTTTAGGAAGTGTCTCATATGCCAGCAGACAGAGAACATGTCCAAGAGGGACATGATGCCCTTGCTCCCGATTTTAGTAGTAGAGATTTTTGATATTTGGGGCATAGGTTTCATGGGTCTGTTCCCACCATCATTTGGAAATTTGTATATCTTAGTGGCGGTGGACTATGTGTCCAAATGGGTCAAGGCAGTGGCAACCAAAGCCAATGATCATAGAGTCGTGCTTAAGTTCATTAAGCACAATATCTTTAGTCGCTTTGGTGTTCCACGTGCGATGATTAGCGATGGTGGCAAGCATTTTAGGAACGTACAGGTAGCTTCTCTGTTGAGAAAATATTCTGTCAACCATAGATTCACCACCCCCTATCATCCCCAGACCAGTGGACAAGTTGAGGTTTCGAATACGGAGATCAAGCAGATTTTAGAGAAGACAGTCCTCTCGAACCACAAGGATTGGTCCCAGCACTTAGACGATGCTTTATGAGCATATCAGACTGCTTTTAAGACCCCTATTGGCATGTCGTCATACCGTCTAGTATTTGGGAAAGCATGCCACCTCCCTGTCGAGTTGGAAAATAGGGCTTATTGGGCAATTAAAAAGTTTAACTTTGATATGACCCAGGCTGACAGAGAGCGCTCTTTACAGCTCACTGAGCTAGAAGAGCTCAGGAATGATGCGTATGAGAATGCCAAACTTTATAAAGCTCACACTAAGGCTTTTCATGATAAGCACATTGTCAGAAAAGTGTTTGAGCTTGGGCAGAAGGTGTGGCTATTTAATTCTTCTCTGCAACTATTCCTAGGAAAATTGAGGTCACGATGGGATGGACCTTACATTGTGAAAGAAGTATTTTTGCATTGGGCAGTGACTTTATTTGACCCATGTACCAAAGGCACATTTAAGGTGAATGGGCAAAGACTGAAGCTCTACATTTCAGATGCCTTACAGGTTGGTGAGTGCGAGGTCTAGGATCTCGCAAAGGAATAGGGCCTGAGCAGAATGATGTACTGTATGTATATAGTAGGATTAGAATTTTCAGTTTCAACAGTTTTTATTAGTTATTTGATATTATACTTACATTTGCTAGGTGTCATGCAGGCTTCTTATCTGACGATCAGTGTTGAGTACAGGTTACCAGACACAGGACACGACTTTAGGAGCAGATAATTGGTGAGGCCAGCTAAAAACTAGTCATTTGCAAATGCTTAGTGGTGGAGCAAAATCAAGTCAATCATCAATTCTAGAGGCCCTGCGCATATATGGTTGTATCTATCCTTTCTCCTGTATTTATGTTATCTTCTTTAGTGTGCATCTATATTGCATTTTTCACATCTTTGCATGCTACTAGGGACAGTGCCATTCAAGCATGGGGGGTGGTTTTAGTAGATACACACTATTTGTTTTATCTTATCATGTTTAGATAGCTAAAACTCACAAAATTAGGCGTTTAAGAAAACTTTTTTTCAGTATATATGAATGTTTTTGACACAATCGGACATTTTAGAAATTTTTAAAAGCCGCATGAGGAAAAAAAATTCTGAACAAAGCTAAAAAGAGTGATTATTTATGTGAAGTTCAAAGAAAAGTCTGTATTTGAATATGAAAAGCTAATTTTGAATCACAAAGTATAAGTATGCACAATTGCGATAAACTACTAAGTAAATAAAAAATAGAAAGAAAAAGTTTGAGCTTAAAAGTAAAAGGGAATATGTTAGGTTGTTTGGATATATTTCACAATCTTTAGTAGTTGGGTTCAGATGCAAGTTAAAGCATTTGAACTTCATATCAAAAAGGAGAGTAAAAATCTTCGTGATCCTTAATAGCTGAGAACAAGCACGAGTTGAAGCGTTTGAGTCTCATGTCGAAAAGGTAAATGAAGGAAGTCACTTTTATGTCCTAGTCAATATCCTTGGCATATAGTAAAAAAGTATAAAAAGATATTGGCATTGCACAAGGCATAAAAGCAGACCACACGCAAGCCATAGAGTTGAAAGAAAAGAAAAGAATTGAAATATTGAAAATCCAAAAAAGAAAAACAATGAAAGCTTAATGAAAAATTCATTGCTTAGAGGTAGTATGAAAAACTGTGCAGAAAACATACAAGTGATGAAAAATAAACAATAACATGATAATACATAATTTTCTGAGAAAAAAAATCATAGATAAATGCAATTTTTAGAAAAGTGAAAGGAAAGTTTTTATCGTGGAGGCACAAAATCTCTAAATGTGCTCTGAGAATAAAAATTACATGAAATATTTGCTAAAATTAATTTCTTAAATTGCCTAACATTTTTGAGAAAGAATTTGAATTTCTGCATGACATTGATGTTTGTGGGTAGCATCGCTGCAAACCCTCACGAGACCTTGCTTGTCCACTAGGGTAATCCTAGGGTTTAAAAATGGCTTGTTGCATGAATTAAATGCAGTCATGATTCCTATGAAAGTGAGTTAGTTCAATAAAAATTTGTAATTTATTTGGCTAGTTCGTATTCTTATAGTCGGGGTAGTGTAAATTGCTAGGGACTAGCCTTCATTCTAGCATGAGGGTATTTCATGATGCATGAATTATGCATTAATATAGCACATTATGTATGCATTAAAGCATAAATTATAAGTTTAAAACCCACATTTAGATGCATTTGAACATGAATGAGCTACAATTTGAATTTTGCTCGAATCAGAGTTAAATTAAGAAAATTATTGTATTTTTAGTGCACAGGTTCGAACTTCGAGGCAAATCGAGTCAAGATCCGATTCAAATGGCCATTATGGGTCTTGGATCAGTACAAAACATATCAAAATCCAGCCCACGTCGAATCCAACCCCATTTCGGAAAATATTTGCAAAAATCCCCCTAAGAAAAGGCACCTAGCCATTCTTTTGATTTTAATCCTCTTTTCGGAAATTCCAAAAAGTGGACTTGGCTATAAATTTCAGCACCAAACCCTAGGCAATCATTTTTGCCTAGGGATTTGCACCCATTCTATCTGAGTCTCACTCCTCCATGCCTCCCTCTTCAGCCACCTCATTCCATCTTCTTCTTTCTCTTGGTTTTTCTTGGGTTTTCTTGCTTTTTCATTTTGTCACCCTTTTCTCTTCCCCATTCGTCTTCTTCTTCTTCCATTCTCTTCTCCTCCTTGCTGATTTCTGATCAACCTTAGTTGTGTTTGCAAATGTAGCATCCCATGGAAGGCACCATTCTTGGCTAGAGTGTCGTCTACTCCATCCAAGATCAACATGCTCTACCTCCCCAGTCTTCTTCTCCACCCGAGCGAATCGGTTCACAATCCGTTATTTGGTGCCCTCTCCACCATGCTACAGCGGCCAAGTGCAGTATCTTGACGCAGCAATGCAGCATCATTGAGGATGTTTAGGCGCATTTTCATTGGATTAATCTGCTCACCATCTACCCCTCCAATCATCGGTCAACCTATACATGGTTTGTCTTCTTTTCCCTTCTCTTTTAGCCAAAACTGATTCGCATGATTGCTTTATTTTTCATTGTGTGCGTGTTCTGAGTCAGTTCCAACCTTAGTGTAAGTGTGTGTGCGCTTAAACCAGCACCCTAATATCGAGTGTAGGTTGAGTCTTTTGCTATTTTGGTTGATTTGCATATTAGTATAATCGATTTCCATTTTACACCAAAACCGGCTTGACTTCTTCTAGCTGGTGGTGGTTCAATTAGTACTAGGCATTCATTTTACTTATTTTACGTAACTTAGTATAGTTCTGAGCATTTAGAAGTAGGTTAAATTTCTGTATCTATTCTGGGTTTTAATTAGATTGTTAGTCACCTATGCATTCTCGCCCAAATGCCAAAAATCAGGTAGGGTTCTTCTGCCCGATTTAGGTGTTTGTCAAGTGAGCGTGTGCACTGTCAATTTGATAGTTGTTGCACATGTTAACATAGTTTTTCTTGCTGTTGTTTAGAGTAGTTTCCTTCAGTATTAGTTGTTGGATTGATTTAATTTGCGTTTGATGTGTTTGATAGTCTCTACGCCAAAAAATCAAATAGCACTCTTCTACTCGATTTAGGCGGGTTTCAAATAGTATATAGTTGGTTGTTTGTGGTTTTAGTAATGAATCATGTCAGTTTATCTGCTGTTTGGTGAGCTAGATTAGATTAGAGTAGTGTTATTTTGTTGAATTTTGCGTGTGTGTTAGTTTAGTTCTTGTATTAGCATTGCTTTGATACATTTCAATTCTAGTCGATTTTTGTACTGCGTAGTAGATTAGATTTGTGTCGATGTTGTTAGTTTATAGGTTCCAGCATGTTTTAAGTGTTATTTAGTTAGTATTTAGTCTGATATACAACATAGTTAGGTTAAAATAATTTTCGTTTATGTTTTATAGCTTCATCGCAATAGTTCTAGCCTTACACGCCAAAACCGGCTAGAGCCTTGTATCTAGCCAGTGTTGTCAGTTTTTAGGAGGAAAATCAATATTGTAGTTTGTTGTTTTCTGTAGTTCAACAGTATAATTAGAATAGTAATTTGTATATGAGATGTTAGTGGTATAATTATCATTTTTAGGTTTAGTTTTTTTGTTATTTTATCCCTTGCGAAATCCATTTTTTTTTATAGACTTGTTACAGAATTTTCACTGAACTTGTGTCATCTATATCTGGAGTTTTTTGGAAGTATTTTTGCAATCCAAAAGTTCTGCTGAATTTCTGATTAAGGCAAGAATCCAATAAAACAAGAATCACTCCGATCGGACTCCGTTTGGGCCGTCTATTGTTCAGTTTTTGAAAGTCTATTAGGAATTAGGGTTTAGTGTTGCGCGGGGATATAACTGTTATTTCCGATTTTATGTAAGTTTTATATTTTCATTTTTAAGTGTATTAGCAGAGTCTTAGTATAAGTACAAAGTTATTTTTAGCTTAGTTTAGTTTGGTTTAATATAACTAGTCATTGTTCTTTTCTTTTTAAGCATAGTTTTGCTTAAATAGTTAATTTTAACATTAGTATAGACGTAGTTTTCTTAATTTTCTTTATGATACGTACTAACTTGGTTTTTGTGTTTTGTAGGTGATACAAAGCTGCAGGTTAGAGCATTTTGTTAAAGCTTTGAGTCACTTTGTAGTGTTGCTTTCGTACTTGATCAATTTGTTTTAATTGTATTATTGATTATAATTAAACAAGTTTAATATCAATAAAGTGCAAAAATATTAGATTTAAATTGAGTATATCCCATTCCCTGTGGATCAATCCGTACTCACCACGAAAGTGAAAAGTTGGTTTTATTACTTGATTGGCGATTTTCCAAAGTATTTTAATGAAAAATATGTTTTAAAATTTTGATTACAAAAGTCTGATCACTGCCTATTGAGATTCCACAGTCAAAATGAGAAGAGATCACTATCGATTTTATTTTAAAGAGGGTAGGATGTAAAACCTGTAAACTTTGAATATTATAAATAAATATAGAAATCATTTTTGTCTTCAAGATTAGAAATGTGTTTCTAACTTTTAAATTTTATTTTTGAGTAATTTTAGTGTTCATTCACTCATTTCTAGCTCAAAAGGACAAAATTGACATTTTTAAAATTATTTCAGATAAATTACTATTTAAAATATTAAATTTATCATTAAAACTATTTATTTTAGTGATTTATGACTCATCTAGGCATTTTCAAAGTATTTTGAACTTAACTAAATGCATTTTGGTGGTTTTAGGAAGAAATTTTATTAAAGGGTATTTTGGTCATAAACAATTTATCAAGAATATATTAATTGAATAAATTATTATTTTTGAAAGTACCAAAACCATGAACTAATTAGAATTAATATAGTTATTTTGTATAATTAAGATGTAAAAATCTACTTTGGAAAAAATGATGGATTTTAGTATGGACCTGAATTTCATATGGGTTTGGATCTAAATTAGGGCTTTATGAATTTTAGAATAAATAAAAAGGTCTTATAACTATTTTTTTAAATATTTTATTTTGAAATATGAAATAGAATACATATATATATTACATGGTATTAAATATTTTAAGGGTTTTGTATATTTTAGAAAGCGAATTAGGGTTTCTAGGCTATTTGGATCTAAAACAGATCCAAATAGAATCTGTTTGGTATTGGGGCCTAGAGGGGAGTCACGTGGGGCCCACTAGGGCACCGACCCACCTTCATTCTCTTCTTTTCATCCACATAGAGATCGACACACCCTCATCTCCCTTCTTTCTCATTTTGGGTGTTAGAAAAAAAAAACCATGTTCTTCTATCTCCCCCCTAGCCGACCTTGCCTAGGGATTTGTGTCAGCAATTCTTGATTGGGATTGAAGCCAACAAGGTAGGCAGCTGTGTGAAGGTGTATTCCTCTCCATCTTCTCATTTTGCTTATCTTCTTCTCATCATTTTTGGGATAAACCCTAGCCATTTCCCCCTAAATTAGAGTTTTCTTGGGTTTTGCACCGTTTTCATCATGGGGAACTATGTCTCAACCATTTTGTACCCTCTCACATAACTATTGGCATGATTAGGTGAGTTTTCTCTTTTCCATCATCTTTTTCTTTAAATTCATTTTGATTTTTGGTGTTTTATTCTAGTTGATTGTTTAATTAGGTTTTTTGTTGGTTTTTGTGTATTTCCCTTGCTTTGGGAATCATGTCCTAGCAGATATAGGCCATTTCCACACACATTGGCATGTAGAGGTATGTTCTCTTTGTTATTTTCATCTTATACCCTAAATTTCCTTTTGATTTGAGGTTTTTCTAGATGATTTACCATAAATAAGGTTTGCTCATTTTTGTGTGCCCAATTCCCAACCTTGGGAGTCATACCCTGAAGTTGATTCCACCTCTATCAATAGTAGAAGCATTGATTTTACCTGCCTTATCTTCTTTGATTTCCATCTTCTTCGGTTTGACTTCCCAAGGAAAATAAGTTTTCCCTTGATATTCGGTGCCTCAGGATTCATGCCACCATAATGGAAGCATCTTGGACTGTGTGTAGAACAGTGGAGATGCCCAACATAATAGCTCTATCCAAGCTTGTCATTTTGGGTATTGTTTATCTCGATTCTTGTGAAATCAATTTACCTGTTTTTTGTTTTGTATTGGTTTTTGTGTGGAAAAACATTCTGACACTTCTTCATTGTTTGTAAAGCATTATAGCATTCTCTGACAGTGGAGAAGTGCCCTAGCTGAACCATTTTGATGTCTTTTACTTGGTATTGCATGTACACACCAAGTGTTCAGTGAATTGCCAAAGAGGCAATTTGGTGCAGAGTTTGCTAAACCCTTCAGATTTTCGGGTTTCACCATATATATATTACATATTTACAAAGGTAGGATCCCTAAAATAATCTTGTTGAATGCTTAATTAAGTTTTTTGGTCACAATCTAGTGTGTTTTGTGTCATGTTAGCCTAAGCATGTAGTGTAAGTACCATGTTAGCGAATTAGGTTTTTGAGATGCCTAATTAGTGAATTATACTATTATTTAATTATTGAATGTAATTAGCATGTTTAAATTAGTTGATTTAATTATGTATAGCATGTTTATAATTCTTGAAAATTCAGTTATGCATTATGAATTGTGTTGCACACTAAGTGTTCGGTAAAATGTGTAAGTGAGCAAAGTTTCCTATTTTAAAAGCATTTTTGAATGGGATCTCAAAGTAGTTTTCAAATATGAAGCATGTGTATTTAAAACTATGTTTTAAAGAGTTTTTTTCATAATTATATCATGGTTATTGAATTTGTGTGAAAGCATCATAAAAATGCATGTGAGCGAACACAAATGTGCATAGTTAACCATGTTAACATGTATATCATTAATGCAATTTTTGCATGTACTCATGCATTATTTATGTTTGCATATTGAATGTGCTTAGAAGCACGTATAAATTTAGTTTAGAGTTTTATAGATGCTTGAGTGTATGTACCATTCATATATGCAATTTGGCATATAGGTATCACAAATATTGATACTTAATGCTATATATGGCATGTGGCTAAAAAGCCAAAGCGCATAAAAATACAATACAATATGCAAATCGAGTAAATACCCATGGTAGGTGAAATGGATGCAAAAGCATCATACAAGAGATCATGCTAAGCATGATTTGAATGTATGTAAATATAAGTATTCTTTTATTGTAGTTTAGGAGATTATGTTTAACATGAATTTAGATATCGTAATATGAAGTGCTTTTATAGGTACATGTGTGCATATGCATGATTAAATTGAATGTTGCGTAATTGATATGATTGTATGGATAAATTGAATGTTTGTGCAAATGTTTCATGTGAAGTGTGTCATGTATGCTTTGAATGTATTATGCATATGGGTTTGAATTGAATAATTTATGCATAGGGGCATGAATGGCTTATGACATGTACCATGCATCAAAACATATTTATATGAGTGATGCATATGGGCATGAACTGTTTAGTCATGCATGAGGGCATGAACTACTAAATCATACATGAGAGCATCAGAAGGTTATCTTCTGATATAATAACACTGAAATGTGACCTATGACTTAATAATAAAGATAATCATGGAGCCACGAGTCTAATTGAGACATCAATAAAGCCGAACTCCCAGAGATGGTTGGATCTATCCTAATCTCAATGAGATGGCTAGGTCTGTCTCGATCTCATGTATTCCTTGGAAAGAAAAAGATGACACAAACCTCATGGGGTATTTTGAGAGTTGGAGGACTACATGTGCCTTGTCTCTACCCCACGAAGGTTAAGGGGACAGACCTACTGAGAGGATCCACAGGGTTGGGTCAAAAACTTCGTAGAGTAAGGGAAGACATTCCCTTTTGTTTTTATCTTAGGTGGCATATGCGGGTATAAGCCGGTACAAAGACTCACAATCGCTATATTGCAGGATTGACCTCCTGTGATAAAACCAGTTACGCCATAGGTGGAAAAATAAAATACATAGAATAATAAATACTCCTATGATTGTTTCCGGGTGATTATACCCTCTTTTGTACCATATGGGTCTGAATAATCAAGAAAAATAATGCATTAGATTTATAGAATCACTACTATCATGTGTATAAATATATAGATGTAAAAATATAGAGTTGTTAATGTTTACATATGTTATTACATATGAATTTTACATGTGAATGAAAAAGACATGTATAGGGTCATGTGATTGACTTGTTGATTTCAAGTCACGAACTTGATTGTTATACATGAGGTGTATGTGTGTGTGAGACACACATTAAAGGTCAAGAAAAATGGCCTATTCCTCATTTGATTTAAATACAAAAGTGCATTAAATGCCCTTAGAACAGACCTGATGATTTGATCAATATAAGAATGCATATCATAGTCATGAGATGGACATGTGTGTGCTCTTTTTGAAAAAAAATATGAATGCTTACATTTTTCGTAGAATGGTATGCCTAATTTTCTTGAAAAGCATGTGCATATCAAGTACGCTGAAATAATGGAATAAGACTTCGAGAGAGACTCTGATGTCTTGGCTTGTTTGAAAAGCATGTGCATGTGTTTCATGCTAGACATGGTCAAATGAGATTTGACCTAATTTTATTATGTAATTATATGTGAATTGCTTAATTATTATTCATTTTTATGAATGAATGGATGTCATGGATATGAATGAATGAATAAATGCTATGTGAATAATTATTGATGTGATTTCCTTGAACCATCATTTTATAAATGATGAGAATCACACTTTGTTGTACCATTATAAACTTGATTTGTATTCTTCAAGTTTGGTTTTGGGTTTCCTACGAGTATGTGGTTAATATCCTACAATATTATAAATATCATCCTGGAGGATTAGGCGAAGGTCAAGCTGCTGCACACTCGAGGGGACTCTCTTACACAGTATGATCTCTGGAGGATCCAGACTTTCTTTACATTTTTAAGGGTCGTAAAACATTGTGCATTATTGTTCTGGATTAGTACTCTTTTAAGACTTGTAAATATTTTGGAATGAGATTTCCTTATTATTGTTGTTATTTCTTTTACGCAATAATTGTGCATATAATTACAAATCTCAAACTTTTATGTAACTCCTCAATTGTCTTAACCCTTAAATAAAATTTGCTTTCTGCATTTTTATGTGTGATAGTCCATAAAGTTATTACCTCAACCGAGTTGTGTCTAAGGCTCATTTTGTACTGTATCTGATATTGAAAGGCTAATATACGCTTGTGCTTGTGCTCAGGCAAGCCGTCCAGTATTTAGAATGGTTGAGATGTGGTCGTAGATGAAATCATTGACACATTACTCTCGAAAGTCATGTAAAACTTTGTAACAAATGAAATTTTTTTAATTTTTCTTAAAGTTTTGGGTTTTGAATTTTTTTTTAAAAAGTTAGATTTTTGAAGGATGTTATAGCACCACAGTGGATTTATACTATGTATCATTTAACAAGATTCATAGATAGACTCCAAGCACGCCACAACCAGGTAAGGAAAAGAAACAACTTGTCGAAGACCCTTTACCTTACCTCGTATTTCTCTGTGAGTCTGAAAAGCGATGTTTATATTATTTTTCTACTGATTAATAAAAACTATTGGTAAACCTTGTTTGTTCACAACAAATGATCATAACTAAAGGCTAGCAAAATTGGCCAACTAATTGTTTGGAGAGCAAGGACTTGCCGTATCATTTCCTTGAAGCTAACAAGGTATTACTTTCAAAACTTTGCATACTTACAAAACTTAAATTTTTACGTGCATAATGACCTTAAACTAGATTTATATTACAACTCTTAATTCCTTTCAACTGATGCAATGGGTACTACATTTTTTGAAAAATGGACATGAAGAAAAATAACTTCAAGCTACACAATTCCACGCAAAACACATATTTAGCAGATAAAAACCTCAAACAAATAGTACGATAACATAACTTATTCAATAATATACTGACTTTGTTGTGAATGTTTGTTATCTCGTTTTCTTACATATATCTTCTAGGTTTGTTTTTTTAACACAATTTGGGTTCGACTGTTAAAAAGATTGGATGATGCAGACCATGAAGGAAAATCCTCAACAAGAGAATGAGTAATTACTTTGCATTTATTTGTTAACTCAATTTATACATGTACATATTCTTGACTTGGTATATGATTGTTACAAGCATGATTGTGGTATATTTGTCATAATGTATATGCAATATTTGGGAAAAAATTGAAGATTGAACTTCATGCAGGTATGTATTTATATGTCATTTCTTTAGTTTTTTGGGATGTTTGCAGTGGTTAGTTGTTTGCTAATAATCGTTTTTTAGTAAGATGTCACAAATATAAGGAATCATATGCTCAACTTCTATAAGCACATGAAGAAAAAGGCTTCCAAGGGTACAAAGGATAATGAAAAGGTGAAGGTTGAGGAAACATCGGTCAGTGAGGTACCAGATGTTGATGTCTCGATAGCTAAGCTATAGAGAATTATGGGTTTATTATAAATTTGTATTATAAACTTCAAACATTAGGGATGTAAATGCACACACACATATGATATGTGAACATTGTTGTTGTTCTTTTGTTATTGTTTGTATTATATAGATTAAGTTTTTATGGTTTATACATGCACACACATGTATGCATAAATATATGTGCGAACATGAATGAATGAATGTATAAGCAGGTTTATTTTCAATAAATGAATGCCATTAAATTTATATAATATTTACTGAAATGTGGAAATCTGCATAATTTATCAACTTTTATAATTATTTCATGCAGACTTCTTCATCCTTGCAAATATTTGCTATTCTTATGCAAAAATTTACTGAAATAAGTAAGTTCGCATAAAATAACCATGACAAATATTTGTCTACTTTCACATCTATTTTATACAGAATGTCAAGTTTCATAAATATTTTATCCAGACCTGCATAAAATATTTGTGAGAGAAATACCGCATAAAATATTTGCAAAAATTGATGATTTTTCATAAATATTATATGTAGACTTCCTCCTTTTTATGTTTGTTATTTTTTCACAGTTATTTTAAGCAAACATCCTAATTTAAATAAAAATACTCATATAAATTCATTCAAATGACATTATATACAATATCAATGAGTTACAAAGTTGATCGTCCACACAAATTTATAAAACAATCATATAAAGTCACTGTGGAGGATGTTGTCAATGTCATGATCATAGCTCCTCGATGACCTTATTTGCATTATCGAGAAAGCTAGCTTGACTCCATATCATATCCTTTAGCATACAATTTTCTTCAAGTGCAAGAGCCAACTCTGCTTCCAATTCACTTAAGGTCCTTTTGTGCTTTACCCCAACTTTCTCTTGCTCTTGAAAGACCTTTTTTGCGAAGAGAGAACATGCAATCTGTTGGGCAACTACAAAATCGTCAGTGGTGGCACATACCATGGATAGCAAGTTGATAACTTCACCGTCCTTGCGCCAATCTTCAAGTTCAAAGAGGAATACTATGGGGTAATCCTTCGTTTGATCCTATGTGAAAAGTGAAAAAAAAATTCCAAATGTGTGAGGGCGACTGGGTGGTTGCTGAATAAACCCAAACTATCGGATGACTTGGCTGGCCATTTGGTGCTCAACTTCATTCATATTATGCAACCAAATATCCTTTCTCACAATGTCCTTTACCCCCACAACCACATCGGTATTTTTTTCCTCCTTCGTGCCTTCATAGAGCCTATATTTCCTTCATGGTTACGTCTACATACATACATTTATAAAAAAATATAAGACATTAACAACAATACGTATGTCTACCTTGATCAGCCTGCGAAGCGATGTAACACATTCAACACGTCTCATGTGAGGACTCACCAATCTTCGATCACATCTCTCTTTGTTTTATGACCGACTCTATATTGCGGCACATGGAATTCATGAACAAAGTCATACATCTAGGGCCTTGCAATGAATATGTGTTCCTATATTCAAACTTGCAAGGATTAATACAATGATTAACAAGAATTAGTACATGAAATATATTTATAAATCAAAATTTTAGGATTAATACATAGTATGCAAATATAGTACAATATTAAATATTATATGAATATAAATCAAAAGTTTAGGTACAATAAAGGAATAAATACCTCCAATAATACCAATATCTCTATAATAGTTTTTCTTCCACTTCTCACGCTACTCAAACTTGCATACAGGTGTGCAAGTGAGGCTGCTCCCCATGCGTATTGATTGATGCAATCCAAGTCTTACAACATTTCGATATATGATGCATGAATTGACTAGTGTTGATAAATAAGCATGGGTCAAAGAAGTAGAGTCAGAATGCTTTCACCTCTTTGTCCAACCTACTACTTCCCTTTTTTCTAATGCACGGTAGCTTCACCTTTATCCTCCTCACCTTACTGGGGTCATAGTGGCTCCTAAGCCATGCAAACTTAATCTTTTCGCCTTCGAAAGCATCATCCTTTGCTTGCAAGTAAAGATCACACAAGTGCTTGAAATCTCCCCACCATTGTCCACTCATCGGCTCCCCATGACACTTTAGTCTGGTGAATTGTGCCATGTCTTCCAACATAATGGTCATCTCAAGATTTTTGAACTGTAATGTGTCGATTGTCGAATTCTAAAATTGCACAACAACCTCTAAGAGGGGGTGACTGATGTTTCATGATTTGATCTCCAAAAATTTGTGAAAATGCATCCAATCTAGTAACTCTTTCACTTCCTCTATTAGTGTTATGAACCAATGGTGTACTTGGATCCGAAAATCAAAAATATTATTTTTAGAATCAGTCAAATTAATCATTGAATCATACACATACAAATATGTATTTTTATATGTTTCTCACGTACATGATAAACTAATCAATTGCATCCATGGATAGTAGTAACATTAAACTAATCAATGATTGAATGTATATATATATATATATATATATATATATATATATATATATATATAACAATTTAATCAATGATTGAATGTAAAATTGATAATGATTATAAAATATAAAATAAACAAAATACCTGTCTCTATTGTGACCTCTTCCTAAGAGCTTGCAATTTCTCCTCCGTGACATCAACCACGAACTCCTGAGGAGGGTCAACATTAACCTCAGTCTTAGGATGTGCATATGATCGAGCCACATGACCCTCACTCACATTCGAGGGACTATATTAACCTCAACCCCTTGGTGAGGTACCTCCTCCGCCCTCTCTATCTTCATCTCGCAACTGCCACTGTAGGTCGACGCATCTTCAGCTTCATCTATCCGGGCATTGAAGTTAGCAAAAATATCAGTGCAAGTCAATGGGTCACCCACCCCCTCAGATGTTTCCGAGATAGGAGACAAGAATGTGACCACAAACTCACCAACCTTTTCTACACATGCTACCTTAAATATGGGTCATTTTGAAATTGGTAGTTGTTGTTTTTTGTGCTTGTTGTTTGAGCACAACTTTGTATGTTTATCGATGGTGTATTTTTTATAAAAAATGTCGGACACCTATATTTTTGACTTTGGATGTGGCTCTCTCTCTAACTGCTTGTGCACATTAAGTCATGCTTGTAAATGATCAGGTAATTCTCAGTAGCCATATTATATTAAACCAATTCAAAAATTTTTACAATAACAAGACATGGAATATTGAAAAAGCATTGAAAAAAATAAACAAACTATTTGCGAGGATGAGTAAGTCCCCTAATCATACAGTGTTCCATAATCATGCTTATAATACAAGCTATACAACATATAAACAAACAAAGAATCAAAGGTAAGCAGATTGAGGACCACCGGTCAGGGAACACTATTTGATTCTGGATTTAAGTGAGAGTTTGCACTAGCCGATGAGCAGTACAATTTTATCACAATAACCCATGAATTTACAATTATAAAGGGTAAATGGGTCCTAATGAGGTTAGGTATTTGTGATTTTGGACATTGGAAGAATAACAAAAATTATAAGAGTTTTAGGGAAACATGTCAAATTAGTTGCACAGTATGATCATTTTCTCGGTAAAGGCTGTGGTTTGAAAATAGTTTTAAATGTTACTGATCCATGCTTTGTTTGCAATGAAAAATTCTACATTTTTTAATATGATATATAAAAATATATATTGCATACGAATGAGGTTAACATTTGGTTAAGTTGTCATTTTATATAAATGTGGTTTTTTATTCATTTTTTTATCATTTGCCTTTTCTCTCAAAAAAATATATTTATTTTTTATTGTTTTTCATGAAACCAACCTTATGGATGTGATCCACATGGTTGGCTAGTGGGAATAGGATCTTGAATCATCCGACTAGGACATATAGGTATGAACTGTCAAAAATCAATGTCTACAACATGTGATATTTTCTCATCTTATAAAATCATACCTTTTCATTTCAAAAGCATGATCCAAGAGCTAGTTCCTAGCATTTGGACAATGTTGAATCCATCTGAGATCCGATTGGGCTGACAAGAATTACGCTATGATTTCTAGCTCATTTACACAGTTAGGTCAAGATGACCAAATATTATCTCCCCCCCCCCCCCCCCCCCCCCCACACACACACACACACATATATATATATATATAGTGATCAACAATGGGGCTCTGCTCGCCTAGTAGGATAAGCTAGTGCATGATCACCTTGTGTTGAGACGTTGCAAGTTCAAATACCAAGGGTCATAAAATTTTAGAAATTTCAAAACCATTGATTTCTGGAGCCTTGCAAAATCGTACCTCCATATATATCAAAAAAGTTTGATCTAAGAGTTTATTCATATGTTTTCAATGATGGAGACCACATCCATATGGTTAGATTTGCCAAAAAAACATATCTAACATATAGATTTTGAAGGGGATAACAAAAGGTGTGCTATCTCCCTTCTCATATATATATATATATATATATATATATATATATATATATATATATATATATATATATATATATATATATATATATATCATGGCATGAGTTTAATGAGATCTTTTGCCTTCATTTTTTTATATATTTATTTTTCTTTGCATTTTATTTATTGAATTTATTTTCTTCCATGTTATATTTGCTGGAAATCTAATTTTGCATGTCTACATGATCAATGCACGAGCTATTTAATGATTTAGAGAAAGGGGATGATCCTACCTCTTTCTTTGTTAGGTCCTGATAGGATCTTCTTAAAATCATATTTTGAAATGTTTTTTGTTTGATCTGTACCCTTAGATGTGTTTAACATTGTTTACTCAATAGGGAGCATGTATTTGATCAAGAAATTTTGTGCTCAGATGTGTATTTTAAAGAGGTAAAAAAAAGCAATCGTTGCTATTATACTAAAATATTGTAATGATAAAATATTTTCATGTTTACATGAAATCAATTTGAAAAAAAACTTGATTCTTAGTAAATAAGCAATGATATGTAATTCTAATGATTTAAATCTTGAAAGTATGTTTTTTACATGGTCCTAACGGGACCTAACGAGGACCACCCGCCTTCTCATTTAATGAAACGTACAGCTGCTTAAGTGTCTGGCACTGCCTAGACAGGTTGGTCCTAGGGATGGGCATTGACTGCCCGTGGCCCAGCATATTTTGGCCAAGGTTAGGCCGGTTGTTGGGAACCCAGTCTGGCATACTGTCAATGGGCTGGGCCCAGCCCTTTGAAATTTGGCGGGTGATGCCTCTGAGTGCCTGCAGTAGGCTGCTTTGACTGCCCTCCAACGTTGCCACTCCTATTTGGTCCATGCCTATGACCCTAGTCCAGCTAACCACAAACTTAATCTTTTTTCTTTTCTTGTTTTTTTTTAAAGGCAATAGGGATGCCATTGAAATGGATCTTATTTGATATCCGACAGAATTCGATTTCATTTAGTTGCATTTGGTAAAGCCAAAACCATAATTATAATTGGATGCAGATATGGTTTTGAATTTTTGCTACCCAATTTGATGGATATCTGAATCCATTTACATGTAAAAAAGTGGATCTGATTTGTGTGTGTATACGTACATGTATAGGGTAAATATTGACTACTAATGAAGGTACATTAGTATCAAATGTTAGGAATGTGATCTGTAAGAAACTTGTTTTGAATCATGTAATTGTGACAAGTAATTAGGTTTTTAAAGGGGTCTAAAAATCAATAGCCCACAATATGCCAAAAATTTCATAACTCAAAATTTCATAATTTTACATCAGAAAAGCATGATTCAAGACTTGATCCTTAGCAAACAAATCATGCTGAACACATCTATGTGGTTAGACTGATATAATTTGTACCTATGATTTCTAGCTCATTAGTTTTGTACCTTCATTAGTAGCCAATATTAACACACACACACACACACACACACACACACATATATATATATATATATATATATATATATATATATATATATATATATATAGAGAGAGAGAGAGAGAGAGAGAGAGAGAGAGAGAGAGATACAATTTGTAAAAACCACTTTAATTACGTGTTAAAAATAACCTTGCCGTTAAAGATTGCCATATTGCTATTGGTGTTCCCAACTCCAGCGAGATTCTTCGCTAGTGTTGGTTCACCCTTTAATGACGAACTATAAATATCGTTGTTATTATTCATCAAAGGCCATTTTTTTCGATGACTTTTCGACAAGAATTCTTGTCGTTATATGCATATAATGGTGAGAAATAGGGAAATAGCGGCGAGATATATCATAACTATTGACTTGCATCCTTGTAGTGAAATTTTTGAAAAATAAAGCACTACAAAAATATTGTTATTTTTAAAAAATAAAAATTATTTTGTGCATTTTAATATATAAATATATTTTATTAAATAACATAAAAGTTATTAAAATAATAAAATAATTTCACCAAGGACATGCAGTCAAAATGGCAAGTCCCTATGACATAGCCAATTACCTATATGCTTTATGGACAAGAGATCAGGTAAAATCACATTGCACACTTTAGTGTGCCGCTGCACCTGATCTGCCCTCCATCTTCTGTTGGGATCCACATATGACATGCTATCCTAGAGATGGAGGACAGTTAGGTACAGCGGTACAATCAAAGTATGCTAATCCACTTATGCACTTTGTTTTTCTATAATTTGTATTTAAAATTATAACCTTGGTCATCTTACATTCTTTTATATTACTTTTGTCTCCCTTCATGACATTAATATTCTTCATGTTTTTCTATTATTTTATATTTACGTTGGGTCAGCATTTCTTATTATTGTTGTGGTGGATCTTTACGCAATATATATGTTCAAATCATCCTATGCAACATTTTTTAATTTCCATTTATAGCATGAACAATTCTGCTTGTGATGCCATATTTTCAAAGTTGGAATTTTGTGATATTCAAGATCTTAACTATCTAAACTTTTGGAGTTATTGAATTTCAGTAACTTGTACGTCTGACTGCAAAATTCTCTCATTCATTGAACTATTTTTCTTTAATGCATTCTTTTGTAGTTCTAGTTTTTCTTTTTTTATATCTCCTTCAGTTTTGACTCCACCAACCAGCACAATATTTGTAAAGAACAAAATTATAAATGTTAATTAAGCTAACTAATTTATATTAAATATAACTAAGCTAATTATTGTACTTACACTAACTAGTATGTAGAAAAATACAATAATTAAGAAACTAACTAAATTAGTGAAATGTCTGTTTTGCCCTCATTATAGTGCAAAGTTAAATTTCTGATAGATTTTTTAAAGTAGACAGTTTGGAGAGGCAAACGAAGTCCAAAATTGATGAAATTTATTCTGTTCTATTTCTGACACATTCAAGAATCTGTCAAATTTTACAGAACTGGAAAATTCATCTGGAAGCTCTGGATATAAGCGTTTCAAAACCAAGAAACTTTTGGAAATTAGCCTATCCTGAAATTTAAAAATCCAAAAAACCTATTTTTGAAAAACACTTAAAAATGCAACCAAATCAACTCCAATTGAGTTGAAACTTGGTCTGCTGATAATCAACACATGAATAAAGAGAATAGAATTAATTTTTTAGAAAAAACTCAGAAAAAATGCACATAAAATAATGACTGCAATTTGCTGCAATTTCTGGTTTGAAAATTTAATGCACTATTCAAATGAAAGCATTCAATTTAAGCATTGCTGGCTTTAAACACATGCAATAACAGACTTTACAGATCTAAGTACTTTTAAAGACAATAAATAAAACTAATTATACTAAGGAAAATTAAATCTAACAGAAATACCTAAGTACTTGAAAGGAATAACAAGTTAATGCTAAAGCAATGCGTAAATATACACAATTAACTAAACTAACTTAAACTAAAGCACAAATTCAAATTAGAATATCTACAGTAAAGAAAATAACTAACCTAATGTACTTACTTGAAATGAAGAATGAAATTTAAAACTAATTTAACTTAAATTTAAAAACTAACTTAAACCTCACTAGGGTTAATTTACCTAATTAATTAAAAGTTCAAAAGAGCACTAAAACATGCCAATTACTAAAATACTAACATTAATTTCATGATATAAAGAAAAACAAGCATTAAATCTAAGAAATGGAAATCGTCTAAATTAATTGAAAGTTTCCTAAATTGCTTACCTTAAATTACACTAACCCTAATTAAAACAATGAATTAAAATAAGAAAGATATGCTATGAATTCAAAATAATTAATTCAAGTAAGACTCAATGCAAAGAATGAACTACTTACCTAAATGGACACCTTACATGATTTTAATTATGACCTCTAATTACTAGACCCTAATCACATCAAATCAATTCAAATATGGAAAACATTATACTCAATTCAAACTAAGGATCTATTGCTAGAATAAAAAAAATGGAAACTACTTTAAGACTAAGGAAAAATATCAATTACTTACCTTTGAAAAATCCCATCAAAGTCAATTGTTGCTAAAATGGTTAGTGGAATATTAAATACAGAATATATGAATACAATCTAACTAAAGAAAGGCACTTAATGCTTGATTCGACTAATTGGTCTTAATGTGGGGTCCACTCACTCTTGCCTAAGGGGGTACTTGCCTTCTAGAGCCAAAAGATGCCAGCCCAATTGGGGCCCACACGTTTTGGCTTAGCTAGTTACTAAAAAAAAATTCAATCTCTTTCTTAAGGCAGGTGAATACAATCATTAGGTAAGCGATTAAAAAATTGAATCCTTACTTAATTGTATATTCAACAAATCCTTCCAGATTGGCATCTTCAAGGAAGACCCAATCACTTCCCAAAATACAATCCCACGAATTTTAGAAACCTCACTAAATACCAAACTTGCCACTTTTTGAAAGTTCCAAGAATGCCCTTTCTTTAAAATTTGAATTATTAATCTTAAACTAACCTAAGCTAATTACCTCTATACTAACCTAGCTACTAACTTACTAAATTCATGTACTAACTTGGAATGAAATAAAAATCTTGACACCATACTACAAAATAACTTATAAAAACTAAATTAATTAGCTATGGCCCGTAACTTGCCAAAAATGAAATACATTGAACCTAGAATGTTCAAGACACTTTTCTAACCTAACCTAAAGCTCTGAGCTTCAGCCATGGCTGCCAGACTTGTGAAGAAGATGACAGCCACAACCCAACAAAACGAATTTCCTAAGACCCGTATAAAAATGATTTTTACCAAAATAAAATTTTGAAATACACTAAATCTAAAGTTTAATCTACACTACTCATTGATTAAAACCAGACCCTACTGCTGACAAAACAGAAAGTATATTTACTGAAATCAGAACACTAAAAACATTCTAACCTAACATTTGAAAAACCCCAAGACATCACAATTGGCTAGATTGAATCTAGCCGATTTTTCACAACTTAACGAATTTAATGACAAGACATAAACTAACATCTAAACTAACACTAAACTCAATCTTAACATCAAATATGATTTGCAGACAAAGGTTTGCTATAAAAATTAGAAAATAAAAAAAATGAAATTGGGTATGACTCGACTAAGGGTGACTCAATCTAACTAGAAGAAGGGGGTGAAGAAGAGCAACCTCTAGGGCGATCCGACGATTGAGGGGGGAGGAAGAGCGGTTGATGGAGATGGTTTGCACATCCAGCACGTCCTCCAATGAGCTACCTTCCTTCTTAGCACTGTTGCACCCACTTGGAAGTCGATTTGAAAAGATGGTTTGAAAAAGAGAGGAAGAGGACCGTATAGAGAGAGGGATGGCCAACCACGTTGGTGTAAACGACACACCACCGAAGCGAAGCTCCCACGTAGTCTGCAGCACCTGCAAAAGAGAAAACACAACACATAAAGAATGACAAAAACAAGGATTGAAATTAAGAAGAAGAAGAGAAGACACACGCACGAAGGGGGCGCGTGCGAGAGAGGGAGAGAGAGAAGAGAGAGAAAAGAGAGAAGAGAGTTGGGCATGTTTTCCAAAGCTCCAAAAACAGTCTAGCCCTAAAAAAAGTAACAATCTATATTCTATATTATGTTCTAATTCTAAAAACTACCTAATTAAAAAGTTAGTTTTTAACTAAATGCTAAATTCTATGTTATTTGTATCTAACTACCAAAATGTATTAGAAAGAGGTGGTTTTCAGAAAATATTTATTGAAAACACTTTGAATCACATGGGTTTGGGATATTTAAGGTTTGGGTCTAGTCCAAGATCCAAATTTGAGCTCTTGGGTCGGATCTGGATCCGTTCTACCTCGAAAACTTATCTAAAACCCTAAAAATGCATTATTTTCCTCATTTTAACTCTAATTCAAGTGAAATTCAAACCTAAATACATAAATACATGGGTTCTAAACCTTAAAACTATATGAAAATGCATGAATTATGTATAAAAATGATGTGCATTTCATACATCATCAGTCATTTTAATAAATTTATAATAGAACTTATTAGAAGTAACTAAATTGGGGGTCATTTGATTAGCCCAGTTAAAAACTTTGGTGAGCATTTGCAAACTCTCAAACATTTGGTTTGGGCATGATTTAGATCGAAATGTTTGGAAGGTATTTGAAAAATTTTCACATATATACATATATATAAGAAGGTATAAACCGATGTTGTCAGTATCAGAATCGAACCTGTACAGTTTGGCTAATGATTCAGGTGAATGATATCGATTCTCAAGTGAATTGTTCTAAATCAACCAAAAAATAATTAAAAAGTATTACATGTCAATAAGAGTGTGACAGATGTTAAAGCCATTAAAATAATATTAAAAATTTAATTTTAAGCTATTTTTTACAGTTATTATAAAATAGTCAATTCAGGTTAGTATGGTATCTTTTTCATGGTGATACAATACATATCAGTCGATTCAGACCGATATGCACTGATACTTACAATACTAGTATAGATTGTCTAAACCGCTTTTAAAAATCATATTTAAAGGCATTTTTTGGCAAATCTGACCACACAGATGTGATCTTCATGAAAAAAATCTAAGAACTAACTCTTATTGTAAATTTTTTCTATGCATAGATTTTTGGATTTTTATGAATAGAAAACTTCAAAAATTTCAAACTGTTATTTTTTAGTACATTATAAAATCCTAACTACACATAAAAAAAAATTGCTACAAGAACCAATTCTTGGAATTTTTACCATAGAGATCACATATGTAAAATCATATTTGCCAAAAAACACTTTTAAAACCTATTTTCTAAAGTGGTTTGAATAGTTTGAACCTTCCTTTGGTTGGATGATATATATATATATATATATATATATATATATATAGAGAGAGAGAGAGAGAGAGAGAGAATGGACAACTCAATAGTGGATGCTCACATTGGACAAAGGAGCATCGTTGATCGCATGCTCGATTAGCAGAACAAAAAAAATTGTGCAAAAAAGTCTTTAGCGGCAGTTGCGATCATTGCTAAAGGCGCCTTTTTTTGACACAGCACGCATGTTCGATAGAAGTGCGTCACATGAGCATAAGAAAGACACATTTCATGCTTCCTTTGCTTTCTTGGCAACCTTGAATCAAACAATACAAAAAACCTCAAAACAACTTTTTAAACCTAGTTTTCAAAACAGAAAACGATTCTATTGTGTGAAAATTTTGACATGTTTCCCTAAATGCCCCACAAATTTTAAAATTTGTCTGATGTTCAATTTTGCAAGTTCTTGACTTTTTTAGGACCTTTTTACCCTTAGCATGTGTGAATGTCTCCTGATTTTTGCTTGTTATGTCGCAACACTCTCCCATCTCACTAAATCTCACTAAAAAGAAATTCACACAATATTTTGTAGAAATCATGAATTTCGTATAAGTAGTATGAATATCGTAATACTGCTAGCAAAAATTCATTACTTGTGAATTTCATCAAGAGTTTTGCATTGGTAGTTGTGAAAGTCTGTCTTTCAATGCGTAATTCATAAAAGATTTATGAAATTCATGGATATTCGCATGTTGTCGACTTATAGCGATACAAAATTTTGTTTTAGTACGAGAAATTACATGTATATATGGGCGATTAGAGTATGAATTTCACCAAGAGTTTTGTGTTAGTTATTGCAAAAGTCTACTTTTGATACAGAGTTTATAAAAAGTTTGCAGTATTCATGAACTTTTGCATGTTGTCAACTTTAAGTGATGAAAGATTCTATTTTAGCGTGTGAATTTACCTATATATATAGGCATTTAGAGTACAAATTTCGTAAAGAGTTTCACATTGGTGGTTGCAAAATTTCTAAAAGATTTGTGAAAATCACAAATTTTTGAATGAGGTAATGAAAAAATTATTTTCAATATGGGAATTTTGCAAGCATTAAAAGTGATGTTTCATTTCTTAAAACCTTTTATGTGCAACCCAGAGCTATTTTCCCATAACCTAGGGTTCTTATTGTCCCCAACTAGTGTTCCCCAAACCTCTTTCTTCTTGACAAAATCTCTAGTGACTACTTCTAGTGAAAGACACATCAGCGACACTTCATCAATGACTATTTCAGTCAATCCTTCTAGTTTTTTCAATAAGGTCATTTTCTACGGGTGAGTCAGTTTTTTTTAAATTTTTAGTAAGGTCGTTTTCACACATTGGTTAAAGAATCGATGAAATTTTTTGTTTTTTTATTATTCAATTTTTTATTACAAAATTATTGTGCCACTTACTGTTTCGTCCATAATCGCTAGAATTGTGTTTGTGTATGGGATATGTGTGTATGAGAGAGAGAGAGACAAAGAGCAGATAGAAAGATGATAAAGCATTGACACAAGTGAGTTACTTTGCATGGTTTCAAGTTATCTTTGCATGTATATTATCCATTGTAATATGTTATTCGTTTGTTTCTCACATTTGCATGTGAGTGTATGTTTGCCACTGTCTCTATCTTTGATTTGGTTATACTTGAAAACAATGTATGTTTGTCAATTTGTTTATCACATTTTCATGTGAGTGTTGAGTTTTTTTGCTATATTATCAAAAATTTGAATATTGTTTGTCATGCATTTACAGTAGACTACTCTGGATTTCTGTTATTATAAGAATTTCTTATTTTGAGTATTGCAATATAACATCAAAGAAAAAGAAAAGCACAACCTATAATATGTTTGCCAAAAAGAGTAAAAGTACTTTAAGTCCATAACCTAAAGTACTTGATGATTCTTATGAAGTTGGTCATATTTTCTATATTGAAATATATAATTAGCTTGCCCACTAGATAGAGAGGAAGCCTGCTCTATAGCAAAAAATCTGGGTGTGAGATGTAATGCATAAAAAAGACACCCTTGCCAAGCTGTACTATAGAAATCTTTGCTCAACCCAGCAATTGCTAGCACTTTCAACAAAACAACAACTAGTAGTTTTAGAATGACCCAAAGATGTGACTAAAGCTACAAAAAAGGCTTACGAGATTGTGGTTAAAATATTGTCTCCCGTACCAAAAGTATCGAAAGAGGGAGACCCATTGGTGAAGAAGTTTGAGTCATTGGCTCATCTTGAGGTTGTTGCTAACCTCAATCCCTAGCTAGATCAAGCTGGATATGCGGCCACCTATAGTGATCACGACAATGATGGAGAATAGAAGCGAAACATCATGTATAAAGGTAGAGGAGCTACCTCAACAAGGAGAGGGTGGGTTAAAGAGTGAAGAGAAAGGGATCGAAAGAGAAAGAGAGTGAAGGCCCAAAAGTTGAGATAGTTATGAAGGGTCTACAGGAATTGGAGGAGAGTGAGGCTTGACTGGATTATGGACATGAGGTTTCTCCTCCCTAGGGATCAGAGATAGTGCATGCTTCAAGGAAGAGGTCACAACAACTGACAAGGTTTGATGCTCGTCTAGAGGTACTTTTCTTCATTTGTGTATGTAAGCATGATTTTATGTTACAGACAAGTAGATTGAATCTTTTATTTTAATCTTTAAAATGTTATATTAGTTTTTATATGTAGGATCTACATGAAGAAGATTCAGAGGGTCTAGCATCTCGTATGCACCCATTCTACTAGTTTTGAGCACACTTATAGTTCTAAGCACTGATAGAGAATATGAAGGATTGGATGGATCAAATGCATTTTCAAAAATTCTTGGAGATCACACCATGAAACATTAGTAACAGTCTTCTAGAATCCGTTGTCCAGTTTTGAAATACATCAACAAATATATTCTAGTTTGGAAGCATTGAGATGACCATTACATTGAAGGACGTGACACAAATCACGAGATTTAAGTGTTACAAGAAGCTTGTGACTAGACGTCGATGGAGATATTTCAAGCACTTGGGTCAAGTGCTCCTAGAAGCGGGGGAGGGCACATTCGAAGGAGACATTTTCAAGTTAGGATGGTTGAGGAGCCACTATGACCCTACCATTTTACAAAGTTCGAGTGTGAAGCTATTCAGTTTTGGAGGAAAGGGCATTTATAGTCTGGACATAGAGGTGAGAGCATTCTTGCTCTACTTTTTTGTCACATGTTTATTCATCGATACTGGTGGAAAGATGAACCATAGATTATACTTAAAAAAGTTTCACTCACTGAATCACGTCGATGAGTACACACGGGGAGCTGCCACACTTGCATATCTATATGCAAGTTTGAATGAATGTAGGAATGACAGTAAAAACATCGTCATAATTGTTAATGTATTATATTATGTGTTAATTTGCATTAATGCTTGTATTGGTTCTTGTAGGTCTGGATATAGAAGCACATATTCATTGAAAGACCCCTGAGACTAGACATTTTTTTTTGAATTTTCTCGTATTGCAAGTGGAGATAGTCACATAATGATGAGGGTAGGAGTGATCGAAGAGGGTTGAGTCCTCATATCAGTAGAGAAGCTTGTGTTGCAAAATTATGCAAGATGACCATGACACATGCAAGTATTATTGAAACAATTTTTTATGTTTTTTGCTATAATGTGTGATAAAGGATCAACTATGAATGAAATGTTATCATAGGTAATGTGGTTCCCTTATATAGATGTGATGGATAGGGATAAACATGGCATGGTTGTGGCAGTGAAAGGCCTCGTGAGGAAGAATATTTGGTTGCACAATATGAATGAAGTTGAGCTCCAACTAGCCAGTCGAGTAGTCTAACAATTTGGTTTTGTTTAGCAACCACCCCATCACACCAGTGTAGTAAGCAAAATTGTTCATGGCATATTCAAAGACCTTAAAAAAATTACTTGATGTTGTTTGAATTTAAACTTGAAGATCGGTACAACGATGGGGACGACATTGGCAGCTCATTCATAGATGCGGAAGTTGGGGCAAGGAGTCTGAAATACGCAAGAAAAGTACTACCGAAGTGGATGTATAGGTAACCCTTTCAAAAAAAGAAGTTGGCATGTTGTGATCGTTGCAAAAATTTTCTTTTTCTTTTTAGGGAAAGAGAAAACTCTTGTAAGGTCCACTTGACCTTTTGAAAAGATTTTGAAAATTTACTCACTTTCGTTTTTAGAAAATGCGGAAAAATAGGGAGACGGGACTCGCTCGTCAGTACGAGGTTTAACCATTCCTGGCACCTTTACCAGGGGTAATCGAACTAAGGATCGAATTTATGCCTTTACATTGCCTGAATTTGTCTAAGAAATTATTCTAAGTCCTAAATACATAGAGAATCATGCTTCTGCTATGATTTTGAACTTGAAAATATATATGCTTTGAAAAGGTTTTAGAGATCTGATTTTTCCAAGTGATTTTGAAATGGTTTTGAAAATAGCTTTTAGGAAATGGAAGAATTTTGAACTTGAATTGGAGAATTGAAATTGAGTTTGAATTGAAAATTTGAAGTTGGATTTGATTTGAATTGAAAATTTGAAGTTGGCTTTGATTTGAATTGAAAATTTGAAGTTGGATTTGATTTGAATTGAAAACTTGAAATTGAATTGAATTTGAGTTTGAAAATTGAATTCGATTTTGAAATGGAATTCGAAGTTGAATTTTGAATTGAAAATGACAAAAAGAAATTTAAGGTTTTCAAATTGAATCCAAAGACAAGTTTCGAAATCTAAAATCTGAATTGATTGTAAATCAAATTTGGAGTTGTTTTTTGAATTGAGAATTGAACTTAGAAATTGAATTTGGAATTTAAAATTGAAATTGAAAATCAAAATTTAGAATTGAAATTGGAAATTAAAATTGAACTTTGAATCTAAAATTGAAAATGTAATTGAATTTAAAAATTAATTTAAAAAATAAAAATTGAAATTGAAATTTTGGAAATGAAATTGGAATTTAGAATTAGAAATTCAAAATGAAATTTGAAACTTAATTTGAAATAAAAATCGAGAATTGAAATGAAATTAAGAGTTGAAATTTGAAAATAGAAAATTTGAAATTGACATTTGAATTTGAAATGAAAATGAAATACGAAATTTGGAATAGAAAATTGAATTTAATACTTGAAATTGAAATGAAATTCAAA
Organism: Nuphar pumila; assembly: GCF_984573655.1. NCBI lineage: Eukaryota > Viridiplantae > Streptophyta > Magnoliopsida > Nymphaeales > Nymphaeaceae > Nuphar > Nuphar pumila. The sequence continues at coordinate 81,771,310 of NC_143262.1, forward strand.
GTTGAAATTTGAAATTCAAAAATGCAAAGTTAGAATTGAGAATAAAAAAATTTGAGAATTTGAATTTGAAAATAAATATTTGAAATAGGATTTGAAATTGAATGAAATCGAAAATGAAATTGAAAAATAACTTTGAATTTGATAATGGAAATAAAAAATGATTTTGAAAATTTGTCTTTAAAAATCATTTCGAAAATCACTTGAAAAATTGAAAATGACTTTAAATAATTAAAAAAATAATGCAATTCTATCTTTAAATGAAGAATATGCTATTTTTTGGAAAATCATTTGAATTTTAGGAAGAATTTTATACTTTAAAGAATTAAAACAAGATTAATTTCATATATTCATGACTAGGGTCACAAATATACTTTAAATTAATCTTTATTTAAAATTCTAATAAAGAAAAAGACAGAAAAGATTTTATACCTTTATAGAATTAAAACAAGATTAATTTTTAATATATTCATGACTAGGGCCACAAATATATTTTGAATTAATCTTTATTTTAATTTAAATAAAAAAAGAAAAAAAATTTATTTATAAAAGAGATGATAATTTTCTAAAATGACCTAAAAGTGTAGGTCAAATTTTTATTTAATAAAGAATAATAACTCTAAGTATTATTCGTATTCTGACTAGGGCAAAAAATATAAACTTTACTTAGTTTTATTTATCTATTATTAAATAGTGCATGTGTCATTCGTGTTTTTTATAGTGTATTAAAAAAAATGCAACAAACCAATTATTGAAGTAATCTATATGCTCATTTATTCTAAACTAAGCATAAAATAAAAAATCTCATTTATAGAATTATTACAACCCTTGAATGAATTACAATAATTAAAAAAGAAAGAAAGAGAAAATCCTACAAAATGAGCAAACATGTTAGAAATATAGGCATTTATGAATTTTCTTCAATTATTAAAAAATTAAAGAAAATCCAAAGTTAGCCTTTTATGCCCCCCAAAAAAATAAAGAAAAATAAAATAAAATAAAAACAAATGATGTATGACTTTACAAAATATTTGAAAATGATGTTTTGGAGTTTCAAAATTTTGAAATGTAGGTTTAAAAATGGGTAAATTCACTTTAACATTTGAATTTAGAATGAATTTAACCTTAAAATTGAGGTTTTCATGAAAATATCTTGAAAATGATTGAAATAAAAGGCAAATAAACTCCAAAATTCATTTAAAATAAAGTTAAAGCATTCTAAGTTGATAAAATATATTTTTAATTCATGAAATACATTAATTGTATTTGAGAATTGAATTTAAAAGTTTTAAAATGCCCAATTTAACTTTATTTTAACAAAGAAGATATCGTTTGTAAAATTAGTTTTGAAATATGCAATAGATGAAGGATCAAATAACTATAGAAATTTATAAAAATTTATGTGGATAAACTAGACTTAAAATGAAAGAAAACCCTTTTTACAGATTTTAAAAATGAGTTTTTATTAAAGAGAACTAATCAAAACAAATTGAAATGAAATTTAAGTAATGCTTAATGAGGCTAAATGACAGAGTTGTGATTTTTTATCAGAATCAGATATGAAAATTCTATAGAAATTGCTAAAAATTTACAGAGATAAACTATACATACAAAAAAAAACTTTAAATTATAGATCTAAAAAATAATCTCCTAATGGGGAGATCCAATCCAATCAAATTGACCAAAAACCTGTAAAAGCCTATGAAAGAAAATCGCTAAGGTTCTATTTTTTTATTCGAATGACAGATAAAAAGTTAATGAAAGTTCATAAAAATTGGCATACATAAACTAGACATTCTAAGAAAAACTTTCCTTTTTACATATTTAAAAAATGATCTCTCATTAGGGAGATATGAATGCAACAAGTTGATCTTGGGTCTGAGCAATGCCTGGGATTGCAAACAGATAAGGTCTCAACTTAAAATGCAAAAAAAATTGAAATCCTTCATAGAAATGAATGAAAATTTACAACGATAAACTAGACATTCTATTAAAAAAAGCGTTTTTACAGATCCAAAAAATGATCTCCCATTAAGGAGATATGATTCTGACAAAATAGGCTAAAAATCAGACCACAAAAGTAATACAGTATAACAGGGTTGTGGTTTTTAACCAAATTTGGGCATGAAAACACCATAGAAATTGATGAACATTGGCATAAAAAAACTAGATTCAATTTTGGAGACATCCTTTTTTACAGATTTGAAAAATCATCTCTGGTTAGGGATAAATCACTTCAACAAGTTAATCTAATTTCAGGGAAAATTTGGACAACCCAAAATGATAGGGTCTGAATCCTGTTTTTTTTGAGAAATCAAACTAACTCAGAATGATCAAATTTTAGGTGGAGATTTCAAAAACACATAAATAAAAATACAATAAAAAAATTAGATCAAAATAAGACCTAATTATATATGAATTGATGATATTAAAATTAGACCAGAATTGAAAATATCATCTAACATGATTGAGTAGAGTAGTATCTTATTAATGAATTGATCCAAGGATCAAACATGAGATCTATCATTTCAAATCATGAAAGATGATGCAAAAATATTAGCAAAATATCTAAGAATGAAATTAAAAGCAGTGGGGCATAAATTAAAGTTGATTTAGCCCATTGAATGCGAGATTTGATCTATTGAAGATCAAATCTCAATTCTAAATGGCTAGAATGAAAATACACAAAGTAAATGTCAAATTGAATGAATCAAAAGCATAAAATGAAAATTAACATGGAACTAAGATAGATCTACATTGCTATCTTTTGAAATTAGCAAGAAATTGAGAAAAGATCTAATTTATAAAAATCAAAAATTGTAAAAGAAAAAAAAGAGAAAAAAAATCAAAAGAGGAAAGAAAGAGGCCTACCTTGGGCTGAAGAGGGCTTGAAACTCCTCTAAAAGTGGCATCAACTTCAAGGAGGAAGGAAGGAGAGAGAGAGAGAGAGAGAAGAGGAGAAAGAGAGAATTCTTTTGATTCTCTCAATTTCTCAAATTTTCTACTTATGAAAGGAGAGACCCCACAGGGTCTATTTATAGCTTGAAATGGGGAATTTTGGGTATCAAATTTTAAAATATTTGCTCAAAGTTAGCACCAACCCCATGTGGGTATTTTTTTTTGTAAATAGGAAAAATTGACAATTTTGTTAAAAAATGCACAGTGGCACCCCTTTTGCAAATGGTTGCTCATGTACGTCTTTTTAAAAATTCTCAAATGGGTAAAAGGAGAAATTTGGCAAAACTTTGACACATGACATCACTTGACAAGTGATGCCCATGTGTGTTTTTAAAAGTAAAAAGGGTTTTTAAAAGTGGATTTTAAAAACAACTTTGGTTTTATGCCAAGTGGCGCCCCTTCTTTGAAAATATATTTTTGATTTTTGATTTTAAGATTTAAGATGAAAAGTGAAATAAAAAAGAAAATTTGGAAATAATTAGATTCAAGAATCCAATTTTGATTTTAGAAATCCAAACTGGGTTAAAACCGGATCCAGATTGAATTTTTAGAATTTTTGCAAAAATTATTGAATTTAAATTTGAAATTCAAAGATTATTTTTAAAATTGGGAATAAAAAATGGATTTTGATTTTGAATTTAAAATCCTCAAATTTATTTTCAATAAAAATTGGATTTTGATTTTGAATTTGAAATCCTCAAATTGATTTTGAATAAAAAATTAGATTTTAATTTTGAATATGAAATCACCGAATTGATTTTAAATAAAAAAATAGATTTTGAAATTGGATCTGGATCTATTTTGATATTTCAAAATTCAATTTGAATTATGAACTAGATCCAGGGTATTTTTCAAAAGTTTTTTGCAAAATGATGGATTTGAATTTGAAAATCCAAAGATTGATTTTGAAATTAGGATAAAATTTGAATTTTGAAAGGGATCTGGATTCAAAGTTTTGAAAAAGATTGGATCTGGATCTCAATTTGAAGGAAATTGGTTCGAAAAGAGAATCAAACCCTGATTATGGATTTCTGAAGAATTAAAAATGGAAAAAATCCCAAATTCATAATAAAAATTGAGACTTTTGGATTTGGATCTTGGATCCAGCTCAGAAAATGGAATTGGATTTTGGATCAGAATCAGAATCCAAGAAGTGAAATTGAATCTCAGATGTTAGATTAATCTGAGTTTAAAAATTGGTTCAATTTAACCTTCTGAATGGATCAGAAGGTAGATCCAGATTGAAATGGATCTGAAATGATTAATTGGATCCTGGATATCTGATAGGATCTTTCAGGTTTAATGAATAAATTGGACTCTGGATATGGATTATAGAATGAATCAGATGAATAATCCAGGTCTGGGATGGAAATCAGACATCAGATCCAACATTAGATCCACTATCCGATTTGAAATGGGTTGGATCTCAGATATTGATGAAATATCAGATGAAGGAATTGATCCGAGTCCAAATTTGGGGCTTGTCCCAGTTTAAAAATTGTTAGAAACGATGTTCTGAAGAGATTTTTATTTTTTGGTTTTAACCTTACAGGGGCATAAACACGGTACTAGACTGGTTTGAACTAATTTGAACCGGACTGGGTTAGAATGAACTAAATTTGAGGCTAGTTATATTCAAATAAACTAAATTTGGAGCTAGAACACTAGCTCAACCAGCTAGGGTTAGCTTAATTTGGACTGAATTGAGCTCAAATTAGCTAAAATGAACTAAAATGAGTTAAAACGAAGGCCCGAGTGTGTAAAAGTGACTTTAAACTGAAGCTAGACCATTCAAACTCTTGATGAACTTAGATTGGACTCCTGGGGATAGGATCTACTGTATTTAGCTAACTCGAGGATAATCTGGCTAAAATTCAAGTTAAAACTGAGCTTATTTTGCCTGAAATAAACTGAATTTAGCTTGAATGAACTGACATTGCTCATCGTGAGCTCAGGGAAGCTAGAAATGACTGGTATTCTAACTCTTCTGAACTTAGCCTGAGCTTGACTGCGATAGACAGACAAAAGGGCTAAGGGTGACTCAGGAGTAAAATGATAATTTTATTATCAAAATGGGGTAAACTGGTCTCTAGATTGGGATAAACCTAGGGATGAGACTCGACATTGCCCTGCAGGGGGTTAGCATCTGAGATAAAGAATGTCTGGAATTAGACCTGAAAAAATTAAGGTATTTACACATGATAAGGGAGTTTCTTAAAGCAAAGGACACCATGCTACAAAGTCAAGCTGGCCTTATCGAAAACATGGATAAGGTCAATAAGGAGTTATTGTTTTGTCTTAAGCAATATCGACAGTGATTGCATATTTTTAGACTATTTTGTAAAATAGAAACAACATTAAACTTTGTTATGCATATTATTATAAATAAAGTTATAATTTAATTATTGTCTAACTAGTATGAATTATATATGTTTGTGTGTTTGAAATGAAGATTGAATTGTGTAAATAAAATATGACACTTTATTGAATTGAAGTTTGAAATGTATTTGAAATGAAGATTGAATTGTATATATAACAGGTGACTGTGTTGAAATGAAGTATGAAATGTGTTTGAATTGAAGATTGAATTTTGTACATAACATGTGGCACTTTGTTGAAATAAAGTTTGAAATATATTTGAATTGAATATTGAATTATGTATATAGCTGGTGACACTTTTTTGAATTAAAGTTTGAAATGTGTTTGAATTGAAGGTTGAATTATATATATAACAAGTGACTGTGTTATGTAGATGTTTAAAATGAATATTGAATTGTATATATAACAGGTGACTATGTTGAAATAAAGTTTGAATTTTGTATATAACAGAGAAATTCTTAGTTTGAAGTGTGTTTGAATTGAAGATTGAATTGTGTAATAACAGAGAAACTCTCAGTTTGAAATGTGTTTGAAATGAAGATTGAAAATTTCCTCCAAATATATGAATTTCTTATATAAATCCTCACATATACATGCAAGTTTCATTCAAAATAAGAAAATTTCATTGTTATGTGCAAAATTTCATAAAAGGAAGAGAAATTTACATGTATACAGAACATATCACATATATACAAAAGATGCAAATTTTTCAACTAAATATAGTAATTTCCTTCTTATGTACAAAATTTTGCAAAATGATGAGAAATTCACACGTATACAAAACAAGTCACATATATACAAAATATGTGAATTTCCCTTAAATTTGTGAATTTTCAACTAAACATGAGAATTTCTTAGGAAAATCCACATGCATAAATACAAATTTCCTACTTATGTGCAAAATTTCATAATATATGTGATATTTTTGCTTTAAATTTCACTATTACAAAACAAACCTGCTTGTTTAACAATTTAATAATACATATAAATAGAATTAAAATTTACAACTAAAGTACATCCACAAATATACAAGAATAACTATAAATTCTTTAAACCTAACACTCAAAATTATAACCATGAATGAACTTTACATCCAAATGACATCCAAGTTTTTGTTCGTTCTGTCAAAATTATATCCATATTTTTTATTATCAAAATAGAATATACATAACCATCAACGTATTTTCCTTAGGATTGTCTAGAACTCATCTAACTTCTTATCAACATCTAACACCTCATTGTCTGATGCCCTCTCTTCCTCTCCATCAACCATCTCTTTGGCCCACTGCAAACAAATTTTTTTCTCTCACATTTATACAATTTCATCATACACTTCTTGTAAATAAAAACACCATTTTAGAAAAAGGGTTATTAGTAAACAACTAATAATAGCTTACATAAAAAACAAACATTTACCTCTAACAAAACATGGCATACAAGTTACTTGCATGAAATTTAATTCTTTGCCTAAGCCTAAGTATTGTATTACATTAGAACAAATATTTTACAATCATAAATGTAACAATCAGATACCAAGTCAAGAACAAGTATATATATGAATTGAGTTATCAAATATGTGCAAAGTAATTACAGGTTTGTTTGCTTAAAAATATCTTGCACAATAGTAGCTATTTAGTCAATGTAAACGTCATAGCCAAACTACCTTACAATACAATATTTAACCTAATGAGTATTTTACAAAAACAAGTATATTATTGAATAAGTAATGTTATCATATCGTATCTTCAATGTTTTGATCAACAAGATCTGTAGACCTTATGGAATTGTATAAAGTAAACTCCTTCACATTCATATTCATTTCTCAAAGAACCCAATGATAATTGCCCCAATTGACAAGAATCAAGATCTATAACATAAACTAAATTTAAGGTCATTGTGCAGTTGAAAATTTATGTTATGTAAACGTAAATGTTAAACATACCTTGTCACATTCACAAAATGGATACAACAACTGGTCAATCTCCAAGCAATTGCGACCCCCTTCTCAATATTTTGGCATTTGGAGCATTTGTTGTGAATGTCAATGTTTACTGATTAGTTTCTATTAGATGATAAAAAAATGACAGAAACACCAATAAAGTTTCTTTTTTAAACAAAAGTACTTCACATTTTGGCTATTGCATGCCTTATCCATTCTCATCACCTTGTTTTTATCACCAATTGAAATTGAATATCAACACATACATGTAAGTACCATTGGTTATATACACACATAACTCATGACGTTAATAATTATACCTTAATTACATCCTTCATTGGGGGTGTGGATGGTGGCATTGGGGTTAGTGACTTGAGATTATAGGTCTTTATTGTGTTACGTTTATATATAGTACCTTTTATGAGATACCTAAGATATACACATCAGGCATATGACATTAAAATAGTTTATTAAAAAATACTATATAAATTACAAAGAAGCAATTCATCAAAAAATACTAGCTAAGTATTTTCTCAAAGTATGAGAAGTTGGAAGATAGAGAATGATCTGCATGGTAAAAATTCCTAATGAATGCGGGAGTGAAAGAGAAAGTCATCATAGAAACAACTCGGATGGATGTCTACCATCAAGTATTACAAGCCTTGAAAGGAAGGGATCTAAGAGGGAAGTTGTCTATAGACATGTCATATACTTTGTATAGTTTTGATAGGGTTAACATTGCCTACAGTTACTATAAAATTCACTTTTTGGTTAAAAAACCTAGCACAGTTAGCGAGAGGGGGAATAACTAAGGTTTGGAAAGATCAACCTCCAAACTAGCACCCATTGACAAAAGGGTGATTTTTTATATACAAATTACAACAAGTATTGGATCAATGAACATGTAAGGGTCTACCTAACCCTAACTCAATATATATATATATATATATATATATATATATATATATATATATATATATATATATATATATATATATATTTATTGTGTGTATGTGTAAAAAGAAACTATATAATAAATCTAATGTCAAATTAAATAAAACATAGGATTACATAAATAAAACATCCACAATAGGTAAACATGCATAATACATCCACAACAACAACCAAACAAAAACACTACAATGCTATTAACTGCTCATATTTGTAGAAAAAGGAAAAAGTTTAAAAATAATGGTAATCATAAAAAAAAAACTAATCGAGAAAGTCGACGAGCATCATAATGAAGCAAAAAAACTTTTACAAGAATCGTCGTAAGGGTATATGAAAAAGAGTTACTGCTCTTTCTACGTACAAAAAAACAAACAAACAAACAAACACACACCTATATATATACGGGTAAATTCGTATGCTAAAATAGAATCTTGCATTGCTTAAAGTTGACAACATGTGAAAGTCCGTGAATATTGCAAAGTTTTTATGAATTTTGTGTCAAAATTAGACTTTCACAACAATCGACGCAAAACTCTTGACAAAATTTACACTCTAATTGCTTATATATACACGTAAATTTGCATGCTAAAATGGAATTTCACATTGCTATAAATCGACATCATACAAAAGTGTGTAAATTCTATAAACTTTTTATGAATTACGCATCGAAAGACAAACTTTCACAACCACCAATGCGAAACTCTTGACGAAATTTGTAAGTAACAGATTTTTGCAAAGAGTGTCATGATATTCATACTATTTATGTGAAATTCGTGATATCTGCAAAAATTCCATGCGAATTTTGTTTTTAATTCTCATATTTCGAGTTCTCATATTCCAATGACTATATATTTATATATACTATATATATTATAGAGTAATTCATCTATGCTAAATGGGTTTGGTTGACGTTATTTTAAGCATCTATGAGTTAGCAAATTAGGCATGTGCAAACAGTTAATTCTCCTAGATGGCAGTGATGACATTGTAAATTTCATCCCTGCACTGTAGGAAAAAATAAAGGAATGCCAAGCGAGCAAGGGCTGACGATGTTCGTTCTCTGGATTTATGTAAAGACTGTTATAGGACATGTTTGACATGTTGGCCTTGCTCATGTTCACGATAGACTTAGACTCTCTCAAGATTCCAACTCTATAAAAGACTCTCTTAAGAAGGACTCACATGGTGAATGACTCTCACATGAAGGAGGACTCTCATAGGTTGAACTCTCCCAAGAAGGATCAACCCCAAAAGACTTGTATGAATAAAGACTCTCAAGAGTCCAAACCTGAAAATTCGGTAGACCTTCTAGAGTCCTCCAACTCTCTAGAACGTATAACCTAGAAGTCTCTCCAAGACTATAAATATTTTGAAAAATGACCATACTGTATGGCAAAAATGACACATTTTCTGAAAGACCTTAAAATTTCATAAATCTATCTCCTGTCCAAAATTGTAAACACTGTTATTTTTTGGACTTTTTTAACCTTCGCACCTATCATTTTTGGTGCAAATTTTCTCTATATGCAAATTTTCTCCATCTCCATTGAAAATGCCTTAGTTGTTGCCATAGCAGGCAGCCACCACCTGAGTCGACGCTTAATCTCCATCACCCTCTAAAAAACAAATCTCCGATGGATCCCCTAATGGTGCAGGTATGGTGGATTCCGATGCGATTGGAGGAGCCACTACTTGGCGGTGGAGACTGGCTTGGGTTTTTTGATGAAAACTTGAACCTCGAAACCTCGCAAATCCGTGAGTTACCACACATTAAAAATTTACCAAATTCGCATAAAATAAGTGCAAACGAACTTTCTTTTAAACTCGAATGGACAAACATCGCAAATACTTGAGTTACCTCGCATAAAAAATATAATAATTTCATATAAAAAACCTATAATTTTTTTTAACTCGAACAGACAAACCTCGCAAATACTTGAGTTACCTCGCATAAAAAATATAATAACGTCGCATAAAAACTCCATGATTTTTTTTAACTCAAACTGATAAACCTCGTAAATACTTGAGTTACTTTGCATAAACAATTTACATAAAATAAGTGCAAGAAAACTTTCTTTTAAACTCTTGAACCTCAAGACATCGCAAATATCTAAGTTACTTCTTATAAAAAATTCTTAAATTGGTATACAAATTTATAATTTTTTTTAAACTCGAACCGACAAACTACACAAATACCTAAGTTACTACACATAAAAATATAATAACATAGAATAACAAATCTATGAAATTTCTTTCAAACTCGAACCTCCAAACTGTGCAAATACCCAAGTTATTTTGCATAAAAAATATAATAACTTTGCATAAAAAAGTTATATTTTTTTTAAACTCGAACCAACAAACCTTGCAAATACTCACCAATACTTGTTAAAAAAACTTCGCAAATGTTTATGTGAGGTAACTCAAGTATTTACGAAGTTTGTCGGTTTGAGTTAAACAAAAATTATAGATTTTTTTATGAGACGTTATTACATTTTTTATGAGAGGTAACTCAAGTATTTGAGAGGTTTGTCAATTTGAGTTTAAAAAATCATAGATTTTTTATGCAATATTATTATATTTTTTATGTGAGTTCGAGTTAAAAACAAATTTATAAACTTTTTATGCAACATTATTACATTTTTTATGCAAGACAACTCAAGTATTTGTGATGTTTGTCTGTTCGAGTTTAAAATAAAGTTCGTTTACAGTTATTTTATGCGAATTTAACAAATTTTTAATGCGCAATAACTCGAGGCCAAATGATGATTCCTCTAGTCACAGCAGAATCTACCATTCCCCCACCACTAGGGGATTCATCAAAGATTGATTTTTGACAAAGTGATGGAAATTAAACACTAGCTGAGTGGACGGCTAAGACACAAAGAAAATTCACATACAGAAGAAATTCTTAAAAAAAAATGATAGGTGCAAAAGGTTAAAAAGTTCCTAAAAATGATAGTATTCATGATTATTTTAACAGCAGACAGATTTCTGAAATTTCAGTCTTTCAGAAAAATGTCATTTTTCGTACGGTCATTTTTCTTAAATATTTTAATAAACAACGCTATTGGGTGACATGAATTGAGAGCTGTTTTCCGGTGGATGTAGACACGCATATTGCCCGTTAACTTGTTGTACCGTCTGGTTTGTGTGAGTCGTTTCAAAGGCACCCCCCTCCCATCAACTTCACCAACACACACACACACACAATAACAAGCGGTGGTCGAAGGACTCGTCCAAGATCTTCTTCGTCTCTCTCGCTTCTTATCTCGCTCTCTCTCTGAGTGAGGAGCGGAGGAGATCTTCTGGTAGCGAACGGAGATCAGCGAAGGCGCCTGGGCGAGATGCGTTCAGCGGTCCGATTCCTCTCCCTCTCAGCGCTCCTCCTCCTCCTCGGCCACTCTGCTCCCTCTTCCGCTTCCGAGTCGGATCACAAGGTACGGTCGGCTACCGTTTTCAGAATTGTAGGGGTTTACAGTTCGGTTATCTTGTGCTGTTTCTGTGTTTCTTGTACAGGGATTTGATGGTTTGGTGTTTTCGATTATCGGCCCCTGTTTTGGTGCATTTTTTAGTTCCTTTTTGGGGACATATTTTGTGTCTGCTGCATTTCAGGTGTTTGTTACGTTTGTGATGATGGCTCCGTTGGTTGGGGTTTCGGGGTCTCTTTGAATTTTTGAGGTTGATGCTTTCGGAAGGAGGCGGCACTAGTGTGTCCGACCCTCTTTATGGATTATGATCAGATGGGTCGTTTTGTTGTTGGGGTTTTCACATTAGGCCCTGTGAATCCCATATAAAGAAAGAATTTCCTTCGGTTTTTGTGCAATTGAAGATCTATAAAGGCATTGTATCGGGCGGAATGATCCAGCGAGTTTGTGCATGCGACGGTTCCGATTGGACACCCATAGAACTCTTTAAGTAATGCTGCAATGTTTCTTTGAGGAATTTTGCCTTAACAGATTTTAACAGTGTAGAATGTGCGATCATGTGCAAGGAATGTGGCAGGCTGATTTGTTGATAAAATTCTGGTGTTTTTTCTCTTCGTTTTTCCTGTTGGTTTATTTATAATGGGAAAATCATGACTTGCCTTAGCTTTTTACTTTTTTTCCCCTCTCAAAGGACATCATACTGAAGTTGTTAGAAATCAATACATGACCTTGTCAAAACTTGGTACAATTATGCATATTATATTGTGATAACAGTTGGTCGAGTTACTACTATAAGACCAACACTATTATAAAGTGACAAGAAGACAGAGTGCATGTTGCAGAGTTGAGTCTACTAAGATGGATGCTTGGGGTTACAAGAAAGGATAAAATTAGAAATGAATATATTAGAATGTGCCTGGGAGTCAGACTAATAAAGGGTAAAATAAGTAAATGTTGCTTGAGATGGTTTGGACATGTTGCACAAAGACATCTTATGGCACCTATACGAAGGGTTGACATGGTACAAGTAAAAGGAGCTAGGAAAAGAGGAAAACTATTGAAGACTTGGAAGGGGGCAGTTAGAGGTGTCATGAAAGATTGTAAAGTGACCAAAGTTTTAGCTCTAGATAGACAAGAATGGAGAAATAGGACTTTTAAAGTTGACCCCATATAGTTGGGATAAGGCTTCATAATGAAGATGATGCATTGTTCAAGTCGTAAGATTAACTCATGATTTGGCTGCAGTGGAACGAGCTATGGTAGAAAATCATTAGAGACTCGACTATGTCTTGGCAAAGACCTAGTCATTCTTGGCTCTAAGACTTGTTGAGTTGCTGATCTGCGATGGCTTGGTCAAGTCATGGGGGGGGGGGGGGGGGGGGTGTTGCGAGTTTCACAACCATGTTCAATAATGCACCCTCACATTTTATAGGTGGTCCCTTTGTTAGTTACAACTTGGACAACATTTTGGCAACCAACCTCTTCTATAGCAGGATCTGTAAAATAAAAAAATAAATTCCATGTTTAACCTTTTGAACCAGAGAGATAACTATAAAAGATTTGTACTTCACTATGTTTTAGCAGACCATAGTCACCTGTATCGTTAAAGGTAATTTCCCGGCGAGGGTTTTTCTCGGAGAGATTTTCAAAAGTTGATAAATTTCGGGAAAATCTCATGAGTTTAAAAAATTGAAAAAATATAAATAACAACAAAAAACCTAAGAAAATAATAAGTTTTGTATTATTTTTCTTTCAAAAATATAAAGAAACATGTTTTAAAGGTTTTAAAATATAAAAGAAACAAAAAAATAGGAAATGCAAACTTTAAAAAAAAACTCAAAAATATTGCGATATTATCGCGTTATTTTTTATTTTCTGATATTTTGAAAATATCATGATATATTCTCAATATTATCGGCAAGCTTGAAATTGCCGATAATATCGTGATATATTCAAAATATCTGCGATATCGGTAACAGAGATGCAGACCTATTTCCAGTGGTATCTTTGGATACATCCTAAGTAATTGTGTACCTAGCAGTGGACCACATCGATTTTACAACTTTTACATTTTCCATAACCTTTTGGTTTGTTTTCTCCAACTTATGACACATGGATACTCCAATTCACTCTCATGTCATGTCCTCTTATATACTGTTCTTGATAAAAAAATTTGACAAAAATGGCGCATCCCCAGTCCCTTTCTCTGTGTCCCTGTGACATAGCTCTCGACATTCTTGTTCTTGCGTTCTCGCTACCTGGTGACACATAACCAAGTCCATTTGCGATCACTATGGGCATGATTTTGAATTCCATATATATATATATGTGTGTGTGTGTGTGTGTGTGTGTGTGTGTGTGTGTGTGTGTGTGTGTGTGTGTCACATAACAGTGTGTTGACGGGTTGGTTCCTATGCATGGCTTATACACAGGAGGTGGAAAGTTCAATTCTTTATGAGTTCCATTATCTTCTTGTTCCTCGCTAATAAATATTTTTATTCAAACAAGCTGCCTCATGCTTAGCTCAATAAACAATGTGCATACTGTAGAAACTATTTGAAAAAAAGTTCAAGTCATTACTATGAGTGAGGGTAAAGTCTGACTTTATTAAAGGTCATCAACATGACTCATGCATGGATTAGAATGACCACAAGATTGACCATGTCCAACTAGTTTGGCTATGTGCAAGAAGTATTGTGGCGTGTCTACTATCCATGTGGGCTTGTGATTACAAGGACACACGGGGAAAAGTGAAGTGTCTATGTGACAGCTGAATATCTATGTCACGTGATGGCTGTGAATACGGGGATATACCCATTTTTATGAAGCTTCCAATATGACTAATACATAAGGTGATATGGAACGGGAGTCAAAATGGAGTATTCGTGTGACAGCTGAAAGTACATGGCCTTTCCCATCTGAAAGGAAAAAGTGTCATAAATTCATGTGGATGCATGTGTATATTTGTGTACATGCATGTTTTTTGCTGTAATCTTTTATGTCAATGGAAAAACTTGATCTTAACATGTATTGGGGGAAACATCTTGCATATGCCAGTGTTCAAGGTCATGACCTATGTCACAGGGATTTGGCTAGCAGGGTGCCGCACCCACGTAGATGCGACTCGACGCGGGTGCTGCACCGGGTGCGGTCAACCCGATCCTAGGTGCGTTGACCGCACCCAGGGTCATTTCGGTCCATTTTTGTTTGGATTTTTTTTTTTAAAAAAAAAAATTGCCCTACGAAATGGGCTGTAGAATTTAAAAAAAAAAATTCTGCTTGACAGCTGCTTGCTGCTGCTCTTGTTTTATAAAGGGGCACTTGTGTCCACAACATCTGACGAGCTTTGTTGGCATCCCGTGCTATTCCTGCCTCCAAACAATTAATTCACAGCGTTGGAAAACATACTGTTAACTTGGAAATGATGATCCATCTTCCTCAAAAATTAAAACCAAAATTCAAGAGCCTTTTGAAGTCTTTATGCTTCAACCAACCAGATCCTTTTTCGTCAAGGATTTTCTCTCTCCATAATAAATGATAATGGTGGTGGTAGAGCCTTGGTGGCTTTTAGTATTCACTTTTCTCCTGACGAGATGGGTGCTCTAGCCGTAGCCTTGTGTAGACCTCTCTTGTCCACATGTCAAATCCAATAAATTTCTTTTAGTTGTCATCTGTGTGCAACTGTATATAAAATGAAATTTGAAGAACCCTAGGCAGTGGCGCCATAGGCCTCGTGAAGACTCTCTCTCCAACAAACCACGTCAAACCTTTCGCTTATATTTTTTTTCGTGAAGACCAAGGAGTTTCAGACATGATTGAATCATGACAGTCAGCAGAACGCAGGTCGATCAGATTGCCAATCCTTTCGGTTCATCAATTTTGTCCCGTTGAGCTAAAGTACACAACAAGCAGGACGTGGGTAACAAGTCTTCAAACAAACACAACAGCAAAAAAAACTGAACCCCGACCCGCGCCGGGGGAACCCCGACCCCCTTCTCTCTCTCTCTCTATATATATATATATATATATATATATATATATATATATATATATATTACATTTTTGCCCCTGCCGCACCCCCGCACCCGGGTTTTTTGGAAGTGCCGAATCTCCGCACCCGCACCCGCTCCCATGTGACATAGGTCATGACGAGTAATCTTTTCTGCACATGATGATATGTTTGTGATACCTTTGTCCAGTGACATACTCAAAGACACATGCCATGCACAAACAGATGTGCATATTATTGAATACTTATTGTTCTGTTTTACGTCGACACTTCTTGTTGCTTTGTAAATGTGGCAGATCATAGTGTATCTGTTGGTTTTTTGGCTACAGAATTCTGTTGTTGTGACAGTTTGGTTGACAATCATATGAAACAGTTCCATCATTCATGCTAACCAGTTATATCTGCTAATGATGCTGTTTGAAGTACTATCTTGTTTTCTTGTTGTAGTGTTGCTAATTATTAAGTTTTTTCCCGAGGAAAATAGTGATCTAAACTTGTTCATGTGGTCATCTTTTATTGCAGTCCAGTATGGTTTAGAACTTCTACAAGTACTGTCTAAACCTTTAAGGTCTTGTGCTTTTATTCTTTGGAGGTTGATTCTTCAGCCATAAATTTGCAGATTTGTACCATTATATATACTACCAGTCTTTTTCTTCTCCCACAAAATGTTTGGTTGATCTATTCTAGAAAATGTATTTTGCACTATATTTGTTTCGCTTTTATACATCGTGCAATTATTAATACTGTTGCAGTTCCTCAGAATATTCCTAGGTCCTTTTGAAGAAATAGGTGGTTAGAGTATGTTCTACTATTAACTGTGGGTGTATTCATTTGGTTGCAGTATCAGTTGGATGAACCTGTCACTCTTTGGGTAAACAAGGTTGGTCCTTATAATAATCCTCAAGAAACATATAACTACTACAGTCTTCCATTTTGCCAGCCAGCTGGTAATGCTGCACACAAGTGGGGTGGTCTTGGTGAGGTTCTTGGTGGGAATGAACTCATTGACAGCCAGATCGACATAAAGTTTAGAAGTATGTTATATCTTTATGTTATCATTTAGCATCCTTACCTTGAAAATAACTTTCCCTTGTGGAGAGTTAATTGTATCTCTATTGAAACATGTATTCCTAGTTCCCTCTCTACAAAATTGTCAAATCCCTTTATATTAGTCTTAGTTGCCCTATTGCAAAATAGTTGATTCTTATACATAGAGTTTCTATTTAGTAATTGGAATGGCTTATAATTTTCAATTCTCTATGGTGGCTTTTGCACATAGTAATTCAAACAAAAAAAAGATTCAAATATTCTCCTTATGAACTTACAAGGTCTGCCATTTTTACAAGCAATCTCTTGCCAGCCTTCCTGCAATAGGTCTTTTCTTACTTAATGCCAAACATGTTGGTCTTTCTTAGATAGGAATGGTAATTACAGCAATTTCTTTGTTCTTAAAACTGATAGCAAGTCTATAAGGAAGAACAATTTGGAGTGCTGAATCTGTGTGAAGCTTTGTGGACCTATGCCAAATGGACATTACACTCAACATGCCTGTCCTTTGTCAACATGACACAATTCCATGACACTTCATAGACACAGCTAAACCCGTGTGGAACTTGGTCAACACCATGTCTCTCACTTCATTGTGTTCTCTTATTCAGTTTGATCTTTCATTTTGCAGATACTTTTCTTTTTCTATACATTTGTCATGTTTTTTTTTTTTCAGTATTAGACTCTTGAATTTATTATTTGATGTTTGCTCATCATAACAGCTTAGAATTTTGTTTTAGAAGTTGCACTTTGAGATGACATTCATGCTTTATTTTGTTAGATTTTGAATTTCAAAAACCAATCACACATACAAATCATAGTGTATGCTTGTATTTCTGTATGCATGAGTGTGCATGTGTATGTCTGCGACCATGTCACTTCTCTGTGTCCTAGTTTTACAAAATTCTCCTTTCATACTAGGCATGTCTGTGTTGTGTCCCTTGTGTTCGTGTCTAATTTGACATAACTGTGCATGGTTTTTGCTTTCTCATTTGAGTTGTGCACAGGTTTTGACTTTTTTATTTTTCAGAGAATGTTGACCGTGCACCAATTTGTGAACTTGAGCTGGATGCTGCAAAGGTGAAGCAGTTCAAAGATGCAATAGAGAATAGTTATTGGTTTGAATTTTTCATTGGTATGTTACGTGCTATATGCTTTTCTTGCTTCATCATAAATCTTCACTCTGTTCAGTCAAATTATACAAATGAAGATGTTTGATTCCGTGGTTGCTATTGGTGTTTAAGGCTTTAATGTAATTCACTTCCATATAGGGATGCTGCTGGTGTTTGTTTTGTTCATTTATTTATTTTATGTGATATATGTTCTTAATATTTATTTAATTATTATTCTGATTGCTGACATGGGCTGATGGTGCGCTACAGATGACTTGCCTTTATGGGGTATGTCTTTCCACTATGAATTGATCATCATGGTTCCTTTATATTCCTGAATGTGTTCTCTATTTTAGTTGTCCTATATATGTGAAATAATTATTTTGTTGGCTAGGCTTTGTTGGTGAGCTACATTCTGATAGATTCAACGACAACAGGCATATGCTTTCCACGCACAAGAATATTTTGATTAAATATAACGGTAACCAGGTTTGTATACAGAGTTCACAACTCCCACTTCTTTTTTCATTTCTTTTTTATTTGAGTTAAATTCATCTTTTCTGCAGATTATTCATGTAAATCTTACACAAGATAATCCTAAATCCCTGGAAGCTGGAAAGACGTTGGAACTTACATATTCAGTCAAATGGGTTCAAACGAATGTAACTTTTGCACATCGTTTTGATGTTTACCTGGATTATCCTTTCTTTGAGCACCAGGTGAATGAAGGAATTGATCTTTACTAGCTATTATTTGTTTCCTGTTGTTTTTCTCTTATAGTGACCATGTTTAGTTTCAAACTTTCAAGCGTTGAGAACCTTTTGTAACTTGGTGCAACCTTCCATTCATATCCTTGTCATATCACTTCATGGAGCTAAGAGAAAATTGTATAACAAGATTCATTTATCTTGCACTAAATTTGGTTTCATTGTGCCCAGATTCATTGGTTCTCCATTTTCAATTCTTTCATGATGGTCATCTTCCTCACTGGTTTAGTCTCTATGATATTAATGAGGACTCTCAGAAATGACTATGCAAAGTATGCCAGAGATGATGATGATCTAGAGACTTTGGTGAATTTTCAACTCTTTAATTGTTACTTATTTGTTTATTTATTTTTATTTGGAGGTGATTTATTCCGTTTGTGATTTTAAATTCTTGTTGTTGCTTACATATATTTTAACAAAATGCTTGCAGATAGAGTTTTCCCAATTACCTGACTGTATCATGTAAACTAATTCATTTCAAATGAAATATCAGGAAAGGGATGTAAGTGAAGAGTCTGGATGGAAGCTGGTGCATGGTGATGTTTTTAGGCCTCCACGTAATTTGGTTTTGCTGTCAGCGCTTGTTGGTACTGGTGCACAGCTTGCAATGCTGGTTCTTCTTGTCATCTTGTTGGCTATCATTGGAATGTTGTACATAGGGTATGCTAAATATAATCTTTTGATTCCTTGTCCATCCGTTGTGATGTTGTTTTGCATTTCTATGATGTCCCAACTCCATGTTCTGGAAGTTGCATCTTCTTTTTCTTGTCTTTTGTTTTCCTTTTGTTTTCTGTTTTGTTTTTCCCTTATTGAAGGAGAGTTTAGCTTTAGGGATGTTGTGGCATGAATTCAACAATCCTAGGTTACCAAACTTGGGCGTATAGGGCCGCTCCCATCTTTGGGCGATCTCTGCAAGCGGGCTGGCATAAAGTATTCTTCATCATTTTTAAGTTTAATTGTAGTAAATGTTAGCAGACTTCCCAGCATTATTTCTTCTGACAAATTGCAACTTACATGCTATTGTTATGGTGTACCTGTTACCTGGTTAGATGCTATCATCAAATTTCAATCTTGAATATTGGATGCATTGTTTATATTCAACTTTGTGTCTTTTAGGTTCAATTGAAGTTAAAAGATCATATGGTCTAAATTATTGACGGAAATAATAGGTCACATGATCAAAATTAAAAAGGATGGATGTATCAATGGTTCAAATGTTATGATGCCTACAAAGTAGCTCAAAATTCTACTTGATTCAATCTTAATGCCTGGATCCTGAAGGCCAGATCTATCATTTGATGGCTGGATCTGCCTAAGCTTAGGCCAAGTGAACAATGAAGGTTCTTGTGTAATTATCATTAGATTACCTCTAGTTAACTTTAATAGCATAGTGCTACTAAAGAAAAGGAAAATATTTAATAGCATAGTATTTCCATGCCTGATAACTATCCTTAAATTTAGAGATTGAGTTTTCAAAATTCTAAGATTGTTCTCTTACACTGAGAAATGCATGAAAGAAAAAGGAGAAGCAAAGCGTGGTTTCATTGTTATTTAATTCCCATAGTGTCTGAATTACCATTATACATGGTGGTAGTTTCTTTCTTTGTTTTTCTTTTCCAAAATACATTCTGTGATTGGGTGATTTCATGTTCTTGATAGAGCGAAAACTTCGTTAATATGATGGTGGCCAATTTGAACTGTCATTAAATTTAGCGATTGCAAGTGGCTTTTTCTTCCCTCATTGTATTTTTCCATCTTGTGGAGAGTTGCTCTTGATTGTTCTCTGGTGTGCTCTGAATTTGCAGGAGAGGAGCTATTATCACCACATTTATTGTTTGTTATGCACTGACCTCATTCATTTCTGGTTATGTGAGTGGAGGACTTTATTCACGAAATGGTGGTATGTCTATTCATTAATAAGCTTTTCTTTTGTCTCTCTCAAATTAGCATAGCAATATACACTGGAATATGCTTTTTCCTGGGCTCTTTAAAGTGAACTTGTATATGTGTGCTCGTATGTGTTGGTCATGCATTTTATTTGTTGTGTAAGATCTCATATTTATGTTCCATGTCTGCAGCTTCTGACCTCTTTAATTTTCAAATCTTATCAGGGAAAAATTGGGTCAAATCGATGATCCTCACAGCATCTCTCTTCCCATTTATGTGCTTTGACATCGGTTTCATCCTTAACACCATTGCTATATTTTATGGATCTTTGGCTGCTATCCCCTTTGGAACAATGGTTGTTGTGTTTATTATCTGGGCTTTCATTTCATTTCCTCTTGCACTTCTCGGTACAGTTGTTGGAAGGAACTGGAGTGGAGCCCCAAACAATCCATGTCGTGTCAAGACCATTCCTCGTCCAATTCCTGAAAAGAAGTGGTACTTGACACCTTCTGTTGTTTCTCTTATGGGTGGCCTGCTTCCCTTTGGAAGCATATTCATTGAGATGTATTTCATTTTCACGTCCTTCTGGAATTACAAGGTATAAATTGTTCTTAGATTCGCTAACCTTTATCCGAGTTCTCGGCTTGCTTTCTCTGTTTGGATGTAACTTTTACTTGCTATGCAGGTGTATTATGTATATGGTTTCATGTTGCTGGTGTTCTTGATTCTTATCATTGTGACAGTCTGTGTCACAATTGTGGGCACATATTTCTTGTTGAATGCTGAAAATTATCATTGGCGATGGACTTCATTCTTCTCTGCAGCGTCAACGGCCATCTATGTATACCTGTATTCTGTGTATTACTATTACATGAAAACTAAGATGTCAGGCTTCTTTCAGACCAGCTTCTACTTTGGCTATACACTTATGTTCTGTCTTGGTTTAGGAATCCTTTGTGGTAAGTTGTGCCATTTCTCTTTCCATTTCCTATTAGAGTGGAGTAGCCTTCTAATCTTTGACAATTAATACAGGGGCTGTTGGCTATATTGGATCAACTTTGTTTGTGAGGAGGATCTACAGAAACATCAAGTGTGACTAGGGTATCACTGAGATGATAGTGGCTTTTGATTGCTGAGTCATCAGGTGTATGCATATGGTATTTGCATATCATATTGCATTAGTTCGGAAATCACTGGATTTTGGAAGATGTATCTTTTTTGTCTCTGGACTTTTCTTGGATGAGGCGCATGAATTTACTGCAGAAAGCGAATCTCACGCTCTCTCATTTGTTTTTCAATGGTAGGGACATGGTTTCAATGGAGGCAAATGACTTATTTTTGCCTTCAGGAACTTGGGATTTTCATTGACAGCTGTAACTTAGATTGCACAATGTATTGCACATTTTTCTGCTCATATTGAACCCACAAATATGATGAGAAATATGGTCGAAGTATTTGAATCTTTATTATGCTAAAATTGTGGGTTCTCGTGCACACACTTGAATTAGTTGGCTAATGGAGGTTAGATTCCTTCCCTTTTGCTCTTTTTTTTTTTAAAAAATCTTTAGCTTCTTGGAGTCACTTTTCGTTAACGGTGACTTGATATATTCGTAAGTATGCAATGTTGTTCAATGAATATTTTTTTCATATTTTTTAAAATAATATAATAACTATTGGTTCTTCAAGAAAGAACGAGCAACTAATCACAAAGCGGAAAAGTCAATCATTTGCTATGAACAATGCAGTTGTCCTAACAAATTACAAATATAGATAGCATATAGGTAAATTATAATTAATTTGCACCAACAATTAATGTTGTATATGATAAACTGAATGTGAAACTATATTAGCAAACCAATGCTATTGATTCAACCTTTTAAAGCAGATAACATAACTAAGTACAAGTTGTTGTTGGACTTTGTAATTTATGTTTGATATGTAGGTGTGACGATGAATGTGTTATTTTATCGGGTTAATCATGAAATTTAAAAATGCATGAAGGATGTATACATAAAAGCAATTAAAAAGATAAATATGATGACTTTTGATTTAACTTATGCATCTGAACAAGTAATTAGTGGTAGCAAGAATCATATATTTATCTTATAATTGAATGGTGATGACTATATCATATTGGATGAGGATAACTCTGAAAAAATATAAAATGATGAAGATACTGATGACACAAGATAAATAATGGTGGATGCAAATGATGTACAATTGGAAAGTCGAACATTTGTTTTGTTGTATAAATTATATGAGCATTGATTGGGCAATATATATATATATTTATATATATATTTTGTTTTTAAACTAATGAGACATGATTGAATATGTTCTCGTTTAATGGATTTTAATACAATGAAAAACAATTAAAAATTATTAAACCAGAAGCATCTAAATTGATTGATGAGTTGCGTAACAAAAACTTAATGAATATGAATCTTTTCAGTGGCTAACTACTAACTCAAATGTTTGAAACGTTATTGTCTGTCAAAGGTTTAACTACCCATAACATTATCATGAGTTTTTGAAAGATCATGTGATTATGAATAACTATAAAATAAATTTTTTAATGAGTTGTAGTAATAGAGTGACTATCGTATGCATAAGAAAGAACTTGCAGACTATGGGTAATTGTCCCTAGAAGATTCATTGCACAAAGTTGTATAGAGCATGTTTTTTTTAAGTGAAGAAGTATAAAAGAGATCATGTATGTGGTGGTTAATTAAACAACATTCTAATGAAAAAAGTATCTTTTGTGTAGATTGCAGGCATGATAACTCGAAGATGACTTTAAGAAAAATCATCAATTACATCAGTCGTGAAGGTGTGTAGATTAGTTATAAACAAGCACGATGTGGATGCGAATACACGAAGAAATAATCATATGATTTATATGAAGAGTCCTTCAAGATATTTCATGCCTATTTGGTTCATGTGATGACGGCAAACCCATGAATGGTATGGATCATTGAGACTGATAAGAGTGATCGATTTAAGTATCAGTTTTTATCCTTCTATCTATGTATCAATGTATTTTTAAAAGAGTCTCATCCAATTCTTATGATAGATGATGCATTTATAAAAGAGAAATACATGCGTATATTGTTGTTAGATCATAATATTGATTCTTATAGTGAAATATTTTTTGTAGCATTTGCAATTATAGATAAGGAGTCCAAAAAGTCGTGAGCATGGTTTTTGAAGCATCTAAAACACCAACTTCTATGCTTCAATGACTTAGACAATAAAATTGATTATTATCTAATATAAGTTAGGCTTGTTGCATGTTGTCCCCTATACTTTTTCTATCAAGTGCCACATTGGATATTGCATAAAGCACTTAGCAGAGAACTTCGCTAAAAAAAATTGGTTTACCACTCAGTGCACTTTGGTGGAGTGCAATTCGAGTAATCACAAAACAACAATGCATATATTTTCTTGAAAAAAATCAAGAAAAGGATTAAGTTACATATGATTATATTGTCACTGATATGAAACCAAAGTTTTGGGCTACATGTCACTTTTTAAGAAACATATATGGGTATTTGACATCTAATATAATAGTGTTTTAATTCCTAGATTCTTTTCATATGTGACAAGCCCTTACTGCTGCTTCTTGAGAAGCTTTGTCTCATGCTAATGGCATTGTTTAATAAAAGAAAGAATATCAAACAAAAAATATCATGCATTAAAAGAAATTGTAGAAACATTAAAGAAAAAGGCATAACAATTATGTGTGGTTGTCTAACATTATCACCGACATCTATACAAGGCTCACGATCGATCTCATAGTAACAACATTGATCTTGAGAATAGTGAATGCTCTTATAATGAGTGGTATGTGAGTGAAATTTCATGTGAATATGTGATTACATAAATTTTGTATGAAGGTAAGCTACCAAAAGATTACTATAACGAGTACTTCAAAGTTAATTCATATATACATGCATATCATATATTTACATTCTTTTCAATAGCAGATAATATGAAACACAATGCTTTATTAACTCTTATTCTAATTTATCTACCTAAAGTGAAGAGACAAAAAACTTCACCAAAGGATGTGTTATACAAATGATGAGGTTGGTCATAATAGGCAAAAGCATACATAACACTATGTATCAGTAGCTCTTGTTGTGAAATGCGTATGTTTGTGTGTGCATTTCTGTGTGTGTATTTATTAAGAATTGTTGAATGAATTACTTCTATGTATTTATTAAGAGTTTTTTAATGAACTACTTCAATGTCTTATGTATTCTATGTATATCTTAAATCCTTCATGATATGGCACCTAAAGAAAAACATGACAGCAAAAATAAAATCAAATCATCATTCCCAAGCACGGATCCAGTTGTGGTAAGATGTATAATTAAATAAGTTATGTGTGTATATAATTTATGGTATTATACGTATGTGTCTATATTCAATTGTAATTGGTCATGAAAACAAGTTGATGAGAACCAACCAGATCATTGTGAAGTAAAAGAGTTGTCCGAGCATGATTTTTTCATATACATTTTGTTCTAAAGTGATGTAAGTGTTAGGTTTGCATGTTTGTTTATTTGTTTATATATTGAAGAGCTACTCAAGTTAGATTTGCATGTTTGTTGCATTTATATGTAAATTCATTTAAATCTAACATAAATGTATCTCATATATTGATTATATAACATTTGAAAAGATTCATAGGCATAATTGAGGAAAAACATAAACGAAACATACCACCAAATATTATTTACCTGACCATGTATTTCTCAGTGAATTCCAAAAATGATAGTCCTCTTTTTCTACCCACTAACAAAAGGTAATTGCATAATATCCCCACGTGCATGTTATGAACATCAATATTGCTAACTGCTTAAGAGAGTTGGATGTTTTCCTCGAGATTGAGTTCAACATATAGTACCTAAGATAAATGCATATTCTCCACATGATTTTGATCATCACTTATTTGATGGATATTTCGTTCATCAACTGCTTATTGTAAATCAATTCCAATTGTTTCTTGTTTAACATCTTGTACGATGAAAGCAATTAAGTTAATATCATTACTACATAACATTGTGTTTACATCATCATCATCCAAAACTTGAGTATATATTTGTTGGCTTTTTATATTTGAAGAATAACTATCCTGAAGGCTCAATAACTCTTTTGCATATCTAGTTTTATGATATCTCAAAGCTATAAGTTTCTTAAAACTACTATTTTTTAACACCATTATAGATCTCCAATGAGAATAATCAATGAGACGATAATGTACTTTAACTCTTTCCAAGGCCAACATTAACCGCCTACATCAACAACACAGTATATCATTCATCATGCAAGAAAACACCATCTATATACCTTTCATATATTTAATTAACACAACTACCTACAACAACCCCCCTAAAAATTAGTCACTTCAATCATAACTCCATTACCCATATTGAATACTTATGCACAATCAACCTCAACCCCACTACACTAATTGAATATTTATGCAGAGTCAACCCTAACCTCATTATCCCAAAACAAAACAATCAAATATTAAATAAAAGATAAACAAACAAACATAAATCATTCACAATCAAACATAAGTACTATAAGATCAAAACACACACACACACACACACACACACATATATATATATATATATATATATAACAACCCTAAACATACAAATCAGTATCAAATATTAAAATACAGGCAAACAAACATAAATTATTCATGGCAACAACCAAACACAAATACTATAAAGCTATTAAATATAACTTAAGCATGCAAGAAAACATATGAAACTCGCCTTTCGACATAAGTTACTGGAGTTGATCGAAAGATGGGAAAGTAGACCAAAAAGATGTTGCAATTTCGTAAGATAAACTTTAAAAGAATTATGGATGATAAACAAATAAAAAAAAAACTACAATGACTTTATATATAAATCAGAAAGCATGTGAAGGTAAGAACATTCACAAAATAATATTAAGATACTATACTTGTGGATGTATGTGTTACGACAATGAAGTCGTACATGATACTTCAAGTACAAGGTTTTGATGATGAGCAAGTGAAATCAACTGCATTTCAGCTAAGGCAATGAAGACATTGAAGATATCGATGAAGAATCTTTGAAGACTAGTGTGCAAATGTTAAATTCATTAAAAGTCTTAGATTCTTGTAAGAGCCTTACTTAGAGTGCATATTTAGGTTGCATTTTACCTAAAATGTCTTTAGAAAAACTTTTCTAAAAGAACCCTTCATGAAAATCTTTTTAGTAAACTCTTTTCTTAAATTTTCGTGTTTATTAGTCGACTAATAGACTCACCAGTCAACTAATCCTTTCGCGCCATAATTTCTAAAATGTCATTTTTGTCAAATTAGTTGACCGAAGGTATTGTCAGTCGATCGGACCAAATGTCTGTTTTCTGGAAATTTTAGCAGCAGTCGACTAATGACTTTATCAGTCGACTGAACAAAACATGTGTTTTTTGAAAATTTAGCAGCAGTCGACTAATGCTTTTATCAGTCGACCAGACAGAATGAGTATTTTTCAAAAGATTTTAGCAGCAGTCGACTGAAAGGTTTTTCAGTCTACTGATGATATTATCAGTCGACTAATTTTATCTCTAGTCGACTAAGTTTCAAATCTTCAGATTTTCAAACGGCTTGATAAACAGATCAGTCGACCGAGGATAACTGTCAGTCTACTAATAACTAATTATTAGTCGACTAACTACTGTTTCAGTTGACTAATTTTGCCATTTTTCCTGAACCTTCAAAAAGGCGTGTCTTTTCATTTTTCAAACGTTTTGATCGTTCAAAATGGACTATTTTGACACCTTTTCATACCCTCAACGTATGAAAACTTTCAACTATAAATATGAGTGCATTTTACATTCAAAAGCACTACAATTCAATCAATTTGAATCAATTACTCTTTGCTTTTCACTCATATTCAGTTTCTCACTCACGTGATATTTTTCACTTCAGTTTTTCACTCAAATTCTTTTGAGAAATAGTGAATTCGTGAGTAGAGTATTTCAACAACCTCAAAAGCCAATTGCATCTCATTTGCATTCAAAAGAAGGGCTCATAGGTTGTATTGTAAGTTGTTACTTGTTTCAATTTTCTGTAAAAGGAAGGACTCCTTGGCTTAAAGGAGTTGTTTGCTTTCAGTAGGTGTGTTACTGGAAGTGGGGCCGAATTTGGTCTGTATGATCTTGTAGTTACACAAGGTTGATAGTGGAAATCTCAAGTGAATTTTGCTTGGGGATTGGATGTAGGTCGGGAAAGACCGAACCAGGATAAATTATTGTGTTCTTTGTGTGTTTGCTTTTCAAATTGCAAAATCCGTCAATATTTCGCAGACAATTTTTAAAAGCACTATTCACCCCTCCTCTAGTGCTCGTTGCCTCGATCCTACTGCACTTTCATTTGGTATCAGAGCAGGTTTGCTATTATTTTGATTTGATCATCATCTAGCATGGCAACTACAACATCTCAGCACAAAGAAGGATGCTCCTTTGTTCGTCCTCCTCTCTTTGACGGAACAAACTATGGATACTGGAAAGTGAGAATGACAATATTCTTACAATCCATGGATCTTGAAATTTGGAGAGTCGTTTCAGAAAAGTACCAAACTCCATCAACTGATTTCAGCCGATGGACCGATGAAGAAAAGAAGTCTGCTTCACTTAATGCCAAAGCTATGAATGCATTGTATTGTGCCGTTGACAAGGTAGAGTTCAATCACATCTCTCAATGCTCTACAACAAATGAAATATGACATACTCTTCTCGTGACTCACAAATGTACGTCAAAGGTAAAGGAATCTAAAATTGCTTCTTTAGTTCATAAATTTGAATTGTTTAAAATGAAGCAAAATGAATCTATATCGGACATGGTAACAAGAATGACCGATATAACTAATACTCTGAAATCCCTTGGAAAAGAATATTCACAAGTGGATTTAGTCAGAAAGATCCTAAGGTGTTTAACTCCTGAATGGGAGAGAAAAACCACTGCTATTGAGGAAGCAAATGATTTAAACACTCTCATTCTTGAAGATTTGGTTGGTAACTTAATGGCATATGAAGTTCAACTTCAAGACAGACTAGAAGAAGAACCCAAAAAGAAATCTCTTGCTTTTAAGGCTACTTCTGATTCTGAAAATTCAGAAGAAGATGAAGATGAATATATTGCTCTCATTACAAGGCAATTCAGAAGATTCATTAAAAATGAAAGATTTCAAAGAAAGGTAAAGAAAGTGGATTCTTCCAATCCAAATGAAGTCAAGTGCTTTAACTGCAAAAAGGCAGGACATATCAAGAAAGATTGTCCTCTTCTCAAAATCAAACCCAAGGACCAATTCAAGAAGAAAAAGGCATTTCAAGCATGTTGGGATGATAGTGACTCATCTTCCAATGAAGAATCAAATGAAGAAGTCGCCAACATGTGCTTTGTGGCACAAGAAGACTCGGTAAGTCAATTTGACTATGATGATTTATTAGAAGCATTCAATGATTTATATGCCAAATTTAAGAGTCTAAGTTCTAAAAACAAAGAGTTAAAAACTGAAAATTCAACTCTTGACTCTCAAAACAAAGTGTTACTTCAAGAGATAGAAGATCTCAAGAAGAAAAACTCTTGTCAAACATTTGAGATAAAAGAAATTGGAATTAGAACCAATCTCTTACAAAAAGAAATAAATAGTCTAAAAGAAAAATCAAATGATCTTCTTTCTATAGTGACCAAATTCACAAATGGTCAAGAAAATCTAGAAAGACTTCTTGGTTCTCAAAGATGCTCGATTAATAAAACCGGATTGGGATATAGCTTCTTTGATACTCAAAATAGACCAAACTATGTTGTGAAGAATCAAGGACAATATTCTCAACCATTTGTTCATAGAACTAAATTTTCCAGTTCTAATAGAAATGCATCTAATCATGAAACTTATAATGCTTATAAGCCTAGACATGATTATTCGAGAAATGCTAAATCTTGTTATAGAAAGAATACTTTTTATCAAAGGAAACCAAAATCCAAATGGATATGGGTTCCTAAGACTAACTCTCATGGACCTAAAAATAAAAAGGGGTCAAATGCTTTGTCTTCTAATTTTGTTGTAGGTACACAAAATAAAGAGCAAATGAATATTGGGCAGCGGTTGTTCCAAACATATGATTGAAAGGCCAGAGTTATTTTCCACCCTCCAAAATAAGGATGGAGGAACCGTCACCTTTGGTGACAATAACAAGGGAAAAATAATAGGTATTGGTAATATTGGTAATCCAAAATTTCTCTTGATAAAAAATGTTCTTTTAGTAGATGGTTTAATGCATAACTTATTATCAATTAGTCAATTATGTGATAAAGGTTTTCTTGTTTCTTTTGAACATGATTGATGCTTAATTTCTGATTTTTAATCTAAAAAGATCATTTTTAAAGGTAAAAGAAGGAACAATGTGTATGAACTTTATCTAGATGAGTTACCCACTTTTAATGAAAAATGTCTTATTGTTTCAAATAAATTCAATGGTTATGGCACAAGAGACTTGGACATGTTAACTTTAAAATTATTTTCAAGTTATCCAAGAATGATCTTGTAAGAGGCCTACCTAGAATACCATATAAGAAAGATCACTTATGTGATTCTTGCCAAAGGGGTAAATAAATCAAGAGTTCTTTTAAAGCAAAAGATATAGTTTCAACAAAATGTCCTCTTGAACTTTTACATTTAGATCTATTTGGACCATCTAGAATTCAAAGTTTGAATGGTAGCAAGTATGCTTTTGTTATAGTAGATGATTATTCTCGATTTACATGGGTGATTTTTCTAAAAAGCAAAAATGATGCTTTTTCTAAATTTTTCAAACTTTGCAGAAGAATTACAAATGAAAAATCTACATCTATTATTAAAATTCATTGTGATCATGGTGGTGAATTTGAAAATGAATCTTTTCTAAAGTATTGTGATTTACATGGTATATTTCATAACTTTGCTTTTCCTAGAGCGGCTCCACAAAATGAAGTTGTTGAAAGAAAGAATAGAACTTTGCAAGAATGTGCTAGAACCATGCTTCAAGATAAAAATTTACCAAAATACTTTTGGGCTGAAGCTATAAATACAATATGTTATATTTTAAACCGTGTTCTTATTCGACCAATCTTACATAAAACATGTTTTGAATTATATTATGATCGTATACTAAAGATCTCATATTTCAAAATTTTTGGTAGTAAATGCTTCTTGTTAAATACCAAAGATAATCTTGATAAGTTTGATTCAAAATCAGATGAATCAATATTTCTTGGATATTCTTCTAGAAGTAAAGCTTATTGTGTTTTTAATAAAAGAACATCTTGTATTGAAGAATATTTACATGTTGCATTTGATGAGAATTGTGAGCAGGTTATACCTCTAAGCGAAAGAGAAGAAGTAATACTTCAAGAAGAACCTTTGATAGAGAGTACTTCTCAAGATAATGTTTCTCTTCAACCGGTTTGAAAAGAAGTTCCTAATCATCCACATGAACAAGTTATTGGAGAAATAAAGAGTGGTGTCCAAACTAGAAGGCAATTAGAAAAATATATTGCAAATGTTGCTTTCATATCTAAAATAGAACCAAAGAATATCAATGAGGCTTCTGATGATGAATTTTGGCTTTTGGCCATGTCTGAAAAACTTAACCAATTTATTAGGAATGATGTTTGGGATCTAGTTGATAGACCAAAGGATCATCTAGTAATTGGAACAAGATGGGTCTTCCGTAATAAGCTGGACGAAAATGACGAAGTCATTCGAAACAAAGCAAGGCTAGTAGCACAAGGTTATAATCAAGAAGAAGACATAGATTTTGATGAAGCCTATGCACCGGTGGCTCGATTGGAGTCAATTCGAATGATGCTTACTTTTGCTAGTTACATGAACTTCAAGTTATATCAAATTGATGTTAAGAGTGCATTCTTAAATGGACACATCAATGAAGAAGTCTATGTAGAGTAACCTCCAGGCTTTGAAAATGAGAAATATCCAGAAAAAGTCTATAAATTAAAAAGTGCTTTGTATGGACTTAAACAAGCACCAAGAGCGTGGTATGAAAGACTACGAAATTTTCTAGAATAATCTGGTTTTTCCATTGGTTGGGTAGACTCCACTTTATTTATTAAAAATCTTAATTCAGATATTCTTATTGTGCAAATTTATGTTGATGACATAATATTTGGTTCTACTAATGATTCTCTTTGTAAAGAATTTGCTAAAGCTATGCAGGAAGAGTTTGAAATGAGCTTGATGAGCGAATTAAACTACTTCCTTGGACTTCAAATAAAACAAACTAAAGAAGGAATCTTCATTAATCAGGCTAAGTATACAAAAGAACTTCTCAAGAGATTTGAGATGGACTCATCGAAATCAAGAAGAAATCCTATGAGTATAACTACTTCTCTTGATAAAGATGAAAATGGTAAAAATGTAGATACTAAGCTCTACAGAGGTATGATCGGATCTCTATTATACTTAACTGCTAGTCGACCTGATATTATGTTTAGTGCTTGTATGTGTGTAAGATTTCAAGCTAATCCAAAGGAATCTCATTTAACTGCAGTAAAACAAATTCTTCGTTATTTAAAAGATACTTCAGATTTCGGTTTGTTTTACCCAAAATCATCTTCCTTTGATTTAGTTTCATATAATGATGCAGATTTTGCAGGAAGTAAATCTGATCGCAAGAGTACTAGCGGAACTTGTCATTTCTTAGGAAATTCCTTAGTCTCTTAGTTTAGTAAAAAAACAAAATTCAGTGTCACTCTCAATAACTGAAGCAGAATATATAGCGGCTAGTTTAGTGTGTTCACAAGTACTATGGATGAAACAGACCTTAAAAGATTTTGGTTTGAATTACTCCACAACAACAATTTATTGTGATAACACTAGTGTTATAAATCTTTCGAAAAATCCTGTTCAGCACTCAAGAACTAAGCATATTGAAGTTAGACATCATTTCTTAAGAGATCATGTGTTAAAATGAGACATTTCGTTAAATTTTATTTTCACTAATGAACAACATGCTAATATCTTCACTAAACCACTTAAAAATGAAGATTTTATGAGAATTAGGAGAGAACTAGGCATTTGCTCGTTTTTGGATTTATAAAAATACTGATTTTTAAACAAAATCTCAAAATCACACCATATTAGTCGACTGATAAAATTTTAGTCGACTGATGCTTTAAAATTTTTAGAATGAGTCGTATCATATTAGTCGACCTATAAATTTCTAGTCGACTGATGCTTTTAAATTTTTTGAAAGAGTCGCACATTATTAGTCGACCGATAAAATTTTAGTCGACTGATAAAATTTTAGTCGACTAATTTTTTTTTTTTTAATTTTAACTGAAGGGACCCGATACCCCTTGGATTCTTTTTTTTCGATTTTTTTAGGGCATCATTTCATTTTTACGTACCCTTTCATTTTTTTTTTTAAAACGAAACCCTCTCTCACTATCTCTCTCACCCTTGGATTTTTTTCCCTCTCTCTCTTCCGAAAAACCCTCGGAGTGCCGTTCGAACCTCTCCTCGACCAGATTCTTCTGGCCGTGACAGGGAGTTGCCAGAATCATCTTGTCGTGACCGGTGCCTCTTCAGTCCTCGCCGAAATCCCCTTGTGGCAGCCTCCTCGCATTTGCCGACATCCACCGCAGACTCCTCCTCGTCTATTCACTGTTTCTATTGCATTGGTTCTCCTTCACAACGCCGGACAACATCTTCCTTCTGCCGAACATCATTTGGAAGCCGACACCATTCTATGCAACTAATTTTTTTTGGGTGAATCTGTTTTTAACCATGCCTCGTTCGAAGACTGCATCTGCAAAAGGTTCTCCTCCTCCTACACCTTCAGCAAGACATGGATTTTCTCTCAGATTACTTCGAAATCCTCTTTTATATGATACTTTTGGATCGATTTTTGCACTTCCTATTTTACCAGACTGAAATGTTCTGTTTCACCTGTTTTCTCGTTACAAAATCAGAGAATTATTTTCAGGAATTTCACATCTTTTTGATGTTTGTGCAGACACCCTTCATTATCCTTTTCTGATTCACTTGTTTTATACAAATTTACAAATTGATCATGAAACTGAAGTTTTTTCCTCTCTTGTTCGTGATGTTGAAATTGAGTTTGATTCTAAACTACTTGAAGAAACCCTAGAAATTCCACCTTCAGACACACTTTTCAATACCGTTGAACTAAATGATGAAAGAATTTTTGAACAAATTCTTCTTCCAGGTGCATCTCATTGCCCTTCTTTCAAAAATACCAATCTTCAAACTCGTGCACGCATTGCTGGACGAATCCTTGCCCATAATGTTCTACCTAAAACTGGTTCTTTTGATTATTATTCCATAGATCTTTCTATGACTCTTTATGTCTTATTTGGAAATATTTCTGTAAATTGGGCCAATGTGTATTTTACTAATTTATAGAAACAAAAACCATTTCTTCCTTATGGATGTCTTCTAACTCGTATTTTCAGACATTTCAAAGTTCCCTTAACCAATGAAAAATATATTGAGCAAAAAGAGTTCTTTGATCAAACTATTTTTAAACGAATGAAAATCAAATATCTGCCTCCTTTAAATGTTGATCAAACTGAACCATCTGATCCTACTGAACCATCAATTTCTGAACCCTCACCATCTTCTGTGACACCTTCATCTCAAGCAAAACGAAAGAAATTTTCTACAAGTCAAGACAATGATGAAGTTTTGCAGCGACTGGAAGCTTTGGAGCTGCATCAACACACTTTTCGTGAAGATGTGACCCAACAACTTTCTTCGATTCAGAAAGATATTACTGCAATCAAGGACTTGCTCAACTCACTTTTCTGATCTTTGTTTTTTGTCTTTACTAAACTTTGATACTTTATGGGTTGTAATATTTTAAACGTGTATTTACATTTTGCTTATGCTATTTCTGCCCTTACTCTTTTTTATTATGACAAAGGGGGAGAAAAAGATAGAATTTGGTAGACACATGCATGGAAATTGCAGGAGACCTTGCATGAGAAATGCGAAATTAAGAAAAAAAAAGCATTGAAAATTGCATTTATGTAAAAGTTTAAAATGCATGAAATAATGATGAATGGAAATGCAAACCAATCAATTTGTGATATATGTGCTTTGAATGTGCTAACTTTTAATGTTTTGCAGTATATTGATAGGGGTAGTAAAATCTCCATCTATGCATCTAAATGCTTCATCTTTGATTAAGTTTGTCATCATAAAAAAGAGGGAGATTGTTACGACAATGAAGCCGTACATGATACTTCAAGTACAAGGTTTTGATGATGAGCATGTGAAATCAACTGCATTTCAGCTAAGGCAATGAAGACATTGAAGATATCGATGAAGAATCTTTGAAGACTAGTGTGCAAATGTTAAATTCATTAAAAGTCTTAGATTCTTGTAAAAGCCTTACTTAGAGTGCATATTTAGGTTGCATTTCCTAAAATGTCTTTAGAAAAACTTTTCTAAAAGAACCCTTCATGAAAATCTTTTTAGTAAACTCTTTTCTTAAATTTTCGTATTTATTAGTCGACTAATAGACTCACCAGTTGACTAATCCTTTCATGCCATATTTTCTAAAATATCATTTTTGTCAAATTAGTTGACCGAAGGTATTGTCAGTCGATCGGACAGAATGTCTGTTTTCTAAAAATTTTAGCAGCAGTTGACTAATGACTTTATCAGTCGACTGAACAGAACATGTGTTTTTTGAAAATTTAGCAGCAGTCGACTAATGCTTTTATCAGTCGACCAGACAGAATGAGTATTTTTCAGAAGATTTTAGCAGCAGTCGACTGAAAGGTTTTTCAGTCTACTGATGATATTATCAGTCGACTAATTTTATCTCTATTCGACTAAGTTTCAAATCTTCAGATTTTCAAACGGCTCGATAAATAGATCAGTCGGCCGACGATAACTGTCAGTCTACTAATAATTAATTATTAGTCGACTAGCTACTGTTTCAGTCGACTAATTTTGTCGTTTTTCCTGAAACTTCAAAAAGGCGTGTCTTTTCATTTTTCAAATGTTTTGATCGTTCAAATGGACTGTTTTGACACCCTTTCATACCCTCAACGTATGAAAACTTTCAACTATAAATATAAGTTCATTTTACACTCAAAAGCACTATAATTCAATCAATTTGAATCAATTACTCTTTCCTTTTCACTCATATTCAGTTTCTCACTCACGTGATATTTTTCACTTCAGTTTTTCACTCAAATTCTTTTAAGAAATAGTGAATTTGTGAGTAGAGTATTTCAACAACCTCAAAAGCCAATTGCATCTCATTTGCATTCAAAAGAAAGGCTCATAGGTTATATTGTAAGTTGTTACTTGTTTCAATTTTCTGTAAAAGGAAGAACTCCTTGGCTTAAAGGAGTTGTTTGCTTTCAGTAGGTGTGTTACTGGAAGTGAGACCATATTTGGTCTGTATGATCTTGTAGTTACACAAGGTTGATAGTGAAAATCTCAAGCGGGTTTTGCTTGGGGACTGGATGTAGGTCGGGAAAGACCGAACCAGGATAAATTACTGTGTTCTTTGTGTGTTTGCTTTTCAAATTGCAAAATCCGTTAATATTTTGCAGCCAATTTTTAAAAGCACTATTCACCCCTCCTCTAGTGCTGGTTGCCTCGATCCTACTGCACTTTCAGTATGTTGAAAAATATAGTTAAAGGAGATTCATACATTTTGGGTGATACATTCAAAATCATGATTTATGATTTGTGAACGTACGTTGAGAAATTTAGTTAAAAGATGTCCATACATTTTGTGCAACATTTGCAAAAATTGAGAAATATAGTTAAAGGAGGTTTGTACATTTTGGGTGATGTTCGCAAACATGATTTGCAAAGGTCGTACCATATTTGTGGACGGATGTTGATAGTGTTTAGTTAAAAGAAGTTCTTAGATTTTTAGAATATTTGCACAAATTATTCATAAAGGTCGTACTATGTTTGTAGACGTACATCGGGAGCATTTAGCTAAAAGATATTCACATTTTTTTGGTGACAATTACAAAAATAATTTGCATTCATCGTACCATATTTGCTGAAGGACAAAAATACCTTAAAAAATCAAGAATAAAAGATTTTGGACATGAGATGGATTTTGGCAAATTGTAAGTCATTTCGAAGAATGTGCTATTTTGCAAGGACAATAAAGTTATTTTTTGTAAATAGTTCACGTAGAAGATGTGACTGAACTATTTGATTTGCAAAAAACGGGTTTAGTGGTAAAATCTTATTACTGCTAAAACAATGTTTTTTTTTTTTGTAAACAAGTCTTATGAGACTCAACTCATTTAACTTGGGCTCATTGTAAGACTGAACTCGGCTTAGCTTGCCACAAGAATGAGCCAAGCTTGAACATTTCAAGCATGTCTCATTCAGCTAGGTTACCAGCCCTACCGACAATGGTAACCTGGGGTTTTTAGACCAATGAGTTCAAGAGTCATAGAGGTGGTTTTACTCAATTATCCAAATAAAAAGACCTTGAGAAAATTGAAAAAAAGCAAAAAATGTTAAAGATGGAGCACTATTACGACAGACTTCATGCCCCATTATATTAGCTTTGAATCTATCATATAAACTTTGCTTAATGATTGATGAATTTAGAAGCGACATTTGAATAAAGTTTAGATATTTTATAAAGATTGGCCGGCTTGCCTCGCATCATTTTTTTGTAGCTTCTCCACAAAGGTAAAGTATAATGCAAGGTTACTGTAAACTATAAAGTTCATTGGATTAATGCGGAAGCATATATTCAACTACAGTGTGCCTTAGCTTTAAATCTAGACTAATGATTGATGGTATCATATGGACAACTTTGGTGATCCCCATTTGGTGTTGGGTGATAGGGGTGTCAACTGGTTGGGTTTGGTTCGGACTCAGTTGGACCTGGTTTTTGGGTACGGTATCGGGTCTGGACCCAGGTTTAATAGGGTCCACTATAAGAAAAACCATACCCGGACCCGATAATAACTACATGAACCAGCCCCGGACCATACCTGGTAAAACCATATTTTTTATCATTTTTACATTGAAAATTTGCGGGTCTTAATTGAAACTGAGGTCGGGTCCTAGTCTAGTATAAAATTTCACAAACTATACCTGGGTCCATGTATTAATCGGACCTTTGGGTCTGGATCTAAGTCTTAATAAGTTCTTATTGTTTATCACCATACCTGGACCACACCCCTATTCGGTGACAGGGGTGGCTTGAGGCATTTACAGGCATTACTGCAATTCATGAGCTGCATTTACACCAAGTAATGCACCGGAGTATGGAAAATACTAGAAATGGCTGAAAGAAAAGGATGACAAAAGCCCTTGTCGAAAAATGGTTGCAAATTTTTTGAGAGAAATCTGCAGGAGTGTTTACAAGTCGTTTTCAGATGTAATTGAAGGCAAAGAGGGAAGATTTCGCGAGACTCTACTTGGTAAACGGGTCGATTATTCGGGTCGTTCCGTCATTGTGGTGGGCCCTTCGCTTTCATTGCATCGATGTAGATTACCTCGAGAAATAGCAATAGAGCTTTTTTGATGATGTAATTCGTGGTCTAATCAGACAACATCTTGCTTCCAACACAGGGCTTGCTAAAAGTCAAATTCAGGAAAAAAAACCAGCATGGACTTTTTTTTTTTCTTCGACAGAGAAAGCTGAGGTTAGGCAGACCCCTGCCAGTTATACAACGATACCATTGGGATTTGAACTTACAACGCCCCCACAAGGTGACTTGCACTAACTGCTCCTGCCAGACAATCAGAGCCCCGGTTGGTATATCGAGCAGTGAGACTTGGGTGCCCGAAGAGTTGTGCTCATTTGATAGGAGTGACTTGTGAATGTCACCAAGTTGAAGGGAGGTTACGAGTTCGAAACCATAGGTACACGTCCTTTGCTGTGATGCCAGAGCAGGGTAAAATCTCTGGTGGGCAAGGAAGACCTGGGGCTTTACCCAATGAACTCAGTGGGAGAAGCTGTTTTTGATGATTATTAAAAAAAAAAGGATTGAAACTTAGGTGCTTAGACTAATCATTGTGCAAATGTGCTTGGAAAATTTAATCATGGATTTTCCCACCAAGTCTTGAGGAATTTCAATTCAATTTATTCCAATGGTAACGCTGAAGATTAGATGGAAATTTGCTGGCTTTATTTATTTATAACTTGAGAATTTCTCTTGTTGGGATGGCCCAAGGATTTATTCATCTCTATGGCCTTGATCCAGTTTCCTAATTAATTTGGTTTGGGCTTTTAGGACCAAAATTTGCCATCTTAAATTGCCAAAATATTGCGATATTTTTTAAAATATCTTGATACTATTGGTTAGAGAAAATATCATGATTTTGTCACAAATATTTACATCTGGATCAGCTATATCTCAAGAAAATTGGTCTATTTTTTTATATTATTATTTTTATTTATTCACACAAATTTTTTTTTATTCATTTATTTTTACTGGTAAATACATGAGAGAAGCAAAAAAATTTTTAATTTCTCATAAGAAATTCGGCTACTGTTATTTTGCCATTTCAAACTTTTGTCACTATAGCCAAAGTAAGCTTTCTAAGAGTTTGACTAGGTTAGATCGAGGAAATTGGATCAAGTGATTGGAAACAGGGATAAGCCATTTTAGTTGCAGGTCCCTCGTGCCATGACCGGACACTCTGACTCGAACATTGATAGGTTATGTCCATTATTTTGATAGTTTTAATAAATTTTTGCAACTTTTTAATGTTATTCCAATAAAAATGTAGTTTTAATATTAAAATATCAATAAATAGTTTTTATATATTTAAAAATTTAAAATATTCCATATCCTTGTCTCCTATTTTCCGGAAAAAATCCAATCTTGCAAGCTCATCCTCGTATCCGCGTATCATTGTGACAGTGATTAGGGTGCACTATCAACCAATCATCTCTGGCACCAATGGTGTTAGCAGTCACTTTATTTTTTGGTATAATCTTAAAGGAAAAAAACCCTGTGGGTCCCTCCTGCACACCGGGTAAGTACACCTAGCTTCGACCTTGCGGCAAGGGATGCCACTCATGGGTTTTGAACTTGTGATATCCGTCAACTTGGTGACATTCACAAGTCGGCCCTGCAAGATGAGTAGAGTCCTTGTGAGCAAGAGCAGTCACTTTTAGAAAAGTGATTTGGCATCCTCACCATCCAAATGTACACAAGGCCCTGAATGGACCGTGAAGATGCCAAATCACTTTAAGGAAGTGATTTGATCTGTGGTCCCCTCTGTTGGGGGCCACACGCGACACTCTCTTGGGATTGGTCAGAAAGGTGACGGAGGTGATAGCCATTGTCATCAAAAGCCCATTTCCTTTCTTGAGATCTGAACTCATTATGGTAAAGTTTGAAATTATATGTTTATTTGATATTTTTTTTTTGAAAGGCAAGCTGGGGTTAGGCAGACCCCTACCAATTATATAACTATACCATTGGGTTTTGAACCTGCAACCTCCCACCACAAGGTAACATGCACTAGCTGCTCCTACCAGACAACCAGAGTGATATCTTGCAATCAGATTACTCCACTCATCTGTATAAACTCATTTTTTCATTGAACAAGCAATTAGGAACACGTTTCTGTGGTTCATCAATTTAAAACTAATGAATTAAGGACAATAGTAATTGGCCTGATTTATGTATCACAATTTTGATGTGTAACAATACATTTATGCCCAAGTACATATCTTTTTTTTTTATTTTATAATGAGGAACCCTTGCCAAGAACTGGGCCACTTAATGGACCTGACCCTAGCTAGGCAAACCGCAGGTGGGGCCCATGACCATCCTGCCTTATGTGGCCCACCCTCTAAAACTACGGACACACCAGTGCGCTAACATGGTTTGATCTGATGCTTTCATCTCAATGCTTTCACAACCACCCTGCTGGCCAAGAGGGCGACCCCTGCGGTGGTCGGGGCCAAGGCAGGGTTGTCAGCATGTCGGGTATCCGACCCATTAGGATGCACCCAAACCCTCCCAAATAATTTATAAGGTAGGGTCATCTAACAAGCACTCACGTTCAAGTTATGTCATGTTTCAAATACCAGAATCCCAAACCTGACCCACATAATTTAAAGATTGGTTACACTACATTTATGGCTAGGGGTGAGCAACGGCCTGCCCTTTGGCCCGTGGAGAACCCTGCCCATCGAAACTCACAAGTTGCTTTGTTTTTGTTTTTTTAATTTGACATAATCAGTTAATCAACTCAACTCATAACTTAAACATGGTACTCTTCAACCACAAGACACAAACCAACAGGAAATCCACCATACACATAAGCAAAACTCACCCAATTTAAGCTCAAAACTCGGGTGACTTGGCCAAGTCAGATCGTTTTGCATACTCAAGACTCGGCCGATTAGTGGGTTGAAACATCGAAAAATCACAGAGTCCTGATACCGATAAGTATCGGTGAGTCTTGATGAAATGAACACTTTAGTTTTGTATTTTGGTTTTTCATTTTTGAAGCCCTAACCTAAGCCTCTTTTGATTTTGTCTCTCGCGAATCACAACCCCCTTGCCGATCACAACCCCCTCGCGAATCACACCCCCCTTGCCCTTTTACCCCCCTCCGGTCTCTCCTCCGACATCGGCGACCTAGATCACATCCGTATGGTAAAAAAATTTAAAAAAAGATAAAAGATCTATGAAAATCCTTGTTCATACCAGTAAACATATTTGGTCTCTAAACATATTTTAGTTACCTTTATATATATATATATATATATATATATATATATATATATATATATATATATATATATATATAGGCAATGAAGAAACTTGGGGCATTGTCAAGAACCCTTGTGATGACCATCAGTTGGTCATTGGTGTTTTTCATTACCTTGACAATTATTGACAATTAATCTGAGTGCTAATAGGCAGGTTAAGACAACTTTTTGGTATGTCCTTATTGTGTATAGTGTTTTTATATATCAGTTTTTTTTATAGGTATTCTACATGCGTGGATGTTTTGAATACAACTTGTTTTTTTTTACCTCATATACAACTATGAATTGTTTGGGCTGCAAACATGACTGATAATCGACTTTTCCTGTTGTGTTGAGTTTGGTCTATTACTGTGTGGTCTCATGGCAGGTGGTGTTACTTAAACAATGTGCCACAATTAGTCTGAATGGAGATGTCAATATAAGAATTTTTTGGTCAAGAATTTGAGCTTAGAATTGTAAACATATTCTATAACTTTATATTAAGAATGTTAAATGTATATAGTCACTTACACACATAGTAAGTCCTTGTCCTTTACTCCTAGTTTTAATTAGAAAACTCTCATGTTGTATCCATGTCATGACATGCTCCCCAAACTAAGGCAGTATGATTTCTTGTTTTGCCTCCCTAAGAACACAAGAAGTCTTTTAGGAAGGACATATTTCTCAAGTCTTATCATTTATCTTTAAAAATTGCAAGGGTTTGTTGCTGCTTGATCTGACACATGCCTTAGACGTATGGAGAAGCTTCATTTGCTTTTATCAATAGCTTGAAGATGGATTGCTTGCTTTTTTTCATAGGCAAAGATGGATTGCTTGGTTACTTAAAGCTGCATGCTTTCTTTTCTGCCCAAAAGAGAACAGTTTTAGAGCTAGGTCTAAGAGGATGTATTGCTTGTAGCTTATGATGCATGAGGGATGTCTGCCCCTTTCGTAGTGAGAGAGAGAGAGAGCTTAATAAGTTACTTTTGTGCAAAGTGAAACATTTCAGAATTTGAACTGCAAAATCACATTCACTACTTTATTAGAAAATCTTAAAAATTTTCAAAGGGGTTTTCATTGATTCTTCTCAGCAATGTCACCTATCACCTATGGCCACATAGGTTTGATTCCAGTTTTTATTGTGTGTGCATATGTATGTGTGAAATTGAAACTATGGAAGGCTAATTGCATGGTTTTATCAATGTTTTTGTCCTCATGATGGTTGCTTACTTGGTTGTCTATTATGATAAATTTTTTTAAAAAAATTATGTTTCTTTCTTATTAGTCTATGAAAGTATTCAATGTATCATTATGTTAGTCAGGTGTATATACTAGGAAAATGTGTTTTCTTTTCTTATTTTTCAAAAAATAAAGAGAAAGCAAGAGAAACCTAAAGACCCTGCTTGCGAGTATGAAGAACCTTTAGATGAAGCAAAAAAGAACGTGCAATATTTAAAATATGAAAAAAAGCTTTATGGAGGTAAGCACATTTGACCCATAAGAAAAGAGAGGTTGCCCAAATATTTCTCTAAAGACTAAGAAAGCTATGTGTGACAACATTGATAGTTTTCAAGCAATGAAAAGGCAAAGTAATTTATTGATGATAAAGTTGGTTCTCTTGTACTAAAAAGATGGTGATTGTGAATCATATGAAATGGACAAAGAAAAATAAATACTTATAGGATCTTCTAAAGGTTAGGGATGAAAGTGCAGTAGAAACGAGGCAACGAGCACTAGAGGGGGGGGGGTGAATAGTGCTTTTAAATATCGTCTGCGAAATTTTGATGGATTTTGCAATTTGCAAAACAATCACACAAATAACACAAGAATTTATCCTGATTCGCTCTTCCAGACCTACATCCAGTCCCCAAGCAAAACCCGCTTGAGATTTCCACTATCAACCTTGTGTAAATACAAGATCATACAGACCAAATTTGGTCCCACTTTTAGTAACACACCTACTGAAAGTAAACAACTCCTTTAAACCAAGGAGTCCTTTCTTTTACAGAAAAATTGAAATAAGTAACAGCTTACAAAACAACATATGAGCCCTTCTTATGAATGCAAATGAGATGCAATTGACTTTTGAGGTTGTTGAAATACTCTACTCACGAATTCACTGTCTCTCAAAGAAATTTGAGTGAAAAACTGAAGTGAAAAATATCAAGTGAGTGAGAAAATAAATATGAGTGAAAAGCAAAGAGTAATTCAATGTAATTGCATTCAAATCGATTGGATTTGATGTTTTTGAGTGTAGAATGCACTCATATTTATAGTTAAAAGATTTCATACGTTGAGGGTATGAAAGGGTGTTAAAACAGTTCATTTTGAACGATCAAAACGTTTGAAAGATGAAAAGACACACTTTTTAAAAGTTTCAGGAAAAATGGCAAAATTAGTCGACTGGAACAATAGTTAGTCGACTGATAATTAACTATTAGTAGACTGACAATTATCGTCGGTCGACTAATGTATTTATCGAGCCGTTTGAAAATCTGAAGATTTGAAACTTAGTCGACTAGAGAAAAAATTAGTCGACTGATAATATCATCAGTAGACTGAAAAATCTTTCAGTCGACTGCTGCTAAATTTTTCTGAAAATACATGTTTTGTCCGGTCGACTGATAAAATCATTAATCGACTGTTGCTAAATTTCCAGAAAACAGAATTTCTGTCTGGTTGATTGATAAAACCTTTGGTCGACTAATTTGACAAAAATGACATTTTTGTTTAGAAAATTTTGCGTGAAAGGATTAGTCGACTGGTGAGTCTATTGGTTGACTAATAAACACAAAAAATTAAATAAAGAGTTTTCTAAAAAGATTTTCATGAAGGGTTCTTTTAGAAAAGTTTTTCTAAAGACTTTTTAGGTGAAATGCAACCAAAATATGCATTCTAAGTAAGGCTCTTACAATAATCTAAGACATTAAACAAAATTTTACATTTGCACATAAGTCTTCAAAGATTCTTCATCGAGTTCTTCAATGCTTGTCATATTTCTTCATTGTCTTAGCTGAAATGCAGTTGATTCAC
This sequence comes from Nuphar pumila, assembly GCF_984573655.1. Taxonomy (NCBI): domain Eukaryota; kingdom Viridiplantae; phylum Streptophyta; class Magnoliopsida; order Nymphaeales; family Nymphaeaceae; genus Nuphar; species Nuphar pumila. The sequence goes on from NC_143262.1 coordinate 81,815,610, forward strand.
TTGCTCATCATCAAAACCTTGTACTTGAAATATCATGTACAACTTTATTGTCGTAACAAGGGATAATTGGAAAAAGGAAATGCAACTCAAGAGCTAAATAACAATATAAAAAAGTTTGTAGTGAGAAAAAAAGAATTTTCATCTATGAGGCGAATTTTAATAAAGTCTGCGATAGATGCAAAGTTAAGGGAGAAAATATGCATGGCTATATGCAATTTTTTTTATCATTGTGCAATACCATTTTATGCTGCAAGTTCACCATATTTTCAAAGGATGATAGGTGTGATTGAACATTTTGGTGAAGAAATTAAGCCATAATCCTACTGTAGGCTATTTATATGAAGTAATACGTCGAGCAAAATTGACAATAAAAGAAGTTCCTGGTGGGGTTGAAAGCATGTATCGGTCATTTTGGAATATAATTGATAAAAGATGTGAGAAACAATTCATTCAACCAATTCATGCAGCTACTTCTTGAATCTAGAGTATCAATATGATTCAAAAAACTCTCAAGGTAAAACACATCTTCTTAGTTGTTTATTTTTCATAAGTTGAATTTGATTTGTACCAATTGAAATCATAACTCTAATGTTTCTCTACTTCTAATTTATGCAGGATGATGTGGAGGTGCAACGTGAAATAAATAAATGCATCTTGTCAGGTATTCATAACTATATTTTCAAGATAAACAATAGTTTGATAAATTGATAAACTACTATGTCATATTTTAAGATATGGAATTCTTATCTTATTTTACTTAATTTTTCTTATTTTTTCTTAAATAGAAAAGTTTGTGAATGCACTTGATGACTTTGCAGGCCCTAATGCTATTGGCACACAGAAAAACTTAAACCTAATAATTTATTTACAATTTAAGCATGTAACTTCATTATCTCATATAATCATATTAATGGTTATTTATATTTTCAAGTAGCTTCATGGTGGCAAATACATGGAATGAGCTTTAAGGAATTAGGAAAAATAGCAATTTGCATTCTTAGTCAAACATACACATCATCTTGTTGTGAGCGTAATTGAAGAACATTTGACCAAATTCATACAAAGTGTCGCAATAGGCTCCAACAAAAAAATAAATAAATTATCTTGTGTATGTTCATTACAATCTTTGTCTAAGAGAGAAGCAATTCAGAAAAGACTCCAAGTTTGATCCCATATCATTGGACAATATTTTTCTACAAAGTTCACTAGATGAATAATAATGATAAGGTATGTTTATTTGTTTTAAACGTAAATGATTAATATGATATTCTACCATATTAGTATTACAACTTGTATTTTAATTGACTTTTTCAGTTTTCTCATGCTGACCATTATTTTTTACAATTGTTCCTAGGACTTCATTAAAAATTTAGAATAGGAGAGTCTTGGTATTGAAACTAAAACTTCCAATACATCAATCTATGTATGTACCTACTGGTGTTGGATCTATTTTATACCTTCAAAGGTATGTATACTTCACAAATCTATTTTATACTTTGATTTATATATAATTTATTTGTTGATTTGTTCTACTTATTTTGTATAATGAACAGGAAAAGGTATTTATATATTTTTAGTGCTAACTTTGTGTTTATTTTACATGGATTAGATCTTAATTGTTTAAGACGTCTCATTCATTTAGAAATCTTAACTGTTTAGGACAAGGCACATTCATTTAAAATTGTAACTGTTTAGGATAGGTTTTGCTATTTGATCTTGATGTTTTTGTGTTGGACGCAAGAATCGACCCATCTATGATTAATTGCTTGCCTAAATTGTATGACTGAATTTTATTTATCATGTTGAGATTAGTTGAATTATAATGCTCAGTAAACATTTCTTTGAATCATTAGCATCATTTTTATTATAAATACATGTCCAATAAATATATGATATTGCATTTTAGATGTTGAAATTAGCTAAGTATGAATCATATTGAGCAAAACTTGTTTTTTATAGCCTTTATGATTGATTTGTGACCTTAAGTTATTTGATTTTTTGGTATAAAATCATAATATATAATTTTTTATATTTTTTTAATAAATAAAAAAAAACTTGACTTGTTCTGGTCACTGAGTTGACTAGTCCGAGTCACTAAGTTACAAACGCATGATCCAATACCGAATTTCGGAAAAAGCCAACCATGATATAAAGTAAAATAAAAAATAAAAAATTACAGGCTGAACTGGGCCAGCCCATGTCTGCTGCCCAGCAGTTCAGGCCAACCTAGGGCCTATATAGGCCCAGGCCCGACCCATGGTGGGGTGGGGTGGGCTGGGCTGGGCAGGGAGCGGCTATATGCCATGGCTAAGTGCCATAGCCAATCACATGATGGCATTTCATGTTTGTCCTGCACTCTGTAAATGTAGGCCCCATGCAATACTGTCATTTGATTGGTTACAGCTCTTAGCCATGCCACTTAACCGTTCCTTTGATCTCAACTCCTGGGCCTGGTCAGGGACAGGCCCACCCTGCCCATTGCCCACCTCTATTTATGGCCAAAGTTATGTCGTGTTCCAAAAACAGTCCTTAAAGACATCCAAAGGAAAAGGGACGTACTGGTCAGTTTGGACAAGTTGCTGAAACATTCATGAAAAAATGATGATAAAAAGTAGGGGTTGTTCTTCAAAGGCAAGCTACCAATATGTTGCTACCAACACACAGAGACAAGATGAGGAGGACATGATACGTGGGACCCACCGCAGCAGTCAATGTATGGGGATCATGGCCTCCATCTTTGCAGACCTTATTACTTTGTATTTTGTTTACATTATTTGCTTTACTTATTTGGTGCAAAAAAGAAAAAAGAAAAAAAAAAGGAAATTAAATCCTTCTGCAAAACGATGCATGGTCAGAAGCAAGGGCACATTGAACAGTAGTAGGGATGGCAGTGGACCGGACAAGGTCTTCACCCCCGCCCTGTTTCAAAATCCAAACCTTCATCCCCGCAGGGGGATAGATTTCAACCTCCACCCCCGTTTCATGTCCTCCATCCCGGGTCCAAACAGAGCGAGGCGGGGCAGGGCCCCGTTTCCCCTTAGTCTATAGTCATCCCTTAAAGGATTGGGGATGGGACGGGGATGGAGCAGGGCGGGGAAAAGCTTAAGTCCATTCTCGCACGGAGATAGATTTTAACTTTCATCCCCGCTTCCATCCCCGTTTCATGCCCTTCATCCCCGGTCCAAACGGGGCGAGGCGGAGCCCCGATCCACTGCCATCCCTAAATAGGAGTGCAGAAGACATGTTCTATGAAGCTAAAGGTTAAAGATAATATAATATACTGCTTGATTTGACAATTCATCTCAAATGGAGTCCCTCTCATGCCCACTGTGGCAAGTGTTTCTTTTCTCATGTGCCACATTCAGGTTGTGGTTTGGACAAGAACACCACATTCAGGTTGTGGTTTGGAGTTTGGACAAGAACAATTTTATCAATGGATCCAACAAACTAGACCCCTCATTATTAATAACTAGAGCACAACCGGACACATGTTTGAGATGTTTCACTCGATGCATGTTGGCAAGAATACAAATTTTTTTGTACGTGAAAACATATATATATATATATATATATATATATATATATATATATATATATATATATATATATATATATATATATATATATATATATATATATATAATCTTTGGTTCAGAAGTTGGTACCACAAAATCGACATCAATATCTCACTATTCATACATTTTTCTAGTAAATTTGACTGTATAGCTTGAATTACCATGGTTCGTTTACTTTAAAACATGCATTGAATTAAAGATTTTAAATATTTAATATGTTTAAAATAAAGAAAAAATAAATGATCCATATCGCACAAGAATGTATCCAAATTGTTAGATTAATAAATGATGTCTAGACGGGATTGAAATATTGCACAAAAACGTAACTATAAAATAGAAAACTTTGCACATCCAAATTGTTAGATTAGAAAATGATTTGTACTAAATAAACGATGCTAAGCTCATATAAACTCATTTCTTCAATCCTGTCTATTTGAAAATGAGTTCAATCTCGCATCGTGCATTTTCAGGTGGTGTGTGTGTGTGTGTGAATTGGTCCCTCCTAACTGACCAAAGAATGAAACAATTAGTTTTCAATGTTGCAAATGTTCTCACTTAATTTGAACATAAGATGTGTTAAAGAATGCCTGTTGCTGAAAAATTTGCTTTGAATCAAATTATTTTCTTGAGAAAGCTGAATTTTCTATTATAATGTTATGATGCAATATGAGCAGTTGTTTTTTAGATTCTTTTTTCTTTTTTTTGAAAAACATATCTAAACACAAAAAATCTTTCATTTAATACGTGGCTTTGAAAAATAAACTCTAGGGGATTAACATTTGCAGGTTTTGATTTACAAAACTCTCTCTCTCTCTCTCTCTGTGTGTGTGCATATATGTACATATATACTAGAAACAAGCAAGATTAATTGAAAATTGGAGCTTGGAAAATTATGTCCAACAATTACATGATCATAACTGAGCCCAAATCCCCACTGTCCCTCTTAATTTCTTTTGAAAGAGGCAAGGAACATTAGAATGGAACGGCAAACCAAATAGGCATTATTTCTTGGTGTTAACGAGAATTTTAAAACAGTAAAGAGAACGGATTCAAAAAAGGAAAAAGAGACTAGAAAACAAAAAATTAAACCAAAAGAAATGCAAGAAAAGCATAAAAACCAGCACTCTGGTCCTTCCCACCTTACCATCCAATCAAGTCGCTGTTGAACGCTGTCAGCCCGTCATCACAACAGAACCGTGGTATCAGAATATATATATATATATATATAGAGAGAGAGAGAGAGAGAGATCTTGCCTGCTGTTCTGATGTGTGAGTCCAAACGTCCCTTATGCTGCTTTTGTTCTGATAGACAAAAGAGAGAGATTACAAGAATCCAAACATCTCTTTCCTGCTGTTATGATGTGTGTGTGGGTGAGAGAGAAAGAGAGTCCAAACGTCCCTTATGCTGCTTTTGTTCTGGTAGACAACCAAGAAGAGAGAGAGAGAGAGAGAGAGAGAGAGAGAGAGAGAGAGAGAGATCCCCTACCCCCAACACACACACAAACCAAAATTCACCACATCCATGAATAGACAAACATACCAAATGAACAGAACCACAACCCTCGATCCAAATGCAAGGAAAATCGTCATTCCAACCACCATAAAATTATAAATACATTGAGAAAAAAAGAAAAAAAAGAAGAAAACATCAGACAACCCAATCTCTCTTCCTCTCACTCTATTTACCCTTTTTGTTTTTCCTTCTCCTGCTCCTTTGCTTCTCCACAAGAAACAAAAAAAAGAAAAGAAAAGAGAAAAAGCAGAAAGCTAAAGCAAAAAAGAGAGGAGCATGGATCGAGATCATGGAAGGATGATGCAGTATGTAACACCAACCATACTCAGTGTGTCCATGCCAGAGAGAGAGATCATGAACCCATCCAATCATCATCATCATCAGACAGTGAGAGGCTCGGTCTTCTTGCCCAGCGTGTTCTTGTTGTTGTGCATCCACACCTTGAGGACGTGGCGCTTCACCCCGACCTCCATACAGAACTGCTGCAGGGCCACGTCATCGTGCTTCTGTATGCGCCACCCCAGTCTGTCCGCGAACGCCACCATCTTGTCCTTCTGATCCTGCGTGAACCTCGTCCTGAACCTCTTCCTCCCAAACCCCTCCCCCCCCTCCGGCGACACCCCCCTCATCATCACCCCCTCCTCCCCCGCCGGCGTAGGCAGCGCCGGCAGCAGGTTCTGCTGCCCCACCACCACCTTCTTCCTCTCCCACCCGTCGGCGCCGTACCACTCACGCCCCCCGGCGGCGACTTCCTTCCGGTGGAAGTTCCGGTGGCATCCGCACGCCGCGCACCTCAGCGCGTCGATGCTACCCTCCTCCCCGTCTGGCATGAACTCCCCGCACCCGTCGTTCGCGTGCCCACCGATGGACGCCGCGTGGTTCTTCAGGCACTCCCGGTACCTCACCGCCGCTCCCCTCCCCTTTGCCGCCATCGGCAACGGAGACTCCACCACCGCCGCCCTCCCGTTCCTCTCCGGCTTCCAGCATTCCGCCTCCGGTGAGATCTGCCCGTATGGCACGACGCTTAAATCCATTGCTCCGGTCCCCTTCCCTCTTTTACTTTTTTTTCCCCTTTTTTTTTTGGGTGGTGGGAAACAAACTATGAGGTGATGATGCTAAGCTTAAACCAAACACTGTTTCTTCTGTCGATTGGAGATCTGAGAGAGGAATTAAGCCATGGTTATTGGTCTTTTATGGCGTGGGGAGAGAGAGAGAGAGAGAGAGAAGGGTTGTGTAGTCCTTCATCATCAGATGGTCCAAATATAATAAATGAGAAGAAAGATGGCGGTGAAAGGGGAGTCAAGAGGGTAATGATAATAATAATATTCTACTGGTGATTATCATGACAAGGGAAAAATATTAATAAAATCAATTTTGCACTGTAAACGGTCTCTTTTTACGCAAGCAAGAACAGCAGGAGAGAGAAGAGGCTGTGACTCCCACTAATTTAGCAGTACTATCAACTAATTCTGTCAGTTTGCCCACAGTTTAGGCGAACCGGGTTTTTGTCTAAAAGTCTCGGCGAGTCATTAGGTGTAACTCGAGACTCTCAAGAACTCGTGTAGTCGTACGAAAAAGTGGTTTAATATGGGTTCCTAAAGAAGGTAAGGAACTAATGAGGAGAAAAGACTGTTTCCTTAAAAAAATGTTTATTTCCTTATTTACATTTTTTTTTTTACGAAGAACCCTCTTAGAAGAGAGGAAAACCTTGGGTGGGGCTTCTTCGTGACCGCCCTGCCTTACGTGTCCTGAAAGCTATGGACATACTTGTGCGCCACTTAGGTTTGATTTGGTACCTTATTTTTATTTTTTTGTGCATCAAATGGTGATTATAAAAAGTAATTAGGTTTTTAAAGAGGTTCAAAAAGCAATGACTCATGATGTGCCAAAATTTTATAACTCAATAAATCACATTTCCAAGGCTTGATCCTTAGCAAACAAATCATGATGAATACATGTATGTTGGTTACTTTAAGGGGATATAACTTGCAAGGATGATTTCTAGCTCATTAGTTTGTTTACTTTCATTAGCAGCAAATATTTTTTTACAAAAAGGGTTTCTCATTAAGCATGAAATCATATGTTTCTTTCAAACCTTTTGATATAGAACATATTGATCCAAACCCAAAGACCCAAGAGTCGAAATGGATGGAGCTCACACATGGGACACCCTCTCCTAATTTGGACTAAAGAGCTTGGTGTAGCCCACTCATGGAGTGCCCCCTATTATTTTTGGACTAAAAGGTTTGGTGGGCCCACTCAAGGGGTGTCTCTCCCTATTTCTTGAGCTCAAGGAAGGTTGTGTCAACTGAGTCAATCAGCTCTTAAGAATGGAAGAAGGAGGTCAACAGACTAGCCTATTTTTGAAGTGCAAGAGTCAAGAAATAGGTTAGTCCAAGAAAAGCTTAACTAGAATTAACCTAGGTCCTTCCAATTTAACTAAAATTAGCATTGCTTGCAAATTGTGTAAGGCTTTATGAAGCTCCTATTGGCCTATATATAGGTCTTGTTTTCTAGCATTTGAGAAATGAAAATATAGAAACCCGACCCCTAAGAAAGGAGGGTTTTTACAAATATGGCTTCGAGAAGGTTATAGAGCAACAAAAAGTCAGGAAAGAGAGAAATTTGTTCTCAATCTACCTTGGCTATACATTAAATAAAATCAACAACAGGGTAAAGGGTAAAGAGAAAATATTGATCCCTCTAGGTAGGCTCCTATTAAAAAAAATGTGAAGGAAGAGAAAAATGAAGGGTGTTTTCTTTAGGACTAAGGCTCAAAAATAAGAAAAATAAAAAAATAATTAATTCACTAATTTCATTCATAATTAATCAAGAATAGTAACACTTATTTATAAAGTCTATCAAAGAGTCATAAAAAAAATAAAAGACCAAAAATAAGAATCTAAATAGGAAAGGGTGCCTTCGGTCCTTATCAGACTGAGTCTTTTGGGCAAATCCGAATCCAAAATGGCTTCTCGAGGTCAGATCTAGGACACTTCATAACAATCCACTCATTTTAAATTTGCCTTGTCCTCAAAGCGAGAGCTCTCTAAAAATTGTTGTTGCAACCAATCTTTGTCATATCCGGGTCAAACAATAGGCATGTGGTTTTCTCACGTGCCCTGATGGAACTGGATCTTGGGACATGTAAGGTCTAAGTTTGATCTTGGTTTGGGTAGGGTTCAAGTTTGAGTTAGGTTCAAATTTAGATCTATGTTGAAGTTTAGTTTTTATGTTTTTGGATTGGGTAAGGATCCATTTGACTTAAATAGAACTTTAGGTTATTTGGATCATCGTGGGTCGAAGGGGAAGACGATAGAGTAGGAGGCCGAGAGGGAGAGGGGTAGCTAGTAGGGTCGGCAGGGGCTCTATTGATAGTCTGGCTCCTCTGATAGGTGGGCTCCATTGTGGTTGGGCACAGGCCATGCAGGGATGTGAGAAGCAAAGAGAGAAACAAGAAATGGGAAGGTGTAATAACCGTAATTTTTAATACAAAAATTTATAATTAATTACATAAGATTTACGTACGCTTGCGGTTGCGTTCAGGCAGACCTGCTAGTGTTTGATTCAGTTGGAGCATAACCATTGATCAAGCCTCGTATCGTTGAAAAAGTAGCGTAAACGATAGTATTCATGAGGTACATATGCTTGGGTGGTTTATATAATACCATATGTTGATATGTGACACGTGCATATTCAATTGATGCATACGTGCAAATATTTGTGTTATTTTTGTTGTTGATATGAAATGACTGAACGAAAATCAAGTAATATTGGTATGCTAATATGTTGTATGTGTTATTGATGAATATTGACCTTATGATATATTTATGCTATCTTGGCATATGCATTAATGGTTAGGGTTGTGTTATTAAGTGAACCTGTAATTCTAGACTGTCCAAGAGCATGTTTGAAATATGACAAAATGAATGAGTGCATATATTATAATTTAATTGCATAGGACATATTAAACACATTAGAAGATATCTGTTTATGATAGGTCACATGGAGATAGGTGGATGTATACTTGTAAACACATTGTATGTGTTTTGCTGTGAACTTAGGGGTATTTACCCCAACTGGTCCTTATAAAGGCAATGTTGAAAATAGTGAGTAATAAGCATGATACATGTACCTATATACACTTTTGAATGTAAAAGTGATGGACATGAATCCAAATGAGTTCTTGAATGTGAAGTTTCGCTATTCATATTTGATATTTGCAAGTTTAGCAAATAATTTATGATGTGCATAAGATGCATGATTTGTTACTAGACTCTCAAGCAACTCACATATACAATTATACATATAAGTCATGTTGGTAAACAATCTTCATCACCTAGAAACTCGTGGATACCATTATGCATATTTATTTTATCATGTTACCTCAAGACACCACTCCAGGTCGATCTATAAGAACTCATGTCTCACAAGGGGTGTTCATTCAACATATGTGTATTTTTTTATATTTTAACCCTAAGGAGCATAAGAGAACTCGTACGAGAGTTTGTGATGCATCGTTACGTCAACCCTCAACTAGAAACCTCACAATACTACAAAGGTATACAACTATAACTCTGCCAAGCATATTAAAGTAAAAAACCCTTAGACCACTGGGGTAGAAGAAAGGTTAACAACTGACCTGATGCTCATTCTCTCAGGGTCGGTGCAACACAGGTTCACATGTGACCCACTTGCTTGACCTTAATAGTACGAGTCGAGTTTATAATATCACAAGCCTCAAACCTGAATGTAGTTTTTGCAACTTATCTTATCTTATAATAACTTTTTCCTCAATGCATGTTATTTCACAAGGAATACACATGCCCAAATATTATCACATTACTAGTCGCACTAGAGTCAATACTCGTACATGAATAACTGTATGCATGAATTGCATGAGAGTGTAAGTATATGCTTGAATGACCTGTATGCATAAGTGAATGTGTCAGTACAAGTATTTATGATTACCTATTCGAATTTCTTGTGCATATAAAAGTATATGCTACTTGTATGCTAATTTATGCATAATTTATTTATTTTTGTGCACATAAAAAATATGCATAGGTTGTGTGATTATCCATGCATATGAGTATGTGATTCATTTTTTTCTACATTAGCTAAGAATGATCTAAAAGTTATGAAGTTAATCATAGCCATTGTGTTGTGATTGTTTGAAAGACCTAGTAAAAGATTGAGGTATCGTGCTGAGGCATAATGTGTCTCATGCATTGTACTTTATGTTTTTTAGATCTATGCATGTAGACAGATAAATGTTGAAGTACACAGAGACTTTAAGTTTTTTGGATGGATTGAACTGAATTAGACTCTTATGTTGTTTTTTGCTTTTTTTATTTTTATTGTAAATGTTGAATTTCATTTATGAAAGGATTTTGGTTTTAATTAAATTGTAATGGTTTGAATAGTTTGATTCAAAATTATGGTGCACCTGAGTTTTGGGTGTAGTTTCAAAAAGTCTTTCACTAAGTTTGAAAAAAAGTACCCTTAGATTCGAAATGCGAGCATTATAGATTGGTATTAGAACAGTCAAAATCAGTTCAATTTTAATCTAGGAGCTTGAAAAGTCTAAGAGTCTATGTTGACATGCCATTGCTAGTTAGGCTACCTAATATGGTGGGATCAATGAAATCTGCCAAAAATAGTAATTATTTTAGTCTAATCTATAGATGAGGTTTAGACTGCACGTGAGAAATTAATTATAATTTCTTATTTTGTATAGAGAGATTATTTCTTGTCAGCCAAGATACTACGATAAGAAGAGGTACCTCTTTATGGGAGCCCTCGACATGGTGATGCAGGCCCAATAGGCTCGGTCTCCATAACAACAGGCTGTGATGTTCAAGCTATTGATGGAGATGAAATTAGCATCCTTTACAGGAAAGGCTGACCCAGAGAGGGTTGAGTCTTGGATCTATGAGGCAAAGTGAGTATTCTTGATCTCCGAGGTACTCAAAGAAAAGAAGACGTTATTCGAGTCCTATTGGTTGACAGAGGACACCAAGAAATTATGAAAAACTACCAAGGAGGTACGCTTTATGTCAGTGTCTATCTTACATTGAAAAGAGTTTCAACAAGTATTCAATGAGGCATACTTTTTCATGTTTGCACATGAAAAAAATATGCAGGAGTTCCTAGATCTTAAACATGGCAATAGAATGATAGTAGACTATACTACCAAATTTAGAATTTTGGAGCATTACTACATAAATATCTACCTGACTGAGCATACACAAATGATGCAATACACTCATGGTTTAAAGGGTAGTCTCAGAGGGTGAGTCCTTACCAGTCATCCTCAAACCCTAATTGAGGTCATCGAGGCTGGTACTAATTTAGAGGATGATTGAAATCTGACCAGGATGGCTTAGAAGCATCTTAAACCATCAAAACCAAGAAGGGACAAATGAGGGTCTTCCTTTAAGGGAAGGGAGATGGCACCACAACATAAAGTGCAGTGTGCATGTTATGAGGTGTACAAGCATGATCAACCTGAATGTTTGCTCAAAGTACAGAAGTAGTCACTATGGGCATCCTTGCCCTCATGACACTAGCAGATGCCTTAACTATAGAGAGATGGGACAATTCGACCAGGTATGCCCAAAGAATGGGGCATCATACCAGTAGTGACCCTAGCAACAATACCTAGTGTAAGCTCAGCCGATGTGGTACTTGCCTTTGTCTCTGCAGCAACAGTCGCGGCATAACCCACAACAAAAGCAGATGGTTGGTCGAGTTTATACAGCCACAACAAAGAAAGTGATCCTGAGTAACAGAGTCATCAAAGGTATAATTTCTGTTTCCAATTAGTTTGCTCATGTATTGTTTGATTTAGATGCTTTTTATTTGTTTGTTTATGTTAATTTTGTGAAACTTCTCTGTCTGCCAACAAAGAAGTTAGATGTAAACCTTGATGTAATAAGTCCTCTAGGTGTAATCATGACTTGTGTAGAATATATTTATAGTATTTTAGTGTCTATTAAAGGGTGCGGTTTGCCAACTGATCTCATCCTACCGGAGATGACATGTTATGATGTCATACTCAAGATATTTTGGTTGCATGAACACTTTGCTAGTCTGAAGTACCGAAGAAGGAGAGTCTTGTTAGAGTGACCTGACCACTCAGTAATAGAGTTTAGTGAAGTGAGTCACTCTAAAGGTAGAAAGATGATCTCTACACTTAAGGTGCAAATGTATGTTTAGTAGGGATGTCAGGTTTTCCTTGCAAGTATAATCACCTCGAATGGTGAGGTGACAATGATAGAATGTTTATAAGTGGTTTGAGAATTCAAAAACGTATATCTCAAAGACTTACTAGGTCTATCACTTATGCAAATAAATTGAGTTCTCCATTGACTCTGTGCTCGAGACAACTCCAGTCTCAAAAGAGCCTTACCGTATTACTCCAGCTAAGTTGGTTGAGCTAAAGAAGTAGTCACAAAAGTTAATGGATAAGGGGTTTATTAGACCCAGCGTGTCATCATGGGATGCATCGATCCTGTTAGTGAAGAAGAAAGATGGTTTGATGTGATTGTGTGTTGACTATCGTATGTTGAACTAGACCACGATTAAGAACAAGTATCCCCTACCTAGGATTGAGGACCTATTTGATCAGTTGAGATCACCCAAGGTATTCTCAAAGATTGATTTAAGATCAAGCTATCATCAGTTGCGTATTAAAACTAATGATGTTTAGAAAACAACCTTCCGAACCAGATATGATCATTATGAGTTCTTGGTGATGGCTTTCAGACTCAGAAATGCCCAACAACTTTCATGAATTTGATGAACTATACTTTAGGAGCTTTTTAGATCAATTTGTTATAGTATTTATCAATGACATATTAATATATTCAGAAAATAAAGTGCAACATAGGGTCTATCTTCAGATAGTGCTAGAGACACTGAGAGAACACCAGTTGTTTGCTAAGTTCTTGAAGTGCAAGTTTTAGTTAGATCGTATTATATTTTTTAGACATGTTATTTCAGGTAATGGCATGCACAATTGTAGAGGTATATTCTTTGTGCCTTTTATTATGTTTCTAGGATAATCACATACAAAGATAGGGCAAACTCTACCTTGACTTTCGATGAGATGTGCAAAACCCCAAAAAGATTTTTGGGGTTCATAAATATTTAATATATGTTATTGAACTAACTAGAGTTGGGAATTGACAGATGAAAGATTAAAATTGTATAACCGAATGATCTAGAATATTTGAAGTATTTTATTTTATAAAATGAATAATAAACATAAAAAAATATGGTATATAAAACTGTGTATTTTAGAGGGTACACTATTAAAAATATATGTTTGAATGTATATGTGTGTGTGTCGGGATGACATAATACGAGTGTATAATTATGCACGTATGCAAGTAAGGCTTACATATAGACATATGTGATGTGATGCATACATATGCGATCATAACATACATAAAAAAAATATATTGTTATTTATGTGCATGTGTCGGAACAACATACAAATGAATGTTTATTTGTGTATGTATATAATAGAGGCATACACATGATCATATATATTATGATGTATACGTATATAATTATGGCATACATACTAGAATTATGTTGTGTGCATGAATCCAAGGTGTGTATTTTTATTATACTCATTTTTAGGAATCAAGTCCTTGTTTGGTCCATTATCTTCACTAATTGGTTCATAGTGGGTTAATATACGCTTGCGCTCAGGAAGGCTCCTTAGTGTTTAGTTCTATTAGAGCATCGTCATTGATCCGATCTTGTATCATTGAAAAAGGAGAGTGAACAATAATATTTATGAGATACATGTGCTTTGCAAGCACTCATTTTATTTTTTTTAATCTTACATTTATCATGTTCATGAGTCAATCTATTCTACTTTTAAGATTTTAGGAGGACTCGTTAATCGTCTCTATCGCTTGAGCAAATTTCAGACTCTCTGACATTTCGATCAACATGATGATAGGAACCTAAATTAAAACCGTAAAGAGTGTGGGCCCTTACTGTGGTGTCTGATGCAAGCAGTTGGTTAGCGTGATTCTCAAGATCACTACAAAATTCAAGATAGATACTCTGATACCACTATTAAAAACCTGACATCTAGAGGGATGGTTTTTATAAATTTAACCTCGTGAAGGCTCTAGCACACAAAAAACTAGGAAAGAAAGAAGTTCATTCTCGATCTAGCTAGACTCTACATCAGATAGGGCCAACATCAGGGCAGAGGGAGAATATTAATCCCTCTAGGTGGGTTGCTGTTGAGGAAAATATGAAGGATGAGAGAGAGAAAAAAGGTGTTCCCTCTATGCCTAGGGCTGAAGACCAGGAAGAACACAAAAAAGAATTAATTCATTAATTCCATTCATAATTAATCAATAATAATAATATTTATTTATAAAATATATCAAAGAGTCATAAAAGAAATAAAAGACTAAAAATAAAAATCCAAATAAGAAAGGGTGTCTTCCAGTCCCTGTTAGACTGGATCAAGAATGGCTTCTTGAGGTCGGATATGAAAGTGTTTATAACATCCTCTCTCTCTCTCCCTCTCTCTCAAGGGTTCGACCCTCTCACTCTCTCACATTGGTGAACAAGACCTCTAATAGGACTAGTCCACTAAGTTGGAGCTTAGGTTATAGCCCAAGGTTCAAGCAATCCAAACACATGCCAACCTAACTCTCGTCAATCCACATCTTTCCAAGCTGAATCCTAGTGGATATGACCTCAACTAGCCCATCCAAACCTCTGTAAAAGACTCATCTAAGACTCTCTGCCCACGTAAGTTAGCCAAGCCCATTTCCTATCTCAAACCTAAGTTTAAACCTACCTGAACTCAATTCAGCCTATCTTATTTTTGTTAAACCCAAAATATTTGTCAGACTTTACGAATTTGCCCAACCCAAACCGTGAGAAAGCCCAAACCGTGAGAAATCTGAGTTTGATTTTTCAACTTAGTGTTCATCAGTGTGTTTAGACTAAACTCATGAATTTCAAGATTTATTGAGTTTCAGTTCTGAGGACTTCGTTTTACAATTCGGGTTTGTCAGAATCAAACCCAGTCAGTCTTTGCATAACCCTGAATTTACCTATAACTTTCAAAAAATATAATATTGTTCTCGTGTCATCTACCCCTAAAATTTTTAGGGAACCTAGTTTAGGGTTCTAGAATTGTCCTTCAAAATTTAGATTTTTTCTGTTACACTGTTTGGGAGTTCTATTTTTTTTTGAACCTATCAAAACCCAAACCCTATATGCTCGAGTCAACCCACTTTGACCTTGACTTGACCAAACTAAGTTAACTCTTTCCCCAATTTTGAACCCAAGGCCTAGATTGGCATAAATTTCCAAACTTTATTTAAAGTTTATTTATAAAAAATTGAATATTTCAACTTATTTAATATTTAAAATATATGTTTATAAGTAAAAGTTTTTATTTTTAAATTATACTCATTATAAAGCCTAGGTGACGATCATTTTTTGTTAAAAACACTTAAAAATACATTAAAGTGAAGAGACTCAAAGAGACATAGTAATCGATCCGAGTCGAAAGGAAAAATTGTCTCGGGTTCTTTCCTACATGAACCCCACGCATGTCATGGGGTTAGGTTAGTGCGGGACTGGCAAACAAGCAACAAGCAAGGTTGCTTCACGTGTTAACAGACACGTGGCGATCTCTGGTCTCTGTCCCCTCTGAAAGGGATTTTTTACATTGGAGGTAGGATAATTAATAACCACATGACATCTTGATTTTGTCTAATCGAGCACGATTTTCTATGTGTCCCACTGTCATTGGATCTCCCACTCTACGCTCGTGAAACATTGACATCTCCATATCAGTACCTCGAGGCCCACCACGTGCTATTGAGCATCACATCGCAAGGGGCAGTCAGTCATCCGATCGACCCATCCGATGGCCTTCGTTCCCCAATATCGGTCGATCGAGCCTCGGGAGTACTTCACACGTCACTCTCTCCGCATTGTGGTGTGGGGCCCATCACGATTTTTCCCTCCTAAAATGAGATTAATGATAGATTAGTGTACACACAGGGCACGTTTGGAAGCAAAAGAAAAAAAAACTTGTCATAGAATATATTTTTTTGCTTATGATAAGTTTTGATATGATAATTTTTCTAAATGTAAAATTTTTGCTTGTTTGCGTGAATGAGAAAAATAAAATGGCAAATTAAAAAAAATGAGAGAGAGGAGGGTGGTGGTGATAGAGCAACTTCTCCACCAAGGATGTCACCCACTGAGGCATGAAAAAGCCTTTGTGGTGGCGGTGGTGGTCCTGGTGAAAATGGCCGGAAAATAGGTGGCACCCACTACAAGAAACATGTGAATTAGCGACGACCTAAATCCGTCGCTAATCCATCGCTAATTCGTCGCTAAACAGTTTAGCGTCGGATTAGAGACATATAGCTTTCATCGCGAATTTTTCGACGCTAAGTAGCGACAAAACTTATCCGTCGCTAATTAGCGATGGATTAGCGACGGAAATGATCAGTCGCAAGTCTGTCACTATTTTAAATTAGCAATGGATAATATCCGTCGCGAGTCCTTCGCTATTTTAAATTAGCGACAAATAATATCTGTCACTAATCCGTCGCTAAATTTTAAAAAAAAATTAAAAATTTTTTTTGCTCGCTGCCGGGAGGTATTCCAGCAGCAATAGGCCAGACTTGGAGCAATTCATCGGCGGCGACAGAGGAGGAGGACGACCCACCACCGGATCCCAGCAAGCCGTACTCCCTCGACCCCAAGATCTCCGATTGGGTCTCGTAGAGGTCGGAATGGACCGATCTCGTTGTTGACGGCCATGACGGAGACAAGGCCGGTGTCGGGGCGGATGGCATCGCGGAGGCAGTCGAGGTCGAGGAGATCGTCAGAGCCGACATGGAGGTAGGTGGCGTGGAAGCGACCTGCTCCCTGGCGCGCTCAACCGCCTCGTCCGACTCCCAGCCATAGAGGTGAGTGCGGGAATGGGGGTTGCCGAAGCGGCTAACGAAGAAGGGCAGCATCGCGTCCAGCACCCGCGGGTCCACCGGCGACGTCGCCTGCATGTCCAGGTACAACGGCCGCTATGCGATCCACACACCCTTCATCGATATTCCCCCACCCTCCTCTGCTGCGTCAGAGTTGGGCGACGGCAGTCGCGGCGGTCGACATCGTCCAGCAGGATCGTCCGGTGAGCCTTACTGCGACGAGCATGAGGCTCGGCTTCATCGACCAACAGGAGCACGAGGCTCGATTTAAATCGAACATCAATTTAAATTTTGAACGGGGAGAGAGGGAAAATTTCGCGCCTTAGGTGAGACAGTTTAAATCGAAAATTAGCGACGGATTTAGCGAAGGAATTTTTTCGTCGCTAATCCGTCGCTAATTAGCGACGGATTAGCTACGAAAAAATTCCCTCGCTAAATCCGTCGCTAATTTCTTACAGTTTTGCAGTGAAATTTTTTTGTCGTCGATCTGTCGATAATTAGCGACAGATTTGAGACGGAATTTATATCGTTGCTAATTTCAAAAATATTTCAAAGATTGGCGACAGATAATGTTCTCTCGTTAAGTCCGTCGCTAATTTGCGACAGAAAAAATCCGTCGCTAATAAGGGTTTTTCTTGTAGTGACCATTGGTAGCGGAAAGGGTGTTGGTGGTACTTGGTGTCCTTTTAAAATCAGAAGTGTCGACGGCGATCTTCCTTCTTGGGTTGATGGTCAGCTCTCCAAAACCCTAAAATCATAAGGATGATGAAAACCATCACTCAGGTTGCCCAAGTAGGAGGAAGATAAAGATGAGAGAGAGAGAGAGAAAGAGCCCCAAATGATTGTGGTGGTAGTGAGATGGTAGGTGGTGGTGATGGTGTTGGTGGAAGGGAAGGTCTAAAAAAAGAGAGGAAGAGTGCTGGGATGAACTCTTCACTTCTATCCAAGGTTGTTAAATGCGATGAGGCGAAGCGAGGCGTTGAGCCTGCGTTTCGCCTTTGAGGCGTATGCCTCAGGTACTGAGGCGTATGCCTCTCAACATGAGACTCTCAAGTATCCGTGGTAAATGAGCCTTGAAAAGCTGAAACCTCGATAATACGTATTCGACTGCATCAGAACGACCTTTGTTTAATGATCAGATTTGGAAAGTTGAAACCCCATCTGCAAATAATCAGATTTCTTTTTTTATATTTACCTTAGGCGCATCACTGCAACGCCTCAGTACCTTGAGTGTGGGCTTCGCCTCTGAGGCGTACGCTTCAGGTACTGAGGCGTACGCCTCTCACAACACTGCTTCTATCAAGAGAAAAGGCCTACAAATTTTTTTTGAAAACATTTTTTTTCTTTTTTTCATAGGGAAAGCTGAGGTTAGTTATACAACCATACCATTGGAATTTGAACTTGCAAAGTCCAGACACAAGGTGACATTCCCAACATTCCTACACCTTCCTATAGAAAATGTAATTTTTTAAACTCCCTCATAGATTTTCTCTCGGTTGAAAGGGTTGAAAAAACAGTATTGATTTATCAACTTATATCACTTTTTCTACCTCAAAAAACGTGTTCTAAGAAAAGATTTTTTTATTTTTTATTTTTGGTTAAAAACCGCCCCCACCCGGTACAAAGACCTGGTCACGCTGTCTCAACCTGTCATACTTAGGATCGTTAAGTACTAATCTGCTGTCATTACTTGGCGGGACGACGTGGTAGAACAGGGACTGGAGTGTCATTGTCGTCCGGCCTTGCTGTAATTAAGGGCATTAACTTCCGACGTTCCTTGCTCGTTCTGTAACTGTAACTGTTCTTTCTCAGGTACGTACTATGCTAAGGTTGAGAGAAGGAACGTGGTTGATTAGAAATTAATTAATTAATGATTAAAGAAAAGACAGTCACAGGCCGCACGCCCTAATGATTCTTTACGTCGTGGCGCGGTGGGGACCACGTCTGGAAATTGGTTCAGGTACGGTGACGTCACCAGTAATCCTGCAAAGACTGAAACAGTCTGAACTAGCTCATAATAATAAGTCTCATAAATATTAACATTTAATTCTGTCGATTATTTACTTTTGGGGTGTCCTACGCTCCCTCGACGACGAACGATACCGTGGGGGAAGTCCCTCTTGTTAACTTATGTGAGTCACCAAACGGCTTTTATAACCTTTGAGATCGATCTTTCAAGGGTTTATATCTAATCCAGTCGATTGTAAGTTCTATCTAGTTGGAATCTCGCGATGCAAGTTGTTTCGACTTAATCTAACCGCGTAGATGTGTTCAACATGCTCGAATTAGTGGGGATCGATCGTCGGATCAACATGATTTTTGGAGTTGAGAAAAATTGGTGCATTTAAGGTCATTGATTTTTATCTTGCCTTGAAAAACTTGCACACAAGTTGGATTGGGTGATTCTAAAGCCACTTTGGATCACTTGAACTAAAAAATAAAAAATAAAAGTTGCTAAGTGATTTGTACATACAAATGATTGTAGCAACCATGAGCCGAAATAACTAAATTGCCAATCTTTAAGCACAATTTAGGGTTCTTTGGCAAGATATTCGATATAATTCAGACAATTTGTCATAGCAAAAGCGTTAGTATTAAGGTTCTGTTTGGGAGCCTTGCATTGGGATGAAAACATTGTTTCTTCGTCGCTTGAGAGCGCAAACGCTTGAGAGCGCAGACATGCATGAGTTGAGGGGAGAGATGCGAAATCCCCATTCCCTTGATCGTTTGGGTTCCAAGACATGCCAATTACATTGGAGATGGGATAAGTGATGGCTCTCCCATCCCATGTCATCTTCAATCTGCACACCTATTTCATTTCCCTTTATGCATTTCATACCTGACTTCCAAACTGGCAAATGACATGGCTTCTCTTAATGCTTCCAAATCGCAGATTTAACCGATCCGGGATTTGGCATCTCATTGCTTTCTATAGGCTCCCCAACAAAAAACTTTCATTCATTGCTAAAATATGGTGTTGCTAAAATGTAGTGTTGATGGGGTTGCCAAAAATAGTAGCTTGTGAATGGTGTTAAAATGTGGTATTGATGTTGTCAACTTGGTTTCCAATTTCCAATGCCAGTGTTTTCACAATAGCATGCTTTCAAACAACCAAAGGCATCAGAGAAACCACAACACACCTCCAATTCAACACTCCCAAACAGGTTCTAAATGGAAACGATCAAAGCTTAAGGATAGGAGGGCTGGTAGCGAGCCAAACTTACCTTGGTTAAGACTTGTTTAATTTGTTCGATACAAGCTCGATCCCGAGATGAGTTAGACCTGACTAACTATGAGCTTAAGCAAGCTTAAGCTAGTTCATTATAAAGAAAAAACCCTCAAAGAGAGGCAAAATGAATACTACTTGTTTACAAATTTTTTTTTTTCTAAAAACAAAAATTGAAGAAATGAACTCTAGATCTACTGAATCTAAATTTGTGTCTGGCTAACTATTTATTTGTGTATTCTTATACCGTAATCCTATGCTTTAAATGCTAATAAATATATTAAAAGGAAAATGCTTTCTCTCTCTCTGTACCATTATTAATAAGTGGTAAATAATGTAAATGTAAATTCCGAAAGTGATTGCGTGAGGGCCCCCACATGATATTGCTCTCCTTCATTGGGATAATGTTCATCTCGAAGGAGCAAAAGGAGGAGGCTTAGTGGGCCCTACAACTCCTGATACTCCACCGACCAACAGGCACGCATGAAAAGAGAAGGGGCACGCAACCAAACTAAGTCTCTCTCTCTCTCTCTCTCTTTGGGCTGCTTTGGTTTTATCTGTCTTTAAGGCGATCCTTTTTTTTTCTTTTTCTTTTTTTACGTGGTATGTAAAAAAAACAGTACACGGAACTAGGGGCGGCAAAACCTGACACGACCCGCCAACCCGCCACTTAGGCGGGTTCGGGTTGGGCTTAAGCCAACCCGTTTAATAAACGGGTCGACCCACCTAACCCGTTTATTAAACGGGTCGGGTTCGGGTTGGGGGTATGCCAACCCGCCAACCCGTCTGACCCGTTTAATAAACGGGTTAGGCGGGCGGGTCAACCCGCCAACCCGTCTGCCAACCCGACCCGAGAACCCGTTTACCCGACCCAACCCATTTATTAAATGGGTTGGCGGGTCGTGTTGGGTTACCCGTTTATTAAACGGGCCGGGTTCGTGTTTGCCACAACCGACCCGTTTAATAAACGGGTCGGGTTCGGGTTGAGGTATGCTGACCCGCCAACCCGTCGGGTCGACCCGCAAACCTGCCAACCCGACACGATTGCCACCCCTACACGGAACAAAGTGTGGTTCAGTGTGATCTACATCTACTAGAAAGGCCTCACATGTTACTCTTTTATCTCTTATTTCATTAACTAAGAATCAACATTTTTATAGTTTTTTTGTAAATCTAAGCATTCAGAGTGGTCCATTTGTTAGAAATTTTGAATCATCATAATCAGATAAAAAAATCTGATATTTCATATTTGAATATTTATAAAAAATTTAAGTCTGATTTTCAACCCTTAAAATATCCTTCTTATATACATCATAATTGGATGATCCAGAAGGCTCTTTCTTTAAAACCAAGCATCTAGATCACATCCTTACGGTAAATTTTTTGAAAAAATGTAAAAAAAACCTATGAAAATCTTGGTTCATACCAGTAAATATATTTGGTTGGTAAACATATATTTCAGTTACCCTATATATATAGAGAGAGTAATGTGCTGGTTCGGCCCGTTAGGCTCATTCAAAAATTATAGTTTTTGGCATTTTTCCTACATCTAACACCATAAATGTGATCTATAGGTTTTGTTTAGTGGAACCAGCTTCTGGGTTACCAGAATCTGAACTGTATATGGGTTTTTCCAGTGATCCAAAATCAATGTCTATGAAGGCATTATTTTTTCTTAGCTCATATATATATATATATATATATATATATTCATCGAAAAAACATGATCCATGAGTCGATTCTCATTAAATCGAGCATGCTAAACACATCTAATGATTCAGATCTATCATAAAACTCTTCAAACTATAGGAGCCTAATAGGGAAAAACCAAAAAAGAGAGCTTAATATGTTCAATTATTATATATATATATATATATATATATATATATATATATATATATATATATATATATATATATATATATAAGAAAGAAATATGATCCAACCAAAAGAAGGTCCAAAATCTACAACTAATGATGATCAAACAACTCTCCTTCTCTAATGTTTGAGTGTTTCATCGATTATTTGTTCTTTATAGTTTATTTAATAAGAAATATGCTTTACAAGTAGATCCAGATATATTTTTTCGAAACATAAAAAATTGATGGTTTACCATGCATTTAAAATTTTACAATACAAAATAGTGTGGGCAGTTGATTTTTAATGCTTAAAAAAATAAAAAAAACACCTAAAAATTGAAAATTTATAATCTAAAATATATTGCTTAAATAAATGATAAAAGTCCAATATGTAGAGTTTGATCTATCAAAAAAATGACAGATAAGGAACACCATCTTCGTTTTAGATGTAGTTTATATATATATATATATATATATATATATATATATGGATCAAAAAATATGTTGTATTTAAAAGTCCAATTCTTATATATATATATATATATATATATATATATATATATATATATAGAGAGAGAGAGAGAGAGAGAGAGAGAGAGAGAGAGAGAACATTTATCATTCAACATTACCAAAATACATCCAACCGAATATTGGATGAGAGAGGAACATAAGAGTAAGACAACCACCATCTAGATGGTGACTGTGCACAGTTCAAAGTACAAGTAGATCCAAACCCCCATCTCTACTATGTAATTTAAGAGTCAGATAGACATCAAACATAACCCGCTGACGTAGCCTTCCAAAATTGAATTTGATGCCCCTGAAAAAGATATCGTTTCTTTCAGTCCATATCACCCACCATGCTGAAAACAACCATACCCGCCACAATAATCTCCCTTTTTTTTTGTTTCGTAAACTCATGGGACCAAACAAGAGGTCCCGAATAACAGAACTCGAACGCGTTTGAACCGGCGGTGCACCCCAAGTTTGAAAGAATAGGTCTAAAACTACCGGGCAAAACCAAAATAGGTGAGTCGTGTCCTCTACCGCCTTCTCGCAAAGAACACACATGCTTGGAAACTGAAGCCCCTGTTTCCTGACATTAATCTAGGTTTGAACATGATCCAGAGCCACTAACCACGCCAATGCCTTTGCCCTTGGAGCGGGCCCCTTACCCCATATACAATCAATGGAAAACCAATCCATCCCGGATGACAACAAGGAATAGTAAACTTGCTTAATGGAGAACCTATCTTCGCTCGCCATGGCCCAGTGAAGCCACGGGCGGCCATGGCCAGGCCTAAGATCCCTGTCACTGAAGGAGCGAAGTGTTTTCCGCCACTCCAACCAGAGGGACGAATGACACACTGAACTGGGCGTCGAAAGAAGGGAGTAAGGTAAACTACCATATTTTTCTCTAACAAACGTAGCACAAGAAGATGGAGATGTGGAAGCTACCCAAGCCCACTTCAAGACTAAAACAATGCTCCTCTTTCTTAGAGCCGGAATCTCTAAGCCGCCTCGCTGCTTCGAGAGAACAATCTGCTGCCAAGAAACAAGCGGGAACTTTTTGTGAGACGCATTCCCAGACCAAAGAAAGTGCGAAAGCAAACAGTTAATCGTTCGTTCTACTGTCGTCGGTATAATGGACATGCTCATACAAAAATCTGGTAATCTGGCCAAAACATGGCGAATGAGCATCAATCGTCCCGCAAAAGATAAATATCGGGCCTTCCAAGACTGCAATCTCCCTTGCACCCGCTCTATAGTAGACGTCCAAGACGAAGTTCTCGACGGCTGCAGTGAGTGCAATGATAGACCCAAGAAATTAACAGGAAGGTCAGATATTGAGCAATTGAAGATCCTTGTAGCAGCCGATTGGATGAGAGGGTCAACATTGAGTAAGACCAGAGCGCACTTACTCTTGTTCAGGCGAAGGCCATACATTGCAGCGAATATTTTAATAATGAAACACAACCTAGACATTTGATTAACATTCACATGACCAAATATTAAAGTATCATCTGCATATTGAATTGTGTGACCAACAAAACCAGGAATGCCCAACGAATTCAAGAAGCCTGTTTGTTCTGCCCTTTTCATGAGAATAGATAAACCCTCTGCCGCGATATTAAAGAGGATGGGGGCTAGGGGACAACCCTATCGCACGCCTCTACCCAACTTGAATTTTTCCCCTCTCATTCCGTTGATGCACACCGACGACACTGATTTCGTGACCAGCTTCTTAACCCATGCAATAAACCGGTTGCCGAACCCCATATTTGTTAGAGATTCAAACAAAAAATCCCATGCCAGACTATCATAAGCCTTGTGAAAATCCAAAAGTAATTTGGTTTTTCTAGTTTTGTTTACTTAGTTTTAGATGTAGTTTATATAAAATTTGCCCTCTTGAAAGTGATTTGGCTTGAATTGATTATCAGTAGTCTCCATGATTTGGTCCATTCATGACTTTGGACTCCCTCTCTCTCTCTCTTATTTTTCAAAAGAAATCCTCTCCCAACTGTTGATGGTGTATGTCATGTCCAAGGTACGATGGGGAATGCCCAGCATTAATACTTTGGATGCCAAAGGAACATTTTGAAATTGACGTGTTGCCTTAACGGGGGTGAAAGAGCATAGTGCAATAAATACAGCCGATATTTTGAGAATATCGTGAATTTAACGTGATATTTTTAATGGCTGATATTTTTTTTATAACGAGAAACCCTTGCTGAAGCGAGGAAAACCCCGGGTGGGGCTCCATGACCACCCTGGCTTACGTGACCCACCTCAGAAAGCTGACACACTCTTGTTCTGGTGGGGTTTGACCCGACATCTTCTTCTGAAATCAGTTTTCAATGGTTGATACCATGCCAAAAAACATTTCTTTTCCAAAAAAAAAAAAAAAAATCACCTATTACTAAGGTATGATGTTTTAATGGGATGTCAATTTATTAAAAATGATTTTTGTAATTATTGTAATAAATATATATTTATACTTATTTTATATATCTTATGCTTCATTATATATGCCGCAAAATTTTAAACCATTTTTCAGCCGGCCCTGCTCCATTCTCTTTCATCTAATAGTCACAAATCTCATTCTCGAGAATAAAATCTTGCAATATTTTCAAAAAGCTTGGTTTTTCTCAATAAAAAAAATCTCAAGATAATGGTAGTATGAGCTACTTTTTTAAAGGTGGTGCGCTTGATACCCTTAAATCTTGAGATCCAAGGGATATGCTCATGATTCGAAGAACTGTGGTCCGACATTTCTAAGATTGGATCTCAAATCAGTTTTGTCTAGTAAAATAAGAATCTCAGATTCGCGACGGCCTCGGATCCGATGGTCAGGTTTTGACAGGCCTGGATCGTGGCATTGGGCTCGTGCCACATCAGCCCCCCGCGCGCGTTCTTTCTATCGGCAAAGCAGTTGATCCAGTGATCGGGTCTGAATACTTTACAAAGTACTTGGGCCACACAAAACCCAGAAAATCGCTAACGTGTGCAGCAATTTTCTGCCTGGTTCCTAGATAGGGCTGGTAAATGAGCCGAACTGCCTGGTTCCTAGATAGGGCTGGTAAATGAGCCGAACAAACTCGGCTCGTTTACAGCCATATAGTCTTCGGACTCGTCTCGTATAGACCCGAGCCAAACAAGCCCAGTCCGAGCTGGCTCACCTAAATTAAAAACAAATTTTTTAAAGGGTTTATAGCAGGAATGGAACTCCAAACCTCTTACATGCAAGAAAGCCCAAACATCAGTTAAGCTAACATGATTTTTTGAAAACCATGGTCCAATAGATTATACATAAGCTATCTAAACGAGCTTATATGATATGAACATCCCTTGATCGTGCTGACTCGTCTATGTATAATGAACCGAACCGAACATGAACGAGTTTGGGCCGAGCTGAGCCGAGCCACGGGTTGCTGGGTTAGTTTACCAGCTCGTAGGTGTCAAAGGCACCCTTAAGCTTTTTTGAGTTGAGCAATTTGGCCCCCTTTAGGTGACGCCTGAGGTTAATTGGCACACTTATCTGATATCACAGTAATTGAGACCAAGTCAGTCAGTACATAACCTGCAGCAGTTTAGTTGAGAACTTAAAGCCTGGTAACCAACAGTAACTCTCTCTCTCTCTCTCTCTCTCTCTAGTTTGTGGGGCTCACTCATTTGGTGAGTTTTCAGGGCCGTTCATCTTAATGATGGACTACATCCAAGGCCTCTTGTACGGTTGTTCCTTGGGCCTCAATCACTCAACTATTTCTTGGCCTTAAGTTGGCAAAAAAAAATTGACCTAGCAGCACCCTCCAACAACCACCAACAAAGGGTCAAGATGAGCCAAGTTCAGTGCAGTCAATATATAGCTACAAACTACGTCAACCTGTTTTTAATGCATAGTGACAAAATATTATGAGGTTTGAAACGTTGATAAAGACTAGGCAGACTACATACACGAATGTACAGCTTTAAAATAAAAATTTTCAGGAAAAATTTCATTGTATTTTTGTAACAAGTAGTTTTCCTTTATTTTCACTATTGGATCTCGAGAACTTGGTTGCAGACCATAGTCACAAATCTTTGTTCTCGAGAAAATCTCTGATAAGGAAGATTCTCACGATATTTTCAATTTTTGGGTTTTTTTTAGGGAAAAGATTTGGAAAATATTAGCATCGCAAAAAATATAAATATAAACAGGACGTATACAAAAATATAGTAAACATATAAAATAATACAAAAATATTTGCAAAAGTAATTTTTGACATGTAAACATTAGATTGGTAATTGGTATATCTTCCAACTTGTGTTTGAGGAAGCCATACTGACCCTTAATTACCTCAAGAAAAATCAGCTTCAGCTTACTCCCTAGTAGGACAAGAGATGTCAACCGGTAGGGTTTGATTCGGACCCAGGTGCTACCAGACTTGGATCTGGTTTTTGGGTATGGTATCGGGTCTGGATAGTCTAATCGGATTCACTATAAAAAACATACCCGGATCCAATAAGAACTACATGAACGAGGCCGGGACAATACCCGGCAAAACCATATTTTTTTTATCATTTTTACATTAAAAAATTGCAGGTCTTAATCAGAACTCGGGTCGGGTCCAGGTCTGGAATAAAAATTCACAAACTATACTGGGGTCCATGTATTTATTGGACCTTTGGGTCCGCACCCGGGTCTTATTATTTATCACCATACCCGGACCCTATAAGGTTTGATTCGGGTAAACCTGGCCCGTTGACACCTAGGTAGGACAGATGAAACATGGGTAGGCATTGAAAATGAGCAAGATCCAGTTAGGTTGAACCAGTGGGTGACTCAACATCTCAGCCAAGTCAGCATGCCAACTCAATCCCATTCTCTAGAAGAATCAGCTAACATTAGACAGGAGAAAAAAGATAAGCTCAAATAAAATTGTGGAATCAAATGAAGAAGAAACACTAAAGCAAAGCAATCAAGTTCACGATGATCCTGCACCAACCAGGAATTATGTTCATCTTATCATGCTCCTTGATTTTTGGTGATGGAGATCATGTTCATCTTTGTGCTAATTGCTTTGGCATCATTTTTTTTTTGAATTTTTCTTCTTTCATTGCTGTTGTATATATTTCTTGGTTGCCTTTGAATAAAATCCGAGAGTGAGAGTGTGTTCTTCCTCGTGGATGTAGATTCTTGGGAATCGAACCACGTTAAACCCTTCTGAGTCATCTTTGCTTGTTTCTTTTTGTCTTTGCTCTGGTTTTATG
This sequence comes from Nuphar pumila, assembly GCF_984573655.1. NCBI lineage: Eukaryota > Viridiplantae > Streptophyta > Magnoliopsida > Nymphaeales > Nymphaeaceae > Nuphar > Nuphar pumila. The sequence continues at coordinate 81,843,530 of NC_143262.1, forward strand.
GTATCAGAGCTATTAGAGTGAAGCTCTGCAGTTCACTCTTTTTCCCATGACCTCAACATCTATCCAAACCAATGTTGTTAGTATCGGCCGATAGGTATCGTATTGCCAGAAAATTGATACGATACTGACCTAAATTGGCTATTTTTTAATAAATGTAAAAAGTAGTTTAATATTATTTTTAAAATATTATTTTAACACATGTTACATTCTGATTGAGACGTAATATTTTTTAATTATTTTTTGGCCAATTCAAAATGATACACTTGAGTATTAGTATCGGCCGATACACCTCAATCGTTGGCCAAACAATATAGGTCGGATTTTGATACTGACAACATTGATCCAAACTGTTTCCTCATCCTACCCATACCCATTGACCCTCAATGTTTTCAATTTCGAGACCCTGAAATTAAATTATTTAAATTTTCTTCTATGAAGCACACAAATGATGGCACTTGTGGATAGCCAAGACATGCAAGGGTTCCTAATTGGTGAGACCCCTGTGCCTTGTCCTCTCCTGACCAACATCACTGATGTTGTGGGTAAACAAATTTTGAAGCCTCAGTACGTGGCCTGACGTAGATCTGATCGTCCTCTCAAAGGTTGGATTACGTACTGACACACTCTCAAAGAGTGTGATATGTCTGGTTGTTGGCAGTGAGACTTCGAGAGAGATTTGGACCTCATTAGTAGAAGCCTTCTTGCCAAAGTTTGAGAAACTGGATAATCAATCATCCCGCAAGGAGGAGGAGGAGGAGGAGGAGGAGGAGGCGGGAGTGGTCTATCAAATATATATAAAAAAAAGAATCACTTGGCCTTAAAATGCTTCAACAAGTTCAATCACCCCTTTTAACCGGATGATGCTCCCCCATGAACATTGCTGATAATCAGGATGCTGAATGGTTTGATGATATTGAGGCCATGGCTCATATGTCAGGTAACTCGGGTAAACTTCGCAATCTGAAACCTTATTTTGGGGATGATATGGTTATGGTTGGAAACATTGAGTAGATTCCCTGTTGGCAAGAAACACATAAAAGGGAGAACGAACTCTACTTATCGGACGTTGACAGTTGAAGCTTGCATAGATGTGAGTGGTCGGCGTACTCCTCAGCCAATCAACGCTCTCGATGAGCCCAGGCCTAGGGATGGCAGTGGGGCAGGGCGGGGGACAAGGTTTCCACCCCCGCCCCGCCTCAAAATTTTATCCTCCACCCCCGCCCCGCCTCCGCGGCGGGGATGGATTTTATCCTCCACCCCCGCCTCCATCCCCGTTTCATACCCTTCATCCCCGGTCCAAACGGGGCTAGGCGGGGCGAGCCCCCGCTTTCCCCCGATCCACTGCCATCCCTACCCAGGCCGTCAGGTCGAATGGTGAGCAGGACTTTTGAACCCAAAAGAGAGAGAAATCACCTTAGTAGTTCCCATCAAGCTACCATAGATCTCTATATATAGTAGGAGAGGACTGGGGTTACATGCATGGCATTCATGCATGTGAACCTTTCACATTTACCTATTGAATGTGAACCTTTCACATCTACATAACAACCCCTCCACTCTAATTGCAATTCTTGGTATGCCCTGTGTCAAACCAGGTCACAATCGATTGGACCTGATCTAAAAAGTTCAACATTCTTTCACTTGACCCATTTATACGAAAACACACACAATCAAGATTCTTTACTATTATCTCAATTCAATTTTCATGCGGGTTCACATGCTATCCTGTATCACAAGAATGAATCATATGAGTCATAGAAATTAACACCTGTATATGACATGTCATATTTTCATGTACTACAATATTATTCATTTTCAGTGTTTAGTATGACAAGATTACCTTTATGAACAACTTGATCTCTAACCCATTCTATTGGTCCTTTTAATATTGTTATTATGCATTTTCTTCCCAAATAAAACATACTTTACACATAATCAATAATGCACAAAACCATAAAGAATCAATTTAATTTCATAAATATGATCACATATAACTATAATGTATTATCATACACCAGAAGGAATCAAATAAACCAATCCCCATTACATGTTGAGAATATAATCCCGGTGTTAGCCCTTTAGTAAGAGGATCCACAATCATTTTCTTTGTACCAATTGTATCAACACACACTAAATGATTCTCAATCATTTCTTTAACAACAAAGTACTTTAACTTCATGTGTCAATATAAGGTAAAACTCTTGTTGTTATTCGAAAAAGATACAACAATTTTATTATCATATAAGATCTCCAATGGTTTCTCAATAGAGTTCACTATACCAAGACTCATAATGAAGTTTTTGATCCATATGGCCTGAAACGAAGTCTCATATAGTGCAATAAATTCAGCTTCAATGGTGTGAGCTATAGTTGTAGACTCTTTCCGCTTCTCTATAAGACTACCACCTACTAATAGAAAGATGCATCCAATAGTAGACTTTTAACTATCGAGACATCCTTCTAAGTCCATATATGAGTATCCAATGACCTTTAGGTAGTCAACCTTTTTGTAGGTCAACATATAGTCATTCATTCCTTGCAAATAGTGCATGACCTTCTTTGTAACTTTTTAATATGCAATACATATATTAGATTGATATCTACCAAGCATCCTAACAACAAATACAATGTATGGTCGTGTACAGGTCTGTGCGTATTGCAAACTCTCAACCGCCAAAGCATACAAGATGCTTGTTATTTGAGTCTTCTCATTATTATCTTGAAGATAGTCATTTAGGCTCAATTTATCTCTTTTTACTATGACTGTAGATCTAGGAGAACAATTCTCTATCCCATATCTTTTAAGAACCTTAAGGATATAGGATTTCTGAGATAGGCTAAGGACACCATCAGTTCTATCACGATGGATCTCGATTTTGAGGACATATGCGACCTCACCCATGTCTTTCATATCAAAATGAGAAGAAAAAAAATCTTTTGTTTAATGTAGCATACTCAAATCATTAGTTGCAAGAAGAATATCATCAACATACAAAACCTGAATTATGAACTTACTAGACTTAAAGTATATGCACTAATCAACAATGTTTTCAGTGAATTCAAAGTTCAAAATCACCTGATTAAACTTTTTATACTATTGGCGAGAGGCTCGTTTAAGTCTATAGATTGATTTTTTCAATTTATAAACTAAATGATTTGAGTTATCTAAACTGAAACTAGGAGGTTGTTGCATATATACCTCCTCTTCCAGATCCCCATTCAAGAAAGTTGTTTTCATATCCATTTGATGTAGCTCTAAATCAAAATGAACTACGAGGGTCATGATTATTCTCAACGATTTCTTACTTGAGACGAAAAAAAGTTTTATTATAATCAATGCCCTTCATCTATGTGAATCCCTTTGCAACAAGCCTAGTTTTATATCTCTCCACTTGCTATTTAGAGTCTATTTTGGTCTTAAAAACCCACTTGCAACCAACAAGTCTTACTCTATTAAGTCGAGGTACAAAATTCCACACTTGGTTCTTTGCCATAAAGTCAAGCTCTTTTTTTCATGGCATTGATCTAATGTACAAATCTTTTACTTTCAATGATTTCTGTAAAGATTAAGGAATTATCATTAATGTCTATGAAATCATTGGCTTCTTGTAAATACACCATATAGTCTAGATGGATAGCAGATTTCCTGGTCCTCATGGACCTCCATACAGGTGCTATAGGTGGTTCAAATTGAACCTCTGTATCATGTTGTTGTTGTATATCCTCATCAACAACTTGTTATACTTGAGATTGATGTTCATTGACCAGATTTTTCCTAATATCATCTAAAAGGATAATGAGCCTTTTTCCTTCGCAGGTATAAAAACTGAATTCTGGAATTTCTCAAATTCAAAATGAGATATATCTATCCCAATAGAACTATTCAAGAAATCTTACTTTATTTGTTTTCACTATTTATGGTGTATAAGATGGATAATAAAACTTAAAGCGTTTTGATCTTCTGAATAACCAATAAAAAAACCACCAGTCATCCTAAGATCAAAGGCTTTTATATGTGGGTTATACAATTTAACCTAAATTAGGCATCCCCATATGTACATATATAACAAAAAAGGTTTTCTACCAGTCAATAACTCATAAAGAATCTTTTGGATAACCTTTGTAGGAACCTTATTCAATATGTACATTATTGTCTTAAGAGCTTCACCCTACAAGGTCAAGGAAAGGTTTGAGTGATTTATTATCACTCAAATCATTTTCTTAAATGCACGATTTTTCCTTTCAGCTACATCATTCTGGTAAGCACTATCAGGCATGGTGTATTAATGTACAATGCCTTTTTCTTTTAAAAAACGTGCTAATGACCCTTTCTTTTATCTCATCTTAGTGAAATGATCATAGTATTTGTCACCTCTATCAAACCTAACAACTTTTATAACTTCACCGATCTGTTTCTCTACTTTTTTCTTGAAGTCCTTAAAAATTTGAAAGACTTCAAATTTCTCAAATAATAAGCAGAGATACATATGTTGAACTCCTAGGCTGATTTTAATGATAACAAAACTCTCTAAAGGACTAATGGTTAAACCTTAAGTGTACAGGTATTTTAACTGACATTAAGTGCAGGAAACATTCAAATTTCAGTGCCAAAAATCCCTTCAAAAAATATAAAAAAATCACACTTTGAAATAAGGTGTTTAAGTAAAAATGCAAAGAGTTTACCGATTAAGTGTCAACCCATGGAAAGCACATGTCGACCCGTGAAGAACCCAAAAACAAAAGTTCAAAAGAATATCAAGTTCAAAAGCAATATATGTTGACCTACGTGAAAGACATGTAGACCCATGACAAACTGAATACATGCCTATTTTGAATTGAGCTCAAAGTGTTGACCCTCATAGATGAGGTGTTGACTCATGAAGAAAACAAGAAGTATCGACTCTTGGGATTGAAGTGTCGACATCCTTGAATGACTTGTCTACTTCTAACAACTGAATGCTTGAATATCAACTAAGCATAGAAGTGTCGACCCCTCCAATAATTAAAAGTAAAATATTAACCCCTAGATCCTAAAGTCGACATCTGCTAAAGAATAAAGCTTTGAACAATGTTAAAAATATGAATGAAGTGTAGACGCGGATAATGATACGTTGACACTCATGGAATATATGTCGACACATGAAGTTAAATGTCGACATGTAAGAGCAACAAACAATTCTAATGGTCATAAATCTATTTGAAATTCTTGGTTTTTGTACCCAACGACTCTCCCAATGGATCAATATCATTCTCAAGTATTTATTGAACACTACAAGAAAATAGGTTGTTAGCGACGGACGTTAGCGACGGAATCTTTCCGTCGCTAGTTAGCGACGGATTGGCGAGCGACAAATATTCGTCGCTATTATCACTGAATCTTATGAAAGTAGCGACGGAAGATAGTCCGTCGCTAATTAGCGACGGATGTTGCGACAGATTGTTTTGTCGGTACGATCGCACCATTTACCGACGACGTTAGCGACGGAAACTAGTCCGTCGCTAACTAGCGACGGATGTGGCGACAGAATATAATCCGTCGCTATTTTCGCGAATTTGATTTTACGTTGGCTTAGCGACGGAATTAATCCGTCGCTAAGCCGTCGCTAACTTTCGAATAACCCTAATCCCAACCAGGTTTTCCTTTTCTTCTTTCGCTGCTCCTGCGCCGGTCCCGCTCCCGCCGTTCGCCGGTCCCGCCGTTCGCCGGTCCCACCGTCCGCCGGTCCCACCGTCCGCTGGTCCCACCGTTCGCCGCCCGGAGAAAGGTAACGCCCTCCCCCTCCCGTTTCCGGCAAGGGGTTAACCCCCTCCCGGTTCACGCAGGGGGTTAACCCTCCGGCAGGGGGTTAACCCCCTGCCGTTTCCGGCAGGGGGTTAACCCCCTCCCGGTTCACACAGGGGGTTAACCCCCTCCCGGTTCACACAGGGGGTTAACCCCCTGCCGTTTCCGGCAGGGGGTTAACCCCCTCCCGGTTCACATAGGGGGTTAACCCCCTGCCGTTTCCGGCAGGGGGTTAACCCCCATTTTCACGCAGGGGGTTAACCCCCTGCCGTTTCTGGCAGGGGGTTAACCCCCTCCCGGTTCACACAGGGGGTTAACCCCCTGTCGTTTCCGGCAGGGGGTTAACCCCCGTTTTGACGTAAGGGGTTAACCCCCTGCCGTTTTCGGCAGGGGGTTAACCCCCTTCCGGTTCATGCAGGGGGTTAACCCCCATTTTCACGCAGGGGGTTAACCCCCTGCCATTTCTGGCAGGGGGTTAACCCCCTCCCGGTTCACAGGGGGTTAACCCCCTTCCGTTTCCGGCAGGGGGTTAACCCCCTCCCGGTTCACAGGGGGTTAACCCCCTCCCGTTTCCGGCAGGGGGTTAACCCCCTTCCGAAAAACGGAGGGGGTTAACCCCCGCGTTTTCCGGCAGAGGGTTAACCCCCGCGTTTTCCGGAAGGGGGTTAACCCCCTGCATTTTTCGGCAGAGGACCCTTGCCCCTTGCCTTTCCGGTAGGGGGTCGACCCGGGCAGGGGGTCGACCCCCTGTCGGAACAGCAGGGGAGTCGACCCCTTGTCAGAACAGTTTTTTTTCCGTGGTGACTTCATTTTAAAAAATTGTTTTTTTGTGCAGATTTCTCAACGGAACTCGCTTGTGCCCCGCCACCCGTGGTAAGTAAGTGACAAAAACAATGCAAATCGGGTAAATACCCGTGGTGAGTAAGTGAGGCAAGCGCATCACATGTTATTTAATTTATTGAATGTAACACTTTATTGTTCACACACTCACTTAGTTGTTGATATCTAGGACTGCTTTGTTGGAGTTCGGAGATCATGCTGAGCATGATTTTAATGTATGAATATGGAAGTGTTCTTATTTTTGGAGTACGGAGTCCATGCTATGCGTGGTAGTAGTTAGTGGGATATTGAAGTGTGTTTGCTGCAGGTACATGTTTGACATTTGTTTGATATGAATTATTTCGATGTATTGCAATGTTTGATGTGATTGTATCCATGCTTACATGTAGTTACTTTCAATTTGATTATGTCTTTCATGTGAAATTGTATACTGAAAGCATGCTTCAAATGAATGTATCGTGTCATTAATAGTTTGCACATGAAAATATTAAGTTATCAATGCATGCATCATAATTCTTGTGATTGTATGACATCATATATTGCATGATAAATTTGATATTTTCTTCATCATAGCATTTTGATGGTTCTCTTTTAACTGGTTAGGATACTATTCGTAACATCATACGACAGAATGACTGCAAACCGTGAATGGATGTACCGTAGGATAGTGGACAATGAGTTATCGCATGAATATATGGATGGTGTCGACAGTTTTATTGAATTTGCAACGGCAAGTGTCAGTACGGTAGATCCCACAGGTCGGATTAGGTGTCCCTGCAAGATTTGTAAGAATAATCGATTTGTAGAACCTCATGGCGTTAGACATCACCTATACAGGAAGGGTTTTGTGAGTGATTATCAGAACTGGACGTTTCATGGAGAAGAATTTAGAAACGATTTTGATGCACGGGTGAATGTGGTGCACGATAATCCATATACGGATTTGATATTTGATGCTGCAGGAACAGAACTGGGTTCTGCTATGAGTTCTAGTGATGTAAGAACTGCCGTAGATGAAGAATCACCAAACGATGCAGCTAGTAGATTTTATGATTTACTTAAAGATGCTGATGAGCCACTTTGGAACGGTTGTGAGAGTCACACTATCTTGTCTGCAGTTCTTCAACTAATGAATTTGAAGTCCGAGTATAATTTGAGTCAATCATGTTTTGACCGTTTGTGCATGATTGTGAAGAGTATGTTGCCTAAAGATGAGAAATTGCCACAAAATTTCTATCGTGCGAAAGTTATGGTCAACGCTCTAGGTATGGGTTACAAAAAGATTGATGCTTGTCCAAATCACTGCATGTTGTATTTCAAGGAGCAGGAAAACGACATATCATGCCCGTCATGTGGGCATCCTCGGTTCAAGCCAAAGACAAGAGGCAATGGTAGCACGAGATCAAAGGAAGTTTCATACAAGTCGCTCCGCTACTTTCCTATCACTCCTAGATTGCAGCGATTGTATATGTCTTCAAAGACAGCTAAACACATGAGATGGCATGCAAATAAAGTTCAACACGATGAAAACAAGATCACGCATCCTGTTGACGCTGAAGCTTGGAAGCACTTTGATCGTACTCATCAGAACTTTGCAATGGAAGTGCGAAATGTTAGACTCGGTCTATGTACAGATGGATTTAATCCATTTGGGGGTAGATCAACTCCATACTCATGCTGGCCAGTATTTGTAACTCCATACAACCTTCCACCAAGCTTGTGTATGAAACGTCCAAATCTTTTCTTGTCTCTGTTGATCCCTGGTCCGACCTCACCTGGCCAAAATCTTGATGTATATCTAAGGCCATTGATTGATGAATTAAAAGTACTGTGGGATGACGGTGTTACCACGTATGATGCCCACAAAAAACAAAATTTCAACATGAAGGCCGTTGTTCTATGGACAATCAGTGACTTCCCTGCATATGGTATGTTATCTGGTTGGAGCACACATGGAAGGTTGGCTTGTCCGTACTGCATGGAGGATTCCAATGCTTTTAGATTGAGGCATGGAAGGAAGCCTTGCTGGTTTGATTGCCATCGTCGATTTCTACCCAGCGATCATCCGTTCCGACGTCAAAAGAATGCATTTACAGCAGGCACAACTGAAATGGAAGGTCCATCCTCAAGATTGTCTGGCATAGAGATTTTAAGAAGATTGCGATACTTTCCAGATGTATTAACAGATGCCCGCAGTCCTACACCCTTCCGTGGATTTGGGAAGGAACACAATTGGACGAAAAAATCTATTTTTTGGGAACTACCGTATTGACCGACCCTATTGATACGACATAATTTGGATGTGATGCATGTAGAGAAAATTGTGTTTGATAATGTGTTCAATACAGTAATAAATATTAAAGGAAAAACGAAGGATAATCCGAAGGCCCGTATGGATTTAAAATTAATATGTAAAAGACCAGAATTGGAACTCAAAGAGTATAATGGCAAAGTACTGAAACCAAAGGCGAAGTACATGCTCGGACCTGATCAAATAAAACATGTATGTCAATGGTTGAGACAACTGAGATTTCCAGATGGATATGTCTCTAACATTGCTCGGGCTGTGAAGATTGACGATGGACAGTTATATGGGTTGAAGAGCCATGATTGTCATATCTTTATGCAACGATTGATACCCCTAGCATTCCATGATATGTTAGACAAACCTATATGGGGGGTATTGTCTGAGTTGAGCGGATTTTTCAGAACATTGTGCGCATCGGAGGTCATTGTATCAGATGTAAAGAATCTCGAGGACTCTGTCATCACCACTGTTTGTCTGTTAGAAAAGATATTTACGCCAGCATTTTTCGATGTTATGGAACATTTGATCATACATTTGCCATATGAACTAAGGGTTGGTGGCCCTGTGCAATATCGATGGATGTACCCATTTGAAAGGTATATGTTTTTTTATATTTGTCTCTTTAATGACAGATATTTAAAATTTGAAATGTATATTCTTGTCAGATGCATGTTCGACCTAAAAAAAAAGGTTTGTAATAAAGCAAGAGTAGAAGGCTCTATTTGTGAGGCGTACACTTTAGAAGAGATTTCAAATTTCTCATCTATGTACTTCGAACCTCATATTTCAACACGTTACACATGCCCGCCCCGTAACGATGATGGAGAACAAGTAACTGTAGCTGACAAGCTGTCGATATTTCAACGACTTGGGCATGCATTTGGTAGTTGCCGATCAAGGCTATTGACAGATCGAGAGCAAGATGCAGCACACATCTATATTCTTTTTAATTGTTCAGCGATCGACCCATACATCGAGTAAGTATATGTATATGCAACTCAATTATAAATCCTTTTATGTTCTATATGTGGATACATGGCTCGGTAATATAAGTATTTGTGGTTTGCAGACGATTTGATCTGGAGTTGCAAAGCAAAGTTTCACATCTCACTAATGCAGAAGTACAAAAAGAACGTGAAACTAAGTTTGTGGAGTGGTTGAAACAGTTGGTAAAGAAGCTAACATAAATTTTGTACTTATAAACAACACTAAGTTACTTAATTGATCGTGATCACAATAATTGTTTATGTCTGTGCGTAGGTTCGCCATGGTGATGTTAAAGATCAAGGAATATGTGATTTAGAAAATGGTCCGACCAAAGTTGTGCAATGCTACAACGGGTATATCGTAAATGGTTATCGATTCCATACAAAAGACTACGGTATAAACAAATCAACGATAAATAGTGGCGTGTGTGTCAAGGGTAGCAGCTAAGGTGAAAATGAACATGATTACTACGGTGTTATAGAGGAAATAATGGAGTTGACTTACTTAGGCATGAATAACAGGGTTACGGTATTCAAGTGTCATTGGTTTGATCCAACTGCAACAAGACTCGACAAAGCTTCAGGCATTGTGGAGGTGAATCATAAATCCAGGTTTGGAACATATGAACCATTCATATTAGCCTCGCAAGCTCAACAAGTTTATTATACTTCATATCCGAGTATAAAAAAGTCAGATAGAAATGAATGGTGGGCAGTTTGCAAGGTGAAATCCAAACTATACCCCGAGTATGATCAGTTACAAGAAGATGAGTTAGCTGAAGACAGTGATTACTATCAATCAGATGATGTCTGTGACTTCGCTTATGGTCACGATGTTGCGCATGATATGCATGTCATATCTCCATTAGCTGATGAAACATTCATAGAGGAATGTGATCCAAATGATGTACCAAGTGGATGGGCAAACAATGAAGAAGAAGAAGAAGAAGAAGAAGAAGAAGAAGAAGAAGAAAGTCAAACTAGTGACGAGGAAGAATTCTCAAGCTAGTGAAAAAAATCTTATACTACAAACCTCTATTTAAATGCATTGTAATACTTGATGTGAGTTGTATTGCAATACTTGGTGTGAATGATTAAAAATTTTATTTCAATGTATTGTAATACTTGATACGAATGATTCGAATGCATTGTAATTTATCTGAATGTATTATAATTTATGCAATTAACGAATGATTTGAATTAGTGCAATACTTGATGTCAATGATTTGAATTATTTGAATGCATTGCAATGCTTGATGTGAATGACTTGAATGCATTGTAATACTTGATGTGAATTATTTGAATGTATTGTATGACATATGTTATTTGTTAGAATATGGTTCGTGGAGGTTATAGTGGTCGCTCATCCAGTAGTAGCCAGGCTCAACCTTCATCTTCACGGGCTCCTGTGATAGGTATATCATATAACTAATTAGATGCTTGATTAGTTCAAATGCACATTCTGAGAACTTGGTGTGTATTTTTTTACAGATGATGTTGCGCCTGTATACGACCCACCTACACCAGTTGATCGCACAAGTCAACAGCCAACACAGGAAACAGGGTCTTCACAGGCTGGCACAAGAAGACTCATTCGAATAGTGTATATCGATAATCGACCGTAAGTATTTTGTTTTCAATTATTGCATATCTTTTAAATATTTTATATTGATATTTACTGTGTAACAATTCATGTGCAGCACGAGGTTTGAGCCACAAGAAGTAGTACGGGAGATTAGGAATTCACTTCTTCAACATCTACCAGGACCAGTTGCTCAATGGAAAGAGTACCCAAAGGAGGTATTAGACAGATTGTGGTCCTCATTCATGGTATACAGTTGTTCCTCATAGTTAATGTGTTTCATATTTAATTTATTTAAGCAATGTCTACTAACTTTCTGAAAATATTTGTAGGCTTCGAATCGCTTTGCAACTACGGTGGAAGAAAATGATGCAAGGAAGGTGTGGCAGAAGGTGGCTGCCAATCGATTTGCAGACATGCTACACACTATGAAGACTGCAGCAAAAAAAGCATCTGACGTAGTAGATGATCCATTACTGTGGAAGGGCCATGGTCCTATTACTATCAGGAGAGATTACTGGGATGAAATGTGCGATATGTGGGCGGGAGATGCATTTAAAAATCGCTCTGCGAAGGCTTCACAAAATCGATCGAAGATGCCCGAAGCCCATCTACACACAGGTGGATCTAAGACATTTGGGAGCCACCTAAAAAAAATGGTAACTCATCAATATATAATATTAATTTTATAAGTATAGTTGCAAATTTGTGTACTAAATCTTTTGTCATTTAACTTCGCAGGAAGCAGAAAAAGGAGGCAGTGTACCATATAAGGATGTGTTTGTAGAAACACATAAACGGAAGACCACGGGAGTCTTCGTATCAGAGAAGGCGAGAACGACAACGGTATGTATTAATTCTATTAATAATCATTGTAATATATATGCAAGTCATCATAATGTTATCATTAATTATTAATGAATACTTTAAACATTATTTTGTAGGAGGCATATGAGCAACAAATGGTAGAGCGATATGGTGAAGACGCTACTCAGCATCCATCATTTGATCCTATAGCATGGGTGACTGCAGCAGATGAACCCAAAAAAGGTCGCGTGTTCGGATTTGGGAGTAATATGAACACTTCACCAGTTATTGGTTCTTCCAGTTACGGCTCACCAACTTCTTGCGCCGACATAAGCTCCAAGCAGCCGACTATTCTTTCCGGTGATGATGTACGCGAGATCATTAATGAATCACTGAATAACTACTTCCAATACACCGTCGCCCCCTTTCTCCGAAATGATATCAAGGCCGCTGTTCAGGATAGGGGATCTTCGATTCCAGGTCCCTCTCAGGTATAATCACATATATAGTTTTTTTGACTATCTTAAAGCACATCTGAGCATGGTAGAATCACATATAGAGTTTTTCTAGATGCCTTAGAACACATATGAACATGCTATAATCACATATTCAATTTTTTTACTGCCTTAGCACACATATGAGCATGATAGAATCACATATATATATATATATTTAACTTTTTGTCTGTCTTAGAGCACATATGAGCATGATAGAATCACATATAAAGTTTTTTTGATTGCATTAGAACACATAAGCATGCTATAATCACATATTCAGTTTTTTTACTGCCTAAGAACATATATGAGCATATTATAATCACATATTCTATTTTTTGACTGCCTTAGCACACATATGAACATGCTATAATAACATATAGAGTTTTTTAACTGCCTTAGAACACATATGAACATGTTATATATCATTTATGATAGAATCACATATAAAATTTTTGGCTTTGCCTGCCTTAGAGCACATATGAGCATGCTATATTCACATATTCAATTTTTTTACTGCCTTAGCACACATACGAGCATGATCGAATCACATATATAGTTTTTTGCTTGCCTTAAAGCACATCTGAGCATGGTAGAATCACATATAGAGTTTTTTTATATGCCTTAAAACACATATGAACATGCTATAATCACATATTCAATTTTTTGACTGCCTTAGCACACATATGAGCATGATAGAATCACATATAGAGTTTTTTTATTGCCTTAGATCACACATGAGCACATGATAGAATCACATATAGTGTGTAATTTATTTCATTATATTTTGTTTATCAATACTGACTGTTCTTTTCTTGTGTAGTCTGCTAGCGATAATCAGGGTAGTGGAGCTGAAGGGACAGATAAAGACAATGAACAAGAAGACGCACAAAATCTTGGCGATGATTAGAGGACTGTGTTGAAGAAGTTCTATTTTTTTTATTTTTCCTAATTGTAATTGTTGAATTGTAAATAATTAAACTTCTTAGTTTTAAGGTGGAACGATTAATTATTATAGATACTTGTTATATGAATTTTTTTGTGTGGTTTGTTTTTTATTTACAGGAAATATAAATTGTACAGGAAATATAAAATGTACAGTTCTCCGTAATTAATTTTTAAATAATTTTTTTTTGATTTTTTTTCATTTTTGCGACGGATTAGCGACGGATGATTCTGTCGCTATTCATATTAATCTAGCGACGGCTTAGCGACGGAATTAAATCCGTCGCCACGCCGTGGTCGCCGTTTAGTACCGACGGATTGGCGACAGAATATAGCGCTCGTTATTCCGTCGCAATTAGCGACGGACTTGGCGACGGAATAATTCCGTCGCCAGTTAGCGTCGAAATATTCGCGACGTAAGCATACTGTCGCCGCGTTGTCGCTAATCCGTCGCTAACCATGTTAGCGACGGATTAGCGACGGAAGGTGGTCGTCGCTAATCTACTGCTCTGTTGTAGTGGAAGAGTAAGAACTACTCCAACACTGTTGAATCTGTAGAACAAATCAAATCATCAAGCTCTTCAAGATCAAAGCTCTCAAGTGTTCAAAAGTATTCTAACAAGTGATCTTCATCGATTTTTTTATTAGTGTTGGGATTATTTGGGGCCTTTCTGCATTAGGTTTCACTCACCCTTGCACATAACTCTATTCACATTTGTATGGTGTAAAAGAGTGATTGTATTCAACCATTTGTATTCGTAACTCTTGGGTTGAATTACAGTGAGTCTGTAGAGCTCACAGTTGGGTTTCACAAGCGGTGTGAAATCGTTGTTATTGGTTCCTAGAACCATGAAGTTAGGAGATTTGGTTCCTAGCATCGTGAAGCTAGGGGTATAGTGTAATGGGCAAGAGTGCCAAGAGAACGTAGGCCAAATTTGGCAGAACCTTTGTAAACCTTGTGTTGTGGTTTGCTTATTTCTTTTGCTTTCGCATCGCTTTCTTTGATTTACTTATATTCATCGGTGTGAAAAGCAAAATAGTTTTAAAACCCAATTCAGCCCCCCCTCCCCCCCCCCCTTTCTCCCTCTTGTGTGTTTCTCCATATCAGGACTCAACAATATATACCGTGAGTAATTATCTATAAAGATGACAAAATATTTTTTACCCGTGTAACATGGGAAGAATGACCCATAAACATCCGTATGCACGATCTCTAATTTTTCATTATTGTGTTTGACATCTTTCTTATATGTATTGGACTACTTAGCTTTTATGCAGTCAACATATGGTTTTGTATCCGTGAAGTCAAGAGATTCAAGAATCCCTTCTTGCATAAGTCTTTGGACTCTCTCTTTCGAGATGTGGCATAACCTTCAATGCCAAAATAAATAGGATTGATCATCTTTTAGACAACATTTATTGTCAATCATTGTATTATCAATGGAGTGAGATTTTCAGATTTAGAATTTGATTTTCAAATGATACAAACCATCACACACATATGCAACACCAACAATAATAAAATAATAAAATTTTAACAATTACATGCTTAGAGTTTTTAAAATTAAATGCAAACCCAAACTTATCAAGTTTTGTAATAAAAATGAGGTTCTGACTATAGGATGAAACATAAAATAGATCAACCAAATCCAAAATAAATCCAGACTTCAACACAACTCTACAGGTCCCAACATTCTTGACATGTGAATGCGTCTTGTTTCCTGAGAAAATGTTTCTTTCATGCTCCAATGGTTTTCTTTTGTTTAGAAATGCTTGTAAAGAGTTGACAATGTGCATCATAACACCAGAATCAATTCACCAACTATGCAATGAAACATGAATTAAATTGCACTCATGAGAAATGAATGACTCATTACCTTTATTTTTGAGTCGTTTCTTATGCTTCAAGCAATCTACCTTCTTATCTCCCTTCTTCTTATAGAAGAAGCACTTTATAGAAGAACTGTCACCCCAGGATTTGACTTTCATTTGAGAGTTAGAACTCTCATCAGAGGTTTTCTTCTTGCTTTCCTTCTTGAAGGAACCCTTATTTGCCCCTGACCTATATTTTTCCTTATGAGAAGTCATATATTCACACAACACCTTTAGACCCTTCAATCTTTCTTCCTCTTCAACACACTCAGTTAAGAGGTCATTAAAAAACCACTCATCATTATATGTATTGTAAGAAATCTTAAATAGTTAGTATTCAATAGGCAGTGAGGTCAAAATCAGATGAACTAAGAAGGATTTTGAAATGACAAATTTCATGTTATTCAACTAAGATGCAATGTTTTCCATTTTCAAGATGTGATGTTGGATGCAACTATCACCAGAATATTTCATAGACACCAACTTGGACATTAAGGTACTGGTCCTAGCCTTATTAGAACTGACAAACTGATCCTCAATGACTAAGAAATTCATTCACTATCCTATAGGGAGGGATGGTGTCTCCAATATTCTTAGCCACTCTTGATTACAAAAGCAACAAACTAAGTCTATTCGACCACTTCCCACTTATCATGGGTAGCCTTCTGATTGGTTGTGTATTGCTTTGTAAGAGCGGGAGGTTCATCAATTGTAAGAGCCAAATCTAGGTCCATGTATCTTAAAGTGAATAACACTATTTCTTTTCAATCCAAAAAATTGGATCCGTCCAAGATGAAGATATTATTAGAACCATCAATGATCAATAAACTTGGTACTGCAAATGAAAAGAAAAGACCATATAAATGCTCAAAATGAGACTCATGTTGAAAAGATAAAATTGAGACTCTTTATTATTCACTTTTTCTGAAACATGCATAATAGGGTTACTATTGTTCCACATTAGTGAAAGAGATAATAGTCAAAGCTGTTTCGACAACTCAATTATCAATAAATTGACTTCAATTGGTAAAACTAGTAGATCATGTCATCAGAGACAATTCGACACTATACCTTTGGGTACAATCATGCTTTATGTGCTAGTGAGCACACCTACTATTATATTCTGTGTGAATTTGAAACACAACGACCTACCTTTGGGCATAGTTAGTGTTTCATAAAGTTATACATAATCACAATACCGAATATCAACAAGGTCTAAAAAATCCTCAATCAACATAACTCAAATTACTTTGGTGATTGCATGAGTTAGTTAATCAAGATCTTTTACTGTAAACATATTTGTATTATAGAGTATGCCCATGCAGTCATGATAATGCATGTATATTCTTAACAAACTATGTATAATAACATTAAACACATAAATTTATGCTTCATCTTGTATGCCCATTTTTTTTTATGAAACACATCACATATGTCATGAATTTAGTCATAATTCATGCTTAAATATCATGGATAACACAAAGCATCATCAAATGCATAAAAAATTCATATATCCATGATAAAATTACATATAAATGCATGATCAAAATGACAAAGACATGCTATTACAGGTAATGCTCAGGCTCCTAGTGTTGAGGAACTAGCCATAAAATACCTCAAATTGCTCTAAAACGACCTCAAACCGATCACGAAAGGCTCTGAACCGGTCTCAAAACAACTGAATTGGTCTGAGACATGCACAAAAGCGTCTAAATCCCTAAAACTGAATAAGAAAACCCTTGTTCTTTCATTGATACATGAAAACAGGGTCTCTATATGTAGGAACCAATGAAAAACCATCTAAAATCGGTTAGAAAGGGCTTTGAATTGGTCTTGAAATGCATCGAATAGATCACTGAACCGGTTCTGCACCTTAAAAGGGGTTAAACAGTGCGAGGACCCTCTTTCGAACCTGATTCAACCCAAAACTGTTGACCCAGTCCACCCTTAAACAATAATGGGTCCTGGATCAGGTCGCAATAGGTCGAGCTCAGACTTGTAGCATGATCCAGACCCAGTCCAGTTGTATCCTGAGTTGGATCCTATGATCCCAACCTAGTTCAAATCCAAACCTGAACCAACTAGATCTTGAGTCAAATCCTATGATCCAGACCCGATCAGGATCCGGACTCGATCTATCTAGATCCCGAGTCAGATCCCATGATCCATACCTGGTTCGGATCTCGATCCTGGACCGGATCAAGGTTAGACCCGATCCAAAATCTGAAACTTCTTGGACCGGGTCCCTCCTGATCAGGAGCAGACCTGATCCACCTGGAACCATTTTAATTGGTTTGGAATTCTGGATCGGGTCCAACTCGGGTCAGGTCCCATTGTAGATGGAGTGATATAGTGGGCACCTGACACTCCCCTCCCTAGTAACATAATTTTTTTTTTATGGTCCCCTCCCCCCCCGCCCCCACTTTCATTCACCGCCAATAGCTGCCATCGGCGGCCGTTAGAGACGACCCACCTTCAATGGCCAGATGGCATCAATCCTAGTCATCGGTCGGTGACGAAAGACAAAATGATGAGGGGGAGGCTAAACTCCCTCCGCCGCCAATGACCGCTTGTGGTGGCCGACCTCAACAACTACGACAATGTCCGACCATCCGACGGCCAGACCGTCGACGTCCATGGTGATGCGCCGATGTCGATGGCTAGCTAAAACTGACAGTGGTTTTTACAACCATAGTCTTCAACGGCCGGCCATGATGGCCTCCAGTGCTCGGCCAATGCTGGTGGCGACAAGGCTTGCACGGACACTCGGTGTCCCTGCACACAACTAAGGTGGTAGGGGAGGGGGGTCTCCTTTATCTTGGTAGAAATCAGGATCCGGCATCCTTGCTCTCTAGCGGTGATCACCACCAGCCTTCGTGGAGAGTAGCCTTCGCATGTGATGGGTCATCGTTCACTGCCTCCTCCCTTACAGCCAAATTCCCAAAACCAAATGGGAATTCGATGAGGGAAAATTAACACCTACCAATTTTTTTTTCAGCGAACATCACATGGACGCCGGTGCACCCACACGCTCAACGACGACATGGAGTGGTATTATAACCCAATGTTGGCGAGACACATAAAAGGGAGAGTGAGCTCCACTCATCGGATGTCGTCATGGTCGATCCAATCGAAACTTGCATAGACGTGGGTGGTCGGCGTACTCCTCAACCAATCAATGCCCTCGATGAGCCCAGGTTGTCAGGTCAAATGGTAAGCAAGACCCTTGAACCGAGAGAGAGATCACCTTGGTAGTTTCCATCAAGTTACCATAGATATCTATATATAGTGGGAGAAGAGTGGGGGTTACATGCATGACATTCATGCATGTGAACCTTTCACATTCATCTATTGAATGTGAACCTTTCATATCCACTTAACAGCCCCTCCACTCTAATTGCAGCTCTTGGTGTGCTCTGTGACAAACCGAGTCACATCCGGTTAGACTCGATCCAAAAAGTCCAACGTTCCATCACTCATGGTGACACCATGATCCAAAATGTTCCTTTGAAAAATGTTCTATATGTGCCAAATCTTAAAAAGGATCTGGTGTCTATCAATACGCTTACATGTGATCTCCCATATATTTTTAAGTTTTCTTATTTTGGATGTGTGTTAAAAAGGACATGACAGACAAAGAAGTAACCAGGGGTAAGAGGGATGAACTATGTTTTTGATGGGATTCACAAGGCTTTGTTTTCGAATCAGTTCACCAAAGTCTTAGAGGACATGTGGCCTCATCATCTCGCCTATGGGCAGACCTGCTAGCATTCGCACAGTTGTTAGGGTGGAAAGTGGGATATACGTCAACTCAACAAAAAGAATGCATTTATACATGGAACGTTAAATGAAATTGTTTTATAGAGCCATTTTCTGGTTTTAGAGACCCGAAGCTACCTGATTATGTATACAGACTTAGAAAAGCTTTATATAGGCTTAAACCGGCTTCACTAGTCTGGTTTGAGCGTTTAAATGATTTTCTAACTGACTATGGGTTCACATGCAACTTAGTTGATCCCACTACAACAAAGCAGTAGATTAGCGACCACCACATTCCGTCGCTAACAGGCGTAGCGACGGATTAGCGATGACGAGGCGACGGTATGCTTACGTCGTGATTTTTTCGACGCTAACTGGCGACGGATTTATTCCGTCACCAGGTCCATCGCTAATTGCGACGGACTAACGAGCGTTGTATTCTATTGCCAATCCGCCGGTACTAAACAACGACCATGGCTTGGCGACGAATTTACTTCCGTCACTATGCCGTTGCTAGATTTATATGAATAGCGACAGATGGTTTCGTCGCTAATCCGTCGCAAACACGAAAAAAAAAATAAAAAAAATTATTTGAAAATTAAATACCGAGAACGGTACAATTTATATTTCCTATACAATTTATATTTCTTGTAAATAAAAAACAAACCACACAAAAAATTCCATATAACAAGAATCTACAACAATTAATCGTTCCACCTTAAAATTAACAAGTTTAATTATTTACAATTCAACAATTACAATTAGGAAACATAAAAAAATAGAATTTCTTCAACACAGTTCTCTAATTATCGCCAAGATTTTATGCGTCTTCTTGTTCATTGTCTTTATCTGTCCCTTCAGCTCCGCTACGCTGATTATCACTAGCAGCCTACACAAGAAAAGAACAGTCAGTATTGATAAACAAAATATAATGAAATAAATTACACACTATATGTGATTCTATCATGTGCTCATGTGTGATCCAAGGCAATAAAAAAACTCTATATGTGATTCTATCATGCTCATATGTGCTCTAAGGCAGACAAAAAGTTATATATGTGATTCTATCATGCTCATATGTGTGCTAAGGCAGTCAAAAAATTGAATATGTGATTATAGCATGTTCATATGTGTTCTAAGGCAGCTAGAAAAACTCTATATGTGATTCTACCATGCTCAGATGTGCTTTAAGGCAAGCAAAAAACTATATATGTAATTCAATCATGCTCGTATGTGTGCTAAGGCAGTCAAAAAATTGAATATGTGATTATAGCATGCTCATATGTGCTCTAAGGCAGGCAAAGCAAAAAAAATTATATGTGATTCTATCATAAATGATATATGTTCTAAGGCAGTAAAAAAACTCTATATGAGATTTGTGCATGCTCATATGTGTTTTAAGATAGTCAAAAAACTGAATATGTGATTATAACATACTCATATGTGTTCTTAGGCAGTAAAAAAACTGAATATGTGATTATAGCATGCTCATATGTGCTCTAAGGCAGGCAAAAAAACTTTATATGTGGTTATAGCATGCTCATATGTGCTCTAAGGCAATAAAAAAACTCTATATGTGATTCTATCATGCTCATATGTGTGCTAAGGCAGTCAAAAAACTAAATATGTGATTATAACATGCTCATATGTGTTCTTAGGCAGTCAAAAAACTGAATATGTGATTATAGCATGCTCATATGTGTTCTAAGGCAGTCAAAAAAACTTTATATGTGATTCTATCATGCTCATATGTGTTCTTAGGCAGTAAAAAAACTGAATATGTGATTATAGCATGCTCATATGTGCTCTAAGGCAGGCAAAATTTTTTATATGTGATTATAGCATGCTCATATGTGCTCTAAGGCAATAAAAAAACTCTATATGTTATTATAGCATGCTCATATGTGCTCTAAGGCAGACAAAAAACTCTATATCTGATTCTATCATGCTCATATGTGCTCTAAGGCAGGCAAAAAGTTATATATGTGATTCGATTATGCTCATATGTGTTCTAAGGCAGACAAAAAACTGAATATGTGATTATACCTGAGAGGGACCTGAAATCAAAGATCCCCTGTTCAGAATAAGATTGTTGATCTCATTTCGGAGAAAGGGGGCGACAGTGTCATGGAAGTAGTTATTCAGTGATTCCGTAACGATCTGGCGTACATCATCATTGGAAAGAATAGTCTGCTGCTTGGAGCTTATGTCGGCGCAAGAAGTCGGTGAGCCGTAACTGGAAGAAGCAATAACTGGTGAAGTTTTCATATTATTCTCAAACCCGAACACGCGACCTTTTTTGGGTTCACCTGCTGCAGTCACCCATGCTGTAGGATCAAATGATGGATGCTGAGTAGCGTCATCGCCATATCGCTCTACCATTTGTTGCTCATATGCCTCCTACAAAATAATGTTTTAAGTATTCATTAATAATTAATGATAACATTATGATAACTTGCATATATATTACAATGATTATTAATAGAATAAATACATACCTTTGTCGTTCTCGCCTTCTCTGATACGAAGACTTCCGTGGTCTTCCGTTTATGTGTTTCAATAAACACATCCTTATATGGTACACTGCCTCCTTTTTTTGCTTCCTGTGAAGTTAAATGACAAAAGATTTAGTACACAAGTTTGCAACAGTACTTATAAAATTAATATTATATATTGATGAGTTACCATTTTCTTCAGGTGGCTCCCAAATGTCTTAGATCCACTTGTGTGTAGATGGGCTTCGGGCATCTTCGATCGATTTTGTGCAGCCTTCGCAGAGTGATTTCTAAATGCATCTCCCGCCCACTTATCGCACATTTCATCCTATTAATATCTTCTGATAGTAATAGGGCCATGGCCCTTCCACAGTAATGGATCATCTACTACGCCAGATGTTTTTTTGTTGCAGTCTTCATAGTGTGCAGCATGTCTGCAAATCGATTGGCAACCACCTTCTGCCACACCTTCCTTGCATCATTTTCTTCCATTGTAGTTGCGAAGCGATTCGAAGCCTACAAATATTTTCAGAAAGTTAGTAGACATTACTTAAATAAATTAAATATAAAACACATTAACTATGAGGAACAACTGTATACCATGAATGAGGATCACAATCTGTCTAACACCTCCTTTGGGTACTCTTTTCATTGAGCAACCAGTCCTGGTAGATGTTGAAGAAGTGAATTCCTAATCTCCCGTACTACTTCTTGTGGCTCAAACCTCGTGCTGCACATAAATTGTTACACAGTAAATATCAATATAAAATATTTATAAGATATGCAATAATTGAAAACAAAATACTTATGGTCGATTATCGATATACACTATTCGAATGAGTCTTCTTGTGCCAGCCTGAGAAGACCTTGTTTCCTGTGTTGGCTCCTGACTTGTGTGATCAACTGGTGTAGGTGGGTCGTGTACAGGCGCAACATCATCTGTAAAAAAATACGTTAGAAATTCTCAGAATGCGTATTTGAACTAATCAAGCATCCAATTAGTTATATGATATACCTATCACAGAAGCCCGTAAAGATGAAGGTTGAGCCTGACTACTACTGGATGAGAGACCACTATAACCTCCACGAACCATATTCTAACAAATAACATATGTCATACAATACATTCAAATAATTCACATCAAGTATTACAATACATTCAAGTCATTCGCATCAAGTATTACAATAATTCAAATCATTCATATCAGGTACTGCAATGCATTCAAGTCATTCACATCAAGCATTGCAATGCATTCAAATCATTCGCATCAAGTATTACAATGCATTCAAATAATTCAAATCATTCACATCAAGTATTGCAATAATTCAAATCATTCGTTGCATAAATTATAATACATTCAAATAATTGAAATCATTCACATCAAGTATTGCAATGCATTCGAATCATTCGTATCAAGTATTACAATATATTCAAATAATTCAAATCATTCACATCAAGTATTACAATGCATTCAAATAATTCGTATCAAGTATCACAATACATTCAAATAAAATTTTTAATCATTCACATCAAGTGTTGCAATACAACTCATGCATTTGCATCAAGTATTACAATACATTCAAATAATTCAAATCATTCACATCAAGTATTGTAATGCATTCGAATCATTCGTATCAAGTATTACAATACATTCAAATAAAATTTTTAATCATTCACACCAAGTATTGCAATACAACTCACATCAAGTACTGCAATGCATTTAAATAGAGGTTTGTAGTATAAGATTTTGCTCACTAGCTTGAGAATTCTTCCTCGTCACTAGTTTGACTTTCTTCTTCTTCTTCTTCTTCATTGTTTGCCCATCCACTTGGTACAACATTTGGATCACATTCCTCTATGAATGTTTCATCGGCCAATGGAGATATGACATGCATATCGTGCGCAACATCGTGACCATAAGCGAAGTCATAGACATCATCTGATTGAAAGTAATCGCTGTCTTCAGCTAACTCATCTTCCTGTAACTGATTATACTCGGGGTATAGTTTGGACTTCACTTTGCAAACTGCCCACCATTCATTTCTATCTGACTTTTTTATACTCGGATATGAAGTATAATAAACTTGTTGAGCTTGCGAGGCTAATATGAATGGTTCATATGTTCCGAACCTGGATTTATGATTCACCTCCATAATGCCTGAAGCTTTGTCGAGTCTTGTTGCAGTTGGATCAAACTAATGACACTTGAATAAAGTAACCCTGTTATTCATGCCTAAGTAAGTCAACTCCATTATTTCCTCTATAACACCGTAGTAATCATGTTCATTTTCACCGTAGCTGCTACCCTTGACACACACGCCACTATTTATCGTTGATTTGTTTATACCATAATCTTTTGTATGGAATCGATAACCATTTACGATATACCCGTTGTAGCATTGCACAACTTTGGTCGGACCATTTTCTAAATCACATATTCCTTGATCTTTAACATCACCATGGCGAACCTACGCACAAACATAAACAATGATTGTGATCACGATCAATTAAGTAACTTAGTGTTGTTTATAAGTACAAAATTTATGTTAGCTTCTTTACCAACTGTTTCAACCACTCCACAAACTTAGTTTCACGTTCTTTTTGTACTTCTGCATCAGTGAGATGTGAAACTTCGCTTTGCAACTCCAGATCAAATCGTCTGCAAACCACAAATACTTATATTACTGAGCCATGCATCCACATATAGAACATAAAAGGATTTATAATTGAGTTGCATATATATATACTTACTCGATGTATGGGTCGATCACTGAGCAATTAAAAAGAATATAGATGTGTGCTGCATCTTGCTCTCGATCTGTCAATAGCCTTGATCAGCAACTACCAAATGCATGCCCAAGTGGTTGAAATATCGATAGCTTGTCAGCTACAATTACTTGTTCTCCATCATCGTTACGGGGCGGGCATGTGTAACGTGTTGGAATATGAGGTTCGAAGTACATAGATGAGAAATTTGAAATCTCTTCTAAAGTGTACGCCTCACAAATAGAGCATTCTACTCTTGCTTTATTACGAATCTTTTTTTTAGGTCGAACATGCATCTGACAAGAATATATATTTCAAATTTTAAATATCTGTCATTAAAGAGACAAATATAAAAAAACATATACCTTTCAAATGGGTCCATCCATCGATATTGCACAGGGCCACCAACCCTTAGTTCATATGGTAGATGTATGATCAAATGTTCCATAACATCGAAAAATGCTGGCAGAAATATCTTTTCTAGCAGACAAACAGTGGTGATGACAAAGTCCTTGAGATTCTTTACATCTGATACTACGACCTCCGATGCGCACAATGTTCTGAAAAATCCGCTCAACTCAGACAATACCCCCCATATAGGTTTGTCTAACATATCATGGAATGCTAGGGGTATCAATCGTTGCATAAAGATATGACAATCATGGCTCTTCAACCCATATAACTGTCCATCGTCAATCTTCACAGCCCGAGTAATGTTAGAGACATATCCATCTGGAAATCTCAGTTGTCTCAACCATTGACATACATATTTTATTTGATCAGATCCGAGCACGTACTTTGCCTTTGGTTTCAGTACTTTGACATTATACTCTTTGAGTTCCAATTCTGGTCTTTTACATATTAATTTTAAATCCACGACAGTTCTTACATCACTAGAACTCATAGCAGAACCCAGTTCTGTTCCTGCGGCATCAAATATCAAATTCGTATATGGATTATCGTGCACCACATTCACCCGTGCATCAAAATCGTTTCTAAATTCTTCTCCATGAAACATCCAGTTTTGATAATCACTCACAAAACCCTTCCTGTATAGGTGATGTCTAACGCCATGAGGTTCTACAAATCGATTATTCTTACAAATCTTGCAGGGACACCTAATCCGACCTGTGGGATCCACTGTACTGACACTTGCTGTTGCAAATTCAATAAAACTGTCAACACCATCCATATATTCATGCGATAACTCATTGTCCACTATCCTACGATACATCCATTCACGGTTTGCAGTCATTTTCTTATGATGTTACGAATAATAGCCTAACGAATTAAAAGAGAACAATCAGAATGCTACGCTGAAGAACATATCAAATTTATCATGCAATATATGATGTCATACAATAACAAGAATTTTGATGCATGCATTGATAACTTAATATTTTCATGTGCAAACTATTCATGACACGATACAATCATTTGAAACATGCTTTCATTATACAATTTCACATGGAAGTCATAATCAAATTGAAAGTTACATGCAAGCATGAATACAATTACATCAAACATTACAATACATCGTAATCATTCATATCAAACAAATGGCAAACATGTACCTGCAGCAAACACACTTCAATATCTCACTAACTACTACCATGGACTCCGTACTCCAAAAATAAGAACACTTCAATATTCATACATTAAAATCATACTCAGCATGATCTCTGAACTCCAACGAAGCAACCCTAAATATCAATAACTAAGTGAGTGTGTGAACAATAAAGTGTTACATCTAATAAATTAAATAACATGTGATACAATTGCATCACTTACTCACCATGGGTATTTACCCGATTTGCATTGTTTTTTACACTTACTTACCACAGGTGGCTGAGCACGAGCTGGTTCCGTTGAAAAATCTGCACAAAAAAACACTGTTTTAAAATAAAGTCACCACGAAAAAAAAAACTGTTCTGGCAAGGGGTCGACTCCCCTGCTGTTCCAGCAGGGGGTCGACCCCCTTAAAGAACATAGGGGGTTAACCCCCTTACGGAACGTAGGGAGTTAACTGACCCCCTGTTCGAACAGGGGGTCGACCCCCAGCCTTTCCGCCAGTGAGTCGACCCCCTGCCGGAACAGCAGGGGGTCGCCCCCCTGCCTGAGCAGGAAAGGCTTGACCCCCTGTCGGAAAGGCAGGGGGCAAGGGTCCCCTGCCGGAAAACGCAGGGGATTAACCCCCTGCGTGAAAACGGGGGTTAACCCCCTGCCGAAAATGACAGGGGGTTAACCCTCTGCGTTTTCCGACAGGGGGTTAATCCCCTGCGTTTTTCGGCAGGGGGTTAACCCCCGCGTTTTCACACAGGGGGTTAACCCTCGCGTTTTCACACAGGGGGTTAACCCCCGTTTTCACGCAGGGGGTTAACCCCCTGCATTTCCGGAAAGTGGGTCGACCCCCGGCCGGAACAGCAAGGGGTTAACCCCCTGACTTTCCGGCAGGGGGTCGACCCCCTGCGTTTCCGGTAGGGGGTCAACCCCCTGCCGGAAAACGCGGGGGGGGGGGGGGGGGGGGGGGGGGACGGTGGGACCGGCGAACGGCGGGAGCAGCGAAAGAAGAAAAGGAAAAGTTGCCTGGGATTATGGTTATTTGAAAGTTAGCAACGACTTAGCGACAGATTGATTCCATCGCTAAGCCAACATAAAATCAAATTTACGGAAATAGCGACGGACGATATTCCGTCGCCACATCCGTCGCTAAGTAGCGACGGACTAGATTCTGTCGCTAACTTCGTCGGTAAATGGTGAGACCGTAACGACAAAACAGTACGTCGCAACATCCATCACTACTTAGCGACGGACTCGGTGACAGACTATATTCCGTCGCTATTTTCGTAAGCTTCATTAATTATAGCGATGGATTTTTATCGCTCGCTAATCCGTCGCTAACGTCCGTTGCTAACAACGTATTTTCTTGTAGTGTCCATTAATGTTCACTTATCACCGAAACGAGGGATTTCATATTTTAGTCATCTATGTTGGTGATATGGTTCTTATCAGCAACTTTGTTAAAAGCTTGAGAAAAGAGTTTCCTATCAAAGACCTAGGAAAACTTCGCTATTTCCTGAGAATAGAAGCGGCTTATTCAAAAGAAAGATTTTTTTTTGCCCTTGACTTGCTTGAAAGGGCAAAGATGCTTAACTGCAAATCTATGAACACACTAATGTCAACCAAGATGGATCATACCGCCATGGATGATTAAAAAAATTTAAAATCTACATGCTACCAAAGTATTGTGGGGGTTTGCAATATCTCATATCACCATTACCCGACTTAAACTCTCGTTTAGTGTGAATTACATCAGCCAATTTATGCATTATCCCACGAAGAGACATTTTTAGGTGGTCAAACAGGTTATTCGGTATAATAAGGGACCATAGATTATGGAATAAGAATTCTATCAAAATGCACTTTAGACTTATACACCTCATATGGAAACTGGGTTGAATGTCAAATTATGAGAAGATCTATAGCTGAGTTTTTACACCTTTCTGAGAGCCAATTGCATTTTATGGAGTGTAAAGAAACATAAGACAATATGTAGATCTAGTGTCAAAACTGAGTACAAATCCATTCCTTCCACAATGGCCGAACTTACCTGAATATTGTCCATTCTCTGAGATATTGGAGTCAGAGTCTCTAGCACATCGATCCTTCATTGAATATCATTGCCTTACATATGTCCATGAATCCCGTTTTTCATAATCGATCCAAACACATTCAGATCGATTGTCACTGTCAGGGAGATGGTTACTTATGAGTATTTGTTGACAAAGTTCAGATCATCAACTTGCTGATATCTTTATCAAGCCCCTAGGGAAATCACAATTCTTTGCCTTGAGAAACAAAATGAGCCAATGTAGTCAGCTCAGTTTGAGGGGGAGTGAAAACGAGCAAAAAAGCCAGTTAGGATGAATCAACAGGTGACTCAGCATCTCAGCCAAGTCAGCATGCCAGCTCAATCCCATAAACTAAAAGAATCAACTTAACATCATACGGAAGAAATATAAGAATGAGAGGATAATCTCAGCTAAAATTGTGGAATCAAATTAAGAACGCCAACCAGGAAATCTATGGCCCACTACAGTTGTTCCACTGATCATGCTCCTTGATTTTTGGTGATGGAGATTTGATTGCTTTGGCGTTATTTTTTTGAATTATTTTTCTTTCCTTGTTGCTGTATATATTTCTTGGTTTACCTTTGAATAAAATAAGAGAGTGAGAGTGTGTTCTTCCCCATGGACGTAGGTTCTTGCAAACTGAAACGCAAGGTTGTTAAATGCGATAAGGCGAAGCGAGGCGTTGAGCCTGCGCTTCGCCTCTGAGGCGTACACCTCAGGTACTGAGGCGTACGCCTATCACAACATGAGACTCTCAAGTATCCGTGGTATATCTAAAATATCGTAAAAATATGTGGCATTTTTGTAGGGATGTTAATGGATTGAATTTAATGCATATTTGACTGCATCAGAACAACCTTTGTTTAATGATCAGATTTGGAAAGCTGAAACCCCATCTGCTCATAATCAGATTTCTTTTTTTATATTTACCTTAGGCGCATCACTGCAACGCCTCAGTACCTTGAGCGTGCGCTTTGCCTCTGAAGCGTACGCTTCAGGTACTGAGGCGTACGCCTCTCACAACACTGCTGAAACCTTCTTTGCTTGTTTCTCTTTGTCTTTGCTCTGGTTTTAGCGGACATCAAAAGTAGTGCAAGACTTGCTTCACATAGGATATGTGGAAGTTTGCAACATATGTTGCACTTATAGTGTTGAAAGGGTAGGTTACACTCGTCCACAAGGGCTTCGCTCATCTGGTATGATCAACTTGCAAATGTCACCAAGTTGACCGGACATCATGAAACCCTCGGGTGGTGTCCCTTGCCGCAAGGTCGAAGCTAGATGTACTCCTCGATGGGCAAGGAGGACCTTGAGAGTTTTACCTACCGAAGGCCAGCCAAGGTGTGGTCGGTGATGAGGGGTTTCCCTTAGATTATCCAAAAAGAGTAGGCTACACTTGCAGAATTGTGTATCACTACATTTCAGAAATACAAAAATAATAGCGGCAAAATATGTTTTTCTTTATGTAGTATGAAACTTTCATTGCAATGGCTAATGCAAGTCATTCAACTTTTTTTTTGTTTGGATAGTGTGATCGTTGCAAAAATTTTCCTTTTGTTCTTTTTTAGGGAAAGAAAGAGAAAAACTCTCACAAGGTTTCACTTAACCTTTTGTAAAGATATTTCGAAATTACTCGCCTCTGTTTTGAAATTTGCGAGAAAATGGAGAGACGGAATTCACTCATCGATACGAGGTTCAACCGTTCCTAGCGCCTTTACCAAGGGTAATTGAACCAAGGATCAAATGTATGCCTTTGCTTTGCCTAAATTTATCTAAGAAATTATTCTAAGTCCTAAATGCACATAGAATCAGGCTTGTGCTATAATTTTGAACTTGAAAATATGTTTACTTTTAAAAATGCTTCAGAAATTCGGATTTTTTCAAGTGATTCTGAAATGGATTTGAAAATATCTTTTTAAGAAATGACTTTAGAAATCAATTTTGAATTGAAAAATCGGAACTTGAAATGAATTTAAGTTGAAAGTTTGAAATTGAAGATTTTGAAATTGAATTCAAAGTTAAGTTTTGAAATTTTGAAATCTGAATTGATTTGAAATAGAAAAATTGAAATTGGAGTTTGGTTGAGAATTGAATTCAAAAATCAGATTTGGAATTTTGAAAATATGTTTGGAATTTTTAGGATTTTGAAGTTGAAAATCAGAATTGGGTTTGAAATATGAATTTGAACTTAAACTTCAAACTTAGAATTCAAAGTTTGAATTTTTAATTTAAGAAATCTTGAATTTAAAAACTTAGAATTGAATCTGAAGCTTGAAATCAGAGTTGAAATTGACTTGAAATCAGAATTGAAGTTTGAAAATCGAATTTGAAATTTAGAATTGAAATTGGAATTTAATACTGAATCGAATTTGATTTTTATTTTGAATTTTGAAATTGTTTTGAAAATTGAAGTTAAAATCTAAAATAAAGAATTAAATGGAATTTGGAATTGAAATATGTGAATTGCAAATTGAAATGAATTCTGAAATTGAAACTTGAATTTGAAATAGAATTTGGAGTTAATTTAGAAATTTGAAATGAAAATTTAGAATTGAAAATGGAATTGGACTTTGAAAATTTAAAAACAAAAAAATTGAGATTTGGAAATGATATTGAATTTAGAATTTGAAATTCAAAGTGAAATTTGAAATTCAAAGTGAAATTTGAAATTGAATTTTAGAATTAAATTCAAAATTTAAATTTGAAAATTTAAAATTGGATTTGAAATGAAAATAGAATTCAAAATTTGGAATTTTGAAAGAAATAAAGATTTAATTTAATATGTGAAAATTAAATTCAAAATTGGAATATGAAATTCGAAAATGAAAAATTTAGAAATACAATAAAAAATGTGGAAATTGAAAATAGATATTTGAAATAGGATTTAAAATTGAATGAAATTAAAAATGAATTTTGAAAATTAACTTTGAATTTGATAATGAAAATAAAAAATGACGTTGAATATTTTTAGTGATTTTTTTTTTGAAAATAATTTCAAAAATCACTTGGAAACTTGAAAATAACTTAAATGATTTAAAGGAAAATGTAAAATAATGATGTAATTCTATCCTAAATGATGAATGCATTAAAATAATTTAATTATTTGAAATTGAATTTAAAAAAAGCAAGTTTCATTCTTTAATATAATTAAAAATAAGATTAGATTTTAATATATTCATGACTATGGTACCAAACATATTCTAATTTAATCTTTATTTAAATTCAAATAAAGAATAAAACAAATTTTTTTGCCTTTATAGAATTAAAACAAGATTAAATTTTCATATATTCATGACTATGACCACAAATATATTTTAATTTAATCTTTATTTTGAATTTTAATAAAAGAAAAAAATATATTTTTGAAAATATAATGATTTTGAAAATGACTTAATAGTGTATGTCAATTTGTGTATTTTAATAAAGAATAATAATTCTAATTATTATTCATATTTCGACTATGGCCCTAAATACGAACTTTACTTAGTTTTATTTATCCTCTATTAAAAGGTGCACGTACCATTTGTGTTTTTCCATTGTGTATTTGAAATAAAATAAAAAGAAATAAAACAAAAAGAAATAAAACAAGATAATCATGAAATTAAGCTTAAACTAAATGCTCATTCATGAAATTCCACTAGAGGGGGGGGGGGGTGAATAGTGAAATATGATAATGATCGATAAAATAAAAATAATTATGCAATAAGGCACAACACATAAAACACAGAAGTTGTACTGGTTCAGTCAGTATCCAGACCTACATCCAGTCCCCAAGCAAACCACTTGAGATTTCCACTATAACATCCGAGTCACCGGATAAATAGTACAACACCATGTTCCTAAGAGGTCTTCTTCTCTCAACAGAGAAGGGGCACACCCTCTTCCCAAGAGGTCTTCTTCTCTCAACAGAGAAGGGCAACACCCTCTTTCACAGAGGTCTACTTCTTTAAACAAAGAAGGAATACAGTGAATAACAGAGTTACAATACTTCCTATAGAACCTTCAGAATGATATGAATGCACGAATGAAGGATTCTCAGAAATGATCTGTTTGTCACTCAGAGGATACTCTTTGTCAAAGAGCTGGACTTGACTTTTTCTCTTTTTTTTCTTTTTCTTTTTTCTCTTTCTTTTTCAAGGCTCTCTTTTCAAATCACGAATAGAAATTTTTCTCTTTGTAAGCTCACACGTCTATTCCATTTCATTGTCTGAATAGTTTATTTGAGTGTGTTTATATAGCCTTTTAAAAAGTAGTCGTTACATTTTGGAATTGTAACTTTTTGAAATGTGAAATGTTATGTCATTTCAAAAATATCTTTTAGAGAAGTTCGAGAATGCCTTTTTCCATAAGAGTAAAATAGAGGGTACACTAGTCGTTGTATTATTTTAGGTAATACATATTTTATGTAAAAAGTCTATTTCTTACAATAGTACATTGAACGTTGGGTTGTAGTTTTGTCTTTATTCTAATTAATGATTTGAGGTACATTAGTACTTCTTTGCTTTAAATGAGTGTAAGTACTATGAGTGTTTTGAGATATTTATTTGTACATAGTCATGTCAAGTGTTTTCTTTATGTTGTGTTTTTCAAAGTCTCCAGAGAGAATAAGGACCAAAAGAAGGTCGACATTCTTTGAGAAGGATATTAACAAGGATTTGTTACAGAAGGCATTTAATGCTTTGTAGAGAGAATGATGACTTCAAGTAAGTCGACATTCTATGGTTATGAAAAAAGGTAACTAGAGTCCTTTCAAAAACATATTTTATTTGTTTTTCTTATGTGTAGCCGATTTATGTTTTTGTCTTCTTCTTGTATTAAGAAACATTTCATTAAAGAAGGTAACTAAAGTCTTTTCAAAAAACATATTTTATTTGTTTTTCTTATGTAGTCGATTTTATGTTTTTGTCTTCTTCTTATAAAAAATATTTCTTTAAAGAGGAAAACTAAAGTCTTTTCAAAAACATATTATATTTGTTTTCTCCATGTAGTCGATGTTATGTTTTTGTCTTTTTCCTACATTCCTTTTTTCATGTTGTCTTGTATATAGTATAAGGTACAATTATTATATGACAAAATATCTTTTTCATGAAAGGTTGTAAGAAGGTACAATTATTAGTTTTCAAAAAGGAGCTTTTTGAAACTATCGTATACTTTTATGATATAGTGTTTATGAATGAGTATGTAATATGCAATATGCAAGTTCCTGAAGGTTCTGTTACATATGACTCTAAAGAAGAAAAAAAGTCTTCATCTTGAGGTAGCCGATCTCTTCATTTGAACTTTAGGAAAGCATGGCTCATCAAGCTTTTTCTTCAAGGAGTATGATTGCACCATAGTTGTACTTGAACAGGAAGTCTCCATCCTTATTGGGTGAGATATCCTTGCATCAAATACTCGTTAGATTTATGGCAAAACATATTCAGTCATAATATAACATTATTTCAAGAGAACATATTATCATATCATATAAAATCAAATGAGACAGTGTATCATATTATGTGACATCAAAACCGAATTTCTCAACAATTCATTCCTAAACTAAGCATAAAGTAAAATTCTCATGAAGTATTTAATTACAACCCTTGAATTGAATACAATAATTAGAAAAGAAAATAACAAAGAAAATAAAATACTTGCAAAATTGAGCAAACATATTAGTAATAAATGTAAGCGTAGTTGGATTTTCCTTGAATATTGGAAAATTGAAGGAAATCAACCAAAATAAGCCTTTCAAGCTCTAAAATGAGGAAAATTAAGCAAAATGAAATAAATGATGTATTAAAATGCTCATAATTGTTATGAAAACTCTGAACTTATCTTAAAAAACATTCAAGATTGAAGATTTTTGAGAAGTCATGAAAGAAAAAATTGAATTTAAGGTTTTTTGTCAAATATAACAGGAATTTGAGAAAAGTGTTTCAGAGGGCATGCAAATTCAAATTGTAGCAAATTTGCGGGAGAAGTTTCCTAACATGATTAGGAAACTTTCCCAAGTTACAGAATGGGAAAATCAGTTTTGGTTTAGAAATGGTGACTTCAGAAATTCACTATTCTATTTTAGGAAATGAACCTGTTACAGAACATGAAGTTGTATAACCAGTTTCGGTTTTTAACAGAATTGAAATAGCAAATAATCATAAAAGTTTATAAAAATTGACAAAAATAAACTAGACACATAAAAAAAAACCTTTTTACAAATCTGGAAAATGATCTCCCGTTGGGGAGATATAACTCTGACAACATGGGCTAAAACCTGAGTAACTCAAAATGATACAGAATGACAGGGTTTTAGTTTTTTACCAAAATAAGACATGATATGACCATAGAAATTACTTATAATTTGCAGAAAGAAACCAGATTCAATCATGAAGACACTGCTTTTTACGGATTGAAAATATGATCTCCGGTTAGGGAGATACACCTCTAGCAAGTTGGCCCTGATTCGAATAGCGATTTACGTAAATCACACAACGATTTGGTGAATAATACTGTAAATCGCAATAGCGATTTACTGAAGACACTTTAAATCACAATAAAAATTTACTAAAGAAAATCATAAATCGCACAACAATTTACTGAGAGACACAGTAAATCGCAATAGCAATTTACTGAAGAACATTGTAAATCACACAACGATTTACTAAAAGACACTGTAAATCACAATAGCGACTTGCTGAAGGATATTGCAAATTGAATGACGATTTGCTGAAGGAGACTACAAATCATAATGGTGATTTTCAGAAGGACACCACAAATCGAAATAGCGATTTGCTGAAGAAAGTTGCAAATTGAATGACAATTTGCTGAAGGATATTACAAATTGAACAACAATTTACTGAAAGATGTTGAAAATTGAATGACGATTTGCTAAAGGACATTACAAATTGAACAACGATTTGCTGAAGGATGTTGCAAATCGAATGACAATTTTCTGAAGGAGGCTAACAACTATAAAATGGGGCCAAAATCAAAATACATATAGAATTATTCATACAGAATTAGAATACAAGGTTCTGGTATTTAATCAAAATAAAATATAAATTGACTATAGAAATTGTTAAAAATGGGCAGAGACGAATTAGACATATAAACAAAGAAAACCCTTTTTACAGAATTAGAAAATGATCCCCCATCAGAGAGATATGACTGCAACAATCCGACCCTAAATCTGAGCAACGCCTGGGATTGCAGACAGACAGAGTTTCGATTTTAAATACAAATTAAATAGAAATCGATCATAGAAATTGCTAAAAATTTGCAAGAATAAACTAGATTCAATCTTGGAGATGTCATTTTTTACGGATAGGAACGATCATCTCCGGTCAGGGAGATATCACTCCGGCAAGTCAGTCCTGATTCTGATAAAATCGTGACGGAGTAGAATAATAGGTTTTGAATCCTGATTTTTAAAGTGGGCTAAAAGAACTCAGAATGATCTGATTTTTGGTGGAGATTCCAAAAACATATATATAAAGTTTCAGTAAAAAATTTAGATCAAAATGAGCTCTAAATACAGATGAATCAACAGATCTAAAATGTACCAGAATTGAAAATACAATCTAAAGGCAACTGAACATGATAAAAAGCAAATTACACATGTGTAGGTGCTCAAGCGTGAGATCTAATATTTTAGATCATGAATGAATGCATGGATGATGAAAATTTAAGATAAAATACATTCATAAACATAATCAAAGTACTGAAGCATAAATTGAGATTCATTTGGCCGATCGAATATGAGATTTGATCTATAGAAGATCAAATCTCATAATTCTAATGGCTAAAATGAAATTACATGAATCAATTAGCAGATTGAATGGATCAAAAAGCATAGAATCAAAATTAATACAAAAATAAAGTAAATCTACATTGCTACTTATGAAATTAGAAAGAAATTGAAAGAAAAAGAAGTGAGGAGGAGAGCGACATTTGGAAAAACTAGTTGAAAGAAGGGAAGAGAGCTCACCTTGGTTGAGCTTCCTCCTTTCTCACTTCAGCCACCACCAGGAAATTACAATAAAGATGAGAAGGAGAGGAGAATTCAAGATGTTTGAGATCTCGACCTCTCCCTTTTGGCTTCTATTTATAGCCAAAGGTGGGGATAGTTTAGGCATTGAAAGTTTGAAAATCGGTTAGTGTAAAACTGATGTGGCAAGGCCTCTAGAAGGCTCTTGCCACATGGCATTCAAAGAGGATACAACGGGGGGTCGACCTCCCCATGTGGGTCATTTTCAAAATCGGGTGTTGGCTAAAATGGGTATTTTAAGAAAAATTGAACATGTGGCACCACTTTTCAAGTGGGTGCCCATGTAGGTTTTTAAAAGCAAAGGGGTTTTAAAAACAAGCTTTAAAACCATTGATTTTTTAATTTAAAAAGTGTATTTTAAAAGAGGTTTTATTTAAATTTTGAAAAATACCAAGTGACACCCCTCTTAAAATTATTTCTTTCTCTCTTTTTTTTATTTCAAAGACTGAAATGAAAGGTTTTGAAAATAAAAGATGAAAACAAAAGGAAATTTAAAAATAATGTTTCTCATTTGGATATGAGATCCATTTTGATTTTTTTTTTCAAAATTCGCATTGAATTGAAAAGGGATCCAGATTGAATTATGAAAGATTTTGTAAAAATATGAATTTGGATTTGAAATTCAAAGATTGTCTTGAAATAAAGATCGGATTTTGAATTTTGAAATTCATGAATTGATTTTGAAATTAGGATAAAAATTGGATTTTAAATTTGGATCTGGATCCAGTTTGATATTTAAAAATCTAAATCAATGTTTTAAAATGGATCCAGTTTTAAAATATCGATTTTGAAATGTGGAAAATACTAGATTTATTTTTGGAATAAGAGAATTAGTTTTGAATCTTTAAAAAAGATCTGGATTCGAGGTTTTTGAATAGAAATTGAATCTGGATCTCGATTAAAGGTAAAAATGAAGGAAATTGACCCAAAATGACAATCAAACACTAAATATGGATTTCTGAAAAGTGAAATGAAAAACCCAAATTCATGATGAAAATTGGGATTTGGATTTGGATTAGGCTTAGAGAATGAAATTGAATTGGAAAACAAGAATGAAATTGGATCTCGGATATCAGATGATGAAATGGATCTGAGGTCGAGTTCAAAAATAATCAAAATTGATCCAATTGTCCTTTTGAATGACTCAAAAGGTGGGTCCTAGGGGCAAAAAGGAAAATTTTAAAACTTTAAAAAATTTGAGGTATTTACAGATAGCCAGAGAAAACCTTCGATTACTTTATACTAGAAGTACAACCGGCTAGACCCAAGGGATTTGGCATAGTAAGATGGGGCTTAGACCATTTGACGGGCAGTCTAGGTTTAAATCTCGTGGGCATCACGTAATACGAAGCTTGGTGACTCCCTGAGGTTGAGGGGTAAGCCCTCGAAGTTTTATGCCGACATAGATAGAGACTGTCAGTACGGCAGGCTGAGCTAGCACGACTAGGTCTATGCGCCTGAGGTGGTTTCTCCATGTAAAAATAAAAAAAAGTACAATTGGCTGACCCATTCCTTGTTCACAGCATTCGTCATTGTACACCCAGCTTTGACCTTGTCACAAGAGATGCACACCTCATGACATTCCTTCAATTTTGTGACCTTATGAGTCACCCTTTAGCTGTAAGTGAGCCTAACCGTGTGGGTGCATGCCATTTAAACTTGGATGACCTATTTTATCAGAAAAAACACGAGCAATCTAATAGGGGATATGGCCAGTCTATTCGCTGGCATCTATAAACGCTATCCATGCGACAGTACACCGCATGGTCAAAACTTACATATCAGCAATTTATCGTTTGTCATTAATATCGTGTATCAGCTATATATAGTCTATATATTGACCCTGTCTATTTCATCTCTTGAGCCAACAAGAAAATCCCCATTTTCATATCTATTTTGATATTATGGGCACGTTTGGAAGCAATAAAAACTCTCATAGGATTTTTGCCTATAAGAAGCTTTAATATGATATATTTTTTTAAAATAAAATTTTTCACTTTTTTGGGTAGCATGAGCAAAATAAAATGAAAAATATTAAAAAAAATGAAAGAAAGGAGGAGGGGTGGTGGTGGAGCTTCTCCGAGACGGTTTTTTGAGAGGTGAGTGGTGGTGGTGAGATGGATGGTGGTGAAAAATCAACCTGTGTGGTGGTAGTAGAGAGTCTTCGGCATCGTTTTTTCAGGAGATGGGTGATGATAGATGGTGGGGATGGCAGTTTTTAGAGGGGTGGGTGATGGTGAGACGGATAGTGGTGATGGTGGTGAGAATTTATCATAGGGTGGTGGTGAAGCTTCGGCGTGGTTTTCTGGGAGGTGGGTGGTGTGATGATAGAGGGCAAAAAATTTGTGGGGAGGATGGTTTTTTGGGAGCTGGTGAGATGGATGGTGGTGGTGGTGAGATGGATGGTAGTGTTGAAGATGGATGGTGGTGAGATGGAGACATAACCCACAATTTTTTTTTGAAAATATTCCTCCATCCTCCTGAAGAAATGTTTCCTATACAAAAAATGCACTTTTTATAAAAATGCTTTTAGGAAGGGTCGAAAAAACCTAATTTTTCATATTGTATCACTCTTTTTACATCTTCCTACTTTCAAACGTGCCCTATATACACGGGAATCTGGTGTATCTGTGAGGATTCATCCACCTCGGTTACATCATTTTATTGTTTTTTCTCTGTTTTTTCTTAATTTCTATAAACTTCGGTGGTGGGCAGTTCTTACCAACTTCCACTTTATTGCTTGGTATGTTTAAGTCATTGATCAATATTCAATTTTATGGATAGAATGAGCAAGAACAGATTGTTTCTTAGCACTCCATGATAAGAAATTAAGCCCAATGTATGTACAAAACCCAGTTGTGGTTTGTACAAATTACTAATAAAATCTAGATTTGAAAAGGCAAATAATTCTAAACGGGATTTGGATAAGAAAGAACATATCAAAGGATCAGTTTTATTAGCAGATTCTACAAAATTGTTCTGTGATTGCATAAATTGACAAACATAGTTAACACTGAAAGAGATACCTGAAATTGTAAATATTAGATATTGAAGCCGCTACAATGTTCTACACAAGTTGGGAACATGAAAAGGTAAATCTCCACCATTAAGGATCATGATTTTAATAACCACTAGTATAAATGATGATTTACAATAGCCAAGTAAATAATATCTATACCTTATGTAGAAAGACATGGTCCACTGCTTTAGGTGAAGTATCCATTAAGTTACACAAATGAGGATGCCTCCATGTATATATATATATATATATATATATATATATATATATATATATATATATATATATATATATATATATATATATATATATATATATATATATATATATATATATATATATATATATATATATAATGGCAAAAAATAACCACAAACCCCATACCTCTCATGAAACTAATCCTATCCAAACCCCTTCCCACACTCGCACAAATCATTGACATTTGGATAGGATCAAGTTTTGAAGTATGAATAATTTGGCATTTGAAATTGTTTAAATTTTTCTTTATAATTCAAGTTAAATTATTTCAATAATATTTACCCAATAACGCAAAAAATAGAATTTTCTGACCTCAAAAAAAAAAAAAAAGGTAACACGCAAAAATGACTTAGAGCGACTAGGAGTGCAAACAGATCGGATATGGATTGGATCGTCTTACTTTAAGGATCCGGATTAAAAAATAACACATTCAGATCGAATATCCAACTATATCAGACCTATTTTTTTTTTATTTATAACCCAAAGAAACCATGCCCAGCATGAAGACCTGGCCACGCCGACTCAACCTGCCATACCTGCGGTCTATGCTACTCGTTGGCTTGCTCAGAAGGGCGACGCCCATGGGAATCGAACCTTGACTGCGCGTCTAGCAGCCAAGGTCCCACCCCCACTAAGCCAACCCCCCTTGAGGCTATATAAGGCCCATTTTCATCCCTAATTGCTAACTTGTGAGGCTTCCCATGGTTTCAACTTGTCATACTTATGTTACCAACGGGGTCTGCCAAACCCCAGCTGGTCTATAAAAAAAAAAAAAAAACTTGTCATACTATGTGTAAGCCTCGTGAAGGAGTGGTTGGTGGGCATGGGGAAAGAGTACAAAGCTGGCAAAGTCAGTCTGAAACTGGCAAGATCAATTCTTTTCTAAAAGGATCATGAAACTTGAGAGGGTGGAAAATGACAAACTGAAGGCGTCAACTAAGATATGATGGTTGTCATACGGCTAATAAACAAATAAAGTGAGGTAAATAAGTTTGTTGTTATATCTAACCATTGAACGATGATAATGTCAATTATGGCTACCTCAGGGCTCAAGGCACTTTTATTTATTGCTACAAGAAATCAGACTTTTCGCTGGTAGTTTCGTCTGTAAAAGTACTGCCCTTTATGCATTTACTGACGCTAATGCCGTAAAAGCCTTTTTACTGGCGCTAAATTAGTAAAAAAAAAACACCTTTTTGGAGTTAAAATCTTTACTGTAACTGAATTAGTACCAGTAAAACTTTAGCAGACTAAATAGCGCCAGTTAAAAAAACTTTACTGGTGCTGAAAATGTTCTTTCACTGGCACGCCAGTGAGGACGTACTGGTAAAAGAGGTTTTTCTTGCAGTATACATTTAGGTTTCTGTTTGAGAGCCACCCTTTCCAACTGTCCTTTTAATCTACTCTCTTGTTCTCATTATACAGTGGGTGTCATTAGAGATATCAACGGGTTGGATGTATCTTGACATCCAACCCGAATCCCAATCGGATTAGTCGGGTTCAATAGTTAAATCTGGATCCGATTAATAATTGGATTCTGCTTGGGTATTAAGTTTTGCATTCAAACCTGAACCCAAATCTAACTAAAACCCAAACTGATTGAGTTTGAATATCAAGTTTTAAGCTAGTTGGATCTGGGTTCGATGTTATCTTTTTCCATTCGACTCCAAATCTGATCAAGTCAAACCCGATAAGGTCGGACTCGATAATGCCTGGATCTGACCCAACTTCGACCTGTTTGTATCCGTAGGCGTCACAGGGAGTACTAGTCCAGACACATTATGCCACATTAACACAACCATGACACATACTGACATCATTTAAATATTTTTTATTTTTTTTAATAATATTTCGATAAAGAATGTATTTTTACATATTAAAATATAAAAAATAGATTGTGTTAATGAAGAAATAAAAAATCTACACCATTGTATCTTATTTTTCAAAAAAAAATTGAACTTGTGTGTCGAACTCGAGTCACGTGTCAGGACATAACCGTATCTTTGTGACAGAAAATTCCTGTTCCCGATTAGGCATGTGATTTGGCAAATCTTTAGGCTCCCAAAATCTTGGATTTGGCATTTTAATACCAAACACTGGCTCAATCCTGTATAGAAACCCATAGTGGTTGGGTGATCACAAACTCCGATTCAATCCGCCGCCCGAAGCTTTCAGAAGCAATAAAATCGGATACTACAAAGTTCCACGACAGTATCCGATAGTCACTCATTTATTGTTCGCCAGACATAGGATCCTCAATGCCTTGGATATGGCAGATCCCAGGAGATGGATGAGATTTGGCTGCTCCAAATCCAACTACAATCTCATAGAGGTTGTAATTGGCAGCTCCAATGTCAAACAGTACACCCTTCTCAGCTTCCTGTCAACCATCTTTAAGGTTACTCTCTTTCTCGATTGGCTGTTTGGGAGATGGTAATTGGCAAAGAGATGCTAACTGCCGAAAAAAATTGAAGGTACAAGATTTTTCTAAATATTCAAAGCTTAAAAAATAGTTTTCATTGAAAAAAGATGATTCATGTGTCACATATTTAAGTAATACATGAAAAAAACCCTTCTAAAGCATGTTCCATATGCTAATAAAAGTGGTTAGCATGTTTCATATGTCAGTTGGATCAAGTTTTTTATGAAAAAATAGGATTTTATGAGTGTTTAAATTTATGAAAATTATGAGCCATTGATTTTTGAAGCTTTATAAAAACCGACTCACATGTATGATTTAAAAGCTTATTTCTAAACAATAGGTATAAAGGCTAAAATGGTCCTAAAAGTAACGGTGTTTGCGATTTTAAATAGCAGACGGATTTGAAAAGTTTTAAGGCATTTCATGGAATGTGTCATATATATATATATATATGTGTGTGTGTGTGTGTGTGTGTGTACCATAGTGACAAAAGTAAAAAAATGGCAAAATCTCGACTGCCAAAAACTTGTGAAAAATAGTTTTTTTTGTAAATCTTGCATTTTTTTTGCAAAATCTCAGCAATAAAAATCAATTAAAAATATAACAATAAATTTTATAAATAAATAAAATTTAAAAATAAAAAATTAAAACACACGGTTTTTATGATAAATACATGTTTAAAATGTGATATTTATGTTTCTGACCAAAAACATTTCTCGCGATAATTTCGTGAGATTTTCATACATCTCACGATATGTCACTATGGTGTGTACAATGCCTGACAAGTCTTATTGATTAAAACATGTATGAGCTGGTTATGGAATCTTCATTAATTATCGACTTTGAAAAATGACAAATGATAAAAGGTGGCACCAACATTTCATGCACCCCATATTAAATGGTAAATGTGATATGCAGGACTACTAGAAGTCTATAATCATGGCTTCCATGTAGAGGAACAGTGGAGAGCCTTGGAGAGGTTTAATTGTGCCTATGCCCAGTTTTTAAGGAGTGGGTTGATGGAGGATTCCCTTTGTCTCATAAAGAAGCTAAAATAAGAGACAGCCTATAAGGTAAGTAGACAATACTTAAAATATGGATAATATTTGGTAATGATAGTACAGTGTCACTTCCCCTTAAAAAATTATAGGTGTATATTGTTTCTACTAAATCAGACCACATACATGAACCAAATGCTAGATGACAGCTTTTGAATCATGTTTTTTGGCAAAAAAAATATGATTTTATGAATCTAGATGATGGTGATGGTGATGAGGAGTG
Organism: Nuphar pumila; assembly: GCF_984573655.1. NCBI lineage: Eukaryota > Viridiplantae > Streptophyta > Magnoliopsida > Nymphaeales > Nymphaeaceae > Nuphar > Nuphar pumila. Next base: position 81,886,805 of record NC_143262.1, read on the forward strand.
AAAGCAAAAGAGTTGTAAAAAAAAAGTAGATCACATAAATTGAGTTTCCTTATTTTGATGGATAGGTGAATCTCAATTTTGCTGGCAAAAATCAGGAAGCAGATCAGATCATGCTGAACACGAGCGTTTTTTTCTCATGCTGACATCGTGGCCGTCTGTTTGCATTTTGGATGAATGCCACGTGGTTTTGTTGATTTTTGAGCTTTTTAAAATGCAAATCGGACGGCCACGTTGTCGGCATGAGCAAAAAACTCTCATGTTCAGCATGCTTCCCAAAAATCAAGTTTCATTGGAACGTTTGAGTTTTGCTAGATCACATTTTAGCAAAAGGGTAAAATTGTCAGAAATATTCTCAAATTTAGCTAAAATCGGGTGGGTGGATATACTAGAAAATATTGTGATATCTTCTTGCTACACTATGAAATATCATTATTCTCATGAGTAGTCATTTTCTGCAAAATTTTTAATATTTCTCCAACAACATAATACTGGGTGCATGTTTCCCTTATAAAACAAGAAAGCAACATCATTCTGCATATCCCTAAATTCACCGAATCATTAGCGAAGCGAAGCGTTCGGTTTATGTCAAGTTGGACCTGAGGAGTTTTTGGTCTGAGAAATATTTGAATCATGTTATGCTTGAGGAGCCAGGATCAGGTACCATCACATGGCACACTTTGAGTGTGCCTCGGAACTTGGCTGCCCCATGCACGCACAAATACACACATACATGGACACAAACACACACTCACACCATTTTAGACTTGGACCAAAGTTCTGACGATTTGAAATCATGCGAGCTTATGTGGCTTTTGAGAGTTCAAGGGATGAAACATGCCCATGAACACATGTTTTGCCTGGAGCCTTCATCTAACTCATAATTTGCTAGTTGATTTTTGGGTTTTGGGAAATCTTTCATGGGTCCAGGACTTAGTCTAAATGGGTCTGGACCTTAATATTACTGTAACCAGATATAGACTCAACCCCAAAGAGGTACACATCATGGATTTGAATCTTACATTTGAGGTCCAACATAAATTTTCATCCATAATAAACTTGAATGCATATAAACAAGAAATCATGTAGACAAAAATAACTCATGAATTACACAAAACTATGTCTGCAATGCAGGTAAGTGAATGCTATTATCATGTAGTAGTGAGAGAAATGGTGACTGAGGAGGATGTGAAACATTAATTTGATTAGTTAAAAGTTGGTGTTTTTTCTCCCCCTTCATATAGCAAATAGACAAGCCTAGGGAACCAAACCCTAACTGCAGACCTGTTATCAAGGGAGTAAATTGGTGTCTCTAAATCCACAGTGATTCCAATGGCACCTATGTTAACCATTCCATCCCCACTTGCAGAGTCAATTAATTCAGTACTTTTGGTGATTTAAGAATTTGTCAGTTTGGTAGATAAGAATTTAAGTGGTGATGCACTATAGGAGTTAAGGAGTTGGTGAGATCATTACTCAATATATCGGACAGAGAATCATCTCCCCAGTAATTTATTAGCAAGAAAAATTCCATGCCCCAACATTTCTTTGGCATCTAAAACGCCATCTCATTAAACATTGAGACATGTGGAAAGGACTCTTAAAATTACCATGTTTGTCATTATGCAATTGAAGACTACCTTGATAAAAATTCCAATTTCACCTCTGCTTGTCCCCCCTATGGATATCAATCATGATTATGAACTTTGGTGTCTGGCCTTAACCAGTTTGGTGGTGACCACGATCCAATGATCTCTTAACTCATCTTTTTTTTGTTGATATTTACACCTAGAAACCGCCCCGGCTGTGCCTGCAGTACTTACAATCACTGTTCTAGCAGTATAAAACTCCGTAGGCTTACCCCTTGCCACCAGAGAGTCACCATGCTTTTGCTTGCGCAAGGGATGACACTCATGGGATTTGAACTTAGAACACCTGCCAAGTGGGTTAGGCTCTATCTCACTACGCCAAGCTCCTTTGAGGCTTTAACTCATCTATCATCAATCACATGACATCATTTTGAGTGGGGCTTGCATTCTGTTGTTGCAGGGCCCATGGAATGGCACCATGTGAGTGGCCGCGACCACATAGGAGATGAGTTAATAGATCATTTGATCCCGGTCTTTTCGGCGAATACATAACATTCCCCGGAACCACATTTCTTGCAAATATGCTCCCCCATATCCAATGCACTGAATTTCAACTTTCATAAGTGATTGACTTTCTCATCATATAGCTCCAACCCACTTAAATGACCACACAGTTCATATCTCATATCTCAAACAGTTTAATTGGATTAACTTAATCATGTTCATATATGTGATTGACTCATATGAATCATGCATCCACTGTGAACTTACAATACACTGGACCAGATCCACAAGCCCCACTAAGAATTCAAAGTTACATCTTGCTTCAGTGCTAGTATAGATGATCTCATGTGTGCATGTTACACTTACAATTAAACAACCTCCAAAAGCAAGATTTGGCAATGCCACATTGAGGCCAGGGTGGGCTCGAGCCCACCCTGGCCCAAAAACTCTCCAAGAGGTCACGGGTGGGCAATGCTCATCCTGACCTAATAATGAAAGAAGGATCAGGGTGGCAGTGCTCACCCTGTTCTTTTACGTGCCTCTCTCTCTCTCTCTCTCCCCAAAAATCCCCCAATAGAGGGATTTGTTAGGGCTGGTAAACGAGCCAAATGAGCCGAGCTTGGGCTGTTTGAGCATGTCTCGTTAATGCTACACCCCCTGCTCAAGCTCAGCTCGGTCGTTAGCTCGTCAAGAGCTGATCCGATCCCAAGCTCTTCATGAGCTGAGCTTTCCAAGCCAATCCCAAGCTAGCTCGCTTTCTAAAAAAACTTGTTTTTTAAGTATTTTTAAAGATTGATAATATATAAAATATATGCATAATACATATAATATATATTTAATATGCATAAAAAACATATATAATATGCATTTTATGTATACAATATAAATAATCTCTCTCTCTCTCTGTCTCTCTCTCTCTCTCTCTCTCTCTCTCTCTCTCTCTCTCTCTCTATATATATATATATATATATATATATATATATATATATATATATATATATATATATATATATATATATATATATATATATAACGACCTATAAGCTTGCCATGTTTGTGCAAGACTCATTTACCTAAATGAGCTAGCTCATAGCTCGGCTCGCTGAGCTCAATTTCTGAGTTGAGACGAGTTTGTTTATCACTAGCTGAATGACAAGCAGCTTGTCTCTTTTCCCAGCCCTAGAGCTTGTGTCCACCCTAGTTCAGATTCCAGGCTCCACCCCTGGCAATGCCCAATCATAAAAGAAAATAAACTTTGATGAACTAACTATGCCAGTGTCTAATTAAGACCAACATAATATAATCTAATTAATCCTTATCATATTTGTATCTCATAAAATAAAGTATTTTTTAACATATTTACATTATCATCAAAGCATTCTTTTATTGCCTTTTTAATGTACTTTTTTATTTTAATTTATTTAAGTAATTGTTTTATCAAACCATCTAACTTTTAATATGAGATCTTTTTATGCAAGCATTTTGGTCAACTTTATAACTTTTATACAAACATTTTGTTATAATAGTGCAATTGTTTTATTTACACATGCTTCTCATTGCTTTTTTTAATATATATATATATATATATATATATATATATATATATATATATATATATATATATATATATATATAATCTTTTACCATAATACACACTCTTGTTTGTATGGATTTAGCCATCAAATGGTAGATCTAACCATACAAATGTGTTTAGCATGGTTTATTTACTACGTTAGAAGGTTTTATCATGTCCAATCCTTCATAAGACCATATTTTTAATGTTATATATACAATCTATTGTGTACAGTATGTACAATTTAATTGAAAAATCATAGGTGCAAGTTGTGCTCACTGAATTTGACCACATATATGTGTTCGATATGTTTCATTTGCTAGGAAACACACCTTAGATCACTTTTTTTTTTGACAAAAAATATGACTTCTTTGATTTTTGAAAATTTGGCACATTGTGAGTCGTTGATTTTTTATTCCATTGAAAAACCCTGCTTACATATTGCAAATGCATGACCTAAATCTTATTTTCTACTAAAGAAATTACGTAGATCACATAAGGTTAGATCAACAAAAAATTACAAAAAAGTTGAAAAAAATGGTGGTTGTTACTAGATTGTATGTACAAACAAATGCAACAAATACTAGATCACACATGTTTACAGAATATGTTAAATTGAAATATGTGAACCAAGATTTTCATGAGTATTTTCTATATTTTCTTAAATTTCACGTGTAGACATGATCAACATGCTTGGCTTTATCAACAAATACTATATTGCAGGATCTTTTGAGGCTTGAAAATCAATAGCTCAATTTTTTGTAAAATATTCAGTCATTCATAAATCATTTTTTTTTGTCAAAATATGATTTAATAGTCAATTCTTAGCAAATGGAACACATATGCAGGGTCATACTTGCAAAAAGGGTTGAAAAATACCTAGTTCACACTTTGGTTTACATATTTCCTGTTAATATATTCTAGTGAGTGACACTATATGTATGTATATGTATTTGCGGGGAATTCATGATGTAGTTGTTTTGACTCAATCTGACCTTGTAGATGTGTTCAACATGGTTGAATTAGCTGCAACCAACCCTTGGATTGTGTTTTTTCAACAAAAACACTTGTTTTTTTACTAAAAAATTTTAATGTATTTATAACTATTCAATTGTGCACCATGGAGTCCTTCAAGGAGAAGCTCTGGAAGAAGACCGGCATGCACCTCCGTCGAATCCATGTCTCTCCACCTCTACGACGACGCCGGCGCCAAACTCTGCGACCTCGCCGACAACCACTTACCCCTCGGCTTCTTCTCTCCCCGTGATGGGTGGGGCCGCTTTTGCCTTTTCCTCTTTCATTCTTCTTTCGATCGTTCCATTGATAGTTGTTGTGGCGATTCGCATCAATTGCATTTCTTTGATTTCGTTCGTTTTCGATCTCGGGTGATCGTCGATCTTTTTTTCTTTTCGGATGCTAATATCATTGGATGAATTGCTTTATAATCCACGATGTGAGTCTCAGTCTTGAAAGGTTTCTGCAGCTTTGAATTTCTTTACTGTTTCATCTTGTTGAAATTCTGGTAGTTGTTTGGGTTTGAATTGGATCTGGTATGCGAAGCTGTTACGAGAACTCCGCAATGTTACAAATCACCAGAAAATGGTGATTCTACAATTTGACCGTGGAAAGATCACAGATTTACAGATTGAGATTTTATCAATGAGCTACATAACATGCCTAGCATTTTAGTCTTTAACCCATTTTATGCCGCAGTCTTTCTCCTTTAGTGTGGCTTTTCTTGATATCCTTATTATTTTAGGGCCGGCGATTTTCTTGTGCCTTACATTTAGGTTTCTTTCATATATCTGAAAAGTTTCCAACCTTTTTTGCAACGCTTAAATTCAAAGTGTCAACATTCATATGTCACTTCAAACCAATGGTTTCTGAATCGAATTGAATTGACATGAATGTACTGGTTCAAATTGAATCAGTTCTTTCACCGATTTTCTAGAAAATTGGTTGAATTTAATCGATCTTTTATTTTTTACTTCTTATAATAGTTGTGATATTTATTGGCTATTTTCTTGTGCCTTACATTTAGGTTTCTTTCATATATCTGAAAATTTCCCAACCTTTTTTGCAACGCTTAAATTAAAAGTGTCAACATTCATATGTCACTTCAAACCAATGTTTTCTGAATAGAATTGAATTGACATGAATGTACTGATTCAAATTGAATCAGTTTCTTTCACCGATTTTCTAGAAAATTGGTTCAATCGATCTTTCTTTTATTTTTTAGTTGTGATATTCATTGGCTATTTTATTGTTTAGGCATTAAATGTATATTTTAGAATTTGAATTTGATTGGACCCTATAAGTCATCATTTACTTCATTTCTGCATTTTCATAGTTTTTCCTATTTTTTTTAAAGTTTTTGATCTTTTTAAAAAAAAAATTAAAAAGGCTGATTCAAAACGATTTGGTTCAATTCTGAATCAGCTGATTCTCTGAATCTTGAAAAATGATTCGGTTCAGATCCTTGATGTTCAGATAATCAACAAGTCATCTAGCAGTATCTGATGGTCAGTTTCATTGTAAATAATTACAGGTACAGGTTGCATATTGTAGATCTTGACCCTTCTTCAGTGACTGCTGGAGGCTGGTTGGAAGACACTTCATTGATCCAAAAGTATACAATTTCTTTAAGAAGCCTATGGCAAAAACAACTGTATGTTCCGTTATGGCTTCTCTGATCTAATGATATAAAATGGTTCTTTATGTAGATTGTTTTTATTTTTTTATATAAATATTTCTGATGGATATGCTTATTATGCACATATTACAAAATCTGTTGAAACAATGTCTCTAGTGGATTACTAACTGACCTATCATGTTGTCCTCATGTGAACATTGAACCCAGCTTAGTAAAGGTCATTCTAGCATGACCGTATAGTCAAGGTTGCTTGAACTCTTCAAGGGTGGGAATCAATTCAGAGTTGTTCAAATACCATTCCAGTATATTAATGTTATTTCTAGGCCATCATTTACTTATCTATTGGGTTGTAAGGAGTCTCATTTTCTATGTTTCTTGTTGTTTAGATTTCCTAGAATTCTAGAAGATCAAAATACTGAACATATTTTCTTGTCCACTCCCATCTTTATTGTGTTGCAGACATTCAGACATTTTGTCCTATATTAATTCAACACACATGGTTTTATATGCATATGAAGTCCAGGTCCATATATATTAGGATTTGAACATGAACAAAATATATATAGCATATCAAAAATAGTATACATACACTGTATTTAAGGGTCCAAAAATATACGTATGCATGCTAAAAAAATTCTCTCATATACCAGTGTAGAGATCCAAAGTAGATCATAAATGGGTCCAAACAAAATTTACAAGATTCAACCAGGTTTATAAGAAACTACACTGACCAAGTTGATCCAATCTAGAGCCAAACTTGTCTGGATAAAGTTATGTGAGGTATTTTGCTAACTAGAAGCACTTTTCTGCAAAATAAAAAAACTCAGTTGGTAGTTCTGTATAAAACCAAAAAACCTGAATCTTGAAATAGAATATTAAAAAAAATTAGAGTTAAATAGAAAAACTCAAGGAATTTTCTGAAAATTTAGAAAGATTGAAAGTCTCTTTTGAGAAAAAATAATACTAAAACCTTGTCTCGAGTATTTTCTAGAGAACAAGTCTTTTCTAAAATTACCCAAAAAATAGAGCCCCCGTTTTAAAAATAGAAGGGCACATGTATAATAAGCAAAGAGCAAGGGCAATACTATAAACAACAAACAACAACAACAACAACAACTACGCCTTCATCCCAAAACAATTGGTGTCGGCGATATGAACCAAAAAAGAAAATCATTCTGGGTCTTCCACATGAATCCTTCTCCTCCAATCATTTTTATCCAATGTCATGTCCTCGGTGAGGTTCAAAGCATTCATATCCTTTCCTATCACCTCCATCCATGTCTTCCTAGGCCTACCCCAACCTCTTTTAACTAATATATTTTCCCATTTCTCCATCCTTCTAATTGGAGCATCATTAGGCCTTCGCCGAATATGTCCAAACCATCGTAAACGATTCTCTCTCATCTTATTTTCAATGGGTGCAACGCCTACCTTCTTACGTATCTCCTCGTTCTGAATCTTATCTTTTATTGTATTTCCACACATCCATCTCAGCATACGCATCTCAGCTACACTCATTTTTTGAATATGATGTCTCTTGGCAGCCCAACATTCCATACCATATAGTAAAGCGGGCCTAATAGTCGTCCTATAAAACTTTCCCTTCAACCGCAATGACATTCTACGATCGCACAACACTCCAGTTGCACTTTTCCATTTCATCTACCTAACCTTTATCCTATGATTTACATCATCAATTTCTCCATACTTTTGAATGATAGATCCCAAATATTTGAAACAATCATCCACCGGTATTTCTTGCTCACCAAGCTTCACTACACTCCCATCACTACTTCGTTGCTTACTAAACTGACATTCCATGTATACTGTCTTACTCTTACTTAACTTAAAACCTCTTGCTTCTAATGTCTGTCTCCATAATTCCAACTTAGCATTAACCCCAGCTCTAGACTCATTAATCAAAACAATACCATCAGCAAACAACATACACCACAGCATATTTTCTTGAATTGATCTCGTAAGCTCATCCATCACTATAGGAAATAGGAAAGGGCTTAAAGCAGATCCTTGATGTAACCCAACCGTTATAGGAAAATTGGTTGTCACCCCTCCACAAGTGCAGACATTGGTTACTACTCCTTCATACATATCCTTAATTATACTAATGTACTTGAGAGAAATACCTTTCTTCATCATTGTCCACCAGAGAACATCCCTAGGTACTCTATCGTACGCCTTCTCCAAATCAATAAAAACCATATGCAAATCTTTGTTCCTCTCTCTATTTCTCTTAATAAGTTGTCTAAGAAGATGTATAGCTTTCATAGTTGATCTTTCAGGCATAAAACCAAATTGATTCTCCGATATCATGACAACCTTCCTCAACCTAGACTCAATCACCCTCTCCCAAAGTTTCATAGTATGACTCATGAGTTTTATACCATGATAGTTTGTGCAATCTTGTATATCACCCTTATTCTTATATAGAGGCACCAAAGTACTCTTCCTCCACTCATTAGGAATCTTATTTGTCCGCCAAATCTTGTTAAAAAGATTTGTCAACCATTCTAAACTTTTCTCTCTCAAGCATTTCCAAGCCTCGATAGGTATACCATCTGGGCCAACTGCCCTTCTTGATTTCATTTTCTTCAAAGCCTCTGCAATTTCTTTCTTTTGAATCTTGCGCATGAAGTCACAATTCATCTCATGAAAAAGAATGGAGAAGTCTCCAAGATCTTGAGCATGACTTTCATTAAATAGCTTATCAAAATAATCTTTTCATCTCTCCTTAATCTCCTCATCTTTGACTAAAACCCTTTGCGTTTCATCTTTGATACATCTAACCATACCCAAGTCCCTCGATTTCCTATCTCTCATCTTTGCAAGCCTATAAATATCCTTCTTGCCCTCTTTGGTATCCAACTTGTCATAAACCTCCTTATATACCTTATCCCTCGCGTTCCGAACTACTTTTTTAGCTTCCTTCTTTGCTATCATATACTTCTCCAAATTCTCATTATCACGACTCTTACTTAGATTTCTATAACACTCTCTTTTAACCTTAATAGCTAATTTGACATCCTCGTTCCACCACGATGTATCCTTACCTAGCGGTGCACCGCCTTTAGACTCACCCAATACCTCCTTAGCCACCTTTCTCATGTCACCCGCTATCTTATTCCACATTGATTCTGAATCCTCCTCGAGACACCAATCAGCTTCCTTAACTACCTGCTCTACAAACATTCCTTGTTTATCTCCTTTTAGTGCCCACCACTTAATTCTAGGATCTATCCTATGTCTATCCCTTTTGCGGCATTGTCTAATTCTAAGATCTAAAATTAAGAGTCTATGTTGTGTAGCTACACTTTCTCCCGGTATAACCTTACAATCGATGCAACAACCCCTATCTCTCTTTCTAAGTAGAAAAAAATATATCTGACTCGTATTAACCCCACTTTTAAATGTTACTAGGTGAGACTCCCTCTTCCTAAACCAAGTGTTTACTAAGATCATATCATAGGACAAACCAAAATCTAAAATCCTTTCTCCACTTTCGTTTCTTTCTCCTATACCATAGCCTCCATGGATACTCTCAAATCCATCCCTACTAATGCCTACATGCCCATTAAGGTCACTGCTGATGAAAAGCCTTTCTCCATAAGATATCCCTTGTACTACTTCATCTAAATCTTCCCAAAATTGATGCTTAATGGAATCATCTAAACCTATTTGAGGTGGATAAACACTAATAATATTAATAATATCTGAACCTAATACTAATTTAATAAGTAAAATCCTATCACCCTTCCTACGAACCTCAACTACATTATCTATAAACTCACAACTCATAACAATCCCTACTCCATTTCTATTCCTATTTATTCCTGTATACCAAATCTTATATCCCCAAGGTTCTATCACTTTTGCTTTCTCACCTACCCATTTGGTCTCTTGTAGACATAAAATATCAATCTTTCTCCTACACATAACATCTACTAACTCTACCAACTTACTAGTTAAAGATCCTATGTTCTAAGTGGCCAACCTAATTTTATGGTCTTGGACTAACTTCTTTACCCTCACCCGTCCAACAAAGTGAGGGAACCCTTGCCTATTTGACACCACACCCGGGCGCCGGTGTGACACGTCTTTTCCGGAGCAACCCTTGCCCATTTATCACTCCCTTCGGACCTATAGAGTATAGCACGTCGCTTAGTAGGGAACGCCTCAACGAAATTCTCATATTGGTTCATATTCATAGGGTATGACTAAGTTTTTATGTTGGCTGTCACAGGCCTACCGCAACCCTCCCCCTTTATCCGGGCTTGAGACCGGCAGTGTATAACTAAACAGTTATACACAGACGAAGTTACTATAAAATTACTCAAAAATATATTGGCATGACTGACCTTTCTCATTCACCTTTTTTTAAATTTTTTCTTCTATTTTCTTAACCTTGTTTTTTTTCCTTTTTTTTCTTTTGCCTTTCACTCATAAAAGGGGGACCGATTAGGGTTCCCCCTTTTACCAGAGGGAAGAGGTAGTGGGCAGTTGTTGCCTCGCTTCCTCCACAGTTGTTTCCTTTGTAGTTGTTGCCATGGGTTATGGTGCAATCACCGACGAGAGATCTCCATCATCTCCTCCAGAAGATACATTGCCCCTGACGCCGACAGCAGGGAGGCGTCAGGCTTCACAATTGCCTCCATCTTGGCAAGTGGCCTCTGTGCCTTGTTGCCGACACTCATGAAGACTATGAGGACATTGCTGAATCTGATCGTTCGACGCTCTTCTGCTGGTCAATGAGGAGGGCTTATTGTGGTTGACTATGACGAGTCTCTGACAGAGTCATAATTCCTCCGACTCAATTTAAGAGGTCATCTTTGGCTGCTCCCTTGCACCGCCAAGCTTGTTGATGCCGCCGCCGATGAAGGCATCATCGAAAGTTCTCTCTTTCCAACGAGAATTTCACTCCTTAGCCCTTAGCCTTCACATGAAGGATTTTGATCCGAGGATTTTTTTTTTAGAAAAATAGGCCCATACTCTTTGTGTGATCTTGACAAAAACTCTTTGAGATCATTAAACTGGTTTCAGATCTTGCCCTTGTAGATCTTCTTCATGTGGCCATAAAAGCTCAGGTAGGGATGGCAGGGAAGCCGACTTCCTTGCAACCAGAACCTGAGCAATCAAGTGATCTTTTGCATGAGGTGGCAAGTGGCCACTGTGAGCGTGATCCACAGGAAGGTGTTGATCTGCCTGATGACATAGCTCCTCAGCAGGTGCAGAGGAGATACAAGTACTGGACAAACTGATGTGTTCCTTGCTGAAGGAGTAACTTCATGAGAGTGTAGGGGCACATCACAAGAGCTCATCTCACACCATTTATGATAAGAGTGTGGATGATCAGAGTCTCTCTTTTTTTTTTGGGTCGCCTCATGCCGACAACATGATTTGTCGGATAAAATTGTCCAGTTGGGGAAACCTACGAATGTTGGGCACCACACGTACATCAAAAACCAAGTTTTGATACCACTATTGGATTTTTTACCGTGGTGTACCCTGTGAGGGTGAGCTCTAGGTGATAGAGGATAAGGGAATTAGGTTGTGATTAACGATCTGCTTCAAGAGAGATTGTTTGAAGAAATTATCGAGTTCTCTTTCTGCAAAGGCAGGGGTGGGTTATTTATTCTCCTTTGGGTAGCCGTTACCCAGCCATAACCATTTCATTGGATTCTCAAATATATTGAAAATCCAATATGATGTGGGGCCCACCATTATCTCAGTGTTTCATAACTCAATGACTTACTACTTAAGTGGGTCATTGAATTCATGACCCACTACTCTGGATGCAATACCTAGATTCATATTTCAGATCCAATACTTAGATCCATCTTTGATTTATGTGTTTCATGTGTAAGACTCAATGGTCACACTGGATCTATACTAGGATCCAACACATTCCATACTATAATGTTTGTGTAAATTCTTTCTTGCATAAGATCATAGGAAATTTACTTGCTATCAGTCTACTTTGACAAAGAATAGAAGCTTCAACAAGTGCAATAAAAATTCCTTTAAATTAAAGTTCTTCATTGGGTATGAGACATTAGGATGACTAAATGAAGTGCAGATGATTGGATGTTGTGTATCTAAAATAGAACCTAACCATTATATCTTGTATGTTTAAATGAAATTAGAGTTATGGAGAAAAAAATCATTTTCCTTTGCTATTTTTGTGGAGGACACGAAAATGGTGCCTTATGGGTTACCTGTTCACTTTGTGGGGGTAGTCAACATACTCTTGATCGTTACCAAGAGGATCTCAGTACTTTGTTCCATGATTGTATAACCTATGGATGAAAATCAATTTGAAAAAGTGAGTCATGATGTGCTATTTTTTTATCATGACCCTTAATGTGCAACAATTTATTTCCAGTATTCACCATTCACTACATACTGAGCCATGATGTGCATAATTCTAAAGAAAAAGTGAATACATCATAATGTGGGTCTCACATAGTCATGAGGTTCTTATGGCTCTTTCATAACCATATCATAGGACATCATCATGTCTACATGTACTATAACATTTATCAATTCATAGATCGATGATTTGCCAAACATAGCAAATATTTTTATTTTTCAAACTTTTACCATAGTTTATACTTCTACTATCAATGTGCATTATCACATGAAACATTCTTAATTTCTCATCAGGTTGATCACCACCTGATGATCTTGGATCAGTATATCCAAATCCAAATAGTCATAAATATGACTGACTAACACCATGTTGCATTTCATGCAAAAGCTTCTAAAGCATAAAAAATATTTCTTCATGCATTCATAAACCATATCGAAGCATGACTTTTGATGATTATTTATCATCAAATAAATATATTCACATACATATGAAAAATTATAGTACAACTTTCACTTTTTCAATGCATTGCATTTAAGCAATATGTGCATTAAGCCATGACATCATGATGTAAAACATAAATCTCCATATCTAAATCCAATTTGGATATGCACTAAATTCATAACCAATGAGAGTTATCCTATTAACATTTGGATATGCCAAACATGATAAGCCAATTTTAAGGCTTTAATCAAACCCCAAGCTTGAGAACATATAAGTTTAGATCTATTACCGGATCCACTAAAAAATACATATATCCAAATTCATTGGATTTGTATGAGTTAATATCCAAATGCGACTTAAAATGTTCTCATAAAGTTCAACACGATCTATATTAAAATTCAAATGGATCTCATGCAAAATAAAACCATAAATCATAAAGGATTTGACTATAATCCAAATCCATATTCATATGTTCTAAATTCAAATGGATCAACATCACACATTCAACATTATACTTATCTGGATCTATCCGGGTCAAACCAGGATCCATACAAAATATATTATTAGGTTCAATATCTGGTTTGTTACTATCCAAATCCAACATAAACTCTGGATCAAATATTGATTCATGTCTTATATTTGGACATTATACTTTTCTAAATTCATTAAAAAACATGGATCAAATATAAATCCATATCCCATATTTGGACATCTGAAGCCAACACTAGATCCATTCAATAAGAAAAATTAAGGAACTATCCAAAATTATACATGTATCCGACCATAACTAAGTTCATATCATATTATGTGCTTTGAGTAAAAAATAATTTCAAACTAGATCTTAGTACTGATCCAAGTTGAGTTATTTGTTCAACATCTAAATAACCTCAAAACACTTATAAAATAACTCATTTTGATATAATATTATATTAAGTATATTCAATTATATTTTTTGCATCCAAAAGTTAATACTGGATGTATTTAGATATATTCAAGTTTAACAAGATCTAATAACATTGTTTGGATCCAAAACTAATTCAACTAGACCTACACTCAATCAATTTGATCTATTTAGATCCATATAGGTTCAACTAGATCTAATATGCTTTTCTGAATCAAACTGTGTCTATGTCACCTTACCAGATCCAAGCATCTGATCCAATACTGATCAGATCTAATCTTGATTCAAACATCAGATTTAATAGATCTTATAATTAAACTTGATTCATATAAAAATTGGATCAATACAAACCATACTAGATCCAGATCCATATATATTAGGATCTGAACCTGAACATAATATATATAGCATATCAAAAATAGTTTGCACATCCAGAGTATTTAAGGATCCAAAAATATATATATGCATGCTAAAAAAATTCTCTCATATACTAATATAATGGGTCCAAAAAAATTTACCAGATTCAACAAGGTTTATAAGAAACTACCTTTGCCAAGTTGATCCAATCTAGAGTCAAACCTATCTGGATAAAGTCATGTGAGGTATTTTTCTAATAGTTCTGTATAAAACCAACAAACCTGAATCTTGAAATAGAATATTCAAAAAATTCTGAGTTAAATAGAAAAACTCAAGGAGTTTTCTGAAAAATCAAAAAGATTAAAAGTCTGTTTTGAAAAAAAAAACAATACTAAAACCTTGTCTCGAGTATTTTCTAGAGAACAAGCATTTTCTAAAATTACCCAAAAAATAGATCTCTTTTTTTTAAAAAATAAGACACATATGTAATAATCAAAGAAGAGCAAGGGTAGTACTATAAAATTACTCAAAAATAGATCGGCACAACCGACCCTTCTCATTCTCCTTTTTTCAAATTTTTTCTTCTATTTCTTTAGCCTTGTTTTTTTCCCCTTTTTTTTTCTTTTGCCTTTCACTCATAAAAGGGGGACTAATTAGGGTTCCCCCTTTTACCAGAGGGAAGAGGTAGTGGGTAGTTGTTGCCTCGCTTCCTCTACGGTTGTTTCGTTCGTAGTTGTTGCCATGGGTTATGTTGCAACCGCCGATGACAGATCTCCGTCATCTCCTCCAGAAGATATGTTGCCCTTGACGTCGGCAGTAGGGAGGCATCGGGCTTCACGGTTGCCTCGATCTTGGTGAGCAACCTATGTGCCTTGTTGCTGACACTCATGAAGACTGCGAGGACATTGCTGAATCTGATCGTTTGACGCTCTCCCACTGGTCAATCAGTAGGGCTTATTGTTACTTGTTGCAGTTGACCACGATGAGTCTCCAACAAGGTCATAATTCCTCCGACTCAATTTAAAAGGTCATCTTCGACCACTCCCTCGCACCGCCAAGCCTGTCGATGTCATCGTCAATGAAGGCATCATCGAAAGCCCTCGCTCCTTAGCCCTTAGCCCTTAGCCTTCACATGAAGGATTTTGAGCTGACGACTTTTTTTAGAAAAACGGGTTCATAGTCTTTGTGTGATCTCAACAAAAACTCTATGAGATCATTAAACTGGTTTCGGATCTTCCCCTTATAGATCTCCTTCATGTGGCCATAGAAGCTCGGGTAGGGATGGTAGGGAAGTTGACTTCCTTGCAACCAGAACCTGAGCGATCGAACGATCTTTTGCATGAGGTGGCCAGTGGCCACTATAAGCGTGATCCACAGGAAGGTGTTGATCTGCCTGATGACATAGCTCCTCAGTAGGTGCGATCAGAGATGCAAGTATCAGACAGACTGATGTGTTCCTTGCTGAAGGAGTAACTTCAAGAGAGTGTAGGGTGCCTCGCAAAAGCTCATCTCACGCCATTTACGATAAGAGTGTTGACGATAAGAGTCTCTTTTTTTTGTCGCCTCATGCCGACAGCATGATTCGTCGGATAAAAATGTCTGGTTGGGGAAACCTATGAATGTCAGGCACCATGCATACATAAAAAATCGAGTTTTGATACCACTATTGGATTTTTTACCGTGGTGTACCCTGTGAGGGTGAGCTCTAGGTGATAGAAGATAAGGGAATTAGGTTGTGATTAACGGTCTGCTTCAAGTGAGATTCTTCGATGAAATTATCAAGCTCTCTTTCTACAAAGGCATTGGCTGGGTTATTTATTCTCCCTTGGGTAGCAGTTACTCAGCCATAATTGTTTCATTGGATTCTCAAACATATTGAAAATCCAATGTGATGTGGGGCCCACCATTATATCAGTGTTTCATAACTCAATGACCTACTACTTAAGTGGGTCATTGGATTCCTGACCCACTACTCTGGATGCAATACCTAGATTCATATTTCAGATCCAATACTTAGATCCATCTTTGATTTATGGGTTTCATGTGCAAGACTCAATGGTCACACTGGATCCGTACTAGAATCCAACACATTTCATACTATAATGTTTGTGTAAATTCTTTCTTGCATAAGATCATAGAAAATTTAATTGCTACCAATCTACTTTGACAAAGAATAGAAGCTTTTCAACATGTGCAATAAGAATTCTTTTAAATTAAAATTCTCCATTGGGTATGAGACAATAGGATGACTAATTAAATGAAGTGCAGTTGATTAGATGTTATGTAGCTAAAATAGAACCTGACCATTATACCTTGTATGCTTACATGAAATTAGAGTTATGGAGAAAAAAAATCATCTTCCTATGCTATTTTTGTGGAGGACATGGAAATGGTGCCTTATGGGTTACCTGTTCACTTTGTGGGGGCAGTCAACATACTCTTGATCGTTACTAAGAGGATCTCAGTACTTTGTTCCATGATTGTATAACCTAGGGATGAAAACCATTTTTAAATTTGCTGCATTTGGAAGGATTTTATGTGCTAGTGTTAGCCTATTATATATGCTAAATTATAACCATTTATTTGTTTTGTTGGTTATTGCAAAAATGGAAAGCAGAAATGGCTACGCTGAAAGGGATGCCCCTGTTTCCATTGCACACACCTTAGGGTCTGTTTGGATTCAAGGAATTTAGTAGAATTGAAATCCAATTCCACTAAAATTCTTTTTGTTGCTGAAAGATGGCCATAGTATTTTTGTAGAATTTAGTGAAATTGGATTCGAATTCCACTTGATTCTCTGAATCCAAACACACACCCAAGGGAAAAAATTTAGAGCCAACTCTCATGTTAGACTTTATGTCACAGGGACCATTTTTTTTCTAGAGGACTAGAGACACACGTGTGGCAGGTTATGACATGTATGAATATTATTTTACAATTTTAGGCAAATTATTAATAGTTTGGTTATATTTCTAATCTGTATTTTTATTTATTAAAATAGTTTAAGATATTTTTGATCGATTAAATTAATACCCCTGGTGCAGCTACAAAGCTAAGAAACTATGAAAAGACAAAAAAAAAAAAACAGGAAAATCCATGAAAAATAACTGAAATTATCAATAATTCATCCATCAAGCTCTCCTCGTGCCTCTCTACAATGATTATATATAACAAACCCAAAGAAAACCCTAGAAAACCTAATCCTATTATGAATCTGAGATAGATCCAATATCAAATATGATCCAAACTGAATAATTACATAAATGCCTAAGTAATCAAAATGGGTCCAAACGGATCCTGAACCCAGTCGGTCATGCACTGCTCCTGCATCATTTTCTCAACAGGAGCCCCTTATTTTCAGCGAAAACCGAGTCCGATGGTAGTTGGTCGAACTTTGTGTCTGCAGAGAGAGAGGCTCTACATGGGACAGTGCAGGAAGCCCATTTTGTAGCACACAAACGTGCCCATAATGACTTTGGGTCTGGTATGCAGGGCCTGTACCAAACCCAGAACTGATTATAATATATATCCGATCCAACATATACATATAATCATGTTGGATCGTGTGGGACTTTAAGTCAGACTCGGATTCAGATTCGTACTCGTATGTGAGAATGCTAAAAACAAGTACTTGCATGATTAACATTTGAATCCGGTTTTGCTTACTGAATTTAACTAAACAGATAGATTCAGTCAAATATCTGATCCAAACCCGAACCAGGGACATGTTTTTTTGGTGTTGAGGGATGACGACAAGGAAGGGTTCCAACCTTATTATGGTATTGAATACCCTAGTCTTTTCTAAGGGTAGTAATGTCATTGTATCTCATGTAACTCAAGGTAAACCTGAGTTGAATGGATATAGTTAATAGCAGGTTCATCTTTGACAAATTTATCTAAAAGGTTGAGTCCCTATCAAGAATTTGATGCTGCAATAGGAGCAACACATATCCGGGTCTACAGGATCTACTTGGATCTGTTTTGATAGTTTTACAATTTTCTTTTATATGGATCTTTGTAATGGATATCAGATCTAAATAATGGGCCCATCTCTCCATTTAGTGGATTATTAGGATTAACATTTTTCTTAATTAATGTTTATCTAAAATAAGTAGGTTAGATCTAGGGATTGATCACATTTGAGTTGGAATTCAGAATTGTTTATTTCCATTTATTTCAATTATTTTCTGTTTCCAATTAATTTCTTGCCATTTTTAATTATTTTCTGCAATTTCCTCGATTTTTCATTTTTCTTAGTTAATTCCTAGTTTGTTAGATTTTCTTCACGATCTCGGGTTCTGAGATCGCATTGGATTTTCAGAAAAATTTAGTCATTTTTTAGATTATGATTAAAAATGAGGGTTCTAGTATGAAATTCTCCCTTACAAAATAATTTTCCTTCGCTCTAATAGAGTAAAACAGGTTCGATAGCTTTCCAATCCTTCTCATTAGACACCCTTCTTCACATGGCCTTAATTTCAATCCATTTCACTTCAGATAATGTTTAAAAATGGTGAAAGTTTCCACAGAAGACAAAAAAAAAATCATATGAAATGTATGAGATATACATCTAGAAAGAGCTCACAGCTATGAAGATTTGTCTAAAAAAAATTTCTTCACCTTCCTATACCAAGAAAATTTTCCATGTATAGTTAGGAAACAATATATATATATATATATATATATATATATAGGAAAATAGGTCCGTGCTAAACCCATTTGGTGTATTCTAAATGATTTTTTCGGGCTTCTGTGGTGCTTTTTATGCGGTTTTGGTTCCATAAATGTGTTGGGCATGGTCGATTTGTTAAGAATCCACACCTGGATCATGTGTTTTCGATGCAAAAAATGATGTTTGGAGCCTAAAAAATTTGCAAAGATTTTGGACCGTTGATTTTTTTAACTTTATAAAAACCTACTGGTTATTGGAATCAAACACTTCAAGAGCTGATCCCTATAAAATCAAGTACATAGATCACATCTTTAGGGTGAGAATTTAAAAATAAAATGAAAAAAACCCAAAAACCCATTTAGCACGCGGTTTAGGACAGACCCATTACTCATAATATATATATATATATATATATATATATATATATATATATATATATATATATATATATATATATATACATATATATACATATATATAATGTTTTTTTTATCTCACTTCCAAACATGGCTAGGCCCACAATGACTTTCCTTGGAGTCCAAGGATAGGGTTTCAATTTCATGAGGGCAAGAGATGTGGGTCCCAACCTTATGAGTCAGCAATTCAAGCCACACTACCAAACTGTTTTCTATAATAATTAATTAAAAATATATGGTTGAAACAGGTCAAAACAGGCATCATCAGTTTTCTAAAGAATTTTTTATTGCAATTTCTTTTTGTCATAACATCTTCAGTTTTTTCTTTTATACCAACGATCGAGCGTTCCGCTTGTCTGGTAGGAGCAGCTAGTGCACGTCCAAAACCATAGCAACTTTACCGGTGATGCATTCAGAAAGATCAGGTGCAATCACATTGCATACTTTGAGTGTGCTGCTACACCTGCCTGCCATCCATTCATCTCTGGGATATAGACTGTCAGCTGTGGGGCCAAACAGAAGATAGAGGATAGATGAGGTGGAGTGGCATACTAAAGTATGCAATATGATTGCACCTGATCTAGCATTGTTAATGTGCTACAAATAGAGGCTCTGCACAACTGGATGAGGGAGGATTATATATGTGCAATGTGATTACACACTTTTAGTGGATTTTTAATCAAATGATATTGAAAAACTATTAATGGTAATTTTCAATTATTTTGCACTGGACCTCAAATCCCTCAAAATTTTTTTTTGAATGCATGATTTGACATCCAGCCCTTTATCGACGCTGTAAATATCTTGATAATCACCATTTGATGGCGATTTTCGATATAATTTGCTCCCATCTTTTAATGTGCAGCTGCATCTGATAACCTTTTTATCTTTAGCTATGAGGCCCAACAACTGATGGTGGGTGATTAGGTGCAGCAGCGGCCACACCAAAAGTGTGCAATCACATTGTACCTGATCTTTCATCCTCATGGTTAAGGGGATGGCTAGGAAGTCTTAGGTTGAAGAGACATCGCACATACCAAAGGTGTGTGTCCTTGACCTCAATGACAAAGCTGGGGTTGCACTCTGTGGACAGGTTCAACACTGAGGTCATCAAACTAGGGCTCGGTGAATGATACTTCTTGCCAACAACCATAAAGTCAGCAGTAAAAAGAAAAAACTTCATTAAAAAAATATATATTAAAAAACAATAACTTAATTTCTAGGCATATCAGGTGCATAAAAGTAGCATCCCCTTTAATTCAAACTGCATACACACATATAAATATATATAGTCATTAGAATATGAGAACTGAAAACATGAGAACTAATGTGTGAACCGTGATTTTCATGGATTTTTTGTTCTTTTCTCTTGAAACTAACAGTACAAATATAATTTACATACTTGGTTTTATAAGAACGCACTCTCGAGTTTGATGCATAAACAAGATTTTTACAAAGCTTTAAAATCAATAGCTCATAATCTTTATAAATATTCATGCATTAAAAAATCACACTTTTCATTGAAAATACACCATCCAATGGTTGATTCCTATCAATCTCACTATGCCTTGTAAATCCACATTGTTGAATTTGCAAAAAAAGTGTTGAAAATGTTCATATTTCTAGTTCTCATATTCTAGTGACTATATATATATATATATATATATGAAGCCAAGCTATAGATGCACAAAGGAGATGGCAGATTTATCTGCGTGACCATCTAATGATCAAATTCATATGATCATCTATTTCCATTTGTGTTGAGAAGCACGTGTTGTAAATGAAAATCTATATTATGATAAATTGATATGCTTTGTTCCATCATATCTTTGACAATTTGCATGTTTTTAACACGAACAGAAAAAGAATCCATACTATTGTTGGAAGTAATTATTAAAAAATGCAAAAACAGAGGATAAGTTGAGATCACTATATATTTTTTTACAAAAAAAAATCCTAATTTCACATTAGCCATAGCTTTGTCATCACAATGAGTCGAGCTCATTAGCTTGGTTCGAGCTTGTCTGTGAACATAAATGAGCCAAGCATGAACACTAGTCCAGGCTCATTGTGCATAAACTAGTCGAGCTTGATCAAGTCGCTGAACTTGGTTAAGCTCGAAAAGCTCAATTAAGCTAGCATATATATATATATATATATATATATATATATATATATATGTGTGTGTGTGTGTGTGTGTGTGTGTGCGTGTGCGTGTGTGTGTGTTAACCCCATCCCTGCCCGACTCATTATACCCGATGAGATTTTTTTCGAAAATCCGACCTTATGGATGTATTTTGCATGATTTATTCACTAGAAATCGACTCTTGGATCATGCATTTTGGATGAATAAAATAGTTTTTGAGCCTTGAAAGTTTGAAAAATTATAAACCGTTGATTTTGAAACCTTATAAAAGCCTATCCATGCATCAGAATCAAATGATCCAAGACCCGATTCCTACGTAAACAAGCAAGTAGAACACATCTGTAAGGTTGGAATTTTGAAAAAACACCAGAACTTTTGAAAAATATATCTGATACAGGTCGGACATGGATGGGAGTGGATAGCTTCCCATTTTCCTATATATATATATATATATATATAGAGAGAGAGAGAGAGAGAGAGAGAGATGTTTTCAGCTTAAAACCTAGGAATTGCCTTTAGTTAACCTCTTCCGCAAAAGGTGCTGAGATCGAGTTTGGTGCTTCACATTTTTTTAGGGGTTTTAATATTTGTGTTTATCATGGACCAAAAAGTAGGAATCACCACTTGGCTTGTATTCTTCCAATGTTAAAATATGATTTTTGAATATTAAGAATTCAATACCTTATAGGCTGTTGATTTTTCAACCCACGAGATCTACGTGTCAAAAGAATATGATCTGAGCCATTTCTAGGAACCAAACATATAGATCACATTTAGAGGATTGCAATTTAGAGGATCAAATGTGCAAATAATTTAAAATAGTGTTATACTCATGGGCTATGAGGACACGAGAACTCCTGACGAGGGTTTGACTCGTGAGTTCAAAATCTTTTTGAAAAATAAGACACGAGCACAAGAAATTAATAAATTTTTTAATAAATAAAAACTAATTTTATGATATTTTAATGTTAATAAAATATTAAAATATTAAAAATATTATCCGTATGTGTCAGTGTCCGTGTCCACGCATCCTCTTGTGTCACTTGAGACACCACCAAATCAGTGTGACCCTATGACATATCTCATGGGTTTGGAAATTGGAATTCACGAGTGTATACTACAATTTTCCCTTTGAATTGGAGCCCATATGCTTAATAAAAAAAGAGTTCAACAGTGAAACGGCGTCTTACAGGCATACTGTAAAGCGCCAATATATGGGTAGGGGTGTCAATGGGTAGGGTTTGATTCGGACCCAAGTGAAACCAGACCCGGCCTGATTTGAGATGATGGCACCAGGTTTAATCGGATCCACCAGAAGAGAAACCATGCCTGGATCCTATAAGAATTACATGAATCAGCCTGAACCATACCCAATACAATAATAATTTTTATCCTTTTTACATTGAAAAATTATGGATCTTATAGTCGGGAACTCGGCTCGGGCCCCGGATCTGATATGAAATCTCACAAACCATACCCCGCTCCTTATATTAATCTGACCCTTGGGGTCTGACCTGGATTCTAATCGGACCTTCTCATTTATTGCCAAACCCTAACCCTATAGGGTTTTGTACGAGTTGGCTCTGGGTCAAACCCGACCCATTGACACCCCCCTACTGATGAGATTTTACAACTGTGTCAGATCCACATGACTGTGATAAAATACATATTCATACATAAATTATCACAATGGGATGGATGGTTGTTTAATTTTTCTTCCACAGGGAAGTTGGGTTTCACTCATCCCCTATCTTCATACCCTTCTTAAAATCTTATGATGCAAGTTGTTTCCATCAAATCAGACTCTATAGATGGATTTAGCATTTTAATAAGAATTAACCTTTAGATTAATTTTTTTTATAAAAAAATATGATTTTTTTTAACTGTTGATTTTTTAAATCACCAAAACATCCAGAACACAAATTCAGATTTTGGCGATCATTACTAAATTGGGATGATGAGAAATACATCTATGGAGTCAGATTTGATCAAAACAAGTTGCACCAATGAAATTCCAAGAAGGGGTATGAAGATAGGGATGACTTTGAGAATGAGCAGAACCGATTTTAGGAAAACCGCCATTATGTTGGGAAACTAGCCCTGCTGGGAAGTCCTGCTGAGCTATGGTTGCTATGCCTGACAGTGTAAAATGGATTGAATGGTGATAGTATGGCATAAAAAAAACACAGGTAACAAATCTAACTTCCGTTAAATCTGTCTTTACTCATAATGCCAGTACAAGATTTAGATACAAGGGCACAGACAGAAACACAACTTACAAAAGAACCAAGGGGTTTCCTTTATGAAGAATACTACTAGACTTGAAAGGACACTTATGATCTCGAGAGTCTTTATTGAGCCGATTACCAACTTTAATCACTACTTTAAACCTCACATCAAGCAATTAACTAAAAGAAAGGTCAAAGAATATATCACATCCTCTCTCTCTCTCTCTCTCTCTCTCTCTCTCTCTCTCTCTCTCTCTCTCTCTCTCTCTCTCTCTCTCTCTCCACCTTAGCAATGAATTCCTCAACCCTTCTATTGAATTCATCATCTGTTTCTTCTTCTTCCTTCTCCACATCAACCTTTCTATTGAATTCATAATCTGTTTCCTCTTCTTTCTCCACCACCACCTTTTCCTTCTCCTCCTCGTCATCATCGTCGCCCTCGACCTCCTCATCCTCTGTGGAGATGGACCTGCACTTACAGTTCTCCAATTGATGGATTTGAAAAAGAAGAGGGTTGTGACCGAAGAACATGAGAGTGATGATGATCACGTTGCAGGTGACAAACATGAAGACGGAGCTCGAAACCGCCCGCCTAGTCATCCTGACCGCAGACCCCAGCATGGTCTGCAAATTGATGAACCAGAACAGCAGAACCAACACGGACATCCCTGCGGAGAGATAGCCTTACTTTGTTAGCAAATGTGTTGTGATTTTTTTTTCAATATTTTGGTGAATTTGCTATTGCTCTGCTTTTGGTAGAGTATGGTTTGGGAGATGAAGAGCTTTGGAAAACTTTTGCATCTATTTAAAGCTTCTGCTGGCACTGTAGATGAAGGGTCTTGTAGAGGAAGCTTCTGAGGTTGGCTCATGCATATCCTCTATGCAAGAGATTGATTATAGTTTCCTTTAATGTTTTGGCGTAAGGTAGCTTCTTCACCACCAAGGCATAGTCAACCCCTAGCCCAAGTTGTATTTAAATATGGAGGTTTGGCGTTGAAGGATGATGGGTTGAATCACACTCTAAGGCTGTGTTTGAATCCTTCCAATGTAAGTACGTACGGCAGCATAGTCAGCTTGGCTAGGTCTCTAATCTTGGGGCAGTTTCTCCATCTAAATATCAAAAAATCCCTCCAATCTCAAGATATAAGGGTTTGGATCGGAGCCAAGATCCGAGGATCTGAAGTCCTAAGCCCTTAGGTCGGGTTTCAAATCCGACCACCTCTCTCGTTTTTGTCTCAAGGATCTCATATTCGAGATACCCTTGGATTTGAGGTCCGTTGTTTGCTGGCATCTTAGATTTTGGCATGGAGCTACAATACATCAACGAGCCCTCCACTCATCCCCTATCTTCATACATCGGACTCCATAGAAGTGATCTGCGTCATTCATGTAGTAAAGATTGATGCTTAAATTGCCTAAATCCAACTTGTGTGCTGGATTTTTTGGCGATTCAAAAATTAACGGTTGACAAAATACAAAATTTTATGAATTAAAAATCATATTTTCATAGAAAAAATAAAATCCAATGATCGATTCTTATTAAATTGACCATGTTGAATCCATCTATAAAGTCAAAACAACTTGCATGGTAAGATTTAAAAGGGGGCAGGTTATATGTCCCCCCCTCCCCCCAACATGCAATGTAGCTACAGTGCATGTTTCGAGGTTTGGCGCTCAGTCAGGTGTATCGTACACCGATGCTCAGGCGGAACTCGAAACATGCACTGTAGCTACCACAGTGCGTGTGTTGGGGGGATGGGGGGGGGGACACGCAACACCCTCTCATTTAAAAGGGGTATGAATATGAAAGATGACATAGGGATGAGTGCAAAGGCGTTGCTAGGGGGGGCAGGACCACTACAAGAAAATTGTTAATTAGCGACGGAAATTAGCGACGGATTTTTCCCGTCGCTACTTAGCGACAGATTAGCTAGAGATAGAATCTGTCGCTAATTTGCGACGGATTAGCGAGGAAACGACTTTTATCGCTAATCTGTCGCTACTTAGCGACGGATTAGCGACTGCATGTTTTTGTCGCTACTTTTGATTACAAGAACACCATTTTAGCGACGGATTTAGAGAGGGAACTCTGTCGTCGCTACTCCGTCGCTAATTAGCGATGGAGTAGCGACAGAATATATTCTGTCGCTTTTTTGGTATTTGGGTTTCGCGACGGCTTCGCGACGGAATTTTTCCGTCGCTAAGCCGTCGCTAAATGTCGCGTAAATCCCTAATCCCATCCCTCTTTCTCTTTTCCCTGTTTCGCTGTACTGCACCCTCCCGCCGCCCGTCGGCCCTCGCCACCGTCCGGCCACCGCCGCTCGCCAGCCGCCGCTCCCCGTCCACCGCTCGCCAGCCGGCGCTCGCCAGCTGCCGCTCCCCGTCAACCTCCCGCCACCGTCCGGCGAAGCGCAGGTTCTTCTTCTTCTTCTTCTTCTTCTTCTTCTTCTTCTTCTTCTAAACGCAGGGGGTACGCCCCTTCCCTGCCGGAAACGGAGGGGGTTTAACCCCCTGCCGTGCTTTCCGGCAGGGGGGGTCGACCCCCTGCGTTTCCGGCAAGGGGGGTCGACCCCCTGTCGGAAAGGCATGGGGGGTCGACCCCCTGCCGGAAACGCATGGGGGGTCGACCCCCTGCCGGAAACGCATGGGGGGTCGACCCCCCTGCCGTAAAGGCACGGCAGGGGGTCAACCCCCCATGCCGGAACTGCCTTTCCGGCAGGGGGTTTAACCCCCTTCCCTGTTTTGAAAAGAATTTTTGTCGGCTGGGCCGGCTATGGCCCTGTCATAGGCTCGCCTAGCACCCAGCCGACTGGGTGCTGGGCCTGGCGCACCTGCCAGCATGCTGGCAGTCAGCCGAGTGCTACTCGGCTGGCTGCCAGCCAGCCAACAGCCACCAACGTGAATAAAAAGATTTTTTTTTTTGAAATAAAGGGATCATACCCAGCCGATCACTCGGCTGGGCCAACAACGAGGGTTCACGGCTTGACTTCGGCTGGTCTGTCAGCCGACACCCATACCACATCGATCGTGCCATGGATTTCTTTTTGAAAAAAAAAATGAAAAACAAGGAAAAATATCAATATAACATAGTGGATTCGTAGATCCACTGATTCGCCATGGATTTCCATCAAAACATGCATGGAAATCCTACCTCTACCCGATTTCTCAAACGTTTCACATAAGAAAATGCCCGTACCTTGAGAGAAATACCCGATTTTTTTAGTTAGTGTTTCATCTTGTTTCATGATTAGTTAGTTTGTTACTTAATTTGTTTTGTTTTTGTGCAGATTTTTCAACGGAACCAACTCGTGCTCGGCCACCTGTGGTAAGTAAATGACAAAAACAATGCAAATCGGGTAAATACCCGTGGTGAGTAAGTGATGCAAACGTATCACATGTTATTTAATTTATTGAATGCAGCACTTTATTGTTCACACACTCACTTAGTTGTTGATATCTAGGACTGCTTTGTTGGAGTTCGGAGATCATGCTGAGCATGATTTTAATGTAGAAATATGGAAGTGTTCTTATTTTTGGAGTACGGAGTCCATGCTAAGCATGGTAGTAGTTAGTGAGATATTGAAGTGTGTTTGCTGCAGGTACATGTTTGCCATTTATTTGATATGAATGATTATGATGTATTGCAATGTTTGATGTAATTGTATCCATGCTTGCATGTAGTTACTTTCAATTTGATTTTGACTTCCATGTGAAATTTTATAATAAAAGCATGCTTCAAATGATTGTATCATGTCATTAATAGTTTGCACATGAAAATATTAAGTTATCAATGCATGCATCAAAATTCTTGTTATTGTTTGACATAGTATATTGCATGATAAATTTGATATTTTCTTCATCGTCGCATTCTGATTGTTTTTTTCTTAATTCGTTAGGATACTATTCGTAACATCATACGACAGAATGACTGCAAACCGTGAATGGATGTACCGTAGGATAGTGGACAATGAGTTATCGCATGAATATATGGATGGTGTCGATAGTTTTATTGAATTTGCAACGGCGAGTGTCAGTACGGTAGATCCCACAGGTCGGATTAGGTGTCCCTGCAAGATTTGTAAGAATAATCGATTTGTAGAACCTCATGGCGTTAGACATCACCTATACAGGAAGGGTTTTGTGAGTGATTATCAGAACTGGGCGTTTCATGGAGAAGAATTTAGAAACGATTTTGATGCACGGGTGAATGTGGTGCACGATAATCCATATACGAATTTGATATTTGATGCTGCAGGAACAGAACTGGGTTCTGCTATGAGTTCTAGTGATGTAAGAACTGTCGTAGATGAAGAATCACCAAACGATGCAGCTAGTAGATTTTATGATTTACTTAAAGATGCTGATGAGCCACTTTGGAACGGTTGTGAGAGTCACACTATCTTGTCTGCAGTTCTTCAACTAATGAATTTGAAGTCCGAGTATAATTTGAGTCAATCATGTTTTGACCGTTTGTGCATGATTGTGAAGAGTATGTTGCCTAAAGATGAGAAATTGCCACAAAATTTCTATCGTGCGAAAGTTATGGTCAACGCTCTAGGTATGGGTTACAAAAAGATTGATGCTTGTCCAAATCACTGCATGTTGTATTTCAAGGAGCAGGAAAACGACATATCATGCCCGTCATGTGGGCATCCTCGGTTCAAGCCAAAGACAAGAGGCAATGGTAGCACGAGATCAAAGGAAGTTTCATACAAGTCGCTCCGCTACTTTCCTATCACTCCTAGATTGCAGCGATTGTATATGTCTTCAAAGACAGCTAAACACATGAGATGGCATGCAAATAAAGTTCGACACGATGAAAACAAGATCACGCATCCTGTTGACGCTGAAGCTTGGAAGCACTTTGATCGTACTCATCAGAACTTCGCAATGGAAGTGCGAAATGTTAGACTCGGTCTATGTACAGATGGATTTAATCCATTTGGGGGTAGATCAACTCCATACTCATGCTGGCCAGTATTTGTAACTCCATACAACCTTCCACCAAGCTTGTGTATGAAACGTCCAAATCTTTTCTTGTCTCTGTTGATCCCTGGTCCGACCTCACCTGGCCAAAATCTTGATGTATATCTAAGGCCATTGATTGATGAATTAAAAGTACTGTGGGATGACGGTGTTACCACGTATGATGCCCACAAAAAACAAAATTTCAACATGAAGGCCGCTGTTCTATGGACAATCAGTGACTTCCCTGCATATGGTATGTTATCTGGTTGGAGCACACATGGGAGGTTGGCTTGTCCGTACTGCATGGAGGATTCCAAAGCTTTTAGATTGAGGCATGGAAGCTAACATAAATTTTGTACTTATAAACAACACTAAGTTACTTAATTGATCGTGATCACAATAATTGTTTATGTCTGTGCGTAGGTTCGCCATGGTGATGTTAAAGATCAAGGAATATGTGATTTAGAAAATGGTCCGACCAAAGTTGTGCAATGCTACAACGGGTATATCGTAAATGGTTATCGATTCCATACAAAAGACTACGGTATAAACAAATCAACGATAAATAGTGGCGTGTGTGTCAAGGGTAGCAGCTACGGTGAAAATGAACATGATTACTACGGTGTTATAGAGGAAATAATGGAGTTGACTTACTTAGGCATGAATAACAGGGTTACGGTATTCAAGTGTCATTGGTTTGATCCAACTGCAACAAGACTCGACAAAGCTTCAGGCATTGTGGAGGTGAATCATAAATCCAGGTTTGGAACATATGAACCATTCATATTAGCCTCGCAAGCTCAACAAGTTTATTATACTTCATATCCGAGTATAAAAAAGTCAGATAGAAATGAATGGTGGGCAGTTTGCAAGGTGAAATCCAAACTATACCCCGAGTATGATCAGTTACAAGAAGATGAGTTAGCTAAAGACAGTGATTACTATCAATCAGATGATGTCTGTGACTTCGCTTATGGTCACGATGTTGCGCATGATATGCATGTCATATCTCCATTGGCTGATGAAACATTCATAGAGGAATGTGATCCAAATGATGTACCAAGTGGATGGGCAAACAATGAAGAAGAAGAAGAAGAAGAAGAAGAAGAAGAAGAAGAAGAAGAAGAAGAAGAAAGTCAAACTAGTGACGAGGAAGAATTCTCAAGCTAGTGAAAAAAATCTTATACTACAAACCTCTATTTAAATGCATTGTAATACTTGATGTGAGTTGTATTGCAATACTTGGTGTGAATGATTAAAAATTTTATTTCAATGTATTGTAATACTTGATACGAATGATTCGAATGCATTGTAATTTATCTGAATGTATTATAATTTATGCAATTAACGAATGATTTGAATTAGTGCAATACTTGATGTCAATGATTTGAATTATTTGAATGCATTGCAATGCTTGATGTGAATGACTTGAATGCATTGTAATACTTGATGTGAATTATTTGAATGTATTGTATGACATATGTTATTTGTTAGAATATGGTTCGTGGAGGTTATAGTGGTCGCTCATCCAGTAGTAGCCAGGCTCAACCTTCATCTTCACGGGCTCCTGTGATAGGTATATCATATAACTAATTAGATGCTTGATTAGTTCAAATGCACATTCTGAGAACTTGGTGTGTATTTTTTTACAGATGATGTTGCGCCTGTATACGACCCACCTACACCAGTTGATCGCACAAGTCAACAGCCAACACAGGAAACAGGGTCTTCACAGGCTGGCACAAGAAGACTCATTCGAATAGTGTATATCGATAATCGACCGTAAGTATTTTGTTTTCAATTATTGCATATCTTTTAAATATTTTATATTGATATTTACTGTGTAACAATTCATGTGCAGCACGAGGTTTGAGCCACAAGAAGTAGTACGGGAGATTAGGAATTCACTTCTTCAACATCTACCAGGACCAGTTGCTCAATGGAAAGAGTACCCAAAGGAGGTATTAGACAGATTGTGGTCCTCATTCATGGTATACAGTTGTTCCTCATAGTTAATGTGTTTCATATTTAATTTATTTAAGCAATGTCTACTAACTTTCTGAAAATATTTGTAGGCTTCGAATCGCTTTGCAACTACGGTGGAAGAAAATGATGCAAGGAAGGTGTGGCAGAAGGTGGCTGCCAATCGATTTGCAGACATGCTGCACACTATGAAGACTGCAGCAAAAAAAGCATCTGGCGTAGTAGATGATCCATTACTGTGGAAGGGCCATGGTCCTATTACTATCAGGAGAGATTACTGGGATGAAATGTGCGATATGTGGGCGGGAGATGCATTTAAAAATCGCTCTGCGAAGGCTTCACAAAATCGATCGAAGATGCCCGAAGCCCATCTACACACAGGTGGATCTAAGACATTTGGGAGCCACCTAAAGAAAATGGTAACTCATCAATATATAATATTAATTTTATAAGTATAGTTGCAAATTTGTGTACTAAATCTTTTGTCATTTAACTTCGCAGGAAGCAGAAAAAGGAGGCAGTGTACCATATAAGGATGTGTTTGTAGAAACACATAAACGGAAGACCACGGGAGTCTTCGTATCAGAGAAGGCGAGAACGACAACGGTATGTATTAATTCTATTAATAATCATTGCAATATATATGCAAGTCATCATAATGTTATCATTAATTATTAATGAATACTTTAAACATTATTTTGTAGGAGGCATATGAGCAACAAATGGTAGAGCGATATGGTGAAGACGCTACTCAGCATCCATCATTTGATCCTACAGCATGGGTGACTGCAGCAGGTGAACCCAAAAAAGGTCGCGTGTTCGGGTTTGGGAGTAATATGAACACTTCACCAGTTATTGGTTCTTCCAGTTACGGCTCACCAACTTCTTGCGCCGACATAAGCTCCAAGCAGCCGACTATTCTTTCCGGTGATGATGTACGCGAGATCATTAATGAATCACTGAATAACTACTTCCAATACACCGTCGCCCCCTTTCTCCGAAATGAGATCAAGGCCGCTGTTCAGGATAGGGGATCTTCGATTCCAGGTCCCTCTCAGGTATAATCACATATATAGTTTTTTTGACTATCTTAAAGCACATCTGAGCATGGTAGAATCACATATAGAGTTTTTCTAGATGCCTTAGAACACATATGAACATGCTATAATCACATATTCAATTTTTTTACTGCCTTAGCACACATATGAGCATGATAGAATCACATATATATATATTTAACTTTTTGTCTGTCTTAGAGCACATATGAGCATGATAGAATCACATATAAAGTTTTTTTGATTGCATTAGAACACATAAGCATGCTATAATCACATATTCAGTTTTTTTACTGCCTAAGAACACATATGAGCATATTATAATCACATATTCTGTTTTTTGACTGCCTTAGCACACATATGAACATGCTATAATAACATATAGAGTTTTTTAACTGCCTTAGAACACATATGAACATGTTATATATCATTTATGATAGAATCACATATAAAATTTTTGGCTTTGCCTGCCTTAGAGCACATATGAGCATGCTATATTCACATATTCAATTTTTTTACTGCCTTAGCACACATACGAGCATGATCAAATCACATATATAGTTTTTTGCTTGCCTTAAAGCACATCTGAGCATGGTAGAATCACATATAGAGTTTTTTTATATGCCTTAGAACACATATGAACATGCTATAATCACATATTCAATTTTTTGACTGCCTTAGCACACATATGAGCATGATAGAATCACATATAGAGTTTTTTTATTGCCTTAGATCACACATGAGCACATGATAGAATCACATATAGTGTGTAATTTATTTCATTATATTTTGTTTATCAATACTGACTGTTCTTTTCTTGTGTAGGCTGCTAGCGATAATCAGGGTAGTGGAGCTGAAGGGACAGATAAAGACAATGAACAAGAAGACGCACAAAATCTTGGCGATGATTAGAGGACTGTGTTGAAGAAGTTCTATTTTTTTTATTTTTCCTAATTGTAATTGTTGAATTGTAAATAATTAAACTTCTTAGTTTTAAGGTGGAACGATTAATTATTATAGATACTTGTTATATGAATTTTTTTGTGTGGTTTGTTTTTTATTTACAGGAAATATAAATTGTACAGGAAATATAAATTGTACAGTTCTCCGTAATTAATTTTTAAATAAATTTTTTTTGATTTTTTTTCGTTTTTGCGACGGATTAGCGACGGATGATTCCGTCGCTATTCATATTAATCTAGCGACGGCTTAGCGACGGAATTAAATCCGTCGCCATGCCGTGGTCGCCGTTTAGTACCGGCGGATTGGCGACGGAATATAGCGCTCGTTATTCCGTCGCAATTAGCGACGGAATAATTCCGTCGCCAGTTAGCGTCGAAATATTCGCGACGTAAGCATACTGTCGCCGCGTTGTCGCTAATCCGTCGCTAACATGGTTAGCGACGGATTAGCGACGAAAGGTGGTCGTCGCTAATCTACTGCTCTGTTGTAGTGGACTGTAGCCCAGTCCTGCCTCCCGAAACAGTTAAATTTTTTTTTTAAAAGCCCAGCCC
This sequence comes from Nuphar pumila, assembly GCF_984573655.1. NCBI lineage: Eukaryota > Viridiplantae > Streptophyta > Magnoliopsida > Nymphaeales > Nymphaeaceae > Nuphar > Nuphar pumila. Next base: position 81,920,187 of record NC_143262.1, read on the forward strand.
TGACTGCAGCAAATAGTTTGATTTGTCCATATGAAATAGATTTTTATTAATAATTGTAGCCATTTTTTATTTTATCTCAATTTTTTTTTTCGGCCCCCGAAACCCCGACTATCGCACAAATAAATTTTCTTTTGCTACACCCCTGTTCCCCCCCCCCCCCCCCCCCTCACATGAATCCTAGCTACGCCCCTGGATGAGTGGCATCCGACTCACAAGTCCTCGGACCTGAGACCCAAGGTCATCAGACACACCCTAATTGAAGTGTTGTATATAACCAAGTTATATGTTCCATCACCACTGGACATCTCACTTGATGAAGGTGTGAGTGGGCCCCACTCTCACATATGAGACATCATGGTTTCCAAGTGAGATGTGCGGTGGAGATTGAATATAGCCAACGATCGATTATATATATTATGACTGCATGCCACATCACGTAAGGCAATCTGGTTTGAATCCCAGCAGAGGCCATCCCCAGTTTGGCTGTCCAGGCCACATGGGTAACTTCTAAAATCAACTGCACCAACATCGTCATGATCATCATATCCATCTTCATCATCATAGTCATAGTCATCCTCGTCGTCATCGTCATTGTCATTGTCATTGTCAACAAATTGCTACCTTCTTCACTTCTTTCAACCTGTGAAACTACTGTGTCCTTCCCATCGTACTGCTTCAATTGTGATAAGTCTTGTACGCCATTATGCTACAGGTTAAGTGTTACCAAAAAAAAGAAAAAACCGGATTGTGCTGCAAGTAAACATTTGCTACACATGATAAATGTTATCACAACTACCCAAGAAACTACCAAAATGAAAGAATTGATCAACCCCTTGGGAGAAGAAGACCCAAGTCGGATATGAGCTCTTGCTGGCTTTTGCTTTGCTGTCTATACCTAATTAAAAAAGGTATACAACAGTGCAAGTTTGATCCAAAATCTAATTTTTATGTAAAATAATTAAAAAAGATTATGTTAGACCTAATCTTATATTACATCCTAAATGCTATTATTAACTATTCTGTAACAGCAGTCCAAGTTTGAACCAAATTCTAATTTTCTATGGAAAATAATTGCGGTTTCTAGATAAGAGCTTGTTTTTTTAGCTTTAAATAGGCTTTGATATATATATATATATATATGTGTGTGTGTGTGTGTGTGGTGTTCAATACTAGGTGAATTCAACCATATTAAAATAGCTAAAATACTCTTAAAAATTTATATTTTTGAAAATACATGCTTACTTTTTTAAGTCAAAATGCATGGATTCATAAAGTCACTTTTTTGTAAAAGGTGTTTGCCTTTTAAATTCTTTCCAAATTCAAAAGACATGTAATGCCCAAAAAGTAGCCAGGCATTTCTAAAAGTACCATTCTTTGAAGGGTATTTTAGTTATTTTCATAAGGTTTAATATATATATATATATATATATATATATATATATATATATATATATATATATATATATATATATATATATCGTGAGGAGTAAGTGACTACCAAAGTTAATAGCCTATCATGAGCAGACGGGGTTTTATAAGTGTTTTTTACGAATCTCACACCGTAGATGTACTTAGCACTGTCTATTTGCTAGAAAAAATGATAACTTTTTTGTTTTAGTTACATGGAGAACCCACAAATTGGTAACAAAAAGATCATAAATCGACCCCAAGAGGGATAAACTCGACCCTCACCTCAAGGCCTATGTTGTGCATCGACTTATGCAAGGAACTGATGCCCACAGGATTTGAACTTTGACCACCCATCTAATAGCCAAGACCCAACCCCACTATGCCAACCCCCTTTCGTGCCCGATATAAAATGACACTTGGATCTTGTTTTTACAATGAAAGAATGTGAATTTTTTAGTATGAATATTTATAAAAATTATAGATTGTTGTTTTTCAAACCTTATAAAAATTGACTCATGTGTCGAAGACTAAAAATCCAAGAGTCCATTCTTATCAAATCAAGCATGTAAAACACATTCGTCAGATTTGAGAAAAACATAAAAAACCTTTAGAAGCCTGATACATTGGTAGTAGGCACAAATCAAAATAGGCATCCTCTCTCTCTCTCTCTCTCTATATATATATATATATATATATATATATATATGAGAACTGAACATATTAGGCCTCATTTCTCATTCTTCTCCATTCTGCCCCATAGGTTTTAAGTATTTTATGATAGATCTGAACCGTTAGATGTGTTTAGCATGCTCAATTTAGTGTGAATCGACTCTTGATCATGTTTTTCGATGAAAAAACATATTTTTATGAGCCAGAAAAAACTAGTACCTTTATAACCATTGATTTTGAATCATCGAAAAAAACTGTATATAGATCAGATTTCAGGGATCCAAAAGTCGGTTCCCACTACACAAAATGTATAGATCACATCTATGGTGTTAGATGTGAAAAAAAATACTTAAAACTATAATTTTTTAATAGGCCTAATGAAAAAGGGGCCTAAAGCACGCATTACTCTCTCTCTCTCTCTCTCTCTATATATATATATATATATATATATATATATATATATATATATATATATACAAGGGCATGTTAAAGTGTCCCTATGACAGTTTTTAACTATAGGGTTCCTTACCCATGAGGGTATGGGTATATAGGAAAATCTGTATGTTTGAATAGATTTTCCTTCGAACTCGGTCAAAGCGCAGCATAATGCTGCACATTTTTTTTAAAATGACAATTAGTGGTGGTTGTGAACCACCCCTAATTATCATTTTCTCATCTTAGAAAAGTGCCAAGACCACCAAATCTCTTGAGCCCAAAAAAAGTGATGAAGCATCACCATTGGATCATGCGTGGTCAACTCTGATGCTTCGTCTGACCTATCATAAAAAACTTTAGGGTTTCTCATATATATATATATATATATATGTGTGTGTGTGTGTGTGTGTGTGTTAAGAGCAAACACCCAACACACTGTTGTGACGTTGATTGCGTGCATAATTAGCAACACACACAAAAATTGCACTTGAAAAGCTTTTTAGTGGTGATAAGCAACCTCCTCAGCTTAGTCAACAATGAATCAACACGGGTTTGGATATGGATAAGTAAACTATAGATGTTTATGATATATTTCATTGTTATTTGGTTTTCAAGTTTTGTTTGTTTTTTTTTATTTAATAAGAGAAAATCCTAGCTTATGTGGTGGGGCCTAGGAAAGATTTGTCACCTGTGTTTTTTTATATTTAATGGTAAGCATTATGAGTTCCAGAGTATTAGGATGAGAACCTTGTTTATTTCACCAAATCTTTGAGAGTTGGTTTATCATGGTTATGCTGAGTCAGCATATGAAAGAAATTTGAATGCAACACAAAAGACTGAGTTGAAAGACAACAAAAAGGAAAGATGCTAAGGCACTATTGTTTCTCCAGCAAGCTATTAGCGACACCATATTTCCACGAATTTCTTCTGCAACCAAGTCAAAAGCTATCTTGAAAAGTGAGTATCAAGGATCAGATAAGGTAATCTCTATGAAACTTCAAACTCTTAGGAGAAATTTTGAAACTCTAAGCATGAAAAATTCAGAATCTGTCCAAGATTTTCTCACTAGAGTCACAACCGTAGTTAATCAAATTACGTCCTTTGGTGAAGATTTGTCTGATAAGAAAGTTGTTGAAAAAGTCTTGAGAAGTTTGCCTACTAAGTTTGATCATGTAGTTACTATCATAGAGGAGTCAAAGAACTTGTCTAATTATTCTCTTAATGAATTAGCGGGTTCTTTGCAAGCTCATGAATAGAGAATTAACAGATTAACTAATAGTGGGATTGAGCAAGTATTTTCATCAAAGTTGGAGGTTTCTAAAGAAGGTGTTTGTGCAAACAAGTTTGCTAGAACCTCCCGAGGAAGAGAAAGAGGTAGAAGAAAGTCATATGATGAAAAAGAAAATTCTGAAATTCAAGGAAGCAACTATAATGGAAGAGGTAACCATAACCAGAACTACAATGGAAGATGTAACTATAATTCTAGCATTCAATGCAGATTTTGTATGAAATATGGGCATATTGAGATAAAATGTTGGGAGAAAGGCAAAGAGCATGCCAATGTTGTTGAGAAAAAGGAAAATGAGAGTGGGAAAAGTGCTAATGTGTTTCTTAGTTGTTTTAATGACAAAGAAAGTAAGAATGATGTTTGGATGCTAGATAGTGGGTGTAGTAATCACATGACAAGGTTAAAAAAAAATCTTTAAAAGTCTTGATGACTCAATAAAATTACAAGTTTAGATTAGAGACAAGATAGTTTAATCTGAAAGAAATGGATGATCATAGTAAAACTAAAATCAGGTAATGAGAAACAAATTCATGATGTTCTATATGTTCCTGGTTTAGCTCATAATCTCTTAAGTATTGGTCAATTGATTGAAAAAGGGTACACCATTACCTTTCATGCAAATTCATGTGAAATCCATGATCTGAATGGTGGATTGGTTATGAATGTAAAGATGACATCAAACAAAATGTTTCCATTTACCTTCTCAAGTATAGATGATTGTGCTTTATCTACTTCAGTTAAGGCTGAGTTATGGTTGTGGCATATGAGATATAGAAATTTGCATTTTAATGGTCTGAAATTGTTGAATAAGAAAAGCATGGTGATTGGTTTACCTTCCATTGATAATGTTAATGAGGTGTGTGAATGATGCATGCATGAAAAACAGCATAGGTCTTTATTTCCAGTTGAGAGTTCATAGAGAGCTCAAGTATCGCTTCAACTCATACATGTTGATATTTGTGGTTCGATGAACACTCCATCTTTAGGAGAAAGTAAGTATTTCTTATTGTTTATTGATGATTAAAGCATAAAAAGTTAGGTGTATTTCTTGAGATTTAAATATAAATCATTCTCAAAGTTTCAAGTCTTCAAGTCATATGTTTAGAAACAAAGTGGCCATGTTATCAACGTTTTGAGGATAGATCGAGGGAGAGAGTTCTTATCTAATAAATTTATCTCCTTTTGTGAAGAAAATGGTATTCGCGAGAAATTGACTACAAGCTATTCACCTCAGCAAAATGGAGTTGATGAGCGTAAGAATTGAATAATTGTTGAAATGGCAAAAAACATGTTAAAGGCAAAGCACCTTTCAACTCACTTTTGGGCTGAAGCAGTTTGAACGACATTCTACATTCTTAATAGATCTCCCACAAAGGCAGTGCAGAATAGAACTCCTTTTGAGGCTTGGTATGAGAGAAAACCCAATGTAAGTCATTTTCGAATTTTTGGTTTACTTGCTTATGCTCATATAAATTCTCAAAAAAGAGAGAAACTTGATACAAAGAGTGAAAAATGTTTTTTCATTGGATATAGTTCTAAAACAAAAGGGTATCGATTGTACAGTCCGATAACCAAAACTCTGATTAGAAGTAGAGATGTTTTTTAAGAGAATGCTTTTTGAGACTGGAGCAATAATGCACATGTTAATCTACAATCTGAGAATTCAAATTCTTCTCATTCTTAGTCAGAAGAAGTAGAAGAAATAGGTGTAGAAATGGACACCAATCACTCATTTTCTTTCGGTGAAAGTTCAAATTCTGAGTCTCCTCCTCGTAAGGTAAAATCCTTAGATGAGATTTATGCATCTTGTAGTTTTGCCTTATTTTCAACAGAACCAACATCCTTTGATGAAGCAATTGGAAAGGAATAGTGGATACAAGCTATCAACGAGGAAATTAGAACCATTGAGAAGAATGACACATGGGAGTTGACTGAGTTACCACAAGGTAAGAATTTAATTGGTTTGAAATGGGTTTATAAAATAAAATACAATGTTGATGGTAGCATTAACAAGAATAAAGCAAGGCTTGTGGCTAAAGGGTATTCACAACAAGAAGGTATTGACTTATATGAGACTTTTTCTCTTGTTGCAATGTTAGAAACTGTCAGAACTATTTTAGCTTTTACTGCTCAAATGCAATGGTTTGTATATTAGCTAGATGTTAAATCTGCATTTTTGAATGGAGTGTTGGATGAAGAGGTTTTTGTTGATAAGCCTCAAGGTTATTCAGTTGTAGGATTGGAGGACAGGCTCTATAAGCTAAAGAAAGCTCTTTATGGGCTTAAGCAATCCCCTAGAGCTTGATATGGCAGAATTGATGCATATTTTTAGAAGTTGGGTTTCAAAAGAAGTGCAAGTGAACCAACATTATATACAAAGGTGATAGGTGCTAATGCCCTCACTGTGAACTTATATGTTGATGATATCATATATGCAGGTTCTTCTAATGTCTTACTTTCAGATTTTAAAGAAAAAATGATGAGAGAGTTCGAGATAACAGATCTTAGACTTCTACACTACTTCCTTTGTTTGAAGGTAAGACAAACCAAATATGGCATTTTTGTATCTCAAGAAAAATAAGCATCAGATCTCTTGAAGAAGTTTGGAATGGTAAATTGTAAGACTTGCAGCACTCAGTTGAATACAAATGAGAAGTTAAGTTTGGAAGATGGAACTGAAAAAGTTGATGCTAGATATTTCAGGAAATTGGTTGGAGGATTGATCTCTCTTAATAGATGCATTGTTTTCTATGAGCTTAGTGTTTCGATTTATGCAAAAATCTTCGAGATATCATTTGGGAGCTGTAAAAAGAATATTTTGATACATTTGTGGGACCATTTATTATGGAATATGGTATGTTCCTATGGCTAACTTTAAACTTCTTGGTTATACTGATAGTGATTGGGTAGGTTGTATGGATGATCAAAAAAGCACAACAGGCTATGTGTTTAACCTAGGTTCTGGAGCTATCTCTTGGACCTCAAAGAAGCAAGCTAAAACAACCTTGTCATCAACCGAGGTTGAATATATTGTTGTTGCATCAATAACATGTCAAGCTGTATGGATTTGGCGTATCCTCGAAGATCTACAACAAGCTCAAGTTGAATCAACTACAATCTTCTGTGATAGCAAATTTGTAATTTCATTGGCAAGAAATCCAGCCATTCATGGTAGCAAATTTGTAATTTCATTGGAAAGAAATCCAGCCATTCATGGTCGCATAAAGCATGTGGAGATTCAGAATCATTTCATTCGTGAAGCCATTTATAATGGGCTGATGAATGATAATGCATAAAAATGCATTCATTATTATCATTAAATTCATGCATTTATGCATCTTCTACTGTGATAATGCCCATGTTTATGATGTTTCAGGTGTCATGGAGCCACGATTCAAATTTTGTTCAATTTATTGTTAAAACAATAAAATTATAGTCATTATATGATTTTAAAGTAAATTTCGAGGAGAATCGGGTCACGATCCGGTCCAAATCACATCCATTGGATCTTGGATCCAATTCAAATGTGATCAGCACCCAATTAAACCAGATTCAATTATAAAAATTTCCAAAAAACCCCTCCTATCTGGCGCCACCTCCTTTTTGTAAAATATGATAGGCTTAAGTGGTATTTCGAAAAAGATTTTATTTTTCGGACTAGTTTTGAAATTTTTGGCAAAACCTAAAAAGTAGTTTAAAAACCCAAGAGAGGGGTGCTTGATTTTTGTTCCAACCATTCTTTTCAGCAGCCTCTTTCTCCTAAATCTACTCTTTTCCAAATCATGCAAATCCCTCTTTCTTCCTCTTCCTCTTCTATCGATTTTTTTTCCTTCTTCTTCGTCTCTCCTTCTTCTTCTTCTTCTTCTTCTTCTTCTTCTTCTTCTTCTTCTTTTTCTATTTCTTCTCCATTCTGCGGGATTGGCGTGAGATCCACTTTGAGGAGTTGTTGCATGCTGCACGAGAAAAGGACTCGCTCTCTTCTCAACCTAGGTTGTCGAGAATTGTCGGATCTCTGATTCAGTATTTCCTTCTTCTCCTTTTTGAATTATAGATTAAAGTTTTAATTTATATTTTTTTTAGTGTGATTTTCATCTAAATTAGATTAGATTAGATTTCAATTATTAAGCTACATTAGATCTACATTTTCAACATTTATTTTTATGAAAAGAAAAAATATTTCAGCAAGATCAATTGACGGTTTAGATTGACCATCGTTCAATCCAAACTGCCAATCGGTTCTTTCAATTATAGATTTAGTTCTTTTCTAATTTCAGTTCTATTTTTTTAAATATTTTTTAGATCAGATTAAAGTGATTGATCTGCGTTTAATCTGTGTTTTCTTTTTTCTCTGCTGAGAAAATCATAAAAAAAAGATAGATCGATGGCTCGGGTTGGCCATCGTCCAAACCGAGCATAGATCTATATCCATATTAGCATTTTTCATATTTTTAGTTTCCTGAATTAATTTATTTCTTAGTTATTTTGTTTGATTAATTATAATTCAAATTAATTTAGTGATTGGTTTAATTAATTAGTGATAATTAATTTTTGTTTTAGAAATTGTTAAATAGAATAGTCATTGAGTTTAAGAAAATAGTTAGTTTAGTTTTCTAAGTTTTTATAAATTTTTTTCATGATTTTGTTTTGTGTGTATCTAGAGTTTCCGAACACATTTTGTAAATCCGTAAATTGGGTTCGAACCCTAGACTAGTCTATTTGCATTCTAATTTTCATCAGGTTCCAATGCCGATTGATAGACTATCACATCATTTTACGCGAGTGTCCAGAAACACTTGTTTTTCTGCTTTTTCTGCAATTTTTCTGTTATCCTAATTATTTTGGAAGTTTCGTGCAAAATTTTTTAATTTTGTAAATTGTGTCGGATTCTTGAGTGTGTCAGGAATCAATATAGAATTTTTGGTCGGGATTCAACACAGTTTACTCGTTTGTGCTGCAAATTTATGAAAACCTATCCTGATAGAAAATCACAAAAATGCGTAGGACGAAATTGGGGATTTTTGCATCGTTAAGTTTCTATTTCACGAAACTCATTTAGTGTGTTGTGTCCTGGACCAGACCAGATTCCAACAAAATCATGTTGGGAGTTGTGTTTAGAATTTCGGTTCTTTTTTTTTAGTTTTGATTGTTTTTCCTACATTTTTTTTAGAACTTAGTTGTGTGGAACATGCATTTTGTTTTTGTAGGTGGCTTCCATGAGCTGGAGGTGGGGTGCCTAATTGGACAAATGATGATCGACACCCAAGGATTTGGATCTTAGTACTCGAGCAGAGGTGGCTCTTTTGTTTTCTTTGTTCTTATTTTTTTATTTTATAGTTAATTAGGGTCTTAGGCCACATTCTAGGTTGAAATTAATTTCCTTTCTGCTTGCGATTGTGTAATAGGGTTCTACATATTTTTGTGCTGCACATTTATTTACTTTTTATTTTATTTTCAAGACAATAAAGGTATGCTTTGTGTGAAATACAAACTTTTTCATTATGTTCCCTGAGTTTGACATAGATCTTACCCTAACCGGTTTTATTATTTGGTATTTGGTTTACATAAATCATTTTTATCAAAAATAACTTTTAAAATATCTTTCATGAAAACTTATACCAATCAACATGAAACACTGCAGAACTGAGGATCAACTTGCTGATATTATGACTAAAGCTTTGTCTTATGACAAATTCTGTCATTTCTGACATCTTCTTGGTGTGTCTGATTTTGCATCAACGGGGAGTGTTCGTTAGTGATGCACAAATTCACATATTTACCTGATCACTAGGAGAAGCAGTTTTTCACTTAGTTAGTTGGCAGTTCTCACGTTCTTTAGCCTTTGAACATGTCCCTATTTTTCTTCTTTATTTTCTGGTTATGTTTAGATGTGCATAACTTGTTTTTACGCACGTACTTGGTCCATGTTTCCTTCTTTCTTGTGTTTTCTATTTAAAGGCTTGGTTAGATGAATGAAATGCTGTTTTAGTTCATCATTTCCTTTATGCCTTCACATTCGTGCATCTCTGTTTGCTTTTTCTTCTGTTTACAGGTTACAGTGGTACAGTAATAGAGATTGTCTCAGTAGAAGGTCTCCACACTGCATCCGATTCTACAGAAAAGTCATGGTCTATGGATAAAGAAAGGCAATATAAACACCAGCTACTTTCACAAATCGTGCCCGTAACAATATTAACAGAATCAAGTATGAGAATTAGGTGTTAGAAGATCCTCGCCCATCCAGGCAACTAGTACAGAGTTATTTAAGCACTTTTTAGGTGATAACCTAGCCACAGGTTCTCTTTTCGATAAAACGGGCAATGGGCCTAGAGTAACTATAAAGAAGAATGATGAACTCCTAAAGTTGGTTACTGAAAGTGAGGTGCGATGGGTTGTCTTTAATAGAAGGTGACAACTGACAAGGCCCTTGGGCCAGATGGATTCTTTGCAGTATTCTATCAGTAGTGAAACATCGTGTGGAGTGATATTACCAAAGAAATTCTAAAGGTATTTAAGAATGGGATTATCGTTTTACACTCGTTCCCAAATTCTGTCTCACGGACTACCATCACATAGCCCCTTTGAAATTGGTTATATAAATTCATCACCAAGATCATGGTGAGAGGAATGTAAGGAGTGCTGACCAGAGTAATATAACAGAATGAGGGGGGCATTTCTGCAGGGCAGAACAATACAAGACAACATCCTCACCGCGCATGAGATCCTCCACTCGTTGGAAAGAGCACTGATCAGCTGAGCTCCTTTGTCATTACATCCCCTCACAAAAAACGATCTGAAAAATTTCTCTAAAAGTAACGACTACTGAATTCTGTAACTTGAACACCAGCAGCCTGTAAACGGGTAGGCTTTGGAACACATGTTTTAATAGCAAATGACCACAAGCGAGCTTTCCATCCAGATAGTTTGTTATTCTCTTGGCAATAGTATGCTTTGAGTCCACCAAGACACAAAGGTATAACTAGGTAGCTGATTGGTAAGGAGCCAACATTCCAATCTAGTCTAGCACAAAGATGATCTGCGACCCTTTCATGCACATCTATGGGGATAAAATGAGATTTATTAGGGTTTATGCTAAGGTCCACAACCCACTCAAATTATGCATGTTACTGATGCATCTAAACCGCCTTCGAGAAAAGAATGACATCGTGTGTGTATAACAGGGAAGGCCCCAGATCTAGAGATTTGAGGAATGGGAGTGTTGTTATTTCACCATCCTGTACAACTGCAACAATTTTGTATCAAACCCATTACACTCATAAATGAATCTGTTGGACACCCATTTATTAACACTTTAAAGGAAGAAATTTTCATAACCAGCATGAGTCTTTGGATCCATAAATCTCATGTCTCATGGAGATTAGGTAATGGGCTAAAGTCGAAATTTTGGGTTGTCCCTTGGTCTGGGCCCGTTCTTATTTCTACAGTCGAATGAGCCCAATTCGAGGTCACACAAGAACAACCACAATGTTTTTTCAGAATGAAGCATTGCTCGATGTCATGGCCTGAAAGTCTCTGATACTTGCAGTACTTTCTTGGGTCTCTCTCATTCACTATTGGTGGATCAGGTATAGCTGGCAATTTTAGTAGCCTGGCTTGGATCATGATGTTTATAATCTCTTTATAGGATTGAGCAATTTCAGTAAGTTATATTTTCTGGTCATCTGAAATGATACTGTTTTAGTCTCTGATATGGCTTTCTCTGATCAGGATGTCTTTGAACAATTGTGTCACACCCCTAAGACAAGCCCGTAATTGGTCATGCCTTAAGGGTCAAGGGGTGACAATGTGAGATTCATTTTGATATATTGGGTATTAAATAAACTCAACCAAGTTTTATAAAAGCAAGAGAAAATGAAACAGGACCCTAGTATTGAGGTCTCTAGGAGGGTAATTTGAGATGAAATCCATCAGCGTGATGAGGTGAAATCATGGCGGAAATCAATTCCCTCGGGCGTCATGGATAGTCTACATAGCTAGCCATAATCAGTTGCTTGCATTGGACAGGCTCCAACGTTTTAGTGTGGCCCTCCCAAATCGGTGCATCCTCTGTTTTTTGATGCAGGTAAGCCAAAAAATGACATAGAAGAGACAAAAAATGCACAACCTTAGAGGGTGCATGTTTTTTTCAGTTTTGAAACTCAGAAACGGGAACCATAGAGGGGTTCTAACTCAAATCATAAAAGTTATAGGCTTGTGTCTAAGCTTTCCAATGATTATAAAAACAAAAATTTTGAAAATTGGATTGGAGAGATACAAATATGAGAACATAGATTATTCTGCAAAAAACTATGACATATTTGGGAGAAAGTTAGCGTGTGAAGGGTAAAAAGATTTTTTTAAATTTAGATATTTATGATTTTAGACATGAGGAGAATATAAAAAATTGTAAGATTTTTTTATAAAAACATGTCAAATTACCCATAGAGTATGATCATTTTCCATAATTTTAACGTCTATAAAATAATCTATCTGAATTGCATTTGCTATTTGCTCTGTGTGAGCACAAGAATTCCATAATGTCAATAAGAGCTTTGATAAATTCTCCTGCTATCAGACAATAGTGCACAAGCAAAGTATGTAAAGTTGAGTGTGCATCTTTAAACCTAAGAAGTGATCACCTATGATTTACTAATGAAAACAAAAATACAGAACGCCTATAGTTTTTAGAAATAAGAGGGACAGCCTTTTTGTATATACTTTTTTGTTTAAAATATTTTTTGTTCAAATTATACTATCATAACTATCATGGTTTTACCTAAAACCACATAGTTTCAACTTCAAACTATTATGATCCACTAGTAGAACTACATTAGGGATGGCAGTGGACCGGGGCGGGGGCGGGGGCGGGGGCGGGGGACAAGGTCTCCACCCCCACCCCGTTTTAAAATCCGAACCTCCATCCCCGCACGGGGATGGATTTTAACCTCCACCCCCCGCCTCCATCCTCGTTTCATATCCTCCATCCCCAGTTCAAACGGGGGCGAGGCGGGGTGGGGCCCCGTTTCCCCTTAGTTTATAGTCATCCCTTAAAGGATTGGGGATGGGGCGGGGATAGGTGGGGATTGGGACGGGGACGGGGCAAGGCAGGGAAAAGCGTAAGTCCATCCCCGCACAGGGATAGATTTTAATCTTCATCCCCCGCCTTCATCTCCGTTTCATGCCCTTCATCCCCGGTCCAAACGGGGTGAGGTGGGGCGGAGCTCCGTTGTTCCCCAGTCCACTGCCATCCCTAAACTACATCCAACACATAGGTCCTAATACCGATCACATATGGATCCACTTATCGTCTAATCAAACTTCAACATATTTTTTGCAACAAATTAAATAAGATTCCTAGTTGGACATTTATGGTTCGGACTCGTCTCAAAAACATAGTATCAATAGCACAAAGACTGCATACTTGCTTAGTTGGTCAACTTAAAAGTATTGAAGCTGAAAGGATGTCACAAGTTTGATATCCCGGGTGTGCATCCTTTGCTGCAAGGACAAAACAAAGAGTATTGTCGGGAGGTGCGGTGAATTTCAACGGTTTTATTGGTGGAGGCTGCACTAGGGCTGGCTGGGTTCAAAGCCATCCTGGTTGCAGTCAAGGAGAACCAGGTTTTCCCTTCACTTAGCCTCAAAAAAAGAAAACATGATATCAATTTGGAATCCTACAAAACTTATTTTAGATTTATCTAAATGCAATTTATATAGATCCAAACACATTTATATTTGGCAACTGTTTAGATAGTTTTCCATCACAATATTAACAGGTAGTTTTTCAATTGTTTCTTAATCCATAGGCCATTAAGACAAAGGTTCTAACCTCGGAGTTTTATGCTTAGAGACAATAATGTGGATAAATTAACTTAGTGGGTATGACAACTGAGCTAGAATCAGATACACTCATAGGAACGTGTTAAACACGTTATCTTTCAAGTGATAGTTGCCCCCACTTAGGACCTAGTTCTTGGTGCAATGGGTATTCGTGTAACTTCGCTCACAGAATACAAGTGAGTTTTCACCTACTCACGAAGATCGACACGAAATGCACTAGGTGAGACTGAGTAATTTGATACTGACTATCTTGAATAGCCTTTTGAGTAGGTTAGCTATACCCTAAACTCAACTTAGGCAGAGACCCTGGACTCAACTTAGGTAGAGTCTTGACTAAGTCGAGGTTCGAACTCATTAGAAAGAGGGACAGAAAGAGCACTAAAATCTAAATCATATGTAAAAAAATAAATGCATTTAGTATATATTTAGTAAATAAATCACAAAATAGGCAATTAAAATGTGAAACCCCCAAAATCTAAATTATTTATGCAAAAAAAATAAATTTAACATGCATTCAATAAATAAAGCATAAACTAGGCAATTAAAATATAAAACACTTAAAATCTAAATCATATATGAAAAAAAAATACATTTAGCATGCATTCAATAAATAAATTATAAAATAAGCAAATAAAATGTAAAGCCCTTAAAATTTAATATGCATTCACTAAATAAATTAAAAATTAAGTAATTAAAGTAAACAAACCCTAAAATTAATAAACAAAAAAATTTACCTTATCGATGGGCGCAGTGTGAGAGAGACAAAGGGAAGAAAGAGAGAAAAGGGGGGCAACAGAGAGGAGGAGAGAGAGAGAGAGGGCGAGGGCAAGAGAGGGGGCAACGACAATGGAGAGAGGGCAAGGATGGGGATGAGAGAGAGGGGGCAGGGGCGATAGAGAGAGCGAGGGCTAGGGTAAGAGGGAGAGAGAGAGAGAGGGTTTTTTTCTTAATCACTTTATTAGCGTGAGTTTTTTTGTGCCAGTAAAGAACATTATTTCACTGGCGTGATCCAAAATTGCACCAGTAATAGCATTATGTTTGTGCAAAATATGTTTGCTCCAGTATAACGTACATCTTTATTAACGCAGCCATATTTCACGTCAGTAAAGATGTACGTTACACTTGTTGTGAACGTGTTTCATACTGGTAAAGATGTTTACTTCACTGCCGCGACATATGGTCATGCTAGTAAAAATGTTATGCTGACACAATGTATGTCACGTCAATATAATGCAATTTTATTGGCACAAGCATATTTTGTGTCAGTAAAGATGCTTCATTATCGGTGCTTCATAAGTGGCGCACTAGTAAAAAAGTAGTTTCTTATAGTGAAGGCATGTGAATATGCATGTGAAATGTGTCACCGATCCCTCAGAGTTGTGACAATGAGTACGTGAAAGTTTTAAGAAGTACAGAGAGAAATAGATCCCTCTTTTATATATATGTGTGTGTGTATATATATATAGGGGTCACTAGAATATGTTAATTGAAAATATGTGAACGGGAGTATGAATCGAGATTTTTATAGGTTTTTTTTGTTTTTTTCTTAATTTTTTCCATATGAATGTGATCTAGATGGTTGGTTTTATAGAAATAAACTCTTGGATCATCTTATTACGATGCATTATAAGAAGGATAGTTTATGGCTTGCAAATCAATGGTTCAGAATTTTTGTAAATATTCAAGCATCCAAAAATTATACTTTTTCATAAAAAATACATGATACGACAATTGATTCCTAGCAAATGGACCACATCGAATGCATTTAAAGTGTTGGATTTGCAAAAAAAGCGTCAAACATGCCTGGTTTACACTTCAATTCAATTATTTTCAGTTAACATATCATTAATATTATATATATAGGAAAATTGTAGCTACTTAATCAACACATGCTTCATGACAACACACATACGCCAAAAATGAAAATGAGCACAAAATGCAAAAAAAAAAAGGTTTTTAGTGGCATTTTGAAGCACTGCTAAAGGGTATTTTTTCATGTTTTTGTGCATTTTTGTGGAAAAAAAATGAGCATCATGTGGGCGACGGACCTTGAGTGTGAGTGTATTTTCATCAAGCATGTATGGATTAGGCAGCTCTCTCTCTCTCTCTCTCTCTCTCTCTCTCTCTCTCTATATATATATATATATATATATATATATATATATATATATATATATATATATATATATATATGAGCCACTAGAATATGAGAAATGAAAATATGAGAACTAATGTGTGAACCGCGGTATTCATGAATTTTTTATTTTTTTCTCTTGAATATAATCGTACATATGTGATTTACATGTTTGGTTTTATAAGAACCCACTCTTGAATCATAAGATTTTGATGCATAAATGAGATTTTTTTAAGGCTTTAAAATCAAAGGCTTATAATCTTCATAAATATTCAAGCATTCAAAAATTGCACTTTTTTTTGGAAAATACATGATCCAATGGTTGATTCCTAGCAAATTCACCATGCTAAGCACATCCACTAGACATGGTTTGGCTCATCATATAGTTGGGTTCCTATCAAAGGTGATTGTTTTTATAGGCTTTAGCCCCATTCTCTTCCATGTCATAAAGGAAATTTCACAAAAAAAAATCTCTTGCCAACAAATCTGCTAAGTTTTGGCAAGATTTCACTTCTTTGAGATTACTCCTTACTCAAACAATTGATGCACATAAATGTGCTTTAGCCTTTTACAAGTCTAGGTTCACTTTAAATGTTCTTATGTGTTTATACGAAGCTTTCTTGACTAGCAATCGCAAATTTATAATGAAAAATGATCGTAGTGTGCAACATAAATCATGTGTTTCTCAAAAAAACCCACTATTTGCGCAAATATGCTCGATGACCAAAATCATAGATATTGAGCATCAAAATTACTATTTTAACCTTCATATGTATGGACCTCTTGAGGATATGCAAATTTATTCTGTGACAAACTTTACTATTGATTTTTTACCCAAAAATTAAAGGATTCTGAAGAAACACAGAAAAGAACAAAGAAACTAGACAAAAATACATTTTCAACAATATCTGAATTGCTAGAAAACGATGAATGAGTATTATGATACATCGACAACATTCCAAAAAAAGAAGATAAACATGCACAGTTGCATCAAACCCAGTTATTCTATATTATTTTTTGACCACATGTGCAAAAAATTGAGAAAAACAATAAAATGGGTAGACAGATTGACGCTTTAGCTTTCCAATGCCACTAAGATCACCTTGATCTGATGAGCGGTTTGAAAGAAACTTTCTTTGAAAGATGAATTTTTTTACAGTATCGCACCCTTTAATTTAAAGATAAATTTACATGATTTTTTGCAGACCTCACAAAGTCCTCATAAAATATAAACAAAAAATAATCAATATTTGCGAGGATGAAGTGCACTACAACAAAGCAGTAGATTAGCGACGACCACATTCCGTCGCTAATCCATCGCTAACATGGTTAGCGATGGATTAGCGACAGCGAGGCGACAGTATACTTACGTTGCGAATATTTCGACGCTAACTGGCGACGAAATTATTCCGTCGCCAGGTCCGTCGCTAATTGCGACGGAATAACGAGCGCTATATTCCGTCGCCAATCCGCCGGTACTCAACGTCGACCACCGCTTGGCGACGGATTTACTTCCGTCGCTATGTCGTCGCTATATTAATATGAATAGCGACGGATGGTTCCGTCGCAAACACGAAAAAAAATTTAAAAAAAAATATTTGAAAATTAATTACCGAGAACTGTACAATTTCTATTTCCTGTACAATTTATATTTCCTGTAAATAAAAAACAAACCACACAAAAAAATTCATATAACAAGAATCTACAACAATTAATCGTTCCACCTTAAAATTAAGAAGTTTAATTATTTACAATTCAACAATTACAATTAGGAAAAATAAAAAAAATAGAACTTCTTCAACACAGTCCTCTAATCATCGCTAAGATTTTGTGCGTCTTCTTGTTCATTGTCTTTATCTGTCCCTTCAGCTCCACTACCCTGATTATCGCTAGCAGCCTACACAAGAAAAGAACAGTCAGTATTGATAAACAAAATATAATAAATAAATTACACACTATATGTGATTCTATCATGTGCTCATGTGTGATTCTACCATGTGGTCCGCATATATTTTATGTGTGAAAGAGGATGTTTGCATATATTTTATGCATGGATGAAGATGTCTGCATATATTATGCATGGATAAGGAGGTTTGCATATATTTTATGTGTGGATAAGGATGTCTTCATATATTTTATACATGAATGAGGAGGTCTGTATATATTTTATGCATGGATAAGGAGATCTGCTTATATTTTATGTGTAGATGAGAAGGTCCACATATATTTTATGCGTGGACGAGGAGTTTCGCATATATTTTATGAGGAATACCACACAAAGTCTATATAAATATATATGCATAAAATATATGTGGACTTCTTATAAAATATAGTGAACTTCCTCAACCTCGCATAAAGTCAATATATCTTCTAAAAGATAGATTTTTCAATTATTTTAATCTACAAAGCATTCTTTTATTCTAGTTTTGGAACTCAAAAATAGAAGCCCTAAAGGGTTTTTAGTTTTGACCAAAATAATAAAGTTACTTGTCTTTCATCTTTCCAACGATCATAAAAACATAACTTTTTAATGTCGGATTAGAGAGATACAGATATGACAACAAAGATTATTCTATAGAAAATAGTCACATATTTGAGAGAAAATTAACATATATTTAGGAAGTTTGCATGGGCAAAGGGTAAAAAAGACTTTTAAAAACTTGATATTTATGATTTTGGGCATAGGGAGAATAGTAGAAATTGTAGGGCATTTCAAAAAATGCACCATTTTGCCTTTTAGTACGATCATTTTTTGAAATTATAACTTATTTAGTTTTTGCGCATGTGCGATGAACGTTCAGCATGAGTGTGTTTTCATCAAGCATATATATATATATATATATATATATATATGTGTGTGTGTGTGAGTAATGTGCACCTTCTACCTACCTTCTCGTTCTGTTCCCTCAAAAAATATCATTTTTGGTTTTTTTTTTCACATTTAACACCATACATATAATCTATAGGTTTTGTTTTGTGGGAACTTGCTTTTGGATCATCCGAATCTGACCTATCCAAAATCAATGGCTATGAAGGTACCAACTTTTCTTGGCTCATAAAATCATATTTTTTGTCAAAAAAGCATGATCCAAGAGTCGATTCTCACAAAATCGAGCATGCTAAACACATCTAATGATTCAGATCTATCATAAAATACTTCAAAACTATGGGGCAGAACAAAAAATGGAGCCTAATATGCTCTCTCTCTCTCTCTCTCTCTCTCTCTCTCTCTCTCTATATATATATATATATATATATATATAGGGATATGGAGACAATGTTTATTTTCTTTGATTTGCTTTCTCTTGTGTATGTGATCCATGCTATGATGAAGGTAATATCTATCATGTATGCTTAGGGTTAAAAATGTATGGGGGGGTATATTGATTATTTTAAGTAGCATTTAATTGTGGTCACTATCTAATCATAGTTTTCTGATGCCTTTTTAACAGAAGAATCAATTTGCACCATTTTACCCTAACGGCAGAAAAAATGAAAACTGATTTGCATAAGGTGGGGACTAATTTGTAAATCACTAAAAAAAGCAAAAACATTTTGCAAAAAACTCAAATATAAAAATTCAAGTGCTCTAGAGACAAATCTTAAGTCTCAATGAAGGTGACCCTCACCTTCACACTCACCTAGGTGAGTCCATCAAATGTGTAAACATGTTTGAAACACTCAGATCATAAGGCATATTAATCTCATTAAGAAATTAGTTTGAACTCAACATCCTTACACAAGAACATTTATCATCATAAATGAAAAAATTATAAGTGTTTAACTCAATAACTCATTGGCTTGTTCTTCTCATTAAACCACTAGATATAGTTTGACACATATCGTGTAATTGGGTTCTCAACAAAGATGATTGTTTTTATAGGTTTTGGCTTCATTCTATTCAATGTCTTAAAGATAATTTTTCAAGAAAATTTTTTTTGCCAACAAATCTGCTAAGTTTTAGCAAGATTCTACTTCTTTGAGATTATTCATTGCTCTAGGTTCGCTTTAAATGTTCTTATGTGTTTTATACTAAGTTTGCGTGACTAGCAATCACAAGTTTATAACTTATTCAATTCTCATGTGCGCGCCATGGACGCTTAGCGTGAGGTTGTTTTCATCAAACATGTATGAATTATATATATATATATATATATATATATATATATATATATATATATATATATATATATATATATATATATATCCTAGACCACGGGGAATCTAGGGATATAGAGAAGAAGTTTCTTTGATTTGATTTGCTTTCTCTTGTGTATGTGTGATCCATACTATGGCATGCTTAGGTTTAAAATTTTGTGGGGGTGTATCATTTTATTTAGAACTCGACTATGGTGGCCAATCTAATCATAATTTGTCTGATGCCTTTTTAACATAAGAATCATTTTGCACTAACGGCAGAAAAAATGAGTAGTGATTTGCAAGATGGCATAAGGTGGAGACTAATTTGTAAATCACTGAAGAGGCAAAAACCATTTTGCAAAAAACTCAAATATAAAAATTCAAAGGTGTGCAGCGGGCATCAGGAACGAAGAAGGAGCTCATCCAATCTCCCTAAGCATTGCTTTTTCTGTAATGCTAAGACAACGTTGAAATAGGAAGTATTCCATGGGGGCATGGATATATTCACTTTTAGCTCCACATGCCCTATCAGTGGGCCCCACAGTGAGAATGTTCCACTGAACCAGCTATTGAATTGATAGTCAGTGGGCCTCACACTGAACAATAACTCAATAAAAATATTTTTATAAAAGCCCTTTCAAGAATAATATCATTCCTTGAGCCTTTGAAACAGATGAACTGAATTAAAAAAAAGAGAGAAGTGAACAAAACAAACAAAGAAAGAGAGTGGGAGAATTGGACCACATTTTTTGTTATGGTATCGGGACTGGACTTGGGTCTAATCGAGTCTACTATAAGATGAACCATACCCGGACCCGATAAGAACTACATGAATCAGACCTGGACCATACCCAGTAAAATAATATTTTTTATTATTTTTACATTAAAAATTTGCAGGTCTAAATCAGAACTCGGGTCAGTTTTGGGTTTGGTATAAAATTTTACAAACTATACTCGGGTGCATGTATTAATTGGGTCTTCTTATTTTCACCATACCCGAACCCTATACGATTTGGTTCAGGTCGGTTTCGGATAAACCCGACCCTTGACACCCCTAGTGAACAGTAGTAGTGAAGTATGTAGCTTTGCCACATAAAAATGACATCTTTTGAAAAACAATTTGATTAAAAACTGATTATGTTTTGCTAAGATCAGGTGCCATCACATGACACACTTTGAGTGTGCCTTTGCGCTTGGTTGCCCTCCATCTTTGGCTGACAGTCTGTCAGTTGTGGAGCCCAAAAGCAGATAAAGGGCAGCCCGGTGCAGAGTTTGCTTGGGAGGCAAGGGACACGTCTTGTTCCAAGGGCTCAACCCATATAAGGGAAGCATATCAGGTCATGCTGAACATGAACGTTTTTTGCTCATGCCGACATCGTCGCCGTCTGTTTACATTTTGGATGAATGCCACGTGGTTTTGTTAACTTTTGAGCTTTTTAAAATGCAAATCGGATGGCCACGATGTCGGCATGAGCAAAAACACTCATGTTCAGCATGACCTGATCTGCTTCCCATATAAGGATGGAAAGAAACAAGACCCCCACAGATAAGTTAACACACTTTTGCAAAATGAATTGGAGTTCAAAAAAAAAAAAGGGACATGCTTTTTTATGGTACTTTGTGAGACCAATTCTTTTATGTATGATAAAAGTAACAAGCAAAGCAACAAAAGCATTGGAGAGTGGAAACACTGTTGTTCCATCCTTGTCGTCAACAGTAGCAATCTAATCTTGTTTCACCAATTATGTCAAAAACTTGGGGGTTGCAAGTTTTCATCTAATTAAAGCCAAACAATTTTGTGTTGGTTATTAAATGGCCATCCCACCACCGCCGGAGGTCGCCAGCGTGGCCAGTGAGGTGGTTGTGAAGGTGCTGAGATGATGGTACCGGATCAAACCTCACTAGCCCACGGGTGTATCCCTAGCTTTCAGAGGTGATCATAAAAAAAAAATTAAATAGCCGTGGCAATAACTCTGCAGGCTCTGTCACAATTATTGCTCATATTTTGAAAATGCAATTATTGTTTCGTGATGTTTTCAAAGCTCGATAAATTACAAAAGAAAAAAGTATAAACATTTAAAAAATTTGGCTTGTTCTGAAAATTGCACCTCATTTTAATAATGTTATTAACACTCTAACCCATTCAAAAGAACACTTGAAAAAATGAAAATAGGCAACCAGATGAAAAAGTAAGAAGATCCAACGCTTCATTTAATCAATCAGTTAAGCAAACAATCAATCAATTTCGTTTCACAAATCAAATCTATCAATCAATCAATTTCATTTCACAAATCAAATCAAATCAAACAGTTAGTCCCAATGACAAAACCCTTATGACGATGCACGTCTTTTACCACACATGGTTGGGGCACATAGGCCTGGGTGCAGCTCACCAGACCAAAAGGTTCCTGATAACGACAAAGCTAATAGCCACCAAGTGGACATACTCTTTTAATCAAGGGATGAGCATCAGATAAATTATCCTAATTAAAGTAGTATGTTAAAGACGATAACGAATTTCCAAAGGATAGTTTATTTTATGCACACAACAGATTCGAGGAAAGAGATGGCTATGCATTTTGCAAGACATTTCAAAGGTGAATGGACGAGGCATCTTGGTAGGTGGTACCCTCATGTTTTTTTTCTTTTTTCTTTTATATTTTTTTATGGCATTGTGGCTGTTCCCTTGCGACTTACAGTGTACAGTTGCGCTTAGAGTCTGTTTTGCTTTTGTTGAGTCTGATGTAAGCTGCCCGGTTCAGGTGAATTAATACCCCGAAGGGGCAGCCCGTATACTTGAACTGTAATAGCCTGCGGGCAAAATTGTGAATGAATCAAATGCGTTGAGCTTTCTTTTGTTCACCCTCGTTGTGATTGCTTCTTGTGATTGCAACTTCTCTCCCTCTATTCTCTCTTGCTCTCTTGCACTCTGATCATAAGCTTCCGCGACCGGCAAGCGAGCTGACGAGTAGGCTTGCGGCGGTAAGGAAGGACCGTCGCGCCGCGCTGGCCCATTGAAGGAAATAGGCCCGTGACAAGTGGTACCAGAGCCCGTTCTCGTGCTGGGGAAGGGACTCCGGAGTCGGTGTCGACAGACACGCCGACAGGCTGCGATTTGTGAGCAAGACATCGTGGCGCCTTATCAACACTTGCGCAACACCAGAGGCAAGGCAGTTGCCGAAGCTGAGGAGATGGGTTCACCTCAGGGCCAAGAAGAGTTGGCTGCAACTGTTAACAAGCTGGTGGAAGATGTGACTTCGCATGATGAAGCGATTTCACGTGCATGTGATTCATTCAATGGATTGAATGATGTGGTGGCGAGCCTGCAAGAGCAGGTGAACTTACTAATGGGGCAGGTCACTTCGTTGACGACTACAGTGGCCGATCTTGAGTTGAGAAACCGTACGTTACAGCGGACGGTGACCCTGAATGGCGGAAATGGTGAGAGATCGTCAAGGATTGATGTATCTAGACCCGCAAAATTCAATGGTTCTCGCGACAGCAAGGCCATTGAGAACTTCTTGTTCCAAGTAGAAGACTACTTGGATATCCAAAATGTGACCCTTGAAGATCTGAGGATCAAGGCTGCAGCGGCCTTACTTGATGGTGATGCTATCGCTTGGTGGAGGCGGAAGCGCAATGACATGGAGAGGGGTCAATGTGTGATAGACACCTTTGACGACTTCAAAGTAGAGTTGCGCAACTACTTCATGCCAAGAAATGCGCAGAGACAGGCTTACCGGATGGTTCGTGAACTCAAACATATTGGTTCGTTGCAAGACTATGTCCGAACGTTCCAGAAGCTTATGCTGGAG
This sequence comes from Nuphar pumila, assembly GCF_984573655.1. Taxonomy (NCBI): domain Eukaryota; kingdom Viridiplantae; phylum Streptophyta; class Magnoliopsida; order Nymphaeales; family Nymphaeaceae; genus Nuphar; species Nuphar pumila. The sequence continues at coordinate 81,943,915 of NC_143262.1, forward strand.
ATACCTAACATGCCAGAAGACGACATGCTCAACTGGTTCATTGTGGGACTTCAACCATGGGCACAGTCCGAAGTGGAAAGGAGCAACCCCCGTATTTTGGAAGATGCATATGTGGCGGCAGAGCGCTTAGTTGATACTCAGCGCAAACCTTTCACCCCATCAACCAAAGTTGGGAAGAAGCCTGACCACGGAGGCAAGAAGGATGAGCAGCGCAACGATAAAGGCGAGGCGTCGACACGCCATCAACCCGAAAAGAAACAGAACTACACGAAGCATAACAACAGCAACAAGGGTGCGGTTGTGACATGTTGGTTCTGTGGTGATAGACATATCGCCCGGCAATGCCCAAAGCGCCTTGTAAAGGACGACGGGCAAGCCAATGCTGCACAGGAAGAATGCAGCGATACTGAAGGCAGTGACGCTGAGACCATGCAACCGAGGATGGGCGCCATGCGATCGATTAACGCAGCTAGAAGTTGCGCAGCTAAGAACATGCAGGTCAGTAAGGAACTTATGTACGTAGAAGTCATCATGAATGGAAAGTCTACTTCGGCAATGGTAGACTCCGGGGCCACACACAACTTTGTCTCGCGGGAAGAGGCAGAGCGGTTGGGCTTGAAAACTGGGCCAAAGCAGAGGACTATCAAAACAGTAAACTCTGAGGCCAAGCCCATTCTTGGTGAAGCAAGAGATGTGGCTACTCAAGTGGGGAGTTGGGTCGGCAAAGCCAACTTCTCTGTGGTGCCCCTGGACGATTTCAAGGTGATTCTGGGTATGGAGTTTCTGCGAAGCCAGAATGTGATGATGCTGCCAAAGTTTAACACGTTGACGATCATGGGATCGGACCTGTCCCACACAGTGCAGTGTCTTACGCAGAAAGGCAAGTCTTCAGTGTTATCAGCAATGCAACTGAAGAAGGGTGTCAAGCATGGGGAGCAGACATTCCTAGTTGCAGTGCGTGCAGATGAAGGGAAGGTAGAAGCAGCAGTGCCGCCGACCCTAGCCCCTCTATTGGAGGAGTTTCGGGGGGTGATGCCTCCGGAATTGCCAAAGCGTCTTCCGCCAAGACGCGAGGTCGACCACAAGATTGAGTTGACCCCGGGAGCAAAGCCTCCCGCAATGGTTCCATACCGTATGGGGCTAGCAGAGTTGAAGGAGCTGCGCAGGCAGCTAGACGAGATGTTGGACGCAGGCATTGTTCGTCCATCAAAAGCCCCATTTGGTGCCCCGGTCCTTTTTCAGATGAAACATGATGGCTCTAAACGGTTATGTGTGGATTACCGGGCCTTGAACAAGGTCACGGTGAAGAACAAGTACCCATTGCCATTGATAACAGACTTGTTCGATCAGCTAGGCAGTGCCCGTATCTTTTCCAAGCTAGATCTGTGATCGGGTTACTGGCAGGTGAGGATTGCCGAAGGTGATGAGCCGAAAACAACTTGTGTCACCCGCTATGGTGCTTACGAATTTCTAGTAATGCCATTCGGGTTGACAAATGCTCCAGCCACATTCACGACTTTAATGAACCAGATTTTCTACCCTTACTTAGACAAGTTTATGGTAGTCTATCTGGATGATATCGTGATCTACAGCAGTAACATGGAGGAACATGTCGGGCACTTGCGAACAGTGTTTCAGGTGCTGAAGGAGAATGACCTCTGTGTTAAACGAGAGAAGTGTCTCTTCGGGCAGGAGGAGATCAGCTTCCTTGGCCACGTTGTGGGGCGTGGTGTGCTGCGTATGGATGGGCAGAAGATAAGGGCCATCCAGGAATGGGTTCCGCCAAGCAAAGTGCCAGAATTGCGGTCATTCCTCGGCTTGGCAAATTATTATCGGCGTTTCATCGAAGGTTATTCCCTCATTGCTGCGCCCCTCACAGATTTGTTGAAGAAAAATCGGGTATGGCTCTGGACAGGAGCGTGCCAAGATGCCTTCGAGGGCTTGAAGAAAGCCTTAGTGAGAGAGCCAGTGCTGCGACTGCCTGATCATTCGAGACCCTTTGAAGTCCACACTGATGCCTCAGACTTTGCCATTGGCGGAGTTATTATGCAAGACGGGCATCCGATCGCATATGAGAGTCGTAAGCTGAAGGATGCAGAGAGGCGGTACACAGTGCACGAACGTGAGATGACCGCCATTGTGTATTGCCTCAGGACCTGGCGGCACTACCTTTTGGGTGCCGTGTTCGTCGTCAAGACGGACAATGTGGCCACGAGCTATTTTCAGACGCAAAAGAAGCTGACGCCCAAGCAAGCTCGATGGCAGATGTTTTTGGCTGAGTTCGACTTTGCCTTGGAGTACAAGGTTGGGAAGACCAATGTTGTGGCGGATGCCCTGAGCCGTAGGGCTGAACTGGCAGTTGTGCGTGCGGAGTCTTCTGAAGTGCATTTGGAGGGTGCATTGTTGAGCCGCATCCGCGAGGGTACGCAGCAAGATCCGACCGCACAACACCTTGTTTCTCTGGCGCAGGCAGGGAAGACTCGGCGATTTTGGCTACAAGACGGCCTCCTCGTAACAAAAGGGGGGCGCATCTTTGTACCACGGTGGGGAAGCCTCCGTCGAGAGCTACTCAAAGAGTGCCATGATACACTATGGGCCGGCCATCCTGGTCAGGAGCGGACCTTAGCACTCCTTGAGCGCGGCTACTATTGGCCGCAGATGAGAGACGATGTTGAGGGGTATGTGCGGACATGCCTCATCTGCCAGCAAGATAAGGGGACAAATCAGAAGGCTGCCGGTCTCCTTGAGCCTCTACCAATTCCAGAACGTCCTTGGGATAGCATCTCCATGGACTTTATTGTTAGTCTGCCAAAGGTAGAGGGCCTCAGTTCTATTTTGGTCGTGGTGGATCGTTTCTCAAAGTATGCCACCTTCATTTCAGCTTCTAAGGAGTGCCCTGCAGAGAAGACTGCAGAGTTGTTCGTAAAGCATGTGGTGAAGCACTGGGGCATACCAAAGAGCATTGTGAGTGATCGTGATGCTCGCTTCACGGGCAAGTTCTGGCGTGAAGTATTTCGGCTACTTGGCTCTGAGTTGCTGTTCTCAACTAGCTTTCATCCGCAGACTGATGGGCAGACAGAGCGTATCAACGGGATCCTGGAGCAGTATCTCAGGCACTTTGTTAGTGCCAATCAGAAAAATTGGGTGAAGCTCCTTGATGTGGCACAGTTTTGCTATAATCTGCAGAAGAGCGAGTCTTCAGGCCACAGCCCGTTCGAGATAGCCACGGGGCAGCAGCCACTGACCCCGCACACGCTTGCCGCACAGGAAAAGGGAAGGCCATCCTTTGCCTATCAGTTTGTTCGCGACTGGCACGAGCAGAATGAGTTGGCGAAGGCATTCCTACACAAAGCGGCAAAGAGAATGAAGAAGTGGGCGGACAAACACCGTCGGCCCGCAGGGTTCCAAGTTGGGGACCAAGTGTTGGTGAAGTTATATCCTGGTCGCACAGGCATCTTCCGCGGGCGGCACCGCGGACTACTCAGAAAGTATGAGGGACCCTTCACCATCACAAAGAAGGTGGGTAAGCTAGCCTATAAGCTGGAGTTGCCCCCAGACTTCAAGGTGCACCCCGTGTTTCACGTGTGCAACCTCAAGCAGTTCCATCCAGATGATGGATACCCGGAACGCAATGTGCCGCAACGCGCTCCCATCATGCAGAGGGCCCCGGCAGCACAACGGGCCGAGAAGCACCTCAGTCAGATCCTTCGCCACAAGGTCAACTACTTGGGGCAAGCGAAGAAATACTTGGTGCAGTGGGAGGAAACAGCGGAACCAACGTGGGAGCCTGCATTTCGAATGAACAGCCGCTACCCGGCTGAAGTCAGGGCTTACCACGAAACAGATGGCGCCGAGGACGGCGCATGATTTGAAGGGGGGAGCATGTTCCCTTGCGACTTACAGTGTACAGTTGCGCTTAGAGTCTGTTTTGCTTTTGTTGAGTCTGATGTAAGCTGCCCGGTTCAGGTGAATTAATACCCCGAAGGGGCAGCCCGTATACTTGAACTGTAATAGCCTGCGGGCAAAATTGTGAATGAATCAAATGCGTTGAGCTTTCTTTTGTTCACCCTCGTTGTGATTGCTTCTTGTGATTGCAACTTCTCTCCCTCTATTCTCTCTTGCTCTCTTGCACTCTGATCATAAGCTTCCGCGACCGGCAAGCGAGCTGACGAGTAGGCTTGCGGCGGTAAGGAAGGACCGTCGCGCCGCGCTGGCCCATTGAAGGAAATAGGCCCGTGACAGTGGCAGACCCCCACATTTAGGAACCCCATTCTGCTTTTCTTTGTGGGTACAACCCCATGTGAAACCTAATATTTTGGTGGTAATTCTTTATACACACGCATGCTCATCCAAACACCGAAAAAAGCACACAAACACACACACACATATATATATATATATATATATATATATATATATATATAGATAGATAGATAGATAGATAGATAGAAAGAGAGAGAGAGAGTCATGAGAACTAGAAATATGGGCATTTTCAACACTTTTTTTTTGCAAATACAACCATGTGGATGTACTTGGTATAGTGAATTTGCTAAGAATCAACCATTGGATCTAGTATTTTCGATGAAAAAAATATGATTTTTGAATGCTTGAATATTTATGAAGATTATAGGCCATTGATTTTAAAGCCTTAAAAAAATCTTGTTTATGCATCGCAATCGGATGATTCAAGAGCGGGTTCTTATAAAACCAAGCATGCAGATCACATTTGGACGGTTAGATTCAAGAGAAAGAACAAAAAATCCATGAAAATTGTGGTTCATGCATTAGTTCTCATATTCTAGTAATTATATATGTACACGTGATGAAACTACTTCAAGATCAAAGACCTAGCCACGCTGGCTTTGCCTATCGTACTTACGGTCATTGTCACGACAGTAAAACTCTATTGGCTTACCCCTTGCCTCCATAGAGCTGTGGACCCCACCCCAACCCTAAATTCCTCATGGGTGCACCGGCGCATAGTGTATAGGTACTCTTCTATGCAGCAGAAACAAAACATGACATACTACGGTCACGTGCAGAAGTGTGCTGCCTTTCAACTCGAAAATATGAAACCTCTCCACTGCGCCCATTCCTTGTTAAGTTCCTATTGGGATAGGCAGGCCCAAGCTCTTCCCTCCTCCCAACAGAGCACACGCAGTTCCTCACAACTGACAAACAAATAGGAGTTATATATATATATATATATATATATATATATATATATATATATATATATATATATATATATATATATATATATATGGTCGAGTGTAGCTGCCTATGCTCAATCCATCCAACTTGAATGGTTGCACCACACGCATCTGTGACAATTGAATTGATAGCACACGTATAGACCTTTAAAAAGATAAAGCAAAATTGGTAGGATATTGCCGCAAATGAATGCTCTTTCTTTTCTTTTCTTTTTGACGAAATGATGTATGCAAGCAATATAAGTCCAAGGAATTTCCTGCATGAATGAGTTGTGAAAGAAATGCATATTGGTGACCTAAGTATGCAATTGGAACATGATAAAAGTTTTTCTATTGTTGAAAAAAGATGCCATTGGCATCAATTAAAGAGTGATGTTGAAAAGTTTGTACCGAAGTGTTCTTCATTGCTGTTATGTCAAAATTCTAGACTTTATGCACTATTATGAATATTGGAGGCTTCATGAGAAGATTTATCTTATCTAGGTACAGTGGCGCTCAAACTTCTAAGAACTTGAAAAGCAAGGAATTCACGCTAACAGTAGTTGATAGATTTTTATTTTTAATTGCATGCTTTATACCTTATAGGAAAACTAGAAATAATGCAAATATTGCTAATCTTCGTTTTTGATATAGTAGTAGGTCATATGCTAAGTTCTATTACTTCTAATTATGACACTTGGGGATGTAATGATTTGGGTTTGGGTAGTATATGTAGCTGAATATATGTATGTTTGGTTAGATTTGGTAGAGAAAGTTGGGTTTAGTGAATATGCATATTTGGATTGGTTGTAAGTTTTTAGCTTTCAAATTCGAATCCAAAATCAAGCTATTGTTAACAAAGACCATACCGTACTAAGACTACACAAATAAGAATCCAAATAAAATATTGAAGTTGTTTATTAACAAAGATTATATAAATATAAAGAAACAAAATTTATTAAAGAAAAAACTAATGAATATAAACTAAAGAATAAACATATGATTCAATGTGCATCCACCTCTTGTGGCCAAGCTCATCAAAGATACTGCACTTATATGGCACAACATCGTTATTTGTTATTTGTTTCTTCTTTTTAGGGTGCCCAAGTTTAGGACCCACGTTTGGTGGTAAGAAGGGAATAGGGTTCGGAAGTGCAACGTACGATACATTATCCACCACCGACATGCATGAATAGCTATTATATATAGTGTGATATGAATCAACAATGTACCACTTGTTGCAGTATTCATCTGATCGGTTGTCTTCGTACAAAATGCATTTGATTGCATGTTTGCACGAAATCTCACTAACATGTTACTCTCTACAATTGCATTCTTAACTCGCAAGATTAACAGTGTAACCAAAATCTCGATCATAGGCTTCATATCGGCACTCGAAGCAATGCATTACTTGCACATGTACCCTTTGTGCATCTTTCTTACCTTTCTCAAGTTTTTCTTTTACATTAGGCTTCAAAACAAACACAAATCTTCAAAACAAATATATTATATTCTTTAAAAAAACTCTAAATTATATGTACATAGGGGATTTTGAGGTCCACAAGTTGGAACCACAAAAAACTGACCTTTCGATCTAACAAGAGAAGTCAATGAGAAGAATGTTGTAGCATCATCGGAATCACCGAAAAAGTCGTCAGAGATAAGAAAAACTCAAAATTGTATGGAGAAGCATTTGGGGACCATGAATAACCCTAAATTTTGTTCTTAAAAAGAAGCAAAAAATTTGATATATTAGTACCGGGTCAAAAAAAACCTTAAGCAAAAATAACCCTAATCTAGACCTAGTACCAACATCTCAATCGCAGAAAAATGCATGCATTTTAAATTTTAAAACACATTTCGCAAAAAAAAATTGTGACGTTATTTCATTTTTTATGTGAAGTAAGTCAGGTACTTGCGATGTTAGGAGGTTTGAGTTTAAAAGAAAGTTTATTTTTTTATATTTTATGTGAATTTAATATTTTTTTATGCACAATGACTCAAGTATTTATAAGGTTTGGAGGTAAGAGTTTAAAAGAAATTTTGTAATTTTTTTTTATGCTCATTTTTAAATTCTTTATGTGAAGTAACTCAAATATTTGCGCAGTTTGGAGGTTCGAGTTTGAAAAAAAAAATTGCAAATTTTTTATGTGATGTTATTATATTTTTATGTGAAGTCACTCAGGTATTTGCGTAGTTTGTCGGTTCAAGTTTAAAAGAAATTTTACAATTTTTTTATAAGAAGTAACTCAGGTATTTGCAATGTTTAGAGGTTTGACAGTTTAAAAAAAGTTCCTTCACACATATTTTATGCAAATTTCATAAATTGTTTATGCGAGGTAACTCAATTATTTGTGAAGTTTGTCTGTTTGAGTTAAAAATAAATTTTGCATATTTTTTATGCGATGTTATTACATTTTTTATTCGAGGTAACCCAAATAATTGTGATGTTTGTTAGTTCAAGTTTAAAAGAAAGTTTGCTCGCAGTTATTTTATACGAATTTGGTAAATTTTAATACACAATAACTCAGATATTTGCAAGGTTTCAAGGTTTGAGTTTTCATCAGAAAACCCATGTCATTCTCCACTGCCAAGTAGTAGCTCCTCCAGTCATGCCGAAATCCATCGTACTCGCACCACCAAGAGATCCACTGAAGACTGGTTTTTTATAGAATGATAGAGATTAAGCATCAACTGAAGCGGTAGCTGCGGGCAATAGCAGTGACTAATGTGTTTTCAGTAGAGATAGAAATTTTGCATATTGAGGAAATTTACACAAAAAATGATAGGTGTGAAGGCTAAAAAGGTCCTAAAAATAACAGTTTTTGCGAATTTGCAGACAAACTTTTGAAATTTCAAAGTCTTTAAGGAAACATATCATTTTTGTCGTACAGTATGATCATTTTTCAAATTTTAAATGTATATTCAAACCTAAGTAGTGGAACTTTGTACAGTTGTTTCTATACAGTAGTATGATGAATCAATCTATATGAAACTTTGTATTTTGGATTGTTTGTGAGAGGGTCCTCAAGTATTGTGAAGTTACCAACGTTTTATACTTTTTTTCCACTGGGAAGTACACCCAGCTTCGACGTTATGAAACAAGATGCCACACATGGGTTTCAAACTTGTGACATACCGTCAACTTTGTGACATTCAAAGTCATCCCTACCAGATGAGCAAAGCCCTTGTGTGCAGCACTTTCTAGCTTGAGTGTCACTATATAAGTGATTGAAAACAGAGTTATAGTTGTACGTATAGATGTAAAGTAGCTTGAAGAATCAAATGCTGAGTATGAAAAAGAGAGAAAATAATCAAACGGAAGGTGGCATGTGCTGATAGTTTGTATGAAAAAAAAAGCCTGACAAGGGCATGTAATAAGTTAAAAAAGGGAAAGTAATTTTCAAACTATTAAAAGATCAATGACATTTTTTTCGAGGAAAAAAAGATCAATAACAATGTTATATTAATGATCTTAATGTGATTATTTGTCCTTACATGCAATGTAGCTTACTTAGTTGAGTGTCAATTATCCAAAGAACCAACAAACTCGAAGATCAACTCAAGGGTGAGTTTGTTACAAGTGGAAAGGATTGACATAGAACGCTTAACCTATTTTTATATGTAAAGTCGATATTGTAAGTTTAGCCAACCCAGACAACATAGACACATAAATAATGGGTCAGATAACTTTGTTTTGGATCATACGACTCGATCTGTCCAACCATATGAGTGTTCTAACATGTTTATTATGGATTTTAGCCCCGGATATAGATCTTGGATTGAATATAAAAAAAAGTTTAGAATTTGAGTAATTTGAAAAAATATAAGAATTGATATTTTTTATATATAAATGCTTTAATCAATGTCATATTACATCTAATTATAAAAGTTTATCATAAAAGCATCAAACCCTAAAATCAAATTAACCACAAAAAATAAATTATCAAACCCTATTAAATCATAAAACCTTAGAATACAAGAAAATAAATTATAAGTAAACTAAAAAATACTAAATTATAAGAAAATTAAAGAATAAAATTAAATAAAAAATTCATAATTCAAACCCTATTAAATCTTAAAACAATAAAATCAAATTAACTATAAAAATCAAATTATCAAACCTTATTAAACCATAAAACCTTAAAATGCAAGAAATAAATCATAAATAAACCAAAAAACCTTAATCAAATTAACTATAAAAAGCCTTAATTAAAAAAATTGTTTCAAATCCCTAATTAAGTAAAATCAAAGATTTTAAAATACAAGAAAATAATTATAAATAAACCAAAAAATACTAAACTATAAGAAAAATAAAACATAAAATTAAAAAGAAAATCATAATTCAAAACCTATTAAATCTTAAAACAATAAAATCAAATTATCGGACCTTATTAAACCATAAAACCTTAAAATGCAAGAAAATAAATTATAAATAAATCAAAAAACTTTAATCAAATTAACTATAAAAAGCCTTAATTAAAAAATTTGTTTAAAACCCCTAATTAAACAAAACAAAGAAAAAACTTTAATTAAATTAAAGAAAATTCTAATCAAATTAACTATAAAAAACCCTAATTTAAAATTTTTGATTCAAATCCCTAATCAAAGAAATTCAAATAAAAATCCTAATCAAATTAACTAAAAAAACTCAAATTTAAGAAGTTTGATTCAAAGCTCTAATCAAATAAAATCAAAGAAAAAAAATCTAATGAAATCGAATAAAAAATAAAGAAAAAACCCTAATCAAATAAAGAAAGAACTATTCAATGCCCTCTGAAAAACATTCTTATTAGAACACTAATCAAGCCCCTAGAGTCATAATCATAGAAAATAACAAGGAGAGAGAGAGAGAGGATAATGAGAGAGCGTCGGGGGACCCCTCTCCCCTTATGTTTTTGTTAGTGATCGTCCCCCTCGCCCCTCTTGTCTCTGTTATTTTTGTAACAATGGCGTGAAATGGCATTTCATTGTTCCAGAAATGTGGTAGATACGCGAGACGCTCCATCAAACAAGCCCTAAGGGTACATTTGGTTGCTTGTGGGGTACTATGTCACTTTCTAAATCTCGTGAGAACTAATATCTTATGAGGTCTCTTGAGATTCGAGTTCTCACACAAATGAGATTCATTTTCTCATGAGTACTTTTTATGTTTGGTTGCTTTTGCAAAAAGATCAAATGTGATTCACTTTCTAAAGTAAATCTCATGTGAGGGAACCATGGTTGTGTTTTTGAAAAGTAAAAATATTGTTCAAAAGAGATTCACTTTTAAGATCTCATGAGATTTCAAATCTCATGAGATTTCAAATCTCATGAGAAAGTGAAAATCTCATGAGAAAGTGAATCTCACACAAATAACACAAATAAGATTCTCTTTTTAAATCTCACTTTTGGGGTCATGTACACTTTTTATGAGTTTGCTTTTAAGGTTTTGTGTAAAAAAAGTTATGTTTGGTTGCTTTTGGGATACCGTTCAATTAAGATTCACTTTCTGAAGTATATTAGAGAGTGAATCTCATGTTATCGAACCAAACATACCCCAAGTACTTTACCAACCAAAGGCCTACTAACGTGTGATCAGTAATGGGTAACTAAATCAAGATATGCCTAATGAACTAATAAAGGATAATTATTTAGGATAAACACTTTGAATTGTTGGAATTTCTCAAAGATAGATGATAAAAGTTAACTTCGGCTGCCATTAGCAAATAATACATTGCTTGACTCGTTAGATTAGGTTATGTAGCCGAAAAACAGGAAGGGGTGGGTATGTATGGATTGATCTGCATGTTTATTTTCATTTTTTATCATTTTTTTTTTAAACAGATTGTATAGATGTATTCTACATGGTTGATTGAGTGTGAATCAGTTTTCAGATCTTCTGATTATGACATGTAAGCAGGTTTAAAAAATCAATAACCTTTGGATTGTCAAAAAATAATGGCTTTCACCTTTGCACTTGTTATGTGCACGTCTAAGGCCTAGTTTGGATGATGCGGAAAAACCTGATTTTTGGTAAACCTGGTTTGAAAAAAATGGGTTTTTTACTTGTTTGGGTGATAAAAACCTGCAATTTGGGTTATTTAAACTTTAAAAAAATAAATAATAAGGCCAGATATTTTCCATTCAACCACCAATGGGCAAAAGGCTGGGATGGTGTCGGCCAAGGTTGGTGACATCATCTCGGCTATTTTCCCGACCAGTGGGTAGTTGAAAACTGGCAAGAGAACAAAAACCAAAAAAGGTAAAAAAATAAATTAAAAAAACTAAAAACAAAAAATCTGGCCCTTTTCCATCTAGCTCTCAGCTGAGAAATGGCTGGAACGGTGCCACCCTTGCTAGAAGGAACCAGCCAGACCAAAGGAGGGGGGGCACTACAAGAAAAATGCTACTTAGCGACAGAAATTTGCGACGGATTTTTTCCGTCGCCAATTAGCGACGGATTAGCGAGCGAAAACTATTTGTCGCTAACGTTTGAAATATTTGCAAAATTAGCGACGGAAATATCTCTGTCGCTAAAGTCGTCGCTAATTAGCGAGGGATTAGTGACAACATTTTTTCGTCGCCAAAACACTACAAAAAAATGCTAATTAGCGACGAAATTAGCGAGGGAATTTTTCCGTCCCTAATCTATCGCTAATTATCGACAAATTAGGGACAAAAAAATTCCCTCGCTAATTCCGTCGCTAATTTTTGTCCCACCTGAGGCGCAAAATTTTTCCTCCCTCCGTTCAAAAATTTTCCGCCCTTTGTTCCCCCCCCTCCGTTCAATTTAAACCATCCCCGAAGCTCCGCTGACGACACACGCACAAAGAGTCGATCCCCACGAAAAATCGCAGATGGAGCCGTCGTGGCTTCGTCGGAGCCGAGACGTCAAGGGGGCGACGAAGAGGAGGCGTTGGGGAGCCACTGCAGCCTGCCGGAGTCGAAGAGAGTGATGACGAAGAGGTGGCTACTGTTGGGGAGCCACTGGAGCCTGCCGGAGTCGTGAAAATCTGCGCGAAGTCGCGAAGAGCCTGTCGGAGTCCCGAAGAGCCTGCCGGAGTTGCGAAGATCCGTGCGAAGTCGCAAAGAGCCTGCCGAAGTTGCGAAGATGCCGTACTCGTTGCTCCTCCCCCTGCAGCTCGCGAAGATCCGCGCAGAGTCTCAACTGAAGCTGAGTGCCCCCACCGTGAAGCTCTTTGGCTGGTTCTCGTGGCAGACCTGAAACTTGAAGAGAGGAGTCCCCCCGGAACGCGCCACTGCCGTGAAACTCTTCGGCTGGTTCTCGTGGCAGACTTGGAACTTGAAAAGGAGCTTCCTCCGGATCCGCACGGAGTCGCAGCCTGCCGGAACGCGCCGGTTTTGTGGAAAAAAAATTGCTCCTTGCCGGAGAACGCGCTGGCAGCGAGCAATTTTTTTTAATTTTTTTTTAAAAAATTTAACGACGGATTAGCGACGGATATTATCCATCGCTAATTTAAAATAGCGAAGGACTCGCGATAGATCATATCCGTCGCTAATCCATCGCAAATTAGTGACGGACTTAGCGTCGGATAAGTTCTGGCACGGATTAGCGTCAAAAAATTTGCGATGAAAGTTTTCAGTCGCAAATTCGACGCTAATCCGTCGCTAAACAGTTTAGCGACGGATTAGCGACGAATTTAGGTCGTCGCTAATCCACAGGTTTCTTATAGTGGGGGCAGGACTGGGTTGTAGCCCAGTCCTGCCTCCTAGGCTAGTTAAAAAAAAATTTAAAAGCTCAATCCTAGCTCAGATTTGATTCCTGGGTCAGATCCAACACCTGGCGAGGGCGGGCACCCGCCCGTGCTAGATCCGACCTGTTTAACTTATTACCCCTCAGCAAAGGCGGAGCTAGGGGGGGCAGTCCTGCCTCCCGGCCTAGTTAAAAAAAAAAATTAAAAGCCCAGTCTTAGCCTAGCCCTGATTCCTGGGTCGGATCCAGCACCTGGTGAGAGCGGGCACCCGCCCATGCTAGATCCGACCCATTTAACTTATTACCCCTCAGCTCCTCTTCTTCTTCGATCTTGATTTTGAGTCCCCTAGCCCTTGCCCTCATCTTCCCCAAATCCCCCGACTCCCAATGACCGATCCAACATCGCTCAGCCGCCCAACTTCTTCTTTGACGTCGGTCGAGATTCTCCTCCGACTCCGGCCACCCACGCTTCTCCTTCAAGCCTCTGGCGCTGCTTTTGTGCTCCTGAGTGAGAGAGATGATGAGACATTGATCGAGTATGACAATGAAACACCGATCTTTTGGGTAATTTAACTAAGTTTCATTGACTAGAGTATTCTCCGACAAAAGATAAAGCATATTGATTTTTTTGCTTTCTTTTTCTTGATAATAGCGCTTCTTCGAATCTCTCAACATTGGCAACAGTTGGGTTTAATAATTGAAAGAGGGTTAATCAAGGAGAAAAATATGCTTTTCTTACCCATGTCGGTTCTTCACCATCTTCATATCATAATATATGTGTAAGAAATGCAGAGATTTTGATGAAACCGGGTCAACACATTGACAAAGTAATGAATATTGTATCCCAAGAGGAACGTCAGAAAGCTCATTTGAGAGTAAGAACCTCAATGTTAGCTCTTCAGTGGTTAGCTCTCCAAGGTTGCGCATTTAGGGGTTATGATGAATATTTATCGTCATTGTATCATGGAAATTTTATTGAACTGGTTGATTATTCTGGAAAAATGAATGCAGATGTTGGTAAAGTTGTTTTGGCTAATGCTTCAAGAAATGTCACATACACTTCTCCAGATATCCAGAGGGAGATTTTGCACATTATGGCAAACCGAGTATAAGGTATGATTCACAATGAAGTTGGAGATGCACTGTATTGCATCCTTGTTGATGAAGCACGATATGCATCTAAACGAGAACAAATGTGCATTGTATTGAGGTTTGTTAATGAAGAGGAAATTTTAAGAGAACGATTTTTTGCAATTAAAAGTATTAGTGATACTACCTTGTTGAATCTGAAAAATCAAATTTCTGATATTCTTAGTAGTCACAACCTTCAAATTCAGAATATGCGAGGACAAGGGTACGATGGTGCTAGTAATATGCGGGGTGATTGGAATGGGCTCCTAGCTTTATTTCTAAAGGATTGTCTTTATGCATATTATGTTCATTGTTTTGCGCATCGTTTGTAATTGACATTGGTTTCTGCAACTAAGGATGTTCGTGATATTTGACAATTCTTTTCTCATTTGGATAATGTTGTTAACATTATTACTTCTTCGCCTAAGCGTGTTGGTGAGTTGAAAGTTGCACATAGAAAAGGAATTGAGCATTCGTTAGAAACTGGAGAACGGTCGACAGGAAGTGGGGCTAATCAGATTGGGAACTTGCATAGAGTTGAAGATACTCGTTGGAGTTCTCATTATGAATCTGTAAAGAGCTTGATGAATATGTACGTTGCAACATGTAAAGTATTTGAGTGCCTGATTGAAAATTCTCCAAGTGCTAGATCTCAGGCTGAAGATGATGGTGCATACACTTGCATTACAAGTTTTGAATTTATATTTGTCTTTCATTTGATGAATCAAATATTTGCAGTTACTGATATTCTATGTCAGGCCCTTCAGAAGAAAAATCAAGATATCTTGACTTCTATGAGATTTGTCTACACTACAAAGATTGTGCTTCAAGCTTTGAGAGAAGATGGTTGGGAAGAATTTCTTCAAGAGGTAACATCATTTTGTTTAACAAATGATATTTGTCTACCTGACTTCAGTGGTTCATATATGGTTGGTCGATCCCGTGGTCATGAGTATCCCTCAGTTGAGCATCAGTATCATTTTGATGTTTTCAATAAAGCTATAGATTTCTTGTTGGTGGAGTTAAATACTAGATTTAATGACACATCAGTCGAACTTCTTTCTCTCAGTGTGACATTGGATCCTAGAGACTCATTTGAATCCTTTAATATAGCTAATATTTGCAAGCTTGCAGAGAAATTCTATCATCAAGATTTTACACCCACAAGATATATTTTACTTGAAAGTAGAGTTACAACATTATCAGATTGATATGGTTTTTTATCCTCGATTTCAAGTACCTACTCTACCTAATTTGTAAAAAAAGTTGGTTGCAAGTGGAAGGTCAGAAAGTTATGTCATGCTAACTAGATTATTTCATCTTGTATTGACATTACCAGTTTCTACGGCCACTACAGAACGAGCATTTTCAGTGATAAAGCATGTGATGACGAAAATTCGTAACAATATGGACGACGATTTTCTTGCTGACTGTATGACATTGCACATCGAACAAGAATATACTATGACTTTAGTTATAGATTCTCTTATAGATGAATTTTATGTTGTGGGTAACCATCGGGGTCCATTTTAGTTGGTACTTTTGTATTTTGATTTATTTTATCATAAATAAAATTTATGCATTGTTATAAACTTCAAATTATCGCACCAGTGCTATATATTGTCATTAGATAATGTTTAAGAACTTTCCCTTGAGGTTGAGAAAGACTGCAGCAGATAGTTTGATTTGTCCATATGAAATAGATTTTTATTAATAATTGTAGCCATTTTTTATTTTATCTCAAAAAAAAATCTTGGGGCGCTGCCCCCGAACCCCCGACTATCACACCAAATTTTTTTTTTGCTACACCCTTGTTCTCCCCCCCCTCACATGAATCCTAGCTACGCCCATGAGCCTGACCATTTTCCAATCGGTGACTGGCTGAAAAATGGCTGGGGAGCAAAAAAATAAAAATATGTGGCCAGCCACCAACCGGGATGGTACCACCCTCGTGGGTGGGAACCAGCCCAGGTGTGATCATCGCAAAATTTTTCCTCTCTTAATATTCTCTCTCTTCCTTCTCTTTTCCTTTCCAACCTCTTATTTTCCTCCTTTTTGAAGGGAGAAAGATAAAAGACCGAAAGAAAGAGAGAAGAGAAAAGAAAGAAGAGAAGAGAAGAGAAGAGGAATTCTTTTGTGGGTTTCACTTGACCTTAATTTTGAAAATATTTGAAATAACTCGCCTCCGTTTTTGAAATATTTGCGGGAAAACTGAGAGACGGGGTCCGCTCGTCGGTATGAGATTCGACCGTTCTTGGCGCCTTTATCAGAGGTAATCGAACCAAGTGTCGAATTAATGCCTTTTGCTTTGCTAAGAAATTATCTAAGAAATCATTCTAAGTCTAGATGCACAAAGAATCATGATTGTGCAAATGCAAAGATGTATGCTCTTTTTGAAATATTTTTGAAGAATTCCCAAGTGTTTCTGAGATGAATCTGATAAAGTGAAGAAATGATTTTGACTTAGAACTTAGGATTAAAGCTCTAAGTTTTTAGAATAATCAAGAGCTTGGGAATATGAATCTGGATTTGGAAAATGATCTTTGAAACTTTGAGATAAAAGGAATTTTCAAATTCATAAATGGACTTTGAATCAGAATAGAAATGAAAATGGAATTGAATCAGGAGAAAAGGTGGAATTTGGGAAATTTGAATAAAATTGAGAAATGGAATTGATTTTAGAAGTTTGGAATTTCAAGATGAAATCTGGATCCAAGATCTGGACTCTGAATAGAGTTCAAAGCTGAATTTTGAATTTAGGATCTGAAATGGAAACTTGATTTGAAATCTGGAATGAAAATGGAATTGGTTTTAAGAATTTGAATTAAAGTGGAATTTGGATTTGGAATTTTGAATGGAATTGGATTCAAGATTTGGAATTCAAGATGGTATTTGGATCCGAAATCTGAGATCCAAGATAGGGTGGGACTCTGGATCCTAAATGGAATTGGATCTGAAGTCTGAGATCCAAAGTAGAATTGGATTCTGGATCCTAGAATGGATTTGGATCTGAAGTCTGAGATCCAAAGTAGAATGGGGTTCTGACTCCTAAACTAGAATTTGGATCTGTAATTGGAGATCCAAAGTGGAATGGAGTTTATACTTGGAAATCTGGATCCAAGTTGAGATTAGGATTTAACTTTGGATTTGATTTTGAATATGAATTTCAAAGTCAAATTGGACTTTGAATTCGAAGTTTGAATATGGAATTTAAAAGATGAATCAAGAATTTCTAAGTTTGAATTGAATTTGGAAAAATGAATTTTAGAAATTGAATCTTGAATATACAAATAAATTTCAAAGTTAAATTGGACTTTGAATTGGAGATAGAATTTGGAACTTGAAATACAAGATGATTTTGAAGTTTCAAAGTCAAATGGGACCTTGAAATTGAATTTTTGAATCATTTTGAGAAATAGAGTTGAATTTGAATAGGTTTTGATCTGAGAAATGAAGGAAAAGAACCACTTGGGTTTATGAAAAATGATTTGGAAAATATGATGCAATTCTATCCTAAATGATGAATGAATTTAAAGAATTTTGAGATTGGAATTTAAAAAAAAAGCTATTCCATTCTTTAAGTGAATTAAAATAAGATTGAAGATATAATGCATTCTTGACTATGGTCATTGAATGTATTATATAATAATCTATATTTAAATTCAAGAGAAGAATGAAATACATTTTGGTGTTTTTATAGAATTTAAAATGAAATTAACTCTCAATATACCCTGACTATGGCCATTGGTATATATTTTGAGTTAATTTTAAGTTAAATTCTGATAAAAGAAGAAAATATTTAAGGAAAATATGATGAATTTTGAAAATGGATCCAGTGTGGATCCAGTGTTATTTTGTAAAAGATAAAAATGCTAAGTTTTGTTTACACCCCGACTATGGCCGTTGATGTAAATCATCAACTTAGAATTAATTTACCTTTTACGAAATAGTGCATGTGCCATTCGTGCATCAACATTGTGAGGATTTGAGAAATAAAGGCAAAAATGTATGAAGTAATTCATGATATTTGCAATGCTCATTCATTCTATCTAAGACAGGAAATATAGATTTTTATTGATATCTAAGTTGTTACAATCCTGGAATTTGAAGTAATAACGTCTCTAGTCTAAGAAAGCAATACAAGTTTTCCATGACTTCCCTGCAAAGAAATGAGTTAGCATATTTATAGAAGAAAATATTTTCTTGAAAGCTAGATTGCATGTGTTTGTATTAATCCTAAGGCAAGATGCTATGCTCATATTAAATGAGAAAGTTGTATATAATGGGTGAAGCCAAGAGTCAGGATGGTCCAAGATGAATCAACCTGAAATCTGATGGTTCCTGATGACCCATCATAGGAAAGAAGGGACACAGTGGTTCATTGCGAACCACTATGAAAGGAAAACTATTATAGTAGTTCTTAATGAACTACTATAATAAAGAAGGGTTGCAGGGGTTCTTTGTGAACCATTGCGAAGGATAACTACTGTAGTGGTTCCTGATGAACCACTATAAAAGAAAGGAGACCACGGTGGTTCACGGTGAATCACCGTGAATACAGAGCAACTATGGTAGTTCTTAGTAAACTATCATAGAAGAAAAGGGGACAGTGGTTCATTGTGAACCACTGTGAAAATATAATAGGTTCCCTAACTTAGTTACTTAACCAGTAAATTGAATTGATTACATAACTCAAAGATCAAATATACAAGTTAATTCAATCAACTCGATGCCACAGGTCTGCATAGTTTCAGCAAGCCGGTTGAAACATGTTGATTGTATCAATTGATGACACAAAACACCATAAGATCAACTGACAGATCAATTTCTGCAACTGGATTTCCTGAAGTAACTATTCATTATACAATGAGTTGGCTGTATGTAACAACCGTGACATAGGAGATACAAATTCAGGGAGATTAATGGTTCTTTAGATATAAAATTGAAAATGCCATGAAATGTTTGTACATATAGGGTGAACTGAAGCGTTGCAGCAGTATATTATATTGATGTGCAGTAATTCAAATACAGAGATGTTGGTGTAGTAATATGCAAAAGGTACATGTAAGCAATGATGGTGTGGCTGTAACTATAACTGTGAAAGGGGATTTTCTGTAAAGTAATGATATTCAGGGTAATGGACTACAGATAAACAGTCTCATAAGAAAGAAAAGTTGTCTAATAGCAAATATACAATGTGGACTGGATGTCATGAAATGATGAGCAAATGGCTTTTACAGTTGAAATCATAGATTGTGAATCTTTTAATGTTAAGGAAACAACTATCTCAAAATCTGAATACAAAACTACACAAGAAAGAAAAAAAAATATTCTGACATACCTGGGCGCAGTTGATAGGGAAAATGGTCTACCTTCTAGAATTCGATGTATGAATATATGCACATAGCCAGACACAGTGATAAATGAGACAGTACTTCTAACATCTGTTTAGCAAACTGGACTTTTCACAACCTCCAACTCTGATAAGCAAGAGAAGGAAACAACACCTTTCTGCCATTGATGGAATCCAAAAGAGGGGTATCCCTGTACTGCGATGAACTGGAGTGGCTGTAACATGTATTAGCCCTGTAGATTGAGCTTTGGTGATGCGCAGAGGCCGATTGCACACAAATTTCTGGGCTTTACACTCTTACAAGTATCATCTGATGGAACATAGATATGAAATCTGAGATCAATGTAATAAAATGTAAACATAGGTGACATTGAAAATACAAATGGAAAGATACAGAGAGAAAAATAAGAGCATGAGCAGTAATGAGATATTGACAAGTGGTCCTGTTATGCAGAGGATGGCTTGCCAAACGAATTCTATGAATGTCAATGTCCAGTGATAAGCTTAATCCTTGAGCATACCAGAGGGTATAATGAACAGTGGGTGAGGGTGGCAGAGGTCATAAAGGCATTGGCAAATGCCGCATGCTATTGCAACACCCTGGCAACATACTTGCTAAAATGGATTCTTTTCAACTTCTTTCTTAACCACTCATTTGGATGCTGATAATATCATTTTCTTTGTGACCTTCAAAACGAGTCCAGAACTTGAACCATTGAATCCTCCCCAGATTGAATCACGAATTTAATGCATATTGACCAGACTGGGACATGTGAAATACATATGATGCAATGACTAGAATAGTGATCTGGACAGCGATGTGTAGGTAAATAAAACTCGCATCCTGTAGATACCACAATACCTGGCGATCCAGACCATATCCCCCACCCCCCCCCCCCCCTTCAGGTACTTTTTCATTCATGCTGGTAGATAAGATGGGGGTAAAGCTGGAGAGTAAGATGCAATGGATGTGAAAAGGAGGTAAATGGGTGCAATAGGGATGAAGCAATGAGGCTTACAGCAACCATGTTACCACGCTAACAATAAACGAACATCTAGCTATTTCCCTTTTTATCAACACATGAATTTGAAAGTCTGTACTACTGCAGTATTAACATTAAAAAGAAAAGAATTCAACAGATGATTACAAAGCATTTTAAATCTAATACATCAGTATTAAGGAAAGTAATGCAGAGTATGTACATGGACAGATTATGAAATTGCTACTGTGAGATGGGGATCATGCCATTTAAGATTTATTATCTACTTTCCTTCAGAATCGCATCAAGGTGGCTATCATCAACAGGCGATGGATTTTTCAAAAGATCACCAAGAGGCCGGCTTCTATATGGATGATTTTTACCAGAGGGTGCACTTGACACGCAGAGGACATCTGATGTTGCTGTGTGGCTTGTCACCTTTCTGCAGAAAGAACACCTGCGTAGTCATTGCTGATTGATTCGGAATTCACATTGAGTATTGAATGGCTCCAATGGCAGTGGATGCTATCTCTTGGCAAGAAATCATTCGCATAAACCCTTTTGTTCTCGTCCTTCTTATCTAAAATTCAGTCAAGGAGACCAACTAATCGTCATGCCTGACGAGGTGCAGATTGGATTCGCTAGCAGCAAGAATCATTGATCAGATGGCTGACGATATCCCAGGAAATGTTGTTAGCAAGTGTACAGCAGCAGGTAGCAGGGGGATGGGGATTCAATCGGCTCTAGGGCGAACAAAAACTAGCTATCTTCAGCTGAAAGACCAAGCACATTGTTCTTTAAGAATGACTTATGAAGAGCTAATGCTTAGCTCAAGTTGGTATGGTAGACCTTGTGGTAGCTGTGGACATTAAACCTATTTCCACTAACCAATAACCTGAATATTTAGTAGTGAAGGAAATGAAAGGAAATAACTTTGCGCCATGAAGAAAGTAGGTGTTTTGCTGTAGTAGCATTTAGACCCCGTAGCACCTATATCATCAAAACTTGATGTAATGGTCGGGTGCTGAGAGTGTTATTAGGAGTTGTCCGTTAGCAAAGAATTTGTAACGATCCTCCTCAACTTCATTATTCGTTCCTCATCCCTGGATGTCTTTTGCTTGGGTCGGATCACCCCACTAGCCAATGTTGGGCGTATTTTATCAGACAATTTCATGTTAGAGGGAGCCCATCGCCTTGCATTTGATAAACAAACCCACGATATCATTTTTCTTTTTAGAATTTAGTTGAGTTTCAATCACATGATTGTACAGGAGGTTTGGATACTGGAAGATGTAATGGCACTCAGGGACTCAAGTGGCTTAACAAATTCATGATACAGAACTCACACCTAAAGCTAACATGGAGTGGTTGATATAAACCACAATATTGAATCTGAAAGTTGGAACATAAATTTGAGAAATCAAGTAAAACAGGGATAATCATGCTACAGAAGCTATGTAGAAAAGAGAAACGCAAACATGGGTTTGGATTGATGTGCAGGAAATCATAGGTAACACAGGAACTCAACAGATTAAAATCCTGAAACAATGAATCACAGGTGATTGAATGCCACAAATTTGTCGTAAATGACTTGCAGATCGATTTTGAAATAGATCTCGCAATAAAATTCAATCTAAATAGGATCTCACGATGCAAAATAAATGGTTGTAAAAGAAAGTATATACAGAGCAAGAGAAATAAAATAAAATAAAAAGAAAATATTGCGAGTGGAGAGGGACAAAACAAAAACGAGAATGACAATGTTAAAAATGATTTCAAACGAGTTTCAGGAAAGAAGAAAAGAAAAGTATCGTGAACATCAATAAACCTAAAGAAATTCAAGCAAGTAAATTATAGAAATGGAAGAATGAAATGTTGGAACACAGTGATTCCTTTGATGTTGCAAATTTGTAAATCCATTTGCTATAAGCAAATCGAAATTACAAAGAGTGCGTTAGTGGGGCCAAGAACAAGGAAAACCAGAAGAAAATTAGAAAAACAGAAGATAATAAGGGTACTTACCTGACTCAGAAGAGGGATTCGGGGCTCCTTCAGTGGTTCAAAGGGGAAGCTCTCAGGGAGAGAAGGAGGAAGAGGGGAGAAGAAGAAGCAGAGAGGTAATGGTGGGGTGAAGATGGATGATGGAATGGGGCGTCCTGCATCCCCTTTTAAGGAGGAAGAGGGGAAGGTTCGGGAAGGGTGGAGCGGTTAGGGATCGACGGGGGGAAAGGGCGTGATGGACGATTGGCAATGGAGGAGAGAGAAAGAGAGAGAGGGGAAAGTGGCGAGAGTGAAAGAGAGGGGAGCGATTAGGGTTTATTTGTGAAAATTTTTTGGTTTTTTCAATAAAAGAGGCTCCCTTAACAAAATTTTCCATAAACACGGTTTAAAAATGATTTTTTTAGCAAAATCGATTTTAAAAAGTTTAAACTCATTCATTTTTCTTGAAATTTTCCAGTTTTTTGGTTTTTGTTTTATTTTTCAATTTTTTGTATTTTTAGAATAAAATCCTAAAGTTTTGTGAGAAAACAAAGGTTAAAACTAATTTTTTTGTGTTTTTTTTGCAAAAATATTTACAAAAAGGAATTGTTCTGAGAATTTAAAAACTATTTTGAGAAAATTTCTTCAGAAATAGGTTTTGATCCGGATTTTGAGGAAATATGGATTTAAAGTGCTGGATTCGGATCCGGAGTTGATTTTGAATATATCAATATGAATTTTAATTCAGAGAATCTGAAGAAATGACTTGATTTTCTCAGAAAACGGGGTTAGGGGCAAAAGGGTCATTTTTACAAAACTTTGAAAAATTTGGGGTGTTCACACCAGGCTTCTTCCTGCCGATGGCCAATAGGAATTTGAAAATTTTTAAAACATTAAGATGGGCAAAAATCAAAAATAAATTTGTCAGCCATTTTCCGACCATCCACTGACCGGAAAATTTCTAGATTGGTACTACCCAACAAGGAAGGTACCAGCCGGGCCATTTTTCGACCGTTGGATGGACAAAAAAATAACCGAAAAGTAAAAAAAAATACAAAAGAATATTAAAAAAGAAAAAAGAATTTGTCCAGCCACCGACCGGAAAGTGGCTGGACTGGTACCATCCCATGAGGACGGTACCAGCCCGGCCAATTTTGGGTGGGTGGCTAGCCATAAACTGAAAATTAAAAAACATACAAAAATGTTAAAAAATATTTGTCAGGCTATTTATCAGAAAATGGCTGGACAGGCTCCCCGCCCATGAGAGCAGTACCATCCCAGCCTTTTTTTGGCAGGTGGCTGACCAGAAAATGGTTGGTAATTAAAAAAGATACAAAAACGTTAAAAAAAAAACAAAAAATATAAAAAAATGGCCGGCCATTTTCTCATCATTGAATTTCTTTGGAGTGAGAGATAGAGAGAGAATAAAATCCAATAAGAAACTTGATAACAAACAGAAATGATGTAGAAATTAATAGGAATCAACGTGAAAGCAAATATAAACCTTTTATATGGATAAAAATTAAAAGATTCACAGTAACACACAAGAACACAGCAATTAACGTGGTTTTGTTCAATGTGAACATCCACGATCAAAAAACCTCACACGCCCTTTTTTATTCATATGCATATGATTATATACAAGACATCTGCCACAATGGCAGGCTACACAATTTGGATTCTGGTTGCCACATTTACATTCATTCTTAGGTGGCGCCATATTACGTAAGTTAAGATAAAGAATATAAGTTGATATTCTATCCTTATCAGAATTCTTTTCATTACCCACATTTGGAGGTAAGTGTTGTGTTAAACTGGTAAGTCGACCTCCCTCTATCCTTCTTTCTTCTAATAGCCTCCCTGAATCTCAAGGTTCTTTGATTAACATTGAGCTTGTTACATAAATCTTTGAATCTTGAACTTGATAATGGCTTAGTCAAAATATATGTCAGTTGATCTTTAGATGATACGTACTTTACTTCTATTTCTTTCTTGGCTAGTTTATCTCTCACAAAGTGCATGTAATTATTTCAATTGTGATACATTGGATGGGCTAAATATGACGCTTCAATATTATTGCACCATATGATATGACACTTGCTTATTGAAGTAAGATTTGAATCCATGTAATTTCTGCAATGAAATTAGTCAACACCTTATATTTTGCTTCAGTACTTGACCTGAACACAATAGACTGCTTGTGTGAACTCCAAGATATCAAGTTGGGTCCAAAAATATTGCATATCCTCCCGTAGATTTCCTGTTGTCTGGGCATTTGGCCCAATCGGCATCTGTGTAAACTGATAGAACAGAAACACTTTTCTTTAACTGGAGTCCATGATCTATTGTGCTTCTAAGATATCTGAGAATCATTTTTACTGCTGACCAATGAAGATTTGTTGGAGCATAACTCCAAATGATATATCAATCCTGGTCATAATTACATGTTGGAGTGCTCCTACTATACTACAAGGTAGGGTCCTTAAAGCAGAACCTTGTTTAATGGATAGGGCGGCCGAAGTAACCATAGGCATGTAAATCAGTTTTGCACCTTCCATAGAGAAATGTAAAAGCATATCAATTATATATTCTCTAGGACAGAAAAACTCCTTTTGAAAAGTCTCTTCGATACCAAGAAAAAAATAAAGAGATCTCAAGTCTTTTATTACAAATTCACAACCAAAACTTGCAATGATTATTATATCATCTACATAAACCAAAATCATCACCACAGAATGAGTCATTTTTACACTACAAGAAAAATGGCCATTAGCGATGGAAGTTTGTGACAAATTTTTTTCATCGCAATTTTGCGACAGATTAACGAGAGAAACAAATCTGTCGCTAAAATTTGTAATATTTACGAAAATAGCGATGGAAAAACTTTTGTCGTCAAATTTGTCGCTAATTAGCGATGACTTAGCGATGTCAGGTTTTTATCGCAATATCTGCAGCATTTAGCGACGGATTTGGCGATAGAGGTTTTTCCGTTGCTACGTAGCGACGACATTAGCGATGAAATATTTCGTCGCTAACTGGTCATGTAAATTTATGACAGAAGTAGGCCATCACCAAATCCATCGCTAAGTTTCTCATAAATCCCTAATCAAAAGCCTTCTTTCTCTTTCCTGTTTCGTCTCTTCCGCCCGACGCACTCCCCCAGCCGCCGCCGTCTCCCACCCAACGCACTCCCCGGCCCGTCGCTCCCCGGTCCGCCGCCCGTCCCTCCCCGGGCCCATCGCCCCCCGGTCCGCCGCCCGTCCCTCCCCGGGCCCATCGCCCCCCGTTCTGTTTCCCATCACCGCCCGTCCCTCCCCCGGCCCATCGCCACCCGTTCTGCCGCCCAGCGTCTCTCAGGTAAGTGGTTATTTTTTTTCCTGGCAGAGGGTCGCCCCTCTGCCTCGTTCTTTTTTTTCGGCAGAAGGCACCCCCTGCCTCGTTTTTTATTTCCGGCAGAGGGGTCGCCTCCCTGCCTCTTTTTTTTTTTGGCAGGGGGGACGACCTTCTGCCTCTTTTTTTCCAGCAGGGGGGTCGCCCCCCTTGCCTCATTTTTTTATTCGGGCAGGGGGTCGCCCCTTTGCTTTTCTAACAGGAGGTTGCCCCCTGCCTTTTTTTTTTTAGTAGGGGGGCGACCCCCTTCCTTATTTTTTTTTCAGCAGGAGGTTGCCCCTCCTGCCTCATTTTTTTTGGTAGTGGGGGGGCGACGAGCGATCGCCGGGTTTCTGAACCACGATATCACCCTGTGCCTGCCGCTCCAGAGGATGATCACTGCCTTCAGAGACCTCGTGTCGCTATCGTACATCGATGGCCTATTGACTGGCCGACCAAACTCGAAAACATGTTGGGCCGAACGAAGAGGTGGTCGACGCCTGGGAGGCATTCTGCCTCACCGAAATCTCGTCTGACTTCGATATTTATTCTAATTGTTTTCCTTTCGGCAGAGGGTGACTTCATTTTAATACAGTGTCTCTTAAAGATTTCTCAACGGATCGCGCTTATGCCTCGCCACTCGTGGTAAGTAAGTGACGAAAATAATGCAAATCGGGTAAATACTCGAGGTGAGTAAGTGATGCAAGCGCATTACATGTTATTTAATTTATTGGATGCAACACTTTATTGTTCACACACTCACTTAGTTGTTGATATCTAGGGTTGCTTTGTTGGAGTTTAGAGATCATGCTGAACATGATTTTAATGTATGAGAATAGAAGTGTTCTTATTTTTGGAGTACGGATTCCATGCTAGGCATGGTAGTAGTTAGAGGGATATTAGAGTGTGTTTGATGCAGGTACATGTTTGACATTTTTTTGATATGAATGTTTTCAATGTATTGCAATGTTTGATATGATTGTATACATGCTTGCATGTAGTTACTTTAAATTTGATTATAACTTACATGTGAAATTGTACAATGAAAGCATGCTTCAAATGAATGTATCGTGTTATGAATAGTTTGCACATGAAAATATTAAGTTATTAATGCATGCATCATAATTCTTGTGATTGTATGACATCATATATTGCATGATAAATTTGATATTTTTTCATCATAACATTCTGATGATTCTCTATTAACTGGTTAGAATATTATTCGTAATATCATACGACAAAATGACTGCAAACCGTGAATGGATGTACTGTAGGATAGTTGACAATGAGTTATCACATGAATATATGGATGGTGTTGAATGTTTTATTGAATTTGCAACGGCAAGTGTCAGTACAATAGATCCCACAGGTCAGATTAGGTGTCTCTGTAAGATTTGTAAGAATAATCAATTTGTAGAATCTCATGGTGTTAGACATCACCTATACAAGAAGGGTTTTGTGAGTGATTATCAGAATTGGACCTTTCATGGTGAAGAAATTAGAAACAATTTTGATGCACAGGTGAATGTAGTGCACGATAATCGATATATGAATTTAATATTTGATGTCACAGAAACAGAACTGGGTTCTGCTATGGGTCCTAGTGATGTAACAACTGTAGTAGATGAAGAATCATCAAACGATGTAGCTAGTAGATTTTATGATTTACTTAGAGATGCTGATGAGCCACTTTGGAACGGTTGTGAGAATCACACTATCTTGCTTGCAGTTCTTCAACTAATGAATTTCAAGTCTGAGTATAATTTGAGTCAATCATGTTTTTACCATTTGTACATGATTGTGAAGAGTTTGTCGCCCAAAGATAAGAAATTGTCACAAAATTTCTATTGTGCTAAGGTTAAGGTCAATGCTCTAGGTATGGGGCATAAAAAGAAAGATGCTTATCCAAATCACTACATGTTGTATTTCAAGGATCAAGAAAATAGCATATCATGTCCATCATGTAGGTATCCTTGGTTCAAGTCAAAGATAAAAGGCAATTTCATACAGGTCGCTCTGCTACTTTCCTATCACTCCTAGATTGCAACGATTATATATGTCTTCAAGGATAGCTAAACACATGAGATGGCATGCAAATAAAGTTTGACATGATGAAGACAAGATCACGCATCCTGTTGACCATAACCATTTGAAAGGTATATGTTTTCTTATATTTGTCTTTTTAATGACAAATATTTCAAATTTGAAATGTATATTTTTGACAGATGCATGTTTGACCTCAAAAAAAAGGTTTGTAATAAAGCAAGAGTAGAAATCTCTATTTGTGAGGCATACACTTTAGAAGAGATTTTAAATTTATCATCTATGTACTTTGAACCTCACATTCCAACATGTTATACATGTTCGTCTCGTAACAATGATGGAGAACAAGTAACTGTAGCTGACAAACTGTCGATACTTTAACCACTTGGGCATGCATTTGGTAGTTGCCGATTAAGACACTTGGCAGATCGAGAGCAAGACGCAACACACATCTATATTCTTTTTAATTGCTCAGCGATCGACCCATACATCGAGTAAGTATATATAGATGCAACATAATTCTAAATCCTTTTATGTTCTATACCTGCATACATGGTTCGAAAATAAAAGTATTTGTGGTTTGCAGACGATTTGATCTAGAGTTGCGAAGAGAAGTTTCACATCTCACTGATGCAGAAGTACAAAAAGAACGTGAAACTAAGTTTGTGGAGTGGTTGAAAGAGTTGGTAAGGATGCTCACATAAATTGTGTACTTATAAACAACACTAAGTTACTTAATTGGTTGTGATCACAATCATTGTTTGTGTTTATAAGTCTGTCATGGTGATGTTAAAGATCAAAAAATATGTTATTTACAAAATGGTCGAACCAAAGTTGTGCGATATTATAATGGGTACATCGTAAATGGTTATCGATTCTATACAAAAGACTACGGCATAAACAAATCAATGATGAATAATGGTGTATGTGTCAAGGGTAGCAGCTACGGTGAAAATGAACATGATTACTATGGTGTTATAGAGGAAATAATAGAGTTGACTTACACCACAACAAAGCAGCAGATTAGCGACGACCGAATTCCGTCGCTAATTTGTCGCTAACAGACGTAGCGACGGATTAGCGACGACTAGGCGACGGTATGCTTATGTCATGAATTTTTCGACGCTAACTGGCGATGAAATAAATTTGTGGCTAATTGCAACGGACTAACGAGCGATGTATTCCGTCGCCAATCCGCCGGTACTAAACGGCGACCTCGGCTTGGTGACGGATTTAGGTCCATCGCTAAGACGTCGCTAGATTTATATACATACCGATGGATGTTTCCGTCGCTAATCCGTCGCAAACATAAAAAAAAAATTTATTTGAAAATTAAATACCGAGAATGGTACAATTTATATTTTCTGTACAATTTATATTTCCTGTAAATAAAAAACAAACTACACTAAAAAATTCCATATAAAAGGAATCTACAACAATTAATCGTTCCACCTTAAAATTAACAAGTTTAATTATTTACAATTCAACAATTACAATTAAGAAACATAAAAAAATAGAACTTCTTCAACACAGTTCTCTAATTATCGCCAAGATTTTGTGCGTCTTCTTGTTCATTGCTTTTATCTGTCCCTTCAGCTCTGATACGCTGATTATCGCTAGCAGCCTACACAAGAAAAGAACAGTCAGTATTGATAAACAAAATATAATGAAATAAATTACACACTATATATGATTCTATCATGTGCTCATGTGTGTTCTAAGGCAATAAAAAAACTCTATATGTGATTCTATCATGCTTATATGTGTGCTAAGGCAGTCCAAAAATTGAATATGTGATTATAGCATGCTCATATGTGTTCTAAGGCAGCTAGAAAAACTCCATATGTGATTCTACCATGCTCAGATGTGCTTTAAGGCAAGCAAAAAGCTATATATGTGATTCGATCATGCTCGTATGTGTGCTAAGGCAGTTAAAAAATTGAATATGTGATTATAGCATGCTCATATGTGCTCTAAGGCAGACAAAGCAAAAAACTTTATATGTGATTCTATCATGAATGATATATGTTCTAAGGCAGTAAAAAAACTCTATATGTGATTTTGGCATGCTCACATGTGTTTTAAGGTAGTCAAAAAACTAAATATGTGATTATAACATGCTCATATGTGTTCTTAGGCAATCAAAAAACTGAATATTTGATTATAACTAGTGAAGTGTTCAGATTACTCCCAAACACGCGACCTTTTTTGGGTTCACCTGATGCAGTCACCCATGCTGCAGGATCAAATGATGGATGTTGAGTAGCGTCATCGCCATATCGCTCTACCATCTGTTGCTCATATGCCTCCTACAAAATAACGTTTAAAGTATGCATTAATAATTAATGATAACTTGCATATTGCAATGATTATTAATAGAATAAATACATACCGTTGTCGTTCTCGCCTTCTATGATACGAAGACTCTTGTGGTCTTCCGTTTATGTGTTTCAACAAACACATCCTTATATGGTACAATGTCTCCTTTTTCTGCTTCCTACAAAGTTAAAAGACAAAAGATTTAGTACACAAGTTTGCAACAATACTTATAAAATTAATATTATATATTGATGAGTTACCATTTTCTTCAGGTGGCTCCCAAATGTCTTAGATCCACCTGTGTGTAGATGGGCTTCGGGCATTTTCGCTCGATTTTGTACAGCCTTCGCAGAGCGATTTCGAAATGCATCTCCCGTCCACTTATCGCACATTTCATCCCAGTAGTCTCTCCTGATAGTAATAGGGCATGGCCCTTCCACTGTAGTGGATCATCTACTACGCCAGATGCTTTTTTTGTTGCAGTCTTTATAGTGTGCAACATGTCTGCAAATCGATTGGCAGACACCTTCTGTCACACCTTCCTTGCGAATTCTTTCTCGTCACTTATTTGACTTTCTTATTCTTCTTCTTCTTCTTTTTCTTCTTCATTGTTTACCCATCCACTTGGTACATCATTTGGATCACATTTCTCTATGAATGTTTCATCGGCCAATGGAGATATGACATGCATATCATGCGCAACATCGTGACCATAAGCAAAGTCATAGACATCATTTGATTGATAGTAATCTTTGTCTTCAGCTAACTCATCTTCCTGTAACTGATCATACTCAGGGTATAGTTTGGACTTCACCTTGCAAACTGCCCACCATTCATGTCTATCTGACTTTTTTGTACTCGGATATGAAGTATAATAAACTTGTTGAGCTTGCGAAGCTAATATGAATGGTTCATATGTTCCAAACCTGGATTTATGATTCACCTCCACAATGCCTGAAGCTTTGTCGAGTCTTGTTGCAGTTGGATCAAACCAATGACACTTGAATAAAGTTACCCTGTTATTTTTTTCTAAGTAAGTCAACTCCATTATTTCCTCTATAACACCGTAGTAATCATGTTTATTTTCACCGTAGTTGTTACCCTTGACACACACGCCACTATTTATTATTGATTTGTTTATACTGTAATCTTTTGTATAGAATCGATAACCATTTACGATGTACCCGTTGTAGCATTGCACAACTTTGGTCAGACCATTTTCTAAATCACATATTCCTTGATCTTTAACATCACCATGGCGGACCTACCCACAAACATAAACAATGATTGTGATCACGATCAATTAAGTAATTTAGTGTTGTTTATAAGTACAAAATTTATGTTAGCTTCTTTACCTTCTGTTTGAACCACTCAACAAACTTAGTTTCACGTTCTTTTTGTACTTCTGCATCAGTGAGATGTTAAACTTCTCTTTGTAACTCCAAATCAAATAGTCTGCAAACCACAAATAATTATATTACCGAGCCATGTATCCACATATAGAACATAAAAGGATTTATAATTGTGTTGCATCTACATATACTTACTCGATGTATGGGTCGATTGCTAAGCAATTAAAAAGAATATAGATGTGTGTTGTGTCTTGTTCTCGATTTGTCAATAGCCTTGATCGGCAACTACCAAATGCATGCCCAAGTGGTTGAAATATCGATAGCTTGTCAGCTACAGTTACTTGTTCCCCATCATCGTTATGGGGCGGGCATGTGTAACATGTTGGAATATGAGGTTCAAAGTACATAGATGAGAAATTTGAAATTTCTTCTAAAGTGTATGCCTCACAAATAGAGCCTTCTACTCTTGCTTTATTACGAACCTTTTTTTTGAGGTCGAACATGCATCTGCCAAAAATATACATTTCAAATTTTAAATATCTGTCATTAAAGTGACAAATATAAAAAAACATATACCCTTCAAATGGGTACATCCATTGATATTGCACAGGGCCACCAACCCTTAATTCATATGGCAGATGTATGATCAAATGTTCCATAACATTGAAAAATGCTGGAAAAACTATCTTTTCTAGCAGACAAATAGTGGTGATGACAGAGTCCTCGAGATTCTTTACATTTGATACTACGACCTCCGATGCGCACAATATTCTGAAAAATCCGCTGAACTCAGACAATACCCCCCATATAGGTTTGTCTAACATATCATGGAATGCTAGGGGTATCAATTATTTCATAAAGATATGACAATCATGGCTATTCAACCCATATAACTGTCCATCGTCAATCTTTACAGCCCGAGCAATGTTAGAGACATATCTATCTGAAAATCTCAATTGTCTTAACCATTGACATACATATTTTATTTGATCAGGTCTGAGCATGTACTTTGCCTTTGGTTTCAGTACTTTGTCATTATACTCTTTGAGTTCCAATTCTGGTCTTTTACATATTAATTTTAAATCCATACGGGTCTTCGGATTATCATTCATTTTTCCTTTAACATTCATTACTGTATTGAATAAATTATCAAAAACATTTTTCTCCACATACATCACATCCAAATTATGTCGTATCAATAGGGTCAACCAATATGGTAGTTCCCAAAAAATAGATTTTTTCGTCCAATTGTGATCATTCCCAAATCCACGAAAGAATGTAGGACTGCGGGCATCTGTTAATACATCTGGAAAGTATCACAATCTTCTTAGGATCTCTATGCCGGACAATCTTGAGGATGGACCTTCCGTTTCAGTTGTGCCTACTTTAAACGCATTCTTTTGTCGTCGGAACGGATGGTCGTTGGGTAGAAATTGACGATGGCACTCAAACCAGCAAGGTTTCCTTCCATGCCTCAATCTAAAAGCTTTGGAATTCTCCATGCAGTACGGACATGCCAACCTCTCATGTGTGCTCCAACCAGATATCATACCAAATTCAGAGAAGTCACTAATTGTCCATAGAACAACGGCCTTCATGTTGAAATTTTGTTTTTGGTGGGCATCATGCGTGGTAACGCCGTCATTCTACAGTACTTTTAGTTCATCAATCAATGGCCTTAAATATACATCAAGATTCTGACCAGGTGAGGTCAGACCAGAGATCAACAGAGACAAGAAAAGATTTGGACATTTCATACACAAGCTTGGTAGAAGATTGTATGGAGTTACAAATACTGGCCAGCATGAGTATGGAGTTGATCTACCCCCAAATGGATTAAATCCATCTATATATAGACCGAGTCTAACATTTCGCACTTTCATTGAGAAGTTTTGATGAGTACGATCAAAGTGCTTCCAAGCTTCAGCGTCAACAGAATGTGATCTTGTTTTCATCGTGTTGAACTTTATTTGCATGTCATCTCATGTGTTTAGCTGTCCTTGAAGACATATACAATCGCTACAATCTAGGAGTGATAGGAAAGTAGCGGAGCGACTTGTATGAAACTTCCTTTGATCTCGTGCTACCATTGCCTCTTGTCTTTGGCTTGAACCGAGGATGCCCACATGACGGGCATGATATGTTGTTTTCCTTCTCCTTGAAATACAATATGCAGTGATTTGGACAAACATCAATCTTTTTGTAACCCATACCCAGAGCGTTGACCATAACTTTCGCACGATAGAAATTTTGTGGCAATTTCTCATCTTTGGGCAACATACTCTTCACAATTATGCACAAACGGTCAAAACATGATTGTCTCAAATTATACTCGGACTTCAAATTCATTAGTTGAAGAACTGCAGACAAGATAGTGTGACTCTCTCAACCGTTCCAAAGTGGCTCATCAGCATCTCTAAGTAAATCATAAAATCTACTAGCTGCATCATTTGGTGATTCTTCATCTACGGCAGTTCTTATATCACTAGAACTCATAGCAGAACCCAGTTCTCTTCCTGCAGCATCAAATATCAAATCCGTATATGGATTATTGTGCACTATATTCACCCGTGCATCAAAATCGTTTCTAAATTCCTCTCCATGAAACGTCCAGTTCTGATAATCACTTACAAAACCCTTTCTGTATAGGTGATGTATAACGCTATGAGGTTCTAGAAATCGATTATTCTTACAAATCTTGCAGGGACACCTAATCTGACCTATGGGATACACTGTACAGACACTTGTCATTGCAAATTCAATAAAACTATCAACACCATCCATATATTCATGCGATAACTCATTGTCCACTATCCTACGGTACATCCATTCACGGTTTGCAGTCATTTTCTTATGATGTTACGAATAATAACCAAACGAATTAAAAGAGAACAATCAGAATGCTACGATGAAGAACATATCAAATTTATCATGCAATATATGATGTCATACAATAACAAGAATTTTGATGCATGCATTCATAACTTAATATTTTCATGTGCAAACTATTAATGACACGATACAATCATTTGAAACATGCTTTCATTATACAATTTTACATATAAGTCATAATCAAATTGAAAGTAACTACATGCAAGCATGGATACAATTATATCAAACATTGCAATATATCGTAATCATTCATATCAAACAAATGGCAAACATGTACCTGCAGCAAACACACTTCAATATGTCACTAACTACTATCATGCCTAGCATGGACTTCGTACTCCAAAAATAAGAACACTTTAATATTCATACATTAAAATCATGCTCAGCATGATCTCCAAACTCCAACAAAGCAACCCTAAATATCAACAACTAAGTGAGTGTGTGAACAATAAAGTGTTACATCTAATAAATTAAATAACACGTGATACGCTTGCATCACCTACTCACCATGGGTATTTACCCGATTTGCATTATTTTTTACCATTACTTACCACAGGTGGCTGAGCACGAGCTGATTCCGTTAAAAAATCTGCACAAAAAAACATTGTTTTAAAATGAAGTCACCACGAAATAAATAAAAAAAAGTTGTTCTGGCAAGGGGTCGACTCCCCTGCTGTTCCGGCAGGGGGTCGACCCCCTTACGGAACATAGAGGGTTAACCCCCTTACGGAACGTAGGGGGTTAACTGACCCTCTGTTTGGGCAGAGGGTTGACCCCAGCCGTTCTGCCAGTGAGTCCTTTTCGCCAGTGAGTCGACCCCCTACCGAAACAGCAGGGGGTCGCCCCCCTGCCTGAGGAGGAAGAGGGTTGACCCCCTCCATGTTCCGGCAGGTGGTTAAACCCCCTGTCGGGGTCGACCCCTTGCCGAAAAATGCGGGGGTTAACCCCCTGCCTGTTCCGGCAAGGAGTTAACCCCCTACCGGAAAGGCAAGGGGTTAACCCCTTGTTGTTCCGGCAGGGGGCAGAGGGGCCCTATCAGAAATGGCAGGGGGGCCCTGTCGGAAACGGCAGGGGGTTAACCCTCTGCATGAAAATGGCAAGGGGTTAACCCCCTGCCGGAAAGGCAGGGGGCAGGGGGGCCCTGCCGGAAACGGCAGGGGGTTAACCCCCTACGTTTTCCGACAGAGGGTCGACTCTCTACCAGAAAACGCGGGGAGGGGGGGGGGGGGGTCCTTTACCTTCCTCTGGACGGCGGGGCCTGCGGACAGTGGGACCGGCGAACGGCGGGAGTGGGACCGACGAACGGCGAGAGCAGCGAAAGAAGAAAAGGAAAGGTTGTCTGGGATTAGGGTTATTCGAAACTTAGCGACAGCTTAGCGACGGAATTAATCCGTCGCTAAGCCCACGCAAATCAAATTTATGAAAACAACGACGGACTATCCATCGTCGCCAAGTCTGTCGCTAAGTAGCAACGGACTAGAGTTTGTTGCAAGAGGCGTCGGTAAATCGTGCAGTCGTAACGACAAAATAGTATGTCACAAAATCTGTCGCTAAATAGCGACGGACTATAGTTCGTTGCTGGTTTCGTATGCTTCATTGATTATAGCGACGGATGTTTGTCGCTCGTTAATCTGTCGCTAACGAGCAATGAAAATATTCCGTCGCTAACAACGTGTTTTCTTGTAGTGTTACTTAGGCATAAATAATAGGGTAACTTTATTCAAGTGTCATTGGTTTGATCCAACTGCAACAAGAGTCAATAAAGCCTCAGCATTGTGGAGGTGAATCATAAATCAAGGTTCAGAACATATGAACCATTCATATTAGCCTCGCAAGCTCAACAAGTTTATTATACTTCATATTCGAGTACAAAAAAGTCAGATAGAAATGAATGGTGAGCAGTTTGCAAGGTGAAGTCCAAACTATACCATGAGTATGAATAAAAAGACAAGTTAACTGAAGAGAGTGATTACTATCAATTAGATGATATCTACAACTTCTCTTATGGTCACGATGTTGCGTATGATATACATGCCATATCTCCATTGGTCGATGAAACATTCATTGAAGAATGTGATCTAAATGATATACCAAGTGGATGGGCAAACAATAAAGAAGAAGAAGAATATGAAAATCAAACAAGTGATGAGGAAGAATTCTTGAGCTAGTGAGCAAAATCTTGTAATACAAACCTCTATTTGAATGTATTTCAATGTTTTAAATATATTATAATACTTGATGTGAATGATTTAAATTATTTAAATGTATAAAAATATGTGACAATGATTTGAATGATTTGAATGTATTACAATACTTGATGTGAATGATTTGAATTATTTGAATGTATTGCAATACTTGATGTGAATGATTTGAATGTATTACAATATTTGATGTGAATGATGTGAATGATTTGAATGTATTGCAATGATTTAAATAATTTGCAGGTATTTCAATGATTTGAATATATTGCAATATTTGATTTGAATTATTTGAATATATTGCAATGATTTGAATGATTTGCAGGTATTCCAATAATTTGAATAATTTGAATGTATTGCAATACTTGATTTGAATTATTTGAATGTATTGAAATACTTGATGTGAATGATTTGAAACAATTTGAATGTATTGCATGACATTTTTTATTTGTTAGAATATGGTTCATGGAGCTTACACTGGTAGTTCATCTAGTAGTAGTCAGTCTCAGCCTTCATCTTCACGAGCTCCTTTGATAGGTATATCATTTAACTAATTGGATGCTTGATTAGTTGAAATGCGCATTCTGAGAATTTCTAACATATTTTTTTATAGATAATATTTCGCTTGAACATGACCCACCTACACCAGTTGATCATACAAGTCAGTTGCCAACACAGGATGCAGGGTCTTCTTAGTCTGGCACAAGAAGACTCATTCGAATAGTGTATATCGATAATCGACCGTAAGTATTTCATTTTCACTTATTGCATATCTTATAAATATTATATATTGATATTTACTATATACAAATTCATGTGCAGTACGAGGTTCGAGCCGCAAGAAGTAGTACGGGATATTAGGAATCCACTACTTCAACATCTACCAGGACCGATCGCTTAATGGAAAGAGTATCCAAAAAAGGTGATAGACAAATTGTGGTCTTCATTCACGATATACAGTTGTTTGTCATAGTTAATGTGTTTCATATTTAATTATTTATTATAGTCATGTTTATTAGCTTTCTGAAAAGATTTATAAGTTTTGAATCGCTTCGCGACTACGATGGAGAAACATGATGCAAGGAAGGTGTGGCAGAAGGTGGCTGTCAATCGATTTGCAGACATGTTGCACAATATGAAGACTGCAGCAAGAAAAGCATCTGGCAGGATAGATGATCCACTGTAGTGGAAGGGCCATGGACCTCCTACTATCAGGTCAGATGTTTCGGATGCAATGTGTGATAAGTGGGTTGGGGATGTATTTCGAAACCGCTCAGCGAAGGCTGCACAAAATCGAGCAAAAATGCCTGAAGCCCATTTACACACAAGTGAATCTAGGACTTTTGGGAGCCACTTGAAGAAAATGGTAACTCATCAATATATAAACAAATCAATTTTATAAGTATTGTTGCAAACCTGTTAACTAAATATTTTATCATTTCACTTCGCAGGAAGCAGAAAAAGGAAACATTGTGTCATACAAGGATGTGTTTGTTCAAATACATAAACGTAAGACCACGGGAGAGTTCGTATCAGAGAAGGCGATAACGACAACGGTATGTATTTATTATATTAATAATCATTGTAATATACAAGTTATCATAAACATTGTAATTCTTAATTATTAATTCATACTATAAACATTATTTTGTAGGAGTCATATGAGCAACAGATGGTAGAACGATATGGTGATGACTCTACTCAGCATCCATCATTTGATCCTGCAGCATGGGTGACTGCAGCAGGTGAACCCAAAAAGGGTCGTGTGTTCGGGTTTGAGAGTAATATGAACACCTCACCAGTCGTTGCTTCCTCCAGTCACGGCTCAGAAACTTCTCCTGTCAACATCAGCTCCAAGCATCCGACTGGTTCTTGGGATGATGTACGCCAGATCGTTAAGGACAGAGTGCGTGACTACTTCCATGAAACAATTGTCGACGTTCCCTGGGATGAGTTCAACAGTTTTTTACAGAATAGGAGAGCTTCATTTGCAGGTGCCTCTCAGGTATGAAAGTTTCATGTGACGTATTGCATGTTGTTAGATTTAATATAACTTTCATTGCCATAACTTAGGTGCATTGCATATAATTTATTTCAGTATATTTTGTTTATCAATACTGACCTTTTATATAATATTTCAGTATAATATTTTTACTAACTTAGAACATATATGAGCATGATAGAATCACATATACAGTTTTTTTACTGCCTTAGAACACATATGAGCATGGTAAAATCACATATACAGTTTTTTGACTACTTTAGAGCATATATGAGCATGGTAGAATCACATATACAGTTTTTTTGACTGCCTTAGAGCACATGTGAGCATGCTATAATCACATATACAGTTTTTTGTCTGCCTTAGAACACATATTAGCATGATAGAATCACATATACAGTTTTTTGACTGCCTTAGAGCACATATAAGCATGATAGAATCACATATACAGTTTTTTTTACTGTCTTAGAACACATATGAGCATGATATAATCACATATACAGTTTTTTGCCTACCTTAGAATATATATGATCATGATAGAATCACATATACAGTTTTTTGACTGCCTTAGAACACATATGAGCATGGTAGAATCACATATACAGTTTTTGTCTACCTTAGAACACATATGAGCATGATAGAATCACATATAAAGTTTTTTTACTGCCTTAAAGCATATATGAGCATGATAAAAACACATATAAAGTTTTTTTGACTACCTTAGAACACATATGAGCATGATATAATCACATATATAATTTTTTGCCTACCTTAGAACACATATGTGCATAATAGAATCACATATATAGTTTTTTGACTACCTTAGAGCACATATGAGCATGGTAGAATCACATATACAGTTTTTTTTACTGCCTTAGAACACATATGAGCATGATATAATCACATATACAGTTCTTTGTTTGCCTTAGAATACATATGAGTATGATAGAATCACATCTAAAGTTTTTTTACTGCCTTAGAACACATATGAGCATGATAGAATCACATATAAAGTTTTTTTACTGCCTTAGAACACATATGAGCGTGGTAGAATCACATATACGGTTTTTTTACTGCCTTAGAGCATATATGAGCATGGTAGAATCACATATAAGGTTTTTTTACTGCCTTTAGAACACATATAAGCATGATTGAATCACATATAAAGTTTTTTAACTGCCTTAGAACACATATGAGCATGATATAATCACATATACAGTTTTTTGCCTGATTTAGAACACATATGAGCATGATAGAATCACATATATACTTTTTTTACTGCCTTAGAGCACATATATATGAGTATGATAGAATCATAAAAATAGTTTTTTATTGTCTTTAGAACACATATGAGCATGATTGAATCACATATAAAGTTTTTTTAGTGCCTTAGAACACATATGAGCATGGTAGAATCACATATATATTTTTTTGGCTGCCTTAGAGCACATATGAGCATTATTGAATCACATATAAGTTTTTTTTGCTGCTTTAAGAATACATATGAGCATGATAGAATCACATATACAGTTTTTTTACTGCCTTAGAACACATATGAGCATGATAGAATCACATATACAGTTTTTTTACTACCTTAGAACACATATGAGCATGATAGAATCACATATAGAATATAATTTATTTCAGTATATTTTGTTTATCAATATTGACCTTTCTTTTCTCGTATATGTGTATGGTGATAATCAGCGTAGTAGAACTGAAGGGACAGATCAAGACAATGAACAAGCGGACGCACAAAATCTTGGCGATGATTAGATTCATGTGTTGAATTTGTTCTACCTTTTTTTTGTTTCAAAAATGTAAATGTTGAATTGTAAATAATTAGAACTTGTGAATTTTACAATGAATCAATTAATTGTTTTAGTTTTCTTTTATATGTATTTTGATGTGTACTTTATTTTTTATTGACAAAAAATATAAATTGTACAGGAAATATAAATTGTATCACGAGAATTTTTTTCTCAATATTTAATTTTCAAATATTTTTTTTTATTTTTTTTCCTTGTTTGCAACGGATTAACGATGGATATATCTTTCACTAATTACTATTAGCATTGAATGTAGTGATGGATTAGCGACGACTATAAATCTGTCGCAACACCAAATTTGTCGTATAGTAACGACGACTTTGCGGTGGATGTTGGCATTCATTATTCCATTGTAATTTAGCGACGAAACTGGCAACAGATACATTATGTCGCTACTTAGCGATGGAATGGACGACAGATATATTCTATCGCTAATTAGCATCGAAAAATTTGTGATGGAAGCTATCCGTCTCTAATTCAATGCTAATCCATCGCTAAGCTATTTAGCAACGGATTAGCGACGAATTTAGGTCATTGCTAATCCACAGGTTTCTTGTAGTGTTAAGACAAATAATGA
Organism: Nuphar pumila; assembly: GCF_984573655.1. NCBI lineage: Eukaryota > Viridiplantae > Streptophyta > Magnoliopsida > Nymphaeales > Nymphaeaceae > Nuphar > Nuphar pumila. Next base: position 81,984,828 of record NC_143262.1, read on the forward strand.
GGTATTTGTTTTAGCCCCTTGAAAACTCATTGTTTGCAAAAATGAGCTTAATCTAAAGTACCATGTGTTTAAGATCGGTCCTTTTTCAACTTACACACATGATTTGGATGCTTAGGGTCTTGAAAACCTGGTGGTTGTTCCATATACACATCTTCTTATAGAAAACCATGTAAAAAGGTATTATGCACATCCAATTATCTAATAGCTTAATTTTTTGAAATTGTTATAGATAACATTGTTCAAATATGTGTAGATTTGACTACAGGACTAAAGGTTTTGAAGTAATTTATACCTTTCAACTTATTGTAACATTTAGCTACAAGACGTGCTTTATACCATTCAAAAGTACCATCAGCTCTTCTTTTAATTTTAAAAATCCATTTGTAATCCACACCATGTGATGCATGTACGATTGTGACTAATGATCATGTTTGATTATTGATGAGAGCATCATACTCAGATTTCATGGTTGCACATCCATTTTGGTCTTGACATGCTTCCTTGAAATTAACGGGTTCACTATCTTGGAGGGCCAAGACTAAATAGACCATTGGTATGGGATACTTGGATGCGGTCATATTGTATAACTTTGGTTTTCAAGCTTCATTCTAAAATCTAATGACCATGTGGTGAGTTTTAGTGACTCAAGGAATTGGATCCAAAGTTTCTTGGCTAATTAGACCAGATCGAGTAGAGTCAAACCATGGCTCACATGAAGGCTTTGTTTTCCTACAATTGGGATAATCAAGACTAGGACTATTTTTAGTGGCTAGATCTTGCATGCTTTCACAAGAGTTATGATGGCCCACAGACAAAGTATGGATTGGTGTAGAGGTTATCCACACTTTATCTGGGGCTTTTTGAGACTCTTGAATTTTTGAAAATTAAGATTCACTTGTAGTTTTGAAAGAAAAAATGCTCTTATCAAAAATAACATGTCGATATATTTTTTTTCTAGTCTCCAAATAAAGGCAACAATATCCACGATGTTGTGAAGCATATCCCAAAAATACACATTTTCCTTGTAATCTAGTTTATGTGAGGTCTCAATTTTAAAAAGCTTGCACACCCAAACACTTTTAAAAGCAAATAATTTGGTTTTTCCTTCTATAATATTTTCATAAGAGTTTTAAAATTTAACACTATAGTAGGTGTGCAATTTATAAGGAACACTACTTTACTAAATGCATATGACCAATTACGAGAAGGTATATTGGCTTGTGCCATCATAGACAGCTTTGTATCCATGGTATGTTTGTACTTTCATTCCACCGTGTCATTCTACTCATGTCTATAGGGGCATGTTACATGATACTTTATAGCATGTTCAATCAAAAACTTTGAAAGGGCTTGAAACTCTCCTCCATAGTCGGAGTGAAATTTTTTAAAGGTGTGACCCGTAATACTTAATTTCAACATATTTTTTAAATGCCTAAAATACTTGAAATACATTTAAATTTCTTTTAATTAAATTGATCCAGATGTATTTCAAGTAGGCATCTACAAAGGTCACATAATATCAAAAACTATTTTTACTTAACACAGGTGAATGCCCCCACACATTAGAATATATAATCTCTAAAGAATTAAGAATCACATTAAAGGACTTTTTAAAAGGTAAGTTGTGAGCTTTACCCGTTTGACAGGCCTCACACACACCATAATTTATGTTCTTCTAAAAAGGAAAATCATAAAAGCCAAGAGTCTTTAAACCACTTTCAATGCAGGATAACTTAGCCATTGATGTCACTTCTCCACTGAAGTTCGTTCTCCAAGATGTACCTCTTTATTCTATTATTCAAGCTTCAATTTATAAAGTCCCTTGTCATTTGTTTCTTGCAAGAGTACCTTATTTGTGTGGCAATCCTTAACAAAGCATAAATAAAGGTGAAATTCAAAGATGACATCATTATCACAAAAAAATAAACATATAATAAGTTCCTAGCAATCTTAGGTATATGCAAAATATTTTTAAATAAAAAATCATTCTTTAGAGTAGTGGCACCAATATTTTTTATATTCAAACTCGTTTCATTACCAATCTTTACCAAACTGACTTGCATGATTAGCTCGAGGAGACATGTTCTTTTCAGGCAAAAGATTAGTATACTGATAACATGTTTTTGTTGTATGTCTTGGCTTCTCACATATTTGATAAATCAGTCTTTTTGATCTTTCACCTTGATTGTTATTTTTATTATTGAATATACCTCCACCATGGTTTTGACCTCTAGGTTGATTTGACGCATGGTAGCCACAGTCACCATGACCCATATTATTATTATCAAAGTGCTGCTTGGATACAAAATTGGTGACAAGGTCAATCTGATCTTATTTGGATTCTTTTTCATCATTAAACCATGCTTCTTGGATCAAGAGAAGACCATGAAGCTTATTCAAAGAAATCGGATTTTGACATGTCTGAATATATGTTTTGAAAGATGAGTACTCGACAAGAAGGCCATTAAGAATTTGCTTATTCATATCTTCTTCGGGAATAGATTTCTCGACAATAGCAAGTTGGTGATCTATGGCGTTAGCTCTTTGGAAGAAGTCATCAATGGACTTTGACCCTTTCTTAAGATCTTGAAAATGAGATTTTAACTGCAGGACCTTTGATCTCACCATATGACTGCTTAAAGGCATTCCAAACGACATAGAAGGATGTCATGACTATGACCTAACTATGCACAATTTTTTACAGAGATAATAACAATCAGCTCAACAAAAGTTGATCTCATTTCAACCATTCAACATATTCCGGGTTTATTTCACTTGACCCTTCTTTAAACTTAGATGGGGCAAGCTAACTACAATCAATAAACCACATCAAATCATTGGTAATCAGGATGGGAACAAACTCAAATTCTCGTCGAGGTAGTTTTCACCATTAAGCATTATGGCCAAAAAATGGTAAAGACTACTGGAGGCCTTAAACAAAGAAAGTGAGGTTGAACACATACCCGACACTGCACCTAATGAGGATGATGATGAATTTGATGATGTGATCTCCATTAGCGATAGCTCTAATACCATAAAAGATTCAAAGATTCACGATAACACATAAGAACACATTAATTCATGTGGTTTGGTTCAATGTAAACCTACGTCCACGACCAGAAAACCTCACTTGCTCTCTCATCCTTTTTCATTTATATGAATATGATTATATGCAGCACATTTGGATTCACATTTACATTCATTCTTTGGTGGCAATATATTAGCTAGGTAAGTTAAGATAATGAATATAAGCTGATATTCTATCTTTATCAGAGTTATTCTCACCAGGCACGTCACCCACATTTGAAGGTAAGTGATGTGTTGAAACTGGATCCTTCTTTCTTCTAATAAAAATAACATCCAATAATATAAAAAAATAAGAAACTAGAAGGAAGCTATTGCAAAGAGAATAAGCAGCAGGGTGAAAGCACTTTAAAAAATAAAAGAAAATGAAGGTGAAGTGTAGCGGAGGTGATTAAAAAGCGAGAAGTGAGTGGGAAGTGCGTTGCTCGTAAAATGAAGAGAGCATTTACTTGAGATGCTTATTTAAGAGAAACATGGAAGTTTCTGCTTTCAAAAAGTTCTTTCCTTAAAAAGAGCACTTATGGCATCTAAGGGTCGAAGACTAGCTCCTATACTTTAATACAAACGCTTAAAATTTATATTCTTTTGTATACATTAAAACCAAGCCACATCTTAATACATTATTCATATTATGTACTGACATTTCGATGTCCAAACGTATCACCATCAATGGTTACTCATGCAAGGTTTTCATAGTTTCATTTATTGCAGGCAGGTTTAGCAGCTCATTTGGAACTTTCAAGTTTCAAATTCTTCCTTTAAAAAAAAAAAAGGTTTTAAATTCTTCTATATATATCGTTTTCAGTCACAGGCTGCAACCTGTATAGTGCTCTCACTCGCACCATCCTTTTTTTCTGCATTTAATAAGGACGATGATAAATTCGATGATGCGATTTTCATCAGCGATGGCTCTGATACCATAAAAGATTCAAAGATTCACGGTAACACATAAGAACACAACAATTAAGGTAGTTCAGTTCAATGTAAACCTACATCGAGGACAAAAAAACCTCACACACACTCTCATCATTTTTCATTCATGTGAATATGATTACATACTGCACATCTGCATGCCACAATGGCAGACTACACAATTTGGATTCTGGTCACTACATTTACATTCCTTCTTAGGTGGCACCATATTAGTTAGCTAGGTAAGTTAAGATAAAGAATATCAGAGTTCTTCTCACCAGGGATGTTACCCACATTGGGAGGTAGGTGCTGTGTTGAAACCCGTAAGTCAACCTCCCTTGGATCCTCCTTTCTTCTAATAAAAATAACATACAATAATTTGAAAAAAACAAGAAACTAGAAGAAAGCTATTGCAAAGAGAATAAGCAGCAGGGCGAAAGCACTTAAAAAAATAAAAGAAAATGAAGTGTAGCAAAGGTGACTGAAAAGCTAGAAGTGGGTGGGAAGTGCGCTGCTCGTAAAATGAAAAGAGCATTTACTTGAGATGCTTATTTAAGAGAAACATGGAGGTTTCTGCTTCCAAAACGTGCTTTCCTTAAAAAGAGCACTTATGGCATCTAAGGGTCGAAGGCTAGCTCCTACACTTTAATACAAACGCTTAAAATTTATATTCTTTTGTATACATTAAAACCAAGCCACATCTTAATACATTATTCAAATTCTGTACTGACATTTCGATGTCCAGATTATTACCATCAATGGGTACTCATGCAAGGTTTTCATAGTTTCATTTAGTGCAGGTTTAGCAGCTCATTTGGCACTTTCAAGTTTCAAATTCTTCCTTTTCAGAAAAAAAAAAAAAGGTTTCAAATTCTTCTATATATATATATATATATATATATATATATATATATATATATATATATATATATATCGTTTTTAGTCACAAGCTGCAACCTGTACAATACTCTCACTCGCACTATCCTTTTTTTCTCCTAAAAGTAATACACCCAAAGGTGGGAAAACTGCTGTTAGCATTCACCAATCTTTAGAAACCACATCCCTAAACCATTTTTAGGGCACGTTTAGAAGTGAGAAAGATGCAGGAAAAGTGAAGGTAGGAAGGAAAAATGTATGGATTTTTTTTTTTTACTGTTCTAAACGAGAGAATTTTCTCTGAAAAAGGTTTTCCAAAAACTACATTTTTTTATAAGAAACATTCCTCCACCTGACAGCGGAAAAATGTTTCCTACCAAAAGAAAAGTGAAGGTAGCTTGACTGCCTCTCAACCCTTACCCACACTACTCTCTTCTGGGTTCATCTCCGGCAAGAGCAGCCATCGCCTGCGGTGGCGAGTGGCGAGTGGCGAGTGGCTCTCTCTCTCTCTCTGGTAGGTGACGTTCAGCCACGGCGAGTCATCTGTCTCTCCAACAAGGTGGTGATCGGCTGAGTGTGCTATGAGGAAGTTTTGAACATCACCACCATCGCTACCCACGTTCTAAGGAGGCCATTTTCCTTCAGCTGGTTGCGATCGCCGGCAGGCAGCCGTCAAATATCTGGGATTGTTGTTGGGTTCAATTGGTGTGGTTTGTTTCCTCCAGTGTTTCAGAATTTCTTTTGGTTAACAATTGAAACCCATTCGGTCTTTCAGCAAATGAATTGAAGGGTGAGACGATTTCCTCTTTGTTTTCATTTTTTTTCTTTGGTAGACTCGTCTATTCGACCAAGGGTTTAGAGTTTTTGTTGATTAAACATGTGGTGATCGATTCGGTTGAAGTTTGACATCTCTCAAGAATTGGTGGCTCATTTTTCTTGTAATGCCTACGAAATGACCAAATTGTAAGTGTTGGGAGCGGAAACTGACAACTCAGTGTTTAGATTTAGCTAGTGTGAAGTACTTAATTCTAAAAATCAAGTTATCTCATTATGGTGCATGTATTTCTATTTTGTTTTTTTTTTAAATCTTATCATAACAAAACTTTTCATCCACAAAATTTTCTTTTAGTCGAAGAATTTTTCTTGGTTTCAAACGTACCATAAAGCCAGGTCAAAATAAAGATTGAAGAGAGAGAAAGGCCAGTAAGCTAATTTCTTTAGCACGATATAGAGAGAGAGGGTTTGGGTAATGTTTATCAGTTTGGTCTGAGAAAGAGAGTTTGGGCAATGTTATCAGTTTGGTCTTGTATCATATCGACAGAAAATCGATGCGCTGCAACCTGAATAGGTTATTTTTTTAATAAATGTAAAAAATTACCAAAATATAAATTTGTAATATTATTTTAAAATTGTTTTAAGGGTTTTAACACGTGTTATGCTATGATTGACACATAATAATTTATTATTATTTTTGGCCATAAAGCTGAATCGGTAGCAAAACGATTCAGGGCCGATACCGATAATGACAATATTGGTGTTAACATCTTTTAGAGTCCCTTTGAAAATAAAAGAATTCTTTGAAAGAGAGAGTAGGGTTAACTTCTTTGGAACGAGACAGAGATTGGGGTTAACATCTTTTGCAGAGAGAGAGAGAGAGAAAGATTTGGGTTAACTTCTTTTGCAGAGAGAGAGAGAGAGAGTCGTATTACCATATTGGTCAAGACATTGCGGAAAGCGCTCTTTGGACGCTTGAGTGACTCGAATGCACTCTAATTTCTTCATCGATTACCACCAAAAAAGATAGAAAACAATATTACAAAACCATACCTCTTTTTTTCCACCAAAAAATAAAAAGGAGGTACCCGTCTTTCATATATATATATATATATATATATATATATATATATATATATATATATATATATATATATATATATATATATATATATATATATATATATATATATATAATGTAAACAACTAGCAAATAGTAGAAAGAAGGAAAAAAAAAAGCAAAAAGAAAAAAAGAAAAACGAAAGGGACACTACAAAATAGAACTGCCATTCTCCTTATATGGCAGAGAGAATGGCAGAGAGATGCATGCACTTTACTCAATTATTAAAGGCTGCCGCTCCATGTCATCACCACCACCATCACGATCATCGCCATCACCACCGACCACCACCCCACCACCACCACCGCTGCCTCGGCCGGGCATCTCCATGCTAGTAAGCCTCCTGGCTTTCTCGGCTTCTTCCATCCAGTCGGTTCTGAGCACTACCCAGAGAACGCAGACGACGCACGCGACCTGAGCGGCGAACAGCCCGCACCACAATCCGATGAAACCAACGCCGGAAAAGAAGGCCAACCCCACTGCCACCGGCATCCCGAAGAGGTAGAACGCCACCAGGTTGATCCTCGCCCCCACCGACGGCCTCGCCGTGCCCCTCAGCACCCCGCAACCTGTCGTCTGCGGGCAATTCCCAAGCTCGCACGCACCGATTAGAGGCAGAACCGAGCAGGCCAGCGCCACCACCGCCTCGTCGTCGGTGAAGAACCTCACCCACCTCTCCCTCACCGCCACCATCCACCCCAGGTTCACCACTCCGGCTGCCGCCGCGCACCCTAGCGCCACCACCGTCGCCGTCCTCGCCCTGCACGGCCTGCCGGCGCCAAGCTCGTTCCCTACCCGCGTCGAGACGCAGGCGCCGAGAGCCATCGGCAGCGTGTACATCAGGCTCGTCGTCTGTATCACGATCGACGTCGTCGCCACCGCCACCTTTGGCTCCGGCAGGTACCCCGCCACCAGCGTGATGAGCTCGTACCACCACCACTCCAGGCATATCCCCAGGCAGCTCGGCAGGGCGAGCCTGAGCAGTGGCCACCACTGGCGGAAATCGAGCGCCGCGGCCGGCGCCCAGCCAGTCCAGGCCACCGTCCGGCCGCCGTAGAAGTGGAGATAAGCAGATAGCCCGAATGCCATGTTGAAATTGGTCAGAACGGAGGCCAAGGCGACTCCGGGGACGCCGAGCTCCAAGACGAAGACGAACAAGAGATTGAGAGGGACGTGGAGCAAAACGGCGACGCCGGAGCATACCATGAGCGGGGTGGTGATCTTCTGCGAGCGGAGATAGACTCGGAGCGGTTGAAAGACGGAGTTGGTGACGAGGTCGGGAAGAGAGCAGATGGCGTAGGTGGCCGCCACGGCGGTGATATCGGGGTCCTGTCCTAGGGCGCTAAGGAGGCGACCGAGGTTCAGCCAGAGGACGCTGATGGGCAATGCGGCGGTGAGTAGGATGAGGATGGTCCTCTGCAAGGATAGCGAGATGAGTTCCCAATTCTTCGAACTGAACGCCTGGCTGCAGATGGGCTCCATGCCGGAGGCCAGCCCGAAGAGGATCGAGTACCCCGTGATGTTCGTGAACCCTACGGATAAGGCTCCGCCGGATAGCTCAAGGCTGCCGAGGCAGCCAAGGCACGCCACCGAGATGGTGGAGCGCGCGAAGACGGCAAAATTCAAGAGGACAATAGGTGCAACCATCCTCCACAGCTCCTTCAGCTCCTCAGCGACCTTGTGAAAGAGGTCGCGCTTGGAATCGGAGAAGAGAACGAGGATAGCGACCAGTAGGCGCTGAAGGAAAGAAGCGACCCCGGGGAGGTCTTTTGCTGCCATGTATGACGATGGTGGTAAAATATCAAATATGGAGAAAGAGAGAAGGGAGCTTTTTAAGCACTCGTGGAGAGAGAGAGAGAGAGCAGAAAAGGCAGGAAATCCGGATGGCTTGTCTGGTTTGTAGCGAACAAGTTGAGAGAAGAACTCGAGGAAGAGAACATCAAACAAACAAAGATGGGTGGTTCTCTTTTCTTTCTTTATTTCTTTCTTTTACATCTTTTGCTTGCTCAAGACAAGGCCAGTAAGGTTTCTTTGTGGTTTCTCTTTGTCGCTCTTTGTTTCTCTTTTATTATATATAGATTTAGATCGTTGGGTGGTGGGGGAGAGAAAGAAGTAAAATGGCGAATGGGGGGAATCTTCTTCAGGAGCAGCAGGAGTGGGATCAACCGAAGGGCTTTGGGGTTTAAATAGGGTTTTAGGAGAGGGAGGGGGTGGGTTATTTAATTTCTTAACCATGGTTAATCTTTACTCTGAACCACCAAAGCAGGTTATATGTCCCCCCCCAACAGGGCAGTTAGCTACATCTCATGATCGGGGTCCCAAAGAGCACCATGTATGTAAGCATGTGCGTCTCGTATCCCCATGTTTGTCCGCATTAATTAGCGTTGGAGTTTGATGCGATTGCAAAGACTTAAGTACCCTCTCCTCCATTTGTGCAAAAAAAAATGACGGTTCTTGAAAAGGAGTGGCTGTAAAGACTTAAGTGCCCCGAAGATGATTATTTAAGACCCAGTCCCTGCACTGCAGGATTATCCGAGAAAGAAATCTCCCCTGGAGGAGGCCATGAACATCAACCCTCTTACTCTCTCTCTCTCCCTTCTATTTCTGCTTCTGTGCACATCCATTAGAAGATCATACATTGCTCCATCAAGCACCGACTGACCTGCACATTGACTGTTGTGGAGCCTGATTCAAAGTTTTTACCCTTACAGGAGGAGGGTTTGGGGGCTCATCCCAGCGTGGGTAGCATCATTCAACTCTCTCTCTCTCTCTCTCTCTCTCTCTCTCTCTCTCTCTCTCTCTCTCTCTCTCTCTCTCTCTCTCTCTCTCTTCTATTTCTGCTTCTGTGAACATCCATTAGAAGATCATACATTGCTCCATCAAGCACCGACTGACCTGCACATTTACTGTTGTGGAGCCTGATTCAGAGTTTTTACCCTTACAGGAGGAGGGTCTGGGGGCTCCTCTCAGCGTGGGTAGCATCATTCAACTTGAAGAGTTGTGGAGTCTGATTTAGAGTTTTTACCCTTACAGAAAAGGGGGTCTGAGAGCTCCTCCCAGTGTGGGTAGCATCATTCAACTTGAAGAGTTATGGAGTCTGATTCAGAGCTTTTACCCTTACAGAAGGGGGGTCTGAAGACTCCTCCCAGTGTGTTCATGGCCTTTTGCCCTTACAGGAGGGGGGTCCGGGGGCTCATCAACCCTCTCTCGCTCTCTCTCCCTTCTATTTCTGCTTCTATGCACATCCATCAGAAGATCCTACATTACTCCATCAAGCACCGACTGACCTGCACATTGACTGTTGTGGGTCCTTACTGATGAGCTGCCTCTAAATTTATTCGACTCTGGGTCCTTACTGCACTTGAAGTTGAGTCGTTGTATTTTTTGTTATTCGGTGGGTGGTGAGGCCCTCCTCTACTCTCTCAAGACTCTTAGCTTGGGCAATCTTTCTTTTGATGATTATGGTTATAATGTATCGTTGAAGTTAAAATGGGGAATGAAATGACAATAGAAATCGCTAAAAATTTACAGAAATAAACTAGACTCAATAACGAAGACACCATTTTTTACGGATTTGGAATATGACCTCCGGTTAGGAAGATATGGCCCTGACAAGTTGGTCCTAATTCGGGTAGCGATTTACAGCGATTTGCTTACTGAATAACACTACAAATCGCTATAGCGATTTGCGGAAGACACTACAAATCGCTATAGCGATTTGCAGAAGAATTTACAGATCCGGTACTGAAATCTCATGTTCGGGGGTTCCAAACCGCGCCACGTATAAGATGCAGACCGGCATGTATCCCCATGTGGGTCGCCATCATATTGCATCGTAATTTGGTGCCGCAGCAAAGACTTAAGTAACATTTATCGCCATTCGCTTCCTCTTCCTCGGACGGACATAAATGCCCTCCTTCTAGAAAACTGAATCGTCGGTTCGTGAAAATGACAAAACTGCCCTCCATCGATATCGCGGGAAAACGTTCTGCAGAGTTTGCGTATGTAGCAAGCGCTATGTTGTATGATACAAATAGTTCAAAAAAATCCTTTCTCGCTCTAAGCACTCTATCGGAGATTCTTTGCTTTCATCTCGAGTTGTCGGAGCATCCTTTCCTTTTTACCAGAGCATCTGTTTTCGTCTTACGCGCAGTCGCAGCATCGTTGCCACCTTCTGTTGCGTATTAGTTGTTACTGTTGCTTACTCTACAGTTGGAATATCCAAATTCCCATCGTTTCAGTGAGTTTCGTGTAAGTTTTCTTTCTTCAATCTGAAGATTGCTTCTTATACAACGATTTGTATTATGAACCCAAATATTCCGACGATTTCTAATGATGATGATTGTGTATTGTGTTGTGCAGGTTAGCAATGTTTGCGCCTCATCAGATTAGAGATACCCCGTCGTTCTATGGGTTGTCTATTAGAGAAGTGATCCGCCAGTCCCATCTATCTAAAGTTTTTGAAAGATACCAAAATATACTTAAGATTGAGAACGATGAAGACAGGGAAAAAGCCTTGGAATCGTATTATGCGGAGGATTATCCATCAGATATCGAGGCTGCGGACTAAAGGAAGAACTCTGAAGAACGAAAGATGCAGAACAAGGATGACGAAGAGAAGGCAAAGGCCAGAAATATTGATGAGAAATATTTCTGGTGGAAGCAATTACACATCAATGAAGGTCTCAATTTTTCATAATAAATGAGAAGGCCACTCCGCTACTTGTGCATCTGAAACAGCTGACCAAGAGTTGCGCAGCTTCCTTCTATATTTTTTTGCTCTTACATTATTTTCTGATTGTTCTGGTTCGAGAATAAGTTCCATGTGGCTGTAGTACCTGGCAGACTTAGACGAAGTCGACAACTATGCCTGGGGTGCCGCTATGCTCGCACACCTGTACAGTCAACTCCACCGTACGAGTAATGGTACGAAAACAGTTGGCGGATTTTGGCCATTTGTTCAGGTATTTGTTGATTACATACTTAGTATTTGTAGACAAATCTCATTGCAGTCTGTGGCGTTGCTAATAATATTTTTTTTTTTAGGCCTGGGCGTTGGAACATATTATCCCATTGCGTCCACGGTGTGGCCCTCCGATTTGTGGTTTTTCAAAGATCGATCGCTGGGCCAGAATAAACGTCGCAGTTTATAATGCTAAGTCCATTTTAGATGGGCTGCAATTAAACGAGGTAAACGTTCTAAAATTGTTTACAATCGCGTCAGCATTTACCATTGAGTATTATAAATCGTTGTAATGTTCAACATTCTTAAGTATACATCGCTGCAGGATTGTCTTTCGTAGTGCATATCGTTGTTGCCATATCATGCGTAAATAAATTTTAATATATTTGTCATTCGTTATTAAAAAGAATTATCAATGTACAGGTTTTGTGGAGACCTTATGAAGATGGGGGCGATGATGAAGACGCTGTTGCGGAGGCGGCCAGATTGTCTGACCGCGATTTGTGGCTATTCTGCAATTTTGAAGCCGAGTTGCAGCAAGGTAGTCGAGTTCTCCTACAATCTGGCTTGGGGCAGTCTATCCCAAATAAGCCTTTGGAGGTGAGAAGGAAGATGAATATTGGTGGAGGCAGGCACGTGAATTGGAGAGATCGCTACAGGGATGAATTATTAAATTGGAACTCAGGTGGTTTCCCTGCCGTATCGTATGATCATGAAGGACGACAATTTGATCCCTTCTATTTCGAAAGCTATTGGGAACCAATGCGGCGAAATCGGAAGATTGAGAAAATTGTCAACCCATGCCTCCCAACTGTCCCTTCTCATGTTGTAGCCCAGCCTCTACAACCAAAACGTCGTCTCACTCTAGTTAATACGACTAGTCCCTCAGTAACAAAGCACGAGAAAGACCGAACACTTGCTCTAAAAGAGAAGACTGTCTCTGCCGCAAGGTTCGAACTTATTGAGAGGGAGAATAAGAAATTAAGGACAGAAGTAAGCACTATGGGCATTCAATTGAATGCAGTGGTGGACATGATGACCAGTCTTCTTAGGCAAGGTTTCGCAACGAAGAGGCCACCCAGGATAGACAGTCCACCAATAAAAAGTGAGAGACAAGTCTATGAAATTTCATCAGATTCGTCCAGTGACTTGGAATAAATCCTAGATTTTCATTTTTATCACGCTATACATTTGTTGTAATTGTATAATGAGTTGCGGTAACGTGAAATTCTTTTACTCTTTAATTCTTTATTATTACATCTTTCTGACTTTGGGTCTCGGTAATAAATAAACTTTAAACGAAAATAGATGTTTCTTCAGAAATCGTGGCATTGCCTAACCTCTTTGGCATCGCTAAGATATAGCATTTCTGTTTAGCAATCGCTGTATTTGTCTTCGCCTCGAAAGAATATCGCACAAAGTATTGGCGATCTAAGCCATGAACAATAATTTAACGAGTTCTGACGGCACAAAGGTTTGTATCCATATACGATAATCGTGAAAAGGTATTTGTGTTAAATAATCAATAGATAAGGAAAGGATTTGTTGCCATCGCTGGATACTTCGTGCTTTGAGTCAGAGAGCGATTTATTTGTAGCGGCTGTTAGCGATTTTTTGCTACTGCAGGAAGTCGATTGATGACATCACGGTATGGCGATTTGTGGTTATTGTTGAATAGCGATCTGTGGCATCGCAGCATAGTGATTTGTGGGTATTGTTAGAATGTCCAATCACACGTGGAAAATGTATTTTTGAATATTTAAAACTTAATGAGCGGCATGGAAAGACGTATTTTTGAATACTTCGAACGCAAGCATTTAATTTGGCGGCGGTTATCAAAAAAAGGCGGCATGCGAAAAGCCGTATTTATATTTTTTTTAAACGCAATCAATTAATTAGCGGGCTGTTTTCAAAAAATGGCTGCACGTTAAAGGACTTTACCTTTGTAGGTGAGGACGGCGTTTCAGTATCTGCGTTGCAAAGGTGCCATCGATATCTCTGTCCAGGCATGGCGCCGAAGAAGGGGACAATCGGAGCAGTACGACCAGCCATGGCGGCCAAGAAGAGGACGAGTGGAGCAATACGACCCGGCACGACGCCAAAGACGATGGGAGCACTACGACCGGGCACGACAGCAACGGAGAGAACGATGGTAGCAAAACGACCAGGCACGGCGCCAGAGGAGTGGACGAGGGGAGAAAAACGACCAGGCACGGAGCAAACGGATAGGAGGATGGGAGCTAAACGACCAGGCACGGCGCCAATGGAGTGAACGATGGGAGCAAAACGGCCACGCACGGCCCTGAACAAGAAGACAACCATATCCACAGTACCAGGACTAGCGCTTAAGAGGTATATTTTTTGAAACGCCTGAGCGGTTTAGTGAACATTTGCCTTTTCATGTCATATTTGGACTAGTGTTGTTTACTGTAGACAATAATTTCAATGTCCAATCCTGAATACCATGCTCATGGTGCACTCAGTGCAACATCCACAGTCTCGGGTGGGCGGCAACGCCCTGACGAGTTCGTAGATGACATCGAACAGATGCAAGATGAATTTGCAGATGGGAACACTATCAGTAATTTTGTAAGTATTTGTCCACTATCAATTTCTAGGTCATCGGTTTGCATGTTCTGAAGTTCGTAAATTTGTGCAACCAGACAATGTATGATTTTGTTAATTACATTCAGAGCAACCCAATGAGCAATACAGTACGCATCATCAGCCCGTATTTCATGGTATGTCTGGGCCATTGTTGTTCTGTTTGCTTTCATGACGTACTCACGTTTCTTGGTGGTTAAACCTTGCTATTTCGTGCAACAGATGTACGTCCGGCGAAAGCCATACGACATAGGATTCGCAGATGCACTACCTTGTTGGAACAGCAATGATGAGTGCGTAGACATTTCGAAATTTAGAAAGGTAAGTGAACAAACCTCTTATCCAAGGTTTATTCATAACATCCCCATCACGATAAGTCTCTGGAACGAAAAATTATTTTATCGATTCGCAGATTTGACTTCCTACACTCTGGCAACATCCAGACCATTGGGTCCTATACGAGATGAATTTTCAGGTAAAACAACTATGGTGCTACAACTCATTAGACTGCCACAGTGGCGTAGAACGCGATGCTATGCATTTGGTAAGCTTGTGCCCAAAGGTGAAGTAGCTATTCGAGGTGGACCGGACTGTAATATATTATCCTTTTTTCACAGGCGGGATTCCTTAACGGGCTTATGGGTGTCGACATTGCCGAGTGGATGTTGCTCTGTGCTGATGATGCTCCGTTACAAAGTAATGGGATCGATTGTGGCATATTCGTAATGAAGCATATTGAAGCAATATACAATGGAGAAGAACCTTGTTTCCACGCTGTATGAGCTTCGTATCCGATGTTATTGGGTATTCATGTTATATATTGGTTTTACATTACCTGTTTTGTTGCAGGAACATATGCCGGTAATACGCAACGAAATATGCGGAAAATTGATTGAGTTTAAAACGAACGGCAGACAGAATAGTATAAAGTGAAACCTATCGATTGCTCTGTCTGTACAACTTAACGAGCCCCTCCATCACCGTTCTCGCCGTCCTCCTCGACAGCAACCCAGTCGGTGCAGTCGCGCTGAGGGTGGCCAGCAGGAGCTCCGCCAAGTCCTCTTCCTCTCCCTAGCGAGGTCTCAGCGGATTTATCGTTCCGGTGACGGGTGTTTATCTCATTTCGGTGACGGGTGTTCTATGAAAAGTAAATTGTATTCAGAAATAGTTTTGTGTTGTATACGCATAACCAATGCTGGTAAAGTTGTTCTTAAGCAATGAAGAATATTGTACGACGAAAGATATTTCTAAATATCGCATTACGTGAACTTATCAATAAGAAAGGTTTGTTCTCAAAAATCGCTGTATTGATGAACCGACGGTAATATACACCTAAGGCGATTTCTTGAGACGTACTTGTGGATTTATTTGAGACCCAAAGATTCGGTCCAATCACATTGACTACGATTCAGAATAGCCCTCTGGCATGACATTGTTTTCATTAATGCGGAGTGCTTTTTTATTTAAGATTTGCTTTTGGTTTAATGAAACTGACGTATATACTCGAAAACTGACGGAGGGTGATAGGACGTTTCATTAATATTTGAATGACACAACACACAGTTCCACTTTGCTTCGCGAATAAGGAACTGACAAAATCGACAATTCTTGCATAAACGACTTATTCTTGAATCGAGTGCATAGGCGGCTTCGACGCAGTTGTCGTATCCGTCTATACCTTTTTCATACGTCTGTAAGATCATAATTGAAGAAACCGTCGTTTAAAATTCAAGCAATTTTCAAATGCTGGCACAGGTTTACATGGTCGTAGCAGTGTAGTTTGACGTTAGACCACCAAGCGTATCGCTTTGTACTATTCGTAAAATACGAACGCGACATTAATGGCTCTTATTCATCACCTTTTTCATATGCCAGCAATAAAGCGATGTTTAAGCATACAACATTTCATAGCGATGTTGAATATTATCATTTCGAACATTAGAAGTCTTTGTTCATTGCACACATCGCAGTCTCACCCTGCGACTGTCAATCACGCGGGTTGAGCGCACATCTTTTATCAATTACAAGCCTTTTAGATCCTCGCGACGCCTCCGTCAGTTTCTCCTTCGAAATTAGAAAGGACGTCAACTTTTTGCAGAGTTCTTCGCAGAATCCGGGTATATCAACCTGCAAAAACAGATTATAAACTAGAAGCAATAGACATGCCCTTAATTCCCAATAACAGAGGCCAAGGAATGGCATACAACGTCGAAACAGAGTTCTGCACCATTGTATATCGCTTCAATGTACTTCATTACAAATGCGCCGCAATCAACGCCATTATCTTGTAAAGGAGCATGGTATGACGTGCGATAGATCCACTCGCTGACATCGACTCCCAAAATGGCTATGAGGAAACCGATCTGAGAATAATGCGACCGAAAGTAAATTCATGACCCCAGTACACTACACGATACTCATATAGATAGAATCTTACGAGATGGGAAATGTCTAGCCGTAAACCATTGTCAACTTCCAACGAATTGTAACACCATAGTTGTTTTTCGCGTAAATCCATCACGTATAAGACCCAATGCTTTTCAGACTGCCAGAGTGTAGGAATCAATATCTGCAAATAGATCGAAAAAATGTTGTTACCACTGTCACGCTGTAATATTGCACTGTAGGTTTGTTTGCTTACCTTTTCACTTGTCATAAGGTCTCTGCAGTGATTACCGTTAACCCAATAAGGTTTGCCGTCTTGAAATCCACTGGAGTATGGCAAACGGCGTAATATAGTCTGCAAACCGAAAGAAACATTGTTAACACCAACGTTAACATACGAATCAATTGGACTAAATCAATAATGAAAAGCAACATAAAATACAACCGATATACCATAAAATATGGGCTGACGACGCTCACAGTCTGGCTTGGTGCGTTGCTTTTAATATAATTTATGAAATCGGATATAGTCTGTTTGCAGCAAATATGGTGTTGTATTGATCATACGTACACATGGCTTACGTTTATAGACAACTACTACTAGTTTCATACTAACAAAATTACTGATCATGTTGCATTGTGCGAATTCACTGCGCATTCGGTTGATGTCCTCCAGGAGTGATTGACTAAGTTTTCACCCAACTTCGTCGGTGGATGTTCGACTGAAATGAATGCGGACATTGCAACGACCGATATTTAAATTACATTATATAGTACACAAAAACAAATCGCAAAAAATGCATGAAAGAGACGGATTTTGCTGAACATGTAGACTATGTGTAGACAATATACCCATGATTCGCCATTGTTGGTCGTGTAGCTGTCTTCGTCTGCCTCACCGACTACAATTTTCTATGTTCGAGGGCGGATCTCCAGGTTTATGAAGGAACCGTCGGTTTAGTTGTTGCTGGTTCACGAAGTAGAAGACAAACACACCTTCCAGTGCTTGTGTGACTATTTAAGACCTAAAAGATGTACTGCTCAACCAACATGATCAATGAATACTGTACGACAACTCAAACATTTATGGGTATCCGTTGGAAAATACACATTGAGTAGCCTTTTATTTATAATATATGGATACAACTTTTCACAAGATAACAATAATGATTTCAAAAGGCAAGTGGAGGTGTCGGGAACGCGAAAGATTTGCTGGAGAAGAAGTTGACTGGAGGTGTATGGCGATTTGTGGTTATCGTTGAATAGCGATCTGTGGCATCGCAGCACAGTGATTGACAGTCCTACGCTGTGATGCCACACATCGCAGCACACTTGAACAATCCTTCGCATCACGCTAAGATTGACAGTCCAACAATAATCAACAACGTTCTACGCTGCGATGCCACATATCGCTATTCAACGATAACCACAAATCGCCATACAGTGATGTCATCATTCACCTTCCTGCAGAAGCAAAAACCCGCTATCTATCGATTTGAACAAATTCAACCACGAACCGCAAGTCGTCAATGACAAACGACTATAAACTCTCAAAAAATCCGGCATTGTGGAGATCGGGTCATGCAAAGAGGCATGACAACTAAGTTAGTAGCCCACATGAGATTCCTGTGTCCCAAACCTATCTGTCGACTGCATCATAGCCTGTCATGAAAGAGAAAATATTAGACACTGAATTAAGTTTCACAAGAAATGCATACCTCCTCGCAACATCGATTACATACCAAAAGCCTTGTAAAACTGTAGCGATCGTTGCCGGAAATCTGGTCGGGAGGAATGTAGGTTTGAACGTTTGCTGGTACTTCTGCAGGGTATTGCTGCATGATGGACATTACACGAGTTAGCTATTTGACAAGCTTCACGCAATGGGAAGCAATATAATGTTTTACATACCTATTCATTCGAAGGGCTTTGTTGTTTTTTATTACAGGTTGGTTGTTTCTTAGTCCTTTTCTTGCCAACCAATTCTAGTGCACCCTTTGCCCTCCGACGACTGCGATCAGAGGCAGGTTTTCTTTTGATACCTTGCGCTTCATGAATATGTCCATCATAATCAACAACGTTCACTACTGACTTGTTGAAGATAATGTTTACGCTTCGGCGCAACTTCTCGGGAGTGTCAAGCGAGACATGATTTTGACCTACGTTGTTCGATCCCATTATCTTCGGCTGGTATTCATTCGCTGCAACAGACTTAATGTGAATTAACTCCATGTTTTCAAGTAACTCTGTTGCAGCTTTTCTCACACATGCATAGCCTTCTTCGCTTCTCGATGCCAAATCAACAACATGCATGAATGACCTACACAGTTGTTGGTAACGGGAGGCTATGTGGCACTTCTCGTCAACACCAGATTTACTCGCATTGTCCATAACGAGCATTTCAATCTTCGCGCGTCTCGTCCATCTTCACATTACGTAAGACTCAAGTATTTCTTGTATCTTCTCTTGATTGAGTGCCTTTAATGCATGACAACATAGGATACCTTTGAATTCATACATTTTGCACGAACATTCTACCCTTCCGTTGTCGACATTGTACGTGACGTGTGCTTCTTGCCTTTCCTGATGCTTTTCGCCCTGACAAAAAATATGGTATTTGTGCATATTCTCGGTTTGCACCAGTTCTTCTATTTTGCAATTCATGACATGCAACACCTCTTTCTTGATCCATTCAAATGCAGTTAGTGTATACAGAGCTGCAGGTCGCATCAATATTTTCATGCCAAAAGTTAGAGGTCGTGTATTGAAGCATTTCACGTCTTGTTCAAGCTCATTCTGTCTTAGACCGTCTACAAATAATTCATATTGTTCCATGAAATGAAACATTGTTAAACATGAATACAGGGTTTTCTTCAGCGTGGCATGCATAGATTTGGCTCTTTGTGTGCTTATCATACCTGCACAAAAGTATTGTCTTCCATATGCCAATGCCCACTTCTCTTTTTCTGCATATAAATTTTGTAACCACAGACAGTCAGCAAGGTCGTATGTCTTAATCATTTTGTCCCAATCTGACTTAAAGGTGACCGCGTCTACGCTATGAAGTACACACCTTGTAAAATGTTTGTCAAACTCTGTATTCTGATTAAATATGTGTCCTATGTTCTTTGCTGCATTTTGAAAGATATGCCACAAACATAGGCGATGATGTGCATCTGGCCACACATGAAGCACTGCAGCCGCAATTGCGTGATCACCATCTGTAAGTACAGTTTCAGGATGCTTCCCGTTCATTGCCTGTGTAAATACTCTGAACAACCACTCAAAGGTTTCCTTGGTCTGGTCATACACAAAAGCACCACCTAATATACAACTCTGTAAGTGATGGTTCACTCCCACAAACTGCGCAAATGGCCACTGTTCAGTGTTAATCTTTATTGTAGTATCAAACACAAGCACATCATTGAAGCATTCATAATCTAATCTAGACCTTGAATCTGACCAAAACATATTCACAGCATATCCATCTGCGTCCACTTGCATTGCACTAAAGAAACCATGTTCATTGCTTGATTTATTCTGTAAGTAACGAACCAAACAACATATTTTTCCGTTCTTCATATTATCTGTCCTCTTCCTGCTCAAGTGATTTCTAAGATCCAAAGGTGTGAATGGCACATTTTCGCGACCACCATCTATGCGGGTAAACAAATTGTATGTCTTCCTTGGTGCAATGCCGGTGCTATCGGCTATTTCAGCCATTGCAGCATGCGCTACAGTTACTTTACGATGTGACCTTAGCATAGGAGTCATAAATGATGCAGATAAATCATGATTATGATCACTGATTAAAGTACGCACGACAAATTTCCCATTCGGATGTCTTCTCAAAACCAATCTCGCCTGACATCCACATCTTGATTCTGGCGTGCTCCTAGTTGGATTTCCCATTGATTTCTTCCAACCTTGCTTGGAACAGACATATGTCTTTCTAACCAAGACACCCTGTGCATTTTTTGACCAAGAAAACCTTCTCACACTAAAGCCAACTTTTAAGGCATAATCGTTGTAAAATTTATATGCATCTTCTTCGTTATTAAAATGCATTCCTTCTACAGGAACATAGTCAAGTGCAATTCCATGTACATTCCAGTTCCTACGGTTTTATTAAGTGTACTGACATCAAAATCAGGATCATTATTGAATTGCATTTCTTCTCCTGGAACATTGAAGTCAAGTGTACTTCCGTGTACATTCCCGATGCATACACTTTTATTATGTGCGCTGTCATGGTAGTCTACCTCATCATTGAATTGCATTTCTTCCACTGGAACATTCAAGTCAATAGTGGGTCTAATGCCTGCACCCTTCTTTTCATGTGCATTGTTAGTGCAGATGTTCAATTCTTCAGTTGGGTCATAAGTATAGATATTCAATTCTCCAGATCTTTCTATTGATTGAGCTACATCGTCTTTATTACAACCTGATGATAAGCTCAATAATGTTTTAAGCAATATATCAATTTGTGTTTGCAGCAACATAGCAAACAAGTCGATATTATCTCACAAAAACGAGAGTCTGTTACTAATACAGCGGTTTGAGATACAATGCATATGATGAGTGAATGTAGGATACCTGATGGGGTAGAGGCCCTTCCTAGCATCTGCAAACAAGCATTCTTGTCAACAGGTCCCAGCGTCTTACAAATATCGATAAGTTTTCAACCTTCGTAAGAACAAGATCTACCTGCAATAACCAAACAAAGCCTTAATGACACACAAGACGACATGCCTTCTTCATCGATAGCATGATGCTGGGAAGCTACTCATGCCGCCTTGATGGAACTGGTTGGAATGTTTGTGCATCATTGCTTTCTTCCTTAATGCCTAACAACAACGACAAATAAAAGAAGACAGTGGAATGTTTTGTAAGCAATATATCAATTTCCGTTAGCAAGCGGCATAGGTTTACTACGATTTAATCAGGATGCATATAAGAACGGATACCACTAGGGTTACGCAAGTCAAAGCAACGATTTAATGAATGAAAGTATCAAAGCAAGTGCGGTTTGATGTTTGCTTATGCTGAGCATCGACGTGTCGCTTACCATGCCAATAAAATACACATGTCGTACATGTGTGTTGACGATAACGCTCTCATAATATCCACGAGGCTCTAAAGCGAGTTCAATAGAAGTCGCTGAGAGAGCAACGATATGCATGCGAAAATCGCCCCGCCATGCGTGTCAAGATGTGTTTCTGCACCCAAACGTTTTCAAAGTCTGTGTACAAATATCTTACAAATACATATTACAAAACATATAATATCTTACAAAACGATATGTACAGCGATTTGTCAGATATTGAAAATCGATACGGCAGTTCAGTATTTATAACTTACAACTCGACGATACAAAAATATACTATCTAAAAGGTCGATAAATATATCGCACAATAAATTACAAATCGATAAGGAAGAACTTGAACATAATAGCAAACAAATCGATATTAACTAACAAAAATGTATCTCACAAAAACGAGAGTCTATTACTAATACAGCGATTTGAGATACAATGCATATGATGAGTGACTGTAGGATACCTGATGGGGTAGAGGCCCTTCCTAGCATCTGCAAACAAGCGTTCTTGTCAACAGGTCCCAGCGTCTTACAAATATCGATAAGTTTCCAACCTTCGTAATAACAAGATCTACCTGCAATAACCAAACAATGCCTTAATGGCACACAAGACGACATGCCTTCTTCATCGATAGCATGATGAGATGAAAAGCTACTCACGGTGCCTTAATGGCACTGGTTGGAATGTTTGTGAATCATTGCTTTCTTCCATGATGCCTAACGACAGCAGAAATGAAGAGAAGACACTGGAATGTTTTGTAACACAAGGCAGGCACGAGAAGGCGACAGTGTGTTGTACAACAGGATAAAAAACAAGGCGGAAAGCTCGACTGGAGACGAAGGCAAAGTTTGGGTTGATAATGGTAGCAACTGTTACAGCAGATGGCGCAGGCGAACGTCTCCACTTTAAATGGTTAACATCAAACTTTCTGGATGGAGGACTTTTTTGTCCTTTTCCCCACCCGTCGTTTCACAACTTTTGAATGGAGGATATTTTTGTCATTTCCTCGAACCATCATTTCATGGCAAGAAAAGCAAGTAAGGGTGATTAAGTCTTTGCAACAGCACCAGAGTCCGATGCAAAGTTATGTCAACATACACGGGAATACGAGCCCCATGTGCATGAATACGTGGCGCTCATTCGATCCCCCGAACACGGACGTGGGATTCAGTGAATCATCGGGGGCGAACATACACAACCCTCCTCTGAACCACCACTGCTTCAGTCTTAACAGTCCGCTCTGCCAGGAAGAAAGAACGGGGACGGCTGCTGGGGGCGGAAGACGCCGTCACAAAACGTCTCTTCGCACGTGCGGATGGCACTCTTTACACGTGTGAAGGTTGACGGCCTGATGGGGCATTCTTGAGGATGGGATTTTTTCTACTTTCTTTTGTTCTTACTTTGAAATGATGGTATCTTCGCGGTACAGGCATTTCACAGGAAAAAAAAAGGTAGGAAATTTTTAAAAATGTGAGTTGATTTTTTTTTTAAAGGCATCAAAGGTTTATTTGGGTAAATAAAAAAAACAATTTTTTTTTTGTAAAATTAGCTTAGAGTTAATGTTAACCCAATATGTGATTATTGCAAAAAAAATTCTCTTTTCCTTTTTATCTCTTTTTCTTTCTTTTCTCTTTTTGAAGGGGATAAAAGAAAGAAAGAAAAGAGAAGAAACTTTTTGCAATGACTCACTTGACTTTTATTTGAAAAGATTTTGAAATTACTCGCCTCTATTTTTTAAAATTTATGGAAAAAATAGAGAGACGGGATTTGCTCGTCGGTATGAGGTTCAACCGTTCTTGGCGATTTACCAAGAGTAATTAAACCAAGGATCGAATAAATGTCTTTTGCTTTGCCTAAATATTGTCTAACAAATTATTTTAAGTCTAAAAATGCACGTTGAATCATGCTTGTATAATGTAAATGAAAAGATGTATGCTTTTGAGAAGAATAATTCAGAAATTTTGGATTTTTCCAAGTGATTCTGAAATAAGTTTAAAAACATTTTGAAGAAAATGATTTACAAAATTGAAATCGATTTGGAAAAGCTAAACTTTGAATCTAAGCTTAACATTTGAAATATATTTGAAAAAAGAGACTTGAAATTTTGAGTTTTGAAATACTCAGAGATTTGAAAACAGATTAGAATTTGAATTGAAGAAGAAAGATTTGAAATTAAAAAACGAGTTTGGGATTTGAAATTGAATTTGGTCTTTGAAATAGAATTGTAAACTGGATTTGAAAACAAAAATTTAAATCTGAAGAGAAATTCAAAGTTGAATTGAACTTTGAATTTGGAATATTGAAGTGATTTTTAAATTGAAATTGAATTTAGAATCTAAAAATTAAATTGAATTTAAAAATCCTGTATTGATCTTGAAATTTGCCTTGAAGTTTAGATAAAACCGATTTTTGAGAATCAGAATCAATCTCAAAACTTTGATTTTGGATTTCAAAAATGAATTGAGTTTGAGAATCAAACTCAAATTTAAATAGGACTTGGAGATTTTGAAATGGAAATGAAGGATAAAACTTGAATTCATATTTGAAATCAGAGGGTGATTTTAGAAAATTGGATTGAATTTCAAGGTGAATCTCAAACTTGATTTGGAATCTCAAAATGAATTTCAAACTTTGACTTAAAAAAATGGATTGAGAATTCAGAATAGAAAAAAATAGAAATAAAGGATTTGATTGAAATTTGGAATTTAAAATTTGAAATTTGAAATTTGAAATATGAAATTCAAAAATGAGAATTGGAAATTGGAATTAAGATAGAATTTTGAAAATAAAAGATGAATTTGAATTTGTAAATATGAGTTGGAAATAATTTGAGAAAAATGAGAAATATATTTGAAAAACTATTTCAAAATCACTTGAAATTCGAAAAAGATAATTTGAAAATGATTTGGAAAGAGATGCAATTCTATCCTAAATGATGAATGCTTTAAAAATATTTGAAAATTAGAATTGAAAAGCATATTTCATTATTTAGGAGAATTGAAATTATAATACATTCATGACTATGGTCACAGATGTGTTATAATATAATCTATATTCGAATTTTGATAAAGAATAAAATAAATTTTTAATGCCTTTATAAAATTTTGAAATAAAATTAACCCTCAATATATCCTGACTATGGCTATGAATATATTTTAAATTAATTCACATGTCAAATTCTGATAAAGGAAGAAAATTTCAGTAAAATATGATGATTTTTAAAAGAGACCGAAGTGAAGGTCAAATGTTATTCCATAAAAGCTAAAAATCTTAAGTATTGTTCATATTTTGACTATGGCCATAAATGTGAATCATTTACTTAAGATTAATTACCTTTTATTAGAATGGTGCACGTGTCATTCGTGTTTCACCATTCATGAATTTTTTGAAATAAAAGTAAAACTAAAATGAGATGTCATAGGCAATTATAAGATCTATATGCTCATACATTATATTCTAAGCTGAAAATTAGAGATTTTCTTTAATATAAAATTGTTACAATCTTGAATTGAAATGAAATATGAAATTCCTTAATCTAGGCAAAGAAATCAGGTTATTCCATGTCTTTCCTGCAAATATGAGTTAGCACAAAGCAAAAATACAAAATATAGAAGAAAATGGAAAATGCCATGTTAAACTAATAATGCATATGGTTATGCCTATGCTAACGAAGAAATAAATATGCAAAGTGTCATGCTTATGCTAAATGAAGAATGCATATGCATCTGCCTAAGTGCTATGCTTATGCTAAATGAAGAATGCATATGTCTAAGTGTTATGCTTATGTTAAACGAAGAAATGTGTATGCATTTACCTAAGTGCAATGCTTATGCTAATGATGAAAATATACACATTTGATGCGAAATGCATATAGGATGTAAAATGTATATGTAATTTGGCATACATATGAGATGTGAAATGTATATGTAATATAATATGCATATGACGTGGGAAATGCATATGTAATATGATATGCATGTGAAATATGATATTCTCATGATGCAGGAGGCGGGAGAATACTGATTTGGCATGAAATACTCTCTAAGAGGATGAATCAAAGATTGATCGTCGGCTATGATGATGGGATGAGGTGCTCCCCTAATTAGAGACTCAGGATCCTCAAAAAAACTTGACTAGCTCGAGGTTGAGCTATCGTCGTCCTTGCATGCACCAATGAAATAGATCGGTGCGGCAAGCATCCTAACTTTGGGTTTTATTACTTAACTAACGCACTAAGCGGCCGAACCACGCAAACCACAAAACGAGTAAACAGGAAGCAATACTGGAAAGCGAGAAATAAACAAGCACCACACACTTGCACTCAATAGGAATTTTGAGAAAAGCAAACTATGAGCACAATACCAATCGTGCATAGTTACCTTTAAGGGTATCCTAATAGGTGGGTTGTGCAGGAAAAGTAAACGGGTTTCTACATTGTGCAACCACGTGGTTCTAACCCTAAAATATGAAAAAATAAACTAAACAATCCTAATTAAAGAATTGAATTAAACTAGTAACCTAAAATACGAGAACAAAACACAAGGCAATAAAGTGAATACTCGTATTTCGCCGTTCCTCGGCAACGATACCAATATTTGATGTCTCTTTTTGTTTTATGAAATGTTTTTGAAAAGATTTTCAATTAAAAGCAATGTAAAAACCAGACACCAATAAAACTTATTCGCGCGACCGATGGAGTCCAGGTTGAACTCAGAGAACGGGAATACTTTGTATTCAAACACACAACTAAACTACGTTTTATTACCAAAATGAAAAAGTACGAGAAAATAAAACTACTTAACTATTACATCAAATGTTTACCCTACACAGAGGGTTTTAAATGGTTTTATTACAACTCCGGAATTAAATAGAAATTAGAAGTCCTAATCTAAAAAAAAATGAAAGTCTGCTATGCTTGTGCCTCTGTGTCACGTGTCGAATGCGTGCACAACAAATATCGCTCGCTTGCTTGCTCCTGCTCCGCGCCTTTCTGCACAATTCGAAAGCACACAAGCAAAACAAG
The DNA here is from genome assembly GCF_984573655.1 of Nuphar pumila. Lineage (NCBI taxonomy): Eukaryota > Viridiplantae > Streptophyta > Magnoliopsida > Nymphaeales > Nymphaeaceae > Nuphar > Nuphar pumila. The sequence goes on from NC_143262.1 coordinate 82,011,667, forward strand.
AGAAGAATAAAAACTATACTATGAAAGATGTACCAATTAAGTGCTAAAATCAAAACATGAAAAGATAATGCGAAAGAGAAATGATGCTAAACATATAATACTAATATATGCAAACTAACTACTAATTACTAACATAAATTATTTCAAAATAATACTATTAAACACCTAAGTAACAATACTAACTATCTTGAATCACTGCTAAACCGCATCAAACACTACTAACCATTTAAAATCACTACCAATTAATAATGCTAACTACTAAAAGGCATCATTCAACTAAGTAATTGAAATTACAAATTGCTAAGTAAATGTCATTTGTATTAATCAAATCTGCTAACAGCTTATTCTATCAGCTAACAACTCAACTAACTAACAAATCAATTAGCTAAACAACATTAGATCGGCATCAAACAAGTAGTGATCATACATCAAACATTTAATGATCTAGAAATCAGACCGGTGATCGATCAAAATTCAGTGGACAGCACTTTGATTGAGCCAGAAAACTCAGTGGATATCAATCCCGAAAAACTCAGTAAACAGCATCCGATCACCGAAAGTTGGATAGAGCTTCAGAAATTTGATGGCAAATCGATCAATCAAACTGATCCAGAGATCAGTAGCTCGGCGTTCAAACCGGAGCTAGCAATCAGACTATTCAACCAAGACTTGCTGGAATTTAGGTACAGCCTCGAAAACTCAGATATTCGATCGATATTTAGATAGGCGAATTTCAAATTCAGCTATTCAAATTCAGTCGATCAAAACTCAAACAGTTGATTGGCTTTCAAAACACAATTCAAACCTTCGATCGACTGTACATAATCAAATCTAAATTAAAATAGATGATCTTGCAATCAAAACAATATTAGGCAAAGATCATTAACAGCCGTATGAGATCAAATACAATCAATTAAAAACTTCAGAAATTCTATTGCTGGAGATCAGTTGATCGATTTTCAAAACTGATACTTACCAAAGATCTCAGTAGATAGGCATTTGATTAAACCTAAAAATTTAGTAAATCAATGATCAATCAGATATCATTGGGCTCAGATAATTAATCAGATCAAACATTAGTAGGATTCCTATAGACTGGAATTGATCCAGAAATCTGATTGATGTCGGAGATCATTTGATCAACTTTCACAAAAATACTCGCCAGAAATCCAAACTGCAATGGCGATCAAAAGAGTTCTGACAGAAATCCAATAACACTCACCGAAGATTAAATAGAGCCAATTAAAACTTCAGGTATTCGATTGTTGGAATTCAATCAATCAAAATCCACATGATCTTCAATCAGATCAGACATTAACAAGATTTTGACAGAACGAAATCGATCTAGACCTCCGATCAATGCTTGAAATCAGACTCAATCGGCCTTGGCAACAATAATTGCCGAAAATTCGTAGATCGGCAATCAAACAGTAGCTCATTCAATGTTCGAATATTCAGATATTCAATCGATGAAATTTTAAACGATCAATCATCGGAGTTCAAACAATAATCAATCGGCACAAGAGGATATTCTGATCGCCAGAAACAAACAATCGATCGACACTCACAGTGGATGGCAGGGGTTCCGGCGTTTGCATAGAGGACTAATCCGACAATGAGAAAGGGATTATGGCATTGATGAATCATCCGAGAGATGCAAAGGATCTTCATAACGAATCAGAGATCTACCGTGGACATCAAATATGACCAAGGAATCGATTATTTGGAATGGATTAGAGTGCTCTGGTGGAACCGATTGGAGAGGGAATCCTTTGTTTCTTCTGCTAAACCTCCATCTGTGAAGGAAGAAAAGAAAATCGGGGGGAGAGAAAAAGGAAGAAGGAAAAGAAGAAAGGAAGGAGAGGAGGGAAAGAAGGAAAAAGAGGATGTGAGATGGATAGGTAGAAGACGGATGAAGAATCGACCCCCTGAGCGTCGGTTTTATAAGTGGCCATTAGGCCCTTTTTCAAATCCGGTCCTTCTTCTTTCAAGGAATTTCAAAAGGGCGGTTTTAAAAAAGAAGCTTTTCAAAACTGTGGTTTCAACTAAAAAAATGCTTTCAAAAAGGGGTTTCTAAATTTTTTTTTTGTATTTTTTTTTTATTCTTTTTTTTTTGCTCTTTTCTTTGTATTTTCTATTTTTTGTGTTTTTGAAATAAAAACTCTAAAACTATGGGAAAATAAGGGATTTTATACTATTTTTTGCAAAATTTAAAAATATTTACAAAAGAAGGGTTTTTCGAGAATCCAGGGCCATTCTTTGAAAATTTCTTCAGAAAACGGGTTTGGATCCAAGATTTTGAGAAAATATTCGAGTTTTGGATCTCGAATCAAGAAATATAGAATAATGGATCCAAATGGATACCGGATGAATTGTCTGACACATTCAAAAATTAATTTTAGTATTTTTGTAATTTCAATTTGAAAATTGGATAACGAGGCTCAGATTTGGATTTTGACACTGGATCCGGATCCAAAATTGAGTCAGATATAGGGAATGGATTTGAATTCCAGTAAAATTTGAGAAATAACTGGAATTTAGATTGAAAGTGACTTAATTATTCAGAAAATGAGGACCAGGGGCAAAAAGAGATTTTTTTACAAAATTTTGAAAAATTTGGGGTGTTCACACCATCTTAAGTTAGTACGAAGATACACATTTTTTTAACTTTTGAATAATGGGATTATACTCTTGGCCTTATACGCTAACTTTGGTTTGGAAGGTTTAAGACTTAGAAATTTTTTTATTTGATATCTTTTTCTTAATTTGTGAATTTAAATTTTTATTATTATTTTTAAAACATATTAATGTTTTTACTGAAAGAGAGCATATCAGGTTGGACTCAGAGTCCTAAGAAATACTCAGGCAAAAATCCGTCACGGGTAGGGCTGCAAACCGATCGGATATTGTTAGATATTTGATCCGAATCTGACATATTTTTTTCTGATATAGATCATTTAAGTAAAATCTGAATGTGGATTCGGATCTTTCAATAGGATCACTTTGAGATTTGGATCAGCATTTTAAGTGAGATCTGGAGTTGATTGGAATCCAAATCTAACATGAATGCATTTTTTACATGTAAATAGCTTGCTTTGTTTTTCTGATCCAGTATTACCACATGTATTTTGGATTCGGATTCAATCTAACCTTCTCCTTCTCGGATCTGATTCAAATTTAGACTCAAATCTATTGTTTGTATTTTGAATTCAGATTAAGATCCAACAGAATCCAGCCCTAATCCGACCCACTTGCACCCTTAGTCAAGGGCCCCCTTGATGCTATTCATCACAAAACAAGAATACTTACTGTATTCGACCTGCAAATTTTTTAGAGCCATTGATGTTTTAGATGAACACCTAGAGCGTGACTGAAACCAAACCCAAAGTATGGTGTTTTGGAAAAAAACAAAAACAAACTAAAAGTATTGTGTTTTGGGCAAAGCGACCCTTGACAATAGTCCCTAGGGTTCATTTGCACACAGAGGAAGAGGGTTTCATGGCACCTCATCCATTGAAATGGAACAGGACCACCCTATCACGGGAAAGGATTCTGCAGAAAGGGGTAGTCCTTGTTGAAAACAAGGCTCCCATTCCTCGTGAAAAGGGAAGCCATCTTTTGCATTCAAGTTGTTTCATCCCTTTGTTACAATGAGAAGGATTAGAAAACGACTTTAAAAAAAAATGGACAGAGGAAAGGTCTAACCCTGAACCTCTCTCTCTCTCTCTCTCTCTCTCTCTCTCTCTCTTATGCAGTGGCCAATCAAGGACACTGGTGGCCAGAGAGGCCACAGACGACCGGCCATGACACCCTGCTCGCTCTCGCTCTTCTTTATTCTCCTTCTTTATGTCTCTCTCATCCCTATGCAATGGTCTGACTGCGGGATGGCATCTAGATCTCCCTTGCTCTCTCTTCCTTTTTTTTCCCTTTTATCTCTCTTTTTCTTCTTTTCTTTGATTAGGGACATGAATAAAATATTTCTTGATTAAGGTTTTGAGTCAATTTTTTAATTAGGGCTTTTCTATTTAGTTTTATTAGGGTTTTTTTTTTGTTTTTTTTATCAAAGCTTTGAATCAAATATCTTTAATTAGGGTTTTTGATATAAAATTTGATTAGAGATTTTCTTTTATTTGATTAGGCTTTTTTTTCTTTGAATCAAATTTTTTAAATTAGGATTTTTTTTAGTTAATTTGGTTAAGGTTTTTTCTTTTATTTTCTTTTATTTTCTTTTATTAGAACTTTTAATCAAATTTCTTTAAATAGGGTTTTTTTCTAGTTAATTTGATTAAGGCTTTCCTTGTATTTGATTAGGGCTATTTTTCTTTGATTTTATTTTATTAAGTTTTAAATTAGGAATTTTATATTTTTTATTATGATTTATTTATGGTTTCTTTGATTTTATAGCTTATTTATAGTTTATTTTTCTTGTAGTTTAGGAGTTTTTAGTTTATTTATGATTTATTTTCTTTCATTTTAGGCTTTTATAATTTATTTATAGTTTATTTATGGTTTTTGCATTTGTATATAAAAAATTATGAATTCTTGTTTTTTTTCTCAAATTACTCAAAATTTAAACATTTTTTCGTACTTAGATCTAGCTTGAAGCATTTATATAACAAAAATATTAATTCATATTTTTTCTCAAATTATGCAAAATTTAAATATTTTTTAGTTTTTAAATCCAATTCAAGATCTATATTTGAAGTTAAAATCCATAATAAACATGTTAAAACACTCATATGGTTGGGTCGATCGAGCCATACGATCCAAAATGAAGTTATCTGACCCATTATATATGTGTTAATATTATCTGCACAGCATAAAATAAATGTTGGACTTTGGAACACAGCTTTCGTGTATAGTCGAAACAAACATTGGATGGAGTACAATTGTTATATAATAGATAAAACTTGTATTTTGTCTATTTTATTGGTTCATTCCATCTAATCTTAAACAAGCCATCAAACATTTGAGTTTTTGTAATAAATTAATGCTAAAAGTGTTCATGGGTTTTTGTTAAAAAAATGTAAGGATAATTTTAGAATTTGTTAAAACATAGATCTACTTTTTTATTATGCCAAAAAAGTTAGGTGTAAAACTGAATTTACCCAAAAATAACAATGTTTTATTGTTGGTTGGTACTTGAAATGCTGTGCCCATTTCACTACACTTGTCTGCCAATCTTTTACTAAAAAGTAACAAAAGAGTAACAAGGAGTGGAGCTTTGGTTGTTGTGTGGTGTAATGCATGCTTGGGTACTCAAGCACATGATATTGGATTGTTGGACTATTTGCTTTTTCCAAGTGGGGTCAGTGCAGAGTAGGGGTGTCATCGAGTCGGGTTTGGTTCGGACCCAGATGGAACCAGACTTAAATCAGATTTTTTATTATGGTATCGGATCCGAACTCATGTCTAATCGGGTCCATTATAAAAAAATTCATACTGGGACCCGATAAGAACTATATGAACCAAACCCGGTGAAACCATATTTTTTTTCATTTTTACATTGAAAAATTATGGGTCTTAATCAAAAATCGGGTTGGGTCTAGGTCTGGTATAAAATTTTACAAACTATACCCGGGTCCATGTATTAATCGAACCTTTGGGTCCAAACTTGGGTCTTAATTGGGTCTTCTTATTTATCATCATACCCAAACCATATAGGGTTTGGTTCGGGTCGGGTTTGGGTAAACCAGGCCCGTTGACACCCTAGTGCATAGGGTGTTTTAGTACCAATCAAGTGTGGAGCAACGTTGTTAAACATGAAGTCCATGTGACTTGGTTTGGGCTAGTAACTGAGCCAAACAAATCAAACAGGGCATGTTTGGGCTCGGCTTGTTTACTAGTAAATTGAACTCGTGGCTCGGCTCATGTTCGTGTTTAGCCTAGCCGAGCTCGAGTCTTTAAATGAGATGATCTGAATACTAGTTGGCTCGTGTAAAAACATTTCATGTTATTTGTACATGAAATATATGAGTAATGGGTTTGTGCTAAGTGAAATTTATTGACCTCTACCGCGTCCACGAAAGGTTCCACTAAAACCTCCTCGTCCTTGACCTCTGCCTTCACTCCTTTGATCATACTGGCTATTCTTTTCTTTTGAAATTTCTACCTTAGTTTGAAAAGCCTGCTCCAACATTTTTTCTAACGACCTGTTTATGTGATGCTCATGGGCTAAAACAGACCCCATTAGTTCATCAATAGAATATACAGACAAATTCTTGGACTCTTCAATTGTAGTAACAATATGATCAAATTTAGAAGGTAGACACCTTGAAACTTTTTCTACTACTTTTTTATCATTTAAAACTTCACCAAAAGTCTTCATCTGATTTACAATAGTGGAGAGCCAAGAAAAAAAAGTTTGAATAGACTCATTGGTTTTCATAGAAAATATTTCAAACTCTCTTCTTAAGGTTTGAAGTTTAACAGTTGTGATCTTCTTATCCCCATGAAATTTTTGCTTCAAGAATTGTCAGGCATCTTTTGACTTTGTAGCACCGGCAATTATTGAAAATATGGTCTCAGACACAGCTTGCTATAATACTAATAATGCCTTTGCATTCTTCCTTAGAGCTTCTTTTACATCAATTTTTTATGCTGCCTTCGTTCCTTCAACATCTGCATAATCATTCTCAACCAACTCCCAAAGGTCTTGTGAAATAAAGAAAGACTTCATTCTAATATTTTAAAATTCATAATTTTTACCATTAAAAATAGACACTAATGATTGGGACAAGTTGAAAGAATTGGAATTGTTTGTCATACTAGTTTTACTTAGAGATTATCCCTCAAAACTCCAAGTCTACAGGAACTGCTTGCTTTAACAATGCTCCTACTGAGTTTTATAATGCCTAGCTTCGACTATAGCCTGGCTGTGATACCAAGAATTGAAAGTTCTATTTGCAATAGAACCAAGAAACCCAAAAAAATGGCAGCCCAAAAAAAAATAAGACAGCAACTGTAAAGAAAACCTGCTAACATAATTCTTATTTTTTACTTTTACTCAAACTCTTCACACTACAAAACATACATAAACCCCTATTTAAAAGCAAAAGTTAGCACAAATCTAAGAAACCGCTACCTACAATTTTTAACCCACTAAAACAACACCTACTTTTATAAACTTAAAAGTGACCTTAGAATACACACCACGTCTATTAACCAATATTACCCTCTTTTAAGGACTCAAGTAGACGTGGGCTTGAGATGCTCTACATTCTTGATTCTAACAAAAAAATGTGAGCATTGGATGCTCTCTACCCACTACTTTGAACATTAACCAACAGCATGTCCCCTTTTTTCAACAATACCATGATTTTGTTCAAGTTTCTATGGGTAGTTTGGACAACAATTAGGCTGTTTCAATTGCTTATAAACTTGAGGTGAAATGTAAGTTTTTATTTTCTCTGAAATTCTAGGTGGTCATTAATTCTACAAATCCAATAAGGTATAACGCTTCCTTATTTTTCTCCTATGCTATGATTTCTTTCAGATTTCACATGCACAACTAGGAAAAATTAAAGCTCTTTATTCTATGTTTGGAAGCTCAGTTGGGAGTTGAGGATTTTGTCAGACTACTATAGTGGTGATTGTTTGGGAGAATGACATTGAGAAGACAGTTTATGGAAACGAGGAAGGAGATGAAACAGTCTCCTAAGCATTTGCACTAAAATCTGAATTTAATAACTGCCGGAAGTGGCTGCCAATTCCACGAATTGATAGCTTCTAGTTTTCCAAATGCATAAACTCCATCTAACTCTTAGCTTCCAAACAAAGCCTCAGTCACCAAATTATCTCCATGCTACGATACCCTCTCTTTTTTCTTGCAAGAATAATTTAGATCATTGTTGTTTATCCAACTAAGTTCATTATTCTTTAATTAATAACATATTTTCATGGATGCTGCCTGCTCTCAACCATGCTTAAGAAACCTATATACCAAAACAAAGAAATAGAACACACCATCAATTGAGCCACACTAGCCTGTGATACATATTCTAGAAGAAAGTCTATGAGTTTGGTGCATCTGCTTAATGTCATCTGATGATGCATGCCATTATCTGCAACAGGATGCTCCTGATGAAATGAATTTTCAAATAGTTCATTGGTGTGGGAAACCTTTAATCATATGTTCGATATGGCCCGTACAATAAACTTTTAGATTTGCCCTACTTCTCAAAAAGCACCCTAAGTTCCTTCTAAGAGTTTCTTTAGTTGTTTTTTCAATTAGATATGAGGTTGGGGAACCCAAGAAAACAAGATTATATTTCCTTTTCTTTTTCTTTTCTAAAGCAACGTGACTTTAGGAAGATAAGCACCAAAACCCACCAATGTTATCAGTATGTGTATCGGCCGATAATTATTGGCAGAAAATTGATAAGCTGCAAGCCTGAATCGGCTATTTTTTAATAAAATATAAAAAATACCAAGAATTAATTTTTATTATTATTTTTAAAATTATTTAATGGTTTTAACACATGTCACGTTATGATTGACATGTAATATTTTTTATTCTTTTTGAATTGATACAGAACGATTCACTTGAGTATCGGTATCAATGGATACAGCTCAATCATCGGCCAAACGATTCAAGGCCGATAATGATACTGACAACATTGAAACCCACCAGGTAACAACTGAGAAAGAGAGGGATTTGGTTGATGTAGACTGTATGGGCATCAAAAAATTATTTTTTAATAATTGAAAAAGAAGCAGTGCAATATCCCGTATTCCACATCAAAAGTCCCATCACAAACCACATCTGTATCCTTGTTGAACTTGTAAATTATTAAATAAACTATGACTTTTTAGCATTTATTAAAGCAAAGAAAGTTGGATTGCACACACACGCACCATACATGAGATTGAAAGTGACAAAGCTTATTTGCCAAGATCATAACAGTAATTTTGTTATACAAAACGACTCTGAAATCTGTATATCTAGATTTTGGGCTTAAAAGCAAAAGGTGGAGTTGCATGTAATCTCCAAGATAAACCAAAAATAATTTTATGCTATTATTTTTATTCAGAAATAGCATGAAATAAGATGAGAGAGAATCGTTTACGGTGGTTTGGACATATTCGGCGAAGGCTTAATGATGCTCCAGTTAGAAGGATGGAGAAATGGGAAAATATATTAGTTAAAAGAGGTCGGGGTAAGCCTAAGAAGACATGGATGGAGGTGATAGGAAAGGATATGAGTGCTTTGAACCTCACCGAGGACATGGCATTAGATAGAAATGATTGGAGGAGAAGGATTCATGTGGAAGACCCAGAATGATTTTCTTTTTTGGTTCATATCGCCGACCCCAATTGTTTTGGGATGAAGGCGTAGTTGTTGTTGTTGTTGTTGTTGTTGTTGTTGTTGTTGTTGTATCTTTATTCAGAAAAAAAAATATGCTATTATCAATGCACTCGTAGGCTTCTAAGGCTATGTTTGGGAGCCCTAGTTGGGATTGGAATTTACGGTATCATGCCCTAAAAAATCTCATACTTGTAACTTTTTAGAAAAAATTTAAAAGTTGTATAATCATTCTTTTTTTAGAGTTTAAAATAGTAGTTCTACATAAAATGGTGTTTAAAATTATAAATCAACAAACCTTGGGTGCATTAGAGGCGAACCTTTATAACGGATTTGCAACTTCATGCATTCATTGAAACTAAATAGATTCAAAACAAGTTTTTTATAATTAAAGTTTATACAAAAAATGAAATTTCAAAAAGATCCTTATACCAAATTACAAAAATATACTCAAGAGCGAAACATTAGAGAAAGAGTCACATCTTGATATCATCACGTCATTGTATCATCATTTGTCGTACTGACCTAATCATCACATGTACCTATGAAACGGGTCAAATTTATAAAAAAATGGTGTATGCATATATAACAAAATTTAGAACAAAACTAACATATGCGTTGTACCTTTCATGATATGCAGTTGAGAATAAGCAAAATGAGCATGATAATCTTGTTGCGATATTAATTGTCATGAGGGTATGCACGGGAGAGAATGTAGAAACAACTGAGACTATCTGAGGGTTTGTCATGCTATGTATTTTGATATCTCGGACAACTGGCTGAGTTCATTCTTATAAAAACGTCCAATGACCGAGAGAGAATTTCTCAGAGGCATTTGTGGCAAGGGATGCATCCAACTTCTACAGAAGTTATGGGATCTACCACCTAGGATAATTTTTGGTAGCCCCCTCCTCTAACTTTGATGGCCGAAGACACCGAGTAAATTGATACTTAAGAAGTGTAGTTGTTAACAACCTGTCCATCAGAGTTTTTGTACAATCCCATCATCTCTCTTGACGGAATCAAGAGAAGAATGGGTATATCAGGTTCTATTTTAATTGGCGACCCATTCTACATGCTCTAGTCTTTCAAATCAAATCAAGCATCTTACCTGTGAAGACGATGATCACCATTTATGTGATTTTCTTTTCATCATTGTGCATTTGATTGCTACAAGGTTACCATAAACCTCTCATTTAATCAGCATGGTACTAATATGTCGTGCATGTCTGACAGTACTGTTATGATGAGAGGGGTATTAGTTTCTCAGAAAGAAACCTCAATATTTATTTAGAATTCTCAGTCTCAATTATCACCATTCATGTGATTTTCTTTTTATCATTGTGCATTTGCACGCTACGAGGTTACTATAAACCTCGCATCCAATCATCGTAGTACTAACATGTCGTACATGTCTGATAGTACCACTACGATAAGAGAGATATCGGTTTTTCATAAAGAAACCCCAACATTCTTTAGAAATCTCAAAGTCCCATGTTTTAGGCTAGGGATATCCGAGTTATTTTGGATATCAAAACAAAGGATCGTACGTAGCACTTAGGTTTATGCAGTCGAAGCCCTTTCGTTACACAGGGTTGAGGGAAAGACTTGGTTGCGAATATGCAATCGTCAAATCTTTATTGTTGTTTTTTTCGAAATAACGAATATTACAAATTTTAGGATTTTGCATGTGAGATCCTCCTTTTTCTTTAAAGACTTGGCAAGTGTGCGCAAATATGCATCTTTAAATGCAAGCATAATGCAAAGTAAGCAGAAGTATGCAAAACTACGTACCTTATAAAGTCACATATATATAAGATACATACATATCAAGTCATAAGTCTGTGCACATTTCAGTGTGGCGGCAATATAATTGACATAAAACTAGACTCAATATGTGAAACAATACAGCAAGCTAAATAAACTACATAAGCGATGCACGATGTACGAAACCATATATCGGTTAAATAAATTGCGTAAGCAATGCACGATCTACGAAATTGTATATCGACTAAGAAAATTACGAAAGCAGTAGCCTCTGCATGTAACAGTGCAGCGACAAAGTAAATGACATAAAGCCAGACTCGATGTGTGAAACGACACATCGAGCTAAATAAATTGCGTAAGGGATAAATGATGTACGAAACTGTACATCGGTTAAATAAATTGCGTAAGCAGTGCAAGATGTATGAAACCGTACATCGGCTAAGTAAATTATGTATGCAGTAGCTTGTGCACGTAACAGCACGGCGGCAAAGTAAATGACACGATTTTAAATAGACAAGAATACGCAAAACTACGTCCTTGAGTCAAAAAGTATATATATATATATATATATATATATATATATATATATATATATATATATGTGTGTGTGTGTGTGTACTAGATGTATAAGTTAGAAGTATTATGTCATTTATCCTCATATGCAACTTTCTCCTACCTTGAAGATGGTTGAACTAGTTGATGATTCCGAGCATAGGTTTCTACTAGCGTGAGGAGGGGCCCCGACGAAGGGGAGCCCGGCGAGAAGGAGAAGAAGAGGAGGGAGATGAGAGACGGGAGGGTGGCCGGTGAGTTGGGAGACTCTGGCGGGGGGTTGGGGTTCTCAAGGAAGAGCGGGGTCGGGTCGGGGGGGGGTTGCGTTAAAAAGATACCCCACTCCCCGGGGTTTAAATAGAATACGTGGGGATGGACCCGGATTCAACCTGGATCAGATACAACATTTTTGTTTTTGTTTTTGTTTTTGTTTTTTTTTTTTAAGTGTGGGTCTTACTTATGGAATCCCAGTCGCTTTCTTCCATTGGAATTACTTTTTTTGGGAGGAGAGAGATCCAAGTGGCATTGAGAGAGGCCATGGTGTTATAAATGGATGGATTTCAACAATGTCCTCATGATGACGTTGTCGTCAAATTGACCGATTCCTATCACCCTTGTCATTGCCGCTCCCAAACACAGCCTAAAAGATAACAGCATCAAGTGACCCAAAATTATGAGCTCAAGATTTTTAAGGGGCGTTTTGGAAACCCCAGGCAACAGGTTCTAGGTCAGATTTGGCATGGGGCCCGTGCCTGATCTCACCCCTTAACAAATGGTGTTAGAGGTCAACGATCTGAGAACCGAAGTTCTTAGGTCCTTCATGTAAAACCAAAAACACGTCCAAGACTGGAACACACACTCACAAAATTGGACACAATATAACGTGGTTTTGTCAAGCACGGCCTACTTTATATCGAGCTATGGACCCATTTGCATGCTTTTAATTTTATAGATTTAATTACATTTAACAAGATTGATAGTCTTTTCAGGAGGAACTGGTTGGTTTTTGGTAAAGAGTTTAAATTTTTTCTTTCATTGCTTGACATCACGGGAAAGAGTCTCTCTCTCTCTCTCTCTCTCTCTCTCTCTCTCTCTCTCTCTCTCACGAGAGGAGTGAACCCCTATTAATATAGGCATTTACAAGAGGAAAATCAACTTGATTAAAGACTATAATTGTTTCCATGCAATCTTGAGACTCACGTTTGTGAAGGATCCTTCTAATAATGCTCTCATTAGGAGTCTTGATTGTAACAACCTTATCTTCATGAGAGTTCATGAGATGAGAGGTTCTTCTTCACGTGACTTCATGAGGTTAACGTTGGAACCTTTTGGATTGCATATCTGGACTTGGGTCTGGATCTGTCACCTTTACACTTCATTTCAAAACAAGACCTATTATGAAAACCTGGGTATCCAAACACACTTAAAGTATAAGCCAACAAGTTTTAATTTGATCACAATTTTTCAATGCATGAATAGTAATAACTCACCAATAGAAAAGATTCCAAGTACTCTGAAACACAATATGTTTTTTTTTTATGACAAGGTACCCTTGCCGAAGGATGGAAAACCCCGGGTCGGGCCCTACAACCACCCTACCTTATGTGGCCCACCTCTGAAAGCTACGGACACACCCATGCACCAGTAGGGTTTGATCTGGTGCCTTCATCTCAGCACCCTCACAACCACCCCGCTGGCCATGCGGCGAACCCCTAAGGCACAATATTGAATAGTTTATTTTGGTACCTCTTCACCAAGTAAACCTTATGTTATGTGATTGAGGTTGGTACCAACAATCCGTCTAGAAAGGGTTGGATACAAGTTCAGCTAGACTGAGGTGCTGAGTATTTGAACCAGGCCCGTTATGTATATATATTGGCCTGCACAAATTCAAGCTCAGCACACTCAGACAGCGTTTGATGGCAGGACGCTGTCATCCTGGACACCAGCTCTCGAGCCCCTTGGGTGCGACTGTTACGTCTCATTTTTTCGCAGGGACACCCACGTTGTGCATTTGATGTGGGAAGTGTCTCCCACAGTAGAAGGGACGCACCCGTTCGTCACAGTGGACGGGTGCATCCCGCCATTAAAACGGTCCCTCAAGGTCAAGTTGAGTTTGCACTTAGTTCAAGCTAATATTACATAATTGAAATAATTTTGCTTGTTAAAATCTTTGCTCAAATAAAGGAGAGGCATGAGAAGAGAAGCGTCAACCACTCAAACAAAAGCTAGATATGGACCCACCAATCATATTAAAGTATCATATGGCATATTACAAGTGCACAAACGTCAGTGGAGATGGAAGTAGGAATATACTTGATATTGGCTACCCTCAGTCCCTAGAAGATTATGAGAAGTTTGGCCCATTTAGTATCACTATCGTCTACAGGCAACTAAGGATAGAATACTGGATTCCATTTACAACCTACAGTGAGCACTTGATTTCAAAGAATGAGAAGAAGATTCTTTAGAGTGGAACAAATGCTCGAGAGATGAACAAGCGATAAGAGATAAAAGAAAAATGGAAAAGGTGGTTAGAAGAATATGTTCAATCCTCCCCTATGGTTATTGATTTTATGAATGTTATTAGGCTAATATATTAATAGTCAGACTGTATTAGGGAAAATGATTTGCATGATTGCCTGGCCATTTGGCAAAGAGGGCTGTGTCATTTTCTACTATCATGCACAAGGATAATAGATTTTTCCCAAAAATATTTGTAAATTTGGTATTTTATAGGGTCCTATATCTTGGATCCAACTTTAGATGATATGCAGAGAAACTATATTAGAAATCTTTGATGGAGTTGGTTAAAAAAGGTTGAAGCAACAATCTTAGATATGGGGATAAGAATAAAAATACATTATATCCGGCAGATATTCCTATAGACTTAGAATTTCAACAAGATATGGTCAATGATTGATGAATAGAAAAAGTTTAATGAATGGAATAGATCACTTTGGTCCTATGACACATGCAACCACGGATAGCATACTAAATTCCATTTACATGCTATGGTGATCACTTGATTTCAAAGAATGAAAAAGATCACTACGTTTTTTTTAGAGAGAGAGAGACTATTGTGGTTCTAAACCAGCATAAGACACTGGAACACACCCCACCCCTTTTTTGTTAGAGGAACAGTGGCGCACACCCTTGCTCGCATGGATCTACAAACTAATTGTTGAATCTAACCATACGATGTGTATATATGATTCATATACCATGTTGGCAGATTTAATAATTTCCAATACCACACATGATTCAATTTTCAAGATATTGAAAAATCAATGTCAATTCATGAACATGAGTATGGCTTAAAACAGCACGTTGATTCAAAAATCAGTTTTTGCTTTTGAACCAACTTCATAAACTTAGAAGTTTCTAGAACCTCTCTCTACTACTAAGCAAACACCAAAGTTCATAGCATCTAGTGCTCAGACTAGCACCATCCAAATGCACTACTGGCAAGGTGACAACACATGCTACTATTGATAGCTCCATACCATCTAACATAAAATCATCTGTGCGAACCTAATCTGCTCGATCTGACTCTATAAATGCCTTCAGTGTGGTCCATTTAAGAAATACTCTTTGGAGCAAGTTGTTTCAGTGTAAAAACATAATTTTTCGATTGTTATATTTTGTTGCATTGCAGACCATTGATTTTTGAAGATCCTCAAAAAGCCTCTAACCACAATCCCACAATGAAAACATAGATAAGCTCTGTAGATCATATCCTTGGGACTTTATCCACAAAACATTCGAAAAAATGTTGAAAAATAAGTGGGACTTACTAGATAGTACAGTATTGATGACGGTAGCTAATAATTGGACAATTTCCCACTGGCAACCATTACTCATATAATTGCCTCTGTTCCCTTCACCCAATCAGGGGGAAGTAGTGGTCTCCTTTTTTCTACTTTTCCTAGAGGTTGAACGATGGCAAGCATATCAAAATAATTCCTACTTATCTGTAACAGTACAAAGTTTTATACAATTTTGAATTAATCACCCAAATAAGTATTTAGATTACATACTGTCAATAAGTGGCTGAAGTAATCATCCACGCATTATTATTTTCTTCTTTACCCAGATAATTCTGATATGCTGCTCATCCATGTCTTTGTCTTTTGTTCTTCTCTGTGAAAGATTCCCACTTACCATGATCAAGTTGGCTCAAATCTTCAAGGTCTGCTATTGCAAGCAGATACTGGGTAAGCCTCACTAGCTCATCGTCACTCTTACGGTTTAGATGCGCTTTCCTGAAAGGCTTAATCACAAGTCCATTTTGTGGATTCATAACGAAATTTCTCCTGAGATCATCAAACATTATGGTGTTTTTCGAATTGTAATACTGCAAGAAATACAGTTTGTCAGTAGATAAAAAGGACATCATGTGCAAGTTAGGATTTAACAGAAACAATCTTACATAGAGTACCTCTGGAAAGAGAGCCCATATCAGCCCAAGGGGTTTGCAATCAAAGATACCATGTGAATCAGACAGAACAGTGATCATCGCCAGGTGATCAAGAAGTGCTGTAATTTTGTAGTTTGAATTATTGAGCACGCCAAGCTGCCCCATCTTGAGCTCAACCCACCTCATACTGAAAAAGAGGATAAGAATGCCAGGAGCAAAACCTATTGTTGCTATAAACACATTGTAAAAGGAAAACTAATTGAAAAGAAAAGACTATTTTACCTAGTTGCAGACCATATGATGATGTCATACTCAGAGTAAACAGCAGACAAGAATTCATGGAGATCTGACAAAGGAAAAGGATAGG
Source organism: Nuphar pumila (assembly GCF_984573655.1). Lineage (NCBI taxonomy): Eukaryota > Viridiplantae > Streptophyta > Magnoliopsida > Nymphaeales > Nymphaeaceae > Nuphar > Nuphar pumila. Next base: position 82,028,077 of record NC_143262.1, read on the forward strand.
AATGACAAAGTGAAGGAAACTACAGAAGGTAACAGGAGAAACTGGAAATGATACTAACAAGGCCTCATCAACTCTAGGGGATTCTCTGCTGTGGAGCGGTGATCAAACAAGGTGTAGTCAATATCCAAAACAAGCAGCTTCTTCCCTTCACGGCATGGATTAAGAAGTTCAATCTGCTTTACCCAAATCAATGATCCTGTTTCATCTTAGCAAGAAGGGAACTAGATTGCAGCACAATCAAATTCTACTCAATCTTTTCATGCCTAATATTTTGTACACTTACAATCTTTAAACATGACTAAGTTGATTACAAAGAATGTTGCATATATATGATTTATATGATGCAAATGTAGGAACAAAAAACAAGTGAAACAAATGCATGAAATGGTGCAAACACAATACCCAAAACAAGCAGCTTTTGTATATAGAAACATGGAGGAACAGTGGCAGAGCCAAAGTTTCCTTTTTATTTTTCAGGTATATATATATACAAAGAGAGATGGAAAGCTGGGATTGGATCTGTCACTCATGGAAAACCTATTTCCTTAATAATCTGCTAATTCTCTTTTCAGTGAATTGGACTCACTAGTGTTTGCCTCTTCTTCTTGATAACCCGGACTTGAATTTCCATCCAAGAGTTCCACTGACTCCACACAAGAAAGCAAGTCAACCATAATTCAAGCCGTCACTCAAAGGTCAACTCACTGCTTCTACTGCCTCCCCATTACCAAGCCGAAGGCGCATCTATCTCTATGACAGACGATTGCCCCTTAGAGCTTGACTGACTTAGTAAACGCCACTACTCACTATAGAAAGAGTGGCTCTTCACTTCTACTTAACATCTGTATAGAAGTGATCCGCACTACAGGAGCAAAGGTATCGAAATGATTGAAACCCTTTGCCTGATTTTTTCCTTTTTTAGCTAAAAATCTCGCATTACACTTGTCCAATGATCCAAAATGGAATTTTCTAAGGGAGACGATATGCAAGGTTTGTAGTAGGAAGACAAGAGGCAATATGGAAAGAATATGCTAAGCAAGGAGTTGCTAATTATTTCTTGTCTAAAACAATCCCAAGGTTTTAGATTCATACTGAGTATACCATCGCTTCTAAGCATATGATTGAAGATATATCGATAACAGATGGGGGGGGGGGGGGTTCTAAAATTGTATATCATTTAACATGACAGTTTGTTCCCAATTCCAAGAAATGATTGGTGCTATTAAGCCCAATCATGAAGTACCTTCTTACCATGCAATGAGAAGTCAAACCTTGAGCGCAACTATAGTAAAGCAATGGTGTAGTAAATGTAAGGAGTCTTTCAAAATCTACAAGCTGCTGCTCTTAGACCATGTTCAAATGAGTGTGGGCTTTGATGACAAAATTCTCAAATGGCACAAAGTCGGTACATCATGCACTAAAAAAATTTACAGTAAGTATTGTGATGGTGCAAAGCCTTGTTTTACATCAAAATGGTATAAAGCAAATGTTTGCAATTTGCATCAAATGAATGACATGTGTCATTATGTGGGAAAGAGAGAAAGGTAAGATAGTATAATTGGTATGCATAGTCTCAGTTTTTTTTCAAAGAGTTTTTTCTTGGGAAAATATCAGAAGTTTTAAAATTTGAAAAAATATAAAGAATAAGAAAAAAAGATAAGAAATAATAGGTTAAAAAGACAACTTAGAAATAAGGGTCAGAAATGTCATCATAAATAAATCTAGAAGGTGATTGATAACAGACAAATTGATCAATTTCCATCAATATATTAACGTGTAGCCAATTTTCCAAATTATATCATTAGATTTGACACTAATTTCATTGAGCATAACAAGGATAGGAAGAGCTACCTGGACATATTTGAGGATCTAAATGCAAATGCAAATGCAAAAGCAGAAAGAGCTATTTATTTGGAGTCATTATACATGCACACATACATACATACATAAATATGTGTGTGCACTTTTTTTATATGGAAGAAATGAAAAGGAATATGCTAAAATGGAGAAAATTAAAAACACAGGCGCATGATAAATTGTGAGTGATAAGACGTTGCCTCATAGGCTCATACAAACCACAAAAGACTAGACTAGACGGCTAGAATCCCAGTCTAGCTAATAAGCCGAAGTTACTATGCAGAGGTGTCACTGAAAATGTGCAATATCTAGAAGGTACAGATTCTGATTATAAAAGAGGCATGCATGCACTCCAGAAAATTTAAGCCACCCAATGTTTCGCTGCTGATAAGAACAATTGGTAGTAAAAGGACTCTAGGTGAGCATTGATTTGGAGGGACATTCCGAGTCCAAGGTCAGGCCCGAGCAGACAAACACTGGAGTATAACATCATTCCAGGCATGTAGGTTCTTGGGTTTGGACATCTTATATATGGAGTGATACGAATATGTGAAGTGACCATGTGAACTGGGTATTTCCAAAACTTTTTTCACAAATTTGACCCTGTAGATGTGTTTAACATGGTTGATTTGCTAGGAATAGACACCTGAATGATGTTTTTCCGAAGAAAACATACAATTTTTAAGCATTGAATATTTATGAAAATTTGTGATCCTAAACTGGTTAACTTGAATGGAACTTAGCTAAATGTTATATCCATTATTATCTAGGCAGCAGTGAAAACTAAATGCATGCCCAAGATGTCCTATGGCAATTTGTCCTTTGATTATGTTTAAGTTAAAAAGTAAGCAATATACATGACCAAGATGTAGAATTTGCTGGGTATGACATGATTTGAGCTAGAAAAAGAGATAATTATTGCAAATATGATTAATTAAAAATTGTGGAAATAAAAGGAATGAGTAACAACCAGAAGATTTCACAAAAGCTTCAGCTTCTTCAAATAGCTACATGAGACACAAGCAATAGAAAGCAGCCAAGGGTGGAAAATTATTTTTACAAACTACAAATGGCTACCAAAACAAATCCATTAATATCTGCAAACTTAACATTCAAAAAATATGATTAGTCTAAACTTGAACTGCATTATCTCTAGAAAGGAACTTCAAATACCAAAATAACATAATATTTTTCTCAATAGGATAAAATAGCATAATATCCACACACCAAGTCAGCAGATAATACGAAATGTAAAGAAGACAATAGATATTGAAAAGAACCTTGTATTGACTAATTCGTCGCCGCAGTTTCTGCTTGTTGACCTCTTTGTCTTTAATGTCAGTTACATCATCTTGAACGAGTTCAAAATCATCAATGATTTCTGGGTCATCGACTTGGTCAACAATAATTTCATCTTCCACAGTACTGGAAAATCAATGTTAGGGCTCTGCAAGTCGGAAAGTTCATATCCAAATTCAATGGAATACAAACAACAAACAGTTATGCATCCAACAACATGAGAAATACCATTTGGCCCATCTCCAAAGGCCATATGACATAAATCTCCATGCATGTAACAGGTACGCACAAGCACACACAGACATCATAATGTGTATTCAATATTCATCTTATTGGTTTATGGGCTTCTGAAAATTACATCTGCCAAATCCCTCTGTCCTAATGCAAATCTATTTCTCCCTTTCAATTTATGGTTAATCCCTGCATTTCATCACATACTAGCAGGCATCTTGACATCACTATGAGCTTGAGACTGCTCTTTCATTCATTCTAATATTATTCTCCTGCTCACTTCTCCATCATTGTTATTCATCCTCCCCAACGTCTTTCAATGGGTACATCAACAACCTTATTTTATAAGCATATGATTTCTTAAATGAATATGCCAAATCAAACAGGTGTTAAGTTCACGACAGAGGTAAATTCACATTTCATCTGTTCTTAAACATCTTCAAATCCATGTTTTGTTTCTGCATTGGGCTAATGCTGAAACCCTAAAACATTCGCCTCAACTTTTCTGTATGATTTTGAGTCATCATGTAATGGTACCAAATCAACATGGAAGCGCTTCACATGAAACCATGGTTGTCAGTCGAGGAAGCGGGAGCGGAAAGCGATACGGGAAGTGAGGCACTTTAAAAAATTTAGGAAGCGGGAAGCGTGGGACAACTTAGAAGCGAATCACGAACCGTCTCGGAAGCGACCTAGGAAACGAACCGAAAGCGAGGGGAAAGCGAAAAAAGAGGAAAAAATTAAAAATGAAAAAAAGAGAGAAGCGAAACGCTTCCCTGCGCGTTTCGGAAGCGCGACATTTCGCGCTTCCAAAATGCCCTTTGGGGAAGCGCGCTTCCCCATATGCCTAGGCACTTCCGGTAACTCTGCATGAAACCAAAAAAAAATATAAGCTCATATATAAGCATAACTGCAGCTCTATCTGGTTAAATTTAAAAGTTGAATGCCATGATTTTCTTTGGGAGGAAAAGAAAATCAGTGTAAATATAGAAGGAAAACAACAGTAGGTGATAATGAATCATCAAAGCAGAACAAGCTAAAAGGAAAAATACAGATCCTCTCAAGAGCTCTGATTCTTGATGCCCCTATCCATGCTTACTTTGTGCCCAGCCAACAATCATGTGCATATAACAGAGTGACAGATAGAATTACCCGGTGCAGAAAAAGGATCCTAATGAATTTCCCATCAAAATTTGTCATTATACTCTAGCCAGCTAAACTACCAACTTAGAAATAGGCACAATCTCCTTATTGCTTTGTGCCTGAATGAAACATCGGTATGTCACAAACTCCTTCATCTCAGAGATGTTCCGATCCTTCTTTTCTCTCAGGGATTATATTGATGGTTATTGGCTCTTTGGTTGGAAATCTGTTGATGATAGCAGAAATTAAATATCCTTTAGGGTTTATCGTGAGGCTCATCGCAGTCACCTTCATCTTGACGGTGATCTGAACTTTCCCTGGAAGGATCCGTCACAAACTCCTTCATCTTGGAGATGATCCAAATCTTCTTTGGCCCCGGGGGTCTAACTCACATAATTCGTCTTCAACTTGACGACAATTGAGAGATCCCTTTTGTAGATATTTAATTGCAGCTTAAACGATTGAGGAGATATAGAAATTTAATAGATTTTTCTGTGTCTCCCAGGATATTTTAACTGCCTTATTTTCCAAGAATGATCTTTAAAAATGTGTCATTGACTACGATCAATACCGATCACTTATGGCTTTGCTATAACATTGAATTTTCTTTGCTGGCCATATCAAAGATTTATTCTTCATCCTTTTGGTTGGCCAATAGAAACATCTTGAATTTTGAATCCTTTTTCGGGAAAGCTTTGACCTTTCGGAAGTAATACTGAAGGTATTTTGAGGTAATGTTTTTGTGCAATAAAGATTTTTGAAATCAACAAATATTTAATGACAAATTGGCAAAATTTTCTTGAAATTCTTTGTGGAAGCGAGCATTTGAATCACGACTCAACGCATCCATGACAGAAATTTTCTTCTCCTTTCCCCAAAGAAGAAGATTCAAAAATGGGAAATAGAAATTACTCCTCTCTTCCCTAAAGAGGAGGTGTTTGCAAAATGAACTTTCGAAGAGAAATTAAGCTTTCGTCAAAACTTCCTAATATTAGGCTTCTCTTATGGAAAGGGGACCGATAATGGTGAGGTCAGTGAATTGGTCATGAAGAAACGAGTCCATCACACTCTCCCCGAAAAGAGAGTCCTTCATGATGAAATGGGCTAGCATGGAATTGTGGTCACAAGGAAAGCAAACTTCCGTCGAAGCTCTCCCTGAACTATCCAGCTCAGTCGAGCCAACCTACTCAGTTTCTGGAAGAAAATGCATGAAACAAAATGTGAAGTCAATTCTTCTTTATTACAACCAGTGTTATTAAAAACACGCCTCAAGGCGCGAAAAGTACGCCTCGCCTCAAGGCAAGGGGCTTCATGCCTTGAGGCGCATGTGTAAAGCACAAAACCCTCGAGGCGTGCACCTCATAAGCCTTGAGGCACATGCCTCGAGGTGAGGCGTGTCTCAAAATGAGGCGTACACTCCTTAATTTATTTGGTCAAATGAGGGTCAAAACCCTCATTCGACCAAAAATTAGGGCTTAAACAAAGCCCTACCGACTCCCTCACGTTCTTTTATTTTTTTTCTCACCCCCTATCTCTGTTTTTTTTCTCACAGCCTTCTCTCACGGCAGCCATCTCTCCCTCACGGCTCTCACAAGCTCACAACATTCTCTCTCGCATGGTGGAGCCCTGAAACATGTAGGGTTTTTTTTCTCTCGTTCTCCTCTTCTTCTTCTTAGCTCTTCTCTCGTCTCTCGCGTGATACAACATTCTCTCTCGCGTGATACAGTCGCCCCTCTCTCTTTTTTCATTTTTGTTTTTTTTTTCCACCCCTCTCTGTTTTTTTCTCATTTTTGTGATGGCATGTGATGGATTTTGTCTCTCTTTGTTTTCATACGATGCATTCAACTATTCTAATTGAGAAAATGTTATAGTTCATGCACAGATATATGATGTTTAGCTTTTTTAAATTTTTTCTGTTTTTTTTTAAATTTTTTTCTGTTTTTATAATGTATTAGAGTTTCAGGATATTGTAATTAAATATTTTTATGCTTGAAGTTTATTTTTAAATATTTTCATGGTTGTGATTCTTTCTAACTATTTTTTAATGTTAAAGTAACACCTTATTGCTCCCATTTCTGTTGTTATCGTGAAGCTTTTTATTATGGCCAAAACTTTTGGTGTGCGTTTTAAAATGCCCTACAATTTAAATTTTATATATACCTATATTTTATTGATATTTTCTTGAGAAAAACTAGATTTTTCAATTTTGTTGCAAATATTCTGTTAGAACCAGATTTACGATTATGTTTTCAATTTCGCTGCATTAATGTTACTTTTACATGTTAATCTCATATTTTTTCAGTATTTATTTGAGATTTTTTATTTCCTGTTGGTTGTTGCTTCATCAATAAAGATTTTTTTATTTATTTATAATTTTAGATATTTTTTATAGTTTTTTTAAGTTTTGAAAAAAAAAATTGAGGCTTATGCTTTACGCTTCGAGGCTTACGCCTCGCCTCATATTTTGGTGGAGCGCCTCGCTACGCCTCAACGCTTTTTACAACACATCATACACCACCAAGTAGCCAAGTTCAGCTCTATTAATGGTCTATCCATCTATACTATCTAGGATAAAACCTTGGCTCTAGGGATTGGAACCTTTCCCCAAAAGAGTTTTTTTAGGATAAAGGTAACTTAGGATCCAAGAGAAATCTACATCATGGTTCGAGTGAAGATACACTCTTAGGACCTATATGGATTCAACTGCATCAACAGCCAATAGCCCCAAAAGGTTGCAACCAAATCATTAAGTTCCATCCCTGAAGGTTTCCTTCAAACAGTAACTTATAAAACTCCATCCTTCAAGCAGAATTCAGCCATCCATCAATCATTATCCCTTGTAATGGCAAAAAGAGAACAGAATATTCTTGAAAGGGGTTTCATCCCTATCCAGGGGTCTTTCACAAAGATAACTTTCAGACAGAAATTTTTTTTGGTCCCAATTGTATGAGCTCTTTCCAGATCATACTTCGCCTTTGAGAAACAAACCCACCAGCCATCTTCAAGGTAGAAGATTCACCATCATTTAGACAAGAAAGGTTTATTTGTTAGACTTTCGCACGTCCAGCACCCAAAACCTCCCAGGTAATTTGACTTGCCTCAAAGAGATTATACCTTTCAGTCTTCTTTTTCCATTTTACAAGGACCTAAATGACCTTACGTGTCTTAATTAAATTTTCTTGAGAATTTTGCATGAAGATATCAGATAACAGGGAAAGATTCATCATACAAGCCTAACTAGGCTAAGTTTCCCCTTCACAGGAAGGTATTTGTGTCTCTAAAGCTAAATCTTCTTCCTGACTCTATGTTCTAAATGCCAAATACTTATTTGGTTTTGAATACATTATTCACTGACACTTTGATTCCTATACTTCCTTTCTGCTCTTCAACTCTCCACTCTTTGCACTTGACAGTCTTCTTAACACTTGTCACCTTTTTCATTTGTTAGTGCATACATGCTTTTTGCCACTATTTGGCACTTGAAACGTTTTCAGCACTATTGTCACTTTTCATACTTCTAAGCACCCTTGGCACTTTCCACTCTTTGACAATTGCCACCATGCCACTAATGCTTGCAACACTTGCCCTGCCACTAAAAAATTTTCCACATTTTGGCACTCCAGCTCATTATTCAATGAATGCTAGCAGCAAAAAGCATACCTCATTAGACAAGAATTAGAAAGCCTATCCAAATAAAACTAACAGGGGAAAATCATTTCGATTTATCAAGCATAACTGATGATCTAAATGAAAAGAGCAGCTATTAGTGATGCATGACACCCCAAGCGGACAAGTAGACAAAACCACACCCTGGTTATCACTCACATGCTAAGCACAACGCTCCTTACTGACAGCACAGAAGAGTAAAGGAAGAGCCAGGGGCATGATTAACCTGAAAGACTTAACACTCCATAGTATATGGGAGAAACATTGAAATGTGAGTCTGACCTTGTCTGAGGTTGCCATGGTTCCTTTACTTGCAACTGATAGCAGGTTAAGTGAAATTTATAAAGCTCATTCTTGTTACAAATTATGATCAAACAAAGATCTCAAGTCCTGCTTCCATGAGCTACATAATTGATAACTAAAAGGCAGCATGGAGTTTCAGCCTCATTGTTGGAATATAATAAGGAGAGTAAACATGTGCTTATCATGGAATTGTCAGTGGTAACATACATGACAAATACCCCAGGTCCATCATTCCTAGATGCTCAGTCATGAAAAAGATATCACAGGGATTAAATGCCAATCATCAATGCTTCTACAGCTAAGTAGGTCAAACTATAGTTGCCAAAATGGGAATCGAATACTAGAAGCAGTACGAGAAATAGAATTAGGAAACAGTGATTCCAAATTTTTAGAGGATTCAAGAAGCGAATCGGAAGCGATATGTGCAATCATATGAAATATTAAAAAGTTATTGGAGATAAGAAGAAATCTTTGAAGAAGAAAAAAGTACACTATCAAGAACCATATCATTCTATTAGAAAATCTTTTCTACAAGCACAAAATATTTAAAAAACATCTTAATAAACTTACTTTGGACAAGCTTGTTGAGTAATTTATGCATACTGTATCACACATTACAAACCTAGAAAAAACATTGATTTTTTCATCCAAAAGACAACTTATAAAGCAATAACAAAATATACTAATATTATCTCAAAATTTGCAAAAGAAATCTTACATCTAAACAATGTCATACTTATATCATTATGATTTTACAGAAAATTCTAACATCCAAACAGGGTCATGACTTAGAATTGGGATTCCTACTTATCCTAAGAGATTTCGGTAGTAAAGTTGCCTGGAATCGATGTTAAGCCAAAAAGTCAACTGCAGCTTGTCCTTTTAGACTTTTGAGGTCATACAAGACATTGAACTCATACAACCTCATGATAATTGGATATCAGGTGCTTTAACAGATCAACTCTTGGAATTATAAATTGGTCACTATAAAGTTCACATTTCAATGCTTTCATGTGTGAAAGTTCTTAAATAGAGAGCTTGCTACATGTCATGCAGCCCATAAAGACCAAAGAAGTATAAAGTGATGATAGAACAACTAAATGTTGTGTTCTAACATAGATTTTGGCACCAGTTGAAAGTATAAATCAGTCTTGTAAGTATCGTATGATATGTTACGATACAAGACTTCCCGTATCGTGTGTATCATACGACATAGGACTGAATCATACGATACACCTTGATATGGGGTGTACTATATGGATACTGATATTGCTGGAATGGCTTTTTTTATAAATAACTAGATATTGGCAACGACATATTGTGGATGTCTGCAACCCTAATGGAAGAGAATCCTTGATCCGTACCAATGAAGAAGGGCTTACAAGTTCCAAATCCAAGCTGAAAAGGGTATACCGTATAAGGGACTCCCTTTCTATATTTCTAGTAAGAATAATGAGGATAGCAGGGTCATCTCACTTTTCAGGATAGCAATTGCTAAGTTCAAACATATTCATGACCACAATCAAGTAGATACAATAGATACGATCACAAGTCCTAAACGAACCGACAGATAGATGGTGTGGTACTGTAATCTGCCAAGATCGAAACATAAGAGATGGAGACAATTGTATCGAAAAGTGGAAGATTTTTATGCAGATACCATATTGTCCCAAAAAGCTTTTCTCCTTAATAAGAATGAACAGGGCATTAAAAAGAGAACATGGGTATCCATGAATAGTGAAAAGAAAAATGGGTAGTTAAGATTAGTCTCACTACAGCACAATTGACAAAAAAACTAATAACAAACACCACGAAACTCACCAACCATCCAATGACACTGATCCAACCAAATGCTTTAGATCTCACTACAGTACAATTGCACAAAAACTAACAACAAACACCATGAAACCCACCGACCAACCAATAACACTGATAGAATCCAACCAAATGCTTTAAATGTGAACACGACAGAGAGAGGGGAGCTCACCCGATCATGGTCATCTTGAAGGTGGGTTTGAGTTGAAGGGTGGAGAGGATGGTGGCGTCGTTGGAGAGCTTGGGGCCGAGCTTTGGGTAGAGGATCTTCTGGCGTTTAGGGAGGACGTTAGTGGCCTCGCAGATGCGGCGCTTCAACTCGCCGACGGTGTCGTCGGCGCACACCCTCACCGTGTACTCCTTGCCATTCCACTTTACGCACAGTGTCATCTCCTCCCAACTCTCCTCCGCAACGCCCGAGCACGACGCCATCGTCGTCGTCGTCCAACTCCTCCTACTTTGCTGGTTCCTCTCTCTCTCTCTCTCTCTCTCTCTCTCTCTCTCTCTCTCTCCAAAGACCACGCACACCCTTTTCATTGCTCCCCAATGTTCTTCAGTAATTTACAAAGAGTGCGTATCAGGTCAGGGCTAATCCGTCGGAGCACACTCTGATGCCGTTCATCCACGCAATGAACGGCATCCCAAATATCATAGATGGGGATCTGTCTTTTAGATGGATGCCATGTTTTTTTCAGAGCCGTTGATGCTCTAGATGAGCCGCATCTAGTATTTGCAAAATGAACGGCTGAAAAGCAGTTCACCAGAAGGTATTTTGGGATGAACGGCATCAGAGTGTGCTCTGACGGTAATTGTCACCATTTGGGTTTACAATCAACCACCTGCTCTCTTTTTTTTTTTGCATTTCAAATATTTCCCTAAAGTTTCTCTAAAAACGAAAATTGCCTAAAGCATAGTTGCCTGAGACGGGTATGGGTACTGGTACGGGTAAGCAAGGCCCTCAAAAGTTTTGGGTATGTTTTTATTGAAACATTGTATCTAAAAAAATTTCTAATAGGCATTGATACGAGATTTTGGTATCGGGTTTGCTTGATGACCATAAGAGTTTCTGAAAATTATATCTCATCATTTATGTTATAAAAATAATACCATCATATATATCATGACAAAAGACATGCTAAGAAAAGCAAAAGTACTAAAATTAAAAAATCACCTAATTTCACTAGGTTATAGCAATGGTTCATCTCTCAAGCAACATGTAAAATCAAAATATTGAAAGTAATAAATTTTAAGATAATAACTAAATAATAAAAAGCATAAAACAATCTCAAGCTAATATAAGAGTTGCCTCTTACAAGAATTTATGAGAAGTGTATGCAAGCATGAGAATGATTTCTTGAATGTCTTATCAAATCTCATTCATGAAAGCAATATACAAAGTATGAAAAACATATCTAGATTAAAGAAAAAGAAATAACCTCTCATGGTAGCCTCAATGAAATTGAGAGAAAACTAGACAGTATAACATGTGTTGATGCCTAGTTGTATTTTACTTTGTACAGCATGTTTATTGATACTTAAATGAGATATTAGACATATATATATATATTAACTGAATGCATTTCATTATTGCATTAATTGGGCATGCATAAATATCAATGAGTATCCTACCTTGACTATGTAAATGCATAATGATTGTATTATTTTATTGATTTTTATGATAGAAATTAATTAAAAGTATATATAGAATGTCATGGATATTATTGCATATGAACCATGAATGTGGTTGCATGTTTGTATTGACATTATTAACAAGATAGTTAGTTATGAAATTAAATTAAAATTAATTCTCTTGGGGCTTATTAAAAGAATAAGCATGGTACTAATGGTTCTGTGTGATATTGGCTTAATGAAAGTAAGCTAGATCCACATATAAGAAAGATGTAAGAAGGGGTTGAGGTATTATTATCTCATGTCTTACTTGTTTGAGAAAGATACAATTATTGCCACCATCATAGATGAAATAAAGTTTGGTTTTTATTTCACTTATATAAAAAACTCGTTTCTATTATTTATAGGGAACGAGTTTTATATGCATTTAAAAAATGGGGTTCGTAGTGTTTTTTGTTTTAAAACCAGTTTCGTACCAATACCAATTACTGGTATACCTAAAACGAGATAAGTAGGGTGAAATATGGTTTCTATGCAACTATGGCCTAAAGTATAAAATTACTCACTCTCTCTCTCTCTCTCTCTCTCTCTCTCTCTCTCTATATATATATATATATATATATATATATATATATATATATATATATAGTGAAAGGGAACCGCTCGATAAAAATCCTACGACCAACTATGATTCGGCGGCATTCTTTCTCTAAAGATCGAATTTTTCATCGATCAAACTTTACATATTGGACTTTTATTATTTTTTTGGTAAGCAACATGTTTTTTATTATGATTTTTTTATATTTAAATGTGCTTTTTAAAATACTAAAAATTGTAAAATCTTTATATAAAGCATATTTCTTACTAAATAATTATAAAAAACAAAAAAATTTGATCATATGAAATGCTCAAACATTGGAGAACATTGAAGGAGAGTGGTTTGGTTGTAGATTTTGGACCTTCTTTTGGTTGGATGGTTCTTCTTCCCTATATATATTGGGGTAGGGTACTCTCTAGCTGAATTTCATAGGTACCACCTTTATTTGACAATTTGACTCATGAATGCATTCAACTTGGTTCATTTACTAAGAAATGCACTTTGGATTGAGTAGTTTTGACTAAAAAAATATGATTTTCTTAATATTAAATTTTTGAAATATTGTTAATAATTGAATTTTATAGCCAGGAAAATTTCTTATACAACCCGAATGGATGATCTAAAACACGATTTTTATCAAGCAAACCACATAAGATCATATCTATGGGGCTTGTTTCACACACAAAAAAATCCAATAAAATATGAAGGTATATATATATATAGAGAGAGAGAGAGAGAGAGCTCATAAACAGTCTTATCTCCTAAATTGCTTAATTGGAACTCACAAATGTATTCTCTATAGTTTAGTAGTAGACAACATGTATTAGATTGTAATTTTTTTGTGTTTAGAAGTGTAATTAGATTAGTAAAAAAATAACAGATCATATTGCACCAACAGTTAGTGAAATAGAAATCATGGTTTATTATTGTATCGGTTTGTTCCAAAGCATGATTTTTAGTGAATAAGCAATATGAACGCATCTTCATGTTAGGATGAAACAAAAGAAATGTGCAACTAGGGATGTCAAAGGGTCGGATTTGAGTTGGATATAGGCATTTCCGAATCTGACTTGATCGGATTCAGATTTAGATAGAAAAAGATAAAACTGAATTCGGATTTGGCTAGCCTACAACCCAATTTTTACACTTCATCGGATTTGGATCCTAGTCTGATTCAGGATCCCATACTTGTGGACATGAAACCAAGGAATCCGTCAATCAGGTGGCAATCAAATGCCTCCCTCAATAGCATGTTATTTCAATGGTAAGCATATATTCATAGGTGGAGTTTCATATTACTCAAACCAAATGTGACCAATATGGCATGTGCTTCAATTTTTGGATTTATAACCCGAAGAAATTGCACCCGGCATGAAGACCTGGTCGCGCTGGCTCCACCTGTCGTACCTACATTCGTCGTGCCAGCAGCGTAAAACTCCGAGGCATGTGCCTCATTTTGAATGGATGCCAGTATAGATCAACCTAATACCAACTCAATTCAAGTTATGATTTATGTTGCTTAGAAATGTGGAATTAGATCAATTTGGTTTCACCAACGATGTAAAATGAAAACAAAACAAACTGCAAAGAAAAAAAAAATTATGTGGTTTCTTGGGGAATTGAGGAACCACCTACCGAGTAAGAGACCTGGTTGAGCTGGACTATGTCTATCATATCTATGGTCGCTTTTCCGATGGTGCTTCAACCTTCAAAAAGACACCTTAATTTCGGAAGAGAATGCCCACACAGGTGCTTGAACTCAGGGTAGGGAGATATTTCCCTATCCACTCGAGACCACATATGTAGGCAAACCCTTTTATAATGGGTAGGGTTTACCCGGACCCGACCTGTACCAAACCCTATACGGTCCCGGTATGGTGATAAATAAGAAGACCTGATTAAGACCCATGTCCAGACCTGAAGGTCTGATTAATACATGAATCCGGATAGTTTATAAAATTTTATACCAGATCCAGGCCCAAACGGATTTCCGACTAAGACCCGCAATTTTTCAACATAAAAATGATAAAAAATAGTATTTTACCAGGTATGACCCGGGTCTCGTTCATGTAGTTCTTATCGGGTCCATGTATGGTTTATATTATGATGGGTCCAATTAGACACGGGTCCGGACTCGATACCGTACCAAAAAATTGGGACCGGTTGACACCCCTAAATCCCTTGGAGTTAAGTTACACCAAAGCTCACTTCTCTCACAAAAGCAGCTCTTTCCAAAATGGGGTAGGATAGGTAATTTTTCTCCCACACAAACTTACACATAAAAACATAATAAAAGGAATATTGCCCCTCAAGAAACCCCAAAAAAGAGAAGTTTCATTTAGGTTGAGGTCTCCCTTCACCTGTACAAATGGGTTTCCAAGCAAGAGCCAACATTCAACATACCACAAATGCCCTTCAGAACCTTCTTAAACTACTTGCCCTACGAGGGCATTTTTGTCACCCTTCAAATAAGATAAGATAAGAGGCTTAAATTTTCAGCACTTTCACCTAATTGATGAATTTGGATTGTTAGGCCCCAACACACTTGTGGGTCTACAACATAATGAATTGTGGGGTAATTTTCATATGAAAAACTTTGATGTGGTTAGGCCACATTTGCAATGCTTTATGAAAGTGGGATTTTCTCAAATTCTTGTGATTGTATAATAAATCACGAAAGTGAAAGTTGAATCCCAGGCTGAGGAATCACAACTGTGAATCCCACCCATGAAGCTTGGTCACAAGCTACGTCACATGGATATTCCATTTTAACTCCTGTTTTGTATCCCCTTCTATATAAGTTGTATTGAAAACTTCATAAAAATGGCCGCGTCCCCGTATCTACAGTCATATCCATGTGACACGGTCACAATTGTGAATCTGTGATGAGTTACAGGCTGAAGAATTATAGCTGAAAATCACAATCACAATTGTGACAAAAACAAACATAACCCTAGAAAATATTTTTACCTGAAAAAAAATTCATATGACGAACTTATATTGTTAGAAAACTTATTTACATGAAAAATTCTCTCGTTTGAGACTTATATTGTTAGAAAATTTATTTACATGAAAAAATCTCTCGTTTGGAACATTTGGAAAAATTGTACCTTTTTCCTTCCCACCCACAATTTTCCCACTTTCATAAGGCACTTCAGCGGCTTTAGGATATTCATCTTTCATGATCAAATTTTAGCTTTGGGGATATGTATAAAAGATGACACACTTTCTCTTGCTTCTCTGTTACTGTTTAGTAGGAAGAAGATTGTATAAAATTGTACCTTTTTCCTTCCCACCCACAATTTTCTCACTTTCGTAAGGCACTTCCGTGGCTTTAGGATATTCATCTTTCATGATCAAATTTTAGCTTTGGGGATATGTATAAAAGATGACACACTTTCTCTTTCTTCTCTGTTACTGTTTAGTAAGAAGAAGATTGTATAAAATTGGCCACTGAATTTCGTGTATGCCTGCTCCATGCATTTGATGGCATTGAGAGAGGGATCAGCTTTTCTGCATTGCCCATCAAAAAGAAAAACTCCAGACTTGAAGGCATATAGATCTAAGCCAAGCTGAACTTGAGCTTGGTTCATGAGCATATGCTAACTCACTCCATTTCAAGCTAAGTACTTCTATAATGTTAGCAATTAATAACAAAGTAAATTTTGCATAAGCTGATGTTGATCCATGCATGCTGCAACCAACCAAACTTCATCAAACCAAATAAAAAAGGTGGTACTTTTCTAATCAGAAGCAACAATGTCCAAAGCTACTTGTTCATGAAGTTCCAACACTGTCAACTACATGACACTATTGACACTACTACTGAGCCAATTACTCTTGGCTGATGAATATATACAACAAAACAATCAACATGATTAGAAAACCAAGACAATATTAAGCAACTATGGAGTTATACCAGGTGCATATGGAAGGACAAAACCGAGGCGTTTTTCTTCAAATGAATATTCTATCTCAGGTTCAATCTCTGGTGCTACATTCTGGTCTTGATCCACGAGCGCAGTAGTGGGAGCAGGCGTTGCAGCAGTCTGCATTGGGACTGCCACTGACATTGGCGTGCTAGGGACCAGAGTCGGCATGGCTTTTGGGGTCATGTTCTCCTCATCAGTGAAAGAACTGTTTTTGCTTGGTGTATTGTATAGACTGCTCTTAGCTGGAACATTCTGCAACTTATTATCACTGAGATCATCTAGGAGATTTGTTGAATTGGATCTTGAAGAAAATGAAGATACAGGAGAGAATGGCATTCTCTGCGCAGGCATTAATGCTTCATTTTCCTGAACATTTGAGGAAATAGAATACTTCCTTGATGGGAGGCCAACAACATCCAATCCTCTCCTCCCTGCCCAAACATACGTGATTCAGTCCACAGCAACAAAATAGAACAGCCAAAATTCTCACAAGAGATAGATTTTTTCTCACATTTTATCAGAAAAATATCAGCAAATATGTTTTGCAAGGTTAATTTTTTGAGAGAAAAAGTATCATACACACACACACACACACACACATATATATATATATATACAGTATACTTTTTTCCAAAGATATATAGCTATATAAAAGTATACAAATCATGAAATTTTCATTTAAATGATAATATCTTCAATATTTTTAAAATATAGTGATATTTTTGGCTGTTTACAGTCGTGACTAAAAACATCCCAGTTTTTTTGCGATATTGTCAAAATATTATTGATAACATTAGACAATGTGAGCCCAAGTTGGTTGTTCAGATCTCCCCAAGTTTGACATATTGCAGTTAGACAATGTGAGCCTGATCCCATGTCCGATCGAACTTGGGATGAACTTCAAATTGATTGCTTCACAAATAAGATGACTGATATAAATGAGATCATAATCATGCATGCTCACTTCCTGAGGTGACACACTTGATTCTCCATACATCTTCAACACAGACTGAGACAGATCGAAAAACTAACCTGCAGATAGAGCAGCAAAACTATCTCCATTTTTCTGATTATGAGAACTATCGACCTTCTTAATTTGCCTTGACAAACCTGCATGTCCATGAATTGTTGTTTTTGACTGTGAGAAGTCAAGTTGGGGTGATTGCATTTGCATCAATGCACCTCCAAGAGAAAGTCTTCTGTTTGTGCTTCCCATGGAAGTTCTGGGCACTTTTCTAGCACTCTGCTGCTTCGAAGGACTTGGTTTGGAGCCAAAAAGTGTTTCTTGTTCTGTTATAAGTTGCCCCTGAAGTCTTTTCTGGTCCTGTTTTCAAACACTGTTAGTTGGTTTGCTTCCTAAAGTGGTACTATTCAACTTTGAGGATAGAGGTAAGCTCTCACTACCCGCTGCCTCCGACGTTCTTGCTCCTTCTCCTGTCTTAGTATGGTGTAATCTTCCAGCAAAGACAGAAGACGCAGCTGTGAAAACACAGAAGCAGAGTTGGAAAGCCATTAGATAGAATTGGCAAAGCATAAGAATTAATGCTCGCACCAACATAGTGAACTCCAAGGGAAGGAAGTACTTACACCATCATATGTGAACTCCGTGCCTCTTTCTCTCTCCCATGATGAAGTCTTCGCTACCAAAGACTCCACCATTGCTGAACCAGCCAAAATATGAAAGCAAGCCAATAATTTCATGGGTTGGGTTAGTTTGTGTCATGAAAGGTGACATATGGAGAAAAGCCAGCATGTTCTGATGTAACGAAAAATCAGAAAGGAACATCATCCCAAACCAATTCATTGAACATTGCCTCAATTCATGTCAAGAAGTCCATTTTATGAGATTTACCTGGTAGTTTGTTGACAGTTGCACGAGCTTTTTCTGCTCTCTTCAATGTCAGATGTGTCCCTCTGCCAGCATTGTAGCGGTTCTCATCCTGCAAAAGATTAAATCTTTAGATTCTGTTGTGTGCCTTGTGAAAAAGCTTCCAGGATTATCAAAATCTCACCCTGTTATATTCTTCAAGCCAATTTTCTTCCTCACATGCATTCATCCATTTATCTACTTTCTCCAGAATTTCCTTCCTGCTAAATGCCTGTTCTTTAGCTTTAGAAATCTGAGCCTCCAGTTGCTCCAGAACATAAGAAAGATCAACCACCCCTGCACAGAGATTTCTGTAAGAAATCAACAGATTACCAAGGACTAGACAAAGCAGCAACTTGAGTAACTATAATGCATATAGCTATACAATTCGCAGTAAAAACTATACCTGATTCTATTGCAGTCATTGTATACTCTAATGAAGTATCAGGTTCTGCTACCATGTGCGCCTTCCTGCATACATCTTCAAGCTCTGCCCTCTTCTTCAGGACAAGATCTTTCATCTTGCTCTCTTTCATCTCTTCCAACCGCACAACTTCTGCCTCTACCTGCACCGAGAATTCAAATCAATATCCATTGCAATTACATTGTAAGACAAAGGGTAATAAACAGAAGAAGTTATGTGATTGTCACATGATTCTTACATAATTGATGAAATCTTCAGAGAGAATGCTAGGCTCATTTATTTCATCTTCTGAGGCAGCAATATTGCAGGTAACATTCTGAAACATCTGCTGCTCCTCAACTGGTGTATCCATCAAGTTCCATAGCTCCAACATTGTAGTAGCAAGATCTTGAAGCTGCCACAGCTTAAATATTAGATCTCAGGAAGCACACGGCAATCCATGCTGGAGAGGAACAGAAATTACCTTTTGCATTCTCTGCTTCTTAACCTCTCTTAATTTGTCCACGGCATTGGAAAACCTCTCAATTGTATCATCATCAATGCTTTTTGATACCTCAGAATCATCTAAACTAGGGTGAACATCTTTTAGCATTTGGTTGAAATCTAAACCAAGCACCAAACAGAGGGAATTCAGAGCTTCAGTGTAGTCCACAATCAGTTTTAGCCTATCACTCTGCACAAAGAGAACGTCAAGAAAACTCAAAACTCTGTTACACAGTTTGAGGTAATATCTTCAAATAAAAATTAGTATGAGACCGGATGTAACTCATCCTGGCAATCACAAAATATTGCTAAATCGTTGTCAAGAATGATACTTTGATCGTTCTTTAGAACTTTGAATACCACCAAATAGCACTAACCTTTTCTTTTTGAAGGACCTGCAGGTGTTTATGGAATTCTTCAAGCTTTCTGAGAGACAAATCGGTTTCATCCAAAACCATCCTGGAAGAATCATACTGTGCTGACCTCGAGATCTCATTGGAAATCTTCTCTATTTTCCCCAAGACATCAATAAATTGGTTCACTCTCTCGTCTTTCCTCCTCTGCATCTCCTCTAGTTGAGGCTGAATTGCTCTAAGCTCTTCCTTCAAGCTCCTAGCACTCTGATCTTGCTGAAAAAATCAGACCCATATTAGGTATATTAGTGACAATAACAACAATGTTCTCTATTCAAACAAATAAGATTTTTGGTTAATCAAGCTCAAGAAAAAACAAACATTAGAAGTTTTGTCGACAGGCTCACCTGTCTCAGAGACATAGGTCGATCTCCCATGGAAGCACATATTGAAGCAAGCTTCGCCTCAGAATCAGCAATAGCTTGACGTAGTTGAGCTCGGGAGTGATTTGCTTGATCAACCTTTCTTCTGTATACCTCCAAACACTCCTGCTCAAGCTCAAGCAGCAATTTGTCCCGCTCATCATCTGCTTCTCCTACTTCATCCCATATTGTCTGAAGTTGGAAGGCATTATTAAGTACATCATTTAATGTAGAAGGGCGGGGTAAAGGTAGGAAAGTCTTGAACACTAACAGAATTAAGGAATACCTGAAGTTCATATAGTAGTGACCCGCATGTTGTTTCCACTTGCAGAAGCTGATCGGTTTGGAAGTGCGCCATATTGTAACTTCTCGAAGCTCCCTATAAGTGCAGTTGCAATTTAATAGGGTGCACCACAAACTTCACTAGAATACTTGTTATGTTATAGTAATGAATTTTTGTAGACCAAAATTTTCATCTCAATTTTGAATACCTTCATTTTTCTATTATTCTTGCTTAAGGACATTTATGCACTCATTCACATTTCCCCTTTTCTTTTTGTTATTTGAATAAGAGACAAGCGCATGATAAATTTGTTGGAGGCTCACATTTAGTTTTATCTCTTATTTCGACTAAATTTGTTCCTACAGATATATTTATGAAATACGCCGAAAACTAGAGATAGATATTTAAAACTGCCTGACATAATAAAAAGGAAATATGATCAATTGTTTAAATTAAATAGCTACTAAATGAGGTCTGACTTATTAGTATTTTTGCAATGAAAAAGTCATAAACGTTGAAAAGAATCATAAAAGTAAATGACAATCATGACAAAGAAATATGCATCTTCAAGAACTTCAGAAACTATGAACTATGTACCAAACCCATTAACATTTTCTTTTATACATAGAGAGAACTAATCCCCATATTTTTTGCCTAAATTTCTTAATTAAAAACTAAAGAAAAAAGATAATCCTAGATCTGTTATTTAGAAGAACACCCAATTTCATTGCCAGATTTCCGTTCAGATAAAAGAGAGGCTTGGAAACCCTCAATACTAACAAACATCATTCATATAGAGGCTAATTAAAAAAAACCCAAAAAAAATCACTAAAATCAAAGCATATGGAATCATGTTTAATGTTGATTGAAAAAAATAGAAATACATAATGAAATATTGATCTTATTAAAAAAAGCAAAATCAACGACCTAAATGATAATTAAAAAAGAAGCACAAAAAAACCTAAAACCTAATTAAATACTCATGCTATTTAAAAAAACAAATAAAAAAACTAAATCTTAATTCCTAACAAACATCATTAGTATATATGCTAATTGAAAAAAAAACCCTAAAATTTTAAGTTTTTAACTAAAATCAAGCATGTCAAGTTATGTTTAATGTTGATTGAAAAAAATGAAACACTTAAATGCCTAATTAAACATTCATCTCATCTGAAAAAACTAAATTGCTAATGAAAAAATATAAAAAACCCTAAACCCTAAAAAAGGCACAAGAAGAATATGAATAAGACCAAGCCTGAGGCCCTGACCCGGTTTCGAGAGAGAGAGAGGGAGGGAGGACCTGCCAGGGGTGAACCAGAGGCTGCAGCTGAATGGTGAATGGCTGGAGGCACTGTGCGGAGCTGCCGCAGGCCAGAGGCTCAGAGAGAAGAACCTGCGAGGGGTGGATCGGAGGCCACCGCCTGTCAGCGAAAAACAGACCGCCTGGAGGTGCAGGCGCTGTAGAGTAGCGAGCAGGGGCGGAGCAGCGGGAGGCCGCCGCTGTAACCTGTGGGATCGCTGTGAGCGCTAGACAGAGAGAGAGGTTAGGGATTTAGGGGGAGGATGGGGATTTAGGATTGAAATGGGTTACCAGTAACCACTCAAATAGAGATAGATGGTCAGACACCTTCTATTCTCTCTCTCTCTCTCTCTCTCTTCGAATTCAAGATCGCAATCTTCGAAAATGACGGAATCCTCCAAAAGAGAGAGCGCACAAGTTTTCAAATGGAAAGGACGGGAGGGTGCAGGTGGGCCCCACCAACGGTCATCTCCCTCTCTCCTCGCTCCCCTCGGCATTCGATTCCGACGTTACCGTTGAAGATCAATTTTGAATTATTTTGTAATTGACGGAAATGCTCTCGATTTTTCTCTGACCGGACGAGTAGATGTCCCGTTGACTCACTGAGAGCCGGATAAGTATCCCGTTTTGAATCCCTCGGATCTCATCCCTGGCTTTGAGATCCATGAATCTCTAGCTAGCCTGACCCGCTCCCCCATGGCACTAGAGATCTGCAGATTCGGGGCATTTTCAGCCTAAATCTAGGTAGGGATGCAAATGGGTGGGATCTAGGATGAAGGTTTTGCAATTTTTGGCTGTTTAGGATTCTATTCTAATTTGATTCTCTATTTATTTAGTTGTTCCTGATCCAAACCTTTGCATTCCTATATTGAGGTCCTCCATTTGAGGAAGGGGGGACCCACAACAACACATATGTGTTCACGAATCTTCTCAAAGATCCACAACACTCGAACCCACCATGGCATTTGTGTCGCCTGCAAACACTCCCTTTGCATAAACAAAGTCTGACCACCTCCAATCAGACTTTGTTTAGGGATGACAGTTGTGAGGGGCTGGACTGGGGAAATGTAATATCGTGTATTTTTATATCATGTTAGACTTAAAAATTCTAAAAAAAATTTAGTTGTGTTGTAGAATCATCGCTAAAACACTCGATGTTAAGTTATGATATTTAAGTTTGGGCTTGGCCTAGGTCTTATCAACAAGACTTAAACGGAGCCAATTAAAAGGTGATAAAAACTTTTATTTTTAACCTTTTAAATCAAGCAAAATTAGAGTTAAATTTAGGCAAATTTTGAATTATATATCAATAAATGTGCTTCAAAATTCTTAGTTCAACGATATTTAAGTTTTTTGAATTCGGGTTACGGTTGACTCAAAAATCGCATTTTTTCAAAAAAGGCATGTTTCGATGGAAACAGGTCTAGATTGGATCAGACTGGATCTGATCCATATGATCTAAGTTAATATCGATCTAGACTCAGTACAAGACCCATATTAATTAGGATCTGATCCAACTTAGGATCCATATAGATTTTGGATATAAATTTGGATCTTGAATCTAAATCCAGATCCAAAATCTTGATCCAATGAAATTAAAGTTATAAAATCAGTATAAAGATTTAATTTAAAGATAATTAATGTTAAAAAGACTCCTAGAGGGATTAGGCACCCTCTAAAAGTTTTTAGTTAATTATTAATTGATTATTTTAATATTAAAATCAATAAATTTCAAAATTTGTAAGATAAGGAGAAGTTAGGGTTTCTAGAGGGAGGTGTCACCCTCTAGAAAAGTTCATATTTACCATGAGGTAAAAAGTAAAAAAAAAGAAGGTAAGTATTAAAGAATAAAGAAGTAAGAAGTTGAAAAAAAGGGGTCAAAAAGGAAATTGAGGAAAATTAGGAAGGTGGGATTGGAGATAGAATGGAAACTCTATCTCCAGCCCCCCATATGAGAAACCCTAGAGGGGGTCACCCTCTAGGGTCTCTTCCATTATAAAAAAAACTCAAAAAAAAGAGATTAAAGAAAGAGAGAGAGAGAGAGAAGAAGAAACATGGGAGAGGAAGAGAAGAAGAAGAGGAAAAGAAGATGAAGGAGAAGGAGCTTTCTTCCTCTCTGGCCATCCAAAACTTTTTTTAGTCATTTTTGAGCTTCGAAAAAGGTACAAATTCTTCTCTTAATTCAAATGGAGAAAAATAACATAGATTAGGTTTATGCAATGTTTTTGGTGAAAAAAGAATAATAGAAAAAAAGAAAAGAGGAAAATCTGACTTTTTATTTGAATATATATATATATATATA
Organism: Nuphar pumila; assembly: GCF_984573655.1. NCBI lineage: Eukaryota > Viridiplantae > Streptophyta > Magnoliopsida > Nymphaeales > Nymphaeaceae > Nuphar > Nuphar pumila. Next base: position 82,051,984 of record NC_143262.1, read on the forward strand.
TATACTTATATTTTGAGATACATGATATCGAGTATATTGTATAAGTATATACATATTTGATTTAGCATGGGTCAATGTTGTGTTCCTGTGCAAATCTCTTTGTTCTTGTCATTGTATGACCTGAACAAGCATAGAACTAATAGCCTCCTTGAACCTATATTGAGTTGGGTATGGATTTTGAGTCTATCGATCTACTGAAGGGGTTTCTAAAGTAAACTCCAGTGTCTGTCCCAACCCTATATCACGCCAGGGCTAATTGAGCATTCACTTCAAACCATGCATTCTGAATATTTATTTTTATCAGTCACTCTGATTTCTTAATTTATTCTTGTGCATCACATTCATCTTTATGAGTTGAATATTTTCCTATTGACATGTTCTTCCTTATGAACTGGAATATTTTTCCCTGTTACTGCATCTATTGTTGTATTCATGTTATTATCTAGTATCCCTTGATGTCACATTCACGCTAGGGTCTGAACATCACTGTTATCGTATTTACCTTATGTTCTAAACCTTCCTATTTACTGCATGCATTATTAAGGTTTAAATTATTTTCCTATTTATCATAGTCACCTTGTGGTCTAATTTTTCTTTAAGGGTATTGCAACAACCCTATGATAGAATTTATTGGTTACTTCAGTTACCTTTAAGTTCTAAGTGTTTTTCTAAAACTAAGTACCACCAGAACGTTTCCCGGATTCAAATGAACCTGGTTTGAATTCTAAACAAAACCTGAGCAATGTATAACCCTGTCAAGCCCAGCTGACTGCAGTCAGTTGGGCAGAACTCGTGTGTCACACCAGTTGAGGTAGACTCGTGAACAAAAAAAAATTATGTGGTCAAGCCCAGCTGACTAACAGTTCGGCTGGGCAGCTTCTAAAAGAGTTAAGCCCAACCGACTACAGTCGGTTAAGCAGTGTCAAGGATATATATATATATATATATATAACCCATGTACAGATTTTTCTTACATGACCAAATGTTCAAGTTTTTACATGACACATATGCTGATTTTTATATGCTAAAAAAAAATTCAAATTTCTGTATGTTATATGTGCAAATTTTTACATACCAAATGCTTAGGTTATACATGTTAATGTAGAGACTTTTACATATTAATTTTTTAGGTGTATACATGTTCAAATTGTAGCTTTTTATATGGTTAAATATTCAGATTTTACACGTTACCTATTCAGATTTTTACATGATAAGTGCTTAGATTTATGCAAATTAAATGTACAGATTTGTGTATGTTGAATATTTAGATTTACGTCTGCCTATATCCATGTTATGTATATTAAGCATGATTGGACTAATATGCATGGTTTTATATAATTGTTATGGATACTTTTGCATGATTGTTTATGTATCATAGAATGTCACAAAAGTCTTTACATGATTACGTGTGAAAAAGAGACACTACATATGTGCAGAAAATATCATAGCATAGATGTGCATATTATGAACACTTGAACTTTTGAAAGTTGCTTATGTTATATCAATATAGTCATGTGCATACTTGAATGACATGCATAAGAAAAAACATGATGTGTTCATATGTGTATGAAATTTGTTATTCATGTACATTTTAATTTTGTGTGCATGAATGTACATTTTAGGGCATGTTGAATGATTGCATAAGTGATATGCTCATTGTGGTTTTTGCATAAAATGCATCAGTGGTCTAATGTGAACCACAGTAGGCCACAAGCAGGTTTTGCTCTAAATGGTTGTTGAATGCACTGCAAAATCCATAAAAAATTATTAGTTTTCTAAACTAATTATACTAATAAATATTATAACGGGCCAAGGTCCTGTGTTGTGTTTTGCATATTGTTGTGCAAAACGAATATGGTGTAAAGAACATGTCTTTTGATAAAAATATAAAATAAACAAAACAGTGTAATTAATGTTTTTACCTAGATGTCCCTTCCACAGTGTGAGAATCCTGGATGGCGGTTTTGGAGAATCGTGAAGATACTAAAACTCTGTGTACGATTGTGCCCCTAAACCCGATATGGTGGTTCACCTCCTGACCACGATTTTAGAGAGTTTTCTACTACTTTGCTTGGGGGTGGTGTATAAACACAGTTATTGCTATTGGTATACTAAGAAAGTAGTATCAGTGGATGTTGATTTTCCTAGTGTCTTGGCATTAGATGTTGATTTTTAATATTCTGATGGATGATGTTGATTCTTGATATCGATCGAGAACCAAGTGTGAAACCAAGTAATAAAATACAAATTCTGTGTTAAGCTACAACTGAGAATTTAACTTGAACCTCAAGAATTTGTTATGCCCATTTTCAGTATTCGTGGGTTTTAATGGAAAGTTGAATTAAAATTATGTGTATTTAATAAGGACATGCATACAAAAGAAAACTCTGATAATAACTTAATAAGTTATTCATGCATGTGCATTGATATCATGAATATTTACTGTTCTACATTACTTCATACATCTTTACCTGTTCTTTTATATGTGATATATTGTTGCATGATAATTTTTCTCTAATGCATGAATAGTTATTTGAATTATGAAATTGTTACAGTTGTATTCCTCTAAAAATGTTACATGAATTTGATTTATGTTTTTCTTGTCTATTTGAATTATTAAAGGAATTTATACGTTGTATTTATGATTCTGACCATGTGTTTTTATATTTTTCACAGCCTTTGAAGCTCAGTGATGAGACCAACTGCTATAGGGAGTCTACAAAGACTGCGTGACTGCTTGACATATGAATTTGGGACAACATGATTCTATTTTTATTGATATTCATTTACTTATTGTTCTCAAACTTTAATTATTGATGATGAATACATTTATTTGGTTTGATTGATGGTTAATGTAAGATCCCTTGTGACTTTGGAATGTCTTATGTCTATAAGACTCCAGGTCTCTGGGTTTGTTTTTGCAATTATTTAAAAAAAAAAATCCGCTTTTCAACGAGGATAAGTTGGGGTCATTATAGCTTTGGTATCAAAGTCAACCATAATATCTTATATTTTAACCATTTTTGTATACCAAAAGTTTTTTTTTGGTAGTTGAGCCCTGTTCAAAATGTCAACAAGTCATGACTCATGATCCAAAGCTGTCTCCATCACTGGTAAGGGCTATCTGATATTCCCTTTACTAATATGAATTTGTTTAATTTTTATATGATAGACTATAAAAATGGCTTGACTAAATTCCTTTTATGTAAATTAGAAATTTTAATGTGATTGTATTGTTATATTTGTGTTGGGATCAATCCTAAAGGGATAGGTTTGATAAGGGTATAAAATTCTATTAATTTTTTATGTTTTAGATATATACCCGTTCTCGAGCTTCTAGCTCTTGTGCCCCCGCAGGCTGGCAGGAGCAGAGAGACTTTATGTTGAATGTCCTCAACACTTTAACTACGACGGTGATGACTCACGTGCAGGTGTAGATGACACAACAGGCCATGTGTGTTCACCTCGTCGAGGTCACTCTGAACCCCGATGTGGTGACATTCGAGAAATTTCTGAGGTTAGACCTGCCAACCTTCTCTGAGAAGGCTGGCCAGAGGCAACTAAGAGTTGGGTCGAGGAGACCGAGAGGGCATTTTGCATCCTGCCTGTGCTTGAGGACAAACAAATAGATTTTGACACGTACTAGCTGAAGGGCAATGCCAAGAAATGGTGGGACACACTACGATGGGTGAAATATGACAGAGTGGAAGTCATTGCCTGGGAGACTTTTAGGAAGGAGTTTTTAGATGTGTACTTTCCTGTTTATGCACGAGAATGTATGCAACAACAGTTCCTCGAGCTGGTCGAGGAGAACATGAGTTTGTTGGACTACATCACCAAATTAGGAGTTTGGAGCGCTACTACCCAAACCTTTTTGTTGACGATAAGGCTAGGGAAACAAAGTACATGCATGGACTGAAGGACAAACTTCGAGTTTGTGTGATGATGAGTTATCCAATTACTTTTAATGATGCTATCAAGTCTGCATCCATCATAAACAAGGAGTGGGAGAAGTTCAAGGGTGGATCACAGAAGAAGGGTGGCAATGGAGGCAGCACCAGTGGCGGGGCAAGAAAGAACCTACCTGCAGGTGGCAAAGTGCAACAGGGTAAGAGGCAGAGGACACATCAGGGGCACTAGCAGAGAGCCCATCAGGGTCGACCCCAACAGAGGCAATAGTAGAGGAAGGCTTTGTTCATGTGTTCTAGGTGCTGCAACAAGAGCCATCCAAAGGGCTCTTGTCCACTCTTCAAGGGGTCTGCTACCAGTGCTACCAGCACGAGAATATTGCTACCTATTGTCCAACCAAGCTAATGGCTCAAGGAGGACAACATCAACCACAACATAGGCTTCAGCAGTAACTTGCACAATGAAGGACCAATAGGAGAGTATATGCTGTCGCAGCTGCCATATGGGGCAATCAGGCTGATCTGATCGAAGGTATTTTCATAGTCGTTGATTATTATGCTCAAGTGATATTTAATTTATGTGCTACCCATTCCTTTATATCTTTGTCATTTGCAAGCTTGCCTAATCTTGTTTCATCTAGCCTCGAGAGGGCTCTTGATATGGTGTCTACAATGGGTACATCCTCTTCTTTCAGAAAATATCTTCTTGTAGTTTGAGTGGTCATCAAAAGGCATAAGTTGTCTATTGACCTGATTACACTGGATATGACTTTCTATGATGTCATTCTAGGTATGAACTAGTTGTCTAGACACAATGCTACCCTCTAGTATCGGGGAAAGAAGGTTCTGTTAGAGCGCCCCGATTTGTCTACATTGGTGTTCTAGGCGACTAGACCGACGAGCGAGGTGAAAATAATCTCATCATTAAAGATCTCCAAGTACCACAAGTAGGGTTGTATGGTGTTCTTGGCCAGTGTGTCGATGATGGATAGTCAGATGACACCTTTGGAGCAGTTGGATATGGTTCATGAGTTTTCAGACGTCTTTTCTGAGGACTTGCCGGGTTTGCCACCTCATAGGGAGATCGAGTTCTCGATCGAGCTAGTGCCTGGCACGACACCAGCTTTTCAAGCATCTTGTCATATGGCACCTACATAGCTAGTTGAGCTAAAGTAGCAATTGCATGAGCTTCTTGATAAGGACTTCATTAGGCCGAGTGTGTCCTCTTGGGCTGCATATGTTCTCTTTATCAAGAAGAAGGATGAGTTCATGCGACTCTACATATCACATGCTGAACTAGGTGATGGTGAAGAACAAATATCATTTTCCTAGGATTGATGATTTGTTCAACCAATTGAGGAAGCCAAAGGTGTTCTCCAAGATATACCTTTGTTTTGGGTATCATCAGTTGCGGATCAGGGTAGAGGATGTTTTAAAAACCGCATTCAGGTCCAGATAAGGGCACTATGAGTTTTTGGTGGTCTTTTGGACTCACCAACGCCCCTGTAGCATTCATGGACCTAATGAATCAGGTCTTCAGTTTATGGCTGAATTTGTTTGTCATTGTGTTCTTTGATGACATTCTTATCTACTCTAAGAGCGTGGAGGAGCACCAAGTGCATCTGCGGATTATTTTGCAGACACTGAGAGAACATCAGCTTTATGCTAAGCTCTCAAAGTGTGAATTTTGGCTTGATAGGGTGATGTTTCTCAACCATGTGATCTCCAAGAAGGGCATTGAGGTTCATCCAGCCAAGGTAGAGGCAGTCTTGTCTTGGGAGTAGCCGAGGACAATGTCAAAGATCAAGAGCTTCTTGGGATTAGCGGGCTACTACCATCGATTCATCCAAAACTTCTCTCGTATAACTGCTCTGATGACTCAGCTATTACAGAAGGGAGTGAAGTATGATTGGTCAGCTCAGTGCGAGTAGGGCTTTTAAGAGCTAAAGAGAAGGTTGATCACAACCTCGGTTTTGACTTTGCCTTCTGAGACGGGTAGATTCGTGGTGTACAACGATTCTTCGGGGCCCAAACTGGGCTATGTTCTGATATAGCATGGTAAAGTCATCACATACGCTTCTCGATAGCTAAAGGTAAACGAGAAGAATTACCTCACACATGACTTAGAGTTGGCAGTGATTATCTTCACGTTGAAGACCTGGCACCACTGTCTATATGGGAAACATTTTGAGGTCCTCTCTAATCACAAGAGCCTCAAGTACATATTCACATAGCGTGATTTGAATTTAAGGAAGCATAGGTGGTTGGAGTTCTTGAATGACTATAAGTTCTCCATCGCTTACCACTCTGGTAAGGCCAACGCGCTCAGCAGAAAAACTTCTGTCATGACAACCAGCTTGATCATACGCAGTTGGGATCTGATCGAGGAGTTCATCAGATGATAACCGTTTGCAGATGATTATGGATGCATCCTTTATGTTGAGATGTAGGTACGACATGAGATTATAGACCGCATCGATGAGCTTTAGGCAAACAATCTTGAGTTTGAGAGGTTATGCGTAAGTGCCTAGAAGCCTGATGCATGGTTTTGTCATAAGGAGGATGAGACTATCATATTCGAAGATAGATGGTGAGTTCCAAAGGCATTGTCGGAGGAGCGGATAAGTGAGGCCCACAGGTCGAGGTATTACGTTCATCCTAGTTCCACTAAGATGTTCAAGGATCTTTAGAGGACTTATTGGTGGAACGAGATGAAGCATGATGTAGTAGAGTTCATGTCTCAATGTCTAACCTGCCAGCAGGTGAAGATCGAGCATCAGAGACCTGATGGACTTCTTCAGTCACTAGACATTCTAGAGTGAAAGTGGGATGACATCTCGATGGATTTTATCGTAAGGTTGTCGATGACCTATCGCCAGCATAATATCATCTGGGTGGTAATTGATGGGATGACGAAGAATGGCCCCTTTCTGTCGACCAGGATTAGTTAGAGCCTGAAGAGCCTAGCATATCTTTATGTGGATAAGATAGTCCGACTTCACGGGGTATCACATTTGATAGTGTTAGATCGAGACCCTCTCTTCACGTCTTGATTTTGGCACCAATTATAGAAGGCCCTTGATACCATGTTGAAGTTTAGCACAATTTTTCACCTACAGACAGACAGGCAGACATATCACACCATATAGACACTCGAGGACATGCTTAGAGTGTGTGTGTTAGACTGTGCAGGAGACTAGGATAGACATGTGAGGCTTGTAAAGTTCTCGTACAACAATAGTTACCATGCCAGTATAAGTATGGTCTCGTACGAAGATCATGTTATAATCTAAATTTCCTAATATCACATTCATGCTAGGGTTTGAAGATCATTGTTAACATATTCACCTTATGTTATAAACCTTCCTATTTATTTCATACATTCTTAAGATTTAAATTATTTTCCTATTTATCATAGTCACCTTGTGATATGAATTTTCTTTAAGGGTATTGCAACAACCCTATGATAAGATTTATTGGTTATTGCGGTTACCTTTTAGTTCTAAGTGTTTTTCTAAAATTAAGTACCATCAAAACATTTCCCTGATTGAACCTGGTTCGAATTCTAAAAAAAACTTGAGCAATGTATAACCTTGTCAAGCCCAATTGACCGAAATCAGCTGAGTAGAACTCGTGTGTCACACCCCAGCCGACTACAGTCAGCTGAGGTGGACTCTTGATCACAAAAGGAAAAAAAATATTGTGTGGTCAAGCCTAGTGGAATGCAATTTGGCTGCACAATTTCTAAAGGTGTTAAGCGCAATCGACTGCAGTTCGGTTGGGCAGTCTCCAAAGAAATTAAGCCCAACCGACTACAACTAGCTGAACAGTGTCAAGGATACATATATATAACCTATGTACAAGTTTTTCTTACATGACCAAATGTTCAAGTTTTTACATGACACATTTGCTAATTTTTACATGCTAAAAACAAAGATTCAGATTTCAAAATATGTTACATGTGCAAATTTTTACATACCAAATGCTTAGGTTATACATGTTAATGTACAGACTTTTACATGTTAATTTCTTAGGTGTATACATGTTCAAATTGCAACAGTTTACATGGTTAGACATTCAAATTTTACACATGTTACCTACTCATATTTTTACATGATAAGTGCTCAGATTTGTGTATGTTGAATATTCAGATTTATGTGTCTGCCTATATCCATGTTATGTATATTACGCATGATTAGACTGATATACATGATTTTATATAGTTGTCATGGATACTTTTGCATGATTGTTCATGTATCATAAAATGTCACAAAAGTCTTTACATGATTAAGTGTCATAGAGAGACACCACATACATGTAGAAAATATCGTAGCATAGATGTGCATATTATGAATACTTAAACTTTTGAAAGTTGCTTATGTTATATCAATATAGTCATGTGCATACTTGAATGACATGCATAAGATAAAACATGATGTGTTCATATGCGTATGAAATTTGTTATTCATGTATATTCTTATTTTGTGTGTATGAATATGCATTTGAGGGCATATTGAATGATTGTATAAGTGCTATGCTCATTGTGGTTTTTGCATAAAATGCATCAGTGGTATAATGTGAACCATAGTAGGCCATGCAGGCCACAAGCAGGTATTGCTCTAAATGGTTGTTGAATGTACTGCAAAATTCATAAAAATTTATTGGTTTTCTAAACTAATTACACTGTAAAATATTGTAATGGGCCAAGGTTTTGTGTGGTATTTTGCATGTTAATGTGCAAAACAAATATGGTGTAAAAAACTTAGCTTTTGATAAAAATATAAAATGAACAAAACAATGTAATTAATATTTCTTTCTGGATGTCCATTCTATAGTGTGAGAATCCTGCATGATAGTTTTAAGAAACTATGAGGATACTAAAACTCTGTGTGCAATTGTGCTCCTGAAACTGATATGGTGGTTCACCTCTCAACCACGATTTTAGAGAGTTTTTCACCACTTTGCTTGGGGGTGGTGTGTAGACATAGTTGTTGTTATTGGTATACCAAGAAAGTGGCATTAGTGGATGTTGATTTTCCTAGTGTCTCGACATTAAATGTTGATTTCTAATGTTCTAATGGATAGTGTTGATTCCTGATATCGGTCGAGAACCAAGTGTGAAACTTAATAATAAATTACACATTGTGTGTTAAGCTACAACTAAGAGCCTAACTTGAATCTTGAGAATTTGTTGTGCTTGTTTTGAGTATCTGCGGGTTTTAATGGAAAGTTGAACTAAAATTATGTGTATTTAATAAGGACATGCATACAAAAGAAAACTCTGATAATAACTTAATAAGTTATTAATGCATGTGCATTGATATCATGAATATTTACTGTTCTACATTACTTCATACATCTTTACCTGTTCTTTTATATGTGATATATTGTTGCATGATAATTTTTCTCTAATACATGAATAGTTATTTGAATTATAAAATTATTGTAGTTGTATTCCTATAAAAATATTACATGAATTTGATTTATGCTTTTCTTGTCTATTTGAATTATTAGAGGAAGTTGTACGTAGGATCTATGATTCTGACCACGTATTCTTTATATTTTTCACAGCCTCTGAAGCTCAGTGATGAGACCAACTGATATAGGGACCCTACGAAGACCGCGTGACTGCTTGGCATTTTACTTTAAGACAACATGATTCTATTTTTATTGGTATTCATTTGCTTATTGTTCTCAAACTTTAATTATTAATGATGAATAAAGTTATTTGGTTTGATTGATGGTTAATGTAAGATCCTTTGTGACTTTGGAATGTCTTATGTTTATAAGACCCCGCGTCTCTAGGTTTATTTTCGCAATTGCTTAAAAAAAATCTACTTTTCAACAAGGATAAGTTGGGGTCGTTACAACTTTGGTATAAGAGCCAACCACAATGTCTTATATTTTGACCATTTTTGTGTACCAAAAGTTTTTTTTTGTAGTTGAGCCCTGTCCAAAATGTCAGCAAGTCACGACTCATACTCCAGTCCAGTCTCCATCACTCGTAAGGGCTATCTGATATTCTCTTTACTAATATAAATTTGTTTAAATTTCATATGATAGACTTTAAAAATGTCCTGACTAAATTCCTTTTATGTAAATTAGAAATTTTAATGTGATTGTATTATTGTATCTGTGTTGGGATCAATCCTAAAGGGGTCAGTTTGATTAGGGTATAAAATTTTAACAATTTTTCATATTTTAGATGTATACCCATTTTTGAGCTTCTGGCTCTTGTGCCCCCACAGATTGGCAGGAGCAGAGGGACTTCATGCTGATTGCCCTTAACACTTTGACTATGATGGTGATGACTCATGTGCAGGTACAGACGGTGTAGTAGGCCACATGTGTCTACCCCACTGAGGTCACTATGAACCCCAATGTGGTGACATTCGAGAAATTTTTGAGGTTAGACCCGCCAACCTTCTCCGAGAAGGCCAACCCAGAGGCAACTGAGAGCTGGATTGAGGAGACTGAGAGGACATGTCGTATTCTGCCTGTGCCCGAGGTCAAGCAGACAAATTTTGCACGTACCGATTGAAGTGCGATGCCAAAAAATGGTGAGACATGCTGAGACAGGTGAAATATGACAGAGTGGAGGTCATTTCCTCGGAGACTTTTAGGGAGGAGTTTTTAGATGCATACTTCCCTCCTTATGCACGGGAACATATGCAGCAACAGTTCCTCGAGCTGGTCTAAGGAAACATGAGTTTGTTGGACTACACCACCAAATTAGGAGTTTGGAGCGTTACTGCACAAACCTTTTTGTTGACGACAAGGCAAGGGTAGTAAAGTATATGCATGGACTGAAGGACGGACTCTGGGTTTGTGTGATGATGAGACATCTTACTACCTTCAGTGATGCTATCGAGTCTGCATCTATCCTGAACGAGGAGTGGGAGAGGTTCAAGGGCGGATCACAGAAGAAGGGCGGCAATGGAGGCAACACCAATGGCGGGGCAAGGCAGAACTCACTTGCGGGCGGCAAGGAGCAGAGGAGTAAGAAGCAGATGACACATATGCTGATTTTTATATGCTAAAAATAAAAATTCAGATTTCAATATGTTACATGTGTTGATTTTTACATACCAAATGCTTTTGTTAAACATGTTAATGTATAAACTTTTACATGTTAATTTCTTAGGTGTATATATGTTCAAATTGCAATTGTTTTCATGGTTAAATATTCAGATTTTACACATGTTACCTATTCATATTTTTACATGATAAGTGCTCAGATTTATGCAAATTAAATATACAGATTTGTATATGTTGAATATTCAAATTTATGTGTCTGCCTATATCCATGTTATGTATATTACACATGATTGGACTGATATGCATGCTTTTAAACAATTGTGATGCATACTTCTGCATGATTATTTATGTATTGTAAAATGTCGCAAAAGTCTTTACATGATTAAGTGTCATAAAGAGACACCACATGCGTGCAAAAAATATCATGGCATAGATGTGTATATTATGAACACTTGAACTTTTAGAAGTTGCTTATGTTACATCAATATAGTCGTGTGCATACTTGAATGTCATGCATAAGATAAAACATAATGTGTTCATATGCATATAAAATATGTTATTCATGTATATTCTTATTTTGTGTGTATGAATGTGCATTTGAGGGCATATTGAATGATTGTATAAGTGCTATGCTCATTGTGGTTTTTGCATAAAATGCATCAGTGGTATAATGTGAACCATAGTAGGCCATGCAGGCCACAAGCAGGTATTGCTCTAAATGGTTGTTGAATGTACTGCAAAATTCATAAAAATTTATTGGTTTTCTAAACTAATTACACTGTTAAATATTGTAACGGGCCAAGACCCTGTGTTGTGTTTTGCATGTTGATGTGCAAAACGAATATGGTGTAAAGAACCTATCTTTTGATAAAAATATAAAATTAACAAAATAGTGTAATTAATGTTTCTTTCTTGATGTCCCTTTCACAATGTGGGATTCCTAGATGGCGATTTTGGAGAACTATGAGGATACTAAAACTGTGTGTGATTATGTCCTTGAACCCGATATGGTGGTTCACCTCCCGACCATGGTATTAGGGAGTTTTTCGCGACTTTGCATGAGGGTAATGTGTAGACACAACTGTTGTTATTGGTATACTAAAAAAGTGACATCAATGAATATTGATTTCCCTAGTGTCCTGACATTAGATGTTGATTTCTACGGTTTTGATAGATGGTATTGATTCTTGATATCGATTGAGGGTCAAGTGTAGAACCTAGTAATAAAATACAAATTGTGTGTTAAGATATAACTATGAACTTAACTTTAAACTTCGAGAATTTATTCTACCCGTTTTGAGTATCCGCGGATTTTAATGGTAAGTGAAACTAAAATTTTTTGCATTTAATCCGGACATGCATAAAAAAAACTCTGATAATAACTTAGTTAGTTATTCATGCATGTGTAATGATATCATGCATATTTACTATTTTGCATTAGTTCATGCATCTTTACCTGTTCTTTCACATATGATATATTGTTGTTGAATGATAATTGTTCTCTAATGCATGAATAGTTATTTGAATTATGAAATTATTGTACTTGTATTTCTCTAAAAATATTATATGAATTTGATTTATGCTTTTCTTGTCTATTTGAATTATTAGATGAATTTGTACGCAGGATCTATGATTTTGACCCTATATTCTTTATGTTTTTCACAGCCTTTGAAGCACAATGATGAGAGCAACTGCTATAAGGAGCCTACAATGACTGCATGACTGCTTGACATTTTACTTTGGGACAACATGACTCTATTTTTATTGATATTTATTTGCTTATTTATTTCAAACTTTAATTATTAATGATAAATAAAGTTATTTGGTTTGATTAATGGTTAACGAAAGATCCCTTATGGGTTTGGAATGTGTTATGTGTGTAAAAACCTCCAGTGTTTGGGTTTGTTTTCACATTTAAAAAAAAATCACTTTTCAATGGAGATAAGTTGGGGTCGTTACAGACAAGGTCTCCACCACGCCCCATCTTAAAATCTTGTACTTCATCCTAGCACGTGTTTTGATTTTAACTTTCATCCCTGTTTAATGTCCTTCATTCCGGCGCAAGGTAGGGTAGGACCCCATTTCCCCTCGGTCCATTGCCATACCTAAAGAAGGATTGGGGGCGGGTGGGGTGGGTAAAAGCGTAAGTCCATCCTTCGCATGGGTTTTGATTTTAACCTCTATCCCCATTTCATATTTTCCATCCCCGGTTTAAACGAGGCGAGGTGAGGTGGGGCCCTGTTTTCCCCTGGTCCACTGTCATCCCTAACTCTGTTTAAGGGGGTTGCAGTGTGGAAAGCAAGTGGTTGGCCGACAATTTTCAGTAGGAAGGGAAATTCTCTTGTTTGCATATCCATTCCAGTTTTGACTAGAATTTTGGTATTTTCATGGAGCTACCTAGAGGTTCAGATGGGGTCCCACCACATGCACCATAAATTCACGATGTGGGCCCCACAAAAAAGATCACTTTACCATGGTAAAAGGTATTTTTCTATGACACACAAATGGGTTGTTCAGTCGTAAAGTTGCGACAAGGGCACACACTTGGCTAGGGGGCATGTTGAATGAGACAGTGCAAACCCCAAGTCATGCATTTAAACCTAGAAAAAACATCCCTATTGCGTTAGCCCAATCAATAGGTTCCCTTCTATGTCACAGAGACACACCATTTTGGCACCATGTCCTTGGTGACACAAGTGGAGACCCTAACATGGACATTGACTGTATGGCATTATTTTAATAATTTTAAATAATATTTTATTATATTTAATTTAATTTTAATAAGACCCATTTTTTAATATTAATATATTTTAAAAACTATTTATTTATTTAAAATAGTTTTTATTTATTTAAATTTTATTTATTTAAATTTTATTTAATTATTACAATTTTAAAAAATATGTGTCCTTGTTTCCCAATTTTTGAATTTTTTTGTCGAACTTTCAAATTGAATCCAATTTCCACAACTCATGTACATGTGTCAATGGGTCGGGTTTGACCTAGACCCACCTATAGAAAACCCTATGGTTAAGGTTTGGTGAAAAATGAGGTCTAATTAGAATCCAGGTCAGACTCAAAGGGTCCAACTATTATATGGAGTCCGGTATAGTTTGTGAAATTTCATACCAGACTCAAGCCCGACCCGAGTTCCAATTAAGATCCATAAATTTTAATATAAAAAAAGATAAAAATTATAATTTTGTCCAGGTTTGGATCATGTAATTCTTATAGGACCCGAATATGGTTTTTCTCATGGTGACTCTGATTGAAATCAGAACTGCACCAGGTACCTGCACCTCAAATCAGTTTTCGGTTTGGTCTCACATGAATCCAAACCAAATCTGACCCTTTGGCACCCTTAAACATAGGGTTGTCAATGGGTTCACTTTGTACAGGGTACCCGAACCTGATTTTCCAGGTATGGGCAAGGAAAGTGCCAACTTGAACCCAACCCAAGCAATATGTGGGTCAGGTTTGGGTCATGATTTTTCTAGGTAAACAACCCAACCCTGATTTTTTACCGGGTATCCGACCCAACCCGAGTATTATAAACAACAACAACAACTACGCCTTCATCCCAAAACAATTGGGGTCGGCGATATGAACCAAAAAAGAAAATCATTCTGGGTCTTCCACTTGAATCCTTCTCCTCCAATCATTTCTATCCATTGCCATGTCCTCGGTGAGGTTCAAAGCATTCATATCCTTTCCTATCATCTCCATCCATGTCTTCCTAGGCCTACCCCGACCTCTTTTAACTAATATATTTTCCCATTTCTCCATCCTTCTAACTGGAGCATCATTAAGCCTTCGCCGAATATGTCCAAACCACCGTAAACAATTCTCTCTCATCATATTTTCAATGGGTGCAACGCCTACCTTCTTACGTATCTCCTCGTTTCGCATTTTTTGAATATGATGTCTTTTGGCAGCCCAACATTTCGTACCATGTAGTAAAGCGGGCTTAATAGTCGTCCTATAAAACTTTTCCTTCAACCGCAATAGCATTCTACGATCGCACAACACTCCAGTTGCACTTTTCTATTTCATCCACCCAACCTTTATCCTATGATTTACATCTCCATCAATTTCTCCATACTTTTGAATAATAGATCCCAAATATTTGAAACAATCATCCACCGGTATTTCTTGCTCACCAAGCATCACTACTTTGTTGCTTACTAAACCGATATTCCATATATTTTGTCATACTCTTACTCAACTTAAAAGCTCTTGCTTCCAATGTTTGTCTCCATAATTCTAACTTAGCATTAACTCCAGTTCTAGACTCATCAATCAAAACAATATCATCAGCAAACAACAGACACCATGACACATTTTCTTGAATTGATCTCGTAAGCTCATCCATCACTATAGCAAATAGGAAAGGTGTGAACACCCCAAATTTTTCAAAAGTTTTGTAAAAATGACCCTTTTGCCCCTAACCCCGTTTTCTGAGAAAATCAAAGCAGTTTCAAAGCTCATTTTTCAGATTTCCTGAATTAAATTCTATATTGGTATATTCAAAGTTAATTTCGGATCCGAATCCAGGACTTTAAATCTATATTTCCTCAAAACCCGGATCCTAAACCATTTCTGAAGAAATTTTCTCAAAACAGTTTCTAAATTCTCAGAGAGATTCCCTTTTGTAAATATTTTGCAAAAACACAAAAAAATTAGTTTTAATTCTTATTTTCTCACAAATCTTAGGTTTTCTACTTAAAAATACAAAAAAATAGAAAAATAACACCAAAAACCAAAAAAATGGAAAAATTTTAAGAAAAAAATGAATTAGTTTAAACTTTAAAAGTCAAATTTTTGCTAAAAAGCCCTGAGAGCCCCTTTTTGTAAAAACTCAAAAATCAGAGGGGGTCTTATGCAAAATGCTCTTTTAGGGTTTTTGAAAACCCTTCGTGAATGAGAAAAGGGGAAGGAGAGCCGCCTCCCTCACTCGGGTATCTCCCCTCTCTCTCCACCAAAACCCTAAAAACCCTCTTCATCGCCTCTCACTCTCATCCCCTATTTAACAAACCGCAGGAAGAACCCTAACCCATCCGTTTTCACCCTGCCATCGTCTCCTCTTCCTCCTACATCCATCGTCTTCACCCCTCCTCATTCCTCTCTTCTTCACGCAACGATCCGTTTCCACCTCCACATATTCCCTTCTTCAGCCTCTATCCATCCGTCTTCACCCCCGCACCCTACCTCTTCACTACGATCTACTTTCATCACCATTTTTCACCCATTACAATCCATCATTCCCTTTCTGTTCGCCTTCCTCCTTCCTCCAACCAAAAAGCAAAGAAACCGAGGTCGATCATCCCATCAGTTAGAGAAACCCTGTAGCTTCAGGAATCTGATATACTCAGTATTCGAAGGAAACACCCTCTTCCTTTCTATTGGTGCCAGAGCCAAGAATCGACAAATCCTCCAAGCCATCCGAGCAAAGCCACGGCATCACCAAGTTTCATCGAAATTCCCTTTTCTGCTCCCTCTCCCAGAGGAATTTGCGAGTGAAAGAAGGACAACGACCACATTGGAGAACCCTCATTTAAGAAGCTTCAAAATTATCCTGAAGAAGTCGATTTTTCCTGGCAGCTAAGAGGTAAGAGGCCATCTCCTTCATCTGCGGGTATTTCTTGAGAATCTTTTGTTTGTTTCATTATCCCCCTTTCCTGCTTTGTTCCAGTTCTTGGCTTTCCTCCCCTTTTGCCCTTGTTGTCTACAATGCGCTGGTGGTGGGTTCGACCTGTCTATAGGCAGGATCGGCTCACCCCTCTGCAAACAGCAATTGGAGTTTCTTGATTCCGACATACCCTTTTGGCGTTTCCATTTACTTTTGTTGGTCCGTAATGAGTCATTCTCTTACGTTTTCTAGCATTTTGGTATTATAGTCCATTTTCTTTATTATTCCCCCTTTTGAGATATTCACCATGGAATAGCATATTTCTTTTCAAAGATACAGGGGTGTTTCTGTTAAGATGAGTTTAACATGACGGCACTCCATGTACACCTCGTTCTGTCCATTACATTTTTTTTCTTTCACTCTTCATTTTACTGTTTACGTTAGTTCTATTATATTTAGTTTACCTTTATTAGCATACGTATTTCCTGTGTTGTCTTGATTATGATCCATGTAGCATGTGACGATCCTCTGAGCTGCAGCATGTGCGGTATCACATTGGATCAGAATAAAGATGTTTCGGTTGTCCCACTGAGCATAATTCCCTTCCAAATTGTCAACTCATTAGCAGAAAGGGAAGGCACCCCCCCTGAATCCATGACAGGTCTTGGGTGATTGATAGAGTCAGGATCACTTGAACTCAAGAACCTTGATGAAATTATCAGATTCATTAGGCAGAATGGTCATCATCGAGAAAATTAAAACTTATGACATTTGTTTTGCAAGAGCAATGCCTAAGTTTGCTGGAAATACGTAAAGTCTCATAACTAAAATCATTATGGAGGAGCTCTCTGATTTCATAAGATCTCTGCAAAAGAAATGGAGATATGACGTTTCCTGAAAGGTGTTGAGTTGAGTCATGTCTTATTAAGTTAGCGATGTATCCCGGTTTTATTCAGCTTAACATGCTATATTTCCCTCTTATTTACATATGTTTTCACTGTTTAGAATGTTAATTGAGAAGTTCATCCTGGATACAGGTTCAACCGTATGGTTTACAGTTTTTTTTTTGTTTTTATGTCATCACTCAGCAATGTTGTTTTGATTCAGAGATGTTGGGTTGGACCAACATTATATTTTTTGATTAAATGGTCTCTCCACATTGTGAAAGCATGCTATCAATCAGTTGAAACAGCGAGCTATGGAATTGAGGCCAACTCAGGTCCCTGTCACTGGTTGTGTGTTGGCAATAACATCTCTTTTCTTATAAATCAGTTTATATTTGCAGAAACTGACGTACAGGAATCATCTTGTTGTTATAAAAAAAATCATGTAGGAGTTATTTGAGTATCATTACGTGAATACTTAGTTACTCTGGCCTCTCAAGTATCGTTACCAGCAATGACGAGCTGGATGTCAAGTCCAAACAACTCAACAATGGACAAGCTGAATGCCAAGCCCAACAACCCAGCAATGATGAGCTGAATGCCAAGCCCAACAATCCAGCGATGATGAGCTGAATGTCAAGTCCAACAATTCAGCAATGTTCCCCGTAGCATCCCTCTTCAAATCGTGAGAGGTAATTTCTACAGTACATACCAACAGGGAGATATCATGCTCTGTAGTGTAACATCTCAGCTCTATGGGCCTTATTTTCCATGAAAGATCGATTTGCATGAATCATCACCCCACTCAATTTCTTGGGTTGATAGATGGTCTTAATGCTTCCTCCTTCGTTCTCCAATACTCAGAGAAAGAATTAAATCAGGCCAGAATCCAGCATCTACAATTTATCTGTTTTGTTTTAAATTTTAGCATCTCCACTAAGTCCACCTGACTACTTTGCTTCCTGTCATTTTTTTTTCTTTCTTTACTGTTTAGATATGTAGTTCTTTATCCACTGTATTAGCTCAAGTCAATCTTGTTATCTGAGTTGTTAATTTAACATACATATTGAAGTAACATAGTTTGTTTTGATTATATCCATATTTGCATAAGCTTAGTTTGTTGGCTATATATGTGATTATCCCACCTTCAGCATGCTCACAACACAGCCATGGGTTGCTTCACATTTCCACTTATGTCAATTACTCATCTTGTGCATCCCCAGCATCACCGCATTCATTCCTGTAGCTGCCTATACATTCCAGCTTCACTCCCATTGTTGTGTGATCTGCAACAGTGGCATCCACCATCTTCTACCTTTTGTATATACACTACAAGCATCATACTCATATGAATAAGTTGTTGCATGTTCATCTCACCATTTACAACATCCATAATGGTGACACCATTGGCAAATTCTGTAATTTATACAGCCCGTGTTGCATCCACATCCTACCCGCATCTTCCCTTCTTGTCATATTAATGCATGTGCATTTCTCATTAGGTCTGAATCATGCCTTTAGGTATATATATCCTATTCCTCCATGTATATAAGCATTCTCATGTACATTTGGCATAATATCTTCCATTCATATTGTGCTAACCTTGTTTTGCAGGAATTAGATAGAAATCGCTTTTCCCTTCTTAGCTCAGGAATATGATTTCAATTAAATTGTAATAGCTAGGTATAAATGAGAAATTTTCATTTCCTGCTTTAGATAGAATGGATGAGCATTGCAAATATTATAAATCGCTTGTTCTCATGCATTTTTCCTTTATTTCTCAAATTCTCACAATGGTGAAACACGAATGGCATGTGCACCATTTCGTAAGAGGTAATTGATGTTAAGTTGATGATCCACATCAATGGCCATAGTCAGGGTGTGGACAAAACTTAGCATTTTTACCTTTTACAAAATAACACTGGATCCGCACTGGATCCACTTTCAAAATCATCATATTTTCTTTAAATATTTTCCTCTTTTATTAGAATTTAACCTAAAATTAATTCAACATATATACCAATGGCCATAGTCAAGGTATATTGAGAACTAATTTTATTTTAAAATTCTATAAAAGCACCAAAATGTATTGCATTCTTCACTTGAATTTAAAGGTAGTTATTATATAATATATTCAATGACCATAGTCAGAGATATATTATATCTTCAACCACATTCTTAATTCACTTAAAGAATGAAATAGCTTTTCAAAATCCAATTTCAAACTCTTTAAATTCATTCATCATATAGGATAGAATTGCATTATATTTTCAAAATTTACTCTTCAAAATTCCAAGTGATTCTTCTTCTTAAATCAAATCTTATCCAAATCCAATTCTATCTTATTTCAAAGATTCAAAATTCAATTTCAAAGTCCAATTTGACTTTGAAATTCCAAAATCATTTTATTCAAACTTCAAATTTCCAACTTAATTCAAAATTCAACTTCAAAGTTCAATTTAACTTTGAAGTTTCTAATTCATCCTCTGATTCAAAATCAAGTTTTCTTCAAGTTCTAAACCAAAGTTGAGATTGACTTTGAATCTCAAAATCCAAACATTCCTAAGTTCCATCTGGGTTTTCAAAACCCAGATCCATCTTTAAAAGTCCTATTTGGACTTCTCAAAACCCAAATCCAAAGTCAAATCCTAGTCTCAACTTGGATCCAGATTTCCAAGTATAAACTCCATTCTGCTTTGGATCTCCAATTAACAGATCCAAATTCCATTTAGGATCCAGATCCTTATCCCACTTTGGATCTCTAATTACAGATCCAACTTCCATTTACGATCCAGATCCTCATTCTCCTTTTGGATCTCAGATCACAGATTCAAATTCCACTTAGGATCTAGATCCCCATTCTTCATTGGATCTCAGATTCAGATCCAAATTCCACTTGGGATCTAGATCCCCATTCTTCATTGGATCTCAGATTTAGATCCAAAAAAAAATCCATTCTAGGATCCAGAACCCAATCCTACATTGGATCTCAGACTTCAGATCCAAATCCATTCTAGGATCCAAAATCCAATCCTGCATTGGATCTCAGACTTCAGATCAAATTCCATCTTAGGCTCCAGAAGTCCAACCCTATCTTGGATCTCAGATTTCGGATCCAAATATCATCTTGGATTCCAAATCTAATTCCATTCCAAATTCCAAATCCAAAGTTCCATTTTTCCAATCCTTAAAACCAATTCCATTTCATTTCCAGATTTCAAATCAAGTTCTCATTTCAGATCCTAAATTCAAAATTCAACTTTGAACTCTATCCAGAATCTAGATATTGGATTCGGATTTCATCTTGAAAATCTAAATTTTAAATCAATTCCATTTCTCAATTTTGTTCAAATTTCCCAATTTTATCTTTCCTTCTGATTTAATTCCATTTTTCATTTCTATTCTGATTCAAAGTTCATTTATGACTTTGAAAATTCCTTTTATCTCAAAATTTCAAAATCAATTTCCAAATTCCAGATTTATTTTCCCAAGCTCTTGATTATTCTAAAAACTTAGAACTTTAATCTTAAGTTCTAAGTTAGGAATCATTTCTTTACTTTATCAGATTCACTTGGAAATTCTTCAAAATATTTTCAAAATGAGCATACATCTTTGCATTTGCACAAGCATGATTCATTGTGCATTTAGACTTAGAATAAATACTTAGATACATTCTTCGCAAAGCAAAAGGCATAAAATTCGACCCTTGGTTCGATTACCCCTGGTAAAGGCGCCAGGAACGGTCGAACCTCGTACCGACGAGCGGATCCCGTCTCCCAGTTTTCTCGCAAATATTTCAAAAACGGAGGCGAGTTATTTTCATAAATATTTTCAAAATTAAGGTCAAGTGAGACCCGCGAAAGAATTCCTCTCCTTCTTTTCTCTTCTTTTCTCTTCTCTCTTTCTTTCTGTCTTTTATCTTTCTCCCTTCAAAAAGGAGGAAAATAAGAGGTGAGAAAGGAAAAGAGAAGGAAAAAAGAGAATATTACGAGAGGAAAAATTTTGCGATGATCACAGTTTTGGCGACCGAGATGGGACCCGTCTCCATCCGGTCGAATTTAATGCCTTTTCTTTTTTGCTTTGATATTATCTAAGTCTTTATTCTACATATGTCAGCTTCATTTCCATGCAAACCTTAGGAGCCTAGACTCTGTCCTAAGCTGACATCATTGCATATAGGATTTAAGTATGGTTTGGTAGGACCATATTGAGGAGATTATTCCATGCTCACATTAGACTTAGGTCTTAAATACAACTCTTCTCAATTCTAGGGATTGAATGCAAAACAATGTATGCAAGTGTATGCTTCTCTTCATTTTAATCTATCTCTTTAGGACTTGCATTAGAGCCATCTGATTTTTTTGTATATTGAGCATATTTTTGAAAACCTCCCTACCTATATTGTCCCGGTTTTCACATTGCTGGGCTGTCTCACTGAACCATAGTTCGGGAGAGAGCCTCACAACTGGACCACTTATTTGGGTTCGCGCCCCCTACCACGTACCTAAGGGCCATAGTCCGAGGTATATCGGTAGGTGCTCAAGGATGTTGGGAAGCCATTACCTTAGAACCGGAGGAATATTTCTATGCCACGTACTTCGAGCGTCAGCTTGAGTATATCGGCGTATCTTGATTGGAATCAGATGATCTGAATCCTAGAGTTAGGATTAAGGTCCTACAAGTCATTTCAAAAATATTGCATTTAGAGTCAGCCTCTAGGGATTGCTGTTTGTGCATCCTTGTTTGTATATCCATGATTGTATGATATTTTATATTCCCTATATCTTTCAAAACCCTGGGTATACATTATTCAAAATTTCCTCTTTATCTTAAAAACCCAGGTGTATTTTCCTTTTTCTTCTCTTAATTTCTTCTAATTCTTTTTTATCCTGCCTGCAATTCTTCAAAAAATTTTGAAATCCTTTTCTATATTCTATTCCTTACCCTCATTTACAATAAAACATCTTTGTCAGGAGATGTCCTTTTCAAAATTAAACTTTTGTTCATATTTTACTTGTTTATTTTTTTTTCAAAAAAACAATGCAGTTGTCGCAAATTTTGATGACAACCCGATCCCTTGTAATGGGATATTTTCATTGTCAAATTGTGATTCCATCCTTCATTAAAATTTCCTTCCTAAGTCTTTTTCTAAAAACCTTCCATTTATTCACAGTGAAAACGTCAACGTTTCATCATGGTTCAAACAAGAGCGAGAAGAAGGGCAGCTCAGCGGCACGATGACAATGAAGTGGAAGAAATAAACTCTTCCAGATTGTCTCGAAAACATAATTCAGAGGAAGATGATGTTGACCCGGCAATGTATAAGATCTTTCAAAAAATGATGGCAAAGATGATGTCTGAGCAAGGAGGGGCAAGTTCAAAGAAGACATCTTCTAAGAGCAAGACCAAGAGAAAGCCAGTAAAGAAGCATGCCAGGATCAGCAAGAAGAAGGTCCAGCAGGACAGCACCTCTGAGGGCACAGAATCAGCAGAAGAGGATTCCGAAGAAGAACAGTTTGTGTTCATCCCAAAACATCTGCGACAGCCCAAGAAAGTGGCAAAAGAACCTGACTCAGTCAACAAACCTAAAAATGGGGTCTCGACAGAAGATTCAGTTCAAGTATTGACTAAGATGGTCAAAGATCTGCAGATTCGAGATAAAGGAAAAAGGGTATATACCAAACAAGACTTCTACCTTGGTTTAGATGGGGACAACAGCTTGGAAGATCTCCCCCGAAAGTTTATTAAGTTCGATGGGTCCGGTAACCCAAAGGCCCATCTCGCAATGTTCTTCGCCAAATGTGCCAGGTTCAGTGAAGACAATCGGGCCCTCTTCTTGTGCTTTCCTCGCAGTTTGGAGGGCGTAGCAGCTAAGTGGTATGCGGAGCACATCAACCCCGTCGAGCTGCGTGATTTTGATAAAGTTGTCAACCTATTTGTAGAGAGATTCATGTTCAATACTGAGGCACCGCCAACCCTCAATCATTTATGCAATTTGAGGCAGGATGACAACAAAAAGGCCATAGATTTTATCCGTAGGTGGAGAGATACCTGCAACAAGATGAGAACCCCCGTCTCAGAGGAACATGCCCTTCAACTCATCCTCAATAACTTCTCTCAACCCCTGAAAAGCCTCATTTTCCCATACCCTTCCAGGTCTTTTATTGAGTTGACTGAGCGAGCTGAATGGCTCGAGATGAGAATAGATAACGGATTCTATGACGGTACCACCTTGGCAAGGGGCAATCAAGATGCAAAGAAGAAAGCCCATTTCACTCTTTCCGCTGGTCCCTCATCCGACAACAAGGGTAACAAGGATGATCATATTAGCAATTCAGAAGGATTCAGGGGTCAAAAAGGAAGGTCTTCCAACAACAATAAGCCTTCCCAACCTAATTCTCAGCAGCGAGAAAAGAATCAGGAAAAACTAAAGCGCAAGGACTGGGGGCCTGACCGCGAATTCACCCCTTTGGAGCAGACACTCGATGAGGTTCTGGAATATATGCTCACAAAGAATATGATTCGTCTGCCAAAAGCTGGCGATCCTTCAGTAATCTTGGGCAGCTTCAAGGAACAGTTCTGCAAGTATCATCGAGTAGTGGGGCACGACACAGAGCACTGCTTCGTTCTAAAAAATATCGTTCAGGACTGCATCGATAAACACCTTCTGATAGAAGAAAAAACTGAAGAGCAGCCCGCCGTCCAGACATAGCCTTTTTCAGATCATTCAAAAAGCTGATTACACTAGAGTCCTTTTCTGTTGTCCTCCATTTTCTTTATCAAACCATCCTGTAAGGGCAAGTCAGCCCAAATCTTCTGTGACCTTTTGGTCAAAGATACTTGTAAATATTTCAGTCTTTTCTATCAGTTTTGCTTATAAATGAAATGTCAATTTCCTTTCTTTGAGGTTCAATTCTTATTTCTTTTCGCAATATTGGGGCACCTTTTATTCTTTTGCCATCAGATTCCTATTCTTTTAAAAAATGCAGGACAATCCTGACATCATTCATGAGAGAAATGATATTACCTATGAGGGTCTTTCAAAAAATCATGAAAATTTTAGTTCAAAAATTTTATTACAACCTTTTTCAAAGATCAACCCTTGTGTTGATTATATTTTTTCTACAAATTGATTTCAAATCATTGCATTTCAAAGATCAACCCTTACGTTGATCATATTTTCTGAAAATTGATTTTGAATTATCACATTTCAAAGATCAACCCTTGTGTTGATCATATTTTCCAAAAGAATTGACTTCAAATCATTACGTTCAAAGATTAACCTTTGTGATTTCTAAAAAATTGATTTCAAATCATTACATTCAAAGATCAACCCTTGTGTTGATCTCATTTTCCAAAAATTTGATTCCATTACATTCAAACATCAACCCTTGTGTTGATGTCATTGATTTCATTACATTCAAAACATCAACCCTTGTGTTGATGTCATTTGCCAAAAAAATTGATTG
Organism: Nuphar pumila; assembly: GCF_984573655.1. NCBI lineage: Eukaryota > Viridiplantae > Streptophyta > Magnoliopsida > Nymphaeales > Nymphaeaceae > Nuphar > Nuphar pumila. Next base: position 82,076,909 of record NC_143262.1, read on the forward strand.
CACTCAAAACATCAACCCTGGCGTTGATGTCATTTTCCAAAAAAAAAAAAATGATTTCATTTGCATTCAAACATCAACCATTGTGTTGATCTCATTTTTCAAAAATTGATTTCATTACATTCAAACACCAACCCTTGTGTTGATCATATTTTCTAAAAGTTGATTTCAAATCATTGCATTCAAAGATCAAATCCTAGGTGTTGATTATGTTTTCTAAAAATTGATTTCAAATCATTGCATTCAAAGATCAACCATTGTGTTGATTATATTTTCTAAAAAATTGAAATTGATTTCATTTGCATTCAAACATCAACCCTCGTGTTGATTATATTTTCTACAAGTTGATTTTTCAAATCATTGCTTCAAAAAATTAACCCTCATGATGATCTCTCATGAATGATCCCCTTTCAAAGATTATCTCTTGTAGTTAATCTTTCTTTCCAAAAATGATTTTTCTCATCTTCTTCTCTCATTTTAAAGATCCCACACGCAGGCAGGATCAAATCTTTCTCAACTTTTTCAAATTTTCATTTATCAAATCTTCTTTTTAGTCTTATCAGTATTTATTCATCTTTATCAAAATTTTATTTTATTCATTCATTTTTTCTTCTTGTCAAATTCTTATTTCAAAATCTTACCCTTTCAGGTTAAGGGATAAACCTGATGCCTCCTTTCAATGAGGTATTATTTTTATTATTTTCCCCCCCTTCAGGTTAAGGGATAAACTTGAAACCTCATCTTATGAGGTCCTTCTTGCTTCAGGATAAGGGATAGTCCAGAATGTCTTTCTTTCATCTTTTTAAAGCTTCATTAATCTCTGCCAAATCTCTTCTTTATCAATTTTTCAAGCTTTGCCGATTCTTTTTCTTTATCAAACCTTTTATCAAATTCTTGCTAAAATTTTATTTCTGCCCCATTCAGGATAAGGGGTTAATCCTGAAAACCAGGCCACATACAGCTTAACTATGATGGTCTATTTCAATCCACAAGTTGAATCCTTTCTTTAGGTTGAATTTCTATAGAATCAAAAGCCCGTAGGTTGAACCCATGTCAAACCAATATGGCTCACAAGTTAAATTCCTCTTGAACTAAAATTCCTTCTCCAAACGGGCGAGCTTTAGGTTGAAGTCCTACTGATTCGCAGTCCTTAGGTTGAAATCCTTTAGGACCATTCCTTCCCTCGATCTTTAGGTTGAACCCCTACTGATCCGCGATCTTTAGGTTGAACACCTACTGCTTCGCAGTCCTTAGGTTGAAATCCTTTAGGACCATTTCTTCTGATCTTTAGGCTGAATCCCTACTAATCAGTGAGCTTTAGGCTGAAGTCCTACTGCTTCGCAGTCCTTAGGTTGAAATCCTTTAGGACCTTTTCTTTCGATCTTTAGGCTGAACCCCTACTGATCAGCGAGTTTTAGGCTGAACACCTACTGCTTCGCAGTCCTTAGGTTGAAATCCTTTAGGACCATTCCTTCCGTCGATCTTTAGGCTAAACCCCTATTGATTAGCGAGCTTTAGGTTGAAGTCCTACTGCTTCGCAGTCCTTAGGTTGAAATCCTTTAGGACCTTTCTCTCCGATCTTTAGGCTGAATCCCTACTGATCAACGAGCTTTAGGTTGAAGTCCTACTGCTTCGCAGTCCTTAGATTGAAATCCTTTAGGACCTTTTCTTTCGATCTTTAGGCTGAACCCCTACTGATCAGCGAGTTTTAGGCTGAACACCTACTGCTTCGCAGTCCTTAGGTTGAAATCCTTTAGGACCATTCCTTCCCTCGATCTTTAGGCTGAACCCCTATTGATCAGCGAGCTTTAGGCTGAACACCTACTGCTTCGTAGTCCTTAGGTTGAAATCCTTTAGGACCATTTCCCTCGATCTTTAGGCTGAACCCCTACTGATTAGCGAGTTTTAGGTTGAACACCTACTATTTCACAGTCCTTAGGTTGAAATCCTTTAGGACCTTTTCTTTCGATCTTTAGGTTGAACCCCTACTGATCAGCGAGCTTTAGGTTGAACACCTACTGCTTCGCAGTCCTTAGGTTGAAATCCTTTAGGACCATTCCTTCCCTCGATCTTTAGGCTGAACCCCTATTGATCAGCGAGCTTTAGGTTGAACACCTACTGCTTCGCAGTCCTTAGGTTGAAATCCTTTAGGACCATTTCCCTCGATCTTTAGGCTGAACCCCTACTGATCAGCGAGTTTTAGGCTGAACACCTACTGCTTCGCAGTCCTTAGGTTGAAATCCTTTAGGACCTTTTCTTTCAATCTTTAGGCTGAACCCCTACTGATCAGCGAGCTTTAGGCTGAACACCTACTGCTTCGCAGTCCTTAGGTTGAAATCCTTTAGGACCATTTCTCTCGATCTTTAGGCTGAACCCCTACTGATCAGCGAGTTTTAGGCTGAACACCTACTGCTTCGCAGTCCTTAGGTTGAAATCCTTTAGGACCATTCCTTCCCTCGATCTTTAGGCTGAACCCCTATTGATCAGCAAGTTTTAGGTTGAAGTCCTACTGCTTCGCAGTCCTTAGGTTGAAATCCTTTAGGACCATTTCTTTTGGTCTTTAGGCTGAACTCCTACTGATTCGCGATCTTCAAGTCGAACTCCTACTAATTCGCAGTTATCATTTTAAATCCCCTTTAGATAATTCATAAGTCAATCTGTAGTTTGAATTCCTACTAATCTCTATTCTTCCACGGTTCTTAGGTTGAATTCCTATCGAACCACATTCATCTTTCAAAAAGTAAACCTGTAGGTTGAATTCCTACTGATCTATATTCTTTTGTTGAAATCCTATTAAACCAACATTCATTTTTCAAAAGTCCAATTTGTAGATTGAATTCCTACTGATCCATATTTCTTTTGTTGTTCTTAGGCTGAAATCCTATTGAACCATATTCATTCTTTCGAAAATACAGTCTATAGATAAATTCTTATTAGTCACAAATTCTTTTACAAAATTCTTGGTTTGAAATTCCTATTAAATTAAAATTCATTCTTTTCCAAAATTTCAATCTGTAGGATGAATCCCTACGGATCCAATATTCTTTGCGGCTCTTAGGTTGAGTCCCTGTTGAGCCAATGTTGTGTGATAAAACCAGTATTTTCATGTTATTTCCTCAAAAATTTTAGCTAAAGGATGCATCAAAAGCTATATTGAGTGATTATTTCACAAAAGAATTCTGGAACATTATGCCAATTTGCTAAAAACAGTTGTTGACTCCAATATTCTTGCTACACAAAAAGAATTTCCTTAGATTACCTCCTCTATTTCCTTCCAAGAAGGTGAAACTCTTTGCGAAAAAGAGGTAAAATTCAAATCTTTTCCTGTTGATCAACCAAAAGGATGTAAGAAATGTCCTCGATATGATCACTGAAAGAAATCTTCAATGACGTAGAAAAGCCAGAAGTGAATTGATATTGATCCTGGCTATGGCGCATGTTTTAAAATGACTTTCTGACAATCAGGCAGTGGAAATATCTTGAGATGTAAAAAGAATCCACTCAACCCAATATCTTCTCATTTTCGTTTAAAAGTCGCAATCAAATATCCGCAAAAGGGATCTCTCAATTGTCGTCAAGATGAAGGCAAATTAAGCAAGTAGACCCCCGAGGCTAAAGAAGATTTGAAACATCTCCAAGATGACGGAGTTTGTGACAGATCCTTCTAGAGAAAGTTCAAATCATCGTTGAGATGAAGGCAAGTGTGATGAACCTACCGACAAACCCTAAAAGATATTTGATTTCTGCTATCATCTAAAGACCTTTCGAGCCAGTGAGATCAATAAAATCCCTGAGATAAAAGAAGGATCGGAGCATCTCCAAGATGAAGGAGTTTGTGACTTACCCTTCCTTAAAAAAAAAAGAGAAAAGTCAGGACCCATCTGAATGAAGGATGATGTAAAAACCCGAGAAAGTGCAATGACTCAAAAGGAGTGCAAAAAGATCATCGTGGGAAAACACCCAGATATCAAACTGCCAAAGTTGCCAGAAGGCATCTTTTCTCATGCAAAATTCTTTTGTCAATATCTTTTCATTACTTGCTTTTATGAAATTGAGAATATTTCTTCTATTCTCATATCAAGGAAATGGATAACTTCCTTGAAGAAAATCACCAGCGTTAAAATTTTGAATTTGATTCTTAGAACTGAGGAGTTAACCTCATTTGGGGGAAATACTCTAGGTAAAAGAGGGAATATCTTTTGCACATACGTGAGCATTTCAAAGCATTTAAATCGGCTATAATTGGCAAAATTTTCTAGTTATTCCAAGAATAAAATAAACATTCAATATCCATTTTGATGCAACCTAGTGTTGTTTATATCTACTAGAAGAGTTGCCTCATTCAGTTGAAGTATCTCTTCCTGTCCCATCGCAGTTTCTTCAGTCAAGGATTCTGTATGGTGTCCCCCACTCAGGATAAGGGTCAAACCTGAACCATTTGTGAAAGATCATTTGATTTCAAAAGCTATTTCAGTCTCAGCAATGAGACGCCCAATTTCTTTCCCTTTTCAAAAGCTTTAGGGAACCCTATATTTCCTCCTTTCGCAAACCCCTTTCGGATTTGTTCGTCCGAATTCCGAAGGTCCCATTATGGTTTCTCCATTTGAGAAATCTGTGTGGTAGATTTCCTGTCCAGGTTAAAAGTTAACCCGGAACCTCGCTTCGCGAGGTATCTTCCTTGCAGGTTTGGGTTAAACCTGAGTCTCGTTCCAACGAGATTCCTCGTTTGGACGAGATAACTTCTCCCATGTCTCATCATGGCTCCTCCCATCAAGGAACCCATACTTCATATATTCATCCAAGAAAGGATCATACTTGAGCTTAATTTCACGAGGCATTTTTTAATGTCCCATCAAGGTCCTCGTGTATTCCTTTCCTCATTTCCAAATTCATTTTTGATATATCTTCGTCTCATCCAGGTTAAGGGCTAAACCTGAATCATTCCAAAAAGAGTATCTTGTCTCACCCATGAGACCTGATCAAAATTTTCATTTCCCACCATTTCAGAATTTCCATCTAAAAGTCCCATCACGATTTCCTCATTTTCTACTCAATCATATCATCTTCGAGGATTTCGTCTCCCCAAAACCATTCAGGATAAGGTTTCAAAGCCTGAAAAACCATATTTTTAATATAATTCTTCCACATCCAGTTCAGACATGCTGACTGGGGCATTTTTCAAAATTTGGAGTGTTGTCTTTGCCACTAAGCTCGGCTCTCAACTGGCTTAGTAGCAAAGAGGGGCATCTGTGAACACCCCAAATTTTTTAAAAGTTTTGTAAAAATAACCCTTTTGCCCCTAACCCCGTTTTCTGAGAAAATCAAAGCAATTTCAAAGTTCATTTTTCAGATTTCCTGAATTAAATTCCATATTCGTATATTCAAAGTTAATTTCGGATCCGAATCCTGGACTTTAAATCTATATTTCCTCAAAACCCGGATCCTAAACCATTTCTGAAGAAATTTTCTCAAAACAGTTTCTAAATTCTCAGAGAGATTTCCTTTTGTAAATATTTTGCAAAAACACAAAAAAATTAGTTTTAATTCTTATTTTCTCACAAATCTTAGGTTTTCTACTTAAAAATACAAAAAAATAGAAAAATAACACCAAAAACCAAAAAAATGGAAAAATTTTAAGAAAAAAATGAATTAGTTTAAACTTTAAAAGTCAAATTTTTGCTAAAAAGCCCTGAGAGCCCCTTTTTGTAAAAACTCAAAAATCAGAGGGGGTCTTATGCAAAATGCTCTTTTAGGGTTTTTGAAAACCCTTCGTGAATGAGAAAAGGGGAAGGAGAGCCGCCTCCCTCACTCGGGTATCTCCCCTCTCTCTCCACCAAAACCCTAAAAACCCTCTTCATCGCCTCTCACTCTCATCCCCTATTTAACAAACCGCAGGAAGAACCCTAACCCATCCGTTTTCACCCTGCCATCGTCTCCTCTTCCTCCTACATCCATCGTCTTCACCCCTCCTCATTCCTCTCTTCTTCACGCAACGATCCGTTTCCACCTCCACATATTCCCTTCTTCAGCCTCTATCCATCCGTCTTCACCCCCGCACCCTACCTCTTCACTACGATCTACTTTCATCAACATTTTTCACCCATTACAATCCATCATTCCCTTTCTGTTCGCCTTCCTCCTTCCTCCAACCAAAAAGCAAAGAAACCGAGGTCGATCATCCCATCAGTTAGAGAAACCCTGTAGCTTCAGGAATCTGATATACTCAGTATTCGAAGGAAACACCCTCTTCCTTTCTATTGGTGCCAGAGCCAAGAATCGACAAATCCTCCAAGCCATCCGAGCAAAGCCACGGCATCACCAAGTTTCATCGAAATTCCCTTTTCTGCTCCCTCTCCCAGAGGAATTTGCGAGTGAAATAAGGACAACGACCACATTGGAGAACCCTCATTTAAGAAGCTTCAAAATTATCCTGAAGAAGTCGATTTTTCCTGGCAGCTAAGAGGTAAGAGGCCATCTCCTTCATCTGCTGGTATTTCTTGAGAATCTTTTGTTTGTTTCATTATCCCCCTTTCCTGCTTTGTTCCAGTTCTTGGCTTTCCTCCCCTTTTGCCCTTGTTGTCTACAATGCGCTGGTGGTGGGTTCGACCTGTCTATAGGCAGGATCGGCTCACTCCTCTGCAAACAGCAATTGGAGTTTCTTGATTCCGACATACCCTTTTGGCGTTTCCATTTACTTTTGTTGGTCCGTAATGAGTCATTCTCTTACGTTTTCTAGCATTTTGGTATTATAGTCCATTTTCTTTATTATTCCCCCTTTTGAGATATTCACCATGGAATAGCATATTTCTTTTCAAAGATACAGGGGTGTTTTTGTTAAGATGAGTTTAACATGACGGCACTATATGTACACCTCGTTCTGTCCATTACATTTTTTTTCTTTCACTCTTCATTTTACTGTTTACGTTAGTTCTATTATATTTAGTTTACCTTTATTAGCATACGTATTTCCTGTGTTGTCTTGATTATGATCCATGTAGCATGTGACGATCCTCTGAGTTGCAGCATGTGCGGTATCACATTGTCATCCCATTGGATCAGAATAAAGATGTTTTGGTTGTCCCACTGAGCATAATTCCCTTCCAAATTGTCAACTCATTAGCAGAAAGGGAAGGCACCCCCCCTGAATCCATGACAGGTCTTGGGAGATCGATAGAGTCAGGATCACTTGAACTCAAGAACCTTGATGAAATTATCAGATTCATTAGGCAGAATGGTCATCATCGAGAAAATTAAAACTTATGACATTCGTTTTGCAAGAACAACGCCTAAGTTTGCTGGAAATACGTAAAGTCTCATAACTAAAATCATTATGGAGGAGCTCTCTGATTTCATAAGATCTCTGCAAAAGAAATGGAGATATGACGTTTTTTGAAAGGTGTTGAGTTGAGTCATGTCTTATTAAGTTAGCGATGTATCCCAGTTTTATTCAGCTTAACATGCTATATTTCCCTCTTATTTACATATGTTTTCACTGTTTAGAATGTTAATTGAGAAGTTCATCCTGGATACAGGTTCAACCGTATGGTTTACAGTTTTTTTTTTGTTTTTATGTCATCACTCAGCAATGTTGTTTTGATTCAGAGATGTTGGGTTGGACCAACATTATATTTTTTGATTAAATGGTCTCTCCACATTGTGAAAGCATGCTATCAATCAGTTGAAACAGCGAGCTATGGAATTGAGGCCAACTCAGGTCCCTGTCACTGGTTGTGTGTTGGTAATAACATCTCTTTTCTTATAAATCAGTTTATATTTGCAGAAACTGACGTACAGGAATCATCTTGTTGTTATAAAAAAATCATGTAGGAGTTATTTGAGTATCATTACGTGAATACTTAGTTACTCTGGCCTCTCAAGTATCGTTACCAGCAATGACGAGCTGGATGTCAAGTCCAAACAACTCAACAATGGACAAGCTGAATGCCAAGCCCAACAACCCAGCAATGATGAGCTGAATGCCAAGCCCAACAATCCAGCGATGATGAGCTGAATGTCAAGTCCAACAATTCAGCAATGTTCCCCGTAGCATCCCTCTTCAAATCGTGAGAGGTAATTTCTACAGTACATACCAACAGGGAGATATCATGCTCTGTAGTGTAACATCTCAGCTCTATGGGCCTTATTTGCCATGAAAGATCGATTTGCATGAATCATCACCCCACTCAATTTCTTGGGTTGATAGATGGTCTTAATGCTTCCTCCTTCGTTCTGCAATACTCAGAGAAAGAATTAAATCAGGCCTGAATCCAGCATCTACAGTTTATCTGTTTTGTTTTAAATTTTAGCATCTCCACTAAGTCCACCTGACTACTTTGCTTCCTGTCATTTTTTTTTTCTTTCTTTACTGTTTAGATATGTAGTTCTTTATCCATTGTATTAGCTCAAGTCAATCTTGTTATCTGAGTTGTTAATTTAACATACATATTGAAGTAACATAGTTTGTTTTGATTATATCCATATTTGCATAAGCTCAGTTCGTTGGCTATATATGTGATTATCCCACCTTCAGCATGCTCACAACACAGCCGTGGGTTGCTTCACATTTCCACTTATGTCAATTACTCATCTTGTGCATCCCCAGCATCACCGCATTCATTCCTGTAGCTGCCTATACATTCCAGCTTCACTCCCATTGTTGTGTGATCTGCAACAGTGGCATCCACCATCTTCTACCTTTTGTATATACACTACAAGCATCATACTCATATGAATAAGTTGCTGCATGTTCATCTCACCATTTACAACATCCATAATGGTGACACCATTGGCAAATTCTGTAATTTATACAGCCCGTGTTGCATCCACATCCTACCCGCATCTTCCCTTCTTGTCATATTAATGCATGTGCATTTCTCATTAGGTCTGAATCATGCCTTTAGGTATATATATCCTATTCCTCCATATATATAAGCATTCTCATGTACATTTGGCATAATATCTTCCATTCATATTGTGCTAACCTTGTTTTGCAGGAATTAGATAGAAATCGTTTTTCCCTTCTTAGCTCAGGAATATGATTTCAATTAAATTGTAATAGCTAGGTATAAATGAGAAATTTCCATTTCCTGCTTTAGATAGAATGGATGAGCATTGTAAATATTATAAATCGCTTGTTCTCATGCATTTTTCTTTTATTTCTCAAATTCTCACAATGGTGAAACACGAATGGCATGTGCACCATTTCGTAAGAGGTAATTGATGTTAAGTTGATGATCCACATCAATGGCCATAGTCAGGGTGTGGACAAAACTTAGCATTTTTACCTTTTACAAAATAACACTGGATCCGCACTGGATCCACTTTCAAAATCATCATATTTTCTTTAAATATTTTCCTCTTTTATTAGAATTTAACCTAAAATTAATTCAACATATATACCAATGGCCATAGTCAAGGTATATTGAGAACTAATTTTATTTTAAAATTCTATAAAAGCACCAAAATGTATTGCATTCTTCACTTGAATTTAAAGGTAGTTATTATATAATATATTCAATGACCATAGTCAGGGATATATTATATCTTCAACCACATTCTTAATTCACTTAAAGAATGAAATAGCTTTTCAAAATCCAATTTCAAACTCTTTAAATTTATTCATCATATAGGATAGAATTGCATTATATTTTCAAAATTTACTCTTCAAAATTCCAAGTGATTCTTCTTCTTAAATCAAATCTTATCCAAATCCAATTCTATCTTATTTTAAAGATTCAAAATTCAATTTCAAAGTCCAATTTGACTTTGAAATTCCAAAATCATTTTATTCAAACTTCAAATTTCCAACTTAATTCAAAATTCAACTTCAAAGTTCAATTTAACTTTGAAGTTTCTAATTCATCCTCTGATTCAAAATCAAGTTTTCTTCAAGTTCTAAACCAAAGTTGAGATTGACTTTGAATCTCAAAATCCAAACATTCCTAAGTTCCATCTGGGTTTTCAAAACCCAGATCCATCTTTAAAAGTCCTATTTGGACTTCTCAAAACCCAAATCCAAAGTCAAATCCTAGTCTCAACTTGGATCCAGATTTCCAAGTATAAACTCCATTCTGCTTTGGATCTCCAATTAACAGATCCAAATTCCATTTAGGATCCAGATCCTTATCCCACTTTGGATCTCCAATTACAGATCCAACTTCCATTTACGATCCAGATCCTCATTCCCCTTTTGGATCTTAGATCACAGATTCAAATTCCACTTAGGATCTAGATCCCCATTCTTCATTGGATCTCAGATTCAGATCCAAATTCCACTTGGGATCTAGATCCCCATTCTTCATTGGATCTCAGATTCAGATAAAAAAAAATTCATTCTAGGATCTAGAACCCAATCCTACATTGGATCTTAGACTTCAGATCCAAATCCATTCTAGGATCCGAAATCCAATCATGCATTGGATCTCAGACTTCAGATCAAATTCCATCTTAGGCACCAGAAGTCCAACCCTATCTTGGATCTCAGATTTCGGATCCAAATATCATCTTGGATTCCAAATTCCAAATCCAAAGTTCCATTTTTCCAATCCTTAAAACCAATTCCATTTCATTTTCAGATTTCAAATCAAGTTCTCATTTCAGATCCTAAATTCAAAATTCAACTTTGAACTCTATCCAGAATCTAGATATTGGATTCGGATTTCATCTTGAAAATCTAAATTTTAAATCAATTCCATTTCTCAATTTTGTTCAAATTTCCCAATTTTATCTTTCCTTCTGATTTAATTCCATTTTTCATTTCTATTCTGATTCAAAGTTCATTTATGACTTTGAAAATTCCTTTTATCTCAAAATTTCAAAATCAATTTCCAAATTCCAGATTTATTTTCCCAAGCTCTTGATTATTCTAAAAACTTAGAACTTTAATCTTAAGTTCTAAGTTAGGAATCATTTCTTCACTTTATCAGATTCACTTAAAAATTCTTCAAAATATTTTCAAAATGAGCATACATCTTTGCATTTGCACAAGCATGATTCATTGTGCATTTAGACTTAGAATAAATACTTAGATACATTCTTCGCAAAGCAAAAGGCATAAAATTCGACCCTTGGTTCGATTACCCCTGGTAAAGGCGCCAGGAACGGTCGAACCTCGTACCGACGAGCGGATCCCGTCTCCCAGTTTTCCCGCAAATATTTCAAAAACGGAGGCGAGTTATTTTCATAAATATTTTCAAAATTAAGGTCAAGTGAGACCCGCGAAAGAATTCCTCTCCTTCTTTTCTCTTCTTTTCTCTTCTCTCTTTCTTTCTGTCTTTTATCTTTCTCCCTTCAAAAAGGAGGAAAATAAGAGGTGAGAAAGGAAAAGAGAAGGAAGAAAGAGACTATTACGAGAGGAAAAATTTTGCAATGATCACAAAAGGGCTTAAAGCAGATCCTTGATGTAACCCAACCGTTATAGGAAAATTGGTTGTCACCCCTCTACAAGTGCGGACATTGGTTACTACTCCTTCATACATATCTTTAATTATACTAATGTACTTGAGAGAAACACCTATCTTCATCATTGTCCACTAGAGAATGTCTCTAGGTACTCTATCGTATGCCTTCTCCAAATCAATAAAAACCATATGCAAATCTTTGTTCCTCTTTCTATTTCTCTCAATAAGTTGTCTAAGAAGATGTATACCTTTCATAGTTGATCTTCCAGGCATAAAACCAAATTGATTCTCCGATATCATAACAACCTTCCTCAACCTAGACTCAATCACCCTTTCCCAAAGTTTCATAGTATGACTCATGAGTTTTATACCATGATAGTTTGTGCAATCTTGTGTATCACCTTTATTCTTATATAGAAGCATCAAAATACTCTTCCTCCACTCATTAGGCATCTTATTTGTCCGCCAAATCTTGATAAAAAGGTTTGTCAACCATTCTAAACCTTTCTCTCTCAAGCATTTTCAAGCCTCGATAGGTATACCATCTGGGCCAACTGCCCTTCTTGATTTTATTTTCTTCAAAGCCTCTGCAATTTCTTTCTTTTGAATCTTGCGCATGAAGTCACGATTCATCTCATGAAAAGGAATGGAGAAGTCTCCAAGATCCTAAGCATGACTTCCATAGCTTATCAAAATAATCTTTCTATCTCTCCTTAATTTCCTCATCTTTGACTAAAACCCTTTGCGTTTCATCTTTGATACATCTAACCATACACAGATCCCTCGATTTCCTATCTCTCATCTTTGCAAGACTATAAATATCCTTCTCGCCCTCTTTGATATCCAACTTGTCATAAACCTCCTTATATACATTATCCCTCGCGTTTCGAACTACTTTTTTAGCTTCCTTCTTTGTTATCATATACTTCTCCAAATTTTCATTATCACGACTCTTAGATTTTTATAACACTCTCTTTTAACCTTAATAGCTAATTTGACATCCTCGTTCCACCATGATGTATCCTTACCTAACGGTGCACCGCCTTTAGACTCACCCAATACCTTTTTAGCCATCTTTCTCATGCTACCCGCTATCTTATTCCACATTGATTCTGAATCCTCCTTGAGACATCAATCAGCATCCTTAACTACCTGCTCTACAAACATTCCTTGTTTAGCTTCTTTCAGTGCCCACCACTTAATTCTATGATCTATCCTATGTCTATCCCTTTTGTGGCATTGTCTAATTCTAAGATCTAAAATTAAGACTCTATGTTGTGTAGTTACACTTTCTCCCAGTATAACCTTACAATCGATGCAACAACCCCTATCTCTCTTTCTAAGTAGAAAAAAATCTATTTGACTCGTATTAACCCCACTTTTAAATGTTACTAGGTGAGACTCCCTCTTCCTAAACCAAGTGTTTGCTAAGATCATATCATAGGACAAACCAAAATCTAAAATCCTTTCTCCACTTTCGTTTCTTTCTCCTATAGCATAGCCTCCATGGATACTTTCAAGTCCATCCCTACTAATGCCTACATGTCCATTAAGGTAACCGCCGATGAAAAGCTTTTCTATATAAGATATCCCTTGTACTACTCTATCTAAATCTTCTCAAAATTGACGCTTAATGAAATCATCTAAACCTACTTGAGGTGCATAAATACAAATAATATTCATAATATTCGTACCTAATACTAATTTAATAATTAAAATCCTATCACCTTTCCTACGAACCTCAACTACATTATCTATAAACTCACGACTCATAACAATCCCTACTCAATTCCTATTCCTATTTATTCATGTATACCAAATCTTATATCCCCAAGGTTCTATCACTTTTGCTTTCTCATCTACCCATTTGGTCTCTTGTAGACATAAAATATCAATCTTTCTCCTACACATAACATCTACTAACTCTACCAACTTACCAAGTAAAGACCCTATGTTCCAAGTGGCTAACCTAATTTTATGGTCTTGGACTAACTTCTTTACCTCAACCCGTCCAACAAAGTGATGGAACCCTTGCCTATTTGACACCACACCCGGGCGCCGGTGTGACGCGTCATTTTTGGGTGACGACCTAGCAACCCTTGCCCATTTATAACTGCCTCCGGGCCTATAGAGTACATCGCGTCGCTCAGTAGGGAACGCCCCAACGAAATTCTCATATTGGTTCATATTCATAGGGTATGACTAAGTTTTTATGCTGGCTGTCACTGACCTACCGCAACCCTCCTCCTTTATCCGGGTTTGGGACCGACAGTGTATAACGAAACAGTTATACACAGGCGAAGTTAACCCGAGTATTATATATATAAAATATAAATTTTTTAAAATATGCAGGTTCGGGTATGGGATTCTATTTTTGTGACCCAATAGAACCTGAACCCGGTTAATACTTATATGGGCGGGTATCTGTCAACCCTGACCCAACCCGTTGACAGCCCTACCTAAACCCATGCGAGTGAATGAAAAAAACAATATCGTATCCAAATCAAATTTATTATATTTAGTCTGGATGGATTTTCAATCTGATTCAGATTCAGATATCATACCAAATTCAAATCTGATGAATAATTGGATAGTTATCTGCATTAGCATTAATGAATCTTACTAATTGGATTCAGATTCAGTGGGATGTCTAACCCAAATTGGATCCATTGGCATCCCTATCTTTGGGGATAACTAGAATTTAGGGGTACAAATGGATCAGATTAGTTGTGTCTCTGACCTGAACCTCACATTATTCTAGGTTTTCAAACTTGAAATAAGACACCAATGTAAATTCAGAGAGATTCTAACTTGCATGAGTTGACTTATTCTGATTAGAATTCAAATCAATATTTTATGTGGAACTTAATCCGAATCCGTTTGTAATTTTTAATTGCAAGAATCTTGCTTTTGAACCTTTTCTGTCAGTTCTGTATGATCATGTCAAATTCAAACCAGATACAACTGGGCTATATCAAATATAGGTTGGACTTGGATCTGAACATGGAATTGTTACATAGTGTCCTATGATCTGGCCCATATATAACCCGTCCGCAATCTTAAGAGCCTGAATATGCATAACTGCATTTAGAGATAAATACACTCTGTTTGGCTGTTCTGGATCTGATCTGGATCTGACTCTTTATGTATTTAGTAGGGATGGCAGTGGATTCGGGGAAAATGGGGCCCCACCCGCCTTGCCCCGTTTGGATCATAAATGGAGGACATGAAACGGGGGTGGAGGCGGGGATGGGGTTACAATCAAAATCCGTGCGGGAATGGAGGCGGGGATGGACTTATGTTTTTCCCCACTCCACCCCGTCCCCGCCTTGCCCCGTCTTCAATCCTTCTTTAGGGATGGCAATAGGCTGAGAGAAATGGGGCAGCTTCTCCACCTTTGGACCGGGAATGGAGGACATGAAATGGGGATTAAAGCGGGGATGGAGGTTGAAATCAAAACCCATGCAGGAATGAAGAGCAGAATTTTAAAATGGAGCGGGGGTGGAGACCTTGTTCACCATCCTGCCCCGGTACACTGCCATTCCACTGCATCCTTAATCTTTGGTAGCATATTTGACTTTCATCTATGAGGAAAACTAAAGCAAGATGGAGTCATCGTCTTGCAACCATCATGGGTTTTGAACCTGTTGGTGAAAAACTCTAATTTTATTTATTTATTTATTTTGCACTTCTGACTCTTCACATTATACCATATTTATATGCTGGATTTTTCAGAATTGAAAAATCAACAACCTGTAATGTGCCAAGTTTTGAACCATAAAAAATTTATATTTTTATATCAAATAATATGATCCAATGGTCGACCATGCAAAATACAATTTATAAGAACTCATGAGTGTAATCAATATTTTTCACACAACACACACCCCTCCCTTGAGGGAATTGTCCTCTCTAGCTCTGTGACAAATATCACGAGATTTTTAAAAATCTTGCCGATATATAGCGAGAAATTGCTTGAAATTTTAAAATGATAATTTCTTGCGAGATTTTCAAACTGTAACAAATATCACGATATTCATATTTTTAAAAGAAATTTATCATGAAAACCCCTGAGATTTTTATTTTGAAATTTGTTTTATTTATATTTTCTTATAAAAATTATTTTTTATTATTCTCGATTCAAAATCTCCCAAGTTGTTTCCTGTCGAGATTTTGCCATTTTTAACATTTGTCACTATGCTCTCTAGTAGAAGCAAAAATGTTTTCTTTTTTCTTGAAAGTCTAGTCTATCGTGCACCATTCATTTTTAAATTTCTAACATGTGTACACATCAAAACCTCTTAATCTATTTTTTTCACTTAAATCATAAAAAAAAAAGATTTGTAGGGCTTACACTCGGAAGTGCTCTGGGTTTCTGATGCACTCAAGGAACCTGAATCAGAACCGGATCCAATCACGATAAGCCAGAAAGATCCAAAGAAGAAAACAACAAAGGGCGTTAAGATTCGAATACAAGATCCAAACGGATCCTTAGTTAGCATTTAGGTTTTGGATTGATTTTTTTTTTTGAATTGTTTTCATGTTTGAATTTGATCCAAAGATCTATGGTAGGGATTAGGATTTCGTTAGTTTCCTATACATAGTTGCTATGTGAATTTTAGTAGACAGTTGATTGATTGAGACCTTGCTTAATTTCTTTAATTTTATAGGTTAATTTTAATTCATATTTCCATTGTTTTTTCTTGCTTTCCTTTGATTTTCATGCATAGGAACATGGTACCATAGATTCTTTTTGCTATTTTAGGTTCTGAGATTGCATCAAAGCTGGTATTAGTGCTTCGGTTCAACCACACAAACAATCACGATTGGTTCAGAGCTATTACCGACCAGTTTCCGATCTTTTCAAATTGGTTTCATGGTCCAGAATCAGTCTCCATTGGTCTTGAACTTGGGCCCAGTCCAAAACATCTCTAATTTAGCCAGGTTTGATCTAAATCCATAAATCAACTATTTGGATCAAACTCAAACATGTTTTTTTGGTCCTATTACATTAAATTCATTCCAAACCAAGCCTAATCAGACCTGGACAAAGCTCCAGTCTTGTGTTTAACCGGGTGAAGACTAGACCCATTACTATTGTGGGGATGGATTGGGTGTAGACCAGACCCAATACTCTGAAAACCCAATCAATTTTGGGTTTGCCAAATTATCCAAACCTCGATCTGGTCATGATCCAATTGGATCTGAACCAAACCACCAAGCTCAAATCCTGAATTACTATCGAAGCCAACCCCATATCTAGACCCAACCGATGTTACACCAAGCCCAGCCCATTTATCCAATAAATAATCAATCCAGTCCCACCCTCATAGGATTGAGGTTATTCCTTAGAATTAGAATTTTAAATGTTCTAGGTAAGGGAACATTTGCAATTTTTGTATTAAATAAGTAAAATAATGGTTAGTTTAAGCATCTTGCAATGTGATTCCATGTGTTATAACTAGCGTTATCTTGTTTTGATTAGAACAACTGAATAGCATGCTTAGGAATCCATAATTTTGATATTCGGTATGATGCATAGTGACAAATATCACGATATTTATGAAATTCTTGAGAAAAAAATGCGAGAATTACTTTGAACGTTTTAAATGGCTAAATCTCGCGAGATTTACAAATTCTCGCGAGATTTTTTTTGTGACATTTTCTCGTGATAATATTGCGAGATTTACTAAATCTTGTGATATTATCGCAATATGTTCGTTACCCTTTTTATTTTACAAGATTCTTTCAAAACTCTTAAAAACCTTAAGTTTGCAAAAAACACAAAAACACAAATACTCTGTTCTGCTGCAAGAGGCTACTTCAACCGGTTCAATTCTCCCTCTCTCTCATTGTTTGTCTGTTCTCTGGTAATACAATTACTTACAATATCTATTCTCTGGTAGAATCTACAAAAGCAATACAGGCCAACCCTCGTGGGTCTTATTTTGTTCTTCCTTTTGGGGTGGGAGTCCCATCGTTGGACTCTCTTTTCTTCCTACTTCTAAAACAAGGTATGGATTTTTTTCTATGTAACGAAGGCAACGATTGCTTGTTCTCGATTTTGTAGGATTTCTTTCTTTTGATAGGCAAGCTGGGTTAATCTGATCCCCACCAGTTACACAACATATTGTTGGGGTTTGAACTTGCAAGTTGCAACGTCCCAACATATGGTGGCGTGCACTAACAGCTCTTACCAAACAAGTTGAGCGTCTATTTTTGTTGATGTATTGGTGATTGTGTAGGATTCTTGTAGTAATAGTGTTAATTGGGCATCTATTTTTGCTCTAACTGGCATTTTTTATCCTGCTTTTGCTTGAATTCTGCCTTTGGTGCATAAAAGTTGTATTCACATCGATAATGTGTAACTGATGTCTGGAATCAAATTGTGATGAGATGTATCTCACTTTATTCTCAATGTGTTTCCTGTACTCATCTAGCGTTGTAGCACCAATACACTGCAAATGAATCACAACAAACAATCATACAAGTAACAGTAAAATCTTCTATATAATGCACATTACAAATATATGCAGACACTCTCGTATATTCTGAAAGTTAAACCACCTAAAGGTCACCCCTTGCAAGAGTTGGTTTTAAAATATTTGCAGCATCTATTACTCCCTCTGCTGCACCAGCCCCAATTAAAGTATGCACTTCATCAATGAAAATAATTATATCATCACTTTGCTTAATTTCTTCCATCAGTTTCTTCAATCAAATTGTGATGAGAAAATGACATGGTAGAACCATTTGCAACATAGAGTTTACAGTTGGTTAACATAATTTTTTTTTGCTGTCACACAAAATGATGCTCTTAATCTATCGACCGGCATGTGTTAGGATCAGATACATTTGCAAGGGGTAGGATTTGTTATCTGTCGGTTACAAGAAGGTTGAGGGCCCTCTATCTATGCAAGGAGTTGACTTTATTGTCTGCTTTTCATGACTAATGCATACCCATTGTAATCACAAAGCAATGAACCTGTGAGGTAGTGTAATCTAACACACACACAAGCAAGCACACATATATTCTGGAGACAAGCAAGAAACTTTCACTTTGGGAGGTTATTACGACCTTAGCATGTGAAAGCAAGACATTAAGTGCAACATTATGAGATTCACTAGCTGAGTTCCCTTTCCTATAGAAAAAAATTGAAGGAAAAACAAAGTTTTACCCTACAAGAAGAAATCAGGGAAATCTTTGATCATCTTAGATGCTTGGCTGGATAAATCGATATTGTTTTCTTCTCTTTCTATATGTATAAAATCAACCTTGATCCTTTTACTGGTAGCACCCTACAAGAAGAAATCTGCAACTATCATTCAAGATGAACTTGTGCCCGTTTTGATCAGAATTTACAAGTGAAAGCCACAAAAAGAAAACAACATAAAATTGCATGATTTGTTGTCTATACTTATTTGATGCTTGATAGTTTTTAGATATGGTTAGTGAGATTGAAAATAGATTTTATATTTTTTTCATGTAAAATTTAGTAAGTTTGTTTTATTTGTTTTTTTTTTAAGATTTTTTAAGAACTTATTTGATTTTTTAATTTATTCTTGAGATTTTGTCAAAAAAAAAACTCGAGAAATATTCAAAAAGTTGAAAATCTTCTGAGAAATTCACTTCCGAGAAATTGCCATTTTAAACTTTTGTCACAATAGTATGATGCTTCAAAATGTTGACGCATATTATATGTTCTTTGATTTATAACATGATTTCAATTATGAATGTATCTTGTATGGAGAAAATTATAACATTGATGCATGTAAAATATTGTTTAATGTTGATTTTTGATTTTAAGAAATGAGAGTAGACTTCTAGAGTTTCAGGATACGACTTGTCCTAAGAATATCACGCTTATGCCTTGGGAGGGGCATTATAAGTGTCATGACACAATGAGTTGACTCTATGCTGAGTTGTTATCCTTAGATATATGACATGTATCTCTATGTTAAAAGTAGTTAGTGAACAAACATGGGTTACTAACACCAAAAAATGAAAGCTAAAAGAATAATGTGCATAGGATAACAACATAGGGTATGATAAGGAACTCTACTAGGCGAGACAATGTCTAAGGCATTGTTTGGGGTATGTGTACCTCATTTATACCTCAGGATTTGCTCAAAAATTCTTAGGTGACCCTTAGGGGTTAAAAACATTGCCCACTAGACACATGTAGGATGTAGCGTGAACTACTAGCTACCGATGAGCACTTTGCAGCTCATGGCTTGCAACCGGTGAGCTGTTGCAGCGATTGTTAGTCTATAATCTGGGTCAGTTTGGACTATGTTATTGTGAGTGATTTATATGTTTGGCCAACACCGTAGACTATGAGTTGTCTACATGGGTTGCTATGCCCAAGTAGGCTATTTTTAGAATAGTTGATTAAAGTAGAATATGAATGTCTATTTTGAGAATAATGATAGAGAAATAATAAAGGGGGTAAAAACCATGCTTAGTTAGCAAACTAAACTAAGATTAGAAGCTTAGAGCTCACTACAATTGTAATGGGTGCATCTAATTTGTAAATAGGAACTTATTGAGTTGTAGACTCATCCCATCTCTTTGTTATAATTGTAAGTTTAGGGACTACTGCCAAACAAAGGAATTGACTGTGGACTTAGACTCAGCTACCACAAAGACTTTTCAACACTCGAAGTATTTTTCATCTTGTATTTTCTTTTATTCTGAATATGTAATTTTGATACTTTTATTTGGATGATAATAGTTGTTGTTGATAAATGTATGAACCTTTAATCCTTATGGAAAAAAATTAGCAGAGTTTTTAAGGTTATTTTGGTAATTTTCCTCTGGAAACTAACATCCACGAACTCAGACTCGAGGGCCCCCGGTTTGAGTTGTTACAATCTCATGATTTGTTTTCTTCTTATTGCTTTTTTCTTCTTTGTTAATTTCTTGAATGTTGCTATCAATTATTTACTTTTTTTTATTATTTCTTATTTGTTAATTTTTATCAATATATTTTTCTCATAATCTCTATCAACGCCTTTGTCAAGATACTTGACTGTGAGTTTCGTCAAAGTTCAAGTTTGGGTTTGATGCCTTCAAAAGCAAAGTGTGCGAGCAGCTTGGTGAATATATCAGCTACTTAAGAGTAAGATGGAATGTACTTAGTGATGAGTTGCTTTTAAGCAACCTTCTCTCTTACAAAATGATAGTTGATAGGTATGTGCTTGGTATGATTATGTAAGACCGAAATTCGTATTTAGTGAAATTTTTAACCAATCAACAAAGAGACAAGAATGATCTTGAAATATCAGAGAAAAAGGAAACTAAAAATATCAAATCTGCTTGAGAAAAAGAAAGTGATAAGGAGCATCTCATTTTTAGGAAGAGAAATCACGAATTTTGGTGATTGAAAATCGCTCTTGTTCTTTTCTTGCTTTTGATTTTTATCTTATGATTTGTTTTCTTCTTATTGCTTCTTTCTTCTTTGCTAATTCTTTGAATGCTGCAGTCAATTATTTTTTCTTTCCTATTCTTTTCTCTTTGTTAATTCTTATTCCTACATTTTTTGTCTTCATCTCTGTCAGAAACTGCTGATCCATATGACTCAATAAAAAAAATATACTTTATTGATCTTAGTTCTTCTGATAATAAGAGTTATGCTTGTTCTAGTTGCTAATTATGAAAAGTTTGTAGGTTACCTTTTTTATTCTAATAAGATTAGTGAAAAACCTTTTGATAAAATTCATTCTTAGATATTGGGACTGACACCTACTTTATTATGAGAAAATTACAAATATTATGTGGTTTTTATTGACGACTACTCTAGATTATCTTGGTTTTATCCTTTGAAATGGAAATCCATTCTTTTCCAATGCATCAAGCATTTTCAGAAATATGTGGAATGCAAATTTGAACCTAAAAAGATTTCAATCTGATGGATGCAGAGATGAATTTGGATTTCAGAAAATATTTTAATCATCTTGGCATACATCAGCAAATTTCATGTCATCACACCCCCGAACAAAATGGGGTCATAGAACGTAAACATAGTAATGCGACAAAGCTCAGGTTGACCATGCTTTTTCATGTCAACATCCTAAAAAAAATTTGGGTCAATGCTTTTTGAACAATTGTGTTCCTCATAAACCAATTACCATAATCTACGGATATGAACTTAACGTTTTACAAATTGTTCGAGAAGCAGCCTATTTATTCTAGTTTTTGGAGTTTTGAATGCAGGTGTTATCCATATTTGAGAGACTACAATCAAAATAAAATTTCCCTAAAATCCTTACCATGAGTTTTTTGGGACAACATGAAATATAAGGGTTACAAGTGTTTTTGTCCTACTACAGGGCAGATTTATGTCTCGACACATTATTTTCTATGAAGGGAATTTTTCTAGGTTCCCTATATGAAATTTCAAGAGCAGAATGGGATTTTCTTTTTTTGATGATGGAGAGTAAATGAAAAATGGTTTGGGAAATAAATAAAACCATTTTCATGAAGATGAGCTTCTTCCTAACATTTTTTCTCAAACTCAAGATTCTTATGTGGACCAGACACAATTGTGTGATGACAATTAATCAACACCATAAATTTTAAACCAAATCCCATATATGCTAACATCCATGTGTTGGTGTATGCTTCAAAATTAGAACTGAAATGCTAATTCAACACATATCGGTAGATGCCATGGTCGGTGCAACGTGTGGGTGCTCAACGTTCTCCTCAGTCTATCAACACCCAAGATTAGCCCAGGCCTTCAAGTCGATGGTGAGAAAGACCCTGAACCCAAGTGAGAATTATGAAGACACAGCTAATAGGCTTCAAGTGCTCGCATCATGTAGCCAAGCCTCATATTTATAGTCGAGGATAGGGGCATTATAGAATGTGAATCCCTAATATTCACGTAACCCCTACCCCACTAAATTATACTAATTGCCTCATTAGTGTCAAATCGGGTCACACTATGGGTTGGACCCAAACCCAAATATCCAACATTCTCCCACTTGACCCATTAACACTAAAAGAGTACTAAATCAAAGTTTACACTGTTATCTTGACTTAATTCTTCATGTGGGTTCACATGCTATCCAGTATCACAAGAATGAATCATATGAGTCATGGAGATGATCACCTTTTTATGAAATGTCATATTTTCATATACTATAATATAATTCATTTTCAATGTTTTAGCATGTTAAGATTACTTTTATGAATAGGTCAGTCTCTAACTCATTCTATTTATTGATTTAATATTGTTATTTTGTTATTCTCTCTAAATAAATGAGAGATCATTTATGCAAAATCAATAATATATGAAGACATAGAGAATCAATTCATTTTCACAAATGTCATCACATAATGTATTGTCATACATCAAAAGGAATCAACCAGACCCATCCTCTTTATATATTGGGAATATAATCTCAGTGCTAGCCCTTTAGTAAGGGGATCAAGAGTCATTTCCTTCATACCAATTGTATCAATATATACCAGATGATTCTCAATCCTTTCTTCAACAACAACGTACTTTAACTCCATGTGTCGACATGAGGTTGAGCTTGTGATCATTGCAAAAAAATTTCTTTTTCCTTTTTAGGAGAAAGAAAAACTCTCGCAAGGTCTCACTTGACCTTTTAAAAATAGATTTTGAAATAACTCGCCTCTATTTTTTAAAAATTTTATGGGAAAATGGGTGAAAGTGTTGTAGGATCGAGGCAACGAGCACTAGAAGGGGTGCGAATAGTGCTTTTAAATAACACTTTTGAAATTTTGAAGGATTTTGAATTTCACGCAGCAATCACACAAAGAACACAAGATTTTATCCTGGTTTGGTCTTCCTGACCTACATCTAGTCCCTAAGCAAAACTCGCTTGAGATATCCACTATCAACCTTGTGTCACCACAAGAACATACAGACCAAATCTGGTCCCACTTTTAGTAACAACCCTACTGAAAGCAAACACCTCCTTTAAACCAAGGGGATCTTTTTCCTTTTACAAAGAAAAAGAAATAAACAACTTACAATCAACCTACGAGTATTTCTTATAAATGCAAATGAAATGCAATTGGCTTCTGAGGTTGTTGAAATACTCAACTCACGAATTCACTATCTCTCAAAAGAATTTGAGTGAAAATATCAAGTGAGTGAGAAAACGAATACTTGAATGAATAGGAGTGAAAAACAAAGAATTCGATCTTTGTAACTCAATATGATTTATTGTTTTTAAGTAAAGAATTCACTCTTATTTATAGTTGAAAGATTTTATACGTTGGTAGTACGAAAGGGTGTCAAAACAAACACTTTTGAACTGTCAATTTGTTTGAAAAACGAAAAGACACACCTTTTAAAAGTTTCTAGAAAAATGGTTATATTAGTCGACTTGAACAATAGTTAGTTGATTGAAATCAAACATTAGCAAATTGACAGTTATCGGCAGTCGACTACTATTTTTAACGGAACAAATTTGAATTCTGGAATTTGAAAATTAGTCGGCTAAAGAAAAAGTTAGTCGACTAATGAAATCATCAGTAGACTGAAAAAAGCTTTCAGTCGGCTCCTGCTAAATTTTTCAGAAATCATTCTGTCCGGTCAACTAAGAAAACCTTCAGTTGACTCCTGCTAAATTTTCAGAAATCAAATATTATGTCTGGTCGACTAAGAGTCGATTAGTCAACTAATCATAAAGTTGACATTTTGCTTTGAAAAGTTGGCGCAAAAAAGTTGGTCGACTGATAAACATGAAAATGTGAGTAAAGATTTCTCTAAAATGATTTTCGTCAAGAGTTCTTTTAGAAAAGTTTTTCAAAAAAAAATTTAGGTGTAATGCAAGTGAGATATACACTCTAAGTAAGGCTCTTATAAGAATCTAAGTCATTTAAGGAAATTTATATTTGCACACTAGTCTTCAAAGATTCTTCATCGAATTCTTCAATTATTGTTATCTTTCTTCATTGCCTTAGCTAAAATACAAGTGATTCACTTGTTCATCATTAAAACCTTGTACTTGAAGTGTCGTGTACAACTTCATTGTCGTAACAATGGGGAGACGGGGCTCGCTCGTTGGTACAAGGTTATTTTAAGTCCTAAATGCACATAGAATCATGCTTGTGCTATGATTTTTAACATGAAAACATGCATGCTTTTGATAAAGTTGTTTTGATTTGAAAAATACTTAGAAATATTTCAAGAAATGAATTTTCAAGTGATTTTTCAAAACTTGATTTAAAAGATTATTTTAAGATAGATTTGAAACAGACTTGAAATGATTTCGAAGATCATTTAGATCTTGAAATTGATTTGATTTAAAAAATAAAATTTTGAACTTTGAAATTTGAACTTGAAAGAGTTAAAATTACAAATGAAATTAGAAGTTCAAAATTGAATTTTGAAATTAAGAATTACAATTAAAATTAAAATTCAAAGATTGAAATTGAGAATGAATTGAAAATGAAATTGGAAATCGAAAATGGAAGTGAAAAAGAATAAGATTGAAACTGGAAAATTGAATTTAAAGTTTGAAATTGAAATTGAGATTTTGAAATATTGAAATTGAGAGTGAATTTGCAAGTTGAAATCGAATTTTGGATTTAAAAGTTGAAATAGAAGTTTAATTTAACACTGAAATTTGAAATAGAATTTCTGAAATCAAAAAATGGAATTGAGATTAAAGTTTAGAATGAAGAATTGAGTTTGAAAATGAAAATCAAAATTAGAATCTTGAAATGAATTTATTTTGAATTTTGAGAATTAAAAATCGAAATTGAATTTGAGATTTATTTTGAAAGTTGAGTTTATTTTGAAAATTGAAATTTAAGATTTAGATTGAAATTGGAATCGAAACTTGAAAATCAAATTTTGGAATTGGAATGGAAAATTGAAATTGAAATTGAAATTGAAAGTTATTTTTGAAAAGGAGGATTTTAGAAAGTCCAAAAAATTGAAAATACTTTGAATAAGTTTGAAAATATTTTAAAAATGTTTTGAACTAAAATTAAAAATGTTTTGAAAGTGGTTTGAAATAAACTTGAAAATAATTTGAAAATGACATAAAATAAAATCGAAAATGTTTTGATAATAAATTGAAAAAGAATTTTGAAAATCACTTGGAAAATTTCAAATTTTAAGAAAAAGGAAAAAGAAATGATGCAATTTCTATCTTAAATGATGAATATGTTATTTTCTATCAGAATAAAGGAATTTGGTACTTTATAGAATCAAAACAAAATTAATTTTTATATATTCATGACTATGACCACAAATATACTTTAAATTAATTTTTATTAAAATTCTAATAAAGCGGAAAAAGCAATTTTGTGCCTTCACAGAATAAAAATATGATTAATTTTCATATATTCATGACTACAGTCATAAATATACTTGAATTAACCTTTATTTGAATTCAAATAAAGGAATAAAGGAAATTTGATTTTTTTGAAAAGAAATGATGATTTTTTAAATTGACTTAAGAGTGTAGGTCGAATTTTGTTTAATAATGAATAATAATTCTAAGTATTATTCATATTCCAACTATGGCCATAAATATCAACTTCACTTAGTTTTATTTATCCTTTATCAAATGGTGCATGTATCATTCGTGTTTTTATAGTATTTTTAAGAAAATTAAGAAAATATAATAAATTAAAATGAAAAAAAATTAAAATAATATGCTCATTCATTCTAAACTAAGCATAAATAAAATTTTCATAAATACAATTATTACAACCCTTGAATGAATTACATTAATTGAAAAGAAAGAAAAGAAAAATCCTGAAAAAAGAACAAACATGTTAGAAATAAATATAGGCATTTATAGATTTTTTTAATTATTAAAAAATTAAAGAAAAAATCATAATTTAGCCTTTTTATGCCACCAAAAATAAAAGAAAAATCCATAAACATATTAGATATTTATAAAATTTTATGTGGATAAACTAGACCTAAAATAAAAGAAAACCTTTTCTATGGATTTTGAAAATAAGTTTTCATCAAAGAGGACACATCCAAACAATTTGAAATGAAATTCAAGAAATGCTTAAAAAGATAAAATGACAATGTTCTGATTTTTAATCAAAATCAGATATGAAAACTTCTTAGAAATTGTTGAAAATTCATTGATATAAACTAGACATCCATTTAAAAAATCTTCAATTTACAGATCTAAAAAATGATTTTTCATTAGGGAGATCCAATCTGATCAAGTGTGCCAAAAATCTGTAAAAGCTTGTGAAAGAAAAATCAACAGGTTTCTGGTTTTTGGTCTGAATGATAGATGAAAACTTAATGAAAATTCATGAAAATTGGTGTGCATAAACTAGACATTCTAATAAAAAATGTATTTCTACATATTTAAAAAATGATATCCCATTAAGGAGATATGAGAGCAACAAGTTGGTTTTAAGTTGGAATAATGCCTAAAATTGCAAACAGAGACGATTTCGACTTAAAATGCAAAAGAAATAGAAATACTAAATAAAAATAAATAAAATTTTAGTGAGATGAACTAGACATGTAGATGAAGAGGATCATTTTTACAAATATCGAAAATGATCTCCCATTAAGGAGATATGAATCTAACAAAAATGGGTTAAAAACGAAGCCCTAAACGTGACACAGTATAATAGGGTTGTGGTTTTTAGCCAAAAACAGATATTAAAACACCATAGAAATTTATGAAAATTGACAGAAATAAACTAGACTCAATTTTAAAGATTTTCTTTTTTACATATTTGAAAGATCATCTTTGGTTAGGGAGAAATCACTCCAACAAGTTGATCCAATTTTAGGAAAAATTTGGACGAGGCTAAATAGCAGAGTTCGAATCCTGATTTTTTAAGAGATCAAGCCAACTCAGATTGATCTGATTTTTGGTGGAGATCCAAAAAACATATGTATGATGAGGAAGTAAAAAACTCGGATCAAAATAACATCTAATTATATACGAAAAGATAAAAGAAAAATAGACCAGAATTGAAAATATCATCTCAACATAATTGAATAAAATAAAATCTCATAAACGATTTGATCCAATGATCAAACGTGAGATCTATCATTCTAGATCATAGATGATAATGAAAATGATATAAAAACAAAAACAAAAACAAAAACAAAAGCATCTCAACTGAAATTAAAAGCATTGGGACATAAATTGAAATTGATTTTGCCCATAGAATGTGAAATTTGATCTATCGAAGATCAAATCTCAATTCTAAATGGATAGAATGAAAATGCATAAAGTAAATAGCAAATTGAATTGAACAAAGCATAGAAATGGAAATTAACATGAAATTAAACTAAATCTACATAGCTATTTGCATTATATTAAAAAGAAATTGCAAAAAAGAAGAGAAGAAAGCGGGGGGGCGGGATTTTTTTAGAGAGATAAAAAAAAATAAAATTAGAAAAGAGGGCCTACCTTGGGCTGGAGGAGGGGCTTCGTCCTTCTTTTATTCAGCCATCAATCCAAGCTTTAACCATAATGCAAAGGAGGAGAGTTTTCTTTTTTGGAAAACTCGTCAACCTCAAAGGGGAAAGGAAAGAGAGAGACAGGAGAAAAGAAGAAAAATAGAGAATTCTTTTGTTCTCTCAATTTCTCAACTTTTGAACTTATGAAAAAAAGAGACCCCCAAGAGGTCTATTTATAGTTGATATTGGGGATGACTTAAGCAAAAATAAGCAATGTGAGACTAAAAAATCTCAAAAAGGTAGTGCTAAGCCCATGTGGGCATTTCTTTTTTTTTCAAATGGGTGAAATTCTCATTTCATAAAGCCTTTGACACATGGCACCCATCTTGCACATGGCTGCCCATGTGGCAAAAGAGGGCTCACATGGGGTTGGCGCCAACCCCATGTGGTCCTTTCTATTTTATTAAATGGGCAAGAATGCCCTTTTATGAAAAGGTTGCCCATGTGAGTCATTTTTGGCTTTTAAAGATGGACAAAAATGGTTTTTTTTGGAAAATTCAACACATGGCATCACCTTATGTGTGATGCGCATGTGGGTTTTTAAAAGCAAGGGGTTCTTAAAGTTTTTGCTAAAAATGATTTTTATTTTTTATTTTGAAAATACCAAATGGCACCCCTCTTTGAAAACAACATTTTTGATTTTTTATTTTGAAAATTAAGAAAAAGTGAGATGAAAAAAGAATTTGGAAATAGTTGGATTTCAAAAATCCAATATTGGTTAATGAAATTCAAATTGGGTAAAAACCAGATCTAGATTGAATGTTGAGAATTTTTGCAAAAAATATTGATTTTGGTTTCTGAAATTTTAAAGATTATTTTGAAATTGGGGATAAGAATTTGATTTTGAATTTAAAATCCTCAATATGATTTTAAATAAAAATTAGATCTTGAAACTGGATCTGGATCTGAATCTATTTTGACATTTCAAAATCCAAACTGAATTTTGAACTGGATCCAAGATATTTTTGAAAGATTTTTGTATTTCAAAAGATTATCTTTGAAATTTGGGGATAAAATTCAGATTTTGATTCTGAATTTAAAATCCCTAAATTGACTTTGAATAAAAATTGGGTTTTGAACTTGGATCTGGATTTATTCTGACATTTTGAAATCCAAATTGAATTTTGAACTGGATCTTGGGTATTTTTAAAGGATTTTTGAAATTCAAAGGCTATTTTTGAATTTGGGGATAAAAATTGGATTTTGAATTTGAATTTGAAATCCCCAAATTGGTTTTGAATAAAAATTGAATTTTGAGACTAGATTTGGATCCATTTTGAAATCCAAATGGAATTTTAAACTGAATCCAGGGTATTTTTCAAAATGATGAATTTTAATTTGAAATCCAAGGATTGATTTTGAAATTTAGGATACAAATTGAGTTTTGAAAAGGATCTGGATCCAAAATTTTGAAAAGATTGAATCTGGATATCAATTTGAAGGAAATTGGTTCAAAAAATACGATTTGAACCGTGAATATGGATTTCCAAAGAATTTTGAAAATAAAAAACCCCAAATTCATAATAAAATTGGGATTTTCTTGGTTTTCGATCTTGGATCCAACTCAAAGGATGAAATTGGATCTTGAATCTAGATCAGAATCCAAGAAATGAATACTGAATCTCAGATGTTTGGCAAATCAGAGTTCAAAAATTGATTTGATTAAACTTCTGAACGGATCAAAAGATGGATCTAGACTGAAATGAATCCGAAATAAAATTAATTAGATCCTGGATATCTGATGAGATACTCCAGGTTTAAGGAATAAATTGGACTATGGACATGGATTTTTGAATGAATCAGACAAAAAATCTAGGTCCGGGAAGGAATTAGACACCAGATTCAGCATCAGATTCAATATCTAAATTGAAATGGATCGGGTCTCGAATATTGATAAGATATTAAATGAAGGAATTGATCCAAGTCCGAATTTGGGGTTTAGCCCAGTTCAAAAATTGTTGGAAACAGTGTCCTAGATCATTTTTATTTTTTTTGGTCTTTGCCCTATAGGGGCAAAAACATGGTACTAGACTGGTATAAACTAATTTGAATTGGACTAGATTGTAATGAACTAAATCCGAAGTCAATTATACTCGAATGAACTAAATTTGGAGCTAAAACACTAGCTCAACCAACTGGAGCTAGCTCAATTTGGACTGAATTGAGCTCAAATGAGCTAAAAATGAGCTGAAATGAGTTAAAATGAAGGTCTGAGCGTGTAAAAAGTGATTTTGAACTGGAACTAGACTGTTCAAACTCTTGATGCGCTCATGTTAGACTTTTGGGGATAGGATCTATTGGATTTGGCTAACTCGGGGACAGTCTGGCTAAAATTTGAGCTAAAATGAGTTTATTTTACCTGAAATCAACTGAATTTAGCTCGAATCAACTGACACAGCTCATCGTGAGCTCAAGGAGGCTAGAAATGACCGACATTCTAACTTTTCTGAACTTAAGCTGAGCTTAACTAAGTCTAACAGATGAAAGGCTAAGGGTGACTTAGGGGTAAAATGCTAATTTTATTGATAAAATGAGGGTAGACGTATCTCTAGACTGGGACAATCCTAGGGGTGAGACTCGATACTGCCCTACAGAGTTTTAGCATCTGCAAAAAGAAATGTCTGAAATGGACTTAAAAATTTTGGGGTGTTTACGGAGCTCTTGTTGTTATTTGCGAAGGACACGATTGCTTCATTATCACAAAAGATCTTTAGTAGCCTCCCAATAGAGTCCACTATACCAAGATCCATAATGAAGCTTATAATCTATATGGCCCGAGATAAAATCTCGTATAAAATCAATAATTTCTGTTTTAATAGATTTTAAAAATTTCTTCATTGTCTTGCAATGAGCGATAACACCTCGAATATTCTGAGCCACTCATGATTGCAAAAGCAATAGGCTATGAATATTCGAACAATCTCACTTTTTATAGACATCCTTAAGAGCGGTTATTCTATTGTCCGCATGAATGAGAGATTAATCACTCTATACGAGATTCATATTGAAAAGGTAAATATGAGACCCCTTATCATTCACCTTTTATGAGGCAAGCATAATTGACTCATTATCGTTTCACTTTGGTAGAAACGATAATACTCATAGTTGTTTCGTATCCTTAATTCACAAGAAATTTACTTTAGTTGGTGAAACTAGCAGATCATGTAACGAGAGACAATTCAACATTGTACCTTTGAGTATGAACATGCTTCATGGGCTGAAATACACATCTATTGTTACACCCTGTATGAATTTGAAACACAATGATCTACCTTTGGGTAGAATCGTTGTTTCATAAAGTCACACACAATCATAATATTGAATCTTAACATAATCCAAAGAATCCTCAATCAACGCAACTCAGATCACTTTGGTGATTGCATGAGTAAGTCAATCAAAAACTTTTACCGAAATCATATTCGTATTATGGAGCATGCCCATGCACACATGCTAATGCATGTATATTTATGAAGAAATATGTATTATATCACCAAAATACAAGTTCATGATTCAACTTATATACATAAACTAATTTTGATGAAAACACAATAAAAATGTCATGAATTTAGTCATAATTCTTGCCTAAGAACTTTATGTATAACTTAAATAACATAAAACACATGTATTAGACATGCATAAGTCATATTTTCTTAACAATAAACACTTATAAAGCATAAAAAATAACAAAAACATACTTATATGATTAAAACCCAGGGTCCTCAAGCTGGAACTGGTCTAAAAACACCTCAAACCAGTCTTAAACTGCCCCAAACTGGTCATCTAAGGGTCTGAATTGGTTCTGAACCTAATGAACCGGGAACAAAAGCTCATAAAACCTTACAAATGAATGAGAAAATCCCTGTCCTTTCATAGATTCATGAAAACATGGTCTCTACATCTCAGAACTAGTAAAAAATGACTCTGAAGTAGTCTTGAAAAGTATCGTATCTATCACAGAATTGATTGAAGTGTAAATAGTAAACAACCCTATTTTAGATCTGATCCAATCTAGAGTCAGATCCAGTTAAAATGGATCTTGTGTCAAATATCCTTAGTTTGGATCCAGACCCATAATGATCGAGTCTCAGATTGAATCCAATGATCCAAAACCTATTTGGACCCAGATCTAATATGTGACAAGAGCCGAACCCGGTCCAGACCTAGATTCAATTGGGTCTGGATCTTGACCCAGTCTTAACCAGATCATATCAGACCTAGTGCAAACTCAAATCTTGTTGAATTCGGATCATGACCCGGTACGTTCGGATTAGACCAAACCCAGAATCCAAATGGGCTCCGTTTTGATCCAACCAGGTCGGATCAAGTCACCGACCAACTGTATGGATCAGACCCAGATCCTGAAGCCGAAAGGGTCTGGGTCTGGTATAAAACCACAAAACGGGTCCAGTCTGTATAGCGGATAGGGTCCCGACGTCGATCCGAATTCTCTAGATCAGACCTGGATGTGTATCAGACCTAGACCCAGAAATCAGATGGGTCTGGGTCTGAACCAGGGTCGGATCAGTATGGTAGGATCCAGGTAGACCCGATCCACTCTTTAAGGATGTAGATGGGCCCGCTACTAGGTCAGAATACCGGATCTGACCCAGGTCACCAAAATAAGCTGATAAAATGAAAGGTCGGTTTCTAAGAAAACCGAACAGAAACTGGTCACGGAAAAGGGCAAATGCCCCTTTGACCTCCCAGTTATAGGGTATGTTGGAGGTGAGGCTGCCGGTGAATCGGTGATGCCCGTCGAAAGATATCCTTCCCCCCCCCCCCCCCCCCCCCCCCCCCCCCCATCCCGGCGATAACCGACGAAAGACATCCCCCCCCATCCCGGTGATATTCCAATTGCTGAAACCCCTACGAAAAACCCAACAAACGCATGGGTTTGGGGTTTCGGCCAGCAAATCGGTCTGATGACGATGGAAATCTGGCAACCCTTCGTAGCAGCCAGCGATCCACGGTGGAAACCCCCTTCCAACGAAGGGCATCGACCACCCGATCCTGCTGACAGAAATCGAAAGCACCACCGACGAACGACGGTGCTCCAGCTCTGCCAGCTGCATCGAGGCCATCGACAGTCGTCAGCCCCCTCACCTCCTTGGCGTATGCCATAAAAGGTAAGTGTACCACTTTTTTTTGTACATTCCACCAGTAGTCGATCATGGCTGCCGGTTGCTGACCAGGCACCCGCCTCGGCCATCGATTGAAGGCGATGATGACAGCGATGGCAACCACCGTCAGCCACCACCGACCTCTCGGTGGTTGGTGAAGGTGCCTTTCAATTTCTGAGAAAATCGAGAACCTGTCACCTACCATTTTTTGCAAGCCATGGGTTGGTCCCTACTGTAGAGAAACCGCCAGAGATGGGTCGGTCTGCAGCAGGGTAGCCGCCATTCCTTATTGTCTCCTCTTTCTCGCATTTTTGACCCGCAGTTCTAAGGCTCTTAGAACTGGCAGATCTGCTATCGACTAGGCCCGGGTTCTACCCTGCCATGGCAGTAACCCAGGGTTTGTTCAACTCTGGATGGTGGGAGGCCAGGATGTCTACAGCCTGGGATCTTCCTGCAGCCCAACCCTGGGGCCGACTTTGGCCAAACAGTTGCAGCAAGTCCCAGGACAGACCGAGCCTTGCCCTGCTGTGTTTACACAGCCTGTGGACAGGGCATGACAGGTCTGGACACGGGTTCGGTCCAGACCAGTCACTGCCCTGGACCACCCCGACTGCTCTCTTCTCCACTTCTTTTTTGTCCCTCTTTGGCGCTCTGCGGTTAAGGTGTCCTCGTTTTTGGGCTATAGCGATCTTGTTGTGGCTGAAACTCCCACAACGAGACTTTGACTGTAAGCTAAAGCAAGACAGGCCTGGACTAAGGGCTGGTCCAGACCGGTCCCGGTCCCTTTTCCCCGGTTTGATTTTATCTGCTATATATATAAAACCGCAAGATGGGCAGTTTGAATGTATAGGACATTTCATAACCGCCCGGACAGACCTAACCTTACTATTGTCTAGTTTGGCCTCACCGTCCATCCCTATATGCGTGTCTTGGCAGCCCTTTTGATTGCTACAATTTTGTGACAGGAACCTCGCATTTCGGCAGCACCCCTTTTAACCCTAGTTCCCTGCAATATTGACATTTTGTCTGCACTCTTACTGCTGCAGAAATTTTGCTTCGTGCCTGCAACTTGTAGGTTGCATTCTCTGCGGAAATAGCTTAACTCGGTAGCCCTTCGGTTGTTGTAATTTTTGCAGAGATGCACATGGTGGCAGCACCTCGCCTGCTGCCATTTTGCTGTAGAAACAATACTGTATGGCGGCCCCTTTGTTCGCTGCAATTCCCTACAGTGATGTGATGATGCACGTGGCAACATCTTCCCAGCTGCATTTTTTTTTGCATATTTGACACACCTTCGGCAGCACTTCCATGCTGCAGATTTTCCTGCGAATATCCCACTTTGCGGCAACACATTGATCCCACTTTGCGGCAACACATTGTTGGCTGCATCCTCTGCAGAAAAGTGGCTGGTGGCAGCACCTTGTATGTTGTGTTTTTTCTGCATCAAGAGGCACTTGTTGGCAGCACCACATTGCTGCAAAATTCTGCAATAATGGGCAGCATGTATGCTTTGACGAATTGCATATATTCAAGCTCATTATATATATTGCAGCATAATAAGTGAATTGTCACATGACACATACACTTCTTGCACATCTTGACACGGATACAAATTGCCTATGAGAAGCATGTTATGACTTGCTTAAATGTTTTTTTTATATTCATGGAAGCATGCTTGTTATCAAGTGTCTTAGACTTGTGGATGGGTCATGGAATGCAATGTCAAGGCATGTAAAATGTTTTTAATTGGCCGTATGCTTGTTTCGATGAAGTGACATCATTCAAACTCAAAAATGTATTACAACATGCTTGATGGATTATGACATAACACGCATTTCTCTCACATCTTGACACGATTGTGAATTGCCTACGATGTGCATATTTTGATAATTCAAGTATCGTAGTTTTGGCAGTATGCTTGATAGTTTTGATGTGTCCACAAGCATAGTTGGCACATAATATCATTGAACTAAAATGTGCTATATTAAGCATGCTTTGTTCATCAAGTGCCTTGAAATTATCGTTGTTTTTTAACATGCTATGTATACTCAAATGGAGTCATGTATGTTTCACATAACACATGATGCATGTTATATACTTGACACTTGATTCATCCTGAAATGAAAAAGGGGACTTGGGGCACCACTATAGGGGTATGAATGGTTATTTTGAGATTTGCTGCATTTTGAAACTCCATGGCGAGTTAGGTTTGGGCGATGGACTCACTTCGTGAGTTGAGCTCACTTGTCCAAGAATATCACACTCCTAGAAAGAATATGTTGAGGTCGCCTTTATCGGCAAAGTGCTTCTTTTGGTCTAGTTATGCTAGAGCACATGAATGGCCAGGTTGACCTCGTCATGGTGTTCATGTTGCTCTGTGAGGAACACAAGGCAAATGTGCCTAAGTACCTTGGAAGGAAGAAATGATACTAACTAAATTCTTAAAAAGCTAAAAAGTCCGCTAGCCTATTCACAAACGATTCACCTTGGAGATGCTGAATGGTACAACCCTGAGTGATTGATCTATTTTACGACACGTTTAAAGAGTAATGACATCCTTTGGCCTCCCGTCACTTAGAGTTAGGGAGGTCGAGGTTACCTATTGAGATTTCCTCAGCTATCGTAGTAGTGTGGATTGCAATTTGTTGCTTATGCGTTGATCTCTCGTACATGGGCCGCTCGTATGAGGTTGTTTACTCAATCTGTAGGTACCTCGATTATAACACTCAATAGAATAATAAACGCCGATGGTATTTTCATAGACACGAGGTTTTTCTTCGCATATTCGAAGGAGTAATCAAGACAGAACAAATAAACTAACTTGCTAACTGTTGAATCTCTTGTCGTATGATTATTGCCTTCAGTTACATTGCTTAATTGCTCGATTGTTGACTTACTAGTTGAGTACTTTTGTTAGTTTACTCACATGCTTTGTGGTAAATTTCAATTACATGTATCATGTTGAATAATACGAACACTGCTTAGATAAGATGTTTATTTCCTTGATGTTTCACACTGCTTAGTTATGAACATGCTTAACCATGATAGTAGATGAATTAGATTTCATGCAATTTTTTTTAACTGTTCCATCATCTTAGATTTACTTATGTTTTTATAATGTTTAGTTATGTTGATAATCGCACATCATGCTAATTTTGCTTATGTTTTTCATAAAATGACAAGTTATGGATTTTATCGCACCAACTCGTAAGAGTATTGACCTCATTTTATGGGGTGCAGGTGATTGACATGTGATGCGATGGGGGCAAATGTGCATTGAGGATTGGACCCACACTTCTAAAAGTTTTTAGGATTCTGACAGTCATTTTGGAGGAATGTCCCAATTTTGAGAGACATTTTGTAAAAAGAAATTGTATATCTTGTATGTCTAATTTTGTATTTAAAAAGGAAAACTCATTTTGTATCTTTGCATTTGCTAAATTCTTGGCTTGTAACCCGCTCAAAGATTTCCAACTGTTTCCCCTTTCTTTTGATTTTTTTGCTTTGTGCAATATTCAAAAAAAAAATCTAAAATCCATGGATTTTAAGTTGGTAATTTTAAAGCGTTATAGGGGGAAAAGTTGATTTGGACAATGAGCCGACACCCTCTGAATGCAGAGGACGGCTCTGGCCAAGGTCGACAACGATGGCAGTGGCATTAATCTTTCGTCTCCCCCTTTCGTCCCTGGTGAATGCCAAATCTTTCCTTGCGATTCAGAAAATACATTGTAGCATGGGGGGAGTGATACGCAAACTGCCGGCAACCCGCGACTAGCAAGGCCACCGGTCATCAGTAACAGACGAGCTTACTAGCATGTCGGTGCTGATCCAGTTACTTGTTGTCTCTGACATCGGTGACTGCTACCAATCCACTACGGTAGGCAATACGAGAATGCGACAACAGGCTCGAGTATGCATCAACAGTGATAATTGAATACACTGACATCGATGAGCGTAGACTGAACGTTCACAACACACCCACATGAGCAACAAAATGTGCGATGAGTGGGCCCATAACCCAATGTTGGTGTATGCTTCAAAATTAGAACTGGAATGCTAATTCAACACATACCGATAGACGCCGTTGTCGATGCGACATACAGGTGCTCAACGTTCTCCTCAACCTATTGTTACCCACAATGAGCTCAGGCCCTCAAGTTGATGGTGAGCAAGACCCTGAACCCAAATGAGAATTATGAGGACACAGGCTTCATCTGCCAGCAAGATAAGGGGACAAACCAGAAGATTGCTAGTCTCCTTGAGCCTCTACCAATTCCAGAACGTCCTTAGGATAACATCTCTATGTACTTCATTGTTAGTCTGTCAAAGGTAGAGGGCCTCAGTTCCATCCTGGTTGTGGTGGATCGTTTCTCAAATTATGTCACCTTCATCTCAGCTTCGAAGGAGTGCCCTGCAGAGTTGTTTATAAAGCATGTGGTGAAACACTGGGGTATACCAAAGAGTTTTGTGAGCGATCGCGATGCTTGCTTCACGTGAAAGTTCTGACATGAAGTGTTTTGGCTACTTAGCTCTGATTTGTTATTTTCAACAAGCTTTCATCTGCAGGCAGATGGGCAAACATAGTGCATCAACGAGATACTTGAGCAATACTTTAGGCACTTTGTTAGTGTGAATAAAAAAAATTGGGTAAAGCTCCTTGACGTGGCACAATTCTGTTATAATCTGCAGAAGAGCGAGTCTTCAGCCCACAACCCGTTTGAGATAGCTACGGGGCAGCAGTCACTGACCCCGTATACTTTTGTCGTACAAGAAAAGGGAAGGTCATCATTCGCCTATCAGTTTGTTCGCGACTGACACAAGCAGAATGAGTTGGCAAAGACATTTTTACACAAAGCGGCAAAGAGAATGAAGAAGTGGGCGGACAAGCATCGTCGGCTCGCTAGGTTCCAAGTTGGGGATCAAGTGTTAGTGAAGTTATATTCAGGTTGCACAAGCATTTTCCGTAGGCTGCACCACGGACTGCTCAGAAAGTATGAAGGATCATTCACCATCACAAAGAAGGTGGGCAAGTTGGCGTACAAGATGGAGGTGCACCCGGTGTTTCACATGTGCAACCTCAAGCAATTCCATCTAGACGATGGAGATCCAAAACACAGTGTGTCACAACGCGCTCCCATCATGCAGAGGGCCCTGACAGCACAACGGGTCAAGAAGCACCTAAGTCAGATCCTTCGCCACAAGGTCAACTACTTGGGTGAAGCGAAGAAATACTTAGTGTAGTGGGAGGAAACAACAGAACCTACATGGGAGCCAACTTTTCGGATGAACAACCGCTACCTGGCTAAAGTCAGGGCTTACCATGAAATAGATGGCGCCGAGTACGACACATGATTTGAAGGAGGGAACATGTTTCCTTGTGACTTACATTGTAAAGTTGCGTTTAGAGTTTATTTTGCTTTTGTTGAGTCTGATGTAAGCTGCCCGATTCAGGTGAATATATACCCCAAAGGGGCAGCCCGTATACTTGCACTATAATAGCCTACATGCAAAATTATGAATAAATTAAATGCATTGAGCTTTCCTTTGTTCACCCTCGTTGTGATTGTTTCTTGTGATTGCAATTCTTCTCCTTCCATTCTCTTTTGCTCTCTTGCACTCTGATTACAAGCTCCTGCGACTGGCAAGCGAGCGATAAGTAAGCTTGCAGCGGTGAGGAAGGATCATCGCACTACGGTGGCTTATTGAAGAAAATAGGCTTGTGACATGAATAATGATGTACAAAATACCAAAACTTATATAAGTTCAATGATATTCACTCAATGGTTTGGCACATAAATAAAAGCATTACTGAGAGCTAGGCATCATCTAATTAAACTATAATCATACTACAACAATCGCAATATCAAGCAAGGTGCGTATCTAAAAACATAAAAAGTAAATTGACTTTATATTTCTCTTTTTAAGTTACTCTATGGGTACGCACAGACATTCAACATCATAGTGCACCTAGACCACATGAGGGTTTATTATGCTTTCATTGAATAACCTGTGTGACTAGTCGTATGGATACCCAGAGGAGATGGTTTGTAACCGAGAGAGTACTCCTCAATGGAAAAAACTAAAATAGGTTGCATCCCAAAACTTCTGCAAAAGACTTGGATCTACCACCTAGGACACATTGGTAGTCGTGGCCCTCGTATCTTCGAGGATTGGGGACTGGTGAGACGCCTAGCTCTCACAAGAATAAAAATGTCCCACAGAGTTTGTACCATCTATTCTCTCTAACGTAGACCATGAGTCCAATAATATACATCGTCTTTCAGGTATACCCAGAAACCGAGAAACTAGTAACATATATTGTTTTTCAAGTATACCCAGAACCTTGTAACTTAGACTATATGTGCATATATTAAATTTTGTTTATTTCTTAGTGCGAGTCATTACACCACAAAGGATTATCAAAACCCCAAACCCACACTCAGAAAGATCTAAGTGTATGCACATTACCAACCTAGTGCACAATAGGCACCAACACAGTATTTTTCAGAATTACAAGCTCAAATCCAAGCTGAGTACTTGTGCTTGCATTATTTTAAATTTTATTTCTGAATTAGGGTGTACGTATCGTACTCCACTGATCATGCAACCACATGTTCTATTCTGGGTGAATCAGACCCAGGCATATGCATCAAACGTAGCATCAACCATGGCATGTCGCAAGTACAAAATTTCATAAGTGCTCATATGGCAACACAAGGGTTCTGCAGAATCATAAGCTCAGTTTTCGTATGCATACGATCAAAATTGTATTTTTTCGAAACACACACATGTACACTTATTTCAATAACATAATGGCAAGAATCATGAAATAAACATTCCTTTACCATTTTACTGGGTTTTCAAATCTACGACCACCTTGTTGAGTGCACAACCATAAATGTAGTGAATTTTGTGTTTTGTGAAACTATGCTTAGGTTTGTTCATTTTACTGACAAAATATAAGATGGGCAAAACATAAAATACCTAGCCTTACATTATTTTAATGGCTTTTCAAATAGAACTACTGTCCTGATTGAGTGTACCATGATATCATTGAGGATCGAAACACACAATGCAATAGTACAAAGTGATAAGTTGTAATCAATTTAATAACAGCCTTGTTGTTGCATACCTAATATATATAGGTTGGCTAGGCTATGGAGAATCAATTTCAGTTTTTTTTTTTTGAAATTATCTTTTGAAAGGCAAGGTGGGGCTGCAGAAGACCCTTATCCATTACGTAGTATGGTACTGGTCTAGAGTGACTAACCGAACTAGGTCTTGACAGGTTGGAGTCGAATTGGCCCCAGTCTGCAATGTCCACATAGTGATGTAGGAAGTAATGGCAAGGTGGGGCTGCAGAAGACCCCTATCCATTACGTAGTATGGTACTGGTCTAGAGTGACTAATCGAACTAGGTCTTGACAAGTTGGAGTCGAATCGGCCCCAGTCTGCAATGTCCACATAGTGATGTAGGAAGTAATGGTCAAATAGACCCTATCTCGTTCACGTCAACCCAATCAGAATAAAATAATTAGAATGACTACTATGACAACTATGATATTCTTTTTTTTTCATAATTGTGAACCGTTTAAACCACCAACTTAGGGCATGCAAGGCTTATGTTTCAAAAAAAAATCTAAAACACAAAAGAAAAACAATGAAATAATTATAAAGCTACAACTATGTATTCTTTTATGGTCTGCATCTAAAAATGAATGAATAGATCATACTAGATCTCATGCAATGACAGGATGTACTTAAAAAGAAAAAAAATACAATAATGCATACTTGGATATGTTTGAACTTCATGAGATCAACCAAAACAAATTGGCTCCTTTCTTAATAAACCAATTTATTATTGGTTTTCCATTTGTCCAGTCTTCACGCATATGGGTGGGATCCGGTTCATTTACAATATGCTATCGGTCTCGCCGTTGTAGATGATCAATCTACATATTGACATTCATCCTATCATGATACTATATTTTGTTTTGTTTTGTATTGTTTATATATATATTTTTGTATGTATAAGCTATCGTTAATTGCATTCCTCAGCAGTCTTTGATAATCCAATTAATGACAGCAAAAACACAGATCTAGCATCATGTACATATTTATTTATTTATTTTTGTTCACATTATGATACATGTATATTAACATGATCCGACTACCTGAGGTATGCCTATGATCACTCCAATTAGGGTTGATCGACACCCCACAACATGAGTTCCAACCATCATGTATGCAAGTTTATTATTCGCATACCGAGGAGCGACTAGATCTCACATCCACCATGGCTAAATCACACGGCTAGATATATGTATTTTCATACATATATTCAGAGGGTGTGCAACATACGTGTACTACAAGGCACTGAGCACATGCATATGGATATAATACCCCTTACCTTTCTTCAACGAATCAAGTCACCAAACTAAACTCCTATAGCATGCTGGATCAAGAAGGCGCCTTCCCCAACCGTCCATCACCTCCAAGGTGAGTTGATATCCTTCGATGGTTGAGGAAGAAGAGAGAGATGGGAGAAGAGATGAAAGGGGGCTGCAAGTTTGAGAGGGTCATGCGTGATATGACTTTCAAATATGAAAATGAAAAACCCTAAAAAAATCTTGAAAGTTTCTTTCTTTTGAAACTTCCACATTAAATTTTTTTGTTGCCTCTATTGTTTATACCCCCCCGCCCCCCCAATATGCATGTGAGAGGGTTGGCCTCTCATTTACACTATATATATATATATATTCTTTTATAACACATACCTTATTCTTTGTTTATCCTAACCTTCCTTATTTCTTTTTCAGCCATGCTTACTTGGTAATCATTTATCAAAAACGTGTGAATGAGGGAGAATTTCAATCATTACCATAGTAGGATGAGATTCCCTTATTTCCTCTTTTATTTTTGTTTCCTTTCATTAAATTTTGAATCAACTCAAAAGCAAGAAAATGTGTGGGCATGGGAGAAGATCAACATTACCTTAATGAAAATTGAATTCTCTTATTTACTCTTTCTTTATTTGAATTAGAGTCATCTCAAAAAATGTGTGGGGCTACTTCCACTTACCCAAATTCAATTTTTTTCTATTATCTTTCATGCCTTAATCAAAATTCCTACTTTTAATGCTTTTTTACTACTTTCCTTATTACACTTTTTTTTTACTTAAAATCAGATACAGGAAACATATTGTTTTGAATGTAAACCAAAAAATTTGCCTACATAGAAAGTATAGTTACATCAAATCGTGTGGGCTATTTCATCTTACCAAAATTCTTTTTCTTCAAAAATTGTGATGGGATTTGAACTCAAGTCATCTCCCAAAGAGGCAATGAACCCCTCCACAATACTTCTTTTTTCGTT
Organism: Nuphar pumila; assembly: GCF_984573655.1. Lineage (NCBI taxonomy): Eukaryota > Viridiplantae > Streptophyta > Magnoliopsida > Nymphaeales > Nymphaeaceae > Nuphar > Nuphar pumila. Next base: position 82,119,248 of record NC_143262.1, read on the forward strand.
GCAATTTATGTCTTCATAAATTTATTTATATGCATTTTGGTTTTCTGACGGATCTCGGATCTTGGTTGGATCACACAATATTTTCGATCTCTAAGAGTTCTAATTTAATCCCCAACTAGATTTTGAATCCATCCGAGATCCAGATCCACTTAGCACATACAAATCCATATGATTCTATTCAATTTTGGATTGACTAAAGATCCAAATCTAATTACCAATTTCAAAACCGAATACTAGATCCAAATAATTTTACTCAAATCCAAGATCCATTTGGATCAACTTTTGTTTGTTACTATACTTATGAAAAAACGGGTTACTATGTAAGAGAATGTTGACACAAGAACAAATTTCAAGACAATAAAGCTAGTAAACCTGATGATGACCTAGTGGATGTAGTTAGTGAGATATTTATAATTAATTCGAATAAAGGGTGGTACATAGATTTTGGATCAACGATCCACTTATGCAATGATAAAAGTATATTCAAAACATACAAAACCGTGGGGAAAACCATATGACTTATATAGGTGATAAACATGAAGCTAAGGTTCATGAAATGAGAGTGTGAAACTTTATTTCACATTTGGGAAATGCTTAACCCTCCAAAATGTGTATCACATTTACCGTCACAAAAAATCTTGTATTTGCCCATATGCTTAAAACTCATGGTTTTAAAATTGTTTTGGAATCTGACTGTATTATATTGTCGAAAACCCATAAGTTTGTAAGTAAAGGTTGTGCCACCAATGGGTTGTTAAAACTCAATTTAATGAATAAAGTTGATTCCTCATTTGTTTATATGCATGACTCATATGATTTATGACATGCTAGATTAGGACATGTTAATTATAAGTCTTTGAGAATCATGGATAACTTAAGACTGATTCCTAAATGCAAAACTGAACATCTTGGAAAATGTGATATTTGTATTCAAGCAAAGTTTGTGAAAATTCATTTCAGAGTTTTGAAAGAACTTCTAAATTATTAGGTTTAATACATAGTTATGCATATAATTTGAAAAATACTCTAACTTGTGTGGGTAACAATTATTTTATAACCTTTATTAATTATTTCATAAAATATGTTTGTCTATCTCATGAAAACAAAAGATAATCATTTAAAAAATGTAAATTTTTTAAAGCCGATGATGAAAACTTTCATAATTGCAAAATAAAATCTTTTAGATCTAATAAAGGCGATGAATATCTTTCAAATAAGTTCACTAAATTTTGTAAGATTCATGAAATAGATAAACAAAATATTGGTTCATATACTCTTCAACATAATGGTATAGTTGAACGTAAAAATATGACTCTAATTGACATGGTTAACTTAATGTTTATTAATTCTGGTATAGATTATAACTTTGTAGGATGATGCATTGCTTATTTTATGACATATCTTAAATAGAATTTCATATTTTTAAAATAGATGTCAAAACATCATTTTTGTCTTAGAAGAAGAAATTTATATGAAACAATTGGAAGGTAATATAACATCAGGTCAAGAAAAGAAAGTTTATAAATTGTTAAGATCATTGTATGGTTTAAAACAATCACCTAAAAAATGACATAAGAAATTTGATGAAGTAATCATTTTATATGGTTTTAAAATTCATAACTTTGATAAACGCATATATAGCAAAGTAGAAAATAGTCATGTTATAATTATTTATCTTTATGTGAATGATATGCTAATCATGAGTAATAATATATAAAACATGAATAATACCAAAGGTTTCCTTTCATCTAAATTCGATAAGAAAGACATGAGTTTAGCTGATATTATACTTGATATTAAATTGATTAGATGTGATAATGGTTATGCATTAACTTAATTCCATTACATGGAGAAAATCTGGAGGAAATACAATCATTATGATTGTAAGTCGGTTGCTACTTCGATTAGTCATAGTGTTAAGTTGCCGATTAACACTGGAAGAAGTATATCTCAATTGGAGTATGCAAGTATTATTGACAGTCATATATATACTATAAATTAAACTAAACCAGACATAGTTTTTAGCATGAGCAAGTTGAGTCAATATACTAGTAATCCCGAACAAGAGCATTGAGACACAATATATCGAGTCCTGAAGTACTTGAAAGAAAATCTAGAATATGAAATATTCTATGAAAGAGAACCTGCTATACTTGAAGGGTATAGTGATGCAAACTGTAGTTTTGATTCTAATGAGTCATTATCCACAAGTGGTTGGATATTTACCGCTTGATCAGGAGCAATTGCTTGGAGTTTAAAAAAAAAACTATAATAACCCATTTTATAATGAAAGCATAGTTGATAGAAGTAGCATCAGCTAGTATGAAAGCTGAGTAGTTAAAGAATCTCTTAATGATGATACTATTAGGAGATAAGCTTATACTCTTGGTAGCTACGTGTTGTAATAGTCAAGCAACTATATACAAAGTAAGAAGTAATATTTATGATAGAAAATCGAGACATATCAGTCTAAAGCATAATTATATGGATAATTTACTCAAGCAAGAAGTAATCTTAATTGAATATGTGAAATCTTGTCAAAACTTAGCAGATCCATTGACAAAGAAACTTTCACGAGATATCATCTTTAAGACATCAAAGGGAATGGGGTTAAAGTCTATAAAAGCAATCACCTTTGACGAAAACTCAACCACATGATAAAGGTCAAACCTTATTGATTGGTTCAATGGGGAGAATAAGTCTATGAATGATTGGATTGAGCACTTAATATTTTTTTCATTCTTGATGTCAAGTACTTGAAACTTGTGTAAGGTGGTTGAGTTCGAATTAAACTCTTAATAAGATCCATAGGCCTTATGGGTGAGGTGTTTCAAATAGGTTTACACTCTTGATAAACTTACATATGTGAGTGTGAAGGTGGGGATCATCTTCTATAGGACTTGGACTTTGTCTCTAGAGCACTCACGAAACTGAAATACAACCAAGGACGTTTAATATGCAGCTTCTATATATTGATAGACATATTTTTGACCACCTAAAGTAAAAGTGTGTGTTATAGTGTCTTGAAGGTCAAATAGAATTCTCAATTCAAAGCTAACTCTATTGAGGTCCTATACTAACTAATACGGGGTTCAAACCCAAAAGGTACTATTACTTGCACTAAATCTTCGTGAACAACCTTTGTAGTCCTTTTTTATGGTTTTATTCCACGTGGGAGATTGTTTGATTTTTGCTCAAAACTATTCCTAAATTTTTTTTCTCTAATTTTTTTTTTCTAAGTTTGTATGTAATGGGTTCTTTACAAAAGTTTAGTGAGACATTGAAGGATTTTGGGAAACAACTTGTACTTATATAAAGAGTTAGTGCCTTAAAGGGCAAGGCCCCCAACGACATTAGATCTTGGGCTTGTGCATCACTATATTCTTGGACCTCGAACTTTGGATCTTGATCTTAACCTTAACCTTAACTTTGATCTTAATCTTGACCCTTGGCTTTTGACTTTAAACTTAGATCTTGGATCTTAGACTATGGATCTTGAGTTTGGTCTTTGACTTATATTTTGAGTACTTGGGGCAAATTTAATCTCCAAGTCTAAAATTGACCTTTGACCAAGCCTTAAAACTGTCATTAACTTTGCAATAAACCTATTTGGGTCTTTCTATATCTTATCTAGATTGGTTTGAACCTTGCCCAACTGTTTTGCATGGGCATTAAAGGTTTAAAATGGTCCATAGCTACCCCTTATCCTTGGCTTGTTTGACCTTGACTTGATCAATGTCAAATTTGAACTTGTCAAGGTCATTTTGGACCTATTTTGGTGCATATGCATTTAGGCTATTATGACTAGCAGATTTGGTTAGCCATGCCTCATTAAGGTGACCGTTTTGGCCAATTTAAGACCCTTTATAGCCTTAATGGTGGCTTGGGGCCTATATAAACCCCAACCCTCTCCCTTTCTTCTCATCCCTCACCACTCTCCTCTCCTCTCCTCTCCTCTCCTCTCTCACACGAGTTATGCTCTCTCCTAGTGAGGTCATTTGCGTTCTCCTAGGTTGAACCCACATTTAGGTAAGATCAAGACAACCCAGATCCTAGTAGAGAGATCCGATTAACCAGGATCTAGTTTGTAATACCCATAAATTTTTTGAGATTATAAATAAACTATTATGGCATAATTTATGCAATTAATTATCATTAGTTGTCTATCAGTAATATTCTAGTTATTTGATCTCAAATAATTAATAATATTTATAATATAGAAAAAATCAATTATCAAACAGACTACTAAATTATTTAAGGATCTAGATATCGTATTTTTTTTCATTAAGTGGACCCATTCTAAATTAAAATTTGAGCATGGATCGAACCTAATTTGAAGAAATGACAAAATAGCAAATTATGAATATTTTTAAAGGTCCAATTTATGTTATTTGAATGTACAATGAGGTTCATGTCAAAAATTTAAAGAGAACGAAAGTGATTTCATCGAAATTCAAGTTCATACGAGTCCTGAGCATACTTGACAAGTCTAAGGGTATAATCATAATTTTTTTTGTCTACTTTTAGAATTTAAAATTTTGGATTGCATTCACATCAAAATTCTAAGAAGAAGGGTTTTGATTTTATAAAAATTTGAGTCATAATGCATTAAGAGCTCTCGCGGTAAGTTTCGGGGGCATAGTGATAATTTTACCGAATTTCAGGGACAAATATGATGTGAGTTTCATAGTTGTCTAATCCTTGTTGACATGTCTAGGCCAACATGCTTTATTATTAATCTCACCTTTAACTAGAATTAAACTTAATTAATAAAGGTTAACAGAAAAAGTAAACTGCCCTAAAAAGGTAATTAAACTAGCTTATGCAACTAAACTAAAAAACCTAACTAAACTAAAACTAACTTAGTTAGGATCTAATCAACTTACTTTTCCAAACCATGGGTTTCTAAAGGAAGCCACCCCCTCCCCCCCCCGGCCTTTGTTCTCTCCACTTGTCATCCTCTGCTTCCTCTCTACACCCAATAAATACCCCCTCACCCTTTCGTGATTTTTTCCTCCTTTAATTAGCCACCTCCTCTCATCACCTCTCTAGCCCAATCCTTAGGTTCATACCTAGCTAATCCCTTAGTCTGAAGTCAGTTCTAGCCTAGCCTATTCTCCCTCAAGACCTAACCCGATTTGAGTCTAAGTCTTGACCTACCTAGTCCCCTAAGTGCGCCTGGTTTGACCAAAACCCTAATAGGTTTAACTTGACTAGGCTCTCCCTTTCTCCACCCTAACTAAGTTCTACCCAGCAAGGTTCAATTCTGCCAACCTCCCTCGACGAAGTTACGCCTTGGGGGGAATCGTTGAAGTCTTCATAAATTTTTTGGAGGAAAATGCTCCCAGGTTATTTTGAGAATTTTTCATTTCTATTGACAAGCGTTCCAAGGTAGGGTTTCTTCCTACCAAATGCTCATAGAATTATAAAGTTTCTTTAAGATCGGTTGTTTGATTTTATTAATGCATCGGTACAAACTTTTTTTTAGAAAATGAATCTTTTACAAATATTTTATGAGGAATACGAATATTTTCAAAAGAATGGATATATTACGAGGAAAATAAAATATACCCGCATAAATGATACTATAAGAAAATCTATTTGCATATATTGTTTCCTGCTCGCATATATTAGTTTACATAAAAATTAAGCTTCACATGTACTATTTTGTGCTTGCATGTAATCATTTACGTAAAAATCATAGTTTACATGCCATAAATGAATAGTTTAATTATATTTGTTAAGGTTCATGAAACCCTACGGGCCATGCTTATACATAACTACATCAGGGTCATTAGCTATGAGCATACAACAAACAACAACAACTATGCCTTCATCCCAAAACAATTGGGGTCGGCGATATGAACCAAAAAAGAAAATCATTTTGGGTCTTCCACATGAATCCTTCTCCTCCAATCATTTTTATCCAATGCCATGTCCTCGGTGAGGTTCAAAGCATTCATATCCTTTCCTATCACCTCCATACATGTCTTCCTAGGCCTACCTCGACCTCTTTTAACTAATATATTTTCCCATTTCTCCATCCTTCTAACTGGAGCATCATTAGGCCTTCGTCGAATATGTCCAAACCACCGTAAACGATTCTCTCTCATCTTATTTTCAATGGGTGCAACGCCTACCTTCTTACATATCTCCTCGTTTCGAATCTTATCTTTTATTGTATTTCCATACATCCATCTCAGCATACGCATCTCAGCTACACTCATTTTTTGAATATGATGTCTCTTGGCAGCCCAACATTCCGTACCATATAGTAAAGCAGGCCTAATAGTCGTCCTATAAAACTTTCCCTTCAACCGCAATGGCATTCTACGATCGCACAACACTCCAGTTGCACTTTTCCATTTCATCCACCCAACCTTTATCCTATGATTTACATCTCCATCAATTTCTCCATACTTTTGAATGATAGATCTCAAATATTTGAAACAATCATCCACCGGTATCTCTTGCTCACCAAGCTTCACTACACTCCCATCACTACTTCGTTGCTTACTAAACTGACATTCCATGTATTTTGTCTTACTCTTTCTCAACTTAAAACCTTTTGCTTCCAATGTCTGTCTCCATAATTCTAACTTAGCATTAACCCCAGCTCTAGACTCATCAATCAAAATAATATCATCAGCAAACAACATACACCACGACACATTTTCTTGAATTGATCTCGTAAGCTCATCCATCACTATAGCAAATAGGAAAGGGCTTAAAGCAGATCCTTGATGTAACCCAACCATTATAGGAAAATTGGTTGTCACCCCTCCACAAGTGCGGACATTGGTTACTACTCCTTCATACATATCCTTAATTATACTAATGTACTTGAGAGAAACACCTTTCTTCATCATTGTCCACCAGAGAACATCCCTAGGTACTCTATCGTATGCCTTCTCCAAATCAATAAAAAACATATGCAAATCTTTGTTCCTCTCTCTATTTCTCTCAATAAGTTGTCTAAGAAGATATATAGCTTCCATAGTTGATCTTCCAGGCATAAAACCAAATTGATTCTCCGATATCATGCCAACCTTCCTCAACCTAGACTCAATCACCCTCTACCAAAGTTTCATAGTATGACTCATGAGTTTTATACCACGATAGTTTGTACAATCTTGTATATCACCCTTATTCTTATATAAAGGCACCAAAGTACTCTTCCTCCACTCATTAGGCATCTTATTTATCCGCCAAATCTTGTTAAAAAGATTTGTCAACCATTCTAAACCTTTCTCTCCCAAGCATTTCCAAGCCTCGATAGGTATACCATCTGGGCCAACTGCCCTTCTTGATTTCATTTTCTTCAAAGTCTCTACAATTTCTTTTTTTTGAATCTTGCGCATGAAGTCACGATTCATCTCATGAAAAAGAATAGAGAAGTCTCCAAGATCTTGAGCATGACTTTCATTAAATAGCTTATCAAAATAATCTTTCCATCTCTCCTTAATCTCCTCATCTTTGACTAAAACCCTTTGCGTTTCATCTTTGATACATCTAATCATACCCAGATCCCTCGATTTCCTATCTCTCATCTTTGCAAACCTATAAATATCCTTCTCGCCCTCTTTGGTATCCAACTTGTCATAAACCTCCTATTATACCTTATCTCTCGCGTTTCGAACTACTTTTTTAGCTTCCTTCTTTGCTACCATATACTTTTCCAAATTCTCATTATCACGACTTTTACTTAGATTTCTATAACACTCTTTTAACCTTAATAGCTATTTTGACATCCTCGTTCCACCACGATGTATCCTTACCTAGCGGTGCACCGCCTTTAGACTCACCCAATACCTCCTTAGCTACCTTTCTCATGCCACCCGCTATCTTATTCCACATTGATTCTGAATCCTCCTCGAGACACCACTCAACTTCCTTAACTACCTGCTCTACAAACATTCCATGTTTAGCTCCTTTCAGTGCCCACCACTTAATTCTAGGATCGATCCTATGTCTATCCCTTTTGCGGCATTGTCTAATTCTAAGATCTAAAATTAAGACTCTATGTTGTGTAGCTACACTTTCTCTCGGTATAACCTTACAATCGATGCAACAACCCTTATCTCTCTTTCTAAGTAGGAAAAAATATATCTGACTCGTATTAACCCCACTTTTAAATGTTACTAGGTGAGACTCCATATTCCTAAACCAAGTGTTTGCTAAGATCATATCATAGGACAAAGCAAAATCTAAAATCCTTTCTCCACTTTTGTTTCTTTCTCCTATACCATAGCCTCCATGGATACTCTCAAATCCATCCCTATTAATGCCTACATGCACATTAAGGTCACCGCCGATGAAAAGTCTTTCTTCATAAGATATCTCTTGTACTACTTCATCTAAATCTTCCCAAAATTGACGCTTAATGGAATCATCTAAACCTACTTGAGGTGCATAAACACTAATAATAGTAATAATATCTGAACCTAATACTAATTGAATAAGTAAAATCTTATCACCCTTCCTACGGATCTCAACTACATTATCTATAAACTCACGACTCATAACAATCTCTACTCCATTCCTATTCCTATTTATTCTTGTATATCAAATCTTATATCCCCAAGGTTCTATCACTTTTGCTTTCTCACCTACCCATTTGGTCTCTTGTAGACATAAAATATCAATCTTTCTCCTACACATAACATCTACTAACTCTACCAAATTACCAGTTAAAGATCCTATGTTCCAAGTGGCTAACCTAATTTTATGGTCTTGGACTAACTTCTTTACCCCCACCCGTCCAACAAAGTGAGGGAACCCTTGCCTATTTGACACCACATCCGGGCGCCGATGTGACGCGTCGCTTCCGGGCGACGACCTAGCAACCCTTGCCCATTTATCACTGCCTCCGGGCCTATAGAGTACAACGCGTCGCTCAGTAGGGAACGCCCCAACGAAATTCTCATATTGGTTCATATTCATAGGGTATGACAAAGTTTTTATGCTGACTGTCACAGGCCTACCGCAACCCTCCTCCTTTATCCGGGCTTGGGATCGGCAGTGTATAACTAAACAGTTATACACAGGCGGAGTTTCATTAGCTATGAGCATGCATGAGAAAAATACGGTTCAAAATGGAGTTAAGGTTTGAGGAATCTCTATAATTCAATTTAAATAGTGTGTGATTTATGGCATGTTAAAGCATGAAACTTATGATATTTTGGTTGTATGCATGTGAAATATGATAATTAGATAAAATGCTCATAAGTGCTAAGAACACTAAAAGATCTATACACACATAACTAAAGTAGCATCCACCTTCACACGCGCAAGCTTGTATATATACAGAGCTTTCACTGAATGAGAGAGAACATATAACTATGACATAAAACATTGGCTAGCTAAATGGGATACGCGAGTCATTAAAGTCCTGGAATGCCCATGAGATGTAGACACAGTAATAAAACACTTACTAAGAAAGAAAAATTTATTGTTTCTCATTCTGATCTAGGCCTTCTTTGGAGAGGGTAGGTGGTGCAAACTCCGATGGATACAAATGTTAAGATGCTCCTCGAGTAGTAATGACTCGACGTCTTTAGCCATCGGAGATACAGGATAAGATATATCATAGATGAATCCTAAGTGGATAATTTTCATACTTCTATGGAAGGTTATGATACATCTTTGTTTATGATCAAGGGTGAACTTCTCTCTCGGTTATTGAATCGCCTCTTGAAGAGTCACAGAGTCATATAGTCATACAGGATATTAAAACACATAACATAATAAACTTTCATATGGTCTCAGTTTCATCTGTAAGTATCCACAGTAAAATTTAAATATCAAAATATATGAACTTGCTCACACTAATTATTGTGTTACTATACTTAAATTATGTACCTTCCTCTTATTAAAATATGCATATAAGTTTATGAACTCTAACATTTGAATGGTATTTTACCGTGACATCTGAATTTTTTGTTTATTGCGTTAACCTTTTATAATCATATTTTTTTGTCATATCTATAAGGTTTCTAAAATATATAAACTAAAACATTGTGACTTAAATGTTAAATATTATGTTTTTACTTAGAATTGATATGAACCCGGTAAGGCTTTCACAAGTCTGGCTTTTTTTATGAGCAGATAATTGCAGGTGAAGAATTACAGTATAATTGCAAAACAGACGCGGGATGCTAACGCTGTTGAAGAGACAATCATTTTCTTTTTTCAGGAATTAAATTTTTTATTGTCATATTATTTCCTTTTAAATTCAGTATAACCGAACCAAAGTTTTAAATCCCGTTTGAAAGTTTTTCTGCAAATGGTTTTAAATGTCTTAAAAAAACTTAAAATTTTTATATATTAAGGGTCGAAAATCCTGCAGCAGTACATAATTAGCCAAAATTCAGTTGGTACCGATCAGGTTACTCCAGATCCATATCCATTGCTATATAAATATATGGATTTAGATCTAATTACAGTTCCGTTCTTTGATTGAATTGCTATATGAATCTATATTTAAATGTTATTAGAATTCAAATTGAGTTATTGAAATCCATAATTCTGATCTATACCCACTTATATTTAAAATTCATACTCATAAAAAATCATACCCTAAATGGGCTTAGATCTTCCCATCATAATTAAAAGATTAAGAGATTGTTCAAAGTGGTTCGGTATCAGTCATACCTAGTGCAAGAAAGGACCCAATTTTTCGCAAATAGTCTAAAGCTTAGTTGTATTCTAAAAAGCTTCAAATTTTAAGCCATATTTCCTTCGGAAACATCTCTTGAGCATTTATTGTGTTGTATTTTAAGAACCCATTTAAAACCTTACCTTTGACCAAATTTAACCCAATCTCTCATAAACCAAGTTCCAACAAAAGGCATGACAAATCATCTTTAGTTGTTCGTTTCTTCGTCCCAAGGACCTCACCCTAGGAGGGTGAGGATGCTGAATCACTTTTGGCTTGATCTGTTCTTGCCGTAAGGACACGAAGATCCTCGCTGTGTAGCTTTCCATAAGAATAGTATACAAGGAGACAAGTCCATTAAATGCACACACGATGTTACATGACCTTTCACCATCCGATACCCTTTGAATTTTCTTTGTTGAAAGTTGTTTTTCACTAAAATCTGGCACATTAGCGCGTTCAATTTGATAGGAAATCGATCTTTAGGTGGGGTGGGGGTTTTCAACCAAAAAAAACTGTTTTTAATCATAACTAAAGCACGTAAATCACATCTATCAGATCAGACCTAAATGAAAACAACATGCAGCAATGAAGAAATCCCAGAGGCTTACATCAGGGCATGAAAATGAGGATCCCCTCCGCACAGTGATATTTTGTAATCGACTTAAAGAGGCTTCCTCAGGTTGTGGTGAGGTAGTTTAAGCGAACTGTTGCATAGCTGCGCGAGCTGTTGGGAGTTTTTGTTAGCTGTGTAACTCAGAAAGATGAGAAAAAATATTACCGTGGAGGTTGTTGGCCTCTTTTATGGGGATAACTCCCTGTTCAGCACAAAGAAAAAGTGTCTAGTGAGCTTTAGTTGGCGCTTTTGCTTTCTGGTGCTTGTTCTTTCCTTTCTTCCTTTTCTTGATGGATGTTACTGATTCCTTGGCATATTTTTTTAGATAAGCCATAAATAGATATATGGATTTGATGGAGGTGAATAGATAGAGACCTTAGTTTAACTTGAATGATTCATTGGCTTTTACCATTTGGAGATCAATCAAAATATCCAGAGAGAGTGCTAGAAAGGCCACACTTCAGATGCTAATGCTATTTATAGTTTTATTGTTACAGTTACAAAGGTGTTTTACAGCAGAGCACAAGTCGATACAAAGAGACAAACCCGTCATGGTCACATGGATCAGGCTAAAAGCCAGAAGTTCTTCTGCCATCTGGTGCTGATGAGATACCCTCCAACGCTCTTGCTCTGCTTCCTAACAGCCAACGTTAAGCAGTCAGCATGCTTGATGCAATGCTCCACAAACTCCTCTCTGCTGCTCTGAAACAGGCTGCAACAACAAACCCACCTGAAAATCAATTCATACAATAGATCTTATAGCTCAAGGGGCGGATGCTGCAAAAGGAACACTACCATCTTTTTTTCTAAAGAAAGCACGTTTTCAACATACCAAAAAAGAGAAAATAGATATATTACTACAGCTAATGTTTAATAGGGGAGAACATTTTTCACAATGGTGGCAATGAAGGTGATAAATAGGTAAAAATATTTTCGAACTGAGTTGCTTCTTTAGGAAAGCTATGGGTTGGGGAATGATTGTCATCTGTAGTGATCTGAGTTTTTTAGTGATCAATAAACCAAAACTATGGGAATAAAAGTGGTACCAACACAAGAAAATGTGGAAAAGATATGCAACTAGAAACAGTGAAACACAATAGATCAAGTATTGAAGCTACCAGCTGAGAGGTGAAGGCTTCTTCTGGCCCAGAACAAGAACAGAGGCTTCAAGTTTCTTCACTTGGCTGATGACAGTTGATACTCTGGGGCCTTGGATTACAAGGGCTTCAACTTCAACCTGATGAACAAAAAGCAGAGAGCCAAAAAATGAGAAAAACAGAGAGCAACCCAAGTGGTAAAAAACCCTGTTTTGACAATGTGCATTTCTCTAACAATAGATGTTTAAAAAAACAAAACAAAGACGATGGGCTCCGCGGCACACCTCTGGCCTGCATGCCTTGCAGAGAGATCCAAGATTATTGGCAAGATGGGAGGTCCTATCAGCAGTGGTAACAAGGGCCCCCCTGGAGGTGCTTGGTGGTATGATCTGGAGGAGGGTGAGGACATCCCCCTTGTTGGTCACATGTGTGAGAGCCCACATCATGGCATGCTTGGCATGTGTGGAGGAGTCTACGACCACCATGACCCTCTTCCTGAGGACCACCCCATTCTCATGGAGGTTGAGGCCTTCCATCTGGCTGAGATTCTTCTCAGGTGGGTACTTCCTGTTCCACCTCTTTGATGAGCTCCAAGGGTCCCTGCTGCTCAACTGCCTCAAGATAGAACCAACTGAGGTTTCAGAAGGCATCTTCAGAACTTTTTTAGTTTGGTTTGGTATGAAAATAAGCGTGAGAAGATGAAGAAAGAAAGCAGAGTGAAGGTGGTGGTGGTGGAATACGTTTGATTCTGTGAAGAGGAAAAGCCAACACTTGTGTTTTAGTAGAGCAGAGCTTTAAGGGGGGGGGGGGAGGGTAACGGAGATAAAGCACAGTAAAGTTGGGAGATGAGGACAAAATATATGATGGGAGAGGGAGCTTTCTTCTGCACGGTGGTCACGAGACAGACTGAGCTGGATGACCAGCCACAGAGTCCAAATTGACTTGTTTAGCCCTAACCCTTTTGAGACAAACTTATTTTGGTGACACAGGTTTCACATGGGTGCAGTCATGATTCGTATGAGTGTGTTGGGCCACGAACCGGTTTGAACCCCAGCTTGCTGTTCAATGGGCTCAAGAAATGGGACCCATACAGTTGATCAGATTAAAGTTGGCTTGGTCTATAGTTATCAAAAGTCTTTCTTAGTATAGGAAGCATGCCTTTCCCCAACTGCTATCAAAGAGAATAAAAAACAAAAAATGTTTTTTTCACTTGCTTTTCAATTCATTTTTTAATCTTCATATTACTTTTTTTTTATTTGTTATTGTTATCACCCGTTTTTTTGCGGTCACTTTTTTTATATTTATCATATTAATATACATTATGCAATCTTAGAGACACTGTTAGTACATCACTTGAGAATGATTAATCGGCTGGTTGTGAATAGCCTTATAGCTATTGAAACAAAGTTGATTTAGTTGTTGTATCGTTAAACCATTGTTAAGGTATGAGCTAAATGAGATTTTGAGCTACATTCCATGCTACAACTATAACAAGTGGTATGTTTATTTTTTCATTGAATTTTCATTGCTTTTTATTTGTTTCATGTTCCTAATCTATTTTAACTTTTGCTTGCTGTTTTTTTATGCTTCTATACTGCTTTAAAAACATAGCTTTAGACACAGTTTAACACATGTTTTCTAGCTTATGATTCATAGGTCATCGCTTATATCTATTTTGTATTCTCTTAAAACAATTTAGGAACTGCTCCAACTCATATAGCCATGTTTCAAACTCAAGTGAACTTTGACTTGGTTTGTCTTGGTAAACACAGGCACTGAGTTTGTGAAGTTTGACATTGTTTGCCTTGCGTGTAACGGTATCTCAATAAAGACTGGTTTTAATATTCATTGGTGGGTGTGACTCGCTGAGCCCTGACCGACTCGGCTCGGACCCTAACCCCAACAGATGAGATTCAATTTTCAAACTTGGTGGGCACCCATGTTCACATATTTTAACCTATTTCCTAGCTTGCAGTACGGTGATGATGGTATTCTATACTCCTTTTTTTTTAAACATGACTTATGTAGTACAAATTTTTAAATTTTTAATGAGTACAAACGCCTTCCGTAATTCTCGCAATACTTGAAAATATAAGACTTGGATTTTATCTTTTTATCTTTTGGATTTTGTTTTTTTCTTTTTGGTGTATCGTACCATTTGCTTCTTTCTCGTGACATGGGCTTGGGAAAATCCAATCCTTGGAAACATGAAATTGTAGAACCCTACCAACTACCCACAAGAAAAACGGTCAACTTTAGCCATATATAGTGACACATCTGCCATTTGTCATCTCTCATTGAAAATCTGTCTCCCTTAATTCACAGTTCCAAAACTTCTTTGAAGAAGACACAGGAAAGGGACACACTGACCCTTTAAAGAGAAGATTAAGGGTGCTCTAGTCATTTTCTTTAGAAGGAAAGAGAGAACAAGAGAGGCTTTAAAAGAAGGGTTAAAGAGAGAAAAGAGAGGAGTGACCCTCTTAAGAGAGCAAAGCCTCAAAGCCCAAAGGTGTCTTAGTCTAAAACAAGGACCCTTTTAAGAGAAGGGGTTTCTTAATTACTCCCTTTAGGCTTTAATCCCTTGCCAGAGAGAGAGAGATGTGGTGACCCTTTTTCACAAAAGATCAGAGGTGTTTTAAGTCATTTTTTAGAGAGAGAAAGAGAAAAAACAAGTACCCTTTTGATTTGATAGAGAGAGAAGGGGGGTGTCTTGGTCATTTGTTAGAGAGAACCAGTAAACAGCAGGGTGGTCATTATCATTTATCATCATTGTAAATAGGGAAATTGGAAGATAGTCAGCAGGTCATCGTGAATTGGTGAAGGAGAGACCGTACTCTCCCATCAAATAATTGCGAGAGGGACTCGTTCCCAGTCTCTAACAAGCTGTGATTGGTTACTGCACTCTGTTCTCTCTGTTCTGACCGACTTTTTTCTGAACCAGTCTTCGCCTTTTGTATGTTTATATTGATACGAGTTATAAATCTTCTGATTCTCTTTCTCGCTCGCTCTACTTTGCTTTCTCTACTTGATGAGTTTTGGTTCATTTAAGTCGATTTTCTATCTCTTGACAAGATGGGAGGGAAAGTAAAGGAGTGATAAGCAAAATATATGGTGGGGTATCACAAGTGGCATCACTGTGAAGGAGCTTTCTTGGAAGTTGTGTTTTTCATACATCAGCGTTCTCACTGTTTTTCCTTGTTTGGAGAGAGGGTTGTGTATGTTCGCCCCCTGATGATTCACTGAATCCCACGTCCATGTTCGGGAGATTGAATGAACGCGTATTCATGCACATGAGGCTCGTATTCCCGTGTATGTTGACATAACTTTGCATCGGACTCTGATGTTGTTGCAAAGACTTAATCACCCTTACTTGCTTTTCTTGCCCTGAAATGACGGTTCGAGGAAATGACAAAAATATCCTCCATTCAAAAGTTGTGAAACGACGGGTGGGAAAAAGGACAAAAAAGCAGAAATTCCAGAAAGTTTGATGTTAACCATTTAAAGTGGAGACGTTCGCCTGCGCCATCTGCTGTAACAGTGCTCCCATTATCAACGATCCAGTGTTACAAAACATTCCAGTGTCTTCTCTTCATTACTGCTGTCGTTAGGCATCATGGAAGAAAGCAATGATTCACAAACATTCCAACCAGTGTCATCAAGGCACAGTGAGTAGCTTTTCATCTCATCATGCTATCGATGAAGAAGGCACGTCGTCTTGTGTGCCATTAAGGCATTGTTTGGTTATTACAGGTATATCTTGTTATTACGAAGGTTGGAAACTTATCGATATTTGTAAGACGCTGGGACCTGTTGACAAGAACGCTTGTTTGCAGATTCTAGGAAAGGCCTCTACCCCATCAGGTATCCTACAGTCACTCATCATATGCATTGTATCTCAAACCGCTGTATTAGTAACAGACTCTCGTTTTTGTGATACATTTTTGTTAGTTAATATCGATTTGTTTGCTATTATATTCAAGTTCTTCCTTATCGATTTGTAATTTATTGTGCGATATATTTATCGACCTTTTAGATAGTATGTTTTTGTATCGTCGAGTTATAAGTTATAAAAACTGAACTGCCGTATCGATTTTCAATATCTGACAAATCGCTATACATATCGTTTTGTAAGATATTATATGTTTTGTAATATGTATTTGTAAGATATTTGTACACAGACTTTGAAAACGTTTGGGTGCAGAAACACATCTTGACACGCATGGCGGGGCGATTTTCGCATGCATATCGTTGCTCTCTCAGCGACTTCTATTGAACTCGCTTTAGAGCCTCATGGATATTATGAGAGCGTTATCGTCAACACACATGTACGACATGTTTATTTTATTGGCATGGTAAGCGACACGTCGATGCTCAGCATAAGCAAACATCAAACCGCACTTGCTTTGATACTTTCATTCATTAAATCGTTGCTTTGACTTGCGTAACCCTAGTGGTATCCGTTCTTATATGCATCCTGATTAAATCGTAGTAAACCTATGCCGCTTGCTAACGGAAATCGATATATTGCTTACAAAACATTCCACTGTCTTCTTTTATTTGTCGTTGTTGTTAGGCATTAAGGAAGAAATCAATGATGCACAAACATTCCAACCAGTTCCATCAAGGCGGCATGAGTAGCTTCCCAGCATCATGCTATCGATGAAGAAGGCATGTCGTCTTGTGTGTCATTAAGGCTTTGTTTGGTTATTGCGGGTAGATCTTGTTCTTACGAAGGTTGGAAACTTATCGATATTTGTAAGACGCTGGGACCTGTTGACAGGAATGCTTGTTTGCAGATGCTAGGAAGGGCCTCTACCCCATCAGGTATCCTACATTCACTCATCATATGCATTGTATCTCAAATCGCTGTATTAGTAACAGACTCTCGTTTTTGTAAGATAATATCGACTTGTTTGCCATGTTACTGCAAACACAAATTGATATATTGCTTAAAACATTATTGAGCTTATCATCAGGTTGTAATAAAGACGATGTAGCTCAATCAATAGAAAGATCTGGAGAATTGAATATCTATACTTATGACCCAACTGAAGAATTGAACATCTGCACTAACGATGCACATGAAAAGAAAGGTGCAGGCATTAGACCCACTATTGACTTGAATGTTCCAGTGGAAGAAATGCAATTCAATGATGAGGTAGACTACCATGACAGCGCACATAATAAAAGCGTATGCACCGGGAATGTACACGGAAGTACACCTGACTTCAATGTTCCAGGAGAAGAAATGCAATTCAGTAATAATCCTGATTTTGATGTCAGTACACTTAATAAAACCGTAGTAACTGGGAATGTACATGGAATTGCACTTGACTATGTTCCTGTAGAAGGAATGCATTTTAATAACGAAGAAGATGCATATAAATTTTACAATGATTATGCCTTAAAAGTTGGCTTCAGTGTGAGAAGGTTTTCTTGGTCAAAAAATGCACAGGGTGTCTTGGTTAGAAAGACATATGTCTGTTCCAAGCAAGGTTGGAAGAAATCAATGGGAAATCCAACTAGGAGCACGCCAGAATCAAGATGTGGATGTCAGGCGAGATTGGTTTTGAGAAGACATCCGAATGGGAAATTTGTCGTGCGTACTTTAATCAGTGATCATAATCATGATTTATCTGCATCATTTATGACTCCTATGCTAAGGTCACATCGTAAAGTAACTGTAGCTCATGCTGCAATGGCTGAAATAGCCGATAGCGCCAGCATTGCACCAAGGAAGACATAGAATTTGTTTACCCGCATAGATGGTGGTCGCGAAAATGTGCCATTCACACCTTTGGATCTTAGAAACCACTTGAGCAGGAAGAGGACAGATAACATGAAGAACGGAGAAATATGTTGTTTGGTTCGTTACTTACAGAATAAATCAAGCAATGAACATGGTTTCTTTAGTGCAATGCAAGTGGACGCAGATGGATATGCCGTGAATATGTTTTGGTCAGATTCAAGGTCTAGATTAGATTATGAATGCTTCAATGATGTGCTTGTGTTTGATACTACAATAAAGATTAACACTGAACAGTGGCCATTTGCGCAGTTTGTGGGAGTGAACCATCACGCACAGAGTTGTATATTAGGCGATGCTTTTGTGTATGACCAGACCAAGGAAACCTTTGAGTGGTTGTTCAGAGTATTTACACAGGCAATGAACGGGAAGCATCCTGAAACTGTACTTACAGATGGTGATCACGCAATTGCGGCTGCAGTGCTTCATGTGTGGCCAGATGCACATCATCGCCTGTGTTTGTGGCATATCTTTCAAAATGCAGCAAAGAACATAGGACACATATTTAATCAGAATACAGGGTTTGACAAACATTTTACAAGGTGTGTACTTCATAGCGTAGACGAGGTCACCTTTAAGTCAGATTGGGACAAAATGATTAAGACATACGACCTTGCTGACTATCTGTGGTTACAAAATTTATATGCAGAAAAAGAGAAGTGGGCATTGGCATATGGAAGACAATACTTTTGTGCAGGTATGATAAGCACACAAAGAGCCGAATCTATGCATGCCACGCTGAAGAAAACCCTGTATTCATGTTTAACAATGTTTCGTTTCATGGAACAATATGAATTATTTGTAGACGGTCTAAGACAGAATGAGCTTGAACAAGACGTGAAATGCTTCAATACACGACCTCTAACTTTTGGCATGAAAATATTGATGCGACCTGCAGCTCTGTATACACTAACTGTATTTGAATGGATCAAGAAAGAGGTGTTGCATGTCATGAATTGCAGAATAGAAGAACTGGTGTAAACCGAGAATATGCACAAATACCATATTTTTTGTCAGGGCGAAAAGCATCAGGAAAGGCAAGAAGCGCATGTCACGTACAATGTCGACAACGGAAGGGTAGAATGTTCGTGCAAAATGTATGAATTCAAAGGTACTCTATGCTGTCATGCATTAAAGGCACTCAATCAAGAGAAGATACAAGAAATACCTGAGTCTTACGTAATGCGAAGATGGACAAGACGCGCGAAGATTGAAATGCTCGTTATGGACAATGCGAGTAAATCTGGTGTTGACGAGAAGTGCCACATAGCCTCCCGTTACCAACAACTGTGTAGGTCATTCATGCATGTTGCTGATTTGGCATCGAGAAGCGAAGAAGGCTATGCATGTGCGAGAAAAGCTGCAACGGAGTTACTTGAAAACATGGAGTTAATTCACATTAAGTCTTTTGCAGCGAATGAATACCAGCCGAAGATAATGGGATCGAACAACGTAGGTCAAAATCATGTCTCGCTTGACACTCCCGAGAAGTTGCGCTGAAGCGTAAACATTATCTTCAACAAGTCAGTAGTGAACGTTGTTGATTATGATGGACATATTCATGAAGCAAAGGGTATCAAAAGAAAACCTGCCTCTGATCGCAGTCGTCGGAGGGCAAAGGGTGCACTAGAATTGGTTGGCAAGAAAAGGACTAAGAAACAACCAACCTGTAATAAAAAACAACAAAGCCCTTCAAATGAACATGTATGTAAAATATTATATTGCTCCCCATTGCGTGAAGCTTGTCAAATAGCTAACTCGTGTAATGTCCATCATGCAGCAATACCCTGCAGAAGTATCGGCAAACGTTCAAACCTACATTCCTCCCGACCAGATTTCCGGCAACGATCGCTACAGTTTTACAAGGCTTTTGGTATGTTATCGATGTTGCGAGGAGGTAGGCATTTCTTGTGAAACTTAATTCAGTGTCTAATATTTTCTCTTTCATGACAAGCTACGATGCAGTCGACAGATAGGTTTGGGACACAGGAATCTCGTGTGGGCTATTAACTTAGTTGGCATGCCTCTTTGCATGACCTGATCTCCACAATGCCGGGTTTTTGGAGAGTTTATAGTCGTTTGTCATTGACGACTTGCGGTTCGTGGTTGAATTTGTTCAAATCGATAGATAGCGGGTTTTTGCTTCTAGTTGTTTCTATAATATACCTATGTTTTCTTTCAGCTAGACTGTTTTGTTGTGGTGTTTTTGGACAAGATCTATGATGAACTATTTTATGGTTTTCAAGATAGTTTTTAAAATCATTTGAAAGATACTCTCCTCCGGAATCAACTCTAAAGATTTTTAAATTATCATTAAATTGATTTTTAATCATCATATGATATGTCTTAAACGATGTAAAGACTTCATGCTTATGTTTAAGGTAGTATATCCAACAAAATCTTGAATAATCATAAAAAAAATAACATAGTAAGCAAATCCTCCCTTAGATACTACGGGTGTCTTCGCCTCGAAAGAATAGCGCGCAAAGTATTGGCGAAGACAAATACAGCGATTGTTTGTCATCGCTGATTACAGCGATGCAAATAATCAATAGATAAGAAAAGGATTTGCTGCCATCGCTGGATACTTCGTGCTTTGAGTCGGAGAGCGATCTGTGGTATCGCAGCATAAATCCGAGTGCACAAGTTTAAAAGATTTGTTTGTAAATGTAGATCTTTGTTCGAAAGTCAAGCTTCTCATTTTTCCAAAAATGCAATGATTACAATTGAAATTACTATTACAGAGATCTTTGTCTTCGCAATCGTTGTATTTGTCTTCGCCTCGAAAGAATAGCGCGCAAAGTATTGGCGAAGACAAATACAGCGATTGTTTGCCATCGCTGATTACAGCGATGCAAATAATCAATAGATAAGGAAAGGATTTGTTGCCATCGCTGGATACTTCGTGCTTTTAGTCGGAGAGCGATCTGTGGCATCGCAGCATAAATCCGAGTGCACAAGTTCAAAACATTTGTTTGTAAACGTAGATCTTTGTTCGAAAGTCAAGCTTCTCATTTTTCCAAAAATGCAATGATTACAATTGAAATTACTATTACAGAGATCTTTGTCTTCGCAATCGCTGTATTTGTCTTCGCCTTGAAAGAATAGCGCGCAAAGTATTGGCGAAGACAAATACAGCGATTGTTTGCCATCGCTGATTACAGCGATGCAAATAATCAATAGATAAGGAAAGTATTTGTTGCCATCACTGGATACTTCGTGCTTTTAGTCGGAGAGCGATCTGTGGCATCGCAGCATAAATCCGAGTGCACAAGTTCAAAAGATTTGTTTGTAAACGTAGATCTTTGTTCGAAAGTCAAGCTTCTCATTTTTCCAAAAATGCAATGATTACAATTGAAATTACTATTACAGAGATCTTTGTCTTCGCAATCGCTGTATTTGTCTTCGCCTCAAAAGAATAGCGCGCAAAGTATTGGCGAAGACAAATACAGCGATTACAGCAATGCAAATTATCAATAGATAAGGAAAGGATTTGTTGCCATCGCTGGATACTTCGTGCTTTGAGTCGGAGAGCGATCTGTGGCATCGCAGCATAGTGATTTGTGGGTATTGTTCGAATGTCAAATCACACGTAGAAAACGTATTTTTGAATATTTAAAACTTAATGAGCGGCATGGAAAGACGTATTTTTGAATGCTTCGAACGCAAGCATTTAATTTGGCGACGGTTATCAAAAAAAGGCGGCATGCGAAAAGCCGTATTTATATTTTTTTTAAACGCAATCAATTAATTAGCTTCGTGCTTTGAGTCAGAGAGCGATCTGTGGCATCGCAGCATGGTGATTTTTGGGTATTCTTCCAATGTCTAATCACACGTGGATAGCGATATGTGGCATCGCAGCGTAGAACGTTGTTGATTATTGTTGGACTGTCAATCTTAGCGTGATGCAAAGGATTGTTCAAGTGTGCTGCGATGTGTGGCATCGCAGCGTAGGACTGTCAATCACTGTGCTGCGATGCCACAGATCGCTATTCAACGATAACCACAAATCGCCATACACCTCCAGTGAACTTCTTCTCCAGCAAATCTTTCGCGTTCCTGACACCTCCACTTGCTTTTTGAAATCATTATTGTCAGTTCTCTTGTGAAAAGTTGTATCCATATATTATAAATAAAAGGCTACTCAATATGTATTTTTCAACGGATACCCATAAATGTTTGAGTTGTCGTACAGTAGTCATTGATCATGTTGGTTGAGCAGTACATCTTTTAGGTCATAAATAGTCGCACAAGCACTGGAAGGTGTGTTTTTCTTCTACTTCGTGAACCAACAACAACCAAACCGACGGTTCCTTCATAAACCTGGAGATCCGCCCTCGAACATAGAAAATTATAGTCGGTGAGGCAGACGAAGACAGCTACACGACCAACAATGGCGAATCATGGGTATATTGTCTACACATAGTCTACATGTTCAGCAAAATCCGTCTCTTTCATGCGTTTTTTGCGATTTGTTTTTGTGTACTATATAATGTAATTTAAATATCGGTCGTTGCAATGTCCGCATTCATTTCAGTCGAACATCCACCGACGAAGTTGGGCGAAAACTTAGTCAATCACTCATGGAGGACATCAACCGAATGCGCAGTGAATTCGCACAATGCAACATGATCAGTAATTTTGTTAGTATTAAACTAGTAGTAGTTGTCTATAAACGTAAGCCATGTGTACGTATGATCAATACAATACCATATTTGCTGCAAACAGACTATATCGGATTTCGTAAATTATATTAAAAGCAACGCACCAAGCCAGACTGTGAGCGTCGTCAGCCCATATTTCATGGTATATCGGTTGTATTTTATGTTGCTTTTCATTATTGATTTAGTCCAATTGATTCGTATGTTAACGTTGGTGTTAGCAATGTTTCTTTCGGTTTGCAGACTATATTACGCCGTTTGCCATACTCCAGTGGATTTCAAGACGGCAAACCTTATTGGGTTAACGGTAATCACTGCAGAGACCTTATGACAAGTGAAAAGGTAAGCAAACAAACCTACAGTGCAATATTACAGTTTGACAGTGGTAACAACATTTTTTCGATCTATTTGCAGATACTGATTCCTACACTGTGGCAGTCTGAAAAGCATTGGGTCTTATACGTGATGGATTTACGCGAAAAACAACTATGGTGTTACAATTCGTTGGAAGTTGACAGTGGTTTACGGCTAGACATTTTCCATCTCGTAAGATTCCATCTATATGAGTATCGTGTAGTGTACTGGGGTCATAAATTTACTTTCGGTCGCATTATTCTCAGATCGGTTTCCTCATAGCCATTTTGGGAGTCGATGTCAGCGAGTGGATCTATCGCACGGCATACCATGCTCCTTTACAAGATAATGGCGTTGATTGCGGCGTATTTGTAATGAAGTACATTGAAGCGATATACAATGGTGCAGAACCCTGTTTCAACGCTGTATGCTATTCCTTGGCCTTTGTTATTGGCAATTAAGGGCATGTCTATTGCTTCTAGTTTACAATCTGTTTATGCAGGTTGATATACCGGGATTCCGCGAAGAACTCTGCAAAAAGTTGACGTCCTTTCTAATTTCTGAGGAGAAACTGACGAAGGCGAGGTCTAAAAGGCTTGTAATTGATAAAAGATGTGCGCTCAACCCGCGTGATTGACAGTCACAGGGTCAGACTGCGATGTGTGCAATGAACAAAGACTTCTAATGTTCGAAATGATAATATTCAACATCGCTATGAAATGTTGTATGCTTAAACATCGCTTTAATGTCGCGTTCTTATTTTACGAATAGTACAAAGTGATACGCTTGGTGGTCTTTTGTCAAACTACACTGCTACGACCATGAAAACCTGTGCCAGCATTTGAAAATTGCTTGAATTTTAAACGACGGTTTCTTCAATTATGATCTTACAGACCTATGAAAAAGGTATAGACGGATACGACAACTGCGTCGAAGCCGCCTATGCACTCGATTGAAGAATAAGTCGTGTATGCAGGAATTGTCGATTATGTCGGTTCCTTATTCGCGAAGCACTCCGCATTAAAGAAAACAATGTCATGCCAGAGGCCTATTCTGAATGGTAGTCAATGCGATTGGACCGAATCTTTGGGTCTCAAATAAATCCACAAGTACGTCTAAAGAAATCGCCTTAGGTGTACATTACCGTCGGTTCATCAATACAGCGATTTCTAAGAACAAACCTTTCTTATTGATAAGTTCACGTAATGCGATATTTAGAAATATCTTTCGCCAGAGAAAAATATGTTGGTCGTACTTGTGGTGGTCGAAAGCACCAGCAACCCAACACAATATGCTGGTCGAAACAGAGAAAAACTACAAAAAATGGGTTACCGCCTGAACTAGGAACCCAAATCTATCATCAAAATTGCACCCAAACACCCAAATAGCCCTTCAAATCAGTCCCAATCTATCACACACCAAAAAATGACCAGATTACAATTGATTTGGGCAAACAAAACCCACCGATAGCATCATAATCACAAACTTTTTGCATTCAGGGTACTGTTCATCAGTTTTTTCAGAAAATACAATTAAATCCACTAAAAATTGAGATTTCATCCGACCATTAAAATTCTTGATTCATTCAATCACAAAAATCAAGAGCTAATGGAATCCAACATCAATCGACCAAAAGTTCAAGACTTCAAGGTTGGTACGGACGTCAGCTGTGGAGAACACAAGCTGAGGTGGGTCCCAGCACGACCGATGCAGATGAAGCTTCTTCCTCTCACCGATCTTCAACAAAGCACCCTTTCATTTTCAATAGAGCTCTGATACCATATTGAAATCGGGAAACCAGCAAGAACAAAAGGAGAAGAGAGGAGAATAGAGAGGGAAGACAACTTAAGCTTCATTAGCGCAAAACCCTGAAAAGGTTACAACATATAGGGGTCGACCCTCTTTTACACTACATGACAAAAATTTAGATACCCACTAACACCTTGAAACATTACAGTTATACACTACATGACTTGGCGGAGCTCCTGCTGGCCACCCTCAGCGCGACTGCACCACTGGGTTACTGTCGAGGAGGACGGCGAGAACGGTGATGGAGGGCCTCGTTAGGTTGTACAGACAGAGCAATCGATAGGTTTCACTTTATACTATTCTGTCTGCCCTTCGTTTTAAACTCAATCAATTTTCCGCATATTTCGTCGCGTATTACCGGAATATGTTCCTGCAACAAAACAGGTAATGTGAAATCCAATATATAACAGAAATACCCAATAACATCGGATACGAAGCTCATACAGCGTGGAAACAAGGTTGTTCTCCATTGTATATTGCTTCAATATGCTTCATTACGAATATGCCACAATCGACCCCATTACTTTGTAACGGAGCATCGTCAGCACAGAGCAACATCCACTCACCAATGTCGACACCCATTTGCCCGTTAAGGAATCCCGCCTGTGAAAAAGGGATAATATATTACAGTCCGGTCCACCTCGAATAGCTACTTTCACCTTTGGGTACAAGCTTACCAAATGCATAGCATCGCGTTGTACACCACTGTGGCAGTCCAATGAGTTGTAGCACCATAGTTGTTTTAGCTGAAAATTCATCTCGTATAGGACCCAATGGTCTGGATGTTGCCAGAGTGTAGGAAGTCAAATCTGCGAATCGATAAAATCATTTTTCGTTTCAGAGACTTATCGTGATGGGGATGTTACGAATAAACCTTGGATAAGAGGTTTGTTCACTTACCTTTCCAAATTTCGAAATGTCTATGCACTCATCATCGCTGTTCCAACAAGGTAGTGCATCGTCGAATCCTATGCCGTATGGCTTTCGCCGGACGTACATCTGTTGCACGAAATAGCAAGGTTTAACCACCAAGAAACGTGAGTACGTCATGAAAGCAAACAGAACAACAGTGGCACAGACATACCATGAAATACGGGCTGATGATGCGTACTGTATTGCTCGTTGGGTTGCTCTGAATGTAATTGACAAAATCATACATTGTCTGGTTGCACAAAGTTACGAACTTCAGAACATGCAAACCGATGACCTAGAAATTGATAGTGGACAAATACTTACAAAATTACTGATAGTGTTCCCATCTGCAAATTCATCTTGCATCTGCTCGATGTCATCTACGAACTCGTCAGGGCGTTGTCGCCCACCCGAGACTGTGGATGTTGCACTGAGTGCACCATGAGCGTGGTATTCAGGATTGGACATTGAAATTATTGTCTACAGTAAACAACACTAGTCCAAATACGACATGAAAAGCCAAATGTTTACTAAACCGCTCAGGCGTTTCAAAGAATTTACCTCTTAAGCGTTAGTCCTGGTACTGTGGATGTGGTTGTCTTCTTGTTCAGAGCCGTGCGTGGCCGTTTTGCTGCCATCGTCCACTCCATTGGCAACGTGCCTGGTCGTTTAGCTCCCATCCTCCTATCCGTTTGCTCCGTGCCTGGTCGTTTTTCTCCCCTCGTCCACTCCTCTGGCGTCGTGCCTGGTCGTTTTGCTACCATCGTCCTCTCCGTTGGCGCTGTGCCCGGTCGTAGGGCTCCCATCGTCTTTGGCGTCGTGCCGGGTCGTATTGCTCCACTAGTCCTCTTCTTGTCTGCCATGGCTGGTCGTACTACTCCGATTGTCCCCTTCTTCGGCGCCATGCCTGGACGGAGATATCGATGGCACCTTTGCAACGGAGATACTGAAACGTCGTCCAAAGGTAAAGTCCTTTAACGTGCAGCCATTTGTTGAAAACAACCCGCTAATTAATTGATTGCGTTTAAAAAAAATATAAATACGGCTTTTCGCATGCCGCCTTTTTTTGATAACCGCGCCAAATTAAATGCTTTCGTTCGAAGTATTCAAAAATACGTCTTTCCATGCCGCTCATTAGGTTTTAAATATTCAAGAATACGTTTTCCACGTTTGATTAGACATTCGAACAATACCCACAAATCACTATGCTGCGATGCCACAGATCGCTCTCCGACTCAAAGCACGAAGCTAATTAATCGATTGCGTTTAAAAAAAATATAAATACGGCTTTTTTGTAAAAAAAATGTAGTTATTCAATCATACATATATGTGTTCTAAGGCTGTCAAAAAAAATTTATAGTGACACAATCATGCATATTTGTGTTCTAAGATTGTGATTTTTTTTTATAGTGATTCAATCATGCATATATGTGTTCTAAGGTTGCCAAAAAAAATTATAGTGATTCAATCATGCATATATGTGTTATAATGCTATAAAAAAAATTCATGGTGATTCAATCATGCATATATGTGTTCTAAGGTTGTCAAAAAAAAATCATAGTGATTCAATCATGCATATATGTGTTCTAAGGCTGTCAAAAAATTTTCAATCTGCCATATATATGTTCTAAGGCTGTCAACAAAACTTCATAGTGATTCAATCACTCATATATGTGTTGTAAGGTTGTCCAAAAAATTATAGTGATTCAATCATGCATATATGTTTCCTAAGGTTGTCAAAAAAAATTCATAGTGATCCAATCATGCATATATTTTTTCAAAGGCTATCAAAAAAAATTCAATCATGCATACATATGTTCTAAGGCTGCCCAAAAAAAATCACAGTGATGCAATGAAGCATATATGTGTTATAAGGCTCTCAAAAAAAATTCACTATGATTCAATCATGCATATGTGTTCTGAGGTTATAAAAAAAAGTTCATTAAGAATCAAACATGCATATATGTGTTCTAAGTTTGACAAAAAATTCATAGTGATTTAATCATGCATATGTGTTCTAAGGCTGTAAAAAAAAGTTCATTTAGAATCAATCATGCATATATGTGTTCTAAGTTTGACAAAAAATTCATAGTGATTCAATCATGCATATGTGCTCTAAGGCTGTAAAAAAAAGTTCATTTAGAATCAATCATGCATATATGTGTTCTAAGTTTGACAAAAAAAATTCATAGTGATTTAATCATGCATATATGTGTTCTAAGGCTGTTAAATTTTTTTTTAGTGATTCGATCATGCATATATGTGTTCCAAGGCTTTCAAAAAAATTTCAAACTTGCACATATGTATTCTAAGGCCCTAAAAAAAATCATAGTGATTCAATCTTGCATATATATGTTCGTAGGTTGTAAAAAAAAACTCATAGTGATTCAATCATGCATATATGTGTTGTAAGTCGGTCAAAAAAAAAATTATGTTGATTCAATCATGCATATATGGGTTGTAATGTTGCCAAATAATTTTATAGTGACTCAATCATGCATATATGTGTTCTAACGCTGTCAATATTTTTTTATATTGATTCAATCATGAATATATGTGTTCTAAGCTTGTCAAAAAACATTATAGTGATTCACTCATGCATATATGTGTTCTATTGCTGTCAAAAAAAATATCTTAGACATTGAATCATGCATATATTTGTGATTAAATATATGTGTTCTAAGGTTGTGAAAAAAAATCATAGTGATTCAATCATGCATATATGTGTTCTAAGGCTACCAAAAAAATTTCATAGTGACTCAATCTTGCATATATGTATTCTAAGGCTCTCATAAAAAAAAATCATAGTGATTCAATCATGCAAAAAAGTGTTATAAGGCTGTCAAAAAAATATCATAGTGGTTCAATATTGAATATATGTGTTCTGAGGTTGTAAAAAAAAAAATAATAGTGATTCAATCATGCATAAATATGTTCTAAGCTTTTGAAAAAAAAAATTATAGTGATTCAATCATGCATATATGTGTTTTACCGCTGTAGAAAAATGTTATAGTGATTTAATTATGCATATATGTGTTCTAAGTTTGTAAAAAAAAATTATAGTGATTGAATCATGCATATATGTGTTCTACGGTTGTCAAAAAAATTCTAGTGATTCAATCTTGCATATATTTGTTCTAATGTTGTCAAAAAAAAATCATAGTGATTCAATCAAGCATATATGTCTTCTAAGGTTGTCAAAAAAAATTCATAGTGATTTAATCAAGCATATATATGTTCTAAGTTTGTCAAAAAAACTTCATAGTGATTCAATCATGCATATATGTGAGCTAATGCTTTCAAATAGAGAACTGACAATAATGATTTCAAAAGGCAAGTGGAGGTGTCGGGAACGCGAAAGATTTGCTGGAGAAGAAGTTCACTGGAGGTGTATGGCGATTTGTGGTTATCGTTGAATAGCGATCTGTGGCATCGCAGCACAGTGATTGACAGTCCTACGCTGCGATGCCACACATCGCAGCACACTTGAACAATCCTTCTCATCACGCTAAGATTGACAGTCCAACAATAATCAACAACGTTCTACGCTGCGATGCCACATATCGCTATCCACGTGTGATTAGACATTGGAAGAATACCCAAAAATCACCATGCTGTGATGCCACAGATCGCTCTCCGACTCAAAGCACAAAGCTAATTAATTGATTGCGTTTAAAAAAAATATAAATACGGCTTTTCGCATGCCGCCTTTTTTTGATAACCTCCGCCAAATTAAATGCTTGTGTTCGAAGCATTCAAAAATACGTCTTTCCATGCCGCTCATTAAGTTTTAAATATTCAAAAATACGTTTTCCACGTGTGATTTGACATTCGAACAATACCCACAAATCACTATGATGCGATGCCACAGATCGCTCTCCGACTCAAAGCACGAAGTATCCAGCGATGGCAACAAATCCTTTCCTTATCTATTGATTATTTGCATCGCTGTAATCAGCGATGGCAAACAATCGCTGTATTTGTCTTCGCCAATACTTTGCGCGCTATTCTTTTGAGGCGAAGACACCCGTAGTATCTAAGGGAGGATTTGCTTACTATGTTATTTTTTCTATGATTATTCAAGATTTTGTTGGATATACTACCTTAAACATAAGCATGAAGTCTTTGCATCGTTTAAGACATATAATATGATGATTAAAAATCAATTTAATGATAATTTAAAAATCTTTAGAGTTGATTCCGAAGGAGAGTATCTTTCAAATGATTTTAAAAACTATCTTGAAAACCATAGAATAGTTCATCATAGATCTTGTCCAAAAACACCACAACAAAACAGTCTAGCTGAAAGAAAACACAGGTATATTATTGAAACAATTAGAACTTTACTCATTTCTCAAAACATTCCAAAAAGTTTTTGGGCCGAGGCGGCTCTTACATCCGTTTATCTTATAAATCACTTTTCTTCAAAAAATCTAAACAAAACTTCAGCTTTTAAAATTTTATACCAAAAGGAACCCAACTAAAATAGGTTAAGAATCTTTGGATGTAAATGTTTTGTCCTTACCGACAAAAATGACAAACTCTCACCAAAAGTCATTCCTTATGCATTTCTTGGATATTCTGAAACTCAAAAAAGATTTAGATGCTATGATGTTAAGAACCACAAACTATACGTTTCTAGGAATGTGACTTTCTTAGATAACGTTAGTGGTTTTGAGAAGGATGAATCCCATAAAGAGAATATGGATTACTCTTTCTTGTTTAAGTTACTATCTAGAAATGATGATATTTTTAGTGATGATGAACTCAATTAGTTTAGTAAAAAAGAAAATATAGATGAAGGCAACCATCCTTCTTATCAACCTACTAATCCTCCCATAGAGGAAAGTTTATTTATTACCGAGACCCAAAGTCGGAAAGATGTAATAATAAAGAATTAAAAAGTAAAAGAATTTCACGTTACCGCAACTCATTATACAATTACAACAAATGTATAGCGTGATAAAAAAGAAAATCTAGGATTATTCCGAGTCACTGGACGAATCTGATGAAATTTCATAGACTTGTCTCTCACTTTTTATTGGTGGACCGTCTATCCTGGGTGGCCTCCACGTTGCGAAACCTTGCCTAAGAAGACTGGTCATCATGTCCACCACTGCATTCAATTGGGTCCCCATAGTGCTTACTTCTGTCCTTAATTTCTTATTCTCCCTCTCAATAAGTTTGAACCTTGCGGCAGAGACAATCTTCTCTTTTGGAGCAAGAGTTCGGTCTTCCTCGTGATTTGTTACTGATGGACTAGTCGTATTAACCTGATCGAGGCAACGTTTTGGTTGTAGAGGCTGGGCTACAACATGAAAAGGGACAGTTGGGAGGCATGAGTTGACAATTTTCTCAATCTTCCGATTTCGCCGCATTGGTTCCCAATAGCTTTCAAAATAGAAGGGATCAAATTGCCGTCCTTCATGATCATACGGTATGGCACGGACACCACCTGTGTTCCAATTAAATAATTCGTCCCTGTACCGATCGCTCCAATTCACGTGCCTGCCCCAACCATTATTCATCTTCCTTCTCACCTCCAAAGGCTTATTTGGGATAGACTGCCCCAAGCCAGATTGTAGGAGAACTCGACTACCTTGCTGCATCTCGGCTTCAAAATTGCAGAATAGCCACAAATCGCGGCCAGACAATCTGGCAGCCTCTGCAACAACGTCTTCATCATCGTCCTCCCCATCTCCATAAGGTCTCCACAAAACCTGTACATTGGTAATTCTTTTTAATAACGAATGACAAATATATTAAAATTTATTTACGCATGATATGGCAACAACGATATGCACTACGGAAGACAATCATGCAGCGATGTATACTTAAGAATGCTGAACATTACAACGACTTATAATACTCAATGGTAAATGCTGACGAGATTGTAAACAATTTTAGAACGTTTACCTCGTTTAATTGCAGCCCATCTAAAATGGACTTAGCATTATAAACTGCGACGTTTATTCTGGCCCAGCGACCGATCTTTGGAAAACCACAAATCGGAGGGCCACACCGTGGACGCAATGGGATAATATGTTCCAACGCCCAGGCCTAACAAAAAAAATATTATTAGCAACGCCACAAACTGCAATAAGATTTGTCTACAAATACTAAGTATGTATTCAACAAATACCTGAACAAATGGCCAAAATCCGCCAACTGTTTTCGTACCATTACTCGCACGGTGGAGTTGACTGTACAGGTGTGCGAGCATAGCGGCACCCCAGGCATAGTTGTCGACTTCGTCTAAGTCTGCCAGGTACTGCAGCCACATGAAACTTATTCTCGAACCAGAACAATCGGAAAATAATGTAAGAGCAAAAAAATATAGAAGGAAGCCGCGCAACTCTTGGTCAGCTGTTTCAGATGCACAAGTAGCGGAGTGGCCTTCCCATTTATTACGGAAAACTGAGACCTTCATTGATGTGGAATTGCTTCCACCAGAAATACATTGACTCCATTCGTCCATCGACATTCCTAGAAGGGCAGTGCAGTTTTCCCTTGCGTTATAGTTTGAATGCCGTAATAGGACAACACTGCCAGCGCACTTAAGGCCAATGATCCTCGCCACATCTTCTAGAGTCATGGTAATCTCAAAAGAATCAAACTGGAATGTGTTAGTCTTATCATTCCACTTATTTACCAGGTGAGTCATGGTATTCCAGCAAGTTTCAAAATATTGTTGGTCCAAAAGGCCACCGAAGTGCATATTTTGTAGTCGGTCCTTCTGATATGCACTCAGTTGACCATACCAAGACAGAACTATAGGCCATTGACAGCGACCTCCGAGCTTTTCACCTGGTGCTCTACTTCTCCTGTGACCTCCATGTAACACAAAATAGCATATTATTCCTACAAATTATAAATTACTTCTATTTGTACTTATAAATACTATTCTACTAACCGCTATAAATTATATCGGTTGCAGACATACTATCGCAGTAATCGCTATAAATATCAATACCTAACACAGTAATCGCTATACCAAAATCGCTAAACATATTATTAAATCTTCGCAGACATGACGAATATATTTACCTTGGTCGCTATTTTCTGCTGTTCTCGCTCCAACCTGGGACTTTCTGGTGGGTCCACTGCCTCGAACTGGCTTTCAATCTTCATCTCTACCGGCTCCACCGTCGCCTTCCTTTCTCTCGCCTTCCTTTTCTCATCCTCCTTCTGCTTCCTTTCTCTGTCCCTATTCTCCTCCTTCTCCTTCTGCTTCCTTTCTCTCTCCTTTTCCGCCTGCTCCTTCTGATTCCTTTCTCTCTCGCGTTTCTCCTCCTCCTTCTCCTTCTCCTTCCTTTCTCTCTCCCTTTTCTCCTCCTCCTCCTCCTTCCTTTCTCTCTTCCTTTTGTCCTCCTCCTCCTTCTGCTTCCTTTCTCTCTCCCTTTTCTCCTCCTCCTCCTTCTCCTTCCTTTCTCTCTGCCTTTTCTCCTCCTCCTCCTTCTGCTTCCTTTCTCTCTGCCTTTTCTCCTCCTCCTTTTCCTTCCTTTCTCTCTCCCTTTTCTCCTCCTGCATCCTTTCTCTCTCCTTTTTCGCATCCTCCTCCTTCTCCTTCCTTTCTCTCTCCTTTATCTCCTCCTCCTTCTGCTTCCTTTTTCTCTCCCTTTTCTCCTCCTCCTCCTTCTCCTTCCTTTCTCTCTCCCTTTTCTCCTCCTCCTCCTTCTGCTTCCTTTCTCTCTGCCTTTTCTCCTCCTCATTCTCCTTCCTTTCTCTCTCCCTTTTCTCCTCCTCCTCCTTCTGCTTCATTTCTCTCTGCCTTTTCTCCTCCTCCTTCTCCTTCCTTTCTCTCTCCCTTTTCTCCTCCTGCATCCTTTCTCTCTCCTTTTTCGCATCCTTCTCCTTCTCCTTCCTTTCTCTCTGCCTTTTCTCCTCCTCATTCTGCTTCCTTTGTCTCTCCCTTTTCGCCTCTTCCTCCTGCTTCTTCCTTTCCCTTTCCTTTTCTTCCTCCTCCTTCTCCTTCAGCCGCCTTTCTTTCTCCTCGATTTCTTGTTTTCTTCTTTGCAGCAGTTCTTCCACCTGCTTCTTCCTTTCCCTTTCCTTTTCTTCCTCCTTCTCCTTCCGCCGCCTTTCTTTCTCTTGCAGTTGTTGTTTCCTTCTTTCCTGCAATTCTTCCTCCTGCTTCTTCCTTTCTCTTTCCTTCTCTACCTCCTCCTCCATCTCCTTCCGTTGCCTTTCCTTCTTTTCCTCATTCTCTTTCTGCTGCCTTTGCATTTCCTTAGCTTCCTCGAACTCCAACTCCCTCCTTCGCCTTTCCTTTTCTTCCTCAAACTGAGGAATATTCTGTTCCTTCTCTTCCTCCTTATTCATTTGCCTTTGCCTCTCCTCTACCTCCTTCTGTCGCATTGCTCTACTCTCTAAGTTTCTCCTATGAGCCTCCGCCATCATATTGCTAACATCCCTTTCCCACTCCTCCGCATTCTTCTTCCTCTTTTCCCTCGCCTGTGCGTCAATCCTCAGCCTTCTTCTCAAATTCTCAGCAATATTTCTTGCCTTTGCCTTCTCTTCGTCATCCTTGTTCTGCATCTTCCGTTCTTCAGAGTTCTTCCTTTGGTCCGCAGCCTCGATATCTGATGGATAATCCTCCGCAAAATACGATTCCAAGGCTTTTTCTCTGTCTTCATCGTTCTCAATCTTAAGTATATTTTGGTATCTTTCAAAAATTTTAGATAGATGGGACTGGCGGATCACTTCTCTAATAGACAACCCATAGAACGACGGGGTATCTCTAATCTGATGAGGCGCAGACATTGCTAACCTGCACAACACAATACACGATCATCATCATTAGAAATCGTCAGAATATTTCGGTTCATAATACAAATCCTTGTATAAGAACCAATCTTCAGATTGAAGAAAGAAAACTTACACGAAACTCACCGAAATGATGGGAATTTGGATATTCCAACTGTAGAGTAAGCAACAGTAACAACTAATACGCAACAGAAGGTGGCAACGATGCTGCGACTGCGCGTAAGACGGAAACAGATGCTCTGGTAAAAAGGAAAGGATGCTCCGGCAACTCGAGATGAAAGCAAAGAATCTCCGGTAGAGTGCTTAGAGCGGAAAAGGATTTTTTTGAACTATTTGTATCATACAACATAACGCTTGCTACATACGCAAACTCTGCGGAATGTTTTCCCGCGATATCGATGGAGGGTAGTTTTGTCATTTTCACGAACCGACGATTCAGTTTTCTAGAAGGAGGGCATTTATGTCCGTCCGAGGAAGAGGAACCGACGATTCAGTTTTCTAGAAGGAGGGCATTTATTTCTGTAAATTTTCAGCGATATCTATTGTCATTTCATTCCCCATTTTAACTTCAACGATACATTACAACCACCTGCGGAACGTTTTCCCGCGATATCGATGGAGGGCAGTTTTGTCATTTTCACGAACCGACGATTCAGTTTTCTAGAAGGAGGGCATTTATGTCCGTCCGAGGAAGAGGAAGCGAATGGCGGTAAAGGTTACTTGAGTCTTTGCTGCGGCACCAAATTACGATGCAATATGATGGCGACCCACATGGTGCCGGTCTGCATCTTATACGTGGCGCGGTTTGGAACCCCCGAACATGAGATGTCAGTACCGGCTCTGTAAATAATTTCGCAAAATCGCTATAGCGATTTGTAGTGTTATTCAGTAAGCAAATCGCTGTAAATCCTGACCCGAATTAGGACCAACTTGTCAGGGCCATATCTCCCTAACCGGAGGTCATATTCCAAATCCGTAAAAAGTGGTGTCTTCGTTATTGAGTCTAGTTTATTTCTATAAATTTTCAGCGATTTCTATTGTCAGTTCATTCCCCATTTTAACTTCAATGATACATTACAACCACAATCATCAAAAGAAAGATTGCCCAAGCCTTGCCGGATTCTGCACTGTTGCTTTAGAAATTGTTGGGGTCCTCTCGAGCGAGCTCTCCAAGCAATGGGAGTCCCATCATCGCCAAATCTTCCAAGGTGATCGTCATCTCTCCCCACGGAAACACAAAGGTGTTGGTCTCCCAGCACCATGCTTCAAACAGAGCCCTTATCACGTTGGCCTGGCACTTTATGTTCCCTAAGGATGCCTTCAAAGCCCCGTAGATCCCAACCTTGTTCCAACCTCCTCCGAACTTGGGTTCCAGTCGCCGGAACCAGTCGGACAGCCCGGGCAGCGGCCTCATTGAACCTTCTAACCTGCAATTTCCGGACCAATCTGCCCTGCCGGACTTGATTTCGGCTTCGAGGGGTGGCATTTCCATCGACGTCTCAAACGCCGCAACCTCCTCTTCTTCTTCCACCTCTCCAACGTTTGGCTGCAACAGTTGGGCTTCACCCTTCCAAACAGCTATGCTCAGAGCAACATGTCAATGTCCCACTGATAGGCAAAACAATATTTCAAAGGTTATTTATCATAATGCCAGCTTTAGTTGAATCTGTTTTGATTGCAATGTTTGAAGCATCTCTTTCTTGCTTTGATTGTTTGTGTTTGTTGCTTGCTGCTTAAGTGCTTCTCAGTAAGCAGAATCTGGCCCTCATGCTCATCTCGATTGGATTACTGAGATTCCACCAGTAAGATCCGTAGTCCTTCTTGCTGCTAACTCTTTACATTTGCAGGTTGTTTCTTCAAATGATTATAATAATGACAAATATGCGAAGGAGTCCAGTATCAGTGTTTCTAATGCGCTTGCTACTTGTCCTGCTCGGGTTTTGCCAACTCCTCGTGTGAGTTGATCATATGTAATTTATTGTTTTGTTCATTACATATGATCAACTCACACGAGGAGTTGGCAAAACCCGAGCAGGACAAGTAGCAAGCACATTAGAAACACTGATACTGAACTCCTTCGCATATTTGTCATTATTATAATCATTTGAAGAAACAACCTGCAAATGTAAAGAGTTAGCAGCAAGAAGGACTACGGATCTTACTGGTGGAATCTCAACCCTCTAACTCTCCCTCTCTCCCTTCTATTTCTGCTTCTGTGCACATCCATCAAAAGATCCTACATTGCTCCATCAAGCACCGACTGACCTGCACATTGACTGTTGTGGGTCCTTACTGATGAGCTGCCTCTAAATTTATTCGACTCTGGGTCCTTACTGCACTTGAAGTTGAGTCGTTGTATTTTTTGTTATTCGGTGGGTGGTGAGGCCCTCCTCTACTCTCTCAAGACTCTTAGCTTGGGCAATCTTTCTTTTGATGATTGTGGTTGTAATCATCAAAAGAAAGATTGCTCAAGCTAAGAGTCTTGAGAGAGTAGAGGAGAGCCTCACCACCCACCGAATAACAAAAAATACAACGACTCAACTTCAAGTGCAGTAAGGACCCAGAGTCGAATAAATTTAGAGGCAGCTCATCAGTAAGGACCCACAACAGTCAATGTGCAGGTCAGTCGGTGCTTGATGGAGCAATGTAGGATCTTCTGATGGATGTGCACAGAAGCAGAAATAGAAGGGAGAGAGAGAGAGTTAGAGGGTTGATGAGCCCCCGGACCCCCCTCCTGTAAGGGCAAAAGGCCATGAACACGCTGGGAGGAGCCCTCAGACCCCCTTCTGTAAGGGTAAAAGCTCTGAATCAGACTCCATAACTCTTCAAGTTGAATGATGCTACCCACACTGGGAGGAGCTCTCAGACCCCCCTTTCTGTAAGGGTAAAAAATATAAATCAGACTCCACAACTCTTCAAGTTGAATGATGCTACCCACGCTGGGATGAGCCCCCAAACCCTCCTCTTGTAAGGGTAAAAACTTTGAATCAGGCTCCACAACAGTCAATGTGCAGGTCAGTCGGTGCTTGATGGAGCAATGTATGATCTTCTAATGGATGTGCACAGAAGCAGAAATAGAAGGGAGAGAGAGAGAGTAAGAGGGTTGATGTTCATGGCCTCCTCCAGAGGAGATTTCTTTCTCGGATAATCCTGCAGTGCAGAGACTGGGTCTTAAATAATCATCTTCGGGGCACTTAAGTCTTTACAACCACTCCTTTTCAAGAATCGTCATTTTTTTTTGCACCAATGGAGGAGAGGGTACTTAAGTCTTTGCAATCGCATCAAACTCCAACGCTAATTAATGGTGACAAACATGGGGATACGAGATGCACATGCTTACATACGTGGTGCTCTTTGGGACCCCCGATCATGAGATGTAGCTAACTGCCCTGTTCGGGGGGGGGGGACATATAACCTGCTTTGTTATTTGGAGGGTGGTTCGGGTGCAATGTGTGTGCTGCTGCACCTGATCACCCACCATCTTTAGGTTAGGTTTCAGACTCTCAGCTGTGAGACCCAACAACTGGTGCTCAGATGGAGTAGCACACTAAAAATTGCACGATCACGTTACATCCTATCCTTCAATTGAAAAGCAAACAAAATAGCGATAGAGGGAGGGAGAGTCTATTAGGTATAAAAGCCCCAAGGCCTTGTCTGTAAGACCCAGCCCGGCCAATTCTGGTGGCCTTGAACCCAGCCAGGCTCGGTCAGGCTGTAGGATAAATAGAAAGATGGTTTTTCCAAAATGAGAAATCGCGTCCCTCCCTCTCTTGCAGGAGGGAGCAAGGATAAACCGTGGTGCACTTACTACAATTTGCGGGGGGTGAAGAGTTATCCCCACCCACCGTGAGCCATCACGGTGCATCCTCCTACCCCCACCTGATTAGAGAGAGTAAGAGCAAGAGAAGTGAAAGAGAGTGAGCTCGATAATTGAACCGAACGATAAACCAACAATAGGTAAGTCCCCTTCTCCTATTATTTTTTTTATTGTTATGTGAGAGAGGCCAACAGCCATGACTGTTGGTGTGTCGATTGATAGGAGGCCAACAATCATGGCTGCCACTATATATATATATATATATATATATATATATATAGATAGAGAGAGAGAGAGAGAGGCTGTGATCGTTCTTAGTAGAGAAAGTTGTCAACGTTTGTGAAAGAAAGAAAAGAATGGCCATCTAGGTTGTTATTGATTGAGAGGTGATTGACTCAGTTTGGACTAATTCAGATCGAGTTGGTTCGACTGAACCGATATGGGGGTAAACTCAGACTGGGTTGACGGAACAACTCGGTCTGGGTGTAGAGCAAATCAAGTTTGGTAGAGATTTAAAAAAAAAAGGTTGGGTTGATTGTATGTCAACTAGCTCAATTTGGACTGAACCAAACTGAGTCAGCCTAATCAAATTGTTCTGGGCGTAAACTC
Organism: Nuphar pumila; assembly: GCF_984573655.1. NCBI lineage: Eukaryota > Viridiplantae > Streptophyta > Magnoliopsida > Nymphaeales > Nymphaeaceae > Nuphar > Nuphar pumila. The sequence continues at coordinate 82,158,352 of NC_143262.1, forward strand.
ATAATGGGTCGGTCCAGGCTGGGGACCGACTCGATCTAGGTTCTGCCAAATCGAGCCTGGTAAGGGAATTTAAAAAAAAATGTTTAGACGAGAACCAAGATGGCTCGAGTTTGACCCGGTCTCGATTTCTTGTGATGGATCTAGATTGAACTCAATTAAACTGAATTTAGGTCTAGTTCGATCCAGTTGGGCATAAATTGGTCTAAGTTAGATGAGACCCAGATTAAACTAGGTTTGGATCCAATCTGTATTTAAGCGGGTCAATTCTGAATCTAGGTCAGAACTTAACCAGATCCAGTCTAGTCTATCTCTATTTAGAATTGAACTGAAACCAATCCAGTATGTCTCTGAGTATAATTGAACGAGATTTAGTCCAGTCTATCTTTGATTGGAACAGAACTGGATTCAGGCTCAGGGATAGAGGAAAGCTATCGGCCGAGTCTGCACGACTTCTGCAGGGGAGTTGCAAGAGAATACGAACATCATCGAATATACTATCTTCATCACAAAATTTGATGTTAAGGTTGTATTTGATACGGGTGCCACACACTCTTTTGTATCTACATGGTTTACGAAGTTGCTTGATATAATACTGATCATATTGGGCTATATTATGGAGATTATTACACCTTCGAGCAGTAGATTCATCGCTCGTACCTATTTACCAAATGTAGAAGTAATTATCTCAGAGCAGAACCTCTCTACCAATATGATCTTATTGGATATGGTGAGCTACGATGTAATTCTCGATTAGATTGGATGTACGAGCACTATGCTTGTATGATATGTCATGAGCAGCCTATCTGGTTTGTTCGCCCTAATCAACTTTTATGTTAGTAAAAAAGAAAACAAATGACAGATTATCTTAGCGATAAAAGCACAACAGTGTATGAAAATGGGTTCTAAGGCCTTCTTGGCAAGTGTGTCTTTAATAGACCCCACCACAATCCTGATGAAGAACTTGAACGTGGTTCGTGAGTTGGCAGATGTCTTCTTAGATGACTTGCCAGGCATACCACATTCAAGAGAAGTTGATTTTGTCATAGAGTTGATGTCTGGTACGACTCCAATAAATGAGACTTAGAGAGCTTAGTTGGGTTCATATTAAGTTCAGTAAACTCCATGTACTAAACTCGAGCCCGATATGACCTAGGCTGAGTCCAATAAGAACTAGGTATCGTTTACAAAACCTGCTATAGACAAGGTCTGACTTATGTAATTATTATTGGACTTGAGTATGGTTTTTCTTAAAGAATATGAGGTAAGAACTTGCTACCAGCACTTGTTCAATGGATTATGAGTCCATATCTAGAATCACTCAATTCTGGAGATGGTTTGAACCATTGTCAGACCTACTTGGCTAGAGCTCAACCCATGTGCGGTATAGCAAAGGGAAATACAAGTGCTACCGGTTTAAGGGGCAACCTGAAAATTAGTAAATTTGAGAAAAATGTATATAGGACATTACAAGTAGGGGTGACAACCGGTTAGGATTGATGTGGACCCATGTGAAATCGTACCCAAACCTGACTTAAGATGTGGTATCGGGTTTAATTAGACCCACCATAAGAGAAACCTTACCTAGATCCTATAAGGATTGCATGAACCAGAGTCAGTGAAATAATATTTTTATCATTTTTATATTGAACAATTGTGGATCTTAGGTTGGGCCTGGGTCTAGTATGAAATTTTATAAACCATACCCGACTTCATATATTAATTGGACGCTTTGGGTCCAACCCAGATTCTAATCAAACCTTCTTATTTATCACCAAACCCTAACCCTATAGGTAGGGGTGTGAACTGGTTGGGTTTGGTTCAGACGCAAATGGAACCAAACTTGAACCCAGTTTTTGGGTATGGTATCGGGTTCGTACCCAGGTCTAATCAGGTCCACTAAAAAAAAACATACTCAGACCCAATAAGAACTACATGAACTATAGTAAAACCATATTTTTTTTATCATTTTTATATTGAAAATTTGTGAGTCTTAATCGAAACTCGGGTCAGGTATAAAATTTTACAAACTATACCCAGGTCCACGTATTAATCGGACCTTCAAGTCTGGACCCATGTCTTATTATTCATCACCATACCCAAACCCTATAAAGTTTGGTTCGGGTTAGGTTTGGGTAAACCTGACCCATTGACACCCCTACCTATAGGGTTTGGTACAGTTTGGATTCGGGTCAAACTTGACCCATTGACGCCCTTATTTACAAGTGAGAAAATTGCTTAACTCCTTTTTTCAACTGACTTCTTGGTTGGGGCACACTTAACATAACCTATCCACAGACACATATGCAGCCTTGATTAGGGGTGTTAAGGGGTTGGGTTTGGTTCGAACCCAGGTGAAACTATACTTGAACCAGATTTTCATGTATGATATTGGGTCCAAACACGGGTCTAATCATGTCTGCTATAAGAGAAACCATACTCGGACCTGATAAGAACTACATGAACCAGACTCGGACCATACCAAATAAAATAATAATTTTTATCATTTTGTACATTATAAAATTGTGGATCTTAATCAAAACTCGGGTCGGGTCTGGGTCTGGTATAAAATTTCAAAAACTATACCCGAGTCCATATTGATCCCGAGTTTTAATCGGGTCTTCTTATTTGTTAAATCTGACCCGTTGACACCCCTACTTGATAGATAAATGATACATGAACATACATTTTTTTAAGAATTAGGACATGTAAAGTCTTTTTTTTTATTTAAACGTTGTAAAAGACTAATATATCTTAAAATATAAAAAATACTTTTTTAATACATGGCATATGTGTCATGTCGTACCACTTAGACCTGTTTAGCGTGTTCGTGTGACGTAATACATAAATATGTGTAGCCATGACTTACTGTGGTCCAGTAGACAAGACAAAAAATATCAAAATCAAGAAGGGTCCATTAAACCAACACCCAGATTGATTTGGACCCACTTGTTCTGACCCAACAACTCCAACCAAAATTAGGTAAGACCTAATTTTCAAATATGGGTAAGGATTATACATCACTTGGTCTAATCTTACCTACCAAAATAAGTTAAGAGCTAATTTTTCTCATATGCAAGCACTACAAGAAAATTGTTAATTAGCGACGAAAAATTGCGATGGCTTTTTTTTCATCGCAAATTTACGACGGATTAACTAGAGAAAACTAGTCATCGCCATAATTGGAATTAGCGATGGAATTTGCGACAAAAATTTTCTGTCGCAAAATTCATCGCTAATTAGTGACGAAAACATTCCATCTCAAACTTCGTCGTAACTTCGCGATGGATGAGCAACAAAATTTGTCTGTCACTAATTCCATCCCTAATTAGCGACGAATTTTGAGACAGAATGTTTTCATTGCCAATTTTCAATTTAAACCGCAAATTTTTTTTCACCCCCTTCGCACTTTTTCCCCTTTCACTGTACGTAGTCCCCCCCCCCCTTCTCTTCTTCTTCTTTCTCTTTCTCGTCCGCAGACCGGTCGGAGCCATGTCGTTACCAACCCCCATTGGCCGACTCTTGGCTTCCCCTCCTTCCTCTCTCCTTTCCCTTCCCTTCTTCGTTTTCCCTCTTCCTTTCTTTCTCCTATGTTTCCCCTTTCGTCCGAGTTTATAACTTTCTTCTCCGCCATCGACGCTCTCCCAAAGGAAGAATCAGACTCCATCTCCTTCGTATTCTTCTGCGCCCACGAGGATCATGTACAAAGGGTCCATCTCCCCCGTTCTCCTTTTCTGGCAACAAAACTGGTTCCTTCTTACCCTTTTCTCCATGGGAGCTTCCCTTTTAGCTCTTTCCCTCTTCCTTCTCCTCAATCTCGACTTTGATCTCTCCTACACATCCTCTATTTTCGCCAATCCCGAAGGCGTTGAGGTTCACTATTGCGATCTCGACTCCAATCATGTATAGAGTTTGTGATTTGATCTATTCTGCGTGTGTGCTTGTTTTCATTCACTATTGCGAATGTGAACAAATATCAGAACGATTAATTGTTCTGCAACTTTCTATCTCCAAAGACCAGGTTGTAAAAGAAGAAGCTTTGAAGGTGGAAGCTATAAAGGAGAAAGCTGCACTACAACAGCTGCTCAAAAGAAAGAAAGAAGTGACAATGTTGTGCTACATAGATGAATATATGCTGGATCGTTTTGTCATTGCAGAATGTGTTACAGTGTGCAATTAAGTGTAACCATTTCTAGTTTCATGCAACAAGAGCTAGTCCAGTCGAATGCGGAGTGTTCCAAATTACAAGAGAGGAGTTTAGCTCTAGTAAAAGAGCTTGTTGCACACAAATTGTAATAAATCTTTTGTCGTTCAATGACATGGAAACAATACAATGTAGGTTTGTTTTGTTGACATGATTGTGTTTTTTGTTTTTCTTATCAATCCAGAGTATCTAATTTGGAACTAGATAAAGAAGAGATAACTAGATTAAGATCTATTGGTCATGCAAACAATAGCAAAGATGTTATTGATACCTTGACAAAGTCTTTAATCCTTCAGAACAAGTAAGCATTTCACAGAGAAGACAATATTGTTTATAATTGCGTGTCTTTTATAGCATGATTGCTTTCTTTGATGCCATGATGTATTGCATCATCCTTTATGCAATTAAAGATGGCTTATTGAAATCACAGACCTGTAAAACTGTTTGGGTAGTATTGGTTGATTTGGGAATTGGTTTGCTTGGCCATGATACTCAACACAATAGAGAAACTCCATCATAATAACCTTGCTTTATTCATTATCATTTACACACAATAGTGAATTTTTGCTAAAATCTCCATCTTTATGATTCACCACTCAAAACTGTGCTCTAGCATTTGAAATACGATTATCATTGACCAATGTTGATTAGCATATGCCATGCAAACAATGGATGACTTCACATTCCAACCAAAGCCATATAATTTAAATAGTGTGGAAGAAGAACCTTAATTTTTAAAAAGAGCATCATGGTTTTGTATCATGGTTTAGAATTGTCCCACATGTCAGTTGTATTTGAATGTTTCACCATGATTGGTTTCTTTTTGAGAATTTGCATCGCGCCCCCATTTCCAAATGTCAGTCAGAGAAGAATGAAACCTCAAACTATTCATGGTATACTCTAATCCAACAATCAGTAACAAATGCCTTTTCATCTCTGACAAGGTGATAAATTGTCAAAAATGATGAAAATAAGGGACTCAACCAGCTGCAAACATATCTTAGAACTTAGCCAATATTCACATATAATAATGAGTCTCATCCGTATGCAGGTGCATCATTTGCATGCGGAATTGACAGGTGTAAACTGTAATCTCATCACATTTGAATGCCATTTTGATACAATCTTAGAGATGCAGCAAATCGGTAAACAGGGCCATTAGAACATTTGGTCGTGCTGTAACTTGTACTCATCAAATTTCATGATAGTTTGAATTATTGTATTTTCAATTTTTTAAATAAAAAGTGACATAGTATTGCAACATAGTTGAAATGCATTGCCAAAGTATATTTATCATGATATTATTGCATTAATGTCTCAATACACCGACAACCACAAAAAATGTGGCCGTAACTACGGAATCATAAATACTGAACCTAGACATTTCTGAGTGAAGAATTCATGTAATTCTTAACCCTATAGGATTGAAACACCAAATGTTTTTTGTCCTTACCATATTCTATGTTGATCATTTAGAATTGTTTCTCTACAATTTTTGTTTGATGCTGACAATTTGATATGAATAAGTTGATAGATTATAGCTTTGTCACGATAAATTGTGTATATTGGTTTTCTACACATACAAGCATTGCTTTGTGTATTCAACAGATTTTGTCATGTTAATAAATGATACATGATTGGTTATACGCTTGTTTCTTGCATGTACCCAAACCTATTATTGTATTATCATGGAACTTAAAATTGGCAGAAACCATGGAACATTTTCTTATAAAGTTTTATTTTTCCTTTTAAGTAAATTATAGTTGAACAAGAACGAGGCCTTGGGGCTAAAATATAGGCAAGTCTGGGCAAGACACATTGGCTAGGCCATGCCTAGCACTTAAAACAACCTTGTCTTTATTTGTGGTGTTAATATCATCCTTTCATTGTCTAAATATCAAAGTGTGAAGGATTGGTTTTCAGTTGGTCTTCTCATGCAGAAGTGTCCAGATTTGCATGGTTATTAGCAACTTTATATATCAATAGCTTTCCCTTTGTGCTCCCTTCATTGATTTCTATGTGAGTTTAAATTTTTGATAAGTTGATAATCTAGCATATATTAGTTTGTCTAACCTTCATTTCAAATGGGTTTTCAAAGGAGTTATAAAGAATTGATGGCCCAATGCAACCTTTTAGGGAAAGAAGGGCAAATTTCTCAAAAAAAGCTTGCCAAGGCTGTGAAAAAGATAGAAAAATTAGAGATATGGTCTCCCTGTGATCACTTAATGTGTTTGTGCTCTTATTTTCCCTTGCCTTGATGAAGATTTGCATGTTTTCATCAACTGTATCAGGAAAGATTGAAAAAAGTGGAGATAGCTGTTGAAGATGGAGATAATGAGATATTGAGGTCCTTAAAGTTGAAGGCATCTAAAAGAGTTTGTGTAGAAGGAATTGATGAATATGGTGTCAAACTTAGCTCTAGTGACTTAAACAGCTGCAAGTCAAAAGTAAAAAGGAAATCTGCTGATGTTAGTCCAGACTCATGTTATACTGGTTTCTTGCCTAACGTTAGTTCAGACTCACATTGCACTGGTTTGTTGTCAAATCATTCATTTGATATCAACAAAAATGGCTATCTTCCCAAAATTCCAAAATCTTCCGGTCTGAATGGTTTGTTGCCAAATCATTCATTTGATATCTAATGCTATGTGCATATGCAGTAGACTCATGTTTTTACCTTGAAGCTGACTTAATATATTTCAAGTATTTGATTGGAAGTGTGCATTTAATGTTCATTAATGTGGCTGCTATATGCATTTGATGGACTCTTACCAATCATTGCAATTAGATTTATTAAGTTCTCATCTCATCATTTTCTTTGTGTTTATATGTGGAAAGTGTATTCAATATTTCAACTTTTCTTTATAAATTATTTTTATCAAAAAAGTTAAGGATATACATGTTATCCATGAAAATAGGTATGCTCATTGCTTCTGACAATATGGTTAAATGTCTCTTGTAAAAGGTTGGAGTTGTCTGTCTTGTGTTTTTGGAAAATTGTATTTTCACATCATAAGTTGCTCAAGTGGTCTTGATGTTCTTGAAAGAGTTATTGTTGAATGATTACTTTTTGTTGCAGTCAAAGATGTTGTATTCTTCCTCTGATCATGATGGTGGTTTTATCTTAAGAAGTGGGAGGTTGTTGCTCTTTTGCTCATTGGAATTTCTGTCAACCAGCTCCGGTCACTTTCAGAGGGTACCATGATAATGGGTTTATCAGTTGCTACTGGTGCATACTTGTATACTTCCATTTTTGTAAGTGATACCTGCTATTTTTTTGTCATCTACCATTTCATGGAGTTTTTTGTTGCATTGATTCTTGTAAACAGGAATATTGTCATTAGCCGTTTCACATAGTGAATGATTTTTAAGCATGAGTCTGCTCATTCTCTTGTCAAAGAACCAAGTAATCACTATAAATGTTACATAAAAATCATCGTCTTCGTTTAGTTTCCTATTCAAACGAGTATGAACTTGAATGAATTGTAGGCAATCTGGCATGGCCTAATACTACTTTGTTCTATCTTTAATCATGTTTGTTTTGTCCACTCTCAACTTTGTTAACTTTATTTTCATTTAAATATACTTCAGGCATTCTTATTGTCTTTTATTTTATTTTTTTCATTTTGGGTAAAAATGGCATTTTTTCCCAAGTGTTAATTGTATTATACTATTTAGTAGTATCATATATTTTCCTTACCAGAGGGGGGTCTGGGGGTTCCCCCCAGCGCGGGTCCCGCTGCATGGTCAGTGTGTGGGGGTCCACGGGGGCTGCCCTTGGCGGGGGGTTATAGGGGGGCAATGCCCCCCCCCCCCCCAAGAAGAAATTTTTTTCTCGGGCTTATATTTGGGACCCGGTTTCTTATGGATCAGACCCGACTCGTTTAGATTTGTTTTCATTTTTTTTTAAATTTTGTGATGAATTAACGATGAATACAATCCGTCACTAATATTTGGTTTTGTGATGGAATGTAATCTATCGCTAAAATAGCGACGGATTACATTCTGTCGCAAAACCAAATCCGTGCTTATTTAGCGATGGATGGCATCCGTCGCTAATTAGCGACAGGTCAGTTCTGTCACTATTTAGCATCGCCAATCCGTTTCTATCTATCGCTAAGTCGTCGCCAATCCATCGCTAAAAATATTTAGTGAAGGATAGAGTCCGTCGCTAATCTGCATTTTTCTTGTAGTGAAGGATGATTTGTAAATGTCACCAAGTTGATGAAATGTCGTGAGTTCAAAACTACAAAGTGGGTCCCTCACCAGAAGGTTAAAGCTATGTATACTTTTCGATCAGCCAAAAAAAGTCCTTGAGTTTTACCATATGCATGCCTGCCAATGTGCAGTTGATGATGAGTCTTTTTTTTTATCGATGAGTTAAGGGGTTTTCCTGATGAAATATCGTTCAACCATGTGGCGAATAGTGCCTCGAACATTTTGAGACTGTCCATTTTTTATCCTCTAAATGCCGTCCATCTAGAGCATCAAGGGCTCTAAAAATTTTTTGTAGGACCCATTAATAGGATCAGCAATCGAACCATGGCATTTAAGGATGGTATTCCCTTTCTCTTAGCCTTTTTTTAAATTTATAACCCGACATGAAGACATGGTCACGTTGGCTCAATGTAACATCATGACTTTTTTAACCCAATATTTTCTCATGTTTTAATCTATTAAAATAATTTTTTTTGCATAATTCATAAATTATATGGTCGTATATTAGAGTTCGCAAGATTTGGACCCTGAAATGGTCAAAATCTTGTTTAAATTGGAAGGGCAGAATCATAATTTTTAGATGATGGACACAATCAATTTTTTTTTAAAAAGAGGAGGATTAAATTGACAAGCGATAGATTAGGGTTTTGGTTGAAAGAAGTTGATTTTAATGGGTAATGACAGGATAGTAATTTTGTTTGTTAAAAGGAGAAAAATGGTTGGGAGAATGTTAACAAGGGGTTTTTAGTATTTTTGGTTGGGCCGCTGTCATTAACATGGACAGATCAGCCCCCATTGTTTCACCCCATTAAGACAAGTAATCTCATGTAATCATGAGATTACTTTAGCTTTATTTAAGCCTAATAACCCTCTCTCATTTACAAATATTTTCTTTTCTCTCTAGTCTCACTCTCTTTCTTTTTTCCCTCACCAAATCGCACACCCTTTTCTTCTCATTTTACCCATTTTCTCTTACAATCATCACATTTTGGTTGAGAGAGAGTCTTCACAATATAAAATCAGTTTTTGGAGATTCTTAGATATCAAAATCATCTCGTATGCTTGCAGATTTGGATGCCAATAATTATCTTTAATGTATTTCTTGTTTTTCAGCAATTACAAAGGTGAGAGTTTTGTTTGAAATCATGCTCGTTAGGCAAATTTTGACATGGTTGGGAAAGGTTTTAGTGTGAAATCATGAGTGGTTTCCTGTTGGGAATGTGACATGATTTATGGAGTTGAAAACTTATGTTTTGATTTTAAGTTTATAGAATCTTTTCATGTTCATGATTGTTGCATGTTAGAAAATGGTGTTTTTAATATGTATACTTGCATATTTAAGTAGGTATGTGGTTAAATGCAAGCTTGATCATGTGTTTCTCTTAGAAATTCATGTTAGAACTATTTCTCTCATTTTTTATCATGTGAATCCATGAATTTATGTTGAAGATTGCTATTTTAAAATTTAGATTTTTGGTTTGGCCCTGGTTAGGGTTGACATGAAGACCTAATCACATTGGCTCAATGTAACATCCCAACTTTTGTAACCGATATTTTTTTTATGTTTTAATCATAAATTATATGGTCATATAAAGTTCGCAAGATTTGGACCCTGAAATTGCCATGCCTTTGCTCAGTCCCTAAGAGTCGACTCATGTTGATCAAGGTCGACTCACCTTAGTTTCGAAACTCTGTAATGGGTTTTGGAGATAGAGAGTCGACTCAGAAACATGATGAGTCGACTCTTGAGTATTGACGAGTCAACTCATGTTGTTTGATGAGTCAACTCCTGCAATGGTGAGTTCACTAATGTTGTTTGAAGAGTCGACCCTGCAGTGCTTGAGTCGACTCATGTTGTTTGAATAGTCAACCCATGCAGTGCTTAAGTCGACTCCTGAGTTATTTGAGTCAACTCTAATGCTTGTAAGTGGGCTTATTTCGATGTTTTGTTTGTGGATTGAAGTGGTTAAGCTTGGGATTTGAGGGATCTAACCACGGTAGGATGGGGTATGGTTTGTGGGACCTTACTTGGTTGTTGTTGAAAGTTTTATGCATGACTTTTACCTGTGTATTAGGTATTTTTTGCTGAGGATCGACTCATGGAGGTCAGGGCTTGACTCCTCTATGTTGCAAGTTGACTCTTCTGTGTTGTTAATAGACTCTTACAGGCTTTGAGTTGACTCTTGCAGTAGAGAGTCAACTCCATGATATGTTGTTTTGGTTTTGTTAGAAAGAGTTGACTCCTGAATAGATGAATTGACTCCTGGCTTTAGTAGAGTCTACTCTTGAGTCACTCGAATATGGTTTTCTTGGTGTTTTAGCTTCAGATATGGGCTTTTAAGCCTGGAGGTTTGATATGTAATTTTGAAATGGTTGTGTGTGGACTACTGTAACTGTATTTAGTTGTTTTTGGAGTAATCTTTGTATAATAAGATATGAATGTGAGTTTGGGTAGTCCAATAAAAATACCTTTTATGTATTTTTTGCATATTGAATGTTGTATGATGCATCAGGATGTAAGATCCTATTATTTTTAGTTATGGTATTACAATAATAATAATATTGATTTGAAGTACTTTTGAAATCTCAGGGTGATGACCTTAGAGGTATCTCGTTATAAGAACATTTTTAGATAATGATCTGTGGTACCGAGTGGATATCTTGAGTAGGCTTGCGGGTTGACTGTCGTTCTATGTTTTGCGTCTTGGCTCAAATCCAAGTACCAGAATGATACTATGTGGTGTTTGTTGTCCGTATTTGTTTGTGTGTAGACTTTATACATTTGGTCTTTGTAGCTCGTATAAGAGGGTTACTGTCCTTTGATGTTAGTACCTAGAGGGTACACTAGTTTTGTAGGTTGTATGCTATTTTCGTAGTGGTAGTTGTGTCTTGGCCGAGATACTTGTATCATGATGGTATGATATGTGAAGCGTTGGCTCGGGTTGTCTTAATTACGAGAGTATGATACAATGATGCATGTTATGCTCTAGTTGTAAGCTTATAACAATTGGTTTGCACTATTAGATATTAATGAGCTAATTTGTTAGATATGTTATACTCGCAAGGTTTTCTTACATTTTGAGCGAGCTTATCGGATGTTTTATACTCATCTATTTTTTTATGGTTGAGCTAGTTTATCAGATGTATTATGCTCACCTAGTTTTCTTACGATTTTAGTTAACTTGTCAGGTGTATTATGCTCACATAGTTTTCTTACGATTTTAGTTAACTTGTCAGGTGTATTATACTCATCTAGTTTTCTTATGGTTTGAGTCAGATGTTAAATAAATATTTTAATAAAAAATTACATTGGATGATTGTTTATGATCACTTGGTTTTCTTTTGGCTTGAGTTAGCTTGTCAAATGTGAACAAGCACGTACGAACCTCATGGAAATAATTCGTCAATATGATTTAAGGGATTCGTTCTCCACCACAGAGCATAGGGAACATCGGACTCTGATACTCAAGGCGAAGGTGGAGTTGTTGCAGCATACCAAGTAATGCACTACGTTAACTTCAAGGAGAGAGATAAGGTCTTAAACTTTGTTCCAATAAGAGGGATGCCTTGACGAAGGATCTCAAACTCTAATGCAAGCATCACGGTGACTATCCATGATTTTATAAATGAAATGGATGGATAAACACCTCTTGAATGACCCGATGATACCCAAGCTTTCAGGAAGTGGTGCACCCTTGGAATGTAATTAGAATCATAATACTAAATGTGTGAGGAGCAGAGCATGTAATGCAACAGTAATTATAGGAAAAGATTTTAAAAAATATATTCATACATGTAGCTAAACATGGAAAGAGTTTATGGGCTTGGTGCATAGGCACATGAGCGTTAACTTGTCCTAAGTTGGGAGTCGATACCTCAGAGTTTGTTCTTGTGTGTATGGTGGTTGTTGGGATCAAAGGTTGATGCCTTTATGAGAGGTCGACCCCGAGTATGTTTTGTTTAGTAGGTGTATTGACTTGTGGGTTGGGTGCTCTTTCTTCTATTTAGTTGGTGGTTTTTTTGGGTTAAGGATCGACTCTCAAGTTTGGACAGTCAACTCTTTTTTGTATTAGTTAGTGGTTCAGTCAGATTGAAGGTTGACTCTCGAGTTGGGAGAGTCGACTCTTCTTTGGTTTTAGAATTATGATATGCTTTGAGAGTCAACCCTTGAGTTGGGTGGGTTGACTTTCCTTAGTTTATGCTTGTTAATATGTTCTACTCTGATAGTCGACTCCTTTGTTGGGTGATTCAACTCCTCTTCATTTGGATTTGATGTTCTGTTTTAAGAGTTGACATCTAAGTTGGGCAGGTCAACTTTTCTTGGTTTATATTGAGTGTTATATTCTAAAGTTGAGAGTCGACCCATGTGATTGGGTGAGTCGACTCCTTAATTGTTCATGATGGATGAATTTTGTTGAGTTGAGAGTCGACTCCTAAGTTGGGAGAGTCATCTCCTCTTTTAGTTATGAATATTATATCTGGTTTTGAGAGTCGACTCATGGAAATGCAAAGTCGACTCCTTATTGCTCTTTTATAATCAATTCATTCATTTGAGGGTTGACCCCTATTTTAGCAAGGTCGACTCCTCCAATGTCTCTTTCATAGTATGTGTTCTCGTTAAGGTCGATGCTGAATGAATTTAGGATTGACTCTTACTGTTTGGAAAATAGATTTTTGGCTAAGTGGTTTTTCAAACTAACTTGATATTGTACTACTACACTATAACACTCATGTTGAGTAGTTGGATTACATAGAGACTGTGGTTTGTTTTATTCCACTAGTTGAATCATTTTTTAGTAAATGTCTTGGTGGAATGGATCGATGAAGATTACTCAACTTGATGGACTTTTAAACATGGACTTAGGACTGCTTTTGTAGTTTTGAAACTGTGCAGAGGGATGTAAGTTATAAACATTGTGTATAAGATATATTTTAAAAAATGAATTTTATGTTTTGCATAAGTGTACAAATTATCTTTTGAATTCTTTTATCCTGGTTTAGAAACTCACTTTCAAAAAGGAGTTTTAAATAAAGAACAGTCTTCCACTGTATTTTTGAAAAAGAAAACAATGAAATTCAATCGGTGTTTATACACCATACGTACGATCATCATGCCAGCAGCATAAAACTTCAAAGCTAGGACCCCTAACCCCGGGGCCTATATTACGCATTGGCTTGCGCAGATCATATGATAAATATAACTTAATTTAACCGACTCACGATTTTGGGTCGGTGCTTGGCCCCAAACTAGAATCATTTTCTCACAACAGTGAGAAGAAAAAATCTCATTGACTACATTTCTATTGTGCAAGGAAACATGAGAAAATGGGGAGTGAGATTTGAAATCATATTGGAATCCATTTTACTTACCTTTTTATGTGACTCAAAATCACATTCTCCACTTTTGGATTTTATATCATATGAATGTGATTCCAAATGAGTTGGCCCAGATGGTATACCTATCGAGGCTTGGAAATGCTTGGGAGAAAAAGGTTTAGAATGATTGACAAATCTTTTTAACAAGATTTGGCGGACAAATAAGATGCCTAATGAGTGGAGGAAGAGTACTTTGGTGCCTCTATATAAGAATAAGGGTGATATACAAGATTGCACAAACTATCGTGGTATAAAACTCATGAGTCATACTATGAAACTTTGGGAGAGGGTATTGAGTCTAGGTTGAGGAAGATTGTCATGATATCGGAGAATCAATTTGGTTTTATGCCTGGAAGATCAACTATGGAAGCTATACATCTTCTTAGACAACTTATTGAGAGAAATAGAGAGAGGAACAAAGATTTGCATATGGTTTTTATTGATTTGGAGAAGGCTTACGATAGAGTACCTAGGGACGTTCTCTGGTGGACAATGATGAAGAAAGGTGTTTCTCTCAAGTACATTAGTATAATTAAAGATATGTATGAAGGAGTAGTAACCAATGTCCGCACTTGTGGAGGGGTGACAACCAATTTTCCTATAACGGCTGAGTTATATCAAGGATCTGCTTTAAGCCCTTTCTCATTTGCTATAGTGATGGATGAGCTTACGAGATCAATTCAAGAAAATGTGTCGTGGTGTATGTTGTTTGGTGATGATATTGTTTTGATTGATGAGTCTAGAGCTGGGGTTAATGCTAAGTTAGAATTATGGAGACAGACATTGGAAGCAAGAGGTTTTAAGTTGAGTAAGAGTAAGACAGAATACATGGAATGTCGATTTAGTAAGCAACGAAGTAGTGATGGGAGTGTAGTGAAGCTTGGTGAGCACGAAATACCGGTGGATGATTCTTTCAAATATTTGGGATCTATCATTCAAAAGTATGGAGAAATTGATGGAGATGTAAATCATAGGATAAAGGTTGGGTGGATGAAATGGAAGAGTGCAACTGGAGTGTTGTGCGATCGTAGAATGCCATTGCGGTTGAAGGGAAAGTTTTATAGGACGACTATTAGGCCCACTTTACTATATAGTACGGAATGTTGGGCTGCCAAGAGACATCATATTCAAAAAATGAGTGTAGCTGAGATGCGTATGCTGAGATGGATGTGTGGAAATACAATAAAAGATAAGATTCGGAACGAGGAGATACGTAAGAAGGTAGGCGTTGCTCCCATTGAAAATAAGATGAGAGAGAATCGTTTACGGTGGTTTGGACATATTCGACGAAGGCCTAATGATGCTCCAGTTAGAAGGATGGAGAAATGGGAAAATATATTAGTTAAAAGAGGTCAGGGTAGGCCTAGGAAAACATGGATGGAGGTGATAAGAAAGGATATGAATGCTTTGAACCTCACCGAGGGCATGGCATTGGATAGAAATGAATGGAGGAGAAGGATTCATGTGGAAGACCCATAATGATTTTCTTTGTTGGTTCATATCGCCGACCCCAATTGTTTTGAGATGAAGGCGTTGTTGTTGTTGTTGTTGTAATGTGATTCCAAATCAAATAAAAAACCTAAATTTGATATTTTGGTGTAAAATGTTTGCCTAAAATATCAAAGCAAAAGAAAAACCGATAATGCAACAATCTGTATACCCTACCAATTAAAATGTGACACATGTACCAACAGGCTTCGCTCGTCGGGTAAGAGCCGCTAGTGCACGTCACCTTGTGTTGGGACCTTTCAGGTTCAAAACCCAGTAATATAGCGTAACTGGATGGGGTCTTTGGGAAAAAAAATGCAACACCTGCACTTATTTGGTTTTAATAAGATTAAGTAGACCCTACCAATTATGCAACAATCTGTATACCCTTAACCCCTTAGGCCTTAGGTATTGTCAACAGGTAGGGTTTGGTTCGGACCCAAGTGAAACTAGACTTGGACCAGATTTTTTAGTATGATATCGGGTTCAAACTCGGGTCTAATCGGATCCACTAATGAAAAACTATAACCAGACCTGATAATAACTACATGAACCAAACCCGGTAAAATCATATTTTTTGTCATGTTTACATTAAAAAATTCTGAATCTTAATCAGAACTTGGGTCGGGTCCAGGTCGGGTATACAATTTCATAAACTATACCGAGGTCCATGTATTAATAGGACCTTCGGGTCAGGACCTGGGTCTTCTTATTGATCACCATACCCGGACCCTATAGAGTTTGGTTCAGGTCGGGTCCGGATAAACCAGGCCCGTTGGCACCCCTAGGTACGAGGGAAGCCCTTCACACCTTGAAAACTTTCAACAAGGACCACACATTGCGTGATCTGGGTGCTGGTGTTTGACGGTCAGGATTAGTATATAATAAAGCCCATCATATGCCATATGATCTGGCAGTTTTTTGTTTTTTAAAAGAAGAAGCCAGCAGTTGATTTCTAGCTACGCAATTACACCGGAATAAATTAAAGTCACTACTTTTTTGTTTTTCTTTTTTGGGCTCTGTGCGCCTTTTGCCGATGCTTTAATATGGAGTGATGACATGTTGGTCTTATTTTTACCTTTTTTTTTTTTTAATTAACGCCACAAGTTGTTTAATTTTGTGCAAGTGACAACAATAAATAACGAAGACCTCAAACTATGTCACAGACACATAGACACGAGGACGCGTGACACTAGTTAGACTCACAAGTTGATTTTTTTTTAAAACAAGACACGAGGGCATTAAATTTTTATGTTTTTTAATCAATAAGAATTTTTTTTTATATTTTAATGTTAAAGATATATTTATGTTGAAATAAAACCTTTAAGAAATTATACATGCGCATCCTGTCCACATCTACGTGTCCGACCATGTCTGCATGTGTCACCAAGGACATACCACCAAAAAGGCGTGTCCTTGTGACGGTTTTTTTTTAAATGGTCACGTAAGAACCTACTTTGACCTGCACTTACCCTCATCTAACCTATGTTAATTATTTTAAAGTACTCAGAAAACCCATCTACTTTATCCTCCACTAATTAACTTAAGTTAATATATTTAAATACTTTAGTTAAATATATTTATCCTGAATCTGATCAAGATGCTCTCAACAGAATGAAAACTGATACAAATTCATCAAGTAGGTGAGATATTGAAATCTCTCTCAAAAAAAAAAAAATTATATATATATATATATATATATATAGAGAGAGAGAGAGAGAGAGAGAGAAATGGGTAGGTGGCCGAGACTGTCGAGCTCTGGAAAGATTGTTTATGTTTTTTTTAAATCTGACCATACAGATGTTATCTACATGCTTAATTTTAAGGGAATTGACGTTCGGATTGTTCGGTTCCAATACAAAGTTAGGTTTTAATTGTTGGGATAAACCACCGTGAGTGGTGGTGGGTTACCCACGATGTGGATAACATCCCCACAAAAGATGCTCCTTCCGATAAACTTGCACAGAATTAGGGGGAACGATTACGCAAACAGTTCCTACTCTGTACCTATAAAAGGAGTATCATGAGCGACCTCCAAATACGATGAAACTCAGTGTGAAAAATAGAAAAACAGGAGAGAATCAAGGGTTGTATCCCTTACCTTTCTATTCGGGGGTTTTCCATTCGGTGAGAGAACAAATCCTGCTCACCGAGTGCATTCAGTAGCCTGCGCTCGTGGAGGGCAGCAATCCAACTGAGGAGAAGCTTTCTCCTGCTCCAGCCACCACCAGCAGCTTCCCCTGCTCCAGCCACCGCCAACCATCGATCTCGGTTCAACGATGGCGACTTCAGGTATGCTACTGCCCCTGCAGCTTTTTGCATAGTTTACTGTTTATGTTGTTTGTGCGCAGGCTGCCTGATTCACCCAACAATGAGTTATGGGCCCACACTTGCACTGTTGCGCCTATGCTGGTGAGACCGGAGTTTTTCCTGCGGGATTGTTGGCTGATGTCTACCCAGCAAACCCCTTTTTCCCTTATTGTCGACCTTGATAGGGTCGACCTTTTTTTTGGGGCTGAAAGGGGGTAATGCCTCCAGTGGGTCCAGGCTGGCGATCCGTCGACATTCCTTCTGGTGATGCCGGTTGTGTCACCTTTTTCTTCCCGAAAATGCAAAAAAAAAATCTTACCTTTGTTTTTGGGCATTCAGTCGAGAAGGACGTCGCCGACTGTTTTCCTTCCTTCTACGTCAGGGCGCTGCAGAGCCGTCGTCGGCGACTGTCGAGTCGCCGAACCTCTGCATTTTTGCTGCGGTTGTTGTCGCCCCACCTTCGAAAGCCAGTGACCATTGGACCACTGACGGTGGTGACTGCCACCTCCTTGCCACCGGGGTCGTCGACGATCAGCCGATTGTCGGACCGTTGAGGCCGACAACGGTGATCTGCTTCAAGGGAGAAGAAGAAGAGGCAAAATAGGGTTTTTTGAAAACCCTATTTCTCGTTTTGGGTTTTCTTTTTACACCGTCTTCGGGTCAGGTCCAAGTTTGGATCCAGACCTGCCCCACCTGAACCGATCCATAAGGTTATCTAGATCGGATCCAGGATTCAAGTGGAGGACCCAGTTCTGTAAGGATTCATGACCCGTAGAGATTTGGGTACGGATCGGGTCCATAACTGGATCCAATCCATATTACCCGATCTAATCCATAAAAGCCTCTTTGGATCGGATCCGGTTCTCGGGTAATGGATCCAAAAACCATTTGACCCTGACCCGTTATGATTTTGGATTCAGGTCGGGTCTGTGAAATCCGTTTTGGATTTCTGGAATCTTACCCGATCCACTAAGTTCTTTTGGATCGGGTTACGGTTCAAACCAGATCTGTTGACCCGTACTGACCCATGATATTGATTTGGGTTGGATCCGAATACAGATCTTCGAGTCTCAGATTCCAAATCCAAAAATCAATCTCTGGATCGGATCTGGGTAAGTCAGACCCATTTTTTTTAGTGACAGATCCAGAATTCGGTTAAAACCGGATTATACGGTTTTGGATCTGTCAGCCTGATAGAACTGGATTCGAATAGTCTGTAACATAGCCTGAACTGGCTCAGCCGATTCAACCTGTTTCTGAACCGATTCGGGTCTCTATGAAACCGGTTCTCAAACAACTGAGACCGGTTCACTGTAACATAGACCGATTCAGAGTGTTACAGACCCGACTCAGTGTATTCTAAACCGATTTAGAGCTTGTTTTGACCGGTTCATCCAGTTTTGGAATCGGTTCAGGGGTCATTTGACTGGTTCATCCAGTTTTAGAATCGGTTCGGGGTCATTTGATCGATTCATCCAGTTTTGGAACCGGTTCAGGGGTCATTTGATTGGTTCATCCAGTTTTGAGACCGGTTTGAGGGTCCTTTTGACTGGTTCTTTGCATTTTGAGACCGATTCAAGGGATTATGTCACCGGTTCAGAGCTTTTATAGTCGGTTCATAAGGATTGAGAACCGATTCAATAAATTGGTGACCGGTTCAAGCTTTCATTTCATCGATTTATCAATTTTTTGATATGGATATTGATTTTTTTCTTCGGTCTATGGGCATGAGCATTAAGTTACATCATGTTTAAAGTGTTATTTCATTATTTTATGAATATTCAATATTCGCATTAAGGATAGTTAGATGATTTAGTGCATTCACGTCACCAAAGTGACTGAATACACGTATGTTGTCGAAATTTTTTTAATACTATCATACAGTTTTAGCCAATATAAACATTGTACTTAGATTCGTGAAACAATGAAAGACTCAAATGAAGTTTTATCGTGTTTGAAATTTAAGTAGGGTAAAATAAAGTAAATGTGTCGAGATACATCGCACATGTGTATCCAAAAGTACCTTATGTTGATGGTCTAACTTCACAAGAACCTTAGTTTTACCAAATATGGTCGGTAGGCAAAGTGATCACGTGTATTGGAGTTCTTACCAAAGTAAGGCTTTAATGACTCTCTACACTCGCCTGAAAATAAGCATATTAAGGACCTATATTCATTTGCTTTTTTCATTAAGTTTTGACTCGTACGAATGCCTTTTGATATATGTCTTTTGTCGTGCAGTTTTTAGTCCTATGATTTTAGATGGCTCTAGCTGTATTCTCTTTCTAGATGGATCGAACTTTAGTGATTGGAAAGAAATTGTTCTCTTTACATTAGGGTATATGAATTTAGATCTGGCTCTAAGGATAGATGAACCCGCTGCCCTGACTAATCAAAGCTCTGCTGATCAAAAGAGTACTTTTGAGAAGTGAGAGCGTTCAAATAAGCTTAGCCTGTTGCTTCTGCAATCTAAGGTGGCTAAGAATATTCGAAGTGCCATCCCGCAATGCAGGATAGTGAGAGAATTTTTGAGTGCTATTGAAGCACAATTCGTGAGTTCAAATAAGGCCAGAGCCAGTACCCTGAAGTCAAAGCTCATATCTATGAAATATACTGGAGGGAGAAAAATTTGCCAACACATTTTGAAGATGAGAAACATAGCGTCTCAGCTAAATGACATGAAGTTGACCATTTCTGATTCTTTCCTATTGCATTTAGTTCTAGTGTCCTTACCCTTAGAGTACAGACCTTTCAAAATCTCTTACAACATACATAATGATGAATGAACGTTTAATGAACTTATGTCCAAGTGTGTTGAAGAAGAAGAAAGATTGAAATGAGAGAAGGTGCAGAGTGCACGTATGACTTCTCATGCTCCAAAGATAGGACTGAAGAAGAATGCATTAAAGAGAAATGCTAAGAAGAAGCCAACAGAGGATAAGACATCCCAAGGCAAACAATCCGACTCTGCTCCCACAAAGTGCTTCTTTTGCAAGAAGAAGGGATACAAAAAGGCAGATTGCATAAAGTACATGAAGTGGTTGGAAAAGAAAGGTAATTTGTCATTTGTTTCTCATGAATATAATTTATTACAAATTCCTGAAAATAGTTGGTGGATTGATTCTGGTGCTATTGTTCATATTCCCATCTGTCTACTGTTGTTCCTGAGCAGAAGAGAACTAACAAAGCATGAGAAGAACATCTATTCGGGAAACAAGATGTGTTTACATGTGAAGGGTGTTGGGACTTGCAGGATTACTTTAGATACAGGCGTAGATTTGGATCTTCATGATCTCTTTTATATTTCATCATATAGTAGAAACTTGGTTTCAATTTCAAAATTGGATAAATTTGGATATTGTTTTAAGTTTGAAAATTCCAAATTATTCATTTATAGAAATTCAATTAAAATTGGTTCTACATCAGTTTATGATGGTTTGTATAAATTGAACGTAAAGATCCAAACTCAGGAGTCTTTGACTTCTGAATACGCATTGGTTGGGAATAAACGTAGCATACGTAATGATAAATCTTACATGCTTTGGCATCGAAGGTTGGGTTATATCTCTGAAAAGAGAATAAAGAGACTCGTAAATGAAGGGATCTTGAAATCTCTAGATTTTACCGACAATGACCCATGTGTTGATTGCATAAAGGCTAAGCATACAAACACATATACAGAGGGTGCCAAACGCAGTAGTGAGATATTAGAGATAGTCCACATAGATGTATATGGACTATTTACCCCCTGTTACACAGGCAAAAAATATTTTGTCACTTTTATTAATGACTATTTACGGTATTTGTATCTCTACTTGATCTTTAAAAAATTTGATATTTTTCAGATGTTCAAGGAATTTAAGAAAGAAGTAGAGAAACAAACCGATAAAATTATTAAAATAGTAAGGTCTGATAGAGGTGATAAATATTATAGTAGGTTTACTGAGATGGGGCAAAGAGAATGACTATTAGCGTAATTCTTAAAAAGGAAGGCATTGTGCCTCAATATACCATGCCTGGTAGTGCCTATCAGAATGGTGTAGCTGAAAGAAGAAATTATACGCTTAAAGAAATGGTCAGGGCCATATTGAATTATTGAACACTTCTCATGAAGTTGTGGGGTGAAGCCTTAAGGACTGCTGTGCATATTTTGAATAAGGTTCCTACGAAATCTGTACCTAAAACTCCCTACGAGTTGTGGACAGGTAGAAAACCATCTTTGTCTTATATGCACATATGGGGATGTCCTGCAGAGGCTAAGTTGTATAACCCCCACATTAAAGCCCTTGATCCAAGAACAACCAGTGGATATTTTATTGGTTATCCAGAAAGATCAAAATGATACAGGTTTTATTGCCCTTCTCACTCACCATAGATTGTTGAAACGGATAAGGCAAAATTCTTAGAAGATGGTTCAGTAGGATTAAGTGCAATTCAAACCCTTGGTTTTGAGGAAGTACATGATCCAGTTTCATCACTTGTTAAAGAAAATACCAAAATATACCACATTATTATTCCTAATGATGATGTGGTTGATCACCCAGTTGTTGATGCACAAATCTAAAGTGAACCTATTGTGGACAATGCAAAAGAGCATGAACATGATGATCAAGTTCAATTTGAGCCTGAAGAACAACCTGTTTGGAGATCCACAAGAATTAGGAGATCTGCCATACATCGTGATTATGTGGTGTACCTTCAGGAGCCTGGTGATTTCATAGATATAGATGATGACCCATTGACCTTTATGGAAGCTGTGGAAAGCAAACAATCTACACACTGGATAGAAGCCATGAAAGAAGAGTTAGACTCTATGGCTAAGAATCAAGTGTGAGATCTTGTCGAGTTACCTAAGGGAGTAAAACTCGTAGGGTGTAAATGAGTCTTTAAGACCAAAAAGGTAACATAGAGAAACATAAGGCAAGATTGGTTGCTAAAGGGTTCACCTAGATGAAGAGCATTGTCTATAATGAGACATTTTCTCCTGTCTAAACTAAAGAGTCAATGAGAATAATTTTGGCCATCGTAGCTCATTATGACTTGGAGCTACATCAGATGGATGTGAAAACAACATTCCTCAACGAGGATCTGAATGAAGAGGTATACATGGATCAACCTCTTGGTTTCTCTGAAAATGATCGTCTGGTTTGCAAGCTCAATAAATCTATATATGGACTTAAACAGGCCTCCCGACAATGGTATATTAAATTTTTCTAAGTCATTATGACTTTCGGGTTTACAGAAAATATTATTGATTAATGTATATACCTTAAGGAAAGTGGGAGTAAGTTCATTATATTGATGTTGTATGTGGATGACATTTTGCTTGCAACCAACAATATAAAGTTGCTTTCAAAGACAAAACAGTTTCTTGCATCACATTTTGATATGAAAGATATGGGTGATGCTGCTTATGTACTTGGCATTGAGATCCGTCAAGACAGAGCAAAAGGTTTTCTAGGCATCTCTCAAAAATCCTATATAAATAATGTGTTAAAGCGATATGGGATGGGGAATTATTGTCTTAGTTCAACACCCATATCAAAAGGTGACAAGTTGAGCCTAAAGGATTGTCCACAGAATGATGTTGACAAAGCACAGATGAGTACTTACCCATATGCATCAGTTGTTGGCAGCTTGCAATACGCGCAGACTTGTTCTTGTCCAGATATCTCTTTCGCAATAGGGGTTGCTTGGTAGATTTCAGTATAACCCAGACATACCCCATTGGAAGGCTGCCAAGAAAGTCTTGCGGTATTTGCAAGGGACAAAAGACTATATGTTGACGTATCATAAAGTTGATCACCTCGAAAGTCATTGGCTACTCAGATGCGGACTTATGAGGATGCCTTGATAGTAGAAAGTCTACTACTGAGTACATCTTCTTACTTGCTAGGGGCTCAATCTCTTAGAGGAGTGGGAAGCAGACGATCACTGTTGTTCACACTATGAAGGCAGAATTCACAACATTGTACGAGACTACCTCGCAGGCCATATGGTTGAAGAACTTCATATCACAGTTAAATGTGATCAATTCCATTGAGAAGCCACTGAAGGTCTACTGTGATAATGAAACTGCGGTGTCCTTTTCGAACAACAATAAAAGTACTACGTCATGCAAGCATATGAAGTTAAAATATTTTGTTGTTAAAGAAAGGACAAAGAATCACCTAGTGCATATTGTTAATATTGATATCAAAGAGATGATTGTTAATCCTCTTACTAAAGGGCTAGCACTAGGTAGGGGTGGCAAAATCTAACACGACCCGCCAACTCGCTTCTTAGGCGGGTTCGGGTTTGGCTTAAACGGGTTTGTCTCATAAATGTGTCGACCCGCCTAACCCGTTTATTAAACGGGTCGGGTTCGTGTTAGAGGTATGCCAACCCGACTGACCCGTTTAATAAACGGGTTAGGCGGGCGGGTCAACCCGTTTACCCGAACCTGACCCGCCAACCCGTTTACCCGACCCCGACCCGCCCGTCAATCGGGCCGCTAACCCGCCAACCTGCCCGCTAACACGAACCCGACCCACCAACCCGCCCGCTAACCTGCCAACCCGCCCGCTAACCCGCCAACCCGCCAACTTGTTTACTTGACCTGACCTGTTTATTAAATGGGTTAACCGTGTTATGTTGGGTTACCCGTTTAATAAATGGGTCGGGTTCGTGTTGAGGTATGCTGACCCGCCAACACGACCCGATTGCCACCCCTAGCACCAGGATTATATTCTGAACATGTATTGAGGATGGGCCTGTTAAACTCTTTTTGACATATGCATATGAATAAAGTGATCATATTCAGTTCATTGATTCTCGTTATTACTTGTTTGTTGTTAATCTCATAAGGATTAGAGATTCAATTAAGAATCTACAAAATAGATAATAAAGGCCAATCTATTCATCAAGTCATTCCCATAAAGTTTTCTGGTTTATTGTCGGAATAAGTGAGAGAATGTTGGGATAAACCATCGTGAGTGGTGGTGGTTACCCACGATGTGGATAACATCCCCATGGAAGATGCTCCTTCTGATAAACTTGCACAGAATCAAGGGGAACAGTTACGCAAACCGTTCCCACTTTGTGCCTATAAAAGGGGTATCATGAGCGACCCCCAAATACGGTGAAACACTGTGAAAAATGAAAAAACAGGAGAGAATCAGGGGTCGCATCCCTTACCTTTTCATTCCGGGTTTTTCCATCCGGTGAGGGAACAAATCCTGCTCATCGACTGCATTCAGCAGCCTACGCTCATGGAGGGCAGCAGTCTGACTAAGGAGAAGCTTTCCCCTGCTCCAGCCACCACCACCAACTTCCCTTGCTCTAACCACCACCAGCCACAGATCCCGGTTCAGTGATGGTGGCTTTAGGTATGCTACTACCCCTACAGCTTTTTGCACAGTTTACTGTTTCTGTTGTTTGTGCGTAGGATGCCCGATTCACCCAACATTAATAAGATTCAAAATTCAATAGTTTATAATTTTAAAAAATATTCAATGCTTAAAAAATCATCTTTTTTTTTAAAAGACATGATCCAAGTGTGATTTTCTAGCAAATCGATCATGCGGAACACATTTATAGGGTCAGATTTTTGAAATACAATATCCATTGGTTGTAGGTAACCATTAGGTACAAAAATCTGACAGTTACCTATATATATTAATAGGTAAATGTCATACTATTTTTGTACCTAGGTATATGGGTGGGTGCTTGATGTTTTTTGTGTCTACCGAGCTTGGATAGGGTTTTCAGGTTGTTTTTCAAAAATTTGATCCTAAAGGTGTGTAATGCATGATCAATTTGATAGAAAATCACACTTGGATCATGTTTTTTGAGAAAAAAAATGATTTTTTAAGCATTAAATATTTTTTTAAATTGTAAAACATTGATTTTTGAATCTTATAAAAACCTAACTTGGTGTTGGAATTGAATGATTCAAAAGTTGACTCACACAAAATCAAGCATGTAGACCACATCTGTATGGTCAAATTTTAAAAGAAATAGAAACAATATTTCCAAATCTTGGAAGGCACAAAAAAGTGCCAAGCACCTACCCATCACAATATATATATATATATATATATATATATATATATATATATATATATGAAAAATGAAAACCTACAAAATACAAAACCTACTAAATAAGACATGCTATTGGATTTTCATGAATTTCTGGTGCTTTTTCAAAATTTTGACCATGCAATTGTGATCTATGTGCTTGATTTTATAGGAATCACTTCTTGGAACATTTGATTGTGATGAAAATCAACAACCCAATTTTCATAATTTGTTGATACTCCAAATACTATTTTTTTCCATCTAAAATGCATGATCCAAGTGTCGATTTCTCGTAAATCAATCGTGTTGAACATATCTATGGGATTGGAATTTCAAAAAAAATACCAAAAATTGACTATCATGTTATAGTAATGATTGCATTATGTACAAAAGCCTATAGATCTCCCATGTGCCTATTGTTTTGATCCAACCCGACCACATGGATGAATTAAGCATGTTGAATATAGTGGAAGCCAACTTTTAGATTATCTTTTTTTATGAAAAACATGATTTTATAACTCGAGGGATAAGGTATATAAGGAGGTTTATGACAAGTTGGATACCAAAGAGGGTGAGAAGGATATTTATAGGCTTGCAAAGATGAGAGATAGGAAATCGAGGAATCTGGGTATGGTTAGATGTATCAAAGATGAAACGCAAAGGGTTTTAGTCAAAGATGAGGAGATTAAGGAGAGATGGAAAGATTATTTTGATAAGCTATTTAATGATAGTCATGCTCAAGATCTTGGAGACTTCTCCATTCCTTTTCATGAGATAAATCGTGACTTCATGCGCAAGATTCAAAAGAAAGAAATTGCAGAGGCTTTGAAGAAAATGAAATCAAGAAGGGCAGTTGGCCCAGATGGTATACCTATCGAGGCTTGGAAATGCTTGGGAGAGAAAGGTTTAGAATGGTTGACAAAGCTTTTTAACAAGATTTGGCGGACAAATAAGATGCCTAACGAGTGGAGGAAGAGTACTTTGGTGCCTCTATATAAGAATAAGGGTGATATACAAGATTGCACAAACTATCGTGGTATAAAACTCATGAGTCATACTATGAAACTTTGAGAGAGGGTGATTGAGTCTAAGTTGAGGAAGATTGTCATGATATCGGAGAATCAATTTGGTTTTATGCCTAGAAGATCAACTATGAAAGCTATACATCTTCTTAGACAACTTATTGAGAGAAATAGAGAGAGGAACAAAGATTTGCATATGGTTTTTATTGATTTGGAGAAGGCTTACGATAGAGTACCTAGGGACGTTCTCTGGTGGACAATGATGAAGAAAGGTGTTTCTCTCAAGTACATTAGTATAATTAAAGATATGTATGAAGGAGTAGTAACCAATGTCCGCACTTGTGGAGGGGTGACAACCAATTTTCCTATAACGGCTGAGTTATATCAAGGATCTGCTTTAAGCCCTTTCTCATTTGCTATAGTGATGGATGAGCTTACGAGATCAATTCAAGAAAATGTGTCGTGGTGTATGTTGTTTGGTGATGATATTGTTTTGATTGATGAGTCTAGAGCTGGGGTTAATGCTAAGTTAGAATTATGGAGACAGACATTGGAAGCAAGAGGTTTTAAGTTGAGTAAGAGTAAGACAGAATACATGGAATGTCGATTTAGTAAGCAACGAAGTAGTGATGGGAGTGTAGTGAAGCTTGGTGAACACGAAATACCAGTGGATGATTCTTTCAAATATTTGGGATCTATCATTCAAAAGTATGGAGAAATTGATGGAGATGTAAATCATAGGATAAAGGTTGGGTGGATGAAATGGAAGAGTGCAACTGGAGTGTTGTGCGATCGTAGAATGCCATTGCGGTTGAAAGCAAAGTTTTATAGGACGACTATTAGGCCCGCTTTACTATATAGTACGGAATGTTGGGCTGCCAAGAGACATCATATTCAAAAAATGAGTGTAGCTGAGATGCGTATGCTGAGATGGATGTGTGGAAATACAATAAAAGATAAGATTCGAAATGAGGAGATACGTAAGAAGGTAGGCGTTGCACCCATTGAAAATAAGATGAGAGAGAATCGTTTACGGTGGTTTGGACATATTCGACGAAGGCCTAATGATGCTCCAGTTAGAAGGATGGAGAAATGGGAAAATATATTAGTTAAAAGAGGTCGGGGTAGGCCTAGGAAGACATGGATGGAGGTGATAAGAAAGGATATGAATGCTTTGAACCTCACCGAGGACATGGCATTGGATAGAAATGAATGGAGGAGAAGGATTCATGTGGAAGACCCATAATGATTTTCTTTGTTGGTTCATATCGCCGACCCCAATTGTTTTGGGATGAAGGCGTAGTTGTTGTTGTTGTTGTATGATTTTATAACTCGAGAAAGTATCACACATTATGCAAACAATGATCATATTGTACAAAAAAAATGATGCATTTTTTGAAATATCCTATAATTTTTGAAATCCACCTTATATTTAAATTCACAATTTTTTTGCTATAAAATAACCTCTTTACCCTTCACACAAGTTAATTTCTTCCATATATGCAAACTTCCTTCCAAATATCTTAAATATGAGAATTTTCTTTCAAATATGTAAATTTTATCTTAAATATGTGATTTTTCTCTTAAATATGATTATATTTGTAAATGTCTTTTATGTGCCATTTTTTTTACCAAGGTTTACAATGGTTGAGGACATTCACAAATGTTAGAGTATTTAGTAAAAGGAGGTTTACACATTTTGGGGACATTCACAACAAAAAAAAGTATGGTTATTTAAATTATATATATAATAAGTGGTAGTTGCCTACCATTCACCTAGCGAGATGAGAGTGGACTCATGCACGCTAAAATGCAAAAGGCCTTTAGGGGTAATTTTGTAGATATCAAGAAAGAGGCCTTTTATGCTTTTGAAGTGTCGCTAAACACTTTAACAATACTTTTGAAATGTCATTAAAGGATTTTTTTTAACCTTTAGCGCAAATATTAGGCACAATGCCATATCCTGACATTCATAAATATAATACGACATTCACAACCATGAGTTGATAAGGTTCCCAAAATGCACAAACTCCTATTACTAAAACAACATAAGGGACACAAGCAGGAGGATGCTTGCAAGTGTGTGAGGACTTTTGCATGCTAAGGCTAGAACATTCACAAATGTTGACGTATTTAGTTGAGAAAAGTGTGCACATTTGGGGGACTTAACTCATGATTGTGAATGTCCTCAAAATGTGTGTCTCCTTATAATAAAAATCACATAAAAGGCACAAGCACGGGGACATTAGCAAATGTGTGAAAAAATTCATATATTTAAGAAAAAATTTACATATTTGAAAAAAAATTCACATATTTATTTGGAGAAAATTCATTTTTACAAAGAGTAAAAAAAATCTTTTTAAAACTGAAAATTTGTGAATTTTAACATCAGAAGGATTTCAAAAATTGCAGAACATTTACCAAAATACATCTTTTTTTGTTGTACAATACGGTTATTTTCCACAAAATCCTGCTTACATGTTATAATCGGACTATTCAAAGAGCTGATTCTCACTAAGTGCATGCATAACACATCAGTAATCAAAAAATGAAAAAAAGAGGAGGCATTCGGTAACATAGGCCATATATATATATATATATATATATATATATATATATATATATATATATATATATATATATATATATATATATACAACCATGCACTAGTGCAATTGAAATCCGGTTTATCACCTGGATTCTTTTCTGCAAGTTTTGCAATGTGTTTATTGTTTGTCTGTGGCACTTGGCAGGTCTGTTTTCCATAATTTAGCGTAAGTCATAGCCTGTGCGTCTTGGGGTTACCTGTGAGTCATGTCAAGGTCTTAATGAGTTTGGTTATGGTCGCAGGCTCGCAGCAGAAATAGATCCAAAAGAGCAGCCACCTGATTGGGAGTTTGTTGGTTCCAGTGTTGTGAGAGGCGTACGCCTCAGTACCTGAAGCGTATGCCTCAGAGGCGAGGCACACGCTCAAGGTACTGAGGCTTGCTGTGATGTGCAAATTGCCCCTCATCAACCTCCAGAATCCCCTCCTTCATCCCCAAGTCTTCCTTCTCCGCCCTATTCGCCGGCTGTGCTAACCCCAAGTGCCGGTGGATCCACCGCCATGTGCCGGCCAACTGCTCCTCCGCCACTCCCTGCCTCCCCTCCCACCACTTCACTTCCATACCAGTTGTGAGAGACGTACGCCTCAGAGGCGAAGCGCAGACTCAACGCCTCGCTTCGCCTCATCGCATTTAACAACCTTGGTTGGTTCATCTCCATAAGGTCATGAACACGTGATTCCATAAATTTTGTGACTATACCAAAGAGCAGTTCCTTAAGAACCATGAGGGCTCGGCTCATCTGGTAAGAGTGACTTGTGAATGTCATCAAACTGAAGGAGCTTCATGAATTCGAAACCCAGGGATTTGTTTGAAGGGAGGTTGAAGCTAGGTGTACTCCTTCACCCACAAATGAGACTTGGGTTTTTTTTGCGCTAATGAGCTGGTGAGTGAGTTATGCACTAATATATTTGTTATGGTTCTAACTAGGGTGTTTACCGGGACCCGACTCGGACCAAACCTTATGGGGTTCAGGTATGGTGACAAATCAGAAGACCCAATTAAGACCCTGGTTCGGAGCCTACGGTCCAATTGATACATGGACCCGGGTATAGTTTGTGAAATTTTATACCAGACCCGAGCCCAACCAAAGTTCCGATTAAAACCCACAATTTTATAATATAAAAATAATAAAAAATAGTATTTTACCATGTATAGTATGAGTCTGGATCATGTAGTTCTTATCGGGTTCAGGTATGGTTTCTCTTATAGTAGACCCGATTAGTCTCGGGTTCGAACAAGATACTATACCCGAAAATCTGGCCCATGTTTGGTTTCACCTCAGTCAAAACCAAACCTGACCCATTGACACTCCTAGTTGGGCTTAGACTGTCAAACAGACAACTGAGATTTGAATTATAAAGACATTAAAGTACCAACGAGTGCTCATATTGTTTGGTAGGAGCAGCTAGTGCACATCATCTTGTGTTGGGACGGTGCAAGTTCAAATCCCAATGGTACCGTTGTATAACTTGTAGGGGTCTGCCTAATCCCACCTTGCCTTTTAAAATATATATAACCTTAGGAGTGATGGCCTTAGACTCGAAGTTTTATCCTTTGATGTTCGATCTGTGACCTACTTACCACCAAGACCAGAGTTTCTCTGTAATCCAGGTGGAAAACCTAACCTGGTTTTGGGTTGGGTGCTAAACCAGGGTTTGGGTCAACCTGGTTCGGTTTTACAAAACAGGTCAACACCCTCTCCCCCTGTTTTTTTCAACCAGGTTTATCGAAGGGAGCTGTTTCCCAGCCCCTAACCCCCTCTATCCCCCTTCTTTCTCATGGAACCTCTACCCTCATATGTGTCCAGTCATTTCTGGCTGACCGCTGTCCGGAAAAAGTTGTTTTTTACATTTTTTGAAAAAAAATAATGACCAAACACTGACCAAAAACATTCAAACGAGTTGGCTAGTCACCAACAGGGAAATGGTTGGGTCAGTGTCTCCTACACCAAGCGACACTGGCCCTGCCATTTCCCAGCCGATGGATTGGCCGGAAAATGGCCAGCCATAGTTTGTTTTTTTTCTTCTTCTTTTTTTGGTTTAATTTTTGCACATGAAAGGCCATTTTTGGCACAGTCACCTGCCGGGAAATGGCTTGACCGATGTTACCAGGCAAGGGGCAACATCGGCCAATGGCTAACCGAGAAATGGCTGACTATTTTTTTTTTTTTTGGGTTTTCCAAGTTTTTGATCACCCAAGCAATTTTGTTCATGTTCTTTTGACAAACCAGGTTTGAGGCAAAACCCAAGTCTTAGCTCCTGTCATCCAAACAAGGCTTAAAAACAATTAGACTTTCCATTTCAGCTTGCATTCAAACCAAGTTTAAATGCCACACCTCACTCTCATCTACTCGCCCTCTCTCTTAATTCGACAACAAATCCAACCGGCCTCTCTCTCTCTCTCTCTCTCTCTCTCTCTCTCTCGTGAGGCCTTGACCAGAAAGAGTGATGGTATAAGAAGAGGAAACGAAGGAGCCTGTATTGTTGGTTGCCTTCTAAGGATGGCCAAGAGAGAGAAAACCTGCGTATATCGCTCCCACATCCTCCTCTCTGTCATCGCTCTGCTCTCCATAGAGCTCCTCTCCTGCAGGGCGTCCCCTCAATTCGAAGGTTTCGGCGAAGAAGACGAGGACCCAATCGACGAGTTGGAAGGACTCGACGAAGCCATCCGTTTCATCTCCACCCCACGTCCCCCCATTACCCATTCATCCGATTTCGAGCCCCTTGAAACAATCGACTCAACACAACAAGAACAGCATCATCATCATCAACAACAAGAACAACAACCACCACTGTCTCCGGTTGCGTCGACGTTCGAATACTGGGATGAAGACGAATTTGAAGGTATTCCCGTCCCCCACCAGCCCACCAAGGAAGAAGAGCCGCAGCCACCTTCAGAAACCCCGAAAAATCACACCGCCGAAGAGTCCCCAATTCCTCCTTCCGGCAATCGACGGCCCTCATACCACGTCGAGGTGATCTGCATCAGCTTCCTGATCGCCTTCTCCATCAATTACTTCACGGGGAAGCGGGAAAACGAGAACATCGCGTTGGCGTGGGCGACGCACTTCGCGACCAAGGATTCGATCTTTGAGAAGAATTTCAGCCTCTTGGGTATCGGCGACGGCAAGGACAACCCTCTGCTGTTGAAGGAAGGGCAGAATGTCTTCAAATTCTACGCGAGCGGGCGGAGGTTTTGCCAGGGCCTCCTGGCGACCATGGAGTTGCAGAACCGGCACGACGTCATCTCGAGGCTCTACAATTTGGTCATCCCTTGCAGGGACGAGATCACCTTCCAGGTCTTCATGAACGATGATAGCATGGATCAGGTGGTGTTCGCGTTGGCGAGTAAGAAGGCGGCGAAGGCGATGCACAAGGAGAACAGGGATCTGCAGAGGTTTGCTTCCTTGCTCTCACCACCCGCAAACCGGAAGTGGGTGCCGGATGATTTGGTTGTCGTATCGGAGTCGAGAGAGGTCGCTTCAGATCTGATCAATGATTCTGTGCTCGATCAGGTAATCTGATTAGTTATTATCAGAATACTTGATTCTCTGGTGCATTTGATGTTGTCATGTTTGGTTTTGCTCTTTGTTTCTCTCTCACTTTCATACATTTAGATTGGTGCAAGTTGAGTGTTCCTTGTGATGCTTTCAGTTTGGTACGTCTAGCTTTTATTGTTCAACTTTTTCTTCTTTGTTCATCTGGTTTGCTATTGTTTTTACATTCAGTTATTTTTTTTCTCTTTTTTCTAATAAATGCTTCGTCTAGGTGAAACGATGGTTAGTGCTTTAGAGTGAGCAAAATTTTAGACTGTGATTCATTTACATGCCTTACCAAATAAATATACGAGTGAAAGGAAGCAAATTCACTGATTTTTCTTTGGAAAGATGTGCTAGAAAGTACTAAGGAACAAAACTGGCTAGAGAACCCAATATAGAATTCAAATACTTTTCTTGAATTATGGCAGATTTGGGCTTATCAACAGTGTATTGGAGATGAAATCCAATCAGCGTGGTGCTTGCCCCAAAGGGGTTTGGTGCAGTGGGATTGAGCCTAGGCAGCTAGATGGGTGATCTGGGTTCAAATCTCACGGGCGTCAGCCCCTTGCACATTAAGCCGAAGCAAGGCGACACCCTGGGGGCGAGGGGTGCGCTACTGTTTTACACCACCAGAGAAGAGATCCCAGATTTGACAGGCATAAGTCCAGCACGGCCTGGTCTCTTACTCCAGGGGTGGTTTCTCCATCTTTCATGGCAAAAACAGCATGGTGCTTTTCCTTTTTCTTTTTTTTTCTCCTCCAAGTTCTGTGGTGGAATGTGGAAAGCAAGCTAATTGTAAAATTAGATCAATGCTTTCTTTGATTGTTTTAATTACAATTGAGACTTCAGAGTATCATGGCTCTCTCTGTTGGCTTGCTGCTTGTTTTGTAGGATATATGAGATCTTATGAGTTACACTTTTCCTTTACTTCCTTACACATTTTTTAATGTGTTCTGTATCAGGAGTGTGTTTGGGTGCGCACATGTGTATGTGTTGTCAATTGCGTTAGAGAGTGTTTAAGGTACATGCAGCTAAATCAACTTTAAATGTGAAAACTGCAGGTGAACTAATTTTATCCTTAAGGATATAAGAATCCATATTTGGATCATACAGAAGAATGACATTCTGATTTTGTGATTTTTTTCTGTGAAACCTTAAAAAAAGAAGAAGAAAAGAAAGCCACCATCCTACTTTGAAGCAATTTAACATGAATGCATCTAGATGTAAGTGGGTCTGCTAGGTAGAATGTATGTAACAGAAGCATAGAGAGATATAAAGCACATATGGTCACAAAGGGTTACAAACATGGTTTAGCAAGTTTAAGTATAATGCCATCATTTGCATTGTCATTTGATTAGTCATTTTATCAATTAGATGTCAAGAATATGTTTCTGCATGGAGAGTTAAAAGGGATGTGTATGGAACAGTCAATTTGATTTTAGCAAGCCAATCCTAAGAAATACATGTGCAAGCTTAATCAATCTATATAACTTAACAAGCTTCAAGGATGTGGTTTCAAAGTTTCTTCAATGCAATCAAACATTGATTCATTAAGATAGTAGTTGGTAATCCACCTTTTCTATATCATGGATTACATGGTATGATTGGACCTTATACAATGAATAGTCCACTGCTTGAGATGTGACCAGAGTTCAGTCTGCATAATTGTGAACCATTAGATACACCACCAACAGTAGTTATTAAAGAAATTATCATCACATGATGGAGATCTTTGTCGTGAGCTTGAGGAATTCAGAAGCATGGCTGGTGCTTTATAGTATCTAATTATAACAAGAACAGACATAGCATACACTATAAATCAAATTTGTCACTTTATGCATCTTATATGCACATGGTGAGGCATGTTAAAAGAAACACTAAATCACAGTTTAGTTTATCATAAAAAATGATTGCATGAGCATTCAAATGTAACATGTATTTAGTTTTTCTGACACAGATTGGGCTGAAGATTCAGATCAAAGAAAAATTGTACCAGGTTATTGTATATATCTTGTTAAAGATTTGATTTTGATTTCATGGAAAGCATGAAACATAAAACCATTGCTAGATCAAGCATGACAACAGAGTATAAAACCCTTGCAAGTGTAGTGGATAAAATATTTTGGATTGGAAGACCCATGAATATGTTGGAAATGAAGAACGAAAGATCAGTGATTTATTGCAATAACAAGTGGATAGTTGCACTGACTTTTGTTTTAGCATTACATGATCGTTGAAAATATTTTCAGATTGATTATCATTCCATTTGGAAAAGAGTTGAATTTGAAAAGATTGGTATGAAGTTCATTGCTTTGGATCATCATATAGCTGACATATTAGATAAACGGTTATCTAGAATGAGGCATAATCAGTGACAAGTTATGCATGTTTAACCACTGCGTACAACTTGAGGGGGAGTGTTAACATGAGATATGTCATTCCTATGCCCAATAAGAGTAATTTTGAATTCGAGTCAAAATATAATTGATTGTGACATTTTATTTTGTGTTATTTTGTTACTGTACATTTGGGGGTGATGCTTATTGTGGCATACATTGTATTGTACTTGTTATGGTTGTTCGTGTCTACCCGGATTAGGGTTCTTTGGTACAAATTAAAACTTGATAGGTGTAGCCCCTCGCATAAGAGGAATACTAGGGGCCAAGAACCAGCTGCTTCTTTCTTTGTTTTTTTCCTCATTTTCTTCAGCTACTAATTTAAGATACCAAGGGTTTTATAGGATCTGCATGCTACATTCAAATTCTATTCCTTACACAAGTCACACATACTCGAGGCTTAAGCACATCCCAAGCAGGTCATAATCTTTTCAGAATCTTGAAACTAGAAAACCAGAACAAGCCCAAGGTCATGATATTGAAAAGAAAAAAAATGCAACGTGTTGTACAGCCCTGAACCATGTGGTAAAAGGCTTCAAAAATCTCTAGAATCAGGTTCTTTCAGTTGCATATTAACTAGGGTTACCGGAAGTGCCTATAGGAGTTGGGAAACGTGCTCCCCCAAAATGTGCTTCGAAAGCACGAAACACAGCACTATTCCCAAGATTTAAATAGGAAGTGAGCTTCCCCAGGAGAAGGAAGAAGAAGAAAAAGAAAGAGGAGGAGAAGGAAGAAGAAGAAAAAAAAAGAAAGAGAAGGAAGAAAGCCGTGGTGTATGTTGTTTGCTGATGATATTGTTTTGATTGATGAGTCTAGAGTTGGGGTTAATGCTAAGTTAGAATTATGGAGACAGACATTGGAAGCAAGAGGTTTTAAGTTGAGTAAGAGTAAGGCAGAATACATGGAATGTCGATTTAGTAAGCAACGAAGTAGTGATGGGAGTGTAGTGAAGCTTGGTGAGCACGAAATACCGGTGGATGATTCTTTCAAATATTTGGGATCTATCATTCAAAAGTATGGAGAAATTGATGGAGATGTAAATCATAGGATAAAGGTTGGGTGGATGAAATGGAAGAGTGCAACTGGAGTGTTGTGCGATCGTAGAATGCCATTGCGGTTGAAGGGAAAGTTTTATAGGACGACTATTAGGCCCGCTTTACTATATAGTACGGAATGTTGGGCTGCCAAGAGACATCATATTCAAAAAATGAGTGTAGCTGAGATGCGTATGCTGAGATGGATGTGTGGAAATACAATAAAAGATAAGATTCGGAACGAGGAGATACGTAAGAAGGTAGGCGTTGCACCCATTGAAAATAAGATGAGAGAGAATCGTTTACGGTGGTTTGGACATATTCGACGAAGGCCTAATGATGCTCCCGTTAGAAGGGTGGAGAAATGGAAAAATATATTAGTTAAAAGAGGTCGGGGTAGGCCTAGGAAGACATGGATGGAGGTGATAAGAAAGGATATGAATGCTTTGAACCTCACCGAGGACATGGCATTGGATAGAAATGAATGGAGGAGAAGGATTTATGTGGAAGATCCATATTGATTTTCTTTATTGGTTCATATCGCCGACCCCAATTGTTTTGGGATGAAGGCGTAGTTGTTGTTGTTGTTGTTGAGGAGAAGGAAGAAGAAGAAAAAAAAGAAAGAGGAGAAGGAAGAAGAAGACAAAAGAGGAAGAAGACAAGAGAGAGAGAGAGAGAGAGAGAGAGAGAGAGAGAGAGAGAGAGAGAGAGAGAGAGAGAGAGAGAGAGAGAGAGAGAGAGAGAGACACGGTGGGGCTAGGTCCTCACTTAGCCCCTTCTTCTTCTTCTTCTTTGTCTTCTGGTTCTCCTTCGTGGAGCGAGAGAGATGGTGGGGAAAGGGGTTATTCGTAGTTGCTTCCCCTTTTATATATAAAGAGAGAGAGACGAAAGAGTTTGGGTTTGGATCATATGTGGATCCAGACTCAAACTCTCTCTCTCTCTCTCTCTCTCTCTATATATATATATATATATATATATATATCATACCCTCTGTACCCTTACCCAGTTGACATATTTTAGCCTTTAAAAATATAAATTTTACTAAAAAATTAAAAGAAATACCCTTTTTTCCTTCTTTTTTCTGTTTTTCCTTTTTTTCTTCTCCATGTTTTTTCCTTTTCTTTTCTTTTTTCCATTTTTTCTTCTTCCTGTTTTTCCTTTTTCTTCCTATTTTTTTCTTCTTATTCCTATTTCTCTCTCTCGGTCTTCCTGTTTTTGTTATAGTTTATGTTTTTCAGTTATATATATAACTGATAATCTTGTGTTTCAGTTATATTATATATTCTGTATTTCAGTTATTATAATATGTATATTATATATATTCTGTGTTTGCATGTTTTATATATATATATATATATATATATATATATATATATATATATATATATATATATATATATATATATATATGTGTGTGTGTGTGTGTGTGTGTGTGTGTGTGTGTGTGTGTGTGTGTGTGTAATTCATATATAATCTGTTTGACTGTTTCTGAGTTTTATAATAAAAATCTTATATTTTGGTAAATTAGGAAAAATATAATTACATTTTTGCTTCC
This sequence comes from Nuphar pumila, assembly GCF_984573655.1. Classification (NCBI taxonomy): domain Eukaryota; kingdom Viridiplantae; phylum Streptophyta; class Magnoliopsida; order Nymphaeales; family Nymphaeaceae; genus Nuphar; species Nuphar pumila. The sequence goes on from NC_143262.1 coordinate 82,196,154, forward strand.
CACTTGAATTCTAGGTCTTTTCCTTCGTTTTCTTTTTTAATCTTGGTTCGCTTCCGGTTTGCTTCCTAGGTCGCTTAGTGTTTGCTTCCCTTCTCGCTTCTGAGATGATTCCTGATTTGCTTCTAAGTCGTCCCGTGCTTCCCGCTTCCTAAAATTTTAGAAGTGCCTCGCTTCCCACTTGCACTTCCCATTCATGCTTCCTCGACTGTCAACCCTGATATTAACACCTTTCATTCTCTCCCTTAGGTTGGTCATTCAATTTTGGGGTGGCATCAACTATATATATATATATATATATATATATATATACTAAACTTGATAACTTTAGGGTGATTGTGGCTTTGGTACCATTCTACATATTCTGTAAGGGTTTACATTTTGAACAACAATACAATAATGAAATGAAGTGAAGATGGATGAGAAAGTGAGAGAGGAGAAGCAGCTGGTATACTCTCATTCTATTCACTATCTTAATACTAGAGGTACTTACGGCATACCTTTGGTTACAAATAATACTTCATGTATGTCAAAGATGTAGAAGTCTCTTCATGAGCAGTTAAAAAGACAAAATACCCTTGTACCCTTCATCACAAAATTTGTTGAGAGGTCATGACATGAGGGTGGTGATACTAAAATTTTCAGATATCGTACAAGTGAAATGACATTTCTTTCCATTGAGTGCTCCTCGAGGATCCATAATAAGTTCTAGACTATCAAAGATGAAATGCATGCTCAAATCTCTCTCGAGTCTCTCCATCTGATGCAAGTAGTGCAATTGATGACATCATTCAACAATATTTGACTCATTTGACTGAAAATGAATGATTTTTCCTCTTGACAAATCCCATGATCTCTTCTCCTGTTTGTGTCCCTTTGTGTGCTTTCATATTTGTTACTTATCTCCCCCTCTTCATATGGTCTACCTTCATTTTTCTTAGTAGTGTTCCTTGCACAAAGGATTCTGCTAGCCTTGTCATGGGCATCTTCACATTTCTTCTCATCTTCCATATTGTTTTTTTAGGACTCTTTGAGCGTTGCACTCCTCCATGCAAGACATTTGGGCCGCTACATTGAAACAAAAATCTTGATGTTTATATTTGACAGTGATGAAACCACATAAATTATTCATATTTTAGCATTATATTGGATTCGGCTTCTAGGGCTGAAACTTGAAAGAAAAGTTGACCGTGAATTGCCAATGTAGTGACAATTCTTCATGGTCAATATTTGCTTAATGGGACCAGACTGTGAAAATTATTGGACATATATCTATGTTAGTTGAGGTCCAACTCTGTTGAAGAAATCATTTCGGGCTTGACCACCCCATCATGCAGATTTTCTAATGGACATCTCAGTGTAGGGAATCATCCTCAAATGGCAGTGGGGGCACTTGTACCTAGGGGTTGCTTCGTCTTAGTCAAGGACATGTGTCTAATCTGTGAAGGATTAAGATACCTTTGGAGAAACTAAAGCTTTATTACAAGAGCCCATTTGGGGCTTGACCACTCCATGCAGATTTTTCCAATGATTCATCCTAGTGTAGGGGACCCATCAACCTCAAATGGCAGGAGAGGCACCTGTACTCAGTAGTGCCTTCTCTCAATTAACTTGACATGAGTCACCTGTTACCTTGACATTTCTGGTGGGCCAAGATATCAGTGTTGGATACTTCAAGAGTCTAGACACCAACATTCTTTAGACAGCGCGGAGTTTACATTTTTCAACAGAAAAGTATCCCTGAAAAAGTGGACACTCAGTGTCATGCTTCTCACACTTTTGAATTTCTTAGACATGAAGTTTCTGGCATCGAAATACCCCAAGGTGTCGAAGAGTTAAGCTTGGCCATGGAATCTTGCTCTAGGTCCCATAACCATGTACTTATAGATTTCTCCTTCTTCTTATTATGTTGGGTCTCTCTCTCTCTCTCTCTCTCTCTCTCTCTCTCTCGTAGGGTCTCAACCCAAGGAATGGGTGTCAGTAGGTTCGCCAACCCAAGAAACTAATGCTCCATCACAATCAGTTCTAAAGAATGTTGGAGCCTGCAAGCAATAATGTTGTCTTTTCATTGGCCATCACTCAAAGTCATGTTTGATTGGCAAAAATACATGTATCTAATGAAACAGTGTGCCACCATTGAGCACTAAAAGTGGCTAACTCAGTTCTTTTACAGGAGTTGTCCATTTGTCCAAGGACCATCCATCACTTTTCAGGGCACCACTAGCCCCTTGGCCATCACTAAGGTAAACAACATATTAGTAAAATAATAATCTTACTATTCATGCCATATGACACCCTGTCATCCTAATTTCAGGTTGGAGTCATATGCATATCTACTTCTACTAGGGGACCCTAAGGCTACGAGAGAGAGCGTTGCTCTCTAACTGAAAAGTTCTTGCATTTAGCCACCTCAACTTGGGGAGGGAGAGGTGGAAGGGGATTTCTGTTAATACATGTAAATATATATACATATATGTGTGTGTATTGTACACATATATGTATGTATGTGTAGTGTATATATATGTACATATGTATTTTCATTTTTAGAATGTATTTAGAATATAAGTGTAATTTTATTTCCTTTTATTTTTTTTGTTTTTTCTGCTCAAGGGCATTCTGGTCTTTTGACAAGTCTAACCATTGGGTGCTCCCAGTAGCCTTCCTCTCTTTTGTATCTTCAATGCATTTTTGAGCATTTTATAGTTAATAAAAAATAATTCTTTATTTGTGTGCCCATAATGGCTTGTGCTTTTGCCCATAATTGGCTCTTGTGTGTGTGTGTGTGTGCCCTCCGTGTCATTGTGATCTCGATCCTTGAAGACTCCCTCATTACAATTTCAAGGTATGTGGGAATTGGGGGATGGGTCAGATATTCCACGTCTTGCATATCCTCTTGTTCTTTCGTTACATGTTTCTGAACAACTTGCTAGTTTCTTGCATGTAAACTGGCTACCAATGAGAGAGAGAGAGTATTATGTAAATATTTGTTATTTTGTTATTTCATGTCGCTGGTTTTGCAAGCTAGGCTCTTTTCCTGAATTTCTTTTGTTTCTGCTTCATGTTCTTTTGTCACTCCACGTTGCACTTTACAATAGTTGAGGTGATTTCAGTCTAAATTGAAGCCAACTCCTAGCCTGTCCAGTATATACCAATTATCAGGATCTTATATTGCTGCATGCAGGTTTTTGGTGAAAAGGCATTTAAAAAATTTGGAAAAAGTTTCATTTCATTACATTTTTCTGATCAATATCCCGGTAGTCAAAGGAAAATGCTGGTTTTCAAGTTCGTCCTTCCTCAAGCAAACAGAATGGCTGATATGACAAGATTGGTTCTCCTTGTACCATACTATATTGATTTAATCGGGCGTTATAAGCTTAGTTCGCAGGTCAGTTGTTCACCTGCTGCTTTTATCTCTGGTAAATAAAGCATTTAGTAGGCAGATGCGGCCATTGGACTTTATTTATTGGTTATGCTTCATTAGTATATTTTCTATATTTCTTTCTTGCAGGCTCGTTCTAAGATAGACTCCGCTCGAGCCAAACTAGCTCAGGATCTGTATAAAGAGCTTCAAAATGCTAGGCAGGAAGCTATACAGAAAAAGAAGGCGGAGCGTAGGAAATTGATGGAGGAAGTTGAGGCTAAGCTCAGTGCAGAGGTAATTCGTAAGAAAGAAGAGAAAGAGCGTGCTCGGCAACTGAAAAAAACAATGCCAAAGGTCAAGATGACTCGTGCCCACTAGCCTGCATCTTGACTCTCATGATGTTTGAAGCATAATCTCATATTCATCACTTCAAATCCCATCAGCCAAGCTTCGTATCTTATCTTCTTGCCATGGACCCATCAATCTCAATAGTTTGTTACCTTCTCTGAATTATTTCTGTTTTCCACCTCTGTTCGCATGCCACATGGTGTGGAATAGGTGCTGATAACAAGAAGATTTTGGTTTTCCATTTCTTTGTGATTGCGTTGGAGGCCTTAGTTCTGCTACTTCTACATGTTAAATGAGGGAGTACTTGCACTCTTGCAGCATTCATGTGCACGATGATACACTGAATTATGTAGATCATGGTCAATATTTTCCTGCAGGCACAATCAGTTACAAGCTATGTACTTTTAGTTTGTTTCTTTGGAGATAGACTGGAATTATGCAACTTCAATCCAACCGAAATTAGGCTGTGTTTGGGAGGAAGGTGTCGGAGGAGATGAGATGGTGTTTAAGATAGTTATCTGAGTTGTACCACTCCAAGAAAATTTGGATGATGTTTGGGAGAAGGAAATGAAGGGAGGCATGAAGTTCGGCTAAGAATCCGCCAAACCCAAATCCCGTAAAACCTCAATTTCAGCTCCCTCTGTGGGGAGGAGGTATTTACGACTCCCTGGATGAGGTGGAGTCCGGCGGGTGCCTGATTTGTTGGTTTGTGGAAAACTGAATAACTGCTTTGTCACGTTTTACACTGTGCTTTTATAAATATTCATATTAGCCCTATCTAACTAAATGTGGTTGTGCAAGTGGAGGTATTACAGGTGAAATGTAGCAATATTTTTTATAATATCATTTTGAACTACCAAAAAGTGTATTGACATGATATTTGACTCCTTTTCTCCAACACCTTGATGAGTTCTCTCTTGTTTAAATAGGTGGTCACACGCACCATTGGTTCATTAACTTCTATTATATTCTTATTTTGTGGTTGATTATTTTAGGATGTTTAATTTTGATATTTTAATAGATTTACTTAAATTTTCAATTCAACTTTTAATTGCACTTATGCATTTATTACTATTTTTTGGGTATTTTTTTATTGAAGGTGAATGCTTCAATAAAACCTGGTAGATTTTAATCAAATATAAATTTTTCTATATATTAAATCTTATGGAACTCTAGTCAAATCCCATTTTACATTAAATTGCTTTCCATGGTAAGGAATTAGAAGCAATTTAAAAGCCTGAATCCTTCAAGGATTTACTAGTGTTTCCAAATAATAGTAGTTTAAAACTCCCTTGAAAACCATTTCCATTGAAATCCAGTATTTGTACTTTTTTCAACTCCTTGCAGCTCCCCCCAAGTGCCTTCTCCCAAACAGAGCCTTATAGGGTTTGATTAGATTGTCTTGTATATTGCTTCATTATCTGAATTGGCAGTTTGTTACCCTGCTGGATTAAACAAAGCTAGTAACATGGTTATCCTGACCAAGTTTTTTATGTTTAGGCATGTGGTCACTTATGTAGTGAAACATTTTATTCAAACTTACAGAAGATCATGACTTTTTTCTGTTTGACTTACCCTGATGAATCTTTGGAAAAAGGAGAACCTACTAATGAATTCTCTAAAAATGCATGATACATGTCAAACAGATGGTGTTGAGCCCATCCAGTGAGAATTTAAGGCTCCATGAAAGTCCTCAACGTAATGGGATTATATAAACGCCTATTATTTAAGTTTTTTTTTTGTTTAAAATAAAAACATTCTTCATTTATTTTTGAATAATCGACGATGCCTCGCACATCCAGTTTATCAGGTAATCTTTACCCACAAAGGAATACACTCAGCTTCAGCCTTGCAGCATGGGACATGCACCCCTTAAGACATCTCTCATCAACTTGATGATGTTCACAAGTCTTTACCGCGCCCTCATTGCATAAATGTGCTAATGCAATAAATCCCCATCAAAATTTTGAAGTTAAGCATGCTTGAGCAAGAGTAGCACTGAGATAAAAATTCTATTGCTGGGACAAATTTGTACATGAATTTTTGGCATCGGCCGATACTTATCATACCGGCAGAAAATCGATACGATACTAACCTAAATCGGTCATTTTTAATAAATATAAAAAATACTTAAAATTAATTTTTAATATTATTTTAGTGGTTTTAACACGTGATTGATACAAAATATTTTTTAATTATTTTTTAGTCGATTCAGTATGATTCACTTTAGAATTGGTATAGCTATTCACCTAAAGAATGAAAAGTGTTTGTGAATGTGTGCAAACAATGATGGTTACATACAGCCTTTGTGACTCATTTGTCTCTTGAGATTTTAGAGAACCACTTATTAACCCAAAGAGGTGAACATTGATGGTTATGACGATATTAACATCAAGGTGGCACAATGGCTTGAAATTAACGTCTTGCATTTTTTTTTTTAAAAGAGGCTTTTGAAATTGGTATTTAATTTTTCAGCATAATAAAAAAAATCACCAATGTTTTGAAAATTTAAGAATGCACCTAAACTTGTTAGAAGGGATTATCAAGTAGTCGGGTATTCATGGCGACTCTGTGGAGGCAAGGGGTAAGCCCACAGAGTTTTATGCTGTCAGGACAGTGATCGTAAGTATGACAAGCAGAGTCAATGCTGCTAGGTGTCTGATCTTAGAGGTGGTTTCTCCGTGTAAATATAAAAAAAAAGGCCAGTAGGTGCTTGGTTTTTCAAAAAAATATACTTACTAAGTGCTTTGGTCAATTGCCTACGAGGGCTTGCCTTCCTGGTTAGGGGTGATGGTGGTTTGTCACCTGACATGGGACGAACATGGTTTGAAAACAATAGCATGATTGACAAGCTGGAATAAAAATGAGAGAGAGAGAGAGAGAGAGAGAGAGAGAGAGAGAGAGAGAGAGAGAGAGAGAGAGAGAGAGAGAGAGAGAGTCCTCTGTCAAGTAGATAGATGGGCAGAAAGTTTTATAAACTCTCATGACATCTAAGTCTAACACCCCTTTTTTTAGCTAATGCCTTGGTCAAGAAATCATTTTCCTTGTGTACATGGTAACCCAAGCTCAAGTGTCAATCTAAACCCCAAGTAAGATTCATAGCTTTACAACTACCCACATATCCTTGACTAAATCTTTATCATTTAGGGTTCATTTGAATGCCAAGGATTTCAAAATCAGAGATCCACCGATCCACCGATCCGATCACCCATCAAATGTAAGAAATCCTTAAACCTAAGATCCCAAATACAACTGAAATCCAAGGATTTCCAGTTCAACGGGAGGAAGTCTGACTAGAAACCCATGAATCCAAGATCCTAGACCTCATACTTGCATGCATCAAACACACCCTTAACAATTATTCAGTTGATACAGCCCCAAAGGGGTTAGCGTAGTTGGAGCAGGCCTCGGCAGTCAAACGGGCAGTTGGGGTTCGATTCCTACAGATGTTACCCCTTTGCATGAGCCGAAGCCCAGTATAAGCCCTTGGGACAAGGGTCCTAACCACAGAGTTTTACCCTTTGAGGGTTGGCCTATGATCTATCGGCTATCAGGGCTTGGGTTTCTCTGTGTGATAAATAAATAAAAAAATTCATTTGATAACCTTTTTGGGGGTGGGTGGAAACTCTCCATCACCGGTCACACATTGGTAGGACTCCAAGGTACACCTAGCTTCGACCTTGCAACAAAAAACACCTCCAATGAGTTTCGAACTTGTGATGTTTCATCAACTTGGTGATATTTGATCATGCATAATTTTTACGCATAATTTCATACATTTTCATGCATGATCATGTGCGATAATTGATTAATAATGCTTGTTTGCAAATGTTTTCATAGTTTTTATAAAAAATATAATTTGAGTAAACTGAGCTTTTTTGGAGTAATTTGGGAAGAATAATTAAGTTTTTAAAAATTACTTTTTGAAAAAGAGGTCTTTTAAAAATATTGAAAATTCATTGAACTCTTTTTGAAATAATCTCTCAAAACCTAATTAACTAATATAAATAGATCTTTTGAGGCTAGGAGAAAATGTTTTTCCCTTTTGTAGCCTGCATCCCTTCTCTCTCTCCACTCTACCTCTCCTTCTTTTCTCTCCCTTGTTCGATCGACCAGTTGCCTACTCTGCACTTCTTGCTCACTCTTTCTTCTAAACCTTTTCGTTGTCGGTTCTTCTCATCCCCTCTCTCAAAGAGAGAGCGGAGTTCGTATGATTGCAATGGAAAAACCACATTCTTCTTCTCAACCCTTCCATCGAAGGTAAGCCACAAGGTATACTTCTCCTTCTCTGTAGTCTTTAGAATCATGGCATGCATTGTTTTTAATTCTTATTCACCCTCACCGCATATAGCATGATTCAACTTTTGCTTTATTTTATTTGCAGCATATTGCATATAGAATAATCTAGTTTTTTTATATATAGTCGCTTTTTTTTCTTGCTTTCTGCTTAATAAGCTAGATTAAATTTCTTTATAGAATTTTGTAGTTTCGATTTTAGAGTAGTTCTTAAACTTGTTTTTCTTTAGAAAACACAACACTATTCTTCTTCTTTTAAAGGTTAAGAGCTGACCCATGCAGCCACATACATTAGTAGGTTAAAACATTAACTGACTACCATAACGTTGCAGTATCTGGTTATATATTTCTGGGCGTCTGATCAGATCACGTACCTCATCAACATGAGTTGATCAGACTGTTCACATTGATCAAGATCTATCTAGCGCTATCATCGAATACATTGTGACCCAAATGCAACAAGTCATCAATCCCGATTTGCATAGGATGACCTAGTCAGTGTTGAAGTTTTCTCTTTGTTGATGCTGCATGTGAACTACTTGCTGTAGGAAAATATTTTAGTTAGTAGCTAATTCATTGTTTGGAGGTGCAGTTTTGCTTAGTAGTTTAACATAGCATGTTAGTTAATAGTTAGTTTTGATTTAGTATTATAAGTTGGTTAACATTAGATTCACTAATTGTTAATTAGTTAATTAGTATTTTATTTGATTAGCATAATACATTAGTTTTATTAGTTCTTAACGTTATTCACGTTTTCTTCTTGGTAGTTAATTAATTTAGTTTATTTCTTTTATTTGATCTTAGTTTGTTTCTTGTTCATTAGTTAGTTTGTTTGTTTTGCTAATTTGTCTTGTAATAATTTATTTAATAACTTAGTTCATGTTAGTTATAGAGTTAGGTATGCTATTTTGTATTGTAGTGTAGTGTTATTCCATAGCTTATTTAGTATTTTTGTGATTTTTCATCATACTAACCTTTGATTTTCTCATAATTTTTTTGTATTTTTGTGTTCTGTGTTTTTGTTTTTACAGAAGAGCATTTAGACGTGCGGTGAACCCCAAAATGAGCCGTCAAAGAGCCCTCTGGGGTCCAAAAAAGTCTCCTCAAAAGGCCCTCAAGGATCAATAAAGAAGGAGTAGAAAGATCACAACAACTATCAAATAAAGAACTAGAGCTCGGAGCACTGAAGACTTTTCCTTATTTTTTAGCTTAGGCTTTTATTTTATTTCAATTAATTTGGGTTTGTAATAAGGCACTTATTATTATTTTTATTTGTTTAAGCCCTTCGCAGAGAGCCATATTTTTTTGTTTAGATTAATTAATTAATTATTTCTATGTTATTTGGCAATAAAGAGTAGCTTAGTTATTTTTGAAATACAAAGTATTTTTTCCGTTCCCTGAGATCGACTCAGACTCCACCATTCGTGCGAGCCAGTTTTTATTTATTTGGTGTCTGGCTTTCACATTTTTTTTACATAAAATATCTTTTAAAAATCTATTTCATAAAACTTATACCAAATTTTTGGTGTCATTGCCGAGGAACGACGATTAAAATATGAGTATTCACTTTATTGTCATTGTGTGTTCTCATTTACTTAGGTTGCTAGTTTCTTTTTTGTTCTTTGCTTAGGATTGCTAGTTTATTTTCATGTTTAATTGTTTAGGATTGTTAGTTTTTTTTTTCAGTACTTAGGATCTAAAATCACGTGTTTGCAAACCCTAGATGCCATCTTACCTTTCTTGCACAACCCACCTATTAGGCTTCCTCTAGGAGGTGACTGCACACGATTGGTACCATGATCATAGTTTATTTTCGAAAGATATCTGTTGGGTGCAAGTGTGTGATGTATTTATTGCTTTTTAGTTTTTTTTTCTTTACCTTCTTTGTGGTTTATTGTAGTTTGGTCGCTCTGCATGTTAGGTAGATAGAAAATCAATTCTTTAGAATGGTTGTTGTACCGATCTACCCTCAGGTGCATGCAAGGATGACGCTCGCTTGACTTCGAGCTTGCTGAGTTAGTTGAGGACCTCGAGTCCCTTATTAGGAGAGCCCGTCGATCCGGCCTTATGGCAGAGGATCAACAGTTCACCCGTCCTTTGAGTGGGTATTTCATTCCTAATAAATATACTCCTGCCTCCTGCATCACTAGACTAGTTGTAGGAGCCTCTCATTTTGAGACCAAGGCCAGTATCATCCAAATGCTATCATCCTTTTATAACCTGAGCAACAAAGACCCCTATCGTCATCTCGATGATTTCTTCAAGAACTACTCTACAGTGCGGATCAACAATTTTGAGGATGACATGTTAAGGTTAACGTTGTTTACTTTCTCCCTCAAAGATAAATCCAAGCACTGCCTGAAGGCTCTAGATATAGTTCAGATTACCACTTGAGAACACATGTAAAGAGAGTTTCACCAGAAATACTTTCTGATTGGTAAAATGAACCAATATAAAAAAACCATCACAAACTTTTTGTAAATTAAGAAAGATGTTTTATGAGACATGGGAGAGGATGAAAGATCTTCTCTAGAAGTGTCCCCACCATCAGGTGCCCCATTGGCAACTGGTGCAATATTTTTATGATGAGTTGACCAAGAAGAACTGTCAAATAGTTGATGCTGCCTGTGGGGCACTTTCATGCTAAAGAGTGAGTATGAGGCATGGGCCCTGTTTGAGACCCTAAGTGGGAATTCGATGCACCACGCTTCAGCTTCACGGTCTAAGAGGGTTACACCTGCCCCTATTGGAGCCAAGAAGGTTGGTATCCTTGAATTAGGAACAAACCTCGAGTTGCATAACAAGGTCGACCTGCTGACCTAGAAATTAGATCAGTTGTTGTCGAATCCCTCCCCAGCCATGCAGGTGTATGCGTTGTGTGCTAGACCAACACACCATATCTTTGACTGCCTTGTGGCATCACATCACCCTGAATTTGTCTAGGAGCAAGCTCAAATGGTGCAAGGTTTCGCCAACCAGCACCCAACTTATTTTTCAACACCTATAATCTAGGTTGGCGTAACCATCCCAATTTCTCATGAAAAATTCCACAAGTCCAACCCCCTCCCTTCTCAAAACCAACCCAGGCAAGACGGCTATGCATATGGTTTTCAGATATCTAGCTACCCCGCAGCCAGCCTTCCTATAGTCAGCCTCTGTCCTAGGAGTCTGCTTCTAGCAAGTCCTTCGAGGACAAGATGCTACATGCCTTCTTGGATCTCAAGGCGAACTTGAGTTTCTACACGCAGTCTATTGCCAAACTTGAAACGCAGATAGGACAACTCGCCAATGCGCTTAGCAGGCAAAGAGAGGGAGCATTACCTAGCCAGTCGTTGGTTAACCCTAGAGGTAAGGAGTTAATGCATGACCTGCACATGACAAAAGCCATCAAGAGCAGGCTTAAGTGGTTATAACCCTTAGGAACATGAAGTAATATAGAACGATGGAGGCTGCAAAAGAAAGTGAGTGATCTAGTGAAAAACAGTCAGTCTCTACTGTCATACCTTAAGAAAGTGAGAATACTTCCCTATCTGAGCCTTCCAAATCCTATATCCTTAAAACCCCATTTCCTAAGGCATTAGAGAGCCGAAGTCATTCGGCAAGCAGAGAATGAACATGCAAGAGATGCTTGAATATTTCAAGTACATTCAGATAAACCTTCTCTTGCTAGATGTCATCCAACAAGTCCCTGCATATGCAAAGTTCGTGAAGGAGCTTTGTATGTAGAAGAGGAAGTTGAGGTTCCATGTGCTGAAGATTTATCTGACTAAGTAGGTGGGTGTGGTGTTATAGCACAAAACCCCATCTAAGCTCAAGGACCCAGGAACTCTCATTATTTTATGTGTCATAGGAGACATCACTGTTGAGCGTGCCTTGCTTGACCTTAGGGCAAGTGTGAATATTTTGTCAGGTTACTTTTATGACAAGTTCATACTAAAGGAGATGAAGCTGACACCTATGACTTTACAGCTGACAGACAGATCAATCAAGGTCCCGTGAGAGATTCTTGAAGATGTTCTAGTCAAGGTGGAAGACTTCTACTTCCATGTTGACTTTATCATCTTGGATATGGAGAGAGTGGATGATATGAGGCAGACCCCCATTATTTTAGATCGCCCCTTCCTGGACACTGCCAATGCGTGCATCAATTATCGCACAGGCAGAATGGATGTTTTATTCGACAACAGAAAGATGAGGCTGAATATTTTTCACGCTGCGATGGGCCCTACAGGTGATGAGGCTTCTTTCGAGGTAAATCTCATTCTGGACCTCAAAGAAGCGGAGCATGTTTGGACGTTGAGTGATCCACCTCAGAAGGAGGTTGATGGATCACTCAAGGGAGAGAGCCTTGGATTGATTGACAGACGATCCAGTGAGCTGAATTGGACTTGGCACTTCGATCCACTCTCTGAGTTGGTAGAGAAGCCTGCCCGACCTTCCATTGAGAGTCCACCTGAACTTGAGTTAAATCCTTTATCAGATTCGCTTAAGTATACTTTTTTAGACAAGGATCAGACTTTCTCTATCATCATTTTCGCAGATCTGACTGACACACATGCGTGTCAGCTTCTTCAAGTTCTGTATGCGCATAAAGAGGTGATTGGATGGTCGATGGCATATCTGAAGGGGATAGAGTCCTCCTTTTGCATGCATCAGATTATCAAAGATGAGGGTGCCAAGCCCTCTAGAGAGATGCAAAAGAGGTTGAATCTCTACATGAAGGAGGTGGTGAAGAAGGAGGTAGTCAAATGGTTGGACGCAAAGATTATTTATCTCATCTTCGATAGTCAGTGGGTGAACCCCACCCAGGTTGTTCCCAAAAATTCTGGGCTCACCGTTACGGTTAATGAGAAAGGACAAAGTGTCTCCATGAGGACTACCATGGGGTAGTGAGTGTGCATCGACTATAGAAAGTTGAACAGTGCAACACAGAAGGATCACTTCCCGTTGTCGTTCATCGATTAGATTTTGGAGAAACTCGTCGGCCAACATTATTTCTATTTTCTGGATGGGTATTCAGGTTACAATCAGGTGGTCGTTCACCCTAAGGATCAAGAGAAGATGATGTTCACCTGTTCATATGACACCTTTGCATTTAGGAGAATGTCGTTTGGGCTTTGCAATGCCCCAAAAACTTTTTAGAGATGCATGATGGCCATTCTCTCCCATATGATCGATGACATCCTTAAGATATTTATGGATGATTTTTTGGTATATGACTCTTCATTTGATGATTGTCTCTAAAAGTTATTGAGAGTGTTGATTCATTGTATGGAGATAAATCTCGTACTTAGCTGGGAAAAGAGCTATTTCATAGAACAACAGAGGATTGTTCTTGGTCATATTGTGTCCGAGAAAGGGATCGATGTCGATAAGACTAAAGTGGAGTCTATTGCAAAATTATCTCCAACGACCTCAGTACGGCAAGTGAGATCATTCTTAGGGCATGCAGTTTTCTATCAGTGATTTATCAAGGATTTTAGCAAGATTTCTAGATCGTTATATAACTTGTCAAAAGATCAACCATTTTATTTTGATTATACCTGTCTGAAGGCATTTCTATCTTTAAAGGAGGCCCTGACCATAACTCACATTCTTTGTTCTCCCGATTGGTCAGTACCATTTAAGATCATGTGCAACGCTTTTGATTACGCGGTAGTAGCCATTCTGGGCCAGAAGATCGAGCGACAATCGCATGCCATTTATTATGCTAGCAGGACCCTCTCCACTGCTCAAATGAAATATACGACTACTGAGAAGGAACTGCTAGCTGTAGTATTTGCCCTTGAGAAGTTTCACTCATATTTATTGGGCTCCAAAGTTATCGTTTACTCTGATTATACCGCTTTACGGTACTTGATGAGTAAAAATGATGCTAAACTATGTCTTATCTGTTGGATCCTCTTGCTATAAAAATTTGATCTTGAGATTCGAGATAAGAGTGGATGTGAGAACTTTATAGCAGACCATCTGTCCAGACTGACAATGGAGACATCCACTGCTCAGGGACCAATTGATGATTCATTCTCAGATGAGCAACTTCTTCATGTCAAGTGTTTGTCCTGGTTTGCGGACATCATCAACTATCTAGTGATCGGTCAGTTCCCTACGCATTGGGCCAAGTGTAAAACCCACATAAAAAAATTCAGACCCGGGTCGGATCCAGACCTGTCCTAGGCACGAAGGGGCGAGGGATTCTTTTAAACCTTCTTCTCCGCCCCGTGTGTCGCACTCCCCCCTTACAAAAAAAAGGAAAACCCTTTGAGGGTTTTCTGAATCTTACCTCCCCCTGAGCTTTTTAAGAGCAACGCAGAGGAGAGGGAGGACTCACATCGCATGTGCCTCCCTCCTCTTCTCCTCCCGACGTCTCTCTCTCTCTCTCATTGAGGTTTTTGGCAAGCCCCGATATTGCTGCCTGCTTCTTATTTCGATCATTGTCACCAGCGACTTTGCAGGTACCCACTTCCTCCCTGTCTTCTTCTTCCCTTGTCTTCCTCTCCCTCTCTGACGACCTGTCACAACTATCACCAACCACTCCACAAGGGAGCCCGACATCGACGTCGCCTCCTCTTTCTCTCTCGTTCCTCGCTTTCTGTGTGCGATGACACTGACCCTCTCTTAGGTAAGCATCATCTCTCTCTCTCTCTCTCTCTTTCTTCTTTTGTTCCTTCATTCTCCCATCTTCTTCTCCGATCCTGTTATCGAAGGGTCGACAGGAGACCGAGCCCCCCTGTCGTGCTCTCCCTTTCTATTGCTAGCAGGCAGAGGCTCGTCCCCTGCTGCCTCTCCAATTTCGGCAGACTGGGGCTTGCCCCCTATCACTTCTCTATTTTGGGCAGGCAGGGGACACCCCTGTCGTCTCTCTGTTTGCGGTAGGTAGGGGCTCACTCCCTACCGCCCCTTTGATTTCAGCAAGCAGGGACACGCCCCTGCCACCTCTCTTTTCCGGTCGGTAGACATGGGTGATGCCCTTGCCCGATTCCCTTTTTTTGGTAGAACCAGATGGGTCTCCGATTGTTGGTAGGAGTTGTTCAGTGCATGTCACCATGGGATGAGACATTGTTTATCCAAAACCTATGGTGTTGAATTTCGGGTTGGGGTCAACCCCAACTTGGTCGACGCTTGCGGGGTGTTAATAACCATGTTTGTTTGTTTGCAGTTCGTACGACAGATTTCGCTCGTGCTCCGCGGCCTGAACCCCGCATCACCTATACTTGTAGGCGCACATAGCATCGCAGTCTCTCGAAGTAAGGAAAAATTGCATGAGGACTTTGGATGAATTAAATAAAGATTTAAGAAATTGTGATAATGACAGATGATACTTATATGACTCATGATTTATTGTTCCTTGCTTGTCTTTATATTCCTGAAATTATATGCTTCCTATAGCCGACATATTTTGCATGCTTATTTAGTTCTGTAGTTAATTCTTATCGTTAATTTTCTTCACTTGCTTCTTGTTGTCGTTACACTGCATGCGATTAGATTTGTTATTACATTTCTGTTCTACCTGCCACCCCCAGGCAAGCCTCGCGGGGCGTGCAGGTGCACATACCATATTTTATGCCTTTAAGAAAGGTGCAAAATTATGTACAGGCGCTACAAGCTCGAGAAGGGGATCTTCCTTGTTCAAGGCTCGATTTCTCGAGTATAAAATCCTGTTTATAAATCTTGTGTTCCATCTGTACATTGCTCGATGCAACTAATTGTACCCCGAGTCGGTTACTCAGAAGAAATGATTGGATCCACGATGATCCCAAGACTTGTTTGAGATTTCTGGTTTCGTATTGATTAAGCATGTCAAGTATATTACTGCTTTTAAGTCATACGAAACACTGGGGTTATCCTTCAAGAAACCCATGATCTACTGTCATCGCCTGACTTTTTTTTGATAGGTACGGTATATTCACTACAATGAGTACTATGAGAGATCGTTGAACACCTCGAGCTATGCAATAAGCACTCTGTTGAAATAAATATAGATAATAATATTCGCCTCCACAGGCCAAATGCTCAAAGTGCTATGCATGTCAAGATTGAACCAAATAAAGTGCAACATATTGAATGTTCTCCTTTTGTCATAGTTATACTTTCAGAAAGGTACGATCGTACTTTTAGACAAGTATGCCACACTGGTGTTACGATGCTTGAGATGTTGAGGTTGTGGCAACCTCAATGCATGCAAATAATACAATATTGAGATCACATAAATGGTGATGATTTTCCTTCACAGGCAAGATGCTCCAGTTGGTTGAAAGACCAGAGCATGTAAAATGGGTCTTCAGTTAACCAACACCTGACATACCCATTCGAACTGCTGACTCCTGTCAAAAGAGAGGACGAAAAGGTACAAAAACTTTGATGGACAGACCATTAATGGTAGTTACGGGCAAAAGACTCGGCTTCCTCAGTCATCTGAGTTAGGAAAAATATGCTACAAAAGATAGCTTTAAGGCACTTCTATAGAAGTTGGATGCATCCATTGGAACAAGTGGCCTTTGAGAAATTCTCTCTCGGTTACCGACCGTCCCCTTAGGAGCGGACTCAAATAACTATTTGGGGTATTGAAAATACATGGCATAATAGACCCCCGAACTAGTCTCAGTTGTTTTTATGATTCATGCATTGTTCGTACCCGCAAGGCCAATTAATATCAAAACATAAATTAATCTGTTCTCATTGCTAGTTGAATTATTCATGCCTGTTGTGACATTACACTTGTTAGTTAAACTACTTATATAGTTCTTTACTTATATTAATTAGCTAACCATGCTAGTTAATTGCACATAATATTGCTTACATCTTGTGTTATCTCTTTTCTTTAGTTTAAATGTTCTTTGCATATGTTGTTCAAATTTAATTTCTTGTAATTACAAATGCTACTACTGCTTTCAATAAAATAAACTGCTTATCTTGTGATATCTTATTTTATTTATTTTACATTGTCTATTTGTGCACCTACTAGTTTGTTATGAAACTGACCCATTTCATGGGCAGGTGGCAAATATGACTTTACAGACGGCTGATGGCACGATGCAGTATGGCTCGAGATCACCCTCTTTCTGTTGGCGTCCTGACTATTCTTTGTGGATAAGATTGGTTTATAAGCTAACATGCCTAAATTTGTCAACTTATTTTTCTTTCTAAAAAGAAATTGCTTCTAGTGAAGTCTTTAAAACAAAATCTTGAAATTTAAAAGGTTTTCTCTAAATATTTTCAAAATTTACAAGTTGAAATTTTGGGGCGTTACACCAAGAATGAGCGAAATTATTTTCTAGTGCAGTTGAAACATTATTTCTGGAAGGATCCAGAGTTTTTTTTATTATGTCCCGATCAAGTGATCCGAAGGTGCGTTCCTGAGGAGGAGTACAATTTGATTCTATCTTTCTGTCATTCCCTGGCCTGTGGAGGTCACTTTTTTAGTCGAAAGACCACTGCGAAGGTTCTCTAGTCTAGATTTTGGTAGCCAACACTTCATAGAGATGCTCATGATTTTTGTAGGAGATGCCTACGCTGTCAACAGACAAGTAGCATTTCTAAGCGTGATATGATGTCTCTTTTGCCCATTCTTATCGTAGAGATTTTTAATGTCTGGGGCATCAATTTTATGGGTCTCTTGCTGCCATCGTTTGGTTTTGTATACATTTTAGTGGCAGTCGATTATGTGTCCAAGTGGGTCGAGGCTGTGGTCACCCAGACCAATGATCATAAAGAGGTGATTTGATTTATAAAGCACAATATCTTTAGTCGGTTCGATGTTTCGAGAGCGATGATTAGTGATAGAGGTACGCACCTCCGGAATGTACATGTTGCTTCCTTACTTAGAAAGTATTATGTGCATCATCAGATTGTCACACCATACCATCCACAGACGAGTGACCAGGTCGAGGTCTCCAATAAGGAGATCAAGTGAATTCTTGAAAAGACAGTCTGACCATACCGAAAGGACTGGTCCCAATGCCTTGACGATGCGTTATGGGCATATCAGACATTTTTCAAGACTCCAATTGGCATGCCCCCTTACTAATTGATTTTTGGAAAGTCATGTCATCTCTCTGTTGAATTGAAGCATAGGGCGTATTAGGCTATCAAAAAGTTCAATTTTGATATGGTCCAAGCTGGCGCAAAGAGGAGATTGCAGATGAATGAGCTAGAGGAATTGCAAAATGATGCGTATGAGAGCACCAAAATCTACAAGGCTCGAGCCAAGCATTTTCATGATAATCATATTATGCGAAAACAGTTCAAGCCTGAGCAGAGGGTTTGACTTTATAATTCGTGACTCCATTTTTTTCAGGGAAGCTGAAGTCTAGGTGGGATGGTTCGTTCATAGTCCAGAGAGTTTCCCCGCATTATGCTACTGAGATTTTAGATCCACGAACAGGTGACATGTTCAAGGTTAATGGGCAACGGCTGAAGCCCTATATTTCTGATGTTGTGGTTAGTCAGGACATTGAGGTCATTGATCTCGTTGATGAGTGAGGAAGTGCACAGTGTTTGTATGTTGTATTTTTAGGGTTAGATTTTTGGGTTCTTTCATAGTTTTCTTAGGATGCGTTTGGTTATGTCTTTGTTCATGAGCATGAATTTTAGATCACGTATGTATTATATTTTATACATTTTTATGAGTTATGGACATTGAGACAAGTGGAATCTCTACAGAGCCAGTACAGAACAACATTAGGTAAGATTCCATAGTGCAAATCAGGTGACTTCTACTACTTTTCTCTTATTTTTTCTGTTTCTCATGTGCATTCATCTAGTTTCATGCAAGCATGTGGGAGTGTCACTGAGGACAGTGTCATTCAAGCACGAAAAAGTGTGTAGTTTGTACACCCAAATCTTTTTATATCTATGTAGTTTCATATTGATGAAAACTCATAAAATTTGGGCTTTTAAGGAATGAGTTTGACTTTATATGAATGTTTTACAAAATCTAATGTTTTTAGAGAATTTTTAAGCCCCACAATTTTTTTTCTAACATTGATATAGAAAAATATGGTCATTTATGTAGATTTCAAAGAAATGGCGATAGATGCATGTTAGAGTTTATTTTGAATCACAAGTATAAATATGCATAATTTTATTTTTTTTTAAATTAAACAAACGAACAACATTGAAAATAAGAGCTCACAAAGTGAAAAAGAGCATATGTTTAATTGTTGATGTCTTCGTAGTCCCCAATAGCTAGGCTCAGATACAAGTTGAAGTGTTTGATTCCCATGTCAAAAAGGATAATAAAGAAAATCACTTCTATATCTAAGTTAATATTTGTTGCCTATTTGGTTTGAGCAAGTAGAGCCTGAGGGGTGTTTACACCTGGTGCCCTAAAATCATCTGGTTTGGTAGCCACCGGCCCAAAAGCCTATTACATGGACTTTATAGAGAGCCCAATGGATGTTGACATTGCACATAACAAGAAGCAAGCTATACGCAAACTATGAGAATTGAAGGTCTAGTGACTCGAGCAATTAAGTTTGAGGGATACTTTATATCTGGTGCCCTAAGGTTGTCTTGCCTAGGAGTCACTAACCTAAAGCTCATTACACGGGTCACGAAAACTGAAAATTTAAAATAGTGCTCAATAAAAAAAAAGTGTGAAAAATTAAAAAATCTGGAAAAAGAAAAAAGAAAGAAAATTAAGAGCAACGAAGAAAAAGTTCACTGCTTAGTAATAAATATTGATAAAACCTGTACATAAAATATATGAGTAAGGATAAGTAAACAATGACATGTGTGTATTTGATTTTTCGAGAATAAAGCATAAATGATTATGATATTTAGAAAAGTAGAAGGAAATATTTTATTCTGTGGTAGCCTGTAAAAGACCCTAATTATGTTTTGAAAGTATAATAACATGAAATATTTAAGAAAACAAATTCCTTAGTTACTTATTGCTTCTTCAATTGAAATCTTTATGCATACATGATAGAGATGTTTGTGGGTAGCATCACTGCAAACGCTCATGAGACCTTACTCATCACTGGGGTAACTCAGGGGTTTAAAGGGCTAGTTGCATATGTTAAATGCAACCATGATTTTTACGAAAGCGAGTTAGGTTCTTGCTTTGTTAGTTTTCTTTTTTTGTTTAGGGTCAGTTTACTCGAGTACCAGCAAACGATAAGCATGTAGAATGTGATCATGCATAATTTTTATGCATAATTTCATACATTTTCATGCATGATCATGCACGATAATTGATTAAAAAGGCTTGTTTGCAAAGGATTTTATGGTTTTTATAAAAAATATAATTTGAGTAAACTGAGCCTTTTTGGAGTAATTTGAGAAAAATAATTATGTTTTTAGAAATTACTTTTTGAAAGAGAGGTCTTTTGCAAATACTAAAAAATCATTGGACTCTTTTTGAAATAATCTCTCAAAACCTAATTAACTAATATAAATAAATCTTTTGAGGCTAGGAGAAAATGTTTTTCCTATTTGAAGCCTGCGTCCCTTCTCTCTCTCCTTCTTTTCTCCCCCTTGTTCGATCGACTGGTTGCCTACCCTGCTCTTCTTGCTTCTTTTTCTTGCTCACTCATTCTTCTAAACCTCATCATCGTCGGTTCTTCTCATCTCCTCTGTCGGAGAGAGAGCAGAGTTCATATGATTGCAATAGAAAATACACCTTCTCAACCCTTCCATCGGAGGTAAGCCGCAAGGTATACTTCTTCTCCCCCTTCTCCGTAGTCTTTAGAATCATGGCATGCATTATTTTTAATTCTTATTCACCCTCATTGCATATAGCATGATTGAGCTTTTGCTTTATTTTATTTGTAGCATATTGCATATAGAATAATCTAGTTTTTTTTTTATATAGAGTCTCTTTCTTTTCTTGCTTTCTGCTTAATAAGCTAGATTAGATTTCTTTATAGAATTTTGTAGTTTCAATTTTAGAGTAGATCTTAAATTTATTTTTCTTTAGAAAACACAACACTATTATTCTTCTTTTAAAGGTTAAGAGCTGACCCATGCAGCCACGTACATTAGTAGGTTAAAACATTAACTGGCTACCATAACGTTGCAGCATCCGGTTATATATTTCTGGGCGTCTGATCAGATCACATACCTCATCAACGTGAGCTGATCAAATCGTTCACATTGACCAAGATCTATCCAACGTTGTCATCGAATACATTGTGACCCAAACGCAGCAAGTCATCAATCCCGATTTGCATAGGATGGCTTGGTCGGAGTTGAAGTTTTCTCTTTGTTGATGCTGCGCGTGAACTGGCTATCTGATTAGACCTACATTTGATTACTTGCTTCAGGAAAATATTTTAGTTAGTAGCTAATTCATTTTTTTGAGGTGCAATTTTGCTTAGTAGTTTAACATAGCATGTCAGTTAATAGTTAGTTTTGATTTAGTATTATAAGTCGGTTAACATTATATTCACTAATTGTTAATTAATATTTTATTTGATTAGCATAATACATTGGTTTTATTAGTTCTTAATGTTATTCACGTTTTCTTCTTGGTAGTTAATTAATTTAGTTTGTTTTTTTTATTTGATCTTAGTTTGTTTCTTGTTCATTAGTTAGTTAGTTTGTTTTGCTAATTTGTTTTGTAATAATTTGTTTAATAACTTAGTTCATGTTAGTTATAGAGTTAGTTATGCTATTTTGTACTGTAATGTAGTTTTATTTCATAGCTTGTTTAGTGTTTTTATAAATTTTTATCATACTAACCTTTGATTTTCTCGTAGTTTTTTTTTCGTATTTTTATATTCTGTGTTTTTCTTTTTACAGGAGAGCGTTTAGACGTACGGTGAGCCTCAAAATGAGCCATCGAAGAGCCTTCTGAGGTCCCAAAAAGGTCTTCTCAAAAGGCCCTTCAGAGAGCCCTCAAGGATCAATAAAGGAGAAGTAGAAAGATCACAACAACTATCAAATAAGGAACTAGAGCTCAGAGCACTAAAAACCTTTTCTTATTTTTTTAGCTTAGGCTTTTATTTTATTTCAATTAATTTGAGTTTGTAATAAGGCACTTATTATTATTTTTATTTGTTTAAGATTCTGCAGAGTGCCACACTTTTTTGTTTAGATTAATTAATTAATTAATTCTATGTTATTTGGCAATAAAAGGTAGCTTAGTTATTTGTGAAATACAAAGTATTTTTTCCGTTCCCTGAGATCGACTCAGATTCACATTACTTTTACATAAAATATCTTTTATAAATTTATTTCATAAAACTTACACCAACATTCAAAAGTCTGCTCTTACCAAATGAGGATAGGCGGGTTTCATGTATAATCGATAAAATGAAAAAGAGGAAAAAAAGAGAGCTCTCAACGTCTTGTATCTAAGTCATGCTTAACAACCAATTCATTTATACATTAATAGTTGATTTTGGTGCTATAAATAACGCATACACTTTCTCTAATAAGTCTATCCAAGCTTACTCAAACCAAGCTGAGTCTGACCTGGTTCAACCTTGGCTCATCAAACCTAGTCAACTATTTTATGAAGTCAGACGAGTGTTTTTTGTCGAGCCAAACCGAGTCAATTTACAGGTGATTTGGTTCATTTACTAGTCTTACTACTTTTCATATTTAATAGAGGAGGCGTCCGTTTTTAACGGAAAAAAAATAAACAAAAAGTTTTATAAATAACACGCCCGGTGGGACTCGAACCCACAATCGCCTGATTAGAAGTCAGACGCCTTATCCATTAGGCCACGGGCGCTTGTTATTCATTTGGTATCGTAACAATATTTTATACCCATTATTATCCCCCTTGGCCCCCTCCACCATCCCGTCTTTTAAGTATCCGTTTTTCTTTCTTTTTTTATCCTTTTTCTTGCGAGGGGATTACCTGCCATTTTTTCTTGATGCCCACCAGACTTGTCATTTCAGCTACAAGTTTATTGCTAGGACAAGAGTCACAAGATGACCAGTTTTTTTTTTGTTTTTAATTGGTAAAAAATATTTTTTTGGCCTTTTATCTATATAAAATAGCTATTAAAATAATGTAAAATTTATTATAACTGGCCACAAAACCATCGCCACCTGTCACTAGATACAGCGACCTGAATAATGTGTCCCTGTGACAGCTGATGGTCAGCTGGCCCCGACGGCCCGGTTGCAGGCCTACCATCGTTTGGAGACTGGGTGCATGCCCAATATTTTTAATAGTGTTTTATATTTTTAAGATATTTATATTAATAAATAGATTCTTATGTATTAAAATATCATACATATATCATATTATCAATTAAAAGTAAAATATTCGTGTTTCCAAGAAATTTATGTATTGGTGTCTCGAACTTGTACCGAGTCCTTATCAGAGTCAGTATCCCTGTTAATGAAAAGCAGTTTTCAACCTTCTTTTCCTAGAAATCATTTACTTTGAACCATAACAAACCACTTTAAGGGATAAAAAGAAAAGGCAATTTACGTATAAGCGCCTAACATATGGAATATTTATGTTTAACGTCTTCATCGTTCAAATACTTAAAGATAAAGGCCTACCTTTTCAACAAATTGCTCCCCTTGAGTTCCTTTTTATGCCACCTAACTCTAAATAACTCGTTAAGATGACACCTTTAACCTATTTTTCTTTAAGTTATTGAGTATCATTTTTATAGTTCCTCAAGTTTGCAGCTGCAATTAAGGCCAAATATGTAATTTTAAGGAGTAAAAGCATAGTGACAAATATCGCGAGATTTATGAAAATCTCACGATAATATCATGAGAAATTGCTTGGAAGTTTAAATCAACAATTTCTCTCTCGATTTTCAAAATATCACTAGATTTATGAAAAAACATAAATGCCATGATTTAAATGTGATATTTACATTTCAAATGGCTATTTATCATGAAAATTTGCGTATTTTTATTTTTAAATAATTTTTATTTTTAAATAATTTTTATTTATATTTTCTTATAAAAAATAATTTTTATATTATTTATTTATTTATTACAGAGATTTTGCTGAAAAAAATGTGAGATTTATGAAAAAATTCCAATTTCTAATGAGTTTTTGAAAAATGAGATTTTGCCGATAAAAAATGTTTGTCACTATGAGTAAAAGTCATCCCATCAGCCATCTGAGCAATTTTTGGAAAAGGTTGGCATTTGTCTTATATATGTAAAAACTGAGGCAGTTGGAGGTAATTTTCCATAGGTTAGGTGTCTATATGTAAATTGCCCGAAAGAAAGGAATAAAAGAAAAGATAAGAGAATTTGAGACTTGTTACATTTACTGTAAACAACTCCGCCTGTGTAGTTATACACTGCCGGTCCCAAGCCCGGATAAAGGAGGAGGGTTGCGGTAGGCCTGTGACAGCCAGCATAAAAACTGTCATATCCTATGAAAATGAACCAATATGAGAATCAATGTGGAATAAGATAGCGGGTGGTATGAGGAGGATTCAGAATCAATGTGGAATAAGATAGCGGGTGGTATGAGAAAAGTAGCTAAGGAGGTATTGGGTGAGTCTAAAGGCGGTGCACCACTAGGTAAGGATACATCATGGTGGAACGAGGATGTCAAATTAGCTATTAAGGTTAAAAGAGAGTGTTATAGAAATCTAAGTAAGAGTCGTGATAATGAGAATTTGGAGAAGTATATGATAGCAAAGAAGGAAGCTAAAAAAGTTGTTCGAAACGCGAGGGCTAAGGTATATAAGGAGGTTTATGACAAGTTGGATACCAAAGAAGGCGAGAAGGATATTTATAGGCTTGCAAAGATGAGAGATAGGAAATCGAAGGATTTGGGTATGGTTAGATGTATCAAAGATGAAACGCAAAGGGTTTTAGTCAAAGATGAGGAGATTAAGGAGAGATGGAAAGATTATTTTGATAAGCTATTTAATGATAGTCATGCTCAAGATCTTGGAGACTTCTCCATTCCTTTTCATGAGATAAATCGTGACTTCATGCGCAAGATTCAAAAGAAAGAAATTGCAGAGGCTTTGAAGAAAATGAAATCAAGAAGGGCAGTTGGCCCAGATGGTATACCTATCGAGGCTTGGAAATGCTTGGGAGAGAAAGGTTTAGAATGGTTGACAAATCTTTTTAACTTGATTTGGCGAACAAATAAGATGCCTAATGAGTGGAGGAAGAGTACTTTGGTGCCTTTATATAAGAATAAGGGTGATATACAAGATTGCACAAACTATCGTGGTATAAAACTCATGAGTCATACTATGAAACTTTGGGAGAGGGTGATTGAGTCTAGGTTGAGGAAGGTTGTCATGATATCGGAGAATCAATTTGGTTTTATGCCTGGAAGATCAACTATGGAAGCTATACATCTTCTTAGACAACTTATTGAAAGATATAGAGAGAGGAACAAAGATTTGCATATGGTTTTTATTGATTTAGAGAAGGCATACGATAGAGTACCTAGGGACGTTCTCTGGTGGACAATGATGAAGAAAGGTGTTTCTCTCAAGTACATTAGTATAATTAAAGATATGTATGAAGGAGTAGTAACCAATGTCCGCACTTGTGGAGGGGTGACAACCAATTTTCCGATAACGGTTGGGTTACATCAAGGATCTGCTTTAAGCCCTTTCCTATTTGCGATAGTGATGGATGAGCTTACGAGATCAATTCAAGAAAATGTACCGTGGTGTATGTTGTTTGCTGATGATATTGTTTTGATTGATGAGTCTAGAGTTGGGGTTAATGCTAAGTTAGAATTATGGAGACAGACATTGGAAGCTAGAGGTTTTAAGTTGAGTAAGAGTAAGACTGAATATATGGAATGTCGGTTTAGTAAGCAACGAAGTAGTGATGGGAGTGTAGTGAAGCTTGGTGAGCAAGATATACCGGTGAATGATTATTTCAAATATTTGGGATCCATCATTCAAAAGTATGGAGAAATTGATGGAGATGTAAATCATAGGATAAAGGTTGGGTGGATGAAATGGAAAAGTGCTACTGAAGTGCTGTGCGATCGTAGAATGCCATTGCGGTTGAAGGGAAAGTTTTATAGGACGACTATTAGACCCGCTTTACTATATGGTACGGAATGTTGGGCTGCCAAGAGACATCATATTCAAAAAATGAGTGTAGCTGAGATGCGGATGCTTAGATGGATGTGTGGAAATACAATAAAAGATAAGATTCGGAACGAAGAGATACGTAAGAAGGTAGGTGTTGCACCCATTGAAAATAAGATGCGAGAGAATCGTTTACGGTGGTTTGGACATATTCGGCGAAGGCCTAATGATGCTCCAGTTAGAAGGTTGGAGAAATGGGAAAATATATTAGTTAAAAGAGGTCGGGGTAGGCCTAGGAAGACTTGGATGGAGATGATAGGAAAGGATATGAATGCTTTGAACCTCACCGAGGACATGGCGTTGGATAGAAATGATTGGAGGAAAAGGATTCATGTGGAAGACCCAAAATGAATTTCTTTTTTGGTTCATATCGCTGACCCCAATTGTTTTGGGATGAAGGCGTAGTTGTTGTTGTTGTTGTTACATTTACTGTAAACCTCTTCTTCACATTTAACTGCTCAGATTTTTACCTGTCATGTAAAACACACCTATATATATATATATATATATATATATATATATATATATATATATATATATATATATTTTGGATAATCCAAGGAACCCCGCCCCCCCGCCCCCCCCCCCACAAAAAAAAATATTACCGACTGCACATTGGCTGGCTTCCGGTTGGTAAAACCTTGAGGTCCCTCGTATCCACCGAGTGCACCTAGCTTCTACCTTGTGGCAAGGAATGCTGTCCGAGGAGTACACCTAGCTTCGACCTTGTGGCAAGGAATGCTGTCCATAGGTTTCAAACTGTTATGTTTAGTCAACTTGGATGCATTCACAAGTCGCTCCTACCATATGTCTCTTGTGGCCATTAGACACACCCATAGTTAGCTACATGTCAAATGGAAAAAAAAATTAAATAATAACTAGATTGTTTGAAAGGTTCTGCATTAAAAAAGATGGCCTATAAAAACGATTTAAAAAAAAATTGAGTTGAAAAAAATAGAAATACAACACATACAGATTTAATTTGCTTTTAATCCTATAAAAGGAGCTCAAAAGACAAATGTATGTATGAGATTTTTCCTTGAAAATCAAGTTGAGGTACAGGAACCATGAGATTCAGATTCAAGAATCATCATGATCCGAACCTAAGATCCAATTCAATTATATCTATAATTGAGCTTTTTCAAAAGTATTTTTAAAATAATTTTTTGTTCTAAATGTTTTTCTCAAAAGAACGCATTTTTTGCTGATTTTTTTAAAAGAGCAGAGTTTCATTTTTTTTCTTATTTGTAAAGTTTTACTGAAAAGGACGTGTTTTAAACAGTTTTGCTAACTAGAACACACCTGTATCTTAGTTCAGCCAGTTGAGCTTGATTAAATCAAGTGGCTAAAGTACGGCCCCAAAGGGGTTTATCGTACTTGGAGCGGGCCTTGGCTGTCATACAAGCAGTCGGAGTTCGATTCTTGCAGGCGTAGCCAATGATACCACCTTGCATAAGCCAATGATATCCAACAATTGTTTCCTTTTTCTTTACAAATTGTGAAAAGAAAGAAGCACAGCAAATTGTACATAACTGTTCAGTACTTGGCAATGGACTCATACAATACAATCTGTGAACTACCAGAGCTCCTACCATTTACAAATTGTGAAGGAAAGAAAAAACGTACAAACATGTGCAAAGTTATATGCATGGGCACTCCATAAAGGCTTAGAAGCAGATCTGACTGCACAAATCGCTCATTCTCGTTACCGATACGTCAGTGTATGGAAAAGTTCTGAACTTGCCATTTGCCTGACAAGTCAGTGTCAGGCGACCACTACTTACTGAAGTCTGAAAGATTACATATGAACATATCACGAGGAAGCATAATTCATCGTCTTAGCACTAATAATGTAAACACCTTTGACACAAAGAAGAAGATAAATAAAAAAGCATTTGCACCAGTTTGTTTTTTGGTATATTTTGCTGTATCAAATTTTGTTAAGAGGACCTTCCCTAGTAGTTATCTTAGTTATATTCAGTAGCACAGAAATGTTGGTCATACTGAGTAGCATAGAAATCTTGGCAGTATCACTCTAAGTCTAATGGTTTTTGATAAAATGAAATTAAATACACAAAGCATAAGTTTCAATAGTTCATATAAGAGAACCATGCATAACGATTTATTTTAACTTGCTGAAACAGACCATGAGAATCTTACCACTGCTGGTGACTTACATACCTCACAAAGGACTTCTTTCTCATTGCAGGTCCAGCCTCTGATGGGAGCACAATTGAGATAATGGAACCAGCCACAGTACTTGTTTGCATTTACACCATATAGGACAGCGAGAAGAACTCCAGTAAGACTGCAAACATGTATAAGCCCCAGACCAACAGATCAAACCAAATGGGTTCACTTGCATGATACTTACCAAAGAAAGAATACAACTATGGCAACAATCCTTGATATTGGTCTATCAAATTTGGAAATTAACTTGGGCAACACATCCCCATCATTGCAATACATTCCTTTTTTCCTGTCAATCTGCCTGCTTTTGGGATCAAAGGCAAGCACTAATCCAAGAAGAGTTCCAGATACAAGGGCTCCCATGTTTGCGAAGTTGTCCACATGAGGTAGCAACCCAAGCATGAAATTTATTATTGCTACGAAGGACTTCACACCCAATGCTTCTAACTGTGATCATGTGTAAAGCATTCTTTTAATTGTAAGTTAATAAAACTATCCGAGTGAGAAATCAAGGTCCAGGTACATTGCCTTATTATCATATCTCATACATCTTTGAATTAGTCCAGAAAACATGGCTCCTAGTAATCCAAATAGTGGACTAGATGCACCAACAGCTGGACTATTCTGTAGAAACAATGCTGAAAGCAGGCTACCAACAAATGAAGAAAGCAGGTAGATGGTCATGGTCCTCCCTGTAAACAAAAGATATCATTTTGAAAATGCTGAGAAAAGAGGCCTATCAGTGTAAATTTTTTTTTCAGAACCAATTGACATAATAAATAATTTAAGAAGAAAAATAGGAGTTCTGGAAGAGACTTTATAGAATAAGTTAGGTGTGGCAACTCGTACAATTGGTGGCAGAACACTTTATAGAATATGACAGATTTGAATTGGCACCACAGCCTTTCTGTGTAAGCAATCCATCCATTAGTTCGGTAATATGCGGTGTCTAAACAGTAGTCTCACTAGCATTAGCCAAGGGTCTTGATTTGATCTATCAGGCACTATGCTTTTCTGTCAAACATATAAAATAAGTTTTGGAAATATTGAAAAATGAGATACTTACATGGCCCAAAATCCTGTGCTAAACGTATCCCTATGAATAACATGCTCAAAATATTGATAACCAGATGAATTACTCCTCCATGCAGCCATGTGAATGTCACCATGCGCCATTTTTGGTTCGGTGCACTTGTCTTGGTACCCCTTAGAGCACCCATCGCATCCAACCTGTGACAAAAAAAAGCAATGGAACATCTGGTTACAGGAAATCTTTGCCCCCATGCATATGTTGCATAAATTGCAATCATCACCGTTGCATTGGCTTAACTTGCATTTTGTCTGAATAACTAAATGTTTCAACAATGAAATAAAGTACATTGCCAATTAGTGTGCACAAATATTGCAATTGAACAAGTAACTACAGTTGAATGTGTGATTCTAGAACTTTAGCTTGATTGACAGTTAGACATAGTAGGAGAAATAGTTTGATACAAGAGAACGAAACAAAATGCCACATGTTATCACAAAGCAAAAAGAATGGACCTTCAGAATGGTCTCTAACTAGTAATCATTTATATGATGATTAATAATGGTAGAGAACATCGCTCAGGAGGTTATTAGTCCATGAACAAAAGAAATATGCTGACAGCCTGACACTATGCATGGGATGGAGGAAACCCATAACTGAGCTAGAAAAACTCTAGGACTAAAAACTCACCATGATATGAAAAATATAGTTTCATTTTCATTTTCCAAGTGCAACTGAATGCTATCTAGTTGAGTACATAACGTGTTTGGCATTGATATATGGATTGAGTGATGCACCTTAGACTTAAGCAAACAAAAATAGATAAACCTAGAACAAAGATTTGCCTGTAACTGTGACATACGACGTCCACAAATCACATTGTTCAAACATAGAGTTTTCCAATCAGGTTATGCAATTTCACAGTGCTGCCATGTTGCAAGAGAATTTTCATAGTATGGTAACTGTAATGAAATAAGCGGAAGAAGCCAAGAATGCTAAAGCATTCACTATGTCCCACACG
Source organism: Nuphar pumila (assembly GCF_984573655.1). Lineage (NCBI taxonomy): Eukaryota > Viridiplantae > Streptophyta > Magnoliopsida > Nymphaeales > Nymphaeaceae > Nuphar > Nuphar pumila. The sequence continues at coordinate 82,226,405 of NC_143262.1, forward strand.
GACAAGTGCAACAAGCACAAGAGAGGAAATCCACTAAGGGATATACAAAGGGCCTTATAAAAAGGCTACACACATGAAAAATAATATCACTATTATTGAAGAGGAGCTCTCAAGAGCAATACAACATACATGGGGGGTTCCCCCTATTTATAAGAAAAGGAGACCAAAGGGGCTCCCAATAGAGTCGTTGGGAGCCCCCAACGGTCACATATGTGACCGTTGGGGGCCCCAACGACTCCATTGTGGGCCCCCTTTTCGGTATCCAAAAAATACATATTAAAAAATAAAAAGAAAAATAAAAAACAGTAAAATAAGAGAAACAAAATAAGTACCCCTATGGGGTACTTTGTGAAATGACCATAATACCCCTATCGGGTATTATGGTATTATTACATATGTTTTAACACCCCCCCTCAAACTTTACGGGGGAATGACCGAAAGTTTGCCAAGAAGGAACAAGAAGCGAGGAGCAGGCAGGGCTTTGGTAAAGAAATCTGCAAGTTGATATTCTGAAGTGACATATGGCAGTGTAACTGTCCCACGAAGATATTCATCACGTACATAATGACAGTCCATCTCAATATGTTTAGTCCTTTCATGAAAGGTGTGGTTGCTGGCAATATAGATGGCACTTTTGTTGTCGCAACAAAGCTTCAAAGCACCGGTAATTTCGACTCCCATATCTTCAAGAAGACTTCGAAGCCATACAAGCTCCATTGTAGTGGTTGCCATAGCCCTGTATTCTGCTTCAGTAGAGGACAACGAGACTTTCTGCTGTTTCTTGCACCTCCAAGCAATTAGCGAATCTCCTAGAAAAACACAAAAGCCAGTAGTTGAGATTCGATCATTTGGGTTTCCTCCCCAGTCAGCATCAATATAAGCCAGTAAGTCTAAGGAAGAGATTGAGGATAGGAATAGCCCTTTAGTCAAAGTATTTTTGATGTATCGAATGATCCGGAGCACAACACTCATATGCACAGATGTAGGAGCATGCTGAAATTGACTTGCAGAGTGCACAGCATGAGCAATATCCGGCCTGGTGATAGTCAAATAGGTGAGGGAGCCTATGAGTTGCCTGTAGGGCGTAGGATCATCCAACAGAACTCCATCATCCAGTTGTAGTTTAGCATTGATAACCTCGGGAGTCTCCACCTTTTTGTCATCTGAAATCCCAGATTTGGAACATATGTCTGCAGCAAGCTTCATCTGTGACAGTATATACCCTCGAGGAGAGTATGCTACTTCTATACCAAGAAAGTACCTGAGAAAACCCAGATCAGACATATCAAAATTATGTTTTAACATTAAGAATACCACTTTCATCATTGCCAGTGATGATCATATCATCAACATAAAGCAGAAGGATGATGATACTATTACCTGCACGTTTAACAAAGAGAGCAGTGTCAGTATAACATGAACGAAATCCCAATTTTAACATGATAGCACTAAATCTATCATACCAAGCCTTAGGAGCTTGTTTAAGACCATATAAAGCTTTTAATAACCGAAGAGTTTGACCTTGGTTAACATTAATTCCCGGCGGAGGGTCCATATATACTTCTTCATTCAACTCACCATTAAGAAAGGCATTTTTAACATCTAATTGAAATATAGGCCATTTCTTAGATGATGCTACTGCTATTAGAGTTCTAACACTTGTCATGCGAGCCACGGGGGCAAAAGTCTCCTCATAATCGATGCCATATTCTTGTGAATATCCCTTAGCAACTAATCTAGCTTTATAACGTTCTAGGGAACCATCACTTTTTGTTTTGACTTTGTAGACCCATCGACATCCTATAGCTTTTTTATTTGGAGGAAGATGAACTATTTCCCAAGTTTTAGCCTTATTTAAAGCATCTAGTTCAACTTTCATTGCTTCAACCCAATGAGGAATATTTTTTGCTTGATTATAGTGGGAAGGTTCATAGTAAGAATGCAAGGCAATTAGACAAGCTCTATATTTAGGTGAGAGAGTTTTATATGAGACAAACCTATTTGGTGGAATGGATTCTCTAGAAGAACGCCTAAGAGAGGTTTCTTCTAGGGGTTCATTAAGCCACAAGAATTTTTCTAAAGCACTAATAGGTTGTGCTTCCTCACGCCGAGTGTATACTTGGAGATTGTCACCATTAGTTGGTGATACATCATTATCATGAGTATTTTCTAAAGATTCCGGATGACTCAAAAGATCATCATTTGAGTCTTCTAAAAGATCATTGATAAACATATAATCAATTTCATTTGTTTTTTCCAAAATTTCAAATCCATTTTCATCTTCTAAAAACGTCACATCTTTGGAAACAAATAATTTATTGTTCTTATAGTCAAAGCATCTATAGCCCTTTTGATTTTCACCATATCCTAAAAATACACATTCTATTGCTTTAGGTGACAATTTATCTCTTTTATGCAAAAGAACAAAGCATTTACACCCGAAAATACGAAGACGATTGTAGTCGGGTGTCATATTGAAAAGTTTTTCATAAGGAGAGATATTATTCAATTTTGAAGATGGCATCCTATTGATTAAATAGGTGGAGGTCAACACGGCTTCGGCCCAAAAATTTTTAGGAATATTTTTATAAATGAGTAAGGATCTAGTGGTTTCTAAAATATGTCTATGTTTTCTCTCCGCTAGACCGTTTTGTTGAGGAGTCCTTGGGCAAGATTTTTGATGACAAATGCCATGTTGTTTTAGATATGATTGAAAATCATTTGATAAGTACTCTCCACCCGAATCGGATTTAAGAATGGATATTTGACTTTGAAATTGATTTTGAACTTTTGCATGAAATTCTTTGAAGAAGTTAAAAACTTCTGATTTAGCATTAAGAAAATAAATCCATATGTATCTAGTATAATCATCAATAAACGTAACATAATACGAATAACCACCTTTGGATAAAACCGGAGATGGCCCCCATACATCGGAATGCACCAATTCAAAAGGTCTTGTTGTCACAAAAGTTCTAATAGGAAAAGGAGTAGACTTCATTTTTCCAAAAATGCAATCTTTGCAATTGATATCTTTTTCTTTACAGAACTTGTTTCCAAAAGGAAAAAGATACATTTTAGAGTAACTTGGATGTCCAAGTCTTTTATGCCAAGTTTCAATATTTTTGCCTTGGACATAAGTACAAAATGAGGTATTTGGAAGTGTTAAGTTATCCATAAAATAAAGGTCTCCCTTCCTATGGCCTTGCCCAATCCGCTTCCCGGACCGGAGATCCTGCACAAAGCACCCTTGGGATGAGAAAGATATTTCACATCCATGGTCGGCTATTTGAGAAACAGAAAAGAGGTTAAGATTTAATTTAGGAACTATTCTAACTTTTGGAACAAGAAAATTTTGAATATTTTTAGAATCAAGAGTTCCAATACCATTTATTTTGAGAAAAGTTCCATCGGCCGTAGAGACACAAGATAATTTTGAATTGGCGTGCACATTGGTTAATGCATTTTCATGAGGAGTCATGTGAAAAGAGGCTCCAGAATCTAAAATCTAAGAGTACGTACCGGGAGGTGATGATGAGGCAATGGCGGCACCGGAGGTGGAAGAAGTGACCTTTAGAATTTGTTGAAGAGCCAAGGAGATTTGTCCAAGAGTATCTTTGAGATCCCCGTTCTTGCCGTCATCTTCTTGGGTGGTGGATTCTTCAACGGAAGCCACCTTTGGCTTGAATGCCCCATTTAGCTTTGGGCAAACGGGTTTAATATGTCCCGGCTCATAACAATGGTGACATATAATCATTTTTCTTCCACCACTCCCTTGCTTACCAAAATGAGGTGGTTTGTATGTTTTAACATGATTGCCGGGTTTAGATACGGCAAGAACTTCCTCTATGCTTTTACCCATGCTATGCCTAGTCTCTTCTTGAGTAATCTCGGCAATAGCTTCTTCTAAGGAAGGAAACGTGGATCTATGGAGAAGTGAGGATCTCACTTGTTCAAATTCGGGACGAAGCCCAAATAAAAATTGAAACAATCTATCTTGTTCCATTCGTTTTTGTCTTAGAACCACATCCTCCATAGATACCCATTTAGGCTCTAAAAGAGCCAATTCATCCCACAAAGGATTTAGAGCACTATAGTAATCTTGTATGCTCATGTCACCTTGTTTTGTGGTTCTTACTTTTTCTTGCAAGAAATAAGCTCTTGCAAGATCCTTTTGGGTAAACATACCCTTCATAAAAAACCAAGCTTCATTTGCCCGGCGGAATTTTGCAATATTTGCACATACCTTGAGTTCGACATTATTCATAAACCATGCTAGGATTTTTGCATGGTTGTTCTCCCAATCTTCCATTTGATGATTATAATCTTCAATGGCCTTGAGACGAGCATCGCCTTCAAGTGCTTTCTCTTGATCTCCTTCCATCTTTGTGAGCTTAAGTTGGGGTTCCGGAACGGTTCCCATTACATAACCCCAAAGCTTCTTGCCTTTGAGATTATTCTCCATTGCGGATGCCCACATCATGTAATTTTTTCCATTGAGTTTGAATGATAGATCGATCTTGACTTCCATTGCTACACAATGAAGATGTGAGAAAGAAAGGAAGTAGAGAGAGACAAGATTTTACCTTTAGAAGATCGTATGGCTCTGATACCATGTAATGAAATAAGCGGAAGAAGCCAAGAATGCTAAAGCATTCACTATGTCCCACACGGACAAGTGCAACAAGCACAAGAGAGGAAATCCACTAAGGGATATACAAAGGGCCTTATAAAAAGGCTACACACATGAAAAATAATATCACTATTATTGAAGAGGAGCTCTCAAGAGCAATACAACATACATGGGGGATTCCCCCTATTTATAAGAAAAGGAGACCAAAGGGGCTCCCAATAGAGTCGTTGGGAGCCCCCAACGACTCCATTGTGGGGCCCCTTTTCGGTATCCAAAAAATACATATTAAAAAATAAAAAGAAAAATAAAAAACAGTAAAATAAGAGAAACAAAATAAGTACCCCTATGGGGTACTTTGTGAAATGACCATAATACCCCTATCGGGTATTATGGTATTATTACATATGTTTTAACAGGTAACATCATCCAAAAGTAATACAACAACAAAAACTACGCCTTCATCCCAAAACAATTGGGGTCGGCGATATGAACCAACAAAGAAAATCATTACGGGTCTTCCACATGAATCCTTCTCCTCCATTCATTTTTATCCAATGTCATGTCCTCGGTGAGGTTCAAAGCATTCATATCCTTTCTTATCACCTTCATCCATGTCTTCCTAGGCCTACCAAAACCTCTTTTAACTAATATATTTTCCCATTTCTCCATCCTTCTAACTGGAGCATCATTAGGCCTGCGTCGAATATGTCCAAACCACCGTAAACGATTCTATCTCATCTTATTTTCAATGGGTGCAACGCCTACCTTCTTACGTATCTTCTCGTTCCGAATCTTATCTTTTATTGTATTTCCACACATCCATCTCAGCATACGCATCTCAACTACACTCATTTTTTGAATATGATGTCTCTTGGCAGCCCAACATTCCGTACTATATAGTAAAGCGGGCCTAATAGTCGTCCTATAAAACTTTCCCTTCAACCGCAATGGCATTCTACGATCGCACAATACTCCAGTTGCACTCTTCCATTTCATCCACCCAACCTTTATCCTATGATTTACATTTCCATCAATTTCTCCATACTTTTAAATGATAAATCCCAAATATTTGAAAGAATCATCCACTGGTATTTCGTGCTCACCAAGCTTCACTACACTCCCATCACTACTTCGTTGTTTACTAAATCGACATTCCATGTATTCTGTCTTACTCTTACTCAACTTAAAACTTCTTGCTTCCAATGTCTGTCTCCACAATTCTAACTTAGCATTAACCCCAGCTCTAGACTCATCAATCAAAACAATATCATCAGCAAACAACATACACCACAGCACATTTTCTTGAATTGATCTCGTAAGCTCATCCATCACTATAGCAAATAGGAAAGGGCTTAAAGCAGATCCTTGATGTAACCCAACCGTTATAGGAAAATTGGTTGTCACCCCTCCACAAGTGCGGACATTGGTTACTACTCCTTCATACATATCTTTAATTATACTAATATACTTGAGAGAAACACCTTTCTTCATCATTGTCCACCAGAGAACGTCCCTAGGTACTCTATCGTAAGCCTTCTCCAAATCAATAAAAACCATATGCAAATCTTTGTTTCTCTCTCTATTTCTCTCAATAAGTTGTCTAAGAAGATGTATAGCTTCCATAGTTGATCTTCCAAGCATAAAACCAAATTGATTCTCCGATATCATTGTTAGAAAGTGAGTTGGAATCAGTGTTATTAAAAACGCGCCTCAAGGCGCAAAAAGCGCGCCTCGCCTCAAGGCGAGGGGCTTTGTGCCTTGAGGCGCAGGCATAAGGCGCAAAAGCCCTGAGGCGCACGCCTCATACGCCTTGAGGCGTACGCCTCAGAGCGAGGCGCGCCTCAAGGTGAGGCGCGCCTCAAGGTGAGGCGTACGCGCCTCAAGGTGAGGCTTTTAATAACACTGGTTTTGTCCTATTGAATTTTCTCTCCAACTTTTTCTAACTTTTATGCAGTGGGAGTCTAACTCAAACACCAATCTTTTGCAAGTTGTATGAAAACAGTAAACCCCCTTATGAAATTAAGAACTAAGTGTTAATTAACTTTATCCTATGTCATTAGCAAATTATACTCTCCAACAGCTAGCATATGCCATCTGAATCTCTCTATATATAATCCATAGATACATGCCTATCGAAGAAGGAAATTATATAATTGATTTTCATGCCCACTTTTCCCCTTCAATAAAGTGATCACTTATATGTTCATCATATCCACATTCACCCTTTTACACAGAATTAATACCAGGATTCTCTTATCGATCTATTATTATCTCCACTCCAAAGTGCTCCCTGTGGTGTGTCTGTTCATATGTGCTTTGTGAGAATCTTTGTATAGGTTTAATCGTTCAACTTTAATTAGTTTGTCCTGGAATTTACTATTCAAGTCATAAGCAATAAGTTAGATTCACTTTTAGTAAGATTAGAAGTGTAGTAGACTATTATACAAGAATTTAAAGATGGGCCAACAATAGGCCAATTTTCTGCTCAGACTTAAATCTTATTCTACAAAAATAATGGATATATATAGGTATATATATAGAAACATCATCCCTAGGATTAGTTAAATAACTAGATCTTAGAAAAGGGTGTCACGTTAATGAAAGTGTCACGGTTGTTTCACTGCAGTTTATACAACTGTAACAGTTGAACTGTTCTTGCTTTCTCAATAGCATCCACACTGGGAGTGTTGTATTTTGCACGCTGTCTCATAAAAAGATGCAAATCACAGTTGGATCAGTAAAGAGAACCATAGTTTCACTGGTTACTTAGCTTATAGAAACGTAGTTTTCAACACATAATTTGACAAGTATAACTAATTCAGGAATCAAATCCAATAGTCTAACTTCAAGCACATGGTATAGGTTTGGGAATATATAGGATTCTGGCTAATTGTATTGGTTCACTTCTTATGTCATAAAAAAATATCAGATCTCTTTTCATGTTGGGGATCCCTCTCATGTCTTCTTTACCCTTTTACTTTACTTTATTTAGAGTTTCCATTCATTGGCCAGAACACTGTGTGCACATGCAAACAAACTTATTTTATGGTATAATAATGTAAATGCTCTTGATACTAAGTATTTAATCAATTTTATCAATCTTTAATTATTCCACAATACAATAACTAAGTTGTTTGTGGCTAAATTTACTTCTACTGCCATGGTTTGATGTTAGGTGTATGATATACTGTCATGGTTTGATGTTAGGTTTTATACGTTAATCTCATATTTTTAGAATAATCTCATATATTTTAATTTCTTTTAGTTAATCTCATATATTTTCCAGTTATGTAATCAATTTTTTAGTTACTTTTATATGTTAATCTCATATTTTTTAGAATAATCTCATATATTTTAACTTTTATAGGTTAATCCCATATATTTTAACTTTTGTAGGCTAATCTCATATATTTTTTAGTTATGTAATCAGGTTTTAGTTACTTTTATATGTTAATCTTATATTTTTTAGTACTTATTTGACATTTTCTATTTCTTATTGGTTGTCAATTTCATCAATAACGCATTTCTTTATTTATTTGTATTTTTAGATATTTTTTTATAATTTTTTAAAAGTTTTCAAAAATTTTTTTTGAGGCTTACGCTTTACGCCTCAAGGCTTACGCCTCGCCTCGGTTTTTGGTTGAGCGCCTCGCTACGCCTCAACGCTTTTCACAACACTGGTTGGAATACATTGGGTTCAATAATGAACCCATACTTATGCACGTGAAGTGCAAATATACCCATTAAAGGAAAACAACACAAGCACATAATGTGCTAACCCATAAAACCCATAAAAAGGGAAAAATATGACATAAAGTCATAAGTTGCATATCATTGAAGAAACAATGGACAAGGGGTAAAAACCCCATTACAATGGAGCATAAGCTCCCTCAAGAATGCAAAATACAAAGGGGAAATCCCCTATTTATAAGCATGAAAAGGGACCACCTTGGGGGCTCCCAAAGGGGACGTTGGAGAGCCCCCAACGGTCACATTTGTGACCGTTGGGGGCTCCCAACGTCACTTTTGGGAGGCCCCCAATGTGGTACGAAACCCAAAAATATAAAAAACAAAAAATAAAAATAAAACAAAAATTACAATGCATATTCCAATTGGAATATGCGTAAAATGCTTATTTACAAGAATACCCTTGAGGGTATTTTAGGAAGATAATATATATATATTTATATATATAAATAGAGATATGTATATATGTATACGTATCTTTATATATATATATATAAATATATATATGTACATTTAAGGATCAACATATTTTAACACCCCCCCTCAATCTTTGCGGGGAAACGAAAAGATTGAACAAAGGGCAAGACTCCAAGAGGCTCCGGCAATGATGCAATGGAACTTTAAAAAGGCCTTCCTCCTATTGTCTTCAAATTTCCCGAACTATCCAGGGTACTTCTCTGTCCTATCTCCAAGATCCTGTGAAATAACAACAAAGAAACAAGTAAAACAAATCTTTGTACTTTTATTCAAATGGAACATTTCTAACTAGCACAGGTTAAAAGAGATGCAAATTATGCAAAAATGACCCTAAAGTTTCAAAATCATATATCATGTTTAAAACAAAATGAGCGGAAGCAAATTATGCAGAAATAAATTACAAGAATGCATAATGCATTCATAAGGTCCAACGTTGGACAAATATAACCCCATAATGGGGAATAACAAAATGGTCCACTAAGGGACACCACAATAAGCCTACGAAGAGGCATGATATACATAAACATTATTGAATGAGGGCCCAAAAAGGCCATAAAGAGCATATGCATATATTTATCATGAAATGAATTAATACTCAAAGAACTCATTAATGAACATGCTTCAAACATGTAAAGAGAAACAAAGTCTCCAAGCATACTTTAGGCAAAATAAACCCAAGAGTTCACAAGGTTTTAAAATCATTTATGAAAGACATACTTAATACACATTTTGCATATAAGGGTGGCAAAAACCATAAGCACTTAATATATAGATTAAATGCTAAGAAATCAACTTGATATGCATATCAAAATTATGATTTGCTTGAAAAACACAAGTCATGAATGAAATTTTGCAAATTTCAACAATAGTTTATCCATTACAAACATCTTCCTCATTAGTCCTCCAAAACCCATAAATCAAGTGTATAAGCTACTAGATCAAGAATATAAAGCCATTAAAGGCCAAAGACACACACAAAGGTGTGTAAAAGAACCTCTTGTCTACATATAATAATACTTGAAATAAGTGCATCTACGACAAGAACAAGAGAATACATGCCAACATGGACTAAAAAGTATCTCTTGTCTACGTAAAAAAATACACTTAAAACCAAGTATGTTCAGCTACTAGAACAAGAGTAATAAGCCAACCATGGGCTAAAACATAATACATCTCTTGTCTACATATGATAGCACTTGAAATGAGTGAAATAAGCCAACCATGGGCATACATCTTAAGCGACTAGAACAAGGCCACAAACGCCAACATAGGCTAAAAATCACACACCATAGTGTGAATCAACGTGCCTTGTCTACATATAAGATCACTCAAGACAAGTGTGTTCAGCTACTAGACCAAGAGAGCAAAAGCCAACAAAGGGCTAAAAACACACGAAGGTGTAATAAAATTCTTGTCTACATATGATGACACTTAGATAATGGGCATAAAAGGAAAAGACTTTTGAGGCAATAAACTTGTAATGAAAATAAACCTCGAATGAAACAATATTCCTTTTAAAAAAGAATACTCATAATAACATTTTGGAATAAATGCAAGTAAAACGTATCTTCAACAAGATACTACAACCGATAAAATAATATTCTTTAGAACAAATGTGTGAACATACACACCAAGAAGACTTGTGAAAAAACACAAGAACACATGTGCACAACAAGCACAACATACGGAATCACAAATGTGCAAATGCACTCATAAAATTTATAAACAAATAAAAGGTTGGGCTATAATCCCAAAATATCTTGATTTTAAAAGTACCTTAAAACATTTAAGGTTTCAAATACCATATGTCCATCACATTTACATAGAAGCATCCATAATATCAATGGCACAAGAGAAAAAATGAGTGTCACACTCATAATTAGAGATCAAATAACAAATCATTTTAGAGTCCCAAGGTGCCCATAACTCACCTCAACAACCATCTATAATATGGAAGGTGGACAATCTAAAAATGATACAACACGAGGTGCCCATAACTCACCTCGACAAACATCTCTAATATAACAATACTAAGGCCAAATAAATGATGCATTAAATAACATGTGATGGACAAACATAAATGCCACAAAAGGGCAATAAGCACATAAGGAATCATTTTCCAAATAAAAGTTTTTACAAAGAGGACCGATTAACAAATTGAATCAAAGGTCCAATATAATCCATTAAAACAATTTTGCATAAACACGAATTATGCTTAATCTTCAAAAGAAGTCTTGTACACCAAAAAAAGGCTTACTATGCAACATAACATGAAATATTAAGCAACATCATGTGTATGAACCGATTTGGAACAAACAAGCCTTAACTATGAAAGACATAAGGTGCAATTAAACGGTGAAGTTGGTGAAAAAATAACAAACTTAGGCCAATATAGGCATTCTTAAAGATGGTAAAGTTCGAAAAACTTATGAAATCTACTATTGCAACTTAAAAATGATAAACAATCATGAAATCTTCATAAAAGAGTATATACTCACAAGAAGATTATAAGGACTGAAAGGCTCCTTAAGGAGAGTTGGAACAAAAAAACATATACAACTCCCAAAGAAGGAGAAAACTCCATTAAAGTGGAAGAAATCCCAACAAAATAGATTCATTAACAAAACCTTATGATAAATAAGATTGTACTATGGCTTAAATAAAAAGTAAACATTTATTGAGGAAAAATTTAACACTCTTAAGTTTTATCAAAAAACATGACTTAATAGATTATTACCTACTCCTAATGAAATAAGTACACAATAAACATTAGTGAAGACCATAACTTTTGTAATGAAATATGCGGAAAAACAAAAGACTGCATTAAGCACTTACAACATTCACTAATGAACAAACAAAAGGGAAAACACCAAAACCCACAAGAGACAATCACAACATAAAAATAAAAATGTCTCTTATTGAAAAGAGAGAGAACTCTCTAAATGTTGAAAACATCCTTAAGAGTGTAAAGATGGAAAGAAAATCACCATATTCCATAAGACCATTTTAAAACTTAATTCAACTGGTATTATAAAAAAAAACTTTCTTAATTAAATGTTGCTCATATAAAACGGACACATAATATGGAATTTTTCATATATGCCAAACATTTTTCAAAAAACTACATTTCACAAGCATTTTAATCTTAACATACCTTTCTTTAAAGACTAAACATTTATATAAAGGTATTTTCATAAACAAGGTTAGGTTTAAAATGTAAATTCAAAGTTTTTACCGACCCATTAAAGCAAGTTTTGAGCAATCATATATCTAATTTTTCGCCAAACAAGTTATCATTTAAAGTTTTTCAAAGAAAAACATACGAAAACGATTCAATAAGTAACTCAAAAAAGACATAATGACAAAAAGCACACATAAAGAAAAGAACATATTACATTCTTCATACAATACTCAAAGAAATAGAATGCATACCAAATAACTATAAGAAAGACAATAGAGAGAAACGAATACTTCACCATTTTTCTTTAACAAATTCTTGAATACCACGCTTCCCGATGCACCAAAGAGCAACTCGATCTCAACCTTGCTCTGATACCATGTTAGAAAGTGAGTTGGAATACATTGGGTTCAATAATGAACCCATACTTATGCACGTGAAGTGCAAATATACCCATTAAAGGGAAACAACACAAGCACATAATGTGCTAACCCATAAAACCCACAAAAAGGGAAAAATATGACATAAAGTCATAAGTTGCATATCATTGAAGAAACAATGGACAAGGGGTAAAAACCCCATTACAATGGAGCATAAGCTCCCTCAAGAATGCAAAATACAAAGGGGAAATCCCCTATTTATAAGCATGAAAAGGGACCACCTTGGGGGCTCCCAAAGGGGACGTTGGAGAGCCCCCAACGGTCACATTTGTGACCGTTGGGGGCTCCCAACGTCACTTTTGGGAGGCCCCCAATGTGGTACGAAACCCAAAAATATAAAAAACAAAAAATAAAAATAAAACAAAAATTACAATGCATATTCCAATTGGAATATGCGTAAAATGCTTATTTACAAGAATACCCTTGAGGGTATTTTAGGAAGATAAAATATATATATTTATATATATATATATATAAATATATATATGTACATTTAAGGATCAACATATTTTAACAATCATGACAATCTTCCTCAACCTAGACTCAATCACCCTCTCCCAAAGTTTCATAGTATGACTCATGAGTTTTATACCACGATAGTTTGTGCAATCTTGTATATCACCTTTATTCTTATATAGAGGCACCAAAGTACTCTTCCTCCACTCATTAGGCATCTTATTTGTCCGCCAAATCTTGTTAAAAAGATTTGTCAACCATTCTAAACCTTTCTCTCCCAAGCATTTCCAAGCCTCGGTAGGTATACCATCTAGGCCAACTGCCCTTCTTGATTTCATTTTCTTCAAAGCCTCTGCAATTTCTTTCTTTTGAATCTTGCGCATGAAGTCACGATTCATCTCATGAAAAGGAATTGAAAAGTCTCCAAGATCCCGAGCATGACTTTCATTAAATAGCTTATCAAAATAATCTTTCCATCTCTCCTTAATCTCCTCATCTTTGACTAAAACCCTTTGCGTTTCATCTTTGATACATCTAACCATACCCAGATCCCTCAATTTCCTATCTCTCATCTTTGCAAGCCTATAAATATCCTTCTCACCCTCTTTGGTATCCAACTTGTCATAAACCTCCTTATATACCTTATCCCTCGCGTTCCGAACTACTTTTTTAGCTTCCTTCTTTGCTATCATATACTTCTCCAAATTCTCATTATCACGATTTTTACTTAGATTTCTATAACACTCTCTTTTAACCTTAATAGCTAATTTGACATCCTCGTTCCACCACGATGTATCCTTACCTAGCGGTGCACCGCCTTTAGACTCACCCAATACCTCCTTAGCCACCTTTCTCATGCCACCCGCTATCTTATTCCACATAGATTCTGAATCCTCCTCGAGACACCAATCAACTTCCTTAACTACCCGCTCTACAAACATTCCTTGTTTAGCTTCTTTCAGTGCCCACCACTTAATTCTAGGATCTATCATATGTCTATCCCTTTTGCGGTATTGTCTAATTCTAAGATCTAAAATTAAGACTATATGTTGTGTAGCTACACTTTCTCCCGGTATAACCTTACAATCGATGCAACAACCCCTATCTCTCTTTCTAAGTAGGAAAAAATCTATCTGACTCGTATTAACCCCACTTTTAAATGTTACTAGGTGAGACTCCCTCTTCCTAAACCAAGTGTTTGCTAAGATCATATCATAGGACAAACCAAAATCTAAAATCCTTTCTCCACTTTCGTTTCTTTCTCCTATACCATAGCCTCCATGGATACTCTCAAATCCATCCCTACTAATGCCTACATGCCCATTAAGGTCACCGCCGATGAAAAGCCTTTCTCCATAAGATATCCCTTGTACTACTCCATCTAAATCTTTCCAAAATTGACGCTTAATGGAATCATCTAAACCTACTTGGGGTGCATAAACACTAATAATATTAATAATATTCGTACCTAATACTAATTTAATAAGTAAAATCCTATCACCCTTCCTACGGACCTCAACTACATTATCTATAAACTCACGACTCATAACAATCCCTACTCCATTCATATTCCTATTTATTCCTGTATACCAAATCTTATATCCCCAAGGTTCTATCACTTTTGCTTTCTCACCTACCCATTTGGTCTCTTGTAGACATAAAATATCAATCTTTCTCCTACACATAACATCTACTAACTCTACCAACTTACCAGTTAAAGATCCTATGTTCCAAGTGGCTAACCTAATTTTATGGTCTTGGACTAACTTCTTTACCCCCACCCGTCCAACAAAGTGAGGGAATCCTTGCCTATTTGACACCACACCCGGGCGCCGGTGTGACGCGTCGCTTCCGGGCGACGACCTAGCAACCCTTAATGCTGGTCATGATTTCAAGCCCAAATTCAACAATAGATTATAGTTATACTGCTCCTGTACTGTCCTCATCGATAGGGCAAACAAGAACAGATAATACTGAACCATCTTTAGAATTTCATGGATGGTATCAATAATGGAAAGAGTATGTAGATCGCACTTTTGGTAATAGTTAGCAACCAAAGCGCCAAACAGTTGAGGAATAGAGCAAGGAGACCAAGACCATCCGAACTCCGAAACTCAATTTGCCTTGTCAACGTATAAGCCTAACACCAATCTTCGGTCCATTTGAAAGGGAATTGGTGAAATTCATACCAAGATATTTGGTCATGAAACTTCCACCTCCTTTATCAGTCCATGGTACTCAAACCCATGTCCCAAAATATTCAGATAACAAATGGTGAGTCCCACTAGAACTAGTTGCCCAAAAGCATTCGAGATATGTTGCATCAGATGCAAAATCTAGAACATCTTTTGAGCATTAGAAAAAGAAGAAACAACGTACGCTCTTGAACATTTGATAAATTGAAGCATTAGCAGCTCTGAAAGAGAAGGGAAGTGTTTCTTGTGCTTTTAGAGGATCTTGGTCGAGATGCAAATTGAGAGAGAGAGAGAGAGAGAGAGAGAGAGAGAGAGAGAGAGAGAGAGAGAGAGTAAACCAAGGCAAGATCAAAGAGTAGATGAAACAAGACTCACGTCGAGGAAGAGGGTCCGAGCAGAGGATTCTCCCTGAGTGGTTGAAACGAGAATCTGCGTAGGGACCTCAAAACGCAGTCACTGTGGGAGTGCTTCGGGCAATCGTTGATGAACATCGCCACGAGGAATACCACCAACTTGAGAACCACAAAGAGGGATATCACCCACTTATTCTCCGTGTGGTCGAACCTCGACCCGAAGAAGGGGATCTTCTCTTCTGCGTCCTCGATGGGATCTTCCAACCCCTTTGTGGGTTTCCCGTCCCAAGAACCACCAATTTCGATACCAAGATGGCTTCCTGACTCCGCCATCGCTGGCGCATCAGAAGGCCCGAGAATGGATGGCATGAAGAAGAGAAGCACAGTCACCCTTCTTTTTCTGGGGTTTCTTGGGTACGAGAGAGAGAGAGAGAGAGAGAGAGAGAGATTCAAATCAGGGAGCCGTTATGTGTGTAACGGATTCGGATTTTATCCAATATCCGACCGAATCCAACTCTGGTTAGTTGGGTTCGTCAGAGGAAGTCCAATCAGATTAATATTTGGATTCAAATGCAGTTTAGGATTTTACAACCAAGACAATGTGGTAGCTTCTAACCACTTTTATAGTTAACCACCGGCTAACCAGAGTTAAATCCGAACTATCATTGTACAGTTAAATCTGAGTTTTGAACTTATCTTCTCAACTTTAAGCAAAGCAGGTTGAACTCCAACAATTAAGAGAAGAATAAAAGACAGACTGAGAAGAACAGGAGTGAGAAAGAATAGAAAGGGAGCGACAAAGACAAGAAATGAAGCAAGAGGGAGAAGAAGCTTAGAAATTCAAAGAATAGATGCATGCCTTCGTGAATGCACACAGCCAATAAACATCTTAGACCATCGATTTTTAAATCTTATAAGATCAAAATCAAATGATCCAAAAGAGTGGAATCCTATAAAACCAAACAGGTAGAATACACCTGTACGGTCAGATTTAAGGAAAACATAAAAAAAAAACCTTAAAAAGTCTGCTTAGCTAGTGGTTAGTTACAAAGTGGTTAGCAGGTATCACCTTCTCTTACAACCAAAACCCACAAGCATTCGATTATGATGGAATTCGAATCTGAATACATGAGATTAGTCAGATTTGCTGCTACACTTCTCCATATGAATCAGACTCCCAACTCCAAATTCAATTAACCAACATGCCATTAGTTGGATATGGTATGGGCTACATCCAACCTGAATCTGATCCGTTTATATTCCTAGATCTGAACAGTCTGAACCTTCTTGGGCCAGGGCTAAACCAAACCATAGTGACCAAAGTTTTTATCGGCAATTTCTCGTTTTTCAAAAACTCATGAGAAATTGAAAAAATTCCATAAAATCTCGCATTTTTTTGGCAAAATCTTGGCAATAAAAAAATAATTAAAGAATACAAAAAATATTTTTTATAAGAGAATATTAATAAAATTTATTTAAAAATAAAAATATAGGATTTTTTTGCCATAAATAGCCGTTTAAAACGTAAATATCGAGTTTAAATCATGATATTTATGTATTTTCATAAATCTTGCGATATTATGAAATTCTTGCGAGAAATTGCCGTTTTAAACTTTCAGGCAATTTCTCACGAGATTTTCATAAATCTCGTGATATTTGTCACACTGAACCAAACTACCAAGGTTCAGATTTTGGATCATAATAGATCCTGTACATATGCAGATGCCATAGATTCACATCTGCTCTTGTTGCCATATCGGACGACCAAGAAGAAATTTGGTTGAAAATCTCAGGATATGACTGCTTCTAGATTAACTGATTCTGAATCCAGGTCTGGTTCAGAACCTGTATTGTCAAATCCAGGTCACAGTCCACGTGCAGATCCAGGTTTGGAGGCATCCATCGAGGTAGAACCAAATCCAGATTGGTGTAGCAAAGAGTTCATCAGTATCTGATCACCAATTGGGTCTGATTGGGTCCTTGTAATCCAACTATAGACCAAACTGGTTCATTTCAAATAGATTCAACCATTCCTCACATTTACAAAGCTATAGCACTTTTTTTTTTTGTTGATAGTCCAAACTCCACATAAAAAACCCCATCACCGACCAGACATTAGCTGGTCTCCAATTGGTAAAACCTTTGAGATCCTTCCTACCCACCAGGGAGTACAGCCAGCTTTGACCTTGCAGCAAGGGACCCCACATGTGGATTTTAAACTTGTGATGTCACGTCAACTTGCTGACATTCACAAGCTACACCCACCAGATGAGCAGAGCCCAAGCCTTTATGGGCTACAAAGCTATAGAACTATCAACACTGAATTTGACCGAAATGGTGTCATTTTTCAAGCTAGTACAAAGTCCACACTAACTAAATCTCTTAGGCGGCATTTGAAAGCCATGGATCTTAGATCTGAAAATCTGAGGTGACACAGGCCCCATGACAAGATCCAAGGCCTCTCGAACACAAGGTCTCAAGTCGAAGATTTGAGATCTCTCTTATAACAAGGAATGAGAGAGTTATGGCGAATCCGAGAATTGATGGAGGGGAGGGAGCAAATCTGTAACGACCCCAACTCATATGCCTTGAAAAATGCGTTTTTTTTAAACAAGTGCGGAAACAATCTCAGAAACCAGGGGCCTTTATAGTTCCACTCTCAATTGGATAACCAAACACCACAATAGATCTTACACTTATCATCCATACCAAACCAAACCATTATTCATTTATTTGAAAGAAAGAATGTTTAAGCAACAATTGTAAGAGACATGTCAGAGTTATTTAAATGACATAAAAGTAAATAATGAAAAACTAAGCCACATTGTTCCTCTGTGAACCGTCCAACAAGAATGTGACACTCGTAACTCTCTCAAAAACCAGTCGCTTCACTGCTTACCTGCAACTGCGAAAAACCATAGAAGTAGGGTGTTGAAACCGAAATCTTAAGCACAAGTACATCTAATGAAACAAGTGAGCATAACGAATACAAATAAGATTTCATGCAATCATTTAGAGGAAAACAATTATGACAAATTCATAATTTCAATTAAGCATTCATGCAACAAAGAATAATTTCTAAGCATGAGAAAACTTTAAGCAATATCAGGGATCACAATTTAAGTAAGCAAGACATTTAGTATGCATTAGAAATTAAACATCATGCATTCACCATCATGTAATAATTAAAGGAACAGATAACATATGCATGTTCTAATGCATAGCAGAAATATGTATGATTTATGTGCAATGCATGAACACTTTATTATCTTTCTTTAAAGTTTTCGTTTTCTATATGCATGCCCTATCAAATGCATACAATTTAAGTTTCTCTTTTTAATTATCGTTGCCCGCGGATACACCAAACGAGTATAAGCTTCGAGGTCAAGTTAGGTTCCCAGGGTAGCTTAACACAAAATTTGTATTTTATTACTGGGTTTCAAACTTAGTCCTCGACCGATATCAGGAAACAACATCATCCATCAAAATATTAGACCTCCACATCTAATGTCGGGGACACCCCACACCCACAAGTGTCACTTTCATAGTACCAAAACAACAGTTGTGTCAAACACACCACCTTCAGGTAAAGTGATGAACTCTCTCTAAAATCGTGGTCAGGAGAAGGAACCTCTATATCGGGTTCAGGGGGACAAATAAAGCACACAGAGTTTTTGTATCCTCACAGTCTCCCCAAGACTGAAACTCTAAGATCTTGATTCTCTAGATAGAAGATCCTAGAAAGTATATTACACTCTTCTTAATTATTATCTTTTTATTTAAAAGTAAATCATTGAGTTTTGTAATTCAGCATGCAAAAATAAGGTAAAAGATCACATCTACCCCTGCGAGATCTATCACGGGACTCCCCCCATGGAAACACATAAAATAGTGCAATATAATACAATAAAAATAAATATGATTTTTTTGATGCATTTAAACAATTAACGAAAGAGCAAACAAAGCTTAAGGCTCTCCAGGCCTGTGATGATTCATTTAGACCATTAATTCATTCATATGCAAAAATCTTAAGGAACATGCCAATGCATTCTGTTCATATCACATGTCTTTCGATGCATAATCATGAATGTCAATTTAGAGATATGCATGGAATAATAATAAACCTATGCATGTGCATGAGTTCACAATTTCGTATTCATCACATGTTTCCATTTGATTTACATTCATGTCAATTGCATGACTTCAGTCAATACATTTATTCACGACAAATGCATACATAAATTTACATGTTCATGTCTCATGCAAGCTTTCATTTGCGAACCCATTTGATTTAACATGTGAGCATTCCTACCACTATCTTCATGTAAAACATCTTACTTTCACATGTGCACTAGCATAGAGAACAACTATACAATAACACTAAGAACATGCAAGTCATAAACGGTCTAGGCATGTGTTCAGAGTCATTCCTTATGGCTCAACATATCATGAGTGAGAAAATCTGGAAGTTTGCATGCTTGATAGATCGTCACACAAGCTCAAGTAGGCACTGACAACATGCATAAGGTAGGAAAACAGTCAAGTGTCAAAACGTGAAATCCATTGAGCAGCAAAACTAATCATATGCATATAACACAATTTTTATGTTCATTGCATGAGCAATACCTGTACATCAAATCCCATTAGGTTTGAGAGAAACATAACACATATAACACAATTTTTTTGAGATACATGACCCATCCGCACCCAGCCAACTCAGCCACTGGGTTTCCAAACATGCCCAGCCGACCCTGGTCGGCTGAGTTTGTCTGGACTGAACCCAGGCCTGAACATACCCAAACAGGCCCATACACAGGCCCAGCCCGGGCTTGTGTGCACGCTGTCAGGGCTAGCTAACAGCCCCACAACTACAAATTTTCTCTGTTGTTCCCCACATAACCTTCCTCAGAAGAAGTTCCAACAATATCTAACTGGTCATAGAATGATTTTGATTGTGAACGCTCTTTCTTACTTTGTAGAAAGTTCATAAGATCTACCTCTATCCGAGGAGTGTAATGCTTGAGTGCTCTATTCATTGCATTTTGTTCCTCCACAGATAAGCCAATAATAAAATTTAAGACAGCAGCAGAATCAAAATGGGTATAAACTGATATACTACCAGCTATAGTTGTCTCTTTAAGTTTCGAGTTCTTGTCATTAACCAGAGGTGCCAACTTAACAAGCCGCAATTTCAACAATCCACCATCACTAGAACCATCAGGATTTGTTGCATGTGCATTGAAGGAATTAATAGCAAATTCAATTACGGCAACTTTGGCTTTTGGTGACCGCTGCTCATCCAGTGAACGAAGAAAAGCAGGAAGCAATGAATTTATACCATGTGTTACCAACTATTTTCGAGGTTGTTGAACAAGACTGCCTAACAAGCTCCTTTAAATCTATTAACCGTGAGAAAACATGAGGCAAGATCCTCTCAAGAATACTTTCAAAAGGTTTTCTGAACGCTGGAATCATCTCAGTCACTGTTGTAAAAGTTGCTTGAGCTACTTTATGATGCGGGTAATCTAAGTGCTGAAAAAAATAGCTTCATAGTTTTTCTCAAAATTCTGGGTAACTTCTTGCATTTCTTTAGGACCTTGCTGTACTAAACTGTGGATAAAATTAAAAGCAGAAATCCTTACTGACCAATTGAAACTAAGACTCAGTCCCTCAGTTAGAGCTTCATTCAATGACATTTCTCCAATTTGAAGATGACTTTCCTCAAAACTATTTCTTCCACTTAAAGAGACCCTTCCAGGAGTATGCTTTCTCAAAAGTGGTCTATGGAAATTCGGGATATAATTATTCTGGAGGTCTTTGGATCTTTATAAGGTGTATCTAGGTACTGCCTATCATATTGCATATACGGAAACCTCCTGGTTGATTTAATATCAACAATGCCCTCATGTGAAGACATAGTAACCCCTTTTGGCCGTGCGAGTGAGAGACAGGGTTGACAAGTGATAAAACACGATGTACTACAAGAAACAATGAATGAAGCTACATGAAACCCGTGTCTCACCTTATTTGCATATAGATACATTTGAGAACGATAAAGGAATATATGCACACGGCAGTCCATTATCTATATCAGTCATGGGATCCCATATTTATCAAAAGAAACATTAAAAGAAAACACTTCTACTATTACTAAAATTTCTGTTTTAGAAGGTACAAAAATTCTCTTTTGAAATTGTGAAAAGAATAAAAAATAACACATATGAAAGAGGATCCTCATCCATATATCATAGAGTGAACATATGGATTCACTCTTTAATCGTGGATTCACACCAAATATTGCATGGAAAATTGAATTGGCATTCGATTTCTCACTCGATCCAAAAGAAAGAACCCATACCTCAAAATCGATGCGGGGGCAAGCGTGCTCTGTTGCGCAAATATGCGAAAGTGTGAAAACTTATAAGGTTGTATTCATATTAAAGAACAGAAAGGGACAGGGGTACAACCCCGATCCGCCTAACACTACTAAGCGAAGAGACAGGGGCATAGCCCTTGCCCGCCATACTACTAGTAACCCTAAGAAGAGGACAGTGGCAGGGCCTGCCCTGCCAACGGAGAGTAAGAGCGGCTGGGGCAGAGGCCCCTGTCATATCGAATCTGACGAATGACGGGAGGCTAAGGCCCCTGCTTATCAGAGAACAATGAACGGCAAGGGCCCAAGGGCCCTGCTTGACAAACCTCGAATGGTAGGGGTTGAGGCCCCTGCCTAACAAAACTAAATTGACGGCAAGGGCCAAGGCCCCTGCCTGACAGACTTCAAATGATAGGGGCCTTGGCCCCTGCCTGACAGTAGCGGACGGCAAGAGCCGAGGCCCCTGCCTGTCGGACATCGAATGGCAGGGGGGCTCGGCCCCTGCCTGAACAAGACAAACAGCAAGGGCCTTGGCCCCTGCAGAAGGACCTCAAAATTGCAGGGGGCGAGGCCTCTACCTAACAAAAACGATGAAGTGGGAGGAAGAGCATGGCAGGGGCTGCCAACCTTCCGACAACTTAAAGACAAAGACGGGGAAAAAGGTGCGGTAGGGGGCCTCCTGCCGAATTTCCGGCGACCACAAAAAGAAGGGGGGGGGGGGGGGGGGAGGAGCAACGAAGGGTGCGAGAGGGTCGTCAACCTCTTGTCGGCCCTCCGGCAAACATAGGCTAAGAGAGAGGGAGGCAGGGCGATGCAGCCAACCAGAGGCAAGGCCTCGCCCTGCCATCAACGAATCCGAGCGGCAGGGGCGAGACTCTCTGCCAAACAAATATCACGATCGACAAGGGTCCAAGCCCCTGCCGAATGAGAGAAGGAGAAGATAGAGGGAGAGGGTGTGTACCTTCGAGGTCGTCGGCGATGACGTTGATCAGAACGAGAGGGAGGAGGCGACATCAGTCGCGAAGATGTAAGGGTTCTCTCACACACCGGGAGTGAGAGACAAGGAGATGAGCGCAGGGAGGGGAGGAGGAGGAAGGCACAGGCAATGGGTGCCTCCCCTCACTGTGCCTTTAACGAGAATCGGGGAGCCGAAAAGGGAAATCCCCAAAGGGGTTTTCTGTTTTCGCAAAAGGGACAAGGAGCGCATAGGGGAAAAAGAAAGGGTTTTTAAAACCCTAACCTCTGCATTGCGGGTATTAACCCCAATGGGTCCGGGTCCAAGACCCACAAACTTGCCACAAATCAGATGCTTATTAGGGTCCGCAATTTGGACCCATACGGATCCAATTTCAGGTCTGAAATACCTTTTCATAATATATATATATATATATATATTCAATAGGTCTATATGTATACGAGGTTATACGTATATATGGATCCTGGATCCAGAAGGCAGATCCCAGGCCCAAATCAAACCATTTACGTATTAAAAGAATTTCCCATTAATAATAAAAAATGTGGTTATTACAGAATCGATTGGATTTGAGATCTCAAGTGTTCAAACGCACCCTAAGTTTAATGCTTCTTAACTACAGAAAGTTCTGGAGACCACATCTTTTCTATTAGATTTCAGAAACCATTACCATTGATACAAAGGGTATCAAATATAAGCCCCATTTCCACAGCCATTAGGAAATTGAAACCAATTTTTAGGGGACAAACTGTGAAATTCACAATAGGCCCACGATTCACTCGCACCTCCACAGCTAGAGGACCTAAACCCAGGCCTAAGTCTGGGCCTAGGGTTTAACTGCCGTTTGTTAGGACTGCTAAAAGCCCAAGTTCGATCTAATTGTGAAGACTTTCTAAAGTTGATGCATCCCTAGCGGTATAAAATTTATTTTTTAGAAAATATTAAAATTCAGTGTGTCAAATGTAACAAAGATTAGGTTGCTTTATCATAATAAAGGGGTCTCGGGTTAGAATCCACTGGGGTTATCCCCCATTTTGACTATTCGGGGAATTTAAAAAAAGGAACATGAAGCTCTTCAGTACACAAAAAGGGGGAAAAAAGAGCATGAAGAAAATGGTTGTGAACTACAATTCATAGCAATACAACTCAACTGCATGCCAATAGAATTTTCGAACTACTATAAACGGCAATGGATCACAGATTCTGCCAATCGCCATAATATTCCACTCACGTACCAAGAAATTTTAATTACAGGATTGCAAATCTACCAACTAGCAAAAAATGTACAGTGTCGACCCATAATTTCCAAAAAAAAAAAGTCAGCTCATCGTGTGTAAGAATGGCTGGAACCTGAGCTCCAAAATGTCACAAATTGCAAGGCACAAAAGGTAGAAAACTAGAAATAGCAGTGCACTTCTTCAATGTCGATTTGATTCAGATCCTGGACTGAAATGCCACACATTCACCAAAACTTGTTGTGGGATAGAAATTGATAAGATCCTCAGTTGCACTTGCGTCGTTTTGCGTAGGATTGTCCAAGCCAATCAGAACAGTCATCAAAAGTACCAGAAGGATATGCAAGTTGCCATTTGAGTAGTCTTTTTTGCTGCAATTAAGAAAAGCAAGTTAGCATGATAACATGACCCCCCCCCCCCCCCCAAAAAAAAAAAAAAACATTACATGTCATACCCATTCTCCGATCTGAGGACCACCACTTTTAAGTCCTAGAATGCTCATGATAGCTTTTCCGTCCACAAGCCTTTTCATCTCCCATACCTTTTCCAAATCTGTAGTGAATAAGAAAAAAAATCACATTTCCATCATTCTATGAAGCAAAAGATTAAAATGCTGGAAGAAGCATGGAGCTCGGTTATTTCAGTCAGTAGTGCTTCAATAACAGAACAAAGAAGTGTGAAACTCTCTCTCTCTCTCTGGTTGTTTGGTGCCACCAAGTAAGCATGTTTCCACCCCAACTGATTCCAACCACCTTGCAGTCAAAAATTCCCTGAGAACCCAACAAAACCTTTCTAAGGTTTTTCTGGCTGCATTGTCTGAGGAGGTGTGAACTGATTGGAGTGGCAATACCGTTCTTGGCAATTGAAATTGGTCCTGTTTTCAAGCCACTTGTGGTTGAAAGTGGCTTAAATATGGCTTCTTGGGAAATTGCTAGATATGGTAGGCATAGGTTGATGGTCCAAAATATGTCATGCATCTTTTCTTTGTTTGCATATATAAATATATATCCACACACACACACACACACACACCATGCTGCCAGCCGCATGATTAGAAATCACTGAAGTGACTTGAAATTCTAACAGTGTCCACGGATTCTTCTAACAGGGCACCGCACCCTCACCCTTGCGGGTGCGACACTTGGACACGACTTCCTTTGTGTCAAGTGAAGTCAACCACACAGAGGTCCATTTCTGTCGAAAAGTAGATTCAGTTAACCCTAACCAATTCCAGTTTTATCAATATTATATATATAAATGCATAAAAGAACACACATACACGTGTGTGTGTGTGTGTGTGTGTGTGGACCGCACCTCCGCACCAGTGTGGTGTTATTTTTTATTGATGTGCAATAGCAATTGTAGATTGTTAATTTGATTTATTGCATGAATTTATGCATGATGATATGATAATTG
Organism: Nuphar pumila; assembly: GCF_984573655.1. Classification (NCBI taxonomy): domain Eukaryota; kingdom Viridiplantae; phylum Streptophyta; class Magnoliopsida; order Nymphaeales; family Nymphaeaceae; genus Nuphar; species Nuphar pumila. Next base: position 82,251,881 of record NC_143262.1, read on the forward strand.
TTTTTATTTTATTAACTTAAAACTGTTATATATATATATATATATAACACCCTCCCCACAACCCCGTACTCATGCTGTAATATCGCGTATTTTCACACTTAATCATTTTGAGATTTTTCGAAAATTTGACTAAGTATAGAAGAAAAATCGTTTGAACCTCGATATTAGACCAATGCTTTTGAGTCTGGGCTTGGCCCAGGTCTTATCAACTAGGTCTAAACGAGCTACTTAAAATGTAAGAAAGAGTTTTATTTTTTATCTTTAAATTCAAGCAAAATTCAGGTTATTTTCGAGCACAATTCGGAATTTATATTCATGTGATATATCGTTGGATGCATCTTGGAATGTTGAACGTAGCGATATGTTACTTTTCCGAATTCGAGTTCCGGTTGCCCCAAAAATCACGTTTTCCTAAAAAAAAGAGCAGTTTATCGGTTTGGATCCGGATTTGGATCGAACTAGATCTGATGGATTTGATCCAAATTAATATAAATCTGGACTCTATCCAAAACCCATATTAATATGGATTTGGTCCAGTCCAAAATTCATTTGGATTTTTGGAGATGGGTTTGGATCTTGGATCTGAATCCAGATCCAAATTCAAGCCCAACACATTTCTAACTTTAAATTCATTTTATACCTTCAATTTGAGGTTATTTAATGTTAAGAAGTCTCTCAAGTTAATTTGTCTATTTTTGGAAACTTTTGAATAATTATTAATTATTTAATAATTAATTAAAATAATTAATTAATTTTATTCAATTCTAAATTTTATTTATATGGATGTTTAGGACTTCTAAATAGAGTCCTTAAACATACCTAAGAAGGCTAAAGAAGGTTTGAGAAGAGACTTTTAAAAATTGAAAACTTTAAAAAATCAACTTAAAAGAAATTTTTTAAATTTTGGAAAGGATGAGAGAGAGAGAGTCCTCAAATGAGGAAACTCGCCATCTCCAGCCCAACTAGAAAGGGCTGGAGAAGGGGGGGGGGGGGGGTCACCCCCCTCTGGGTCTATTTAAACTCAAAAAAAAAAAAGAAAAGAAAGTAAGAGAAAGAAAAGAGAAAGGGAGAGAAAGAGAGGTAGAGGAGGAGGAAGGAAGCTTCTTCTCCACCAATCCAGCTTTTTCCACCATCGTTCTAGTTTTCTTTTTGATTCATGATCAAGGTACCGGTCTTTATTTTGTTCCGAATGAGAAAAAGAGCAAGAATTCGATTTTCATGCAATGTTTTAGTAGAAATCCATGGGTAAGAGTAAATTTGAATATTTACTCTAAGATCCATGGTTAAAATTAATATATTTTCATATTTTTCGAAATTTATTTTGGGGATACGTATGTATATATGTGCTGCTATATATATATATATATATATATATATATATATATATATATATATATATATATATATATATATATATATATATATATTTTTTTTTTTTTTTGATGAACCGCCGATCTAGTGTGCTATTGTTTTTTTTTTTTAAAGAAAATCATATATTGCTATTTGTGGGTCGATAGAACAAATTCTGTGTAAAGTTTATTCCCATGCTAAAACGAAAATTCTATTTTAGATTTGTGTTCATGCTAGAGCAGCATGTATTGCAGCATGTTCTATATAGATGTATCCTTGTTAGATTCATGTGAAAACCTAATGTAGAATTCTGTATGTACATGTGTATTTGCAAGTGAATCTGTGTACATATGCATATCTGCATATTGGTATTTTTGAATAAAAAAAAGGCATATACATACATAGTTGATCTTTTAATATGCATATGTATGCTTACCTGAGTCATACATCTGCATACTCATGCCTATTCGAAAGTGCATGCAGACTTGACAGTCAGACCCAACAAGTACAGTTACTAAGGTCTGAGTCAGAACTGATTGGGATTGTGATAGTCCAATAGATTTTGACTTGTGATATCTTACTAAAGTCTGAGTCAGAACTGTGACAATGAAATCAACGCAAAACCTGGAGGACATGGAGTTATGTCCTCCAACTAGGATACGTGTATCTCCATTTACATTTTCTTTTTTTTTCTCCAACTTATGTAATTAGTATCTTCTTATTCAATTTTTTTTTAAAAGGGGGTTTGTTGGGCAAACTGGCAGCCCAGCTGAATTGGATTCAGCTGACCTGCCAGACTGCCCTGGCAGCTTGCACATAGGCCCGGTCTGGGCATGTGTAGGGGCTGCCAGACTGGCCGACTAAGCTTGGCTGGGCCGTAGCTGAACCCCAGCCGACTGGTTCGGCAAGGTGTAAATAACCTATAAAAAAAATAGGAAACTAATTTTTTTTAACAGATTTATTTTGTTGCTGTTTTTTTATGTCAAGCAAGTGAGGCCCCAGCAGACCCCCTGTCGGCTGAGCTATATTGGCCAGGTCAGCCCCAGCCGACTGGGACGGCTGGGCAGTAGGCTGGGTGAGTTTGTCAGCATACCAGACCCAGTCGACTCGGTCCTTGGTCTACAAAAATAAATTTATGTTAAAAGAGTTTCAAAGTAGATGCTACTTTAATGATTTTGATTAACTGAAATACAGATCTGCCACATATTCAAATATGTTAGTTCATGTTTATGGTTGTTATCATGAAGCTTGATTTGAGTTCAGTTAAGCATGTAAATTTTCAAACTTGCTTATGATAATAGCATTGGTCTGATGCGTGCTAAGCATGAAGTTTCTACTTGTTTGACTTGAATATGCCATGCTTAATTCAAGGTGTTATTACAAAGTCTGTTTCAACTGCATGTGCATACATGTGATAGATATGTTTTGCATGTACATAATTGCATGCATGTTCACATGTTTAGTGAGAATAATTCATGAATGAAAGAATACATGTGACATAAATATGTGTATTGAATGAAAACATATACTTAACGTCAATGTGTGAACTCATGCACATGCATATAAATATTATTGTTTCATTTACGTTGTTAAGTTAGAATATAAGAATGGGCATCGGAAAGCATGTAATATCATTGCATAGATGGCATGTTAGAATTTTTAAATATGATGTATTGATGATCAAAATGAATCATCGTAGGCCTGGCGAGCCTCAAACATGGATTGTTTCTTTTTACTTATTTTTAATGCATCGCAAAAGTCACATTGATATTGTTTCACTATATTACATTGTTCTATATTTTTCACAAGTTGTGGTCCTGTCATGAGCCTCGCATTTAGATATACAAACTTGTGTTACTAATTTGACATACTAAATTGCAAATCAATAGAATGACTATTAATAAACAGATAAAGAAAGAGCAGTGTAATATACGTTCGGAGATATCACGTCGTTAGAATGAGACTTTTAGAGTTGCGGTTTCTCAGGATACAAAAAATCTGTGTACATTGTTGTTACCCCTAAACCTAATATGTAGGTTATTTCTCCTAACCACAGTTTTAAGGAGAATTTGTCACTTTACCTAGGGGTGGTGTGTAGGCATAGTTGTTGTTTTGGTATACCAAGAAAGTGCCACTTGTGGATATGAAGGTCTCTGGTATCTCAACATTAGATGTAAATGCCTAATGTTCTAAAGGTTGATTCGATCGAAGGCTAAGTTTAAAACTCAACAATAAAATACAACTTGTGTGCTAAGTTACCCTGGAAACCTTATTTGACCTTAGAAATTCTTACTCGTTTGGTGTATCCACGAGCAACGATAATAAAAAGAGGAACTTAAATTGTGTGTATTTAACAGGAACATGCATACAAAAAAAATACTCTGATAAAAGATGATAATTTATTCATGCATGTGCATAAAAAATCATGCATATTCCTGCTATGCGTTAGATCATGCATATTTACTTGTTTTCTTGTGATATATAGGTGATTGCATGATACATGGTCTCTATTGCATGATATCATGTCTTTAATGCATAATTAATGTTCTCTAGTTTCATCTTATTTAACGCTTATGTCATGTTGCTTAAATGATTGCTTAAATTATGAATTTATCATAATTGCATCCCTCTAAAATATTGTATGAATCTTATTTATTTTCTTTTTACTTATTTGTTTCGTTAGAGAGATTCGTACACAAAATTTTTGGATTCTGACACCCCTACTTTTTTGCTTTTTGTAGTCTCAGATGCCCAGTGAGGTGACTTGCTCTTGAGAAGCCACGAGGGGAATACACGACTGCTTGACCGACTCTCCTAGACAGCGTGACTTTTTTTTCATTTAATTTTTATACACTCTAATATTTTGCATTTGTCTCATGACTTTATTATTTCTAAATTAATAAAGTTGGCTTACTATGGTTTGAACGATTGATGTAAGACCCCTTGTGGTTATGATTATGGTTATGTTGGAACTATAAGGACCCTTGGTCTCTGAGAGTGTTTTCTGCAATTAAAAAAAAAATGACACTTTTCAACGGGTATGAGATGGGGTCGTCACACCTGCACCTAATTTTTTTTAAAGTGTCGCATCGCCACATCTACACTCGCACCTATGTGACAATAATCATCAAGAACAAGCGGCCTTCTGGCAACCTCCCTTGGCAGGGCATATAGCTCGAAGGCGTTTGAAGAGAAACATGAATAAGAGACATTTATTAAGAGAGAGAATGAACCCCTCGGATCATTTGCTAGCATAAAATGTAGCAGTAGCGAAAAATAATTATAAAAACTGAAGAGCTTGCAAATATCAGAACATTACAACAGTGATGAAGTCAACAAAAAGCAACCACTTAGGTCGATGATTTTAAATCGGTAGCACATAGAAAGATATGCATTAACATCAGGTTCATGATACTAAGATTAGGTATATAATGGAAGTTGGCCTGGAGAAAACTATCAATGAGATTACCTGAACAAATCAGGTGCAATATGATTGCACAAATATTTGTGCATTAAGCACCTGATCACCCTCCATCTTGGGGATAGGGCCTGTCAGGTGTAGGACCCAAAACATGATGGAGGGCGATGAAGTGCTTAATCCACAAAATTTTGTGCAATCATATTGCACCCGATCCGGACTCGGACTATGAGATTACTATCATAGATATTGAAAAAAAAGGATAATAACAATCAATTTTGAGTTGCCTTCATTTTAAGCAGTGATTGTATATACATAAATATATATAGTACATAATTACACATATACAGTTTAACACTCTCCCTCAAACTCACGGTAGAATAACAGAAAGTTTGCCTAGAAAAAAGTAAAATCTAGGAGTAGAGAGAGGTTTGGTGAAGAAGTCTGTCAATTGGTACATTGATGTGACATAAGGCAGATCAATAATCCCTTGAAGTTATTCCTCTTGCACATAGTAGCAATCCATCTCGATGTACTTTGTTCTTTCAAGAAAAGTGTTGTTGCTGGCAATATAGATAGCACTTTTGTTATCACAACATATTTTTGACGCTCCTAGTATAGGGACTCCCATATCAACCAGCAGTCTGCTGTGCCAAACCACTTTCATTATAGTTTCGTCTATAGCCCGGTACTCAGCTTCAGTTGAAGAAAAAGAGACATTTTGTTGCTTTTTGCACCTTCACAAGATTAATGATTCACCTAAAAAATCACAAAAACCCGTGGTTGAGTGCCTATTGTTGGGATCTCCTCCTCAATCTGAATTGCTATATGCAAGTTTAATGTAGACGCAGACGACATACAAAGGCCTCTAAAAATAAAATTTTTAAGATATCTAATAATACGCAAAACAGCTCCCATGTTAACACATAATCTAGCGTGTTGAAACTGACTAGCTGTATACAACGTGTGCTATATCAGGTCTCATAATAGATAAGAAAAACAATAATAAGTTGTCGATAAGAGGCAAGATCATTCAGAGGCTCCCTATTATCGATCTTCATCTTGACATTTGTCATTTCTGGAGTATTAACTTTCTTGTCATCCATGATTCCAGTGTAAACACCAGTAAAAAATAAAAAAATAAATAAAAGAGATCGGACCCGGGTCGGGTCTGGACCCGACCCGGATCCAACCCGTGCCCAACCACTCGAAAACTCCTTTTTCAGAGGGGCTGGCAGCCCACGACAGGGGGCTTCTCCGGCGACACAGGGGGCGGGCCCTGTGTGCGCCCCCTCCCTATTAAAAGACGAGAGTGGAGAGTGGAGGGCTTACGAAGCTCGCGCGACCCCCCCCGACTCTCTCTCTCGTCTCTCCCCTCACTCTCTGCTCTCTCCCCCGACCCCCCGACTCTCTCTCTCATCTCTCCCCTTCACGGCACCACCCTCTCTGGCGACCCCCCCCCCCCCCCTTCACGGCAACCTCCTTCCCTTCACGGCAGCCCAGGTAACCCCCTCCTCCCTCTCTGTGTCTCCCTCTCGATAGCGGCAGGCAGGGGCCAAAGGCCCCTGCGACTCCCCCCCCCCCCCCCCCCCCCCCTCTCTGTTTACCTTTTCGGCAGGGGGCCTTCGGCCCCTGCCCCCCCTTCCTTTCAAATTCCAGTAGGGGCCGATGGGCCCTGCCTTTTTTTTTTATGAACGACAGGGGCCTTTGGCCCCTGCCTCCTCTCCTATTAAGCCGCAGGGGGCCTTTGGCCCCTGCGCTCCCTCCTCCCTACTGCGCTCCCTCCTCCCTACTCGTTCCATTGGCAGGGGCCATCAGCCCCTGCCCCTTTCTCTTTTAAAAACCTGGCAGGAGCCGAAGGCTCCTGCCCCTCCATTTTCTTTTAAAAAAAAAAATCCAACAAGGGCCTCCTAAGGCCCTTGCCCTTTTCTTTTTTTTGAGACCCGACAGGGGCCTCTGGCCCCTGCCCCTTTTCCTGTCAAGCAAAGCTCGGCAGGGGCCATTTGGCCCCTGCCTCATCTTCCGAGGGCCGCAGGTGTGCATTTGGCCCCTGCGACCCCGTCTCTCTCTCTTTTTTCCTTTCGACAGGCCAACATAATGGGGTGGGAAGCCCCCCTTCCTTTCGAGGTTGGAGAAGCCGAGTCTCCTCTCTACCTTTGCTCGTTTATGCCTTCTAAAATCACATTTTTTGCAGTTTACGCAACGGAGCCCGTTCGCGCCCCGCGAACTAAACCGACGATCACCTACGTTCGTAGACGGCTTCATTCTCGCAATACCCCAAGGTAGGAGAAGTTGCACAAAGACTTAAATAATTAAATCAAGCTTAAATAATTAATGATCGAAAGGACTTAATGATATATTTATATACTTATACGTATATAAGTACACTTTTAAATCAAGGACGCGGTTTCGCGATCCTTGTCCTTTGCTTTCGCATTTCCTATTTCAGTTTGTCGTTGCGCTTTGCGCCCAGGCTTTTACTTTCGTATTTACTGCTTACTGTCTTTTAATTTAAGGACGCGGTTTCGCGGTCCTTGTCCTTTGCTTGCGCACTTCTTGTTTCTGTTGCCGTCGCGCTTTGTGCCCAGGCTTTTGCTTTCGTATTTACTACTTACTGTCTTTTAATTTAAGGACGCGGTTTCGCGATCCTTGTCCCTTGCTTTCGCAGTTCCTGTTTGCCGTCGCGCTTCGCGCCCAGGCACTTCCTTTTCGCATTATTGTCTTTCGTTTTTGCCTTGCCTTTGACTCAGCGTATTCGAGAGGAATACCTATTCCTCTTTTTACCTGATATGTTTTGGGAAAACCCTTGATCTGAGGCAAGATCAAGTTGTTGGGTGATGGGTTCATTTGTGAAGCCCATTTACCAAAACCAGTGTCGTGACTTACATAGCACCCATACATTGCGTCATCGGATGTCAGATTCGAGAAAATCACATGCCATATGTTGGCAAATTGTGTGTCGTTTTGAAAGATTTGAAATGTTAAAATAGCTTTTTAAAAAACATTATAGCTTTGCGAAACACACTCCCGAGGCTCCTATTAAGGACCTGTATCCCTTTTCTCGTAAGTGTACTTCTTGAACATGCGAGACATGTTAGTACTACGACGATTGGATGAGAGAGTCTTATGACCTCGATTGATGCTTAGTGCACGTTGTTGAAAACACATATAAAAAAAATGGGATCGCCTTCATAGGCAAGATGCTCGTTTCGGTCTAATGGACCAGAGCATGAAGAATGAGGCAACGACTAAGAAACCCCGTCGCGCTCAATTCAACTTGGCTTCGTCAAGAGAGAGGACGAAGGGTACCAACTACGATGGACAGACCATTTATGGCTTTTTAAAAGGGCAAAAGACCCGTTTTTCCCCAGTCATCGGAGGTTAGGGGGGAAGGATAGGGGCTACATAAGTTAGCCTAACACTTCTGCAGAAGTTGGGTGCATCCCTATCAGGCCTTGGGGATTTACTCTCTCGACCATCGGTCGTCTCCATAGGAATAGGATTCAGTCAGACAACCGAGGTATATTAAAATACTTAACATAATGAACACTCGGCTTGGACTCGACTGTTTCGACTCACGTGCCATGTATGTACCCGCATGGCCGGTTATCAAGTAATAACTAAATTGAGCATGCACACCCTTTTCAGTTTGTTGTACTTAGCTTATTCCTCCAGTCTATCTGCTTAGTTTGCTCGTTACTACTGAAAAGAAGTCATCACGGTGTATATGTCTGACCCGATCCATTTATATATTGGATCGGGTCCAGACCCAATTAGTGTACATGTATATTAACATGTTCAAAGGGGTATTTTCGTACCCTAGTTTTTACTTTCTTAATACATTAAATAGAACGATAGGGTCAGCCGATGATTGACTAAACCCCTTTCTCTAAAACCTCTCTCTTCTCTTTCTCTCCCTCTCTCTCCTCCATCTCTTTCTCTGTGACAGGCAAGGTGAGATCGAAGGCTCCTCGAAGGCTCCTTTCTTTTATGGTATCAGAGCAGCGTGACGACTGTGCTTGAAGAACTGTTTTCGTTTCACGGTGGCTCGATCTCACGGTAAAAGACAAAAGCTTTTCACGGTGAGTTCGTGATTTTAAATCGACCCTCTTCAGGGTGAGTTCGTGATATCGACCCTCTTCACGGTGAGTTCGTGATTTTAAATCGACCCTCTCTGGAAATATTCACGGTGAGTTCGTGATTCTGAAACTGCTGCTTCGTGGGTTCTGGAAATCGACCCTTTCTGGAAGCATTCACGCTGAGTTCGTGATTCTGAAAAAGGATATTTCTGAGTTCGTGATTCTGAAATTGTTGTTTCGTGGCTTCTGGAAGTATTCCTGCTGTGTGAATTTTTTTTTTCCTCTGAGTTCGTGATTCTGAAATATATGTCTCTGAGTTCGTGATTCTGAAATTGCTGCTTTGTGGCTTCTGGAAATCGACCTTTTCTGGAAGTATTCACGCCGAGTGCCCTGTCAGCCGAGATCTCGGCTGTGATAAAAAAAAAAATCTGTTCGTGATTCTAAAACTAGTGTTTTCGTGGATTCTGGAACTGCTGTATCTCCCATTTCTACTGTTGTTTTCGTGAGTTCTGGAACTGCTGTATCTCCCATTTCTGTTGATCTATAGCTAAGTGTCAGTCCAGGTTTCCATGGATTCCTCTTATGGACAGTCATGCCTGTCCTCAAGCTTTCTCGGTCAGCTAGTCTCTAAAAAATTGAATAACTCCAATTTCTTAACCTAGAAAAGACATATCATTCCATTTATAAAGAGTCAGGACCTCTCTGGTCATCTGGATGGATCTGTTCCACCGCCTCCGAAATTCCTCTCACAGGAAAAGGCGGACGATAAAGGAGAACAATCTGTTGTTCTTCTTAAGAACCCAACATATGTTACTTGGATGAAGATGGATCAATCGTTAGTAGCCTACATCACTTCAACTCTCTCACAGGAAGTCCTCATTGCTCTTCCTGATGATTGTTCGGCCAAGGAACTGTGGGATGAGTTAGTTCAGACATATTCACAAATTTCTGAGGCAAGAATTATGTATCTTAAGCGAGAGTTCCAAATGCTGAAGAAAGATTCCATGTCTGTTATGGAATACTTAAACAAAATGAAAGGCATCACGGACCAGCTGACTGTTGTTGCGTGTCTTGTCAGTGAAAAGGATAAAGTACAACAAACCTTGAGTGGATTGGGGTCAGACTATCATGTTATGACGACTATCTTATTATGTTTACCAGAACTTCCAAAGTTTGAAGATCTTCGTGCGAAATTATTGCAATATGAGATGACTCTGAAAGGATCTTCTGAAGAATCTCATGGGAATTCAGGAACACAAGATGTGCTGGCCATGGGAATGAATTATGGCCGAGGAAGAGGAAGTTCTTTTCGAGGAAAAGGAGGCCAAGGGAGAAACACCTATGGAGGTCGTGGCATACTTCCGACACCCAATATACAAGGACAAAGACCCATTCCCACTTGTTTTCTATGCAACAAGAAAGGACACATTAAAGCAAATTGTTGGTTTAATCCTCAAAACAAAGGGAAAACTCCACAAGCAGAGTCTAGGAAGGATGGCGAAGTAAAGGAGTTGCTGTTGGCAGCCTTGGCAGGATTGAATATGAAGCAAAATGATAAAGGAATTTGGTATGTCGACTCTGGAGCAGCCACTCATGTCACAGGTGATGCAGGTAAACTCTTGACTCTTACTCCTTATGTTGGTAAGAATAGCATAGTCACAGGAGACGGATCTCATCACTCAATCTCACATACTGGAAATGCCATTATACCAATGTCAAAGTCGTCTCTTAAACTTCCAAGTGTCATCCATGCACCTAATATTCAAAAGAACATTGTTTCTGTTTCAAAACTTGTTGATGATGCCAATGCTTCAGTTGAATTTACTCTCTCTTCTGTTTATGTCAAGGATCTTCGCACGAGGAAGACATTCGCTGAAGGAAAACGATGGGGCAACATGTATATCTTTCAAGAAGATCCTTCCTCCATTCATTCCGACTATTCATCCTTGAAGCCTCACCAACGTGAATTTGTTGATTCTGATTTCATATTTAATATTTCTGAATGTAATAAGCCAAGACTTTGACATAGTCGTCTTGGCCATTGTGGTCGTCATTTTATTGAAAAACTTGTCTTGAATAATTTTATTCCTAAGTCCAGTCTCAGTTCAGAGGTCGTTGATATAAAGTGTTCCAGTTGTCTTTTATGTAAGAGTCATGTCTTACCATTTGCTTCCATTAATAAAAGAGCTTCAAGGCCATTTGAGGTCATTTGTTCAGATGTATGGGGTCCTGCCCCAATTACTTCCCTCTCTGGCAGTAAATACTATCTTATTTTCATTGATAGTTACTCACGTTATACTTGGATATTTTTTATGAAGCACAAATCAGAAGTTTTTGGATTGTTCCAAAGATTTCATTCTTTTGTTCAAAATCATTTCTCTACCAACATTCTCAATTTCCAGTGTGATGGAGGAGGTGAATTCTCCTCGAATGACTTTGTTGGTTTCCTTCAACATAATGGGATAAAGAGAAGAGTGTCTTGCCCGCATACACCTCAACAAAATGGGATTGCTGAGAGGAAGCATCGACATATTATAGAGACTGCAATGAGCATGATGCACGGGAGCAATCTTCCTGTATCATTATGGACTGAGGCCTTTCACTCCACAGTCCATGTGATAAATCGATTGCCCATGAGTATCTTAGAAAATAAGTCACCATATTTCTCTCTTTTTGGCATACAACCTGATTACCATGCATTACGTGTGTTTGGGTCTGTTTGCTATGTTCACATTGACAGCTCGCTCAGACACAAGTTCCAAGATAAAGCCTTAAAATGCAGGTTTATAGGATATGCAGAAGACTACAAAGGGTACAGGTGCTATGATCCTCTGAGTAGGCGTGTCAAGGTATCAAGGAATGCAATTTTCGATGAGATGAACTTTGATGCTCAGGATGCTAATTCAACCCTTCATACTGATAACTCAAGCCCCAACATTGAGATATACTACCCATGGTTAAATTCAGAACTTTTTTCAAATGGTAAAGTAGACCGTCCAGAAAATTGCAGTCAGAAGGAAACCCATGAGGAATCAGCAAATGGAACTCAAACGGAAGAAATTGTTCCACATGTCTTGGAACCAGCAAGGTATAAAGGTATTGTGTACACCCGGCGAGAGAAAGAGCCCTCATTCATCTCTTGTACGAGTACAGATCCATCTTCACAGACAATGGATATCAGAAGATCCTCACGGATTCGACATCCACTTGACAGGTGAATAAGTTATAAAAAAAATTCATTGGATTTTCAGTTGTTCTTGACATCCATAAGTAAAGAGGAAGAGCCCCCCATGTTCTATCAAGTTGCGAGTTCTAGAAGATGGGTAGAAGCCATGAATGAAGAAATGGAAGCTCTACATGAATGTGGAACATGGGAGATTGTACCCAGGCCACAAAACAAAAATGTTGTTGGGTCAAAATGGGTGTACAAGATAAAGTATAAACCAGACGGGAGCATTGAAAGATACAAGGCTAGACTTGTAGCCAAGGGATTTACACAAGAGGAAGGCCAAGACTTCGATGAAACTTTCAGTCCTGTAGTTAAAATGGGGACCATTCGCATTGTGTTGGGTCTAGCCATTAAATATGGATGGACCTTGAGCCAACTGGATGTAAAAAATGCTTTTCTGCACCGGGATTTAAAAGAAGAAGTTTACACGGAACAACCCACTGGATATGCAGAACGAGAAGCCAAAGAATATGTATGCAAGTTAAAGAGAGCATTCTATGGTTTGAAACAAGCCTCTCGTTCCTGGTTCGACAGTTTTTCTCTAGAGATACAACGGCATGGCTTCTCTCGGTCCCTTCTGGTGTAATGAAAAGAGGCGAAAGCACCAATAGAGCAAAAGTCACTCCTTAAGAGTGACTACAAGAGCCAAGAACACAAACACCAAATGTGCACACACAAAACTCACAAATATAGGAAATGACTTAAAGTCATAAGTTGGATTTATTGAAGAAAGGAAGAGAAGGGTGTAAAAACCCATACATTTACAAGGGGGAACCTCCTCTTTAAATAGAGGAGGGAAGCACTAAAGAGGACCCATAAAGGGGGCTCCCTTCTAGTCGTTGGGAGCCCCAACGGTCATAAATATGACTGTTGGGGCCCCAACGACTAGATGGGTGGGGCCCCTTTATGATCCCAAAAAGTAAAAAGAAATAAAAAAGAAAAAAGAAAAAAGGGAAAAAGAGAAAAATAAAAAAGTACATTTGGGATTTACCAAAATACCCCTATCGGGTTTTTGGTTTATACAAAACAGAAAAAGAAAAAATAATTATGTATATATACATATATACGTATATATACTTATATATATATATACTAATGTATATATATATAAGTATATGTATATATATATTTATATATACATAATTTAACACGCCCCCTCAAACTTTACGGGGAGAAGACCGAAAGTTTGCCAAGAAGAAACATGAATCGTGGAGTTGGGAGCGCCTTGGTGAAGAAGTCAGCTAGTTGATACTCTGAAGTGACATATGGCAATGTGATGGTTCCTTTGAGATATTCGTCTCGAACATAATGACAATCCATTTCGATATGCTTGGTCCGCTCATGAAAAGTGTGATTGCTGGCAATGTATATCGCACTCTTGTTATCACAACAGAGCTTGGTGGGAGTGGAAATGTTGACGCCCATGTCACTAAGAAGACTTCTGAGCCACACAATCTCCATAGTTGTCATTGCCATAGCTCGATATTCAGCTTCAGTAGATGATAAGGAGACCTTCTGTTGCTTCTTGCATCTCCACGAGATGAGAGATTCACCTAAAAAAATGCAAAGACCCGTAATTGAGATCCGATCATTGGGATTTCCTCCCCAGTCAGCATCAGTAAAAGCAGTTAATTCAAGAGATGAGGAAGAGGATAAGAAGAGTCCCTTGGAGATGGTATTTTTGATATATCGCACAATTCTCATTATGGCCGCCATATGGACCGTAGTAGGAGCGTGCTGAAATTGGCTCGCTGCATGAACCGCATGAGCTATATCTGGACGTGTGATGGATAGATAGGTGAGGGATCCAATTAATTGGCGGTAGGGAGTTGGATCTTCAAGAGGAACACCATCTTCAAGTCTTAGTTTCGCATTGATAACTTCAGGGGTCTCCACTTTCTTTTCATCAGATATTCCTGACTTGGTACAAATTTCCGCAGCTAACTTCATTTGAGATAAGATGTACCCTCGTGCTGAATAGGCCACTTCAATTCCTAAAAAATATCTCAAATAACCAAGGTCAGACATATCAAAAGTATCTTTTAATATAAACTTAACATCATTTACTCCCTTTTTGTCATTCCCAGTGATGATCATATCATCAACATACAGTAGAAGCATAATAATGGAGTCACCTGTTCTTTTGACAAAAAGAGTAGTGTCAGTATAACAAGAAGAAAAACCTAAATTGATTAATACAGTACTAAACCTGTCATACCAAGCTTTAGGAGCTTGCTTAAGTCCATATAAAGCCTTTTTTAATTTTAAAACTTTTCCATTTAAATTCATACCTGGAGATGGTTCCATATAAACTTCTTCATTTAAATTACCATTCAAGAAAGCATTTTTAACATCAAGTTGAAAGATGGGCCATTTTTTGACAGAAGCTATAGCAATAAGGGCTCGAACACTAATCATTCGAGCAACCGGGGCAAAAGTTTCATCATAGTCTACCCCATACTCTTGGGCATAACCTTTGGCTACCAACCTAGCCTTATATCTTTCTAATGAACCATCACTCTTAGTTTTTACTTTAAACACCCATCTACATCCAATGGGTTTCTTGCCATTGGGAGGATCAATGACTTCCCAAGTTTGTGCCTTTTTAAGGGCATTAAGTTCAAGCTCCATAGCTTCATTCCAATGATCATATTGTTTAGCATCATTGTAATGTGATGGTTCATGAAATGAGTGAAGAGCAAGAAGACATGCTCGATAATTAGGGGAAAAAGAGTCATAAGAAACAAATCTATTTGGAATCTTAGGAATGCGATTTGATCTTCTTTGAGAGGTTTCTTCTATCGACTCATTTTGAGAAAATCTTTCAAGGGCACATGGAGGATTTCTTTCATTCCTTCTAGAGTAGACTTGTATTTGTCTTGAAGCACTCTCTTCTAAGTTTTGATCATTATTTGGATGTTCAACAAGATCTTCAAGAGGTTCATTAAGATCAATATGATCGTCTATGATGTTTTCTTGAGGTAACAAGTCAAATAAAAAGGAATAGTCAATATTTTCATTTGGTTGATGCGAAAAACCATTTTCTTCTTCGAGGAATGTGACATCTTTTGAGATATAAAGTTTATTATTAAGGATGTCAAAACATCGATATCCTTTTTGTTTTTCGCCATATCCCAAAAAAATACATTCAATAGCTCTAGGAGAAAGTTTATCATTTTTGCGAGTTAAAACAAAGCATTTACATCCAAAAATTCTTAATCTTTTATAATCGGGAGACATATTGTAAAGTTTTTCAAATGGAGAAAGATTTTTCAAAGAGGATGAAGGGATTCTATTGATGAGATATGTTGAAGTTAGAACCGCTTCGGCCCAAAAGGATTTTGGGATATTTTTTGAAATCAATAATGTTCTTGTAGTTTCTATTATGTGCCTATGCTTTCTTTCCGCAAGACCATTTTGTTGCGGAGTGTTGGGACAAGAACGTTGATGACAAATTCCATTTTCTTTTAAGTAAGTTTGAAAATCATTAGACATATATTCACCTCCCGAATCGGACCTAAGAATAGATAGATTTCCCAAAAATTGATTTTTAACCATAGCAAGAAATTCTTTAAAGAACGAGAAGACATCAGATTTGCGACTTAAGAAGTATATCCATGTAAATCTAGTGAAGTCATCAATAAATACCACATAATACGAAAAGCCTCCTTTAGATAAAATAGGGGAAGGTCCCCACACATCGGAATGAACAAGTTCAAATGGCCGAGTGGCAAAATAACTTCTTTGAGGAAACGGAATAGCTTTAGATTTCCCAAAAATGCAATCTTTACAAGTCATGTGATTGTCTTTACAAGTATTGTTCAAAAAAAGGAAAAGAGACATTTTTACAAAATTTGGATGACCAAGTCTCTCATGCCAAATTCCAATACTTTATCTTTAACAAGATTACAAGATGACTTAGATGAAAGCGTCAAAAAGTCCATAAAATAGAGATCACCCCTTCTATGGCCTTGCCCAATCAGCTTCCCTGACTGGAGATCCTGCACGATGCAATCTTTAGGTGAGAAAGAGACTTGACATCTATGGTCGGTGATTTGGGAAACGGAAAAAAATTTAAATTAATTTTTGGAACAACTCTTACTTTAGGAACAAAGAAATTTTGAGAATTTTTGAAGTCAAGTGTTCCAATACTTTCAATTTTTAAGGACGTTCCATCGGCCGTTGAGACATAGGAGGACATAGGTTCGGAAAAAACATTGGAAAGGGAGTTTTTATGAGATGTCATATGGAAAGAAGCACCAGAGTCTAGTATCCACATACCTGGAGGTGATGAAGAGTAGGCGATGGCGGCTCCGGATGTTGAAGGAGAAGACTTGAGAAGGTGTTGGAGAACTTCGGAGATATGATTAAGAGTTTCTTTGATATCTCCTTCTTTGGTACTTTCTTCCTTCTTTGGAGAATTTTCTCCAACCGCGGCAACCTTTCCTTTAAGCTTAGGACAAACCGGTCTAATGTGTCCCGGTTCATTACAATAGTGGCATATGATCCCCTTTCTAGGCCCATTGATATTTTTGTTAAAGTGGGGAGGCCTATATGCTTTAACATTAGAACCGGGCCTATTAACGGCCAAAACTTCATCATTCCTAATGCTCAAGCCAAGTCGAGTTTCTTCTTGACATACCTCGGCAAGAGCATCTTCAATAGGTAGGGCTTTGCTTTTATGGAGAAGAGATGCCCTCACTTGTTCGAATTCCGGGCGAAGTCCATTAAGGAATTGAAAAAAGTGCTCATTTTCAATTTGTTCCCTTCTTAGTTCAATGTCTTGTGGAGCAACCCATTTGGGCTCAAGGACAAGCTCATCCCAAAGAGGAGTTAGAGAGCTAAAATAGTCCCGGACACTCATATCCATTTGTTTGGTGGAACGAATTTTTTCTTGGCAAAAGAATTGCCGAGCAAGATCCTTTTGGGTATACATACCCTTAAGAAAAAACCAAGCCTCATTGCTCTTCTAAACTTGGCAATATTGGCACAATTTTTAAGATCTACGTTGTTCATAAACCATGCCAAGATTTTGGCATGGTTGCTTTCCCAATCCTCGATTTTGGATTGATGTTCATTAATGGCTTTGATGCGCTCATCGCCATCTAAAGCCTTTTCAACTTCATTTTCAATTTTGGTAAGAATAAGAGAGGGTTCGGGAGTAGTCCCCATAACAAAACCCCAAAGTTTCTTACCTCTTAGATGATTTTTCATAGCGGAGGCCCACATGAGATAGTTGGACCCATTTAGCTTGAAAGAGAGCTCCACTTTAGAGTCACGTTCCATCGGCACCAAATATACTTCCTTTCTTCAAAACTTTGAGAGGCACGCTTTCCAAGATGTCAAAAAGAGAAGCCCAATCACCAACCGAGCTTTGATACCATGTAATGAAAAGAGGCGGAAGCACCAATAGAGCAAAAGTCACTCCTTAAGAGTGACTACAAGAGCCAAGAACACAAACACCAAATGTGCACACACAAAACTCACAAATATAGGAAATGACTTAAAGTCATAAGTTGGATTTATTGAAGAAAGGAAGAGAAGGGTGTAAAAACCCATACATTTACAAGGGGGAACCTCCTCTTTAAATAGAGGAGGGAAGCACTAAAGAGGACCCATAAAGGGGGCTCCCTTCTAGTCGTTGGGAGCCCCAACGGTCATAAATATGACTGTTGGGGCCCCAACGACTAGATGGGTGGGGCCCCTTTATGATCCCAAAAAGTAAAAAGAAGAAATAAAAAAGAAAAAAGAAAAAAGGGAAAAAGAGAAAAAAGTGAAAAAAGTGAAAAATAAAAAAGTACATTTGGGATTTACCAAAATACCCCTATCAGGTTTTTGGTTTATACAAAACAGAAAAAGAAAAAATAATTATGTATATATACATATATACATATATATATACTTATATATATATATACTAATGTATATATATATATAAGTATATGTATATATATATTTATATATACATAATTTAACATCTGGATCACTCATTATTTATTCACAATGAACAAGGAGTCACTACTTTACTATTAATATATGTAGATGACATCATCATCACAGGGAACTGTAAAAGTCACATTGAGCAGGTGAAGAAGTTATTAAATCAGAGATTTAAGATGAAAGATTTGGGAGAGCTGCGATATTTTCTTGGGGTAGAAGTTGATAAAAGAAATGATACACTCACCCTTACTCAGCACAAATACACGTTGGACGTTCTCAGCAGAGCAGGCATGACGGATTGTAAGTCGTTGACAACTCCAAGTGTCATTCATCAGAAACTGAGTTCAAAAGAAGGGGACATATATGAAGATCCCACTAAGTATCGCAGTTTAGTTGGCATGTTGCAATATCTGACTTTTACTAGACCTGATATAGTATATTCGGTTAATCAGGTATCCTAGTTTATGCATGAACCTCATATGTCACATATGGAGGCAGTCAAACGTATACTTCGTTACCTGAAGGGTACAATTGGTGATGGGCTGGTATACAAGAAAAGGGAATTAGATCCAGGCGGGGGCCATGAGATCGTCACCTATGCTGATGCTGATTGGGCGGGTGATCCAGACGAACGACGATCAGTATCCGGTTATTGCAGCTTCATTGGGCCAAACTTGATATCCTGGAGCAGTAGAAAACAAAAGGCGGTTGCTAGATCGAGCACTGAGGCTGAATACAGATCCATGGCCACTGCCACGGCCGAGGCTACATGGATAAGACATCTCCTGACAGAAATGGGAGAACCGATTGCTCGGTCACTGTTGTTGTGTGACAATCAAAGTGCCATCAACATGTCCTTCAATCCCATCCACCATAGTCGAGCAAAGCACATTGAAATAGATCAACATTTTATTAGAAAAAAGGTTGAAGATAAAGAGATTGAGCCTATGTATGTGCCAACTGAAAAACAAGTTGCTGACATTCTCACTAAAGGGTTGACGAAGAACAGATTTTGGTTTCTGAAAAGCAAGTTGTACATGGTTCAACACCATGCACAACTTGAGGGAGGCTGAAAAGAAGTCATCACGGTGTATATGTCTGACCCGATCCATTTATATATTGGATCGGGTCCAGACCCAATTAGTGTATATGTATATTAACATGTTCAAAGGGGTATTTTCGTACCCTAGTTTTTACTTTCTTAATACATTAAATAGAACGATAGGGTCAGTCGATGATTGACTGAACCCCTTTCTCTAAAACCTCTCTCTCTTCTCTTTCTCTCCCTCTCTCTCCTCCATCTCTTTCTCTGTGACAGGCACGGTGAGATCGAAGGCTCCTCGAAGGCTCCTTTCTTTCAACTACCTGTTGCATAAATTATCTATGCCTAATTTAGTTCTTTCTGTCTTTGTACTCTCCTGCTAGTTTTTCGCAAAACTAACCCATTTCATGGGTACAGGTGACGATTAGGTGCATCAGGCGATGGCGCGACTGCAAGATGATTTAAGGATCCACTGTTTCTGCTCGTAGTTCTTCTCCTGGACATTTTGGTTTTTGATACGGTTTTCCCTTGAGGAAACCCAAATTTTGTACAAACTTGATACTCTCTTTAAATAGAAGAAATGGTTTCCTAAGTATTATTACATATCGTCCATGGTAAATCTTTGTTTTCTCGTTAATGTGCCCAAGGTTGTCAAATCTGTCCTTTTACTTTTAAAAGAAATCGTTTCCGCTGATTTTAGAAATAAACTCTGTAAAGAAAAGGAATTTTCCAACTATTTCAAGGAAATTACAAGGTTCGAAATTTTAGGGCGTTACTGTGAAATTGTCTACGAAGAGACAATACATAAACAAGCATAAAACCATATAAAAGAAGTGCACGAAAGCACTCTCACAACACTTGAACAAAATACACAAAAAGTGTATAAATAATAAACATGCAATAATGCATGTATTTCAATATATAAAAGCAAATGCTTGAGACTCTCAAGCTTAGAGAATTACAAGGGGGAACACCCCTATTTATACAAGAAATGAGAGGTGCAAGGGGGCTCCCCAAAGGAGTCGTTGGGGAGCTCCCAACGGTCACAATTGTGACCGTTGGGGGCTCCCCAACGACTACATTGGGGAGACCCCCAAGGTACCTTTTTGAAATTACAAAAAGGAGAAAAATAAAAACTAAAAGAAATTAAAAAATAAAGGAAAATATACAACATATTCCAAGTGGAATATGCGCAAAATGTAAAAGGACTAAAATACCCTTTTCGGGTAAAAAAGGAAAAAATGTATAAATATATATACTTATATGTAGAGATACGTATACATATAACATATGTATACGTATCTCTATGTTTATAAGTATATATATTTATACTTACAATAATGTTTTTGAGATACATTTTAACAGTTACAACTTGGTATCAGAGCAGATCGAAACAGTGATTCTTGGCCATCGAGCATCCGCATCGCGCTGTAAGTAATTTAATTTCTTTTTTTTTTATACTATTAGACTAGAGTGTACCTTACATGAGTATTTGGGGTTTTTCTTGTTCAAAGAAAATGAACCCTCCGAATGGTGAGAGATTGGGACGCAGAAGAGGCGCAAGAAGAACACGCTGTCATTCTGTAAGGGACAGAAGTTCTGTGGTAGGAAGACTTGAGCGTTCGACTACCGGTTCAGATCATTGGACCATTAGGCCGCCCCCTCCCACTTTTGCGGATTCGTGGGGCTTTACGCTTCCAGATGCCTACCAAGCACCGCTAGCCGCGACATGGGCAGCAGTGCACTTTCGGGAAGGAAGTCGTATACCGAACCATGTCCTAGTTAATCGGCACACTTCTCAAGAATCCTCTGAAGCAGAATCCCCCTGGCAAGCCCAGATGGGGTGCGAATTCTGTGGTGAAGAAGGACATACGATAGATAATTGTCAACTCAAGAAAGCATACGATAGAAGGGCAACTGCAACACAAGATCTGGAGGACAAAACATCATCAGTCCAGGGTACTTATGATACACCATCGTGTGATGAACAAATATTATCCCTAGAGAGTGCTTAGGACGTCGCTCCACCCACTCATATGCCTTCCCCCAACTCACCAATATACACACCAACCCCAGACTCACCGCAGTACATATCAGATACCCGGTAAACACTCCAGCTTCACCGCAATACATAACAAATTCTCCGGTGTACACTCCGACTTCGCCGCCCTATGCACCGGATGCCTCGCCACATTACTCCCCCACTACTCCTCTTCACAGGCAAGGAGTCTCGAATGAGGATTTGCATCATTTTCCCCCTCTACGCGGGTTAAGGCGCACGGGTATCGCAAGAGAGTACTTGAGGAAGTACTTTCATCATCCTTAAAGGATATAAAACTCGTTGGTTTTTGTACCCGTGGACAGCTTTTTGTTTTTGACTTTTTGTAAGTGCCCTCTTATACCAGCACTGTTGGGCTTTTGTAATCTCTATTACTCAGAAATACGATAAACTTTTTGATATTATTCTTCTCCTTCAAGTATTGACTTATGTATCATCTGGGTATTTTAAGGATGATTCGAGGGTCGAACGAGGGTTCGTCTGACGAATGGTCAGATCAACGGGGATTCATCATGGATTCCTTAAGCGCATTGACTAGCGCCATGCGAAATCAAACACACAACCAAGTACCTACCCCAGAACCAAGCCACCTTGCGGCAGTATCATATGAAAAGTTCTTAAAGCTCGATCCTCCAACCTTCACAGGCAAGCCCGACCCCGATGTAGTTGAAAACTGGATTTTGGAAGTAGAGCGAGTTTTCCAAGTTTTGACAGTCTCAGAAGACAAGAAGACTATTTTCGGTACTTTCAGACTTTTGGGTGCCGCCCGCCATTGGTGGGACACGACTTGGAACATCCAGTTCTCAACAGATTCGCTTATTCCTTAGGAGTCCTTCAAAAAGGCTTTCTTAGAGAACTATTTTCCTCCTCATGCTTGGAAGAGGAAAAAGGTGGAGTTCTTGGAACTTTGCCAAGGCACGTCAAGTCTGGTGGACTACATCTCCAGGTTCCAGGAGTTGGAGCGTCATTGCCCCAACTTATTCGCAGATGATCGGGAGCGGGCGGGGAAATTCATCTGCGGATTAAAGGAAGGACTCCGACCAAGGGTCCTAAACAGCATGCCATTGACTCTCTCCGCAGCTGTTGCTGCAGCCACTCTCCTGACCGAGGATTGGGAACGCTCCAAGAGCACCCCAAGCAAGAAGCTACCCATTGCGGGTAGCGATCAAAAGAAATATCCCTCTGGCGGTCAAACCAAGCGACCACCCTTTTTCGTAAACAAGGAAGGTGGAAGAAAGTCATATCCTCCTTCAAAACGTCAGCGACCTCAGGGCAACCCTCCTGCCCGGCAGCAGGCGGGCGATGTCTGCCCCAAATGCGGACGACCTCACCCCGGGCAAGCATGCCCTCTTCTTACAGGCGGATGCCTGTACTGTGGCAAGATGGGCCACTTTGCACGCGAGTGCCGCAAAAAGGCGGCTGACGACCTCAGACGAAATAGTGGAGCACCTCTGCTCCCTCGACCACTGCCGCAACCGCAACAACAGCAACATTCTTACCAGGCGCAACAACCACAGTCCAGCGGCCAGAAGAAAGCACCAGGACGCATTTACACTGCCACGGTCGAACAGTTGACCAAAGGCGAGCTTGTGCAAGGTACCATCTTGATTGCTAACCAAGCAGCTTTCGTACTCTTTGATTGCGGTGCCACTCATTCTTTTATTTCTGTAAAATTTGCTGAACTCTTGCACGTACCTGTAAGTTCGTTAGATAATGCTCTCAACGTCTATAACCCGATTGGGAAGAGCACTATTTGTGCGACCTACGTGCCAGCTTTGGACGTAGTCTTGGCAGGTCGACATTATCCGGCCTGCACTATCCTTCTAGATATGACCGAATTTGACGTCATCCTAGGCATGGATTGGCTGCACAAGTACCATGCCAAAATCTTTTGCCATGAAAGCAAGATTGTGTTATCTCCACCAGGGATGCCTAAGGTGGAATTCAAGTTCGTGAAGGCGGTCTGTGCAAGCAAGATGATTTCTTCGCTAAAGGCACAACATTACCTGAGAAGGGGATGCACTGCCTTTTTAGTCAGTGTCGTCCAGTCCGAGCCAACGCAAGTTTCGATTAGAGATCTGGAGGTGGTTCGGGATTTTTCGGACGTCTTCCCAGAGGAGCTGCCAGGACTTCCCCCACCAACCGAGCTCGAGGTATTGCGCCAATTTCTAAAGCTCCATACCGTATGGCACCAACCGAGCTCGAGGAACTCAAGAAGCAGCTACAGGAGTTGATGGATTTAGGATTCATTCGCCCCAGTGTCTCGCCTTGGGGAGCTCCTATTTTATTCGTTAAAAAGAAAGATGGATCATTGCGGTTGTGCATCGATTATCGAATGCTCAACCAGGCCACGATAAAGAATAAGTATCTGTTACCGCATATCGAAGATTTGTTCGATCAACTGCAGAATGCCAAGATTTTCTCAAAGATCGACCTTAGGTCAGTATACCATCAACTCAGGATTAAGGGAGATGATATCTCCAAGACGGCTTTTTGAACCAGGTATGGGCATTTCGAGTTTACTGTCATGCCTTTCGGACTCACCAACGCTCTTGCAGCCTTCATGGACCTCATGAACTGTGTGTTTAAACCCTTTTTAGACACCTTCGTCATCGTGTTCATCGATGACATCTTGGTGTACTCGGAGACCTGGGATCAACATCGCAAACACCTGATCATCATTTTGGAAACCTTGCGGAAGGAGCGTTTGTTTGCTAAATTCTCGAAAAGCGAGTTTTGGCTCAAGGAGGTTATGTTTTTGGGACATGTTATATCCGAAAAAGGCGTATCCGTAGATCCTGCCAAGGTGGAGGCCGTACTAAATTGGCATCAACCGAGGAATGTTCGTGACATCAGAAGTTTCCTTGGATTAGCTAGATATTATCGAAGATTTATCCAAGACTTTTCCAAAATCTCTCTTCCTATGACAAAGCTGCTAAAGAAGGAGGCTAAGTTCGTGTGGGACAATTCGTGCGAAAACAGTTTTCAGTTGCTGAAGGAACGACTTACTACCGCTCCTATCTTGGCCTTGCCTTCAGGTCAAGGCGGCTTTGTAATTTATACTGATGCTTCCGGGACAGGCTTGGGCTGCGTCCTAATGCAGAATGGTAAAGTAATCGCCTACGCATCGCGTCAACTTAAGATTCATGAGAAGAATTATCCGACTCATGACTTGGAATTAGCGGTTGTGGTGTTCGCATTAAAGATTTGGCGACACTACTTGTACGGGGAACAATTCGAGGCTTTTACGGATCATAAGAGCCTCAAGTACTTGTTTTCACAGAAGGAGCTAAATATGAGGAAACGACGGTGGCTAGAATTTCTCAAGGATTACGATTTCACCCTTTCCTACCATCCAGGAAAGGCGAACGTGGTAGTTGATGCTCTCAGCCGTAAGGCTTCTAGCATTTCCGTCAACCTATTATACGTTGGTTGGAAGTTGATTGAGGATTTGGTTTCATGGAAACCGTTTGCAGTCTCATCAAATTCTATCAGTCTTTCTAATCTGATAGCTCAACCTGAGCTATTAGCCAAGATCCTTGCTGGGCAAAAGACTGATGCGCAGTACGAGAAGCTGAAGGCTCGTACACAACAAACCGATACTCCTTTCCGACTTAAGGACGATGGAAGCATTTGGCTCAAAAATCGTCTTTGGATCCCTGATGATCCTGTTTTGAGAGACGAGATTCTCGTAGAGGCCCATAAATCCAAATAAATGATTCACCCGGGAGGCAGGAAGATGTTCAAAGACTTGCAACGCAGATATTGGTGGAGCGGGATGAAGCGAGACGTGGCCGAATACATCTCCAAGTGTTTGACTTGCCAGTAGATTAAGATCGAGCATCAACGACCTGGCAGAGTAATGCAGCAGATGAAAATCCCACAATGGAAGTGGGAAGACATCACTATGGACTTTAGCGTCGGTTTGCCAAAGACACGAAGAAAGAACGATGTGATTTGGGTGATCGTTAACCGACTCACCAAATCGGCTCATTTCCTCCCTATCCGTATTAGTCAGTCCTTAGACAGTTTGGCGGATCTCTACATTCGTGAGATTGTGAGGTTGCACGGTGTTCCGGTATCTATCATCTCCGATCGTGATCCGAGGTTTACCTCGAGGTTTTGGGGACAACTTCAAATTGCTTTGGGTACGAATTTAAACTTCAGCACCGCTTTTCACCCTCAGACTGACGGACAGTCTGAACGCACAATTCAGACTTTGGAGGACATGCTGCGTGTGTGCATGATGGACTGGAAGGGAGAATGGGATTCTTATACCAGTCTCGCCGAATTCGCGTACAACAACAGTTATCACGCTAGCATCGGGATGGCCCCTTACGAGGCCTTGTATAAAAAGCCATGTCGTTCGCCTCTCTACTGGGACGAGGTTGGCGAGCGAAGGATGGAATCTCCTGTAGTGCTACAACACTACACTCAGCAGGTGCAGATGATACGAGAGCGACTCTGTACTGCACAGAGTCGGCAGAAAAGTTACGCGGATCGTCGTCGTCGAGAGCTCACCTTCTCGATAGGAGATATGGTTTTTGTTAAGGTATCTCCCACGAAGAGCGTTTTTCGTTTTGGGAAAAAAGGAAAGTTAAGCCCTAGATTTGTCGAACCGTTCGAGATCCTGGAACGTATTGGTGAAGCAGCTTATCGTGTGGCTTTACCTCCTCAGTACGCTCAGATCCATAATGTTTTTCACGTATCCATGCTTCGGAAATACGTTCACGACCCATCACACATCATCCATTATGATGATGTAGACATTCAGAAGGATTTGCCTTTCGAGGAAAGACCAATCGAGATCGTTGATCATCGAGATCAAGTGCTTAGATCTAAGACGATATCTCTTGTAAAGGTGTGTTGGAAGCACCATGGAATAGAGGAATGTACTTGGGAGCCTGACTCTGCTATTAGGGAGAAATACCCTGACTTGTACTTTGATCGTTAAGTTCAATTTAATTTCGAGGACGAAATTATTTTAAGGAGGGTTCGATGTAAAAACCAGTAAAAAAAATTAAAAGAGATCGGACCCGGGTCAGGTCCAGACCCGACCCGGATCCAACCCGTGCCCAGCCACTCGAAAACTCCTTTTTCAGAGGGGCTGGCAGCCCACGGCAGGGGGCTTCTCCGGCGACACAGGGGGCGGGCCCTGTGTGCGCCCCCTCCCAATTAAAAGACGAGAGGGGAGGGCTTACGAAGCTCCCCCGACCCCCCCCCCCCCGACTCTCTCTCTCTCTCATCTCTCGTCTCTCCCCTCACTCTCTGCTCTCTCCCCCGACCCCCCGACTCTCTCTCTCATCTCTCGTCTCTACCCTTCACGGCACCACCCTCTCCGGCGACCCCCCCCCCCTTCACGGCAACCACCTTCCCTTCACGGCAGCCCAGGTAACCCCCTCCTCCCTCTCTGTGTCTCCCTCTCGATAGCGGCAGGCAGGGGCCAAAGGCCCCTGCGACTCCCCCCCCCCCCCCCACCCCCTCTTTGTTTACCTTTTCGGCAGGGGGCCTTCGGCCACTACCCCTTTTCTCTTTTAAAAAGGGGCCTTTGGCCCCTGCGCTCCCTCCTCCCTACTCGTTCCATTGGCAGGGGCCATCGGCCCCTGCCCCTTTCTCTTTTAAAAACCTGGCAGGAGCCGAAGGCTCCTGCCCCTCCATTTTCTTTTAAAAAAAAAATCCAACAAGGGCCTCCTAAGGCCCTTGCCCTTTTCTTTTTTTTGAGACCCGACATGGGCCTCTGGCCCCTGCCCCTTTTCCTGTCAAGCAAAGCTCGGCAGGGGCCATTTGGCCCCTGCCTCATCTTCCGAGGGCCGCAAGTGTGCATTTGGCCCCTGCGACCCCGTCTCTCTCTCTTTTTTCCTTTCGACAGGCCAACATAATGGGGTGGGAAGCCCCCCTTCCTTTCGAGATTGGAGAAGCCGAGTCTCCTCTCTACCTTTGCTCGTTTATGCCTTCTAAAATCACATTTTTTGCAGTTTACGCAACGGAGCCCGTTCGCGCCCCGCGAACTAAACCGACGATCACCTACGTTCGTAGACGGCTTCATTCTCGCAATACCCCAAGGTAGGAGAAGTTGCACAAAGACTTAAATAATTAAATCAAGCTTAAATAATTAATGATCGAAAGGACTTAATGATATATTTATATACTTATACGTATATAAGTACACTTTTAAATCAAGGACGCGGTTTCGCGATCCTTGTCCTTTGATTTCGCATTTCCTATTTCAGTTTGTCGTCGCGCTTTGCGCCAAGGCTTTTACTTTCGTATTTACTGCTTACGGTCTTTTAATTCAAGGACGCGGTTTCGCAGTCCTTGTCCTTTGCTTGCACACTTCTTGTTTCTGTTGCCGTCGCGCTTTGCGCCCAGGCTTTTGCTTTCGTATTTACTACTTACTGTCTTTTAATTCAAGGACGCGGTTTCGCGATCCTTG
Source organism: Nuphar pumila (assembly GCF_984573655.1). Taxonomy (NCBI): domain Eukaryota; kingdom Viridiplantae; phylum Streptophyta; class Magnoliopsida; order Nymphaeales; family Nymphaeaceae; genus Nuphar; species Nuphar pumila. The sequence goes on from NC_143262.1 coordinate 82,279,431, forward strand.
TCCCTTGCTTTCGCAGTTCCTGTTTGCCGTCGCGCTTCGCGCCCAGGCATTTCCTTTTCGCATTATTGTCTTTCGTTTTTGCCTTGCCTTTGACTCAGCGTATTCGGGAGGAATACCTATTCCTTTTTTTACCCGATATGTTTTGGGAAAACCCTTGATCTAAGGCAAGATCAAGTTGTTGGGTGATGGGTTCATTTGTGAAGCTCATTTACCAAAACCAGTGTCGTGACTTACATAGCACCCATACACTGCGTCATCGGATGTCAGATTCGAGAAAATCACATGCCATATGTTGGCAAGTTGTGTGTCGTTTCGAAAGATTTGAAATGTTAAAATAGCTTTTTAAAAAACATTATAGCTTTGCGAAACACACTCCCGAGGCTCCTATTAAGGACCTGTATCCTTTTTCTCGTAAGTGTACTTCTTGAACATGCGAGACATGTTAGTACTACGACGATTGGATGAGAGTCTTATGACCTCGATTGATGCTTAGTGCACGTTGTTGAAAACACATAAAAAAAATGGGATCGCCTTCATAGGCAAGATGCTCGTTTCGGTCTAATGGACCAGAGCATGAAGAATGAGGCAACGGCTAAGAAACCCCGTCGCGGTCAATTCAACTTGGCTTCGTCAAGAGAGAGGACAAAGGGTACCAACTACGATGGACAGACCATTTATGGCTTTTTAAAAGGGCAAAAGACCCGTTTTTCCCCAGTCATTGGAGGTTAGGGGGGAAGGATAGGGGCTACATAAGTTAGCCTAACACTTCTGCAGAAGTTGGATGCATCCCTATCAGGCCTTGGGACTTACTCTCTCGACCATCGGTCGTCTCCATAGGAATAGGATTCAATCAGACAACCGAGGTATATTAAAATACTTAACATAATGAACACTCGGCTTGGACTCGACTGTTTCGACTCACGTGCTATGTATGTACCCGCATGGCCGGTTATCAAGTAATAACTAAATTGAGCATGCACACCCTTTTCAGTTTGTTGTACTTAACTTATTGCTCCAGTCTATCTGCTTAGTTTGCTCGTTACTACCTGGTGCATAAATTATTTATACCTAATTTAGTTCTTTCTGTCTTTATACTCTCCTGCTAGTTTTTCGCAAAACTAACTCATTTCATGGGTACAGGTGACGATTAGGTGCATCAGGCGATGGCGCGACTACGAGATGATTTAAGGATCCACTGTTTCTGCTCGTAGTTCTTCTCCTGGACATTTTGGTTTTTGATACGGTTTTCCCTTGAGAAAACCCAAATTTTGTACAAACTTGATACTCTATTTAAATAGAAGAAATGGTTCCCTAAGTATTATTGCAGATCGTCCATGGTAAATCTTTGTTTTCTCGCTAACGTGCCCAAGGTTGTCAAACCTGTCCTTTTTCTTTTAAAAGAAATCGTTTCCGCTGATTTTAGAAATAAACTCTGTAAAGAAAAGGAATTTTCCAACTATTTTAAGGAAATTATAAGGTTCAAAATTTTGGGGCGTTACATCCAGACCTGTGAATAATATCATAAGCAAATTTAGATTGCTCTCTAAGAGAATAAGCGACTTCTATACCCCAAAAATATCGTAAAAAACCCAAGTCAGTCATTTCAAAATTAGTTTTAAGAATCTTTTTAATATTTTGAATTTCCTGTTTGTCGCCTCCAGTGATTATCATATCATCTACATCAAGCAATAAAATAACAACACCTGTATTAGAATCCTTAACAAACAAAGCAGTGTCAATCAAGCAAGATCTAAAACCAATATCAAACATAACTTTGTTGAATCTATCATATCAGGCTTTTAGGTGCCTCTTTCAACTAGTGCCTTTTGTAAGTAAAGTCTTTCCTTGAGGTTATATAACTTTGTTTTATTTCCTTCGGTTGACCCTCATCAAAGAAATTTTCTTTTTTCAAGAAGGTTACATTTCGAGAGAGGTATAATTTCTCATTTTTAGAATCATAACACCTATATTCTTTTTTGTTATCGGCATAACCAAAGAAGGCACAAGTAATAGCTCTAGGAGAAAATCTGCCATTCTTATTGGTAAAAATAAAATATTTGCAACCAAAAGTTTGTAATCTTGAATAATCAGAAGTGGATTTAAAGAATTTTTCAACCGGTGAGATATTGCGCAAAACAGATGTCATTCTGGTTATAAGATAAACAACAGTCAGCCCAGAAAACCTTAGGCTTGTAGCTAACAATAAGTAAAGTCCTTGAAGTTTCAATAATGTGTCTATGTTTTCTCTCAACTAAGTCATTTTGCTGTGGTGAAATGTCATGTGAGTGGAGATAATTTTTAAATTCATTTGATTCTTCCCTTGAATCAATACGAAATATAGAAATATCAATTTCAAATCTAGTTTTTACCATCTTATGAAAATTTTGAAAATAAGAAAATACTTCAGATTTGTGCTTAAGGAATTAAATCCAAGTATGTCTAGTAAAGTCATCCACAAAAATAACATAATATGCATATATACCTTTAGACACAACAGGTGCTAGACCCCAAACATTCGAACGAACCAACTCAAATGGTCTAGATGAAACAAAAGTTCTAACTTTAAATGACATTTTTTTCATTTTTCCAAGAACATAATCTTCACAAGTGAAATCATTAATATTAAAAAAAAATCAAACTTAGAGAAAATTGGATTTTAGATACACTACGATGTCCTAATCTTCTATGCCACAAGTTTAAATCCATTTTTTGAACATTACAACAAAATACATCTTTCTATATCTTCAAAAAACAATATAGTAAAGACCTCCCTTTCTATGGTCTTGCCCAATCAACTTCCATAACTGGCGATCCTACACCAAACATTCATTTGAAGAAAATGAGATATTACAACCATAATCAGATATTTGAGACATGGATAAAAGATTTTTATTTATGAATGTATCTAATTTTTGGAAGGAGAAATTTTTTGGAGTTTGAAAGATTCTTTTCAAAACTTCCTATTCATTTGATTTCAAGAAACGTACCATCTGCTATGAAATTTTTTGACACACTTGAGTTGCTATAACATTCGGATAAAATATCATAATTTGGGGTCATGTGAAAAGATGCACCAGAATCAATAAGTCAAGGAATCTTACCTGGGTCCAAATAAGATGATATCACAACCCCAGTTGAGGAAAATGATCCTCTAAGAAGAGGTTGAAGGGCTTTCACTAATTGAGCTAGAGACATGCTTCCAATAGATGATTCTTGGGGTGTGAGAATATCATTATCCTTTGACTCTTGTGGAAAGCCAACTGAAGCAACCTTATTTTCAAATATCTCTTTTAGTTTAGGACATAGAGGCTTAATAAGTCCCGGTTCATGACAATAATAACAAATTATTTTTTTTCTCTCATAGTCATTTCCTTATCTTCTATAGTGTGGTGGCTTATATGCACAAACATAGTTTTTCAGTCTAAAAATAGCCAAGAGCAAGTCATCTTCACTTTTGCTCACATGCTTTTTCAATCTATTTTCTTTCATACTTAACTCTTCTATAGTATCTTCAATAGAGATAACTTTTCCTCTACGGAGAAGAATAGAATTTGTATAATCAAATTTTGGTCTTAGACTGCTAATGAATTGGTAAAAATGTTCCGCATCTATTTGTCTTTGGTGGAGTTCTATATCTTTGGAACAATACCATTTTGGCTCTAGAAGAGTCAATTCTTCCTAAAGTTCGGATAGGTCATTATAGTATTCTCTAATAATTTTATCCCTTTGGACCATAATCTAAACTTTATCTTACACATTGCATATATGTGTAATATCTTTAAGAGAATACATTCTCTTAAGATAATGTAATGAAACAAGGTACAATAGAACAATAGGGAAACAAACACAATGCCAACAAAGGGCTTTAATAAACTCACTTAAAGTTGGTCACTAATGGACCAAATACAATCTCAAAAGAGATAAAAATACCAAACAACACAAGAGGCATACAAGCCTATAAGATGGGAAAAAACTCTAGAGAAAACCCTCAAATGCTTCTAAAAGCATTGAGGAATAACAAGGGAGTGAGGCTCTATTTATAGAGCCTCACTCCAACACATGGGAGGCAGTCCAGCTCTTTGGACTGCCTTCCAACAGTCATTATTATGACTGTTGGGTGGCAGTCCAACGTCTAGTTGGACTGCTGCCCAACAGTCATATTTTGACTGTTGTGCACAACAATCATATTTTTTACTGTTGTGCACAACAGTCATATTTTTTACTGTTATGCACAACAGTCATAAATATGACTGTTGACTGTATGACAGTTTATTTATTTATTTATAATGTTAAATTACATTTCAGTCCCTAGTGGACTGTACTATATGATAAAAGACAAAAATACCCTTATTGGGTATTTGGATACAATTTTATTTTTAACACTCCTCAAACTTATGGGAAAATCACCGAAAGTTTGCTAAGATACAAAAATTGAGGTAGTGGAAGAGCTTTGGTGAAGAAGTCTGCAATCTGAAATTCGGACTGGACATATGGCAATGTAATGGTCCCCTTCAAATATTCTTCGCGAACATAGTGACAATCCATCTCAATGTGTTTTGTTCGCTCGTGAAATGTGTGATTGCTGGCTATATAGATGGCACTTTTATTATCACAGCATAGCTTTGAAGGTTCTGAGACATCAACACCCATATCGGAAAGTAGTGCTCTCATCCACAACTTCAGTGGTTGTGGTAGCCATTGCCCTGTACTCAGCTTCCGTAGAGGATAAAGACACTTTCTGTTGTTTTTTGCATCGCCAAGAAATGAGAGAATCACCTAAAAATACACAAAAGCCAGTAGTTGAGTGACGGTTATTGGGATCTCCTCCCCAGTCAGAATCAGTGTAAGAAATAAGACTTAAAGATGAGGAAGAGGATAAGAATAGTCTTTTAGATATAGTTTTCTTGATATATCGAACTATTCTTAATACTGCACTCATGTGGACGGTTGTGGGCGCATGTTCAAATTGACTTGCAGAATGTACGGCTTGCGCAATATTTGGCCTTGTAATGGACAGGTACATCAATGATCCAATAAGTTGTCGATAAGGGGTTGGATCATCTAATAATACTCCATCTTCAGCTCGCATTTTCGCATTTATTACTTCAGGAGTATCAGCATATTTTGTGTCCGTGATTCCTGAACGCTCAACAATATCAGCTGCAAACTTGATTTGAGATAAAATATATCCTCTTGGTGAGTAGGCTACTTCAATTCCTAAAAAAAATCTCAAAAAACCAAGATCAGTCATATCAAAAGATTTTTTAAGCAAAATTTTAATATCTTCAATTTTCTTTTGATCATTCCCTGTGATGATCATATCATCAACATACAAAAGAAGAATGATCAATGAGGTACCTGTAGATCTCACAAAAAGAGCAGTGTCAGTGTAACAAGATTTAAATCCAAGTTTTAATATCGTACCACTGAACCGATCATACCATGCTTTAGGGGCTTGTTTAAGCCCGTATAGGGCTTTTTCAATAGACAGACCAGGGGGAGGATCCATATATACTTCTTCATTTAAGTTTCCGTTCAAAAATGCATTTTTAACATCTAACTGATATATCGGCCATTTTCGAATGGATGCTATAGCAACTAGAGTTCTAACTGTAGTCATACGAGCTACTGGGGCAAAGGTTTCTTCATAATCTATACCATATTCTTGAGAATATCCTTTTGCAACAAGTCTTGCTTTATATCTCTCAAGAGACCCGTCACTTTTTGTTTTAATTTTAAACACTCATCTATACCCTATTGTCTTCTTTCCGATAGGAAGAGGTTGAATTGCCCAAGTGTGAGCCTTGTGTAATGCATCTAATTCAATTTTCATGGCTTCAACCCATTCGTTTATATTTTTGGCGTCGTTATAGTTGGATGGTTCATGATAGGAATGAATGGCTAGAAGACATGCCCTGTAGTTTGGTAAGAAGGATTCATATGAGACAAACCTACTTGGAGGCCTATGTGTTCGTTCTGACCTTCTAACACTAGTTTCTTCAGTATTTGTTAATTGATTATATCTGTCAAGGGCACATGGATGCTCCCCAGTATTTCGTCTAGAGTATTGAAGAAGATCTTGAGATGGTTCACTACTTGAGTCATTAATAGACTCGAAGGTTTCAATATCATTACTAATACCTTTATTGGGTAACAAATCAAATAAGAAAGCATACTCGGATTCTTTTTTAGGAACTTCAAAATCAAATCCATTGTCATTTTCTAGAAAGGTAACATTTCTAGAAACATAGAGTTTATCATTTGTTTTATCATAACATCGATATCCTTTTTTATTATCAGCATAACCAAGAAAGACACATTTTATGGCTTTAGGAGAGAGTTTGCTATATTTTTCAAGAAGCACGAAGCATTTACAACCAAATACCCTTAGCCTTTTTAAATCAGGAGAAATTTTAAAGAGTTTTTCAATAGGAGACTTGTTTTCCAAAGTTTGAGAAGGAATTCTATTTATCAGATAGACTGCGGTTAGGGCAGCTTCAGCCCAAAATTGCTTTGGAATTTCTTTTGAAATAAGTAGGGTTCTAGTAGTTTCAATGATATGACGATGTTTTCTTTCATAAATCCCATTTTGTTGAGGTGTCCTAGGGCATGATTTTTTATGCACAATTCCATGATTTTTTAGATATAATTGAAATTCATTTGAAAGAAACTCTCCCCCAGAGTCAGAGCGGAAGACTTTAATATTTGTTTTAAATTGATTTTTAACTAGATTATGAAAGTTTCTAAAACATGAAAAAACTTCGGATTTGAGTTTTAGAAAGTAAATCCAAGTATGTCTACTAAAATCATCTATAAATGTAACGTAGTATGAATAACCACCTTTTGACATAACAGGGGCGGGACCCCACACATCCGAATGCACTAATTCAAAAATTTTATGTGTCACAGAGGTTCTAGACCCAAAAGGTATCATTTGCATTTTTCCAAGTATACAATCTTCACATACAAAATTTTTATCTTTACAAAATTTTTCCAAAAATGGAAAAAGAGATAATTTGGATATACTTGGGTGTCCTAATCTTTTATGCCAAAGATCTATATTAATGTCTTTGACATGATTACAAAACGAGTATTTTGGTAAACACAGGAAATCCATGTAGTAAAGGTCTCCTCGTCTATGGCCTTGCCCAATCAGCTTCCCTGACTGGAGATCCTGCACCCAACACGCCTTAGATGAGAAGAATACTTTACAACCATAGTCAACAATTTGAGAGACCGAAAAAAGATTCAAATCCAGTTTGGGAATGACTCACTTTTGAAACAAATAATTTTTTTGAAATATCATCAAGGTTTCCTAAGCTTTTGACTTTTAAAGAGGTACCATCGGCAGTTGACACACATGAAAAATATGATTTAGTGCAATCAGATAATAGAGACTCATTATGAGTCATGTGGAAAGAAGCACCTGAGTCTAGAATCCAAGAGGTCTTACCTGGAGGAGACGAGGAAGAGATGGCAGCTCCGGATGTAGAAGGTGCAGCCTTAAGAAGTTGTGAGACGGCTTCTGCTATTTGAGCAAGATTTAATTCATTGAAGCTACCCCCTTTCCTTGATTCTTGAGGTTCTTCACTTAAGGCGGCCATCTTTTTAAATTTGGGACATTCTGGCCTTATATGTCCGGGTTCCTTACAATGATGACAAATAATTTTTCCTTTGTATCCTCCTCCATTGTGTCCTTCTCCATTGAACTTCTTCTCAAAGTGAGGTGGTTTATATGTTTTCACAAAATTTCCGGGCCTTGCCATGGCAAGGACCTCATCATTAGACTTGTGCATTCCAAGTCTTGTCTCTTCTTGACAAATTTGAGCAAGGGCCTCACTTATAGAAGGAGAAGTGGTCCTATGAAGTAAGGAAGATCTTACTTGCTCAAATTCCGGTCGAAGGCCATAAAGAAAGGAGAAAAGATTTTCTCTTTCGATTTGGGTCCTTCTCATTGTTAGAAAGTGACTTGGAATACATTGGGTTCAATAATGAACCCATACTTATGCACGTGGAGTGCAAATATACTCATTAAAGGGAAACAACATAAGCACATAATGTGCTAACACATAAAACCCATAAAAAGAGAAAAATATGACATAAAGTCATAAGTTGCATATCATTGAAGAATAATGGAGAAGGGGTAAAAACCCCATTACAATGGAGCATAAGCTCCCTCAAAAATTAAGAAAATACAAAGGGGAGAGCCCCTATTTATAAGCAAGAAAAGGAGCCACAAAGGGGGCTCCCAAGAGAGTCGTTGGGAGCCCCCAACGGTCACATATGTGACCGTTGGATGCTCCCCAACGACTCTTTGGGGAGCCTCCCCATGTGGCACAAAAGCCGAAAATAAAAAAGGGAAAAATAAGAAAAATAAAAAATAAAAATGGTAAATTACAAGCAATATTCCAAAGTGGAATATGCGCAAAACAGGAATTTACAGAAATACCCTTTTGGGTGAATAAAGAATATATATTTATATTCATATATATATATATATATATAGATATATATACATATATATATATGTATATGTATCTATATATATATGAATATAAATATATACGAGATTACAAATGACGATAATACACATTTTAACATCCCCCCTCAAACTTTGCGGGGAAAAACCCGAAAGTTTGGAAAAACAAAGGGAAGTCTTGAGACGAAGTCCAATTCTTCAAAAGGCTTTAAGGAAAAACTCCATCTTCATGACAGTTTGAGCTAGATCTTCAAGTCCAATTCCCCATCAATCGAATCCATGATGTATCTAATGTTCCACATCTTAGCGATCCTGTAGAAAATCAACAAAGAAACAAGTAAAACATATCTTTGCACTTTTACTCAAATGGACCATTTCTAACTAGCATAATTATGGATGACACATGTTAGAAATTATGCAAATTATGCAGAAATGACACTAAAGTTTCAAAATCATACATCATGTTAAAACAAACTGAGCGGAAGTAAATTATGCAAAAATAAATTGCAAGAATGCATAATGCATTCATAAGGTCCAACATTGGACAAATATAACCCCATAATGGGGAATAACAAAATGATCCACGAAGGGATACCACAAGAAGCCTACGAAGAGGCATAAAATACATATGATTTATTGAATGAGAGCCCAAAAAAGGCCATAAAGAGCATATGCATATACTTATCATTAAATGAATTAATACTCAAAGAACTCATTAATGATCATGCTTCAAACATGTAATGAAGTGCCAAACAAGAGAAACGAAATCTCCAAACATACTTTAGGCAAAATAAACTCAAGAGTTCACAAGGTTTTAAAATCATTTATGAAAGTCATACTTAATTGACAAAATACACATTTTGCATATAAGGGTGGCAAAAACCATAAGCACTTAATATATAGATTAAATGCTAAGAAATCAACTTGATATGCATATCAAAAATATGATTTACTTGAAAAACACAAGTCATGGATGAAATTTTGCAAATTTCAACAATAGTTTATCCATTACAAACAACTTTCTCATTAGTCCTCCAAAACCCATAAATCAAGTGTATAAGCTACTAGATCAAGAATATAAAGCCATTAAAGGCCAAAGACACACAAAGGTGTGTAAAAGAATCTCTTGTCTATATATAATAATACTTGAAATAAGTACATCTACGATAAGAACAAGAGAATACATGCCAACATGGACTAAAAAGTATCTCTTGTCTACGTAAAAAATACACGTAAAACCAAGTATGTTCAGCTACTAGAACAAGAGAAATAAGCCAACCATGGGCTAAAACATAATACATCTCTTGTCTACATAAGATGGCACTTGAAATGAGTGAAATAAGCCAACCATGGGCATACATCTAAGCGACTAGAACAAGAACACAAACGCCAACATGGACTAAGATCACACACGATGGTGTGAATCAACGTGTCTTGTCTACATATAAGATCACTCAAGACAAGTGTGTTCAGCTACTAGACCAAGAGAGCAAAAGCCAACAAAGGGCTAAAAACACACGAAGGTGTAATAAAATTTTTGTCTACATATGATGACACTTAGATAATGGGCATAAAAGGAAAAGACTTTTGAGGCAATAAACTTGTAATGAAAATAAACCTCGAATAAAACAATACTCCTTTTAAAATGAATTCTCATAACAATAACATGCATGTAAAAAATATCTTCAACAAGATACTATAATCGATAAAATAAAATTCTTGAGAACAAATGTGTGAACATACACACACCAAGAACACTTAGAATACTTGTGCAAAATCACAAGAACACATGTGCACAATGAGCACAACATACGGAATCACAAATGTGCAAATGCACTCATAAGATTCATAAACAAATAAAAGGTTGGGCTATAATAGCAAAAACATCTTGATTTTAAATGTACCTTAAAACATTTAAGGTTTCAAATACCATATGTCCATCACATTTACTTAGAAGCATCCATAATATCAATGGCACAAGAACAAACTAGTGACACACTCATATATCAAATCATTCTAGAGTCCCAAGGTGCCCATAACTCACCTCAACCACCATTTATAATATGGTAAGTGGACAATCTAAAAAGACATAACAACGAGTGTCACACTCATAATTAGAGATCATATACCAAATCATTCTAGAGTCCCAAGGTGCCCATAACTCACCTCAACCACCATCTATAATATGGCAATTTGGACAACCTAAAATGATATAACACGAGGTGCCCATAACTCACCTCAACAAACATCTCTAATAAAACAATAAAAAGGCCAAAACAATGATGCATTAAATAACATGTGATGGACAAACATAAATGCCACAAAAGGGCAATAAACACATAAGGAATCATTTTCCAAATAAAATTTTTTTACAAAGAGGACCGATTAACAAATTGAATCAAAGGTCCAATATAATCCATCAAAACAATTTTGCATAACCACGAATTATGCTTAATCTTCAAAAGAAGTCTTGTACACCAAAAAAAAAAAGCTTACTATACAACATAACATGAAATATTAACCAACATCATGTGTATGAACCGATTTGGAACAAACAAGCCTTAACTATGAAAGACATAAGGTGCAATTAAACGGTGAAGTTGGTGAAGTTCAAAAATAACAAACTTAGGCCAATATAGGCATTCATAAAGATGGTGAATTTCGAAAAACTTATGAAATCTACTATTTCAACTCAAAAATGATAAACAATCATGAAATCTTCATAAAAGAGTATATACTCACAAGAAGATTATAAGGACCGAAAGGCTCCTTAAGGAGAGTTTGAACAAACAAACATATACAACTCCCAAAGAAGGAGAAAACTCCATTAAAGTGGAAGAAATCCCAACAAAATAGATTCATTAACAAAACCTTATGATAAATAAGATTGTACTATGGCTTAAATAAAAAGTAAACATTTATTGAGGAAAAATTTAACACTCTTAAGTTTTATCGAAAAACATGACTTAATAGATTATTACCTACTCCTAATGAAATAAGTACACAATAAACATTAGTGAAGACCATAACTTTTGTAATAAAATATGCGGAAAAGCAAAAGAGTGCATTAAGCACTTACAACATTCACTAATGAACAAACAAAAGGGCAAACACCAAAACCCACAAGAGACAATCACAACATAAAAATATAAATGTCTCTTATTGAAAAGAGAGAGAACTCTCTAAATGTTGAAAACATCCTTAAGAGTGTAAAGATAGAAAGAAAATCACCATATTCCATAAGACCATTTTAAAACTTAATTCAACCGGTATTAAAAAAAAAACTTTCTTAATTAAATGTTGCTCATATAAAACGGACACATAATATGGAATTTTTCATATATGCCAAACATTTTTCAAAAAACTATATTTCACAAGCATTTTAATCTTAACATACCTTTCTTTAAAGACTAAATATTCATATAAAGGTATTTTCATAAAAAAGGTTAGGTTTAAAATGTAAATTCAAAGTTCCAACGGCCATAAATTTTTACCGACCCATTAAAGCAAGTTTTGAGCAATCATATATCTAATTTTTCGCCAAACAAGTTATCATTTAAAGTTTTTCAAAGAAAAACATACGAAAACGATTCAATGGAGTAGCAAGAAACTCAAAAAAGACATAATGACAAAAATCACACACAAAGAAAAGAACATATTCCATTCTTCATACAATACTCAAAGAAATAGAATGCATACCGAATAACTATAAGAAAGACAATAGAGAGAAATGAATACTTCACCATTTTTCTTTAACAAATTCTTGAATACCACGCTTCCCGATGCACCAAAGAGCAACTCAATCTCAACCTTGCTCTGATACCATGTTGGAAAGTGACTTGGAATACATTGGGTTCAATAATGAACCCATACTTATGCACGTGGAGTGCAAATATACCCATTAAAGGGAAACAACATAAGCACATAATGTGCTAACACATAAAACCCATAAAAAGGGAAAAATATGACATAAAGTCATAAGTTGCATATCATTGAAGAATAATGGAGAAGGGGTAAAAACCCCATTACAATGGAGCATAAGCTCCCTCAAGAATTAAGAAAATACAAAGGGGAGAGCCCCTATTTATAAGCAAGAAAAGGAGCCACAAAGGGGGCTCCCAAGAGAGTCGTTGGGAGCCCCCAACGGTCACATATGTGACCGTTGGAGGCTCCCCAACGACTCTTTGGGGAGCCTCCCCATGTGGCACAAAAGCCGAAACTAAAAAAGGGAAAAATAAGAAAAATAAAAAATAAAAATGGTAAATTACAAGCAATATTCCAAAGTGGAATATGCGCAAAACAGGAATTTACAGAAATACCCTTTTGGGTGAATAAAGAATATATATTTATATTCATATATATATATATATATATATATATGAATATAAATATATACGAGATTACAAATGACGATAATACACATTTTAACACTCATATCAATAGCCGAACCTTCCCATTTTGGTTCCAACATGGCTAATTCATCCCAAATAGGAGATAAAATACCGTAAAAATCTCTTACACTTTTATCTCCTTGTTTTGAATTACGTACCTTATCTTGGAGATAATAAAGTCTAGCCATATCCTTTTGGATAAAAGTACTTCTTAGAAAGCCCCATGCGTCACATGCCTTCTTGAATTTGATGATATTGGTGGCGATCTTGAACTCCATGGTATTCATAAACCATGAGAGTATTTGTGCATTGCTTGCCTCCCAATCTTCCAATTTATTTTGAAATTCTTCTAAGGCTTTTTCTTTTTCTTCTTCGGACAAGGCTTTGACTTGATCTCCTTCTCTTCTAGTCAATTTGAGTTGTGGTTCACTAGTAGAACCACTAACAAAACCCCACAATTTTTTTCCTTTGATATGATTCTCCATAGCCGTCGCCCACATCAAATAGTTGTTTTCATTGAGTTTGTAGGTGATGACGGTGGCGAACTCTCTTTCTCCCATAATGAATACTTGAGTTTAGACTAGAGAAGATAGGGAATGATCAATGATCGAAGAACACTTCCTTCACGAGATTCTCCTTCTTTCAAGAACCTCGCTCTGATACCATGTAATGAAACAAGGTACAATAGAACAATAGGGAAACAAACACAATGCCAACAAAGGGCTTTAATAAACTCACTTAAAGTTGGTCACTAATGGACCAAATACAATCTCAAAAGAGATAAAAATACCAAACACAAGAGGCATACAAGCCTATAAGATGGGAAAAAACTCTAGAGAAAACCCTCAAATGCTTCTAAAAGCAATGAGGAATAACAAGGGAGTGAGGCTCTATTTATAGAGCCTCACTCCAACACATGGGAGGCAGTCCAACTCTTTGGACTGCCTTCCAATAGTCATTATTATGACTGTTGGGTGGCAGTCCAACGTCTAGTTGGACTGCTGCCCAACAGTCATATTTTGACTGTTGTGCACAACAGTCATATTTTTTACTGTTGTGCCCAACAGTCATATTTTGACTGTTGTGCACAACAGTCATATTTTTGACTGTTGTGCACAACAGTCATAAATATGACTGTTGACTGTATGACAGTTTATTTATTTATAATGTTAAATTACATTTCAGTCCCTAGTGGACTGTACTATATGATAAAAGACAAAAATACCCTTATTGGATATTTGGATACAATTTTATTTTTAACAGATAATCCCAAGCCTTGTTAGCATGCTCAAATTTGGCAAGCCTTGAACATTTTTTTAAGTCCATACTACTAATACGCTAAGAAATGATCTTGACATGTCCCATCCTCCATTCCTTCTACTTCATCTCATAATTGGTTATAGCCTTAGCTTTCTCATTTTCAGTTAGAACTACGTCTTTCTCACCCTCTACCTTAGTGAGAACTAGCTTGGGTTCTGGATCGGATCTATCTACTAGTCCTCACAACCCTTTTCCTCAAATAAGGTGCTTCATGTAGAAGCCCATGTTACCGAATTAAAATCATTGACTTTTATGGGTTTAATGATAACATTATCATTGTCATCCATTTTTTAGAAGAACTAAAAGAGGAGAGAGAGAGAAAAGAGAAGAGGAGGAGAAAGGAGAGGCAATATGAGGAACACGAGCACTCATCCACCAATGATTTACATGATCACTTGAACACTTGCAAGATCACCAACACTTCGAAGAAGTCTTCAAATGAGTTTTAATACTTTCAAGCTCTGATACTGATGCAGTGAGAAAAAACCGAAGGTATTCACGAAAAGGTTGCCGACGTGATTACTTCTTAATCAGCGAATGAACCGACGCTGTCACGCTACAGATTGACGTTGGAAAGGTCCTTTCAACGCACGACTGTGCAATACTCGGTATCCAATGGCACGTGGCACGTAGAAGAGGAAAAGCTCGGATCAATGGATCTGAGCAACAACGTATTAACAGGCTGATGTCGTGCTAACTGACGGTGATAATAATAAAGAAAACAATAGCTAATAGGAAATAAACAGGATGCTGGAATAAATAAAATGCCAATAGCCTGCTGTAGGCTGAGACAAACAATGGGGAGAAAGGCTGCAAAATAACTGACGTGAAACAACAAAGAAACAATAATAAAGAAAAGAAGTAAGGACAAAAGCAATAATGGACTGACAGGAAAGTATTAAAGAAAACCAAAAGGAATGACAAAGTCTGCTGAAAAGAAAGAAAAACTGCAGGGAACCCCAAAAAGAAAAGAGCTGCGTTAATTCCAATCTTCATCGTCCGTGCTGCACACAACCCTAAGATGGGTATTTAACGTGTGCAGCTGGATCCGGGTCTCAGGTCCGGGTCTGGCCCTGGACCCGAGTCGACTTTTGTTTGCCGCTGGATCTGGGACGTCTGTGCTCTGCATCATTCTCCCCTGGTTGGGAAAAAGTCAGCTCTGACGACTTATTGTCACCACGGTATGCGTATAAACCAGACACATTGAAGATAGGCGAAATGTGCCAATCCTGCATATCACTATGCCTTGCATTGCTGGTCATAAGCCCAATCAGATGTCCTTTAGAATTCAAAACACCGCCACCACTTCCACCCGGATGCTCTGCAGCCGCTGTTTCAAGCATTGCAGCTATACATTTCCCCTCTATATCAGCACTCATAGTTTCAGAAGCCTTAAGAGGACCCTGGGTCTTAACAACTCTTGATACTACACCAGAACTAACAGATGGACAAAGGTTTGATTGAGGTCCCAAAAGACCATGTCCTATCACAAATGCTTTAGACCCAGGTTGTGGACAAACAACGCCTGGATTGACGGGGCAAATACTATTTGGAACAAGATCTATTTGCAGCAGGGCAATATCCAATGGGCCTCTCGAAATATATACTGCTCTTGCATCATGCCATATCTTTTGGTTGATACGATCCAACCTAACATGTATTCTTCCATAACCCTGGTAAATAGGATCTTGCACAGATGCCATTACATCATCCCCAGAGTTAGGGACTTTGGCAGACACAGGCAGCAAATTCTGTTTGTTCATAATGCCATCACTTGTTGGGCCCCCATGACTCTTCAATAGCAAAGGAGGTTTTTCTTCATGACCAACTTGATATAAATGATTGACTGGTGGATAGAAATACACATATGCCTTTTGGTCAGGGACCTTAGTAGGGAACTCGATAATCTCTGGTGTGCTTAGGCATGCTTTGTATTCCAAACTAGGATGGAAGGATGACCACGCTGTAGAAAAGTCAACAACTTTGGAACAATTTTCATCTAAAGTCACTTTGCCTATTGATAATGGCAGGGTGGAAGAGGCACCCTCTATGCACAAGTACCTGCCCTTTGCAATAACAGTTCTGATGTCTGTGAATGGGATATCCAAAAAACTGAGAGAGCCCTGAATAATATCCAGCATGCCAAAATATGATCTTCCCCTCTGCCTGTAACTGCAAGCCAGATAGGTATTCTCTCCATTTTTCTGCACCAAATCATAAGATTTGATGTCAAAAATCCATAATGGACTTGTGAACTCTGCATCCAATGCATAAACTGCTTGCATCTCATTGCTGGATTCTATCTCTTTTGTTCCAGTAAGGATGGGAAATGTCCATTGTTTGTTTGAAGTCGGTCCACTAGCTTGAGGCACTTCTCTAAACCTCCACGGCTCTAAAAGGTGAGCATTTGTAAGTATCAGACCCTCAGAGTTTAGAACAATACCAGAAGCCCAAGTTCTATCTCCAACCATCACAAGCACGACAAACGCCACAACCTTCTGGAGTTGAAATAAAGGGGAATTGGCTGCAACAGAAACATCTGGGGATAACATTAAGGAGTCGTTGGTAATAGTTGTTGGGTGTTCACTATGTGAAACGATATTCCTGGACGACTCCAAATTATAGCTTGTAGATTGGTTTCGAAGTTGACCACCTATACCATCTGGTATGACATCCCATGGAAGCACAAGCTGAATTTCTGTCCCTCCAGCACGTGGTCTTAGGGGTCTGGCTAGAATACCAACAAGACAAACATGCTTATCAAAAACTGGACCACCTTCTCCAGCTCGCTGGTGGGTTGCGATCGAGCCCCCACGAGCGGTTTTTAGGGGGGGAAACAAGTCTGTCATGTCTCCTGCCATTGGCACATTGCTCGCAGCTCGACCCACCGTCAGGTTTGGGTCCTGCAGGCCATTTCTGGCCTGCGAAACCTTTACCACAGGTTGTGGCCAAGGCTGCGTGCTCGAGCCTACGTTAGGAAACCTCTTGACGAACCTATGGGGCAGTGGGTAGGCACCACAGATCTGGTTCATTGCATCTACCGAGACAGAGTTCAGAAACGGTACCGTCTGTTGGTTGGTTGCACGACCGGCATCCCTGAGCAGGCCCGCTTCAATGCCATCCGGTTGCACGGCAGCTTGTTGGACATTCGGTTGGACTGGTTCAATCGCCATCGCACCCGTGGGACCAACAACATTGACGCCCAATCCACCACTCGTTTTCAGCATGGGAGTTGTGTGCGTCTCCACCGACGACTCGAGGACCACGATCCGATCTTCGAGTCCATCCAGTCGTTTCGATATGCCAGCAACATCCTCGCTTAAGCGTAGCATGTCTTCTTGCATCTCCGTCACCATGTCGAGCATCCGCTTCATGATCTTCTCTCGTGTCTTTCTGTTTGTAGGACCGTTCCTCGCCCCTTGAGTCATGCCGTTGACGAAGGAGGAGGGGCTGGGCTCTGATACCATATTGATGCAGTGAGAAAAAACCGAAGGTATTCACGAAAAGGTTGCCGACGTGATTACTTCTTAATCAGCGAATGAACCGACGCTGTCACGCTACAGATTGACGTTGGAAAGGTCCTTTCAACGCACGACTGTGCAATACTCGGTATCCAATGGCACGTGGCACATAGAAGAGGAAAGGCTCGGATCAATGGATCCGAGCAACAACGTATTAACAGGCTGATGTCGTGCTAACTGACGGTGATAATAATAAAGAAAACAATAGCTAATAGGAAATAAACAAGATGCTGGAATAAATAAAATGCCAATAGCCTGCTGTAGGCTGAGACAAACAATGGGGAGAAAGGCTGCAAAATAACTGACGTGAAACAACAAAGAAACAATAATAAAGAAAAGAAGTAAGGACAAAAGCAATAATGGACTGACAGGAAAGTATTAAAGAAAACCAAAAGGAATGACAAAGTCTGCTGAAAAGAAAGAAAAACTGCAGGGAACCCCAAAAAGAAAAGAGTTGCGTTAATTCCAATCTTCATCGTCCGTGCTGCACACAACCCTAAGATGGGTATTTAACGTGTGCAGCTGGATCCGGGTCTCGGGTCCGGGTCTGGCCCTGGACCCGAGTCGACTCTTGTTTGCCGCTGGATCTGGGACGTCTGTGCTCTGCATCAGATACCATATAAAGATTCAAGGAGGCGTCAATCACGAACCAAAAGTCCACCAATTAATCTTCAACTTGATGAGATAACAAAAGTGTTCTCTAAGGAACACACAACACCCACAAAGGGAACCACAAAATGTTCTAAAAGAACACATTCACAAATCCTACAAAAGGGATACACAATAAGACAATATAAAAACATATATTTTATTCAATGGAAAGAGTGTGCAAAAGCATACATTACAAGGAGGAGAAGACCCCTAATATATACACATTCATAAAAGAGGAGTTAGAAGGAAGAAGACAAAGAAAGGGAAGAAGGCCAGTTCCCAACGGCTAGAAATCTAGCCGTTGGGGGCTGGGGGGCTTAGTCAAACTTAGTTTGACCAAGTCCAAAACAGTCCCAAAAATAACTAATAAAAAAATAAAATGTACATATATATATATATATATATATATGTGTGTGTGTGTGTGTATATATACATATTATTGTATATACATAAATATATATAGTACATAATTACACGTACAGTTTAACAAACCAATACAGGTAACCATACGATACTTACAACCTTGATATATACCATTAACCAAGAGAATTTCTTGAGGCTAGGTTGGATTCTTTATCCAGCCATTGCTAGTAATTCTTCAAACCAGAACATATATCAATTTTATGCCTCATTGTGACCATTTTGTCGATCAATTCAGGAGACTCCAGCCCTCTCAGTTTCAGCCAGGACAGGCTAAAACAGTTTGCCAAACATGCATCTACCAACTTGATTCTTAATCATGTATAGTGGTCAATTCCACCACAAGGTGAGGTTCATTAACTTGCATTCTGTGATGTTCTTCAACATCACGAGTGGGTTCACCCTTTACTCATTGAGCAACATGATATATAAGATATTCTTGAAATACATAACATAAAAGGACAAATTACTTTCACCTAATTTGTTCCTGCCAGTTTTATGACCTGCTCATCAAAATTTCAGTCTACACAAAATAATATACATTCACAATGTGTACATTGCAAAATAAACTATTTTCTACAAATCTTGACATATGTAGCTTGAACTAAGCAGTAAAATAATAATTACTTTCTAGGTTTATCAATTCCATTGCTGATACAACAAATTGGCCAAGTCAAAGGATGCGTACTGAAACCCTGATCGATACTATCATTTAATGACCAAATGCACTTAAAAATGGAATCATTAAGCAAACAACTTCAAAATGAAGAAAAGGCAACTTTGAATTGAACAAAAATTATCAGTTCTAAAAGTATAAGGATATCAAAATAGGGAAAAAACAAAAGGATAAGGGCAGCAAATGTTACGCATATCAAGGATTGATTTCTCCACTCTTTTGAATAATTTGACTCTTTGAATCAAGCTTCCATTTAAGTCTTCAGCAGGATCGGTGCTGGGTGATAACAAAGTAGATATCAACAAAGAAACCCGCCACAGCTCTTTGATTTCCATCAAAAGCAACCCTGATCATATAAAAAAATGTTAGACAACACGGTAATAATGTGTGAACAAAATTTAACAGGCCAGAAAATAGTTTAACTAATGATGAAGAAAGGTGTTTCTCTCAAGTATATTAGTATAATTAAAGATATGTATGAAGGAGTAGTAACCAATATCCGCACTTGTGGAGGGGTGACAACCAATTTTCCTATAACGGTTGGGTTACATCAAGGATCTGCTTTAAGCCCTTTCCATTTGCTATAGTGATGGATGAGCTTACGAGATCAATTCAAGAAAATGTGTCGTGGTGTATGTTGTTTGTTGATGATATTGTTTTGATTGATGAGTCTAGAGTTGGGGTTAATGCTAAGTTAGAATTATGGAGACAGACATTGGAAGTAAGAGGTTTTAAGTTGAGTAAGAATAAGACAGAATATATGGAATGTCGGTTTAGTAAGCAACGAAGTAGTGATGGGAGTGTAGTGAAGCTTGGTGAGCAAGAAATATCGGTGGATGATTGTTTCAAATATTTGGGATCTATCATTCAAAAGTATGGAGAAATTGATGGAGATGTAAATCATAGGATAAAAGTTGGGTGGATGAAATGAAAAAGTGCAACTGGAGTGTTGTGCGATCGTAGAATACCATTGCGGTTGAAGGGAAAGTTTTATAAGACGACTATTAGGCCCGCTTTACTATATGGTACGGAATGTTGGGCTGCCAAGAGACATCATATTCAAAAAATGAGTGTAGCTGAGATGCGTATGCTAAGATGGATGTGTGGAAATACAATAAAAGATAAGATTCGGAATGAGGAGATACGTAAGAAGGTAGGCGTTGCACCCATTGAAAATAAGATGAGAGAGAATCGTTTACGGTGGTTTGGACATATTCGGCGAAGGCCTAATGATGCTCCAGTTAGAAGGATGGAGAAATGGGAAAATATATTAGTTAAAAGAGGTCGGGGTAGGCCTAGGAAGACATGGACGGAGATGATAGGAAAGGATATGAATGCTTTGAACCTCACCGAGGACATGGCATTGGATAGAAATGATTGGAGGAGAAGGATTCATGTGGAAGACCCAGAATGATTTTCTTTTTTGGTTCATATCGCCGACCCCAATTGTTTTGGGATGAAGGCGTAGTTGTTGTTGTTGTTACAGAATCCTTTAAAAATACATAACTGATCAATTTAGCTGATGTGCAAGTGTCAATCATCCACGTGTGCTTTTGTGTGTGCTTGTCTCAGTGTGCAAGTGTGTGTGCACGGGCTCACATGCATGAATGGGTGTCTACCTACATATGCATAGGGAAGCAAGAGGAGTAGCACCATTGGTATCAAAACCCACTGAAAAAACCTTTGGTTATGATAGTTTATCTACTCTAAAATCAATTAAAACTCCAAAATGCCTTAGATAAGGCACATTTGGGTTGAGCGTAAATAGAAATCATGCCTTTAAAGCCTCAATTGGGGTTCCACACTGGGCAAGAATCCTTGTTTCCACCTTAGGATTGTCACGTTTTTGGGAGATTGACAATACATATTCATTTTTCAAATAAACTATGTGAAATCTGGGCCTAAGGACAATTCTCTCTAATGAGAACTCTCGCCAGTGGTACCCAGGTGCACAAATTTTGAAAAAAATAAATTATACAGGAGATATATCAAATTGATACACTAATCCTTGCATATGATGTTAAATAAGTTAGAACAGAAGACAGATAGTGGACCACTCTCAATAGCTTCAAGTCATAAACTCTCTTTTCTTTTTCACGAAAGAGTTGCACCAAGTTAATTATTAAGATTTAATCCAACAAATGTAACTGTTGATTACAGGATCTACTTACGACATGTCGTGCAGGATAAGATATCTCACAATGATGGTGGCTGAATGTGTGTGCATGTCTGTCTGACTGTCTATGTGTCTTGATTTTAAGTTTCATACCCTTAAATGGACGTTAACAAGTTAACCAAACCTTCCTGCCCATGAAAGATTTTGAAATATAATGGTGATTCTATACGTTCAATGCAGCTGCTATGGGCAATTAAATAATTTTAGACCATCAGATTATCTATTTCTACTTTGAGAATGCACATTATTATAAATTACTAAAATACCCTTATAAACTCTAATAAGAAAAGTGTATGAAAAGACTTTCCCAACTGTACTAAACATTTTCAGTTGTTGGGTAACTGATCTAAAAGCACAGGGAAGATGATTAACAAGATGTACTGCATGAACAAGAGGTTTAGTTGTCACCAAGAAAATGAGGGTTGCAATGGGTCCACAAGTGACAACATCAACAGAGTAAAGTTTCAGATAAGCTGCAGGTAAATATCAATTCACTTAGTACCATCTGCAACCCTTGCTTGGGTAACCAATTTTATAAGCTAGGGCAATTAGCCCTTAGCTAATCACTTGTATAGCATGTTAGTTTTGCAATCTCCAGTCCGTTCCACGTTGGAGCTGCAAAACAGAGAGAGGTAGAGGAAGGGAGAGAGAGGTTTGGGGAAAACCGATACCCTGCTGTACATGGGTCGGCTGCTGTGTATTACTTTATGTTAACATCAGATTACAAACAAAATTAGGGTACTAGAATACCCTTTTTACAATAATCAATATTACATAATGCCATTAATGAGGAAGTGGGTGTCACGGGTCTGGATCTTCAGATCCATGACCCGTAACCAGAGAAAACACTTCTTTTCACCCTCCCTCAAGTTGTGCATGATCTTGAATCATGAACAACTTGCCTTTTAACGTCCAAAATCTGTCTTTAGTCAATCCTTTTGTAAATATATCCGCCACTTGATCTGTAGTTCTAACAAATTCAGGCTCAATCTCTTTCTCTTCTACCTTTTGTCTCACAAAATGCTGGTCTATTTCAATATGCTTGGCACGACTGTGATGAATTGGATTAAAAGACATACTAATGGCACTCTGGTTGTCACACAAAAGAAGTGAACGAGATATCGATTCTCCTACTTCTGTCAGTAGATGTCTAACCCAAGTAGCCTCAGCAGTGGCGGCTGCCATTGACCTGTATTCAGCCTCTGTACTGGATCTGGCAACAGCCTTTTGTTTCTTACTACTCCAAGAAACCAAATTCATCCCAATAAATACACAATAGCCGGATACTGATCTGCGTTCATCTGGATCTCCCGCCTAGTCCGCATCAGAATAAATAGTGATCTCATGTGCACTTTGCCCATTTGTCTTTCGTTTATATATGAGACCATCCCCAACCGTTCCCTTCAGATATCGTAGTATCCGTTTAACTGCTTCCATATGCCCTTCACATGGGGCATGCATAAACTGAGAAACTTGATTCACCGAGTATACTATATCAGGGCGAGTAAAAGTGAGGTATTGTAACATACCCACTATGCTACGGTACTGTGTGGGATTATCAAATGGATCTCCATCTTGAGAGCTAAGCCTTTGATGAAGAACGCTAGGAGTGCTTAAGGGCTTGCAGTCTTTCATACCCGCTTTATTGAGAACATCAATAGTATACTTATGTTGAGTGAGAGTCATTTCTTCAGAGGAACTGTCAACTTCAACTCCAAGAAAGTACCGTAGTTTGCCAAGGTCCTTCATTTTGAACCTCTGATTCAAGAGATGTTTGACTTCTTCAATGTGGTCATTGGAACTGCCAGTAATGATGATATCATCCACATATATCAACAACAGAGTAATTATGTCTTGGTCCTTAAATATAAATAAGGAGTGGTCAAGAAGAGATTTCTTAAAACCATATTTTTGTATTTCAAGAGAAAAGCTGTCAAACCAAGATCGAGATGCCTGCTTCAATCCATATATCGCCCTTTTTAGTCTGCAGACATATTTTGTAGGATTACCTTCTGCGTAACCAGTGGGTTGTTCCATGTAAACTTCTTCTCTCAAATCTCCATAAAGAAAGGCATTCTTCACATCAAGTTGGCTAATGGTCCATTGGTGTTCAATAGCTAAAGAAAGTATGACTCGGATTGTCCCCATCCTCACCACTGGACTAAAGGTTTCATCATAGTCCTGTCCTTGCTCTTGTGTAAAACCTTTGGCTACAAGTCTCGCCTTGTATCGCTCTATAGTCCCATCTGGTTTATACTTTATTTTGTACACCCATTTCGAACCAACAACATTTTTGTCAGGTGGTCTTGATACGACATCCCACGTACCACATTCATGTAGAGCTTCCATCTCCTCATTCATAGCTTCAATCCATCTTCTGGAATTTGATGCTTGAGAGAACGTTGTGGGTTCATCTTCTTTATTCAAGGCTGTTAGAAAGAGTTGAAAATCTAATGAGAAATTTTCATAACTGACCCACCTTTCAATTTGATGGCGAGGACGTGTGGATCTTCTAGTATCAACAATGTTGGATGTTGAGGATGTGTCCATGTCTGAATCAACTATAGTGGGTGACTCTCTTTCTCATCGAGTATAGACAAAGCCTCTATATCTTCCTGGATTCAAAGTTGAGTCTGTATTTTCATGATCAATCATCCCATCAGTAGACACAGGTATCTTATCCTTTTGAGTGCAATTTGAGCAAGCATCACTAGCTCCTGCGAGAAGTTCATAATTCAACCAAGGATAATAAGCCTGAACTTTATGTTTTGATTCTGAAGAACTAGTACATTGACAATCAAAATTCAATTCATAGAAGATGACATTTCTTGATATTTTGATGTGCTTGCTCACCGGATCATAGCACCTGTACCCTTTATAGTCATCGGCATAACCCACAAACCTGCACTTCAAAGCCTTGTCCTGAAACTTATGTCTCCTTGAACTGTCAACATGAACATAGCATAAACAGCCAAACACATGCAAATCATAGTAGTTGGGGTGGATACCAAAAAGAGACAAGGAGACTTGTTTTCCAAAATAGTCATGGGCAATCGATTTATCACATGAACTGCAGAATGAAAAACCTCTGTCCATAAAGTGATCGGAAGATCACTATCATGCATCATGCTCATCGCACTCTCAACAATATGGCGATGCTTTCTTTCAGCAATCCCATTCTGCTGAGGTGTGTGCGGGCAAGACACCTTTTTCCTTATCCCATTACTTTGAAGAAAGTTAGTAAAGTCAATGGAAGAGAATTCACCTCCTCCGTCACATTGGAAACTTAGGATGTTTTCAGAAAATTGGTTTCTGACAAAGGAATGGAAGTTACGGAACAACTTGAAAGTCTCAGATTTATGTTTCATGAAAAATATCCAGGAATAGCGAGAATAACTGTCAACAAATAAAAGATAGTATCTAGTTCCAGACATAGAAACAACTGGAGCAGGCCCCCAAACATCAGAACAAATAGTCTCAAAAGGTCTTGAAGCTCTTTTATTGATAGAATGAAATGGTAAAACATGACTCTTACATAAGAGACAACTAGAACATTTGTTGTCAATTACATTTATTCCTAAACTTGACTTGGGAATGAGGTTACTTGAAACAAGCTTCTCAATGAAATTATTGCTGCAGTGACCTAGACGACCATGCCAAAGATTTGGCTTATTTATTTCAGAGACACTAAAAACGCAGGTAGGATTTTCAGAAGACAATGGTGATTGGAGCTTCAAGTTTGGGTCTGCAGAGCGAATATGTGCTGAAGGATCTTCTTGAAAAACATACATATTGCCTTGCCGTTTCCCTCTAGCGAACGTCTCCTTCGTGCAGAGATCCTTAACAAGAACAGAAGAGGGAGTAAATTCAACTGAGGCTTTGATATCATCAACAAGTTTAGAAACTGAAACAATGTTTTTCTTGATATTAGGGGCATAAAGAACATTTGAAAGATTGATGGAAGATTCAGGTAAGGGTATGATGGAGTTTCCAATATGCGAAACAGAGTGGTGTGATCCATCTCCAGTAACTATACTACTTCTACCAATGTAAGGAACAAGTTTTAGGAGCTTACCTGCATCACCAGTAACATGAGTCGCTGCGCCAGAATCCACGTACCAAGTGCCTTGTTCATTCTGTTTCAGATTCAATTCTGCTAAGGCTGACAATAACAACTCTTTTACTTCTCCGTTGGTCCTTGTATTGTCTGTGCCTCTTTTTGCTTCAGTTTGTGTTGGTTTTCCTTTATTTAGGGGATTGAACCAGCAGTTAGCTTTGATATGCCCCCTTTTATTACACAGAAAGCAAGTAGGAATTGGCCTCTGTCTTTGTGGGTTGGTATATGAGTTGGGGTTAGGCAATAATCCACGACCTCCATGACCACTTCTACCTTGTGCTCCTTTTCCCTTGATATCATAGTTTCCTCGTCCTCGTGCATAAGTAACCCTGTAGCAAGAACTTCTTGTGCCCCAGTATGCATAGATGATTCTTCAGAAAATCCCTTTAGATTCATCTCATATTGTAACAATTTTGCACGCAGATCTTCAAAATTGGGCAGCTCAGGTAAACATAACAGAGAAGTGACAATCATATGATAGTCGTGTCCCAATCCACTGAGGGTTTGCTGTACCAAATCTTTATCAGAAACTGTACTTCCAACAACTGCTAGCTGATCTGTGATGACCTTCATTTTGTTCAAATATTCCATGATGGTCATGGACTCCTTTCTTAACATTTGAAATTCTCTTTTAAGAAACATAATCCTGGCCTGAGTATGTCTGAACAAGTCTGTTCCAAAGTTGCATGGCAGTGTAGTCATCTGGAATGGCTACAAGAACCTCTTGTGAGAGTGTTGATGTAATATAAGCAACAAGCGCTTGGTCTCTTTTCATCCAAGCCACAAATTCAGGATTTCTAACATATACGGTAGTAGATTCCCTTTTGCTGTCCCTTTCTTCTTGTGATATGAACTCAGGAGGAACTGGAATGGATCCATCCAGATGTCCAGAAAGATCCTGACTCCTAATGAAAGGTATGATTTGCCTCTTCCAAGTCAAGAAATTACCATTATTTAATTTTTCAGACACAAGTTGGCTGAGGAAACTTGAAGAAAGAACTGACTGGTTAGGAAGAGAATTCATGTTTCACAGAATGAAGAATGTATTCAGCACAATCTGCTTACACCTGCAGTTCTGTAATTTTTCCCTTTTTTTTTTCAGGAACTAATTCAGATTGCTGATACGAAACAGAAATTTAAAGACAATCAGATTTCTGATTTGTATATGAAATGGAATATCGGATATGAAAATCCAAAAAAAAATGTGCATATGTATTCCTAATGTCGGCTTGTTAATGGCTGAATGAGGGAATCTGGGCTGAAGCACTCAAGAGATAAAAATAAACAGTGGCGAAACCAAGGTTCGGCCACAACCAACGTAGGAGAAAAGGAAACTGTAGGAAGAAAATTTGAGAAAAGAAGAGGATGAATAAGACGTGAATCCAAAGTTGGCTGGGTGAGAAAAGAAGGGGTGAATAAGACGTGAATCCAAGGAGAACATAATTAGTTGGGTCAGTCGTGATTCCAGAAAGAAATAGGAAACAGGTGTAGGATCTGCTGAGACTGATTGGGTCAGTCGTGATTCCAGAAAGAAATAGGAAACAGGTGTAGGATCTTCAGACTTTGGAATGAAACTGACAAGGTCAGTCGTGAATCCAAAAAGAAAAGAAAACAAGAACAGCCGTACCTTTTTTTTTTTATTGATTTTCAGACTTTGGAAGAGGAAATAGAGGAGAAAAGGATCTTCAGACGTGTCTTTTGAATCGATCCCAGTTTCAGCTGAAGCGTGGCTCTGATACCATGTTAGTTTTGCAACCTCCAGTCCGTTCCACGTTGGAGCTGCAAAACAGAGAGAGGTAGAGGAAGGGAGAGAGAGGTTTGGGGAAAACCGATACCCTGCTGTACATGGGTCGGCTGCTGTGTATTACTTTATGTTAACATCAGATTACAAACAAAATTAGGGTACTAGAATACCCTTTTTACAATAATCAATATTACATAATGCCATTAATGAGGAAGTGGGTGTCACGGGTCTGGATCTTCAGATCCATGACCCGTAACCAGAGAAAACACTTCTTTTCACAGCATACAAAAGAACCATCTATTCATGTTTAATCTCGTAAAACCATTTGGATCAAATAACAATCATTTTTTTCCTAAGAACAACATTTCATATGTCCATGAATGCATTCTATACATTCTATTATGTGAAATAAGCTCTTCCATCATAGTCTGTTGGACTAAAATAGATTGTCTGTAAAACCCATTAAATTTCAAAAAAAAAAACTTTCGGATCCAGGTTGAATCCGACCAGATACGGACCCGAGCATCACCCCATGCTTATAAATAAGTATGTGGGGGTTCCCCTTTTACGCAGAAAAAGGGAACCCCCTCTCGCTCTCTCCCCCTCCCGTTTTCTCTCTCCCCGATCCCCCGCTCTCCTCCTTCTCGCTCTCTCCCCCTCTGCGTGACCTCCAACCATCGCTGGAACCCTCACTGCGCCGACGACCTCCCACTCCCTCCTGTTACCCCCCCCCCTGCTCTCTTCCCCCTTCTCCCCATCTCTCGGTTCTCCCTGTGAAGGCACCGACCCTCATGCCTCACTCCTCCCTACACTCTCTCTCGCTCTCTGTCTTTTTAGCAAGGGAGGGACACCTCTCTCTCTCTCTCTCTCTCTCTCTCTCTCTCTCTCCTCTCTCTCTCTCTCTCTCTCTCTCTCTCAGCTGGTTTAGCAGGGGAGGGGCGCTGCCCCCTCCCTGTGTAATATCGTATAATTTCACACTTAGATAAATTTGAGATTTTCAAAAATTTGGCTAAGTATAGAAGAAAATCGGCAGAACCTCGATTTTTAGCTGATGTTCTTTGAGTATGGGATTGGCCCAAGTCTCATCGACGAGGTCTAGATGAGCCAATCAAAAGGTGATAAGAAGTTTTATTTTCAACCTTTAAATTCAAGCAAAATTCGAGTTTTATATCGTTTGATGCGTCTTAAAATTCTTAGCATGATGATATCTTACTTTTCTGAATTCGGTCTACGGTTGGCCCGAAAATTGCATTTTTTCGAAAAAGGACCGCCTCGACGGACCAGATTTTGATTGGATTGGATCCAATGCATTTGATCCAAATTAATATGGATATGGACTCTATCGAAGACCCATATTAATTAAAAAATGATCCAAGCCAGGATATAATTAGAGTTTGGATATGGATTTGGATCTAGATTCAAGTCCAAAACCCATACCCAATGAAAATACAACTTTAAATTCAATTTTTATATTTAAATTGAAGATAACTAGAGTTAAAAAGACTCCAAAAGGGATAAGGTTGTTAAATTGTAATTCATACGACAATATATTTTCTATATATATTTTATATATATAAAAGAAGATACAACAACAACAACTACGCCTTCATCCCAAAACAATTGGGGTCAGCGATATGAACCAAAAAAAAATTCATTTTGGGTCTTCCACATGAATCCTTTTCCTCCAATCATTTCTATCCAACGCCATGTCCTCGGTGAGGTTCAAAGCATTCATATCCTTTCCTATCATCTCCATCCAAGTCTTCCTAGGCCTACCCCGACCTCTTTTAACTAATATATTTTCCCATTTCTCCAACCTTCTAACTGGAGCATCATTAGGCCTTCGCCGAATATGTCCAAACCACCGTAAACGATTCTCTCGCATCTTATTTTCAATGGATGCAACACCTACCTTCTTACGTATCTCTTCGTTCCGAATCTTATCTTTTATTGTATTTCCACACATCCATCTAAGCATCCGCATCTCAGCTACACTCATTTTTTGAATATGATGTCTCTTGGCAGCCCAACATTCTGTACCATATAGTAAAGCGGGTCTAATAGTCGTCCTATAAAACTTTCCCTTCAACCGCAATGGCATTCTAAGATCGCACAGCACTCCAGTAGCACTTTTCCATTTCATCCACCCAACCTTTATCCTATGATTTACATCTTCATCAATTTCTCCATACTTTTGAATGATGGATCCCAAATATTTGAAATAATCATTCACCGGTATATCTGGCTCACCAAGCTTCACTACACTCCCATCACTACTTCGTTGCTTACTAAACCGACATTCCATATATTCAGTCTTACTCTTACTCAACTTAAAACCTCTAGCTTCCAATGTCTGTCTCCATAATTCTAACTTAGCATTAACCCCAGCTCTAGACTCATCAATCAAAACAATATCATCAGCAAACAACATACACCACAGTACATTTTCTTGAATTGATCTCGTAAGCTCATCCATCACTATCGCAAATAGGAAAGGGCTTAAAGCAGATCCTTGATGTAACCCAACCGTTATCGGAAAAATGGTTGTCACCCCTCCACAAGTGCGGACATTGGTTACTACTCCTTCATACATATCTTTAATTATACTAATGTACTTGAGAGAAACACCTTTCTTCATCATTGTCCACCAGAGAACGTCCCTAGGTACTCTATCGTATGCCTTCTCTAAATCAATAAAAACCATATGCAAATCTTTGTTCCTCTCTCTATATCTTTCAATAAGTTGTCTAAGAAGATGTATAGCTTCCATAGTTGATCTTCCAGGCATAAAACCAAATTGATTCTCCGATATCATGACAACCTTCCTCAACCTAGACTCAATCACCCTCTCCCAAAGTTTCATAGTATGACTCATGAGTTTTATACCACGATAGTTTGTGCAATCTTGTATATCACCCTTATTCTTATATAAAGGCACCAAAGTACTCTTCCTCCACTCATTAGGCATCTTATTTGTTCGCCAAATCAAGTTAAAAAGATTTGTCAACCATTCTAGACCTTTCTCTCCCAAGCATTTCCAAGCCTCGATAGGTATGAAATGAAATGGGGATCTTCGAAACACGAGCTTTGATTAACAAGAGCAAGTGTCAAGAATGACACTAAAGCATAACCCTTAAAAAGGGTATAACTGGAAACAAAATAAAAATAAAAAATGTATTCTTTATTGATATGAAAAACCAATTGCTTAAGAAGCATTGGAGTAAAATACAAGAGGGGCTGCACCCCTTTATATACACAGCTGAAAGAGGACTCAATAGAGCTGTTGGGCACAGTCCAACAGCTCTATTTAGAGCTGTTGGAATGTGTCAGTCCAACAGCTCTATTAAGAGCTGTTGGACTGTGTCAGTCCAACAGCTCTATTGCTAGTCAAGTCTGGACAGGACTTGACTAGCAACAGTCATTCTAGTTCAAACTGAACTAGATGACATAAAAACAAAAAATAAAAATAAAGGAAAAAAAATACAGAAAAGAAAGAAATTAAAAATGTATTTATATATATATATAATAATATAATATTATTATATATACATATATGTACAGTTTTACATTTTAACACTCCCCCTCAAACTTACGGTACAATGAGCGAAAGTTTGTCTAAGAGAAAGTGAAATCGGGGAGCAGCGAGAGGCTTTGTAAAGAAGTCTGCTAACTGATATTCTGAAGTGACATATGGCAGATCAATTATCCCGTGTAGATATTCCTCTCTGACGTAGTGACAATCCATTTCGATGTGTTTGGTGCGTTCGTGGAATGTTCTGTTACTGGCAATGTAGATCGCACTTTTGTTGTCACAACACATTTGTGAAGCCTTTGTTGCTTCAACTCCCATGTCAGCAAGCAGTCGTCGGAGCCAAACTACTTCCATGGTCGTGGTTGCCATGGCTCTGTATTCAGCTTCGGTGGATGAGAGAGATACCTTCTGCTGCTTTTTACACCTCCACGAGATTAATGATTCCCCTAAAAAGACACAAAAGCCAGTGGTTGAGTGTCTGTTATTGGGATCACCTCCCCAATCAGCATCAGTATATGCAATTAAATCAAGAGAAGAGGAGGAAGATAAGAAAAGTCCTCGTGAAAGAGAGGACTTGATGTATCTGATAATACGCATGACTGCTCCCATATGAACAGAAGTAGGAGCATGTTGAAATTGACTTGCTGTATGAACAGCATGTGCTATATCTGGTCTGGTAATGGATAGATAGGAAAGTGCCCCGACAAGCTGTCTGTAAGGAGTAGGGTCTGCAAGAAGTTCTCCATCATCAATCTTCATTTTAACATTAACAACTTCTGGAGTGTCAACTTTCTTATCATCAGTAATACCAGACCTGAAAACAATATCAAAAGCAAATTTAGTCTGAGATAATAAATATCCTCTAGGAGAATAAGCAACTTCAATGCCTAAAAAATATCTCAACAAGCCCAAATCAGTCATTTCAAAATGAGATTTAAGAAGTGTTTTGATTGTTGCAACTCCCTGTTTATCGCTTCCGGTGATGATCATATCATCCACATAGAGAAGAAGCACAATGATCCCTGCATCAGAATTCTTAATAAACAAAGCAGTGTCAGTTAAACAGAATTGAAAACCAATATCAATCATAACACGACTAAACCTATCATACCAAGCTTTTGGTGCTTGTTTAAGTCCATAAAGAGCTTTTTCTAAGCGAAGGACTTTACCCTTAGGAATACTTAGACCAGGAGGGGGTTCCATATATACTTCTTCAACTAGCTTTCCATTTAAAAAAGCATTTTTGACATCCATTTGAAAAATAGACCATTTTTTGATAGAAGCTAAGGCAATTAATGTTCGGACAGTAGTCATACGAGCCACCGGAGCAAAGGTTTCTTCATAATCAATCCCATATTCTTGGGCATAACCTTTGGCTACTAAACGGGCTTTATATCTTTCAAGAGTACCATCACTCTTGGTTTTAATTTTATAAACCCATCGACATCCTATAGTTTTCTTCCCTGGAGGAAGATCTTGAATATTCCATGTAGAAGCCTTTTCAAGTGCATCTAATTCAGCTTTCATGGCTTCTATCCATTTGATATCATTTTTTGCTTGAAAATATGTGGATGGTTCTTCATATGAGTGAATTAATGCAATAACTGCCCTATATGTGGGTGAGAAAGACTCGTATGATACAAACTTTTCTGGAGGCCTCGAGATTCGGGATGATTGTCTAGTTGGAATGTTAGAATATTTCTCAAGTGCAAATGGAGTATTAGACTCTTGTAGCCTGGAATATTGAATACTAGTATCTCTATGAACTTCTTCATTTTCAACATTAAGATCAATAATTCTGTGATCATCATCAAAGTTACAATCAAGGTCATATTCATCAGATGTTGATGTTAGATCTAGCAAAAAGGAGTACTCAGTGACGTCTTTTAATTTTCTAAAATCAAAGAAGCTCTCCTTTTCAAGAAAGGAAACATTTCTAGACACATATA
Source organism: Nuphar pumila (assembly GCF_984573655.1). NCBI lineage: Eukaryota > Viridiplantae > Streptophyta > Magnoliopsida > Nymphaeales > Nymphaeaceae > Nuphar > Nuphar pumila. The sequence continues at coordinate 82,312,407 of NC_143262.1, forward strand.
GTTTATTATTTTTGAAGTCAAAACATCTATAACCTTTCTGGTTTTCAGCATATCCTAAAAAGGCACAGGGAATCGCACGAGGGGAAAGTTTATCATTTTTGTCAGTAAATATGAAACATTTGCACCCAAATATTCTTAATCTAGAGTAGTCTGGAGAAATGTTCATAAGTTTTTCAATGGGAGTGATATTTTGTAACGAAGAAGATGGCATCCTATTAATGAGATAGGTGGCAGTTAAGGCAGCTTCTGCCCAAAAGTCTTTAGGGACTTGATTTGCTATTAATAAAGTTCTAGTGGTTTCTATAATATGGCGATGTTTTCGTTCTGCCAGTCCATTTTGTTGAGGTGTATAAGGACAAGATCTTTGATGTGTGATGCCATGCAATTTAAGATAATTTTGAAAATCTGTGGATAAAAACTCTCCCCCTGAATCTGTGCGAAAAATAGTAATATCATTTTGAAACTTGTTTTTAACCATATTATGAAAAGTTTGAAAGTATGAAAATACTTCAGACTTATGTTTGAGAAAGTACATCCACGTATGTCGGGAGAAATCATCGACAAAAATAACATAGTAAACAAATCCTCCTTTAGAAATTACTGGTGCAGGACCCCAAACATCCGAGTGTATTAATTCAAGTGGTCTTGAAGAGAAAAAGGTTCTGTTCTGAAATGGTAATTTTTTCATTTTGCCGAGAATACAATCTTTACAATCAAATGATTCAGAGTTACAAAATTTCCCTAGATTTGGAAAATGTTGGATTTTGGCTATATGTGGGTGACCAAGTCTCTTATGCCACAGTTCCAACTCTATTTTTTGAATATTATAACAAAAAGCTTTCTTCGGCATTTCCAAAAAATCCATGTAATAGAGCCCTCCTTCTCTATGGCCTTCCCCAATCAGCTTGCCTGACTGGCGATCCTGTACCCAACAACCATGAGAAGAAAAAGAAATATTACACCCATAATCAGAAATTTGAGATACAGATAAAAGATTTAAATTTAATTTGGGAACATGTCTAATTTCTGGAATAAAAAAATTTTTTGTTTTATAAATTTTTTCAAAATTTCCTATTCCTTCTATTTCAAGAGAAGTCCCATCAGCAGTAAAGACCTTTGACACACTTGTTTTATTTTTAACACATTTGGATAGACTTTGATTATTTGGGGTCATATGAAAAGATGCACCAGAGTCAAGAAGCCAAGAAATTTTACCTAAATCAAAAAAAGATGAGGCTGCTGCGCCGGTTGAAGCTTCAGATGAGGAAGAGGCACCTTTGATGAGAGGCTGAAGAATCTCCATTAGTTGGGCCAGGGAAACTGGTGCATCCTGATCTTTAGGCTCCGATCCAGCAATTGCAGCTCTTTTTTCTCTCAGTTCCTTAAGTTTGGGACATTGTGGCCTGTAGTGTCCCGGTTCATGACAGTGATGACAAATAACTTTCTTCTTATCATAGTCACCATTTTGTCGGTTAAAGTGAGGAGGCCTATATGATCGAACATGATTCCCTGGTCTAGACACGGCTAAAACAGAATCATCTTCAATTTTTAAAGAACCTTTCCGGAGACGATTTTCTTCCATTGTTAACTCTTCAATAGTTTCAACAATAGAAGGAATTTTTCCCCTGTGAAGTAGGGCCGATTTAGTGGTTTCAAATTCCGGCCTTAATCCAGTGATAAACTGGTAAAAATGTTCAGCATCGAGTTGTTTCTGACGAAGCTCGATGTCTTCGGCACAATGCCACTTTGGTTCTAAAAGGGAAAGTTCTTCCCAAAGTTCGGACAACCCATTGTAATATTCACGAATAGTTTTGTCTCCTTGTGTCATCATTCGAACTTTTTCTTGGAGGTTGCACACGTGTGCAATATCTTTAAGGGAATACATATTCTTAAGGTATTCCCATGCCTTATCGGCATGATCAAATTTGGCAAGACTTGAGCATTTTTTAATGTCAACGCTATTGATAAGCCATGACATTATCTTCGCATGAGATATTCTCCATTCTTTCCATTTCTTCTCGTATGAGGCAATAGCCTTGATTTTCTCTTCTTCCGATAGAGGGACCTCTTTATCTCCCTCCTTTTTAGTAAGAGATAGCTTAGGTTCCGAATCGGAACCATCCACAATCCCCCATAAGCCTTTTCCCCATATATGGTGCTTCATGATTGAAGCCCATGTTACATAGTTCGTATCGCTTAGTTTCATAGGCATGATGGTGACTTTATCATTGTCATCCATCGATTACAAGGAGAGAAAGAATAGGGATAGAAGAGAAACAAGAAGAAAAATGAGAAAGAAAGAAAAAAAAAAAAACAATACAACAAGATGTGAAATCTTCTCCAATGAAGTGATAAAACACTTCTCTTCAAGTGGCGAACACTTTTGCAAACGGGCACGGAAACCGAGGCAGCTTTTCCTCAAGATTTAGTACTTCCGCGGCTCTGATACCATGAAATGAAATGGGGATCTTCGAAACACGAGCTTTGATTAACAAGAGCAAGTGTCAAGAATGACACTAAAGCATAACCCTTAAAAAGGGTATAACTGGAAACAAAATAAAAATAAAAAATGTATTCTTTATTGATATGAAAAACCAATTGCTTAAGAAGCATTGGAGTAAAATACAAGAGGGGCTGCACCCCTTTATATACACAGCTGAAAGAGGACTCAATAGAGCTGTTGGGCACAGTCCAACAGCTCTATTTAGAGCTGTTGGAATGTGTCAGTCCAACAGCTCTATTAAGAGCTGTTGGACTGTGTCAGTCCAACAGCTCTATTGCTAGTCAAGTCTGGACAGGACTTGACTAGCAACAGTCATTCTAGTTCAAACTGAACTAGATGACATAAAAACAAAAAATAAAAATAAAGGAAAAAAAATACAGAAAAGAAAGAAATTAAAAATGTATTTATATATATATATAATAATATAATATTATTATATATACATATATGTACAGTTTTACATTTTAACAAGGTATACCATCTGGGCCAACTGCCCTTCTTGATTTCATTTTCTTCAAAGCCTCTGCAATTTCTTTCTTTTGAATCTTGCGCATGAAGTCACGATTTATCTCATGAAAAGGAATGGAGAAGTCTCCAAGATCTTGAGCATGACTATCATTAAATAGCTTATCAAAATAATCTTTCCATCTCTCCTTAATCTCCTCATCTTTGACTAAAACCCTTTGTGTTTCATCTTTGATACATCTAACCATACCCAAATCCTTCGATTTCCTATCTCTCATCTTTGCAAGCCTATAAATATTCTTCTCGCCTTCTTTGGTATCCAACTTGTCATAAACCTCCTTATATACCTTAGCCCTCGTGTTTCGAACAACTTTTTTAGCTTCCTTCTTTGCTATCATATATATGTACATGTATCCATTTACTTATATATATAAAATATATATTTCTTTAGTTGTAGGGGTATTTTAGTTATTTCTACATTTTATGCATATTCATGTTTTTTAATATGAATGTAATTCCTCCTTTTTATTTTTTCGTATTTTTGTAATTTTTTTCATTTCTTATTTTTGTTCTTTTATGTAATATTTTTGTACACAGTCAGTGGCTAGACTCTTTTATGTGATATTTTATGTAATATTCTTTTATGTAAGATTTGAAGATTTTGGAAGCTAGACTCTGTCAGGGTGGGGTCTGAGCCCCAGCCGACTAAGTCGACTGGGATCAGATCTGAACCCATTAATTAAAAAAATAAAAATGGTTTTCAGTTGGGCTGGCTGGCTGCCCAGCCTAACCAGGTTCGGTTGGGCTGGTACGGGACCTGTCAGGCCCAGCCGAACCTGTTTCGGCTGGGGCTGGGCCAGGTGCCTGCAAACGAAAAAAAAAAAAAAAGACCATGTGCCATAATAAGCCACTGGCTTGATCTGCTAACGCTGACCCTGGATGTGAATGCGCATGGAGTTATGGTTGAGAGTGTCCCGGCTTTCACGAGGACCCATTCTTTTGCTTCATGACTGGGTTAAACTATACATGCCTAGTGAATTATTTGTTGTTCTTATTCTTGTTCTGTAACTATTTGTATAATACATTATGAAACATTTCTCTACTTGGGCCATTTCAGTAACCATGAGTTTTATCCTCTCCCTGCAAGTGTAAATTGTATTTTTTATTCATATAATATTAGCAGGATGTGTTTCCGAGGTGGCTTCTTAAGGAAACCTATGTTACAGGGGCTAGCAGGGTGCCGCACCCGCGTCGACGCGACTCGACGCGGGTGCAGGTGCGGTCAACCCGACCCTGGGTGCGTTGACGCTACTGCTGTATGACAGAAAAACTTTATGGACTGTGCATGTAGGGGTTGCTGTGGAGGGCAACTGATATAGATACTGTGAATATGGCTGTACAAGCAGGAAAACTCAAACACATGCTTATGCGCAGGTGTTCCAAACGCTTACCGTTAAGGCAGGCTCTTGAAACAATAGTCAATGCAGTTTATAGTTCATAGACAACTCGGTTTAGCCATTAGTTCTATTGGATACAAATTAACAGAGAAACGAGAAATCAAAGGGGGGGCCATACTAAACATACTAAGAATGCATCTATACTGACTGATGATATAAAGTTCAAAGAAGAAAGGAAAAAAAACATGCTGTGAAATGATGATATACTGACTGATGATATATATCTGTCTCCATTGTTTCTCTCTCATCACTCTCTCTCTTCTTTCTCTCAGACATGCTGTGATCTAGAGATTGGCTTTGGGACAGAGATTGGGATTGGGATGACAGTTGAGGACAAGGTTGGGAATAGGCTAGTCTAAGGGCAAAAACAATGAATCAGGCTCCGCAATCATCTTTGGGGACAACCATATAAGATAAAAAAATGGTAAAAAGTAAGTTGGGCATAAATTTCATGGACCTTAACAGCTACCATACATTCATACATATACACTATACATGATAATATATATATATATATATATATTTACATTTTTGCCCCTGCCGCACCCCCGCACCCGGGTTTTTTGGAAGTGCCGAATCCCTGCACCCACACCCATGTGACATAGAAGGAAACTGTACTGACTAGAACTCATGTTTTCGGTCAAACTTAGTGTTTGTATCCCTATAATAGGGAGAAGTCTTGTACTATAATAAATCTGAATGCACGCAAAGTGCCTTGCATTGCCATTACTGCTGGTTTCTCGCAACGACAGTAGCACGCCACCTTATAAGGCGCGGCAGGCTGGAGTCTGCCTGACACTTTTCCTTCCTTTCAGGTGACAAGCAGGGCGTGCCACCCTGCTGGTACGTTTCAGGCCCTGATAAGTGGTGTGTTGTATAACTGATAGGGGTCTGCCACAGCCCAGCTTGCCTTTAAAATATATATATCAGGTAAGCAACACCAAGGGGCTCCGTGTGGCTATAGGAGCTGTCAGTGCACGTCTCCCTGTGCTGGGACATTGGAGGTACAAAGTTCAAACCCCACCCAGTGGTATGTTGAAAATATTAATTGGTGGGGCCTTTCTAACCCCAACTTGCCTTTAGAAAAAACTAGGCAGTTTGTCAGGCTCACAGAGAAAAAAAAGTGTGTGAATATGGGTCGAATGCCTATCAAGAAAAAAAATGAAAGGGTGTATAGTGGACCCAGCCAACTGTTGGCTGGGCAACCACTTGTATGGTTAAGCCCAGCCGACTGTTGGCTGGGCAACACTATCAAAGTGGCGGATCTCTTTATCAGCCAAAGAGAAAGAAAAAAAATATTTTTGTTATGGGCAGAGTGTGAACAAAAAAGAAATAAATTAAATAAAGATCAACACTGGGCAGATCTGCAACATAGAAAAAAAAAATGGTACAGGCTAGACAGATTCACATTCTGTCAGGAATCATAGAAACAGAAAATTTTCCGAGAAGATTCTAGAAAAATTTTCTAAGGTCCAGATTTGCAAGATCTTGTGTATAACCAGAACTAAATGTAAATTCAGATTTACACTATTATGTATGTTCTGGTGTAGATATATACTCGGACTTACATGTATGATTAGAATTACATGTTCATGTGCATGTTTTAAATTCACTTGTTTACGTGTATAAATTTATTGTTCATGTTTAGACATGATATGTTCAGATTCATACATGTTAAATGCCCTACAATTATGTCTAGATTCGCACATGTGAAGTTCCATGTTACTTCCAGATTTACTTATGTTAAAAGTTTAGTTTTCATGCATGTAAATGAATGAATTTATGCATACATTATATACAGTTTTACATGACTGTACATGTGCAGAAATTTGCATGATCGTTACCGCACTGTTATGCATGTTTTCATGAAGATATTTGAATGTGTTCTTCTACCTACTAATGTTGTCCCGTGTGCGGGCAGCATGGGTTGGGCTCAGTGGGTATGTGTGTTGTACCCCAAGCTTACCAAAATCGCAAAAAAGAATTTTGGTTATGCGTGATTGGATATATAAATGTTGTTTACATATGTATGCATAGAATAAACATGTAAATACTGAAATTTGGGTTTTTGTTGTGCGCATGATCACATGTATGGCTGCATATTGAGCATGAGATGAATCATGAAAATAAATATGTATCTTTGCAATCACATGATCATATGCATGTGAAATTGGTTATTCATGTACATTCTTTTTTATCATACGTGAATGTGCATTTGAAAGCATGTGAAATGAATGCATAAGTGACACGTTCATTATGGTTTTTGCATTAGATGCATCGGTGGTCAAAAGTGGATTATCGTAGATCGTGTGGGCCTTGAGTAGGTGTTACTCAATGTTTAGTTTTCTTATGCACCGCAAAAATCAACTTAATGTTTATTGAACTAATTGCATTGTTCCATGTTGCCACGGGTTGTGGTCCCGTAATGACTTTCGCATGTTGATTTGCGAAACGTATAATGTTGGTTTGCATGTTGATTTGTAAAATAAAAAAAAATGAAATAAATAAAAAGATAAAAAAGAGAATAGTATAATCCACGCTTTCTGAATGTCCCTTCTTTATTGTGAGAATCTTAGACTTGCAGTTTTGGAGGATCGTGAGGATACTAAAACTTCGTGTGCGTTGCTGTGCCCCTGAAGCCAACTAGGCGGTTCACCTCCCGGGCACGATTTTAGAAAAATTTCATCACTTTGCCTGAGGGTAGTGTGTAGACACAGTTGTTTTTTGTATACAAAAAAAGTGGCATTAGTGAATGTTGATTTTTATATAATGTCCCGACATTAGATGTTGATTTTTAATGTTTCGATGAATGGTGTTGATTCCTGATATCGGTTGAGGGCTGGGTGTGAAACCTAGTAATAAAATACAAATTATGTGTTAAGCTACAATTGTGAATCTAACTTGACCTCAAGAATTTTTACCTGTTTTGAGTATCCGCAAACAACGGTAATAAAAGGAGAAACTAAAAGTTTGTGTGCATTTAATAGGGACATACAAATAAAAGAAAATTCTGATAAAAGATAAATAATTTATTCATGCATGTAAACTGAAATCATGCATATTCCTATTATGCATTAGATCGTATATATTTACTTATTCTCTTGTGTTAAATTAATGATTGCATGATATTTGTTCTCTACTGTATGAAAAATGTTCCTTATTGCTTAATTGGTGTTCCCTATTATCAATAATTGTTCCCTCTTGCTTAACAATTGTTTCCTAATGTATGAATGGTTAATTGGATTATAAGTTTGTCATAGTTGTATTCCTCTAAAATGTTGCATAAATCTTATTTGTGTTCTTTTTACTTATTTGATTCATTAGAGAGACCTGCACGCACGATCTTTGATTCTAACACCTTTACTTTTATGTTTTTCACAATCTCTGAGGCCCAGTAAGAGAAACTGTTATTGTGAGTGTAACGCCCCAAAAATCGAGGACTTGTAACTTTTTAGAATAGTTCAGAAAGCTTTGAAATCATACAATAATCAGAGTTTAAATAATACTTCAGCGGAAAATGATATTTTTAAAACCCCAAGTCAATGGACCTTGAGCGCATTACAGCGTAAACTTTCCTTTTGTCAAATCTCGCACAACCATTGAAATCAAATGGTTTAGAAACGGAGTTTACAAACGACGACTCCCAGGGTCGATAGCCACCAATAATGGGCACTAGTATATATATAATCAATGAGCATCACATCACTTCATCTGGTATTCAATTCATAAAATCACCCATTTCACCAATAAGGTTCCATGAACCATAGCTCACTTAAACATATAACGCATACTTTCAAAATTTCAGATCACATGTATTTCAATCATATCATACAAAAGCATAGTATCTTATGCATTATATCATTGCCACCAGGAGCATTGCATTTTCAAAATCTGACCTCAAAGCATGAGTTTTATACAATGTGATCATGTATATATCAAGAATCTTACTAAACCTCAAGATACGTAACTTGCACACAGGATTCAAATCATATATGCATCTAAGACATCCAAATCATGGCACCATCATATGCATATATATTTTTACCTCAAAGCACATCACATTCGACCATATCAGTGTGAAACACACGCAAAGATCTACAAGACATTTTAGTCCAATATGATATTCATCAATCATGCTATACAGGTATGATATATTCTCACAAACAATCATAATGCAACACCCTGCAACACCGCTACGTAGGCGTGATGTATCATAAAAACTAAGTGTTTGTAGTCGTGAGGTGTCATTCCTCTAAATAGTCTAACTAATGATTTGTAGGCGTATAAGTCAACCACCTAAAAGTTAATCATTTGTAGGCGTAACAAGTCAACTACTCAAAAACTAATCAGTTGTAAGCGTAACATGTCATTTACCTGCATAAGCATCATAATCATAAGGGTCTGGGTTAGACAAAATTCATACGTAATTTCATTAATAAACTTTTACTACAAGATCCGTACTGGAAAATGAAAAGTCTTACTCGAACTTATTAAAGTGTCTATTTGCTAATTCTCTACCTAACCCGTCATGACGAAAATAAATATGGTTCTCTACTTTCATTGCTACTAGTGAGGCAGCTTGGGTTGTTGCTGGCTTTCCTTCGCGGTTCGCTTCTTCAGATCTGCTTCCTTCTTGCGACAAACTCTGGCGAAATGCCCCATCTTTCCGCAATAGAAACAACCTCCAGTGTCTCGAGTGTAAAACCCGCAATTTAAAAAAAAAATTGTTTGGACCCGGGTCGGGTCCGGACCCGACCCGGGCCCCTTTTTTTTTATTTAGGGTTTTAAGTAACTCGAGCTCACCCGAGCTTTCAGGCGCCGCAACCCCCCCCCCCCTTTTTATTTCCCTTTAGTTTTCGGGTGGAGTAGGGAAACCCACCGAGGTTTCCCCTTTCATCACCCCTGGTGCCTTTAAGTGAGGCGTTGGAGGGCGAAGGGAAGGGAGTCACGCCTCCCTCTCGCAGCCCTCGCCCCCCCCCCCCCCCCCTCGCGCTGGTCTCCTCCCCTGCTGCACACGTCGCCGGCCACCGCTCCCAGGTACGCCATCCTCCCTCTTCTCTTCCTCACCCCCCCTCTCTGTCACCTCGCCGGGAGGCCGACAGGCGGCGCACGGCCCCTGCCGCGCCCTCCCACGTCCCTTGTGCCCTTCGGAGGGTCGACAGGGAGCCCTCAGGCCCCTGTCACCATTCTTCCCCCCCCCCCTTTTTTCTAGTGGGATTGTCGAAGGGCCGGCAGGGGGACAGTCACCCCTGCGGCACCTTTTTGTCTGTCATCGTTTTGGGGTCGCCGTGACTCGGTCTGGCAGGGGCTGAGGCCCCTGCCATTCGTTGACTCTACCAGGCAGGGGCCGAGGCCCTGCCACCTCACCGCCATCGGCAGGGGCTGGGCACCTGCCGTCTCGTGTCTGTCGGCAGGGGCTCAGCCCCTGCCACGTAATTGTTGCTGGCAGGGGCTCAGCCCCTGCCACTTAATTGTTGCTGGCAGGGGCTCAACCCCTGCCACTTAATCGTTGCTGGCAAGGGCTCAGTCCCTGCCACTTTGTTGTTGCTGGCAGGGGCTCAACCCCTGCCACTTTGTTGTTGCTGGCAGGGGCTCAGCCCCTGCCACTTTGTTGTTGCTGGCAGGGGCTCAGCCCCTGCCACCTAATCGTTTCTGGCAAAGGCCCAGCCCCTACCACTTGACTGTGTTGGCAGAGGCTCAGCCTCTGCCACTTGATTGTTCTGGCAAAGGCTCAGCCCTGCCACTTTAGCATCTCTGGCAGGGGCTCAGCCCCTGCCGCTTCTTTGCGTTTGGCAAGGGCTGACCCCCCTGCCACCTCGGTATTTTTTTCGACAGAGGGCTCATCCCCTGTCACCCCGCGGCTGTCTGCAGGCAAGGGCTCGCCCCTTGTCGTTTTTCTGATTTCGGCCAGCAGGGGCACACCCCTGCTGCCTCTCTCTTTTCCTATCGGCAGGTTTGTTTTTTTTCTAATTCTCCGCATAATAATTAACGTAGCACTGTTGCAGACCTCGCATCGGACCCCCGCTCTGGCTCTGCGGCCCGAGCCTCGTATCATCTACACGCGTAGACGCACGCAGCTGCACGACATCCCGAGGTAGGGGAAAGTCGCACGAAGGGTTTGTATGAATGAAATAAAATTATAAGGATTCTGTGATAGAATAGTTTATTTGGCATGCATTCTCACTCGTAGAATTTCCTAACTGGTGATTGTCTGTGTTGTGTTTCTGCATCCGTATTCTTTTGAAATTACATGCTTATTGTTGAGCTCAACGAGTAGACTCATTGCTAGAAAGACCTTATTACTGTATTTTCGCCTTGCTCACTGTTATAAGTTACTATGGATGCCTTATTGATTATTGCCTGATGAATCTTGGATGCGACTTCTTGATTCTTAGTATTTGAGCATGCCAAGTATAATACAGACATTTATAAAACGTTGTGATGGGTTATCTATCGAGAACCCACAAATTTACTTTCGTAATTAGACCTGAAGACAAGTATGATACAAATAGTACGAGAGGTCATTGAGTACCGCGAAGTGATTAAGAAACTCCTTATTGATATCCATGAGATAATACCGGCCTCCACAGGCTCATTTGCTCAGAGAGCAATACATGTCATGCATGAACCAAAAGAATCATAAAACATTATGTTGCCCTCTCATCGTAGTTGTACCTCTAGGAAGGTACGATCGTACTTTTGGACAAGTACGTCCCATGTGGGTTACGATGGTGGGATGATGAGGTTGTAGCAACCTCGATGACTGCAATTAGCACAATGCTGAGATCACATAAATGGTGACCATTCGCCTTCACAGGCAAGATGCTCGAGTGGGTCTAATGGACCAGAGCATGTAGAATGGGGCGGCGGTTAAGAAACCCCTGTCGTACCCATCCGATCTTCACGGTTCATCAAGGGAGAGGATGGATGGTACAAAGACTCTGATGGACAGGTTGTTAACAACCACCCCACGGGCAAAAGACTCGGTTTCCCCAGTCATCGGAGTTAGGGGAATTGGGATTACCATAAATTATCCTAGGTGGTAACTCCCAAGCACTTCTGCAGAAGTTGGATGCGTCCATGGGCCACGAATGCCTTTGGGGATTTACTCTCTTGGTCACTGACCGTCCCCTTAGGAGCGGACTCAGTCAGCCATCCGGGTTAATGAAAACACCTGACATAATAAACCCCCGGATCGGTCTCGGCTGTTTCTACGTTTCGCTTCTGTGCGTACCCACAGGCCAGTTAATATCAGAACTCAAAGAATATCTTCATGAATAGTTGTAGATGATTGAGACTTACACTGCTTCAACTAACAGCTCTTTGCACATATTACATTTGTTAGAATAGACTACAATTGTATTAATTGCTTAAATATCATAACTGCTTATCTCATGAATATCCTGTTTTATTTTCATTCTACTTATCTGTTCGTGCACCTACTGGTTTGTTATGAAACTGACCCTTTCATGGGCAGGTGAGGAGTAGGACTTCACTGGCGGCCAATGTCGTGGTGCAATATGGATCAAGATTTATCTTCTTTCTGCTGGCGGCTTGGCTCTGAGTCTTTTTTTGGAGTCTTCTTTAGATTTATTGAACTTTGGAACAAAATGCTCATTTTGTAATAAACTGCAGATTTTTAATCTATTGTCTTATTTCTTCAATTCCTTTAAGTTGTTGTACATGTGAATGATGGTTTTTCAGCTAACGTACCCAGGATTGTCGACTTGTGTTCCTTTCTAAATATCTTTCGCTGTCGTTTTTAAAAGTTAAAACTTGAAATCTTTGAAAGGTTTTTCGATAAGGTTTTCGAAATCACAAGTCAAAATTTTGGGGCGTTACATCGAGGGCATAGTTGTCCCGGATGACCATAATTACACTTCGAGCATTTACGACTAGACGATCGATGTAGCTTGATTCTTTTGCCTTGCTTTTGTTTCTTAGATGGGGATCCCTGCATTATATCATTGGCAAGTCTGCATTTGCTAACTTCCTTACTACCAACTGACTTTTTGTTCTGAATATCTTTAACCTGCTTCCCTTGCTCCAAGCCTTGTGTGGCCAGATGCCACCTATTGTACTTTCGCTTATTGCGGCATTCTTTCCCTGAATGGTCCACCTTACCACAGAAAGAGCAAACAATAGAATTTCGGGGGTACAATAGATTAGGGGTAACTTGATGGTTATCCATTTGTTTATCGCACTGACCCTGGAAGGTGTTTTCGCCAGTCACACTATGACTCAAGTTCTTAACCATAGATTGAAGATGCATAACGGCTCCAGTCAAAACATTTATTGCCTCGCTCATCTCATTATACGACATCTAAATCGAAGCAAAATATTTTAATCAAATTAAGTACAAAACAACAAAATCGATAGTACTTACTGTGCGATGCAGATGTCGGATGGTCAAGAATCACTATTTTCCCTGTCGCTCTGATACCAAGTTGTAATGCCCCAAGAATCCAGGACTTGTAACTTTTTAGAATAGTTCAGCAAGCTTTGAAATCATACAATAATAAGAGTTTAAATAATACTTCAGCGGAAAATGATATTTTTAAAACCCCAAGTCAATGGACCTTGAGAGCATTACAGCGTAAACTTTCCTTTTGTCAAATCCCGCACAACCATCAAATGGTTTAGAAACGGAGTTTCAATAATTTAGAATTCGTTTGTTGAAACCAAGAAGAAGCTTACTAAAACAGTTTTATTAACTCACGGTTTAATAAAAGAGAAATTTTGAAACACACTTTATACCAAATTTACCAACATGTAGGCAGGAGCGAAACGTCAGGGAAAGAGCTCTATATTGACCTCATCACACCATCGTGTCATCGTAGATTGTATTACCTATCCAAAACCTGCCCATAAAATGGGTCAGTTTCACTAAAAACTGATAGGTGCACAGACAGGACAATATTGAACATAATTAAGCAGAATAATTTAATATGTCAAGTAGAAAGGCAATTATATAGCAATTTAATTTCAACAGATTCACAGAGCAACTATAATAAGCACAATACTAAAATTATTACAAGCATTTTACTGGCACAAGTAGGCTAACTATTACAAGCAAAGCACTGCGCAAGAAAGTTAACTAGCAAAATACAATGCTTCATCAACCACACACACAATTCCATAAGTATTGAACCTGTTGTACCCTATAACTTTCATACGTGCATAATTGAACACATTGTGTGATCGGATTTAAATTATGTTTCGATATTAACTGGCCAAGCGGGTACGCACAAGGCACGACTCTAGAAACAGCCTAGACTGATCCGGGGGTTTATTATGCTATGTATTTTAGGATAACCCGGATAGCTGACTGAGTCCGCACCTAAGGGGACGGTCGGTGACCAAGAGAGAAATCCCCAAAGCAGCATAAACAATAGATGCATCCCAAACATGGAGAGCTACCACCTAAGATAATTATGGTAGTCCCATTCCCCTAACTTCGATGACTGGGAAAGCCGAGTCTTTTGCTCGTAACTGCCATTAATGGCCTGTCCATCGAAGTTTTCTACCTTCCTGTCCTCTCTCCTGACAGGAGTCAGCGATTCGAATGAGTACATCAGGGGTAGTTAACTGAAGACCCATTCTACATACTCTGGTCTTTCGACCAACTCGAGTATCTTGACGGTGAAGGCGAAAACATCACTTATTTAGGTGAACACAACATTTTGTTATTTGCACTCATCGATGTTGCCACAACCTACTCATCCAATCATCGCAACGTAAGAAGACGTACTTGTCAAAAAGTACGGTCGTACTTGTCAAAAGTAAGACTACGATGAAAGGAAAATGGTTCCACAAAAGAAACCCCAACAGATCTTATCTGCTAAAGAATTAATACAACACAGCCTGGCAAGATAAGTCTTGAATTCAATTCAACAACATTTTTCATATTTCATGATGCAAGGTCATCTCGGATCTCTCGTCCGATCAACAAAGTACTTAACATGTTGTGCATGTCTAAAAGTACGCTATACTGAACCAGGGAGGTGTGTAGGCTTCTCAAAAGGAACACCAACACACAACTTCATAACGATCCAAAGAATAAAGGAGTGCTCATTTGACACGATTCATCCTTAAAAGCCATAATGCCACATTAAGTCATTCACGCAAGGCACAACACTATCAAACTCGCATCCAAAATTTATCTTAGTATCGACATGTGACACTAGATTGATAAATAAAGAATGGGTCCTTCAATAGAACTCCACTCATTCATATGCTCATGCCCCTGATCGGGGTTATTCGAATTGGGTCGCAACTCAAATCGGGGTTATAAAATATTTCTCCCAAGTGTGCGGACTTGGGAGGACTCAAATGCAACTTCGAAATCCTGCGAGGATTAAAACTTAACTTTGCAAAAGTTGTGCCATTTAAAGAGCACTGGGTTCGCAGGAGGAAACCCTCTTTTAAAAGAACTATAGCGCACAAGTGCAACTTCTAGTGTTTTGAAAACAAGTGATAACAGGATTGGCACAAGACTACATTTATGTAAGTAAATATTTACCATACATGTGAGCATATGCAGGTTATAACATGATAACAAGCAACTCTCGACTTGCGATGCCGCACATCGAGCGAAAAGCACATAAGTAACACACGAGGTGCCAAAACCATACTTTGACCACTTAGATAGGCAAACACATAAGGTCATAAGTAATTCATGAGACACGACGTCGTACCTCACTCAAAGAAAACGTGCAGGCAAAAATATATGCAAGCAAACGAGAGCATAGGTATTGCACGAAGTACGAAACCACACCTCAAACTCATAAGCAACTATGCAAAATAATGATCGAATAATGAAATTGTGCATCGACCCATGAGCATACAAACATGATAATACGCAATGCAGAAGCAATGTAACTCTAAGCATATCTAGCATGGCATCTTAATCATTTCAACTTAAATACGTTCATCAATTGCCCTTTGTGCGACTTTACCCTACCTTGGGATGTCGTGCCGCTGC
The DNA here is from genome assembly GCF_984573655.1 of Nuphar pumila. NCBI lineage: Eukaryota > Viridiplantae > Streptophyta > Magnoliopsida > Nymphaeales > Nymphaeaceae > Nuphar > Nuphar pumila. The sequence continues at coordinate 82,327,816 of NC_143262.1, forward strand.
GTACGCCTACGCGTGAGGATAATATGAGGGTTGAGCTGCGGAGCACGATCGGGACCTGTTGCGTAAATATGCAAGTGTTAAATATTCCATTATGCTAATATAATTAATGGTGCGACTGAGGCATTGGTAGAATTAGGCGACAGGGGACCTCGGCCCCTTCCTGACCGAACAACAATTGGCAGGGGCCTCGGCCCCTACCCGACAACAACTGACAAGGAGTAAAACTCTGATTGTTGATGACAGCGAAGCGGCAGGGGACGAGCCCCTGCCGACGGCACTAAGGCGGCAGGGGATAAGCCCCTGCCGACAGCAGCGAAGCGACAGGGGGAATAACCCCTGCCATCGGCAGCGAATCGACAAGGGGGACTGCCCTGACGATAGCAACGAAGCGGCAGGGGAAATAGCCCCTGCCATCGACAGCGAATCGACAGGGGGGACAGCCCCTGCCGATAGCAACGAAGCGGCAAGGGTCGCGCCCCTGCCGACGGCAGCGAATCGGCAGGGGTCGAGCCCCTGCCGACGACAGCGAATCGGTAGTGGTCGAGCCCCTGCCGACGGCGGCGGATCGGCAAGGGTCGAGCCTCTGTCGACAGCAGATCGGCAGGGGTCGAGCCCCTGCCGACACCGGCGAATCGGCAAGGGTCGAGCCCCTTGCCGTCAGCACAGAAGCGGTAGGGGTCACGCCCCTGAAGACATTACCGAGGTGGCAGGGGGCTAGCCCCTGCCAAATAGAGAGGAATCGGGGCGGCAGGAGCCATCAGCCTCCTGCTGACCCCTATGCAGGTCATGGCAGAGGGGAAAGTGACAGGGGGACGACCGACCTCCTGTCGGTCGCCCGATCTCCCACAAGGAAGAAAAAGGGGGTCCGCAGGGGCCATTGGCCCCTGCCGGCACTCCGGTGCACCCCAAAAGAGAGAAGGGGACGACAGGGGCCCTATAGGCCCCCTGTCGAGTCTCCAATGGGCAAGGAGGGAGGTGGGAGGGCACGACAGGGGTCGTGCGCCGCCTGCCGGCGTCCTGGCGAGGTGACAGAGAGGGAGATGGGAGGGGGAGGAGGAGGTGTAGTGGCGTACCTGGGAGGCGGTGGCCGGCGTCGGCGCGGGGCGCAACAACGGCAGCGGTGGCGAGCGCAGAGAAGGAGGAGGCGGGGTCGTCGCGAGGGGATCGAGGGCAGCGCTGGTGGCGTGCGCAGGGAAGGAGGAGGCGGCACAGGGGGGCAAAGGGTTGTGTGCCTTCCCCCGCCCCCCTGTAGTGCTTTTAAAAACCTCAGGGGGGGCGACGAATGGGGAAACCCCGATGGGTTTCCCTAATTCTTCCGAAAACGAAGGTGGAAGGGGGGGGGGGGCGCTCGGGAAGAGGATTTAAAATCCTCTTCCTGAGTCGGGTTATTAAAACCCTAATGAAGAGGGGCCCGGGTCGGGTTCGGACTCGTCCCGGCCCGGGTCCAAATTTTTTTTTTTTTAAAAGCGGGTTTTACAGTGAGGGGCTACACGACTACTTGACGTATTCTTTTAGGGACAACGTGACTCCATATTTTGCTTTATTTATATTCTCTTGCATATGTTTTCAGACTGTATGATTTTAATTAATGAAGTTGGTTTGGTTTGGATCAAAGTTATCAGTCGAGGAAGCAGGAGCGGGAAAAGATACGAGAAGCGGGAGCGAGAAGCGAGGCACTTTCAAAAATTTATGAAGCGGGGAAGCGTGGGACCACTTAGAAGAAATCTTTGAACCGTCTCGGAAGCGACCTAGGAAGCGAACCGGAAGTGAAAGGGAAGCGAAAAAAATGGGGAAGTGTGCTTCCCATAAAAGGGAAGCGTGCTTCCCAAAAAAGGGGGACGCTTCCCCTCAAACTTCGGAAGCGCGACGTTTCGCGCTTCGGGAAAACACGCTTCCCCTTTTACCTAGGTGCTTCTGGTAACTCTGGTTTGGATAATGGTAGTATAAGATCCCGTGTGGTTGTAGATGTGTTATAACTGTAAAGGCCTCGGGTCTCTTGGAATATTTCCTCAATTGTTTAAAAAAAAAATTGTCACTTTTTAACGAATATGAGTTGGGTTCGTTACACCCTACCTCTCCTTTTTCATTTAGTAGGGGAAAAGCGTCACCCCTCCCTACTTCCTCTGCTATAGCAAGGGAGGGGTGCTCCCCTCCCTGCTCTCTCTTTTTCTGGATGACAGGGGTGACGCCCCTACTTCCTCCTTTTTAGGCCTGTCGACAGGGGCGACGCCCCCTACCTCCACCTCTCTCCTCTCGCGACTAGTCGGGATCAGCCGAGCCTGGCTAACCTCGGGCCCCTACGACACGAACATGATACCAAACACATGCTTTTAAAATGATTTCTTATGTACTATTTACGCAATACGATGAACCCTTTAACGCATCCAATCGGTGCAATAAATTCTACGTGTGCCCCGAGGCACGAGTCACTTATCACCTATGCCCGGAAACGTCAGCAAAGCCGACATTCTTCAAGGTAAGGGAAAGTTGCACAAAGGACAATGGACGGACAAATCTTAAAACTTGTTAATTAAATATATATATATATATACGTATATATATATGTATATATATATATACATATATATACATTACGCATTTAATTCAAAGACGCAGTTTTGTGATCCTTATCCTCTTTCCTTTATATCATTTACTTTGTCGTTGCACTATCACGTGCACAGGCTATTGCTTACACATTTATTTAACCGAGGTACAGTTTTGTACCTCATGCACTGCTTACGCAAGTTATTTAACTTGATGTGTGGTTTTGCACATCAAGTACTACTTTATGTCATTTACTTTGTTGTCGCGCTATCGTGCACAAGCTACTGCTTACGCATTTATTTAGTCAAGGTACAGCTTCGTACCTCGTGCACTGCTTACATATTTATTTAGCTCGATGTGCGGTTTCGCACATCAAGTCTTGATTTATATATTGTCGTCGTGCTATAATGTGTATGGGCCTGCATTATGTAATATATGTATTATTAGTACATATATGCAACCTCGTAAGATACGCAATTATGTATTCCTTTCTACCATGTAGCATGCTTGCACTTTTACAAAAAAACATGAATTTTTGCATGGGCGCTAAAACTTTAAAGAAAAAGGTTTTCTTGCAAGAATCCAGCATTTAAATATGCATGGTTTTGAAAAGCAAATTCGAGCACTTTGAAGGTTGCCTAATTGCAACCAAGTTTTTCCCAAACCGGCACAATAGGAGGAAATGTTTTAACTTCGGTTTAATATCCAATATGACCCGGATATCCCCGGTTGGGAGCATGGAAATGTATTTGGTTGGGGTTTCTTCTGAGAAACCCATACCCTTTTTATCGTAAGCAGTATCGTGAGACATGCGCAGCATGTTGATACTATGATAACTGGATGAGAGATTCATAGCGATCTCGTATCGTGCAAATTGCACAATGATATAAAAGTAGTTGAAAAGACCAAATCATGTCAAACTAAATTAAAATGGTTACATTGTTTCTTTCACGAAACATTGGAGTTGAGGTTTCTTTTGAGAAATTGATACCCCTCTCATCGTAGCAGTACTATCGGAGATGCACGGCATGTTAGCACTACGGTGATTGGGTGAGAGGTTTACTGTAACCTCGAAGCATGCAAAAAGCACATTGTTGAAATCACATAACGGTGATAATCGCCTTTACAGGCAAGATGCTCGAGCTGGTTTGAAAGACCAGAGCATATAGAATGGGTCTTCAACAGGGTTACCGGAAGCGCCTAGCTAAAAGGGGAAGCGTGCTTCCCCGAAGCGCGCTTCGGAAGCGCGAAACGTCGCGCTTCCGAAGCGTGGGGGAAAGCGCCCCCCTTTTTTGGGAAGCGCGTTTCCCTTTAATGGGGGACATGTTTCCCTTTAATGGGGGACGCGCTTCCCTTTAATGGGAAGCGCGCTTCCCCCTCGCTTCCCCTGTTTTTTTCAATTTTTTGTATTTTTTATTTTTTATTTTTATTTTTTTCGCTTCCCCCTCGCTTCCGAGACGCTTCCTAGGTCCTAAGTGGTCCCACGCTTCGCTGCTTCCTAAAATTTTGAAAGTGCCTCGCTTCCTGTAACGCCCCAAAAATCCAGGACTTGTAACTTTTAAAATAATTTAGAAAGCTTTGAAATCATACAATAATCAGAGTTTAAATAATACTTCAGCGGAAAATGATATTTTTAAAACCACAAGTCAATGGACCCTGAGCGCATTACATCGTAAACTTTCCTTTGTCAAATCCCGCACAACCATTGAAATCAAATGGTTTAGAAATGGAGTTTCAATAATTGAGAATTCGTTTGTTGAAACCAAGAAGAAGCTTACTAAAACAGTTTTATTAACTCACGGTTTAATAAAAGAGAAATTTTTGAAACACACTTTATACCAAATTTACCAACATGTCCTCAGGAGCAAAACGTCAGGGAAAGAGCTTTATCTTGATCTCATCACGCCATCGTGCCATCGCAGACTGTATTACCTATCCATTACCTGCCCATAAAATGGGTCAGTTTCGCTAAAAACTGGTAGGTGCACAGACATGACAATATTAAACATAATTAAGCAGAATAATTTAATGTCAAGTAGACAGGCAATTATATAGCAATTTAATTTCAACAGATTCACAGAGCAACTATCATGAACACAATGCTAAAATTTTTACACGCATTTTACTGTCACAAGCAGGCTAACTATTACAAGCAAAGCACTGCACAAGAAAGTTAACTAGCAAAATACAATACTTCATCAACAACACACACAATTCCATAAGTATTGAACCTTGTGTACCCTATAGCTTTCATATGGGCATAACTCAACAAATTGTGTGATCAGATTTAAATTATGTTTCGATATTAACTGGTCAGGCGGGTACGCGCAAGGCACGAAACATGGAAACAATCGAGACCAGTCCAGGGGTTTATTATGCTATGTGTTTTAGATAACCCGGATGGCTGACTGAGTCCGCTCCTAAGGGGATGGTCAGTGACCAAGAGAGTAAATCCCCAAAGGCATAGGTGGTCTGTGGATGCATCCAACTGTAAGTTACCATTTGTAGCCCATTTCCCCTAACTCCGAGGACTGGGGAATCCGAGTCTTTTGCCCGTAACTGCCATTAAAGGACCTGTCCATCGGAGTTTTGTACCATCCGTCCTCTCTCTTGACGAACCATGTCGAATGAGCACGACGGGGTTTTTTTAACCGCCGCCCCATTCTACATGCTCTGGTCTTTCGACCTACTCGAGCATCTTGCCTGCGAAGGCGAAACCATCACCATTATGTGTGTTATACGCGCCATTGCACGTTCGAGGTAAACATGGACCCCTCATCCTACTCATCGTAATACACAACATACATGTTCAAAAGTACAATCACGATGAGAGGGGAATGGATTTCTCATATGAAATCCCCAACACATCTGCTTTGAAAAAGTACATAGTACAATCATTCAATTTCATATTTGTCATGCTCTAGTCCTTTAGACCCTCACGAGCCTCTTGCCTGTTAGGCGATCATCAACATTACATGATTGCAATAAGGTGCCAAACACGTTTCGAGGTTACCATCTACCTCTCAATCGATCATCGTAACACCGACATGACGTACCTGTCCAAAGGTATGGCCATACCTATTAAAAGATACAACTACGATAAACGGGGGAAACGGTTTCTCAAAAGGAACCCCAACATTTATCCTTTATAAGAGAAGTGATACAATAATTATTTTGTTTCATAAGATCAAGTCTTTTAATTTATATTAACACAATGGCATGTTGTACGATACGAGATTTGCCTCGAATCACTCTTTTGAAGTGACGATACACATTGCATGCAGGAGATCGTTGAGAGTCTAGCTTCCATTCTCCAAAGACACGGCAATTTGAGAGACTTACTTGATATATATTGAAACTCCCAAAACCTTCGAGCTTGCTTTGCAAGGTTGCACCCTTGATAAGTTGTGACCCCTTTTCAGAGTTTCTGAATCATATTAAAATATCCCATTATAGTTGTAAAACATTTTATTCGAAAGTATTGTGTTGAAAAACTTAGTCGCACTTTCGCAACCTGCAAGACTTCCAATTTTCGCCTTTGCAAAACGGTGCATCTGAAAACTGGATTCGCATAAGGAATCCTTTTAAAAGGAACTGTGTGCACAAGCGTAACTCGCATCCTTCAAAAATTAGCAAGGACCGGATATATAGAAGGCTGCATCGACTTGTATACCATAACTGCGAGCATGAGAACATTATAGTGTGATAGCAAAGTACTAAGCAATACTCGACATGCAAAATCGCACATTGAGCGAAAGAAGTATAAGCAAACCGCACGAGGTATAAATTTGTACATCGATTGAATACCTAAACAAGCAAGTAACTATGCAAACAAGGCATGAGGTACGAAACCATACATCAGTCACATATCTAAGCAAGCAAGTAAATGTGCAAATATGGAACATGGTACGAATCCATATCTCAACCAATAAGCGTGCAAGCAAGTAAATATGCAAATATGGAACATGGTACGAATCCATATCTCAACCAATAAGCGTGCAAGCAAGTAAATGTGCAAATATGGAACATGGTACGAATCCATATCTCAACCAATAAGCGTGCAAGCAAGTAAATACGCAAGGCAGATAAGTACAGGAAGGAAATAAAGTATGACTTAGGCATATCTAGCGTGACTGTTTTAGTTATTTCAACTTAATTCAGTTCATATACTGCCCTTTTTGCGCAACTTTCCCGTACCTTGAGGGTCTCAGGGTTGCACGCATCATTGAACATAGTAATGTACATCTCGAGCCGCGGGACGCGAGGGTGATCCGTCGTACAAATCTGTGAAGAACAAATAAATAGCAACTCGAATAAGAAAAAGAAGGGGCTTGGTGGACTCAGTTGTGATCCTGATCCAACCCGATATTAAACAAGGGATGTCGGTCCGCTAGGGCACTTGGCGGTGACAGAAGGTGGTAGGGGCCTGGCCCTCCACCCATCTTCTGACATCGCGGACAGGGGCAAAGGGCTAGGTTGTTGCCTGCCAGAAGTCAGAAAACTGCAGAGCTTAGATCCTGCGAAAAGTTGGAAGTCATAGGAGGTAGTAAGGGTTCAACCCCTATCGACCCACCGAAAGGACTCAGTCGGCAGGGACTCAGCCCCTGTCGATCTGCCAGAGAGTGAGTGGCAGGGGCAAAGCCCACTGCCGAAAGGGGGTGCATGGCAGGGGTCGAGGCCCTTGCTCGCTAGAAACATCAAACGACATGGGCTGAGGCCCCTGCCTGCCGAAACAACAAACGGCAGGGATCTCGGCCCCTACCTGCCAAAACAACAAACGGCAGGGGTCTAGGCCCCTGCCTAACGAAAGAATATAAATGGCAGGGGACGAGGCCCCTACCTCGCGGAAACAACCAACGACAGGGGTCTCGGCCCCTGTCTGCCAAAACAACAAACGGCAGGGGCCTAGGCCCCTGCCTAACGAAAGAAATAAATGGCAGGGACTTGGGTCCCTGCCTGACAATATTGGACTACAGGGGCCTCGGCCCCTGCAAAACAAAGAATGGCAGGGGCTTCAGTCCCTGCCAGACAAAACAGAACTGGCAGGGGCCTCGGCCCCTGCCTGACGAAACGAGAAAAAAAAATGGCAGGGGACCCGACCCCTGCCTGACGAAACAGCGGCGAAACAAGGGGGAAGGTGCGGAGGGGGTGTGTCAGTCCCCTGCCACCCTTCTGGTAGGCATAGAGGGAAAAAAAAAAGGGCACGACACAAGCGGTATGTCGTCTGTCGGCCTCTCGGCAAGCCCTCAAGGAGAGGAAAAGAAGGGAGGAGAGGTGCCGCAGGGGTGACTGGCCCCCTGCAGGCTCACCTGCAACCTCAAGAGAGAGGGGGAGGCGACAGGGGCCCCGTAGGCCCCCTGTCGGGCCTCCGATGGGCACAGGAGAGGCGGGAGGGCGCGGCAGGGCCGTGCGCCGCCTGTCGGCCTCCCGGCGAGGTGACAGAGAGGGAGGGTGAGGAGGAGAAGAGGGAGGAAACGGCGTACCTGGAAGGTGCGGATCGCCGGCGGTGGTTGCAGCGGCGGCGGCGATCGGACCAGCAGAAGGAGGCGTAGGTAGGCTTGCCGGCGAGGTTGTCGCCTGCAGGGAACGAGAAGGGGGGTGGGGCATCGATCCTCCCCTCCCGCAACGCTCTTAAAGAGCTCGGGGAGGGGCGACAAAAGGGGAAACCCCGATGGGTTTCCCTTCACGGGTCGTTGGCGCGATGAGGGGGGGTGCGGCGCACAGGAGAAAGATCTCCTGTGTCGGGTTTTTTTTTTTAAAACCCTAACGGCGATGGGCTCGTGTCGGGTCCGGATCCGGCCCGGGTCCGATTTTTTTTTTTTTTGTAAAACGCGGGTTTTACATCCTACCCCTCTTAAAAGAATTTCGTCCGCGAAATATCATTAAAAGATTATCTGCAACAATCTGGTTCTTAGTTAATCGTTGTTAATGAGGATGCACTATATGTGTGAGTGATCCGAAACACGTATGCTATTAAAGTAGTCAGGACAACACATAATAAATTCCTGAGAAAGGTTCGAAGCCAACAACTCGATCGAACAAAATGTGAGTGATTTTGTTAATAATTTATGTCTTTGCAAGAGTTTATTTGGAGCTACATCAAGGGTTTGGCAGAAGACTGAAAGAATGTTTATTCGTCACCTTCTAGTAGATCCGATACGAACGAAGAGACACAACAAGACATTGCTCTAGTTTGTTTATGTTCCTTGAACGAAGTTTCTGTACTAAATCATAATCAGGTTGTCGTTCGTTACCCTTACTATTTCTTAACAGATTCTTAGTCCGGAAAAGCCTTAATTAATGCCCATATTTCAAGGCCTTACATGGTCAGTTGTCTTATCTTCGCTTAAGTTATCATTCGTAGAATGGCCTTAACTTTCATAGAAGACAAAAACATAACCTCGTATCAAGATCTAGAATCAGCAAGGATCCGATTCTCTAATCTAAAACCAGTATATAATCATGCTACAATAGAAAGCCAAATTTAAAGATTCATAACTGACTATATCAAATGCTCTCAAAAGAGCATCAAAACACACCATAATTTTCTACGAAATCAAAATCTATAAGTTCCACGCTGGATCACCTGGTCTGGGAAATGTACGACCTCACAAGGAATTACCGCCCTAGATGGTTTACCTGGTCTTGGACAAATATACTTCCTCATAGGAATTTGCCGTCTTTGCGGTTACCCGATCTTGGACAGTGTACTTCCTCACAGAGATTCCCCACTAGTCGGATTACATGATCTTGATCATACATACCCTCACAGATAATCCTTTGCGGACAAGGTCCTCAACAGTTACCGAAATCAATGATACATGCATCAAACAAACGACCACTCACAGGGTCGATAGCCACCAATAATGGGCACAGGCATATATATCCTCAATGAGCATCACATTACTTCATATGGCACATACATCAAAAATCACACCTTTCACCAATAAGGTTCCATACTTTCAAAGTTTGAGGTCACATGCATTTCAATCATATCATACCAAAGCATATTAGCTTATGCACTATATCATTGCCACCAGGAGCATTGCATTATCTAAATCTAATCTCAAAGCGTGAGTTCTATACAATGTGATCCGATATATATCAAGAATCAACTAAACCTCAAGATACGAAATTTCTACGCAGTTCGAGTTATGCACATAGGATTCAAGTCATATATGCATCTAAGACATTCAGATCATTGCATCATCTTCATAAGCATTCACAATTTATTTATTTATTTATTTATTTATTTATTTATTTATTTATTTTTACATCAAATCACATTCGACTATATTCAGCATGAAACACACGCACGAATCTTCAAAACATCTTAGTCCAATGTGATATCCATCAATCATGCTATACAGGTATGATATATTCTCACAAACAATCGTAATGCAACTCCCTGCAACACCGCTACGTAGGCGTGATGTATCATAAAAACTAAGTATTTGTAGTCGTGAGGTGTCATTCCTCTAAATAATCTAAACTAATAATTTGTAGGCGTATAAGTCAACCACCTAAAAGTTAATCATTTGTAGGCGTAACAAGTCAACTACTCAAAAACTAATCAGTTGTAGGCGTAACATGTCATTTACCAGCATAAGCATCATAATCATAAGGGTCTGGGTTGGACAAAATTCATAGATAATTTCATTAATAAACTTTTACTTGACAAGATCCGTATTGGAAAATAAAAATTCTTACCCAAACTTAATAAAGTGTTTATTCACTAATTCCCTACCTAACTCGTCATGATGAAAATAAACACGGTTCCCTACTTTCATTGCTACTAGTGAGGCAGCTTGGGTTGTTGTTGGCTTTCCTTCGCGGTTCACTTCTTCAGATCTGCTTCCTTTTTGCGACAAACTCTGACGAAATGCCCCATCTTTCCGCAATAGAAACAACCTCCAGTGTCTCGAGGGCATAGTTGTCCCGAATGACCATAATTACACTTTGAGCATTTTCGACTAGACGATCGATGTAGCTTGATTCCTTTGCCTTGCTTTTGTTTCTTAGATGGGGATCCCTGCATTCTATCATTGGCAAGTCGGCATTTGCTAACTTCCTTACTACCAACTGACTTTTTGTTCTGAATATCTTTAACCAACTTTCCTTGCTCCAAGCCTTGTGTGGTCAGTTGCCACCCATCGTACTTTCGCTTATGGCGGCATTCTTTCACTGAATGGTCCACCTTACCACAGAAAGAGCAAACAATAGAATTTCAGGGGTACAATAGATTAGGGATAGCTTGATGGTTATCTATCTGTTTATCGCACTGACCCTGGAAGGTGTTTTCGCCAGTCACACTATGACTCAAGTTCTGAACCATAGATTGGAGATGCATAACAGCTCCAGTCAAAACATTTATTGCCTCGCTCATCTCATTATACAACATCTAAATCGAAGCAAAATATTTTAATCAAATTAAGTACAAAACAACAAAATCGATAGTACTTACTGTACGATGCAGATGTCGGATGGTCAAGAATCACTATTTAACCTGGCTCTGATACCAAGTTGTAACGCCCCAAAAATCCAGGACTTGTAACTTTTAAAATAGTTTAGAAAGCTTTGAAATCATACAATAATCAGAGTTTAAATAATACTTCAGCGGAAAATGATATTTTTAAAACCACAAGTCAATGGACCCTGAGCGCATTACATCGTAAACTTTCCTTTGTCAAATCCCGCACAACCATTGAAATCAAATGGTTTAGAAATGGAGTTTCAATAATTGAGAATTCGTTTGTTGAAACCAAGAAGAAGCTTACTAAAACAGTTTTATTAACTCACGGTTTAATAAAAGAGAAATTTTTGAAACACACTTTATACCAAATTTACCAACATGTCCTCAGGAGCAAAACGTCAGGGAAAGAGCTTTATCTTGATCTCATCACGCCATCGTGCCATCGCAGACTGTATTACCTATCCATTACCTGCCCATAAAATGGGTCAGTTTCGCTAAAAACTGGTAGGTGCACAGACATGACAATATTAAACATAATTAAGCAGAATAATTTAATGTCAAGTAGACAGGCAATTATATAGCAATTTAATTTCAACAGATTCACAGAGCAACTATCATGAACACAATGCTAAAATTTTTACACGCATTTTACTGTCACAAGCAGGCTAACTATTACAAGCAAAGCACTGCACAAGAAAGTTAACTAGCAAAATACAATACTTCATCAACAACACACACAATTCCATAAGTATTGAACCTTGTGTACCCTATAGCTTTCATATGGGCATAACTCAACAAATTGTGTGATCAGATTTAAATTATGTTTCGATATTAACTGGTCAGGCGGGTACGCGCAAGGCACGAAACATGGAAACAATCGAGACCAGTCCAGGGGTTTATTATGCTATGTGTTTTAGATAACCCGGATGGCTGACTGAGTCCGCTCCTAAGGGGATGGTCAGTGACCAAGAGAGTAAATCCCCAAAGGCATAGGTGGTCTGTGGATGCATCCAACTGTAAGTTACCATTTGTAGCCCATTTCCCCTAACTCCGAGGACTGGGGAATCCGAGTCTTTTGCCCGTAACTGCCATTAAAGGACCTGTCCATCGGAGTTTTGTACCATCCGTCCTCTCTCTTGACGAACCATGTCGAATGAGCACGACGGGGTTTTTTTAACCGCCGCCCCATTCTACATGCTCTGGTCTTTCGACCTACTCGAGCATCTTGCCTGCGAAGGCGAAACCATCACCATTATGTGTGTTATACGCGCCATTGCACGTTCGAGGTAAACATGGACCCCTCATCCTACTCATCGTAATACACAACATACATGTTCAAAAGTACAATCACGATGAGAGGGGAATGGATTTCTCATATGAAATCCCCAACACATCTGCTTTGAAAAAGTACATAGTACAATCATTCAATTTCATATTTGTCATGCTCTAGTCCTTTAGACCCTCACGAGCCTCTTGCCTGTTAGGCGATCATCAACATTACATGATTGCAATAAGGTGCCAAACACGTTTCGAGGTTACCATCTACCTCTCAATCGATCATCGTAACACCGACATGACGTACCTGTCCAAAGGTATGGCCATACCTATTAAAAGATACAACTACGATAAACGGGGGAAACGGTTTCTCAAAAGGAACCCCAACATTTATCCTTTATAAGAGAAGTGATACAATAATTATTTTGTTTCATAAGATCAAGTCTTTTAATTTATATTAACACAATGGCATGTTGTACGATACGAGATTTGCCTCGAATCACTCTTTTGAAGTGACGATACACATTGCATGCAGGAGATCGTTGAGAGTCTAGCTTCCATTCTCCAAAGACACGGCAATTTGAGAGACTTACTTGATATATATTGAAACTCCCAAAACCTTCGAGCTTGCTTTGCAAGGTTGCACCCTTGATAAGTTGTGACCCCTTTTCAGAGTTTCTGAATCATATTAAAATATCCCATTATAGTTGTAAAACATTTTATTCGAAAGTATTGTGTTGAAAAACTTAGTCGCACTTTCGCAACCTGCAAGACTTCCAATTTTCGCCTTTGCAAAACGGTGCATCTGAAAACTGGATTCGCATAAGGAATCCTTTTAAAAGGAACTGTGTGCACAAGCGTAACTCGCATCCTTCAAAAATTAGCAAGGACCGGATATATAGAAGGCTGCATCGACTTGTATACCATAACTGCGAGCATGAGAACATTATAGTGTGATAGCAAAGTACTAAGCAATACTCGACATGCAAAATCGCACATTGAGCGAAAGAAGTATAAGCAAACCGCACGAGGTATAAATTTGTACATCGATTGAATACCTAAACAAGCAAGTAACTATGCAAACAAGGCATGAGGTACGAAACCATACATCAGTCACATATCTAAGCAAGCAAGTAAATGTGCAAATATGGAACATGGTACGAATCCATATCTCAACCAATAAGCGTGCAAGCAAGTAAATATGCAAATATGGAACATGGTACGAATCCATATCTCAACCAATAAGCGTGCAAGCAAGTAAATGTGCAAATATGGAACATGGTACGAATCCATATCTCAACCAATAAGCGTGCAAGCAAGTAAATACGCAAGGCAGATAAGTACAGGAAGGAAATAAAGTATGACTTAGGCATATCTAGCGTGACTGTTTTAGTTATTTCAACTTAATTCAGTTCATATACTGCCCTTTTTGCGCAACTTTCCCGTACCTTGAGGGTCTCAGGGTTGCACGCATCATTGAACATAGTAATGTACATCTCGAGCCGCGGGACGCGAGGGTGATCCGTCGTACAAATCTGTGAAGAACAAATAAATAGCAACTCGAATAAGAAAAAGAAGGGGCTTGGTGGACTCAGTTGTGATCCTGATCCAACCCGATATTAAACAAGGGATGTCGGTCCGCTAGGGCACTTGGCGGTGACAGAAGGTGGTAGGGGCCTGGCCCTCCACCCATCTTCTGACATCGCGGACAGGGGCAAAGGGCTAGGTTGTTGCCTGCCAGAAGTCAGAAAACTGCAGAGCTTAGATCCTGCGAAAAGTTGGAAGTCATAGGAGGTAGTAAGGGTTCAACCCCTATCGACCCACCGAAAGGACTCAGTCGGCAGGGACTCAGCCCCTGTCGATCTGCCAGAGAGTGAGTGGCAGGGGCAAAGCCCACTGCCGAAAGGGGGTGCATGGCAGGGGTCGAGGCCCTTGCTCGCTAGAAACATCAAACGACATGGGCTGAGGCCCCTGCCTGCCGAAACAACAAACGGCAGGGATCTCGTCCCCTGCCTGCCAAAACAACAAACGGCAGGGGTCTAGGCCCCTGCCTAACGAAAGAATATAAATGGCAGGGGACGAGGCCCCTACCTCGCGGAAACAACCAACGACAGGGGTCTCGGCCCCTGTCTGCCAAAACAACAAACGGCAGGGGCCTAGGCCCCTGCCTAACGAAAGAAATAAATGGCAGGGACTTGGGTCCCTGCCTGACAATATTGGACTACAGGGGCCTCGGCCCCTGCAAAACAAAGAATGGCAGGGGCTTCAGTCCCTGCCAGACAAAACAGAACTGGCAGGGGCCTCGGCCCCTGCCTGACGAAACGAGAAAAAAAAATGGCAGGGGACCCGACCCCTGCCTGACGAAACGGCGGCGAAACAAGGGGGAAGGTGCGGAGGGGGTGTGTCAGTCCCCTGCCACCCTTCTGGTAGGCATAGAGGGAAAAAAAAAAAGGCACGACACAAGCGGTATGTCGTCTGTCGGCCTCTCGGCAAGCCCTCAAGGAGAGGAAAAGAAGGGAGGAGAGGTGCCGCAGGGGTGACTGGCCCCCTGCAGGCTCACCTGCAACCTCAAGAGAGAGGGGGAGGCGACAGGGGCCCCGTAGGCCCCCTGTCGGGCCTCCGATGGGCACAGGAGAGGCGGGAGGGCGCGGCAGGGCCGTGCGCCGCCTGTCGGCCTCCCGGCGAGGTGACAGAGAGGGAGGGTGAGGAGGAGAAGAGGGAGGAAACGGCGTACCTGGAAGGGGCGGATCGCCGGCGGTGGTTGCAGCGGCGGCGACGATCGGACCAGCAGAAGGAGGCGTCGGTAGGCTTGCCGGCGAGGTTGTCGCCTGCAGGGAACGAGAAGGGGGGTGGGGCATCGATCCTCCCCTCCCGCAACGCTCTTAAAGAGCTCGGGGAGGGGCGACAAAAGGGGAAACCCCGATGGGTTTCCCTTCACGGGTCGTTGGCGCGATGAGGGGGGGTGCGGCGCACAGGAGAAAGATCTCCTGTGTCGGGTTTTTTTTTTTAAAACCCTAACGGCGATGGGCTCGTGTCGGGTCCGGATCCGGCCCGGGTCCGATTTTTTTTTTTTTTGTAAAACGCGGGTTTTACATCCTACCCCTCTTAAAAGAATTTCGTCCGCGAAATATCATTAAAAGATTATCTGCAACAATCTGGTTCTTAGTTAATCGTTGTTAATGAGGATGCACTATATGTGTGAGTGATCCGAAACACGTATGCTATTAAAGTAGTCAGGACAACACATAATAAATTCCTGAGAAAGGTTCGAAGCCAACAACTCGATCGAACAAAATGTGAGTGATTTTGTTAATAATTTATGTCTTTGCAAGAGTTTATTTAGAGCTACATCAAGGGTTTGGCAGAAGACTGAAAGAATGTTTATTCGTCACCTTCTAGTAGATCCGATACGAACGAAGAGACACAACAAGACATTGCTCTAGTTTGTTTATGTTCCTTGAACGAAGTTTCTGTACTAAATCATAATCAGGTTGTCGTTCGTTACCCTTACTATTTCTTAACAGATTCTTAGTCCGGAAAAGCCTTAATTAATGCCCATATTTCAAGGCCTTACATGGTCAGTTGTCTTATCTTCGCTTAAGTTATCATTCGTAGAATGGCCTTAACTTTCATAGAAGACAAAAACATAACCTCGTATCAAGATCTAGAATCAGCAAGGATCCGATTCTCTAATCTAAAACCAGTATATAATCATGCTACAATAGAAAGCCAAATTTAAAGATTCATAACTGACTATATCAAATGCTCTCAAAAGAGCATCAAAACACACCATAATTTTCTACGAAATCAAAATCTATAAGTTCCACGCTGGATCACCTGGTCTGGGAAATGTACGACCTCACAAGGAATTACCGCCCTAGATGGTTTACCTGGTCTTGGACAAATATACTTCCTCATAGGAATTTGCCGTCTTTGCGGTTACCCGATCTTGGACAGTGTACTTCCTCACAGAGATTCCCCACTAGTCGGATTACCTGATCTTGATCATACATACCCTCACAGATAATCCTTTGCGGACAAGGTCCTCAACAGTTACCGAAATCAATGATACATGCATCAAACAAACGACCACTCACAGGGTCGATAGCCACCAATAATGGGCACAGGCATATATATCCTCAATGAGCATCACATTACTTCATATGGCACATACATCAAAAATCACACCTTTCACCAATAAGGTTCCATACTTTCAAAGTTTGAGGTCACATGCATTTCAATCATATCATACCAAAGCATATTAGCTTATGCACTATATCATTGCCACCAGGAGCATTGCATTATCTAAATCTAATCTCAAAGCGTGAGTTCTATACAATGTGATCCGATATATATCAAGAATCAACTAAACCTCAAGATACGAAATTTCTACGCAGTTCGAGTTATGCACATAGGATTCAAGTCATATATGCATCTAAGACATTCAGATCATTGCATCATCTTCATAAGCATTCACAATTTATTTATTTATTTATTTATTTATTTATTTATTTATTTTTACATCAAATCACATTCGACTATATTCAGCATGAAACACACGCACGAATCTTCAAAACATCTTAGTCCAATGTGATATCCATCAATCATGCTATACAGGTATGATATATTCTCACAAACAATCGTAATGCAACTCCCTGCAACACCGCTACGTAGGCGTGATGTATCATAAAAACTAAGTATTTGTAGTCGTGAGGTGTCATTCCTCTAAATAATCTAAACTAATAATTTGTAGGCGTATAAGTCAACCACCTAAAAGTTAATCATTTGTAGGCGTAACAAGTCAACTACTCAAAAACTAATCAGTTGTAGGCGTAACATGTCATTTACCAGCATAAGCATCATAATCATAAGGGTCTGGGTTGGACAAAATTCATAGATAATTTCATTAATAAACTTTTACTTGACAAGATCCGTATTGGAAAATAAAAATTCTTACCCAAACTTAATAAAGTGTTTATTCACTAATTCCCTACCTAACTCGTCATGATGAAAATAAACACGGTTCCCTACTTTCATTGCTACTAGTGAGGCAGCTTGGGTTGTTGTTGGCTTTCCTTCGCGGTTCACTTCTTCAGATCTGCTTCCTTTTTGCGACAAACTCTGACGAAATGCCCCATCTTTCCGCAATAGAAACAACCTCCAGTGTCTCGAGGGCATAGTTGTCCCGAATGACCATAATTACACTTTGAGCATTTTCGACTAGACGATCGATGTAGCTTGATTCCTTTGCCTTGCTTTTGTTTCTTAGATGGGGATCCCTGCATTCTATCATTGGCAAGTCGGCATTTGCTAACTTCCTTACTACCAACTGACTTTTTGTTCTGAATATCTTTAACCAACTTTCCTTGCTCCAAGCCTTGTGTGGTCAGTTGCCACCCATCGTACTTTCGCTTATGGCGGCATTCTTTCACTGAATGGTCCACCTTACCACAGAAAGAGCAAACAATAGAATTTCAGGGGTACAATAGATTAGGGATAGCTTGATGGTTATCTATCTGTTTATCGCACTGACCCTGGAAGGTGTTTTCGCCAGTCACACTATGACTCAAGTTCTGAACCATAGATTGGAGATGCATAACAGCTCCAGTCAAAACATTTATTGCCTCGCTCATCTCATTATACAACATCTAAATCGAAGCAAAATATTTTAATCAAATTAAGTACAAAACAACAAAATCGATAGTACTTACTGTACGATGCAGATGTCGGATGGTCAAGAATCACTATTTAACCTGGCTCTGATACCAAGTTGTAACGCCCCAAAAATCCAGGACTTGTAACTTTTAAAATAGTTTAGAAAGCTTTGAAATCATACAATAATCAGAGTTTAAATAATACTTCAGCGGAAAATGATATTTTTAAAACCACAAGTCAATGGACCCTGAGCGCATTACATCGTAAACTTTCCTTTGTCAAATCCCGCACAACCATTGAAATCAAATGGTTTAGAAATGGAGTTTCAATAATTGAGAATTCGTTTGTTGAAACCAAGAAGAAGCTTACTAAAACAGTTTTATTAACTCACGGTTTAATAAAAGAGAAATTTTTGAAACACACTTTATACCAAATTTACCAACATGTCCTCAGGAGCAAAACGTCAGGGAAAGAGCTTTATCTTGATCTCATCACGCCATCGTGCCATCGCAGACTGTATTACCTATCCATTACCTGCCCATAAAATGGGTCAGTTTCGCTAAAAACTGGTAGGTGCACAGACATGACAATATTAAACATAATTAAGCAGAATAATTTAATGTCAAGTAGACAGGCAATTATATAGCAATTTAATTTCAACAGATTCACAGAGCAACTATCATGAACACAATGCTAAAATTTTTACACGCATTTTACTGTCACAAGCAGGCTAACTATTACAAGCAAAGCACTGCACAAGAAAGTTAACTAGCAAAATACAATACTTCATCAACAACACACACAATTCCATAAGTATTGAACCTTGTGTACCCTATAGCTTTCATATGGGCATAACTCAACAAATTGTGTGATCAGATTTAAATTATGTTTCGATATTAACTGGTCAGGCGGGTACGCGCAAGGCACGAAACATGGAAACAATCGAGACCAGTCCAGGGGTTTATTATGCTATGTGTTTTAGATAACCCGGATGGCTGACTGAGTCCGCTCCTAAGGGGATGGTCAGTGACCAAGAGAGTAAATCCCCAAAGGCATAGGTGGTCTGTGGATGCATCCAACTGTAAGTTACCATTTGTAGCCCATTTCCCCTAACTCCGAGGACTGGGGAATCCGAGTCTTTTGCCCGTAACTGCCATTAAAGGACCTGTCCATCGGAGTTTTGTACCATCCGTCCTCTCTCTTGACGAACCATGTCGAATGAGCACGACGGGGGTTTCTTAACCGCCGCCCCATTCTACATGCTCTGGTCTTTCGACCTACTCGAGCATCTTGCCTGCGAAGGCGAAACCATCACCATTATGTGTGTTATACGCGCCATTGCACGTTCGAGGTAAACATGGACCCCTCATCCTACTCATCGTAATACACAACGTACATGTTCAAAAGTACAATCACGATGAGAGGGGAATGGATTTCTCATATGAAATCCCCAACACATCTGCTTTGAAAAAGTACATAGTACAATCATTCAATTTCATATTTGTCATGCTCTAGTCCTTTAGACCCTCACGAGCCTCTTGCCTGTTAGGCGATCATCAACATTACATGATTGCAATAAGGTGCCAAACACGTTTCGAGGTTACCATCTACCTCTCAATCGATCATCGTAACACCGACATGACGTACCTGTCCAAAGGTACGGCCATACCTATTAAAAGATACAACTACGATAAACGGGGGAAACGGTTTCTCAAAAGGAACCCCAACATTTATCCTTTATAAGAGAAGTGATACAATAATTATTTTGTTTCATAAGATCAAGTCTTTTAATTTATATTAACACAATGGCATGTTGTACGATACGAGATTTGCCTCGAATCACTCTTTTGAAGTGACGATACACATTGCATGCAGGAGATCGTTGAGAGTCTAGCTTCCATTCTCCAAAGACACGGCAATTTGAGAGACTTACTTGATATATATTGAAACTCCCAAAACCTTCGAGCTTGCTTTGCAAGGTTGCACCCTTGATAAGTTGTGACCCCTTTTCAGAGTTTCTGAATCATATTAAAATATCCCATTATAGTTGTAAAACATTTTATTCGAAAGTATTGTGTTGAAAAACTTAGTCGCACTTTCGCAACCTGCAAGACTTCCAATTTTCGCCTTTGCAAAACGGTGCATCTGAAAACCGGATTCGCATAAGGAATCCTTTTAAAAGGAACTGCTGTGCACAAGCGTAACTCGCATCCTTCAAAAATTAGCAAGGACCGGATATATAGAAGGTTGCATCGACTTGTATACCATAACTGCGAGCATGAGAACATTATAGTGTGATAGCAAAGTACTAAGCAATACTCGACATGCAAAATCGCACATTGAGCGAAAGAAGTATAAGCAAACCGCACGAGGTATAAATTTGTACATCGATTGAATATCTAAACAAGCAAGTAACTATGCAAACAAGGCATGAGGTACGAAACCATACATCAGTCACATATCTAAGCAAGCAAGTAAATGTGCAAATATGGAACATGGTACGAATCCATATCTCAACCAATAAGCGTGCAAGCAAGTAAATGTGCAAATATGGAACACGGTACGAATCCATATCTCAACCAATAAGCGTGCAAGCAAGTAAATGTGCAAATATGGAACATGGTACGAATCCATATCTCAACCAATAAGCGTGCAAGCAAGTAAATACGCAAGGCAGATAAGTACAGGAAGGAAATAAAGTATGACTTAGGCATATCTAGCGTGACTGTTTTAGTTATTTCAACTTAATTCAGTTCATATACTGCCCTTTTTGCGCAACTTTCCCGTACCTTGAGGGTCTCAGGGTTGCACGCATCATTGAACATAGTAATGTACATCTCGAGCTGCGGGACGCGAGGGTGCTCCGTCGTACAAATCTGTGAAGAACAAATAAATAGCAACTCGAATAAGAAAAAGAAGGGGCTTGGTGGACTCAGTTGTGATCCTGATCCAACCCGATATTAAACAAGGGATGTCGGTCCGCTAGGGCACTTGGCGGTGACAGAAGGTGGTAGGGGCCTGGCCCTCCACCCATCTTCTGACATCGCGGACAGGGGCAAAGGGCAAGGTTGTTGCCTGCCAGAAGTCAGAAAACTGCAGAGCTTAGATCCTGCGAAAAGTTGGAAGTCATAGGAGGTAGTAAGGGTTCAACCCCTATCGACCCACCGAAAGGACTCAGTCGGCAGGGACTCAGCCCCTGTCGATCTGCCAGAGAGTGAATGGCAGGGGCAAAGCCCACTGCCGAAAGGGGGTGCATGGCAGGGGTCGAGGCCCCTGCTCGCTAGAAACATCAAACGACATGGGCCGAGGCCCCTGCCTGCCGAAACAACAAACGGCAGGGATCTCGGCCCCTGCCTGCCAAAACAACAAACGGCAGGGGTCTAGGCCCCTGCCTAACGAAAGAATATAAATGGCAGGGGACGAGGCCCCTACCTCGCGGAAACAACCAACGACAGGGGTCTCGGCCCCTGTCTGCCAAAACAACAAACGGCAGGGGCCTAGGCCCCTGCCTAACGAAAGAAATAAATGGCAGGGACTTGGGTCCCTGCCTGACAATATTGGACTACAGGGGCCTCGGCCCCTGCAAAACAAAGAATGGCAGGGGCTTCAGTCCCTGCCAGACAAAACAGAACTGGCAGGGGCCTCGGCCCCTGCCTGACGAAACGAGAAAAAAAAATGGCAGGGGACCCGACCTCTGCCTGACGAAACAGCGGCGAAACAAGGGGGAAGGTGCGGAGGGGGTGTGTCAGTCCCCTGCCACCCTTCTGGTAGGCATAGAGGGAAAAAAAAAAGGGCACGACACAGGCGGTATGCCGTCTGTCGGCCTCTCGGCAAGCCCTCAAGGAGAGGGAAAGAAGGGAGGAGAGGTGCCGCAGGGGTGACTGGCCCCCTGCAGGCTCACCTGCAACCTCAAGAGAGAGGGGGAGGCGACAGGGGCCCCGTAGGCCCCCTGTCGGGCCTCCGATGGGCACAGGAGAGGCGGGAGGGCGCGGCAGGGCCGTGCGCCGCCTGTCGGCCTCCCGGCGAGGTGACAGAGAGGGAGGGTGAGGAGGAGAAGAGGGAGGAAACGGCGTACCTGGAAGGGGCGGATCGTCGGCGGTGGTTACAGCGGCGGCGGCGATCGGACCAGCAGAAGGAGGCGTCGGTAGGCTTGCCGGCGAGGTTGTCGCCTGCAGGGAACGAGAAGGGGGGTGGGGCATCGATCCTCCCCTCCCGCAACGCTCTTAAAGAGCTCGGGGAGGGGCGACAAAAGGGGAAACCCCGATGGGTTTCCCTTCACGGGTCGTTGGCGCGATGAGGGGGGGTGCGGCACACAGGAGAAAGACCTCCTGTGTCGGGTTTTTTTTTTTAAAACCCTAACGGCGATGGGCTCGGGTCGGGTCCGGACCCGGCCCGGGTCTGATTTTTTTTTTTTTTGTAAAACACGGGTTTTACACTTCCAGCTCCCGCTTCCCGTATCGCTTCCCGCTCCCGCTCCCGCTTCCTCAACTGGCAACCATGGTCTTCAATTAAATAAAACCTCACGTACCCATTCGCCTATTTGTTCCAGTCAAAGGAGAGGATGGGATAATACAAAAACTCTGATGAACATGTTAACAACCACCCCTCGAGCAAATGACTCGGTCGCCTCAGTTATCGGAGTTAGGAGACGGGACTACCAAAAATTATCTTAGGTGGTAGATCCCATGGACTTCTGCAGAAGTTGGATGCATCATTTGCCACGAATGACTTTGGGGAATCCTCTCTCAGTCGCCGACCGTCCCCTTAGAAACGGACTCAACTAGTTGTCCGGGGTATCAAAAATACATAGCATAACAAACCCCCGGAAAGTCTCGGTTGTTTCTACGTTTCGCTCATGTTCGTACTCGCAGGACCACTAATATCGAAATAAAGTTATCTTGTTCACTTATGTTGAATTGTATATCATGTATGAAATAAATGCATATGTTAGATTTGTTCTAAATGGTTACTTGTGCACCTACTAGTTTTTCATGAAATTGACCCATCTTATGGGTACAGACAATGTCGTGATTGCAAGATGGCATCAAGATCTCACTGTTTCTTCTGACTTTCCGCGTCTTAGATACATCTTTTGGGGTTTTTTTAATTTTGTATAAAGGTTTACTCAGGATATCCTATTTTGTACAAACTTGAAATTATCTTTTAATAGATATGGTTTTTAAATGTTGTTACGGAGATGCAAATCCATTGTGAAATGAAAGTTTTTCGGTAATGCGCCCAAGGTTTGTCGACTTGTCATTTCGAAAATCATTTTCGTTGATTTGCTAAAACAAAAACTCTGAAAATAAAGGATTTTCTACTCTTTCAAGTTTTTCTAAAAGTTTACAAGTTTGAAATTTTGGGGTGTTACATTGTCTCCTTGTAAGTTAGTGGCTGAACACAAGAATTTACCAAAGCATTAAAAGAAGGATGAGAAAATGACTCATATGAAATTGTTCGGCTTCATTCTAGAAGTCGCTTTTACTGAAACATGTGTATTCATGTTTCCTTAAGAGTACACTGTGGCATTTTGAAGTTCGGGATGTATTCTATATCCTCTGAACTGGTTTATTCCCTATGTCCCCATTTACAGATTGGGCAATAAGTTCACAGAATGCAACTTCAAATTCATCACACAGAGCATGAGCCAAAGTAGAGTAAAAAAACAAAAAATCTATAAGGATGAACCTGCACATATTCTTTTTCTTGAAGAAAATGACACATCCAGACAATCTTCCTCAAATGTTGTTTCAATATTTTCTTGTTCGACATTTGATATGATGAAAGGAATCAAGGTAACAAACTTCTCTGCTGCTCTATGCAATGCTATGACCTGTTGGACATTTGCCAAGAAGATTTCTAACATAAGAAAAAGCAATTGAGAAAGGAGTCTATTTAAGTGGTTATGAGTAAATTGATAATGTCCTACGAGAATCATTACTTTGAGAATATTGCCAACAGAGACTAACCGTGTCAGCATCACTTGCTTTCAGCTTGAGGGAGTTTCGAAAAATACTGTTTACAACAGGAACCTGTACAACAAGTACAAATCTAATAAATTTCAAAAAAAAAAAAGATGGAAGACAATATGCATTGTACATAACAGGCACAGTGCAGAGGTAGAGCAATCACCTTCACGGTTACAAATAAATAGATAGATAAAGACACTAGAAAGAGTGTTTCCCAAAGAAGTAACAAGCTCACACAGATTTTAATACCTAAGGAAAAAGAAGCCTGATACGTTGCAAGACTCCAACAATACCTCCACTTTTAAGTACATATAAAATCATTCTGGAACCTTTAGTTGATAAGGGTAAAACTACACGTTATATCTTACAATAGTTGGCTTTCATCAAAGAGATATAAATAATGGAGCAGCAATTTGGCAATTCAAAACAAAATATCAAACTGATCAACTTGAAGACCATTATCAGGAAGACTTGTTTATTGGCTTAAGGATTTCACCTACTGCTAGAGGAGAAGATTGGGTTAGCCATCACTTGGAGCAAAATGGGCATGTATGAACTCAGATTCACCTGAAGTTTGTATCGATGGTACACTAGGAAGAAGTTTTCACACCTAAGCGAGATCTGAAGCAAAGGGTATCCTCCTGCAACTTCATTTTGACTTGGGAAGGGGAATTAAGCATTATTTTGAGAAATGAAGCTGGGCCTGCTTTTCATCAATGGTTGCAATCATACTCGGTCTTCTCCATCACACAATTATGATATGCAAGAAATGAGCTGGCCTTCGGATATGGCGCAGCACAAGAAGATTGACTAACTTGGCTAGCCACCAAAGACTCCAGATAGAAGATTGGACCAAAAGTAAAAAAAAAGGTGAATGCAGCATGCGCACTGTTGTGCCTTTTCCATAACATGACCATGAATAGAAGCTCTGATAAGATATTAAGCTGTTAAGTCAGTTTGCTACCAATGAAATATCTGAACCATAGTCACAGATATCAACAATATTTTCAAAATATCGAAATAATATCACTGTAAAATCAGCAACAATATTAATGGAAAATATTGCAGTATCTTGAAATTATTAAAATTTAAATGTCGTGATATTTTCATGAAAATATCATGGTAGTATCAATTATTTTTACTTATTTATTTATTTTCTACATCTTAAATATGTTTTTATTCTTTTTTTTGCATTTTTTACTCATTTCTTTTATTATAAGTACATTTTATTGTCTAAAGTCAGTGCTTCTCCAGTTCTCCTAAAAGAATAAAATCATTCATGTTCCCCATCTTATTTTCTCCATTTGTATCAATATTTACTTTTTCTAAAATACTTTTTTCCTGAGACTTTCCAAGAAGAATGTCCATTTTCAAATGTTACAGAAATTACATGCAAATAAATTGCAAATATCAATATCGCAAGGTTAAAAATTTATCTACAACAAAATGAAGAAAGAATTGCTCAAATTCTGATGTTGCCATCTTGTATAAGGTTATGCATCAAAAGCAGTACATTTTCTTGCACCAGTAGCTTCCAAGTTCTGCTGACTAATAACTTCCTCACCTGTGGCAGCAATTTAAGGACAGTTTGACTATGCCATAAAATCCATTTTATGTTCATAAAAATATATCTAAAATAAAATTAATTTCAACAGTGAAAAAACATGACCTGATAAGAAAAAAGTTCAATCCCCTTATATACAAAAATCCCCCACCTTACCATCTAATTCCAACAAAGTCAATTTTCATATTGGTATTCCCAAACCACCCTTTATTTCAGCTTGCCTGCAAGAAGCTCCCACAACATTCTACAAGATACAATAAAAAAATACTGACCATAATGGGCATGATTTATTTAAAAAAAAAAGTAATAACAACAATTTTATAATACGGTTGTTCTAGGCATAAACCCACAAAAAACAAAAAGAAGGTTCATTTGGTTTAAAGGAACATTTGTAGATAAATGCGAGATTAAGGAAAAAGATAAAAAAGTTCACCACTAAAAGAACCAAACATCATTAAAGCATTAATAACCATCTGAGTCATTTAAAACTCAAAAAGGAAAACTTAAGATACGATGAGAACAAAAGAAAGATGGAAGTCACCTTCTTTCCTTTAGAGTCTGTGTAATTTGATTTCATGAGTGGAACAAACAGAGCACTGTATAAGTAGAGGCGCCTTTGATCATCCTAAAAAGAAATTGTCAACAAAGCAGTAATCATCTATTTGATAATAAATTCAAATGTGAAAGGAAATGATCTAACATTGTTTCGGATTGCAAGTTTGTTCCCATTACAGATAGAGAAAAATAAAACTATAAAGAAAATTAGACTAACAAAAAAGAACCTGTTCAGTTCCCGTGTGAGAAAACCAAATTTTGGATAAAGTAAGACAACCTCAGGGTGCTAAGAAAAATTAGTACTCCATGTAGAATAGACCCAAACGCACCACTGTGAATCCCCAACACAACCAATTAACAATACATAGTTATAACACCAACAACCTACAGCACCCTCCAAAAGATATAATTAATAAATGACTAAATTGAATATAAGCTCAAATCTGCATAGTTCCTTCCAAAACCAAATGTCAGTACTCTAGAGGAAACCTTAGCTGCTCAGAGTGCCAGACCTTATACCAGTTTACACCACAAAAAATTTAGCCTTGACTTGGATGCACAAATGCAATTAGTAAATTTCTTCACCAGTAGAAGAATCCGATCCAGAGAAGAAACAACCAATTATGCATCTAAGAAAATAGGCCACCAAGAGAGAGAGAGATTGATTCTTGGTAGGTCGGTACCCTTAAACCTAATAACTTAATCAACAGACGTCAAAACACTATAGAGAATGATATAGACAGGTAAACAAATATAAACTTACTGTTCTACCACTGCAACAACTTAAAAAGAAAAATTACAAAAATGTGTTTAAATTTAAAAATGCCTTCATACAATGTGTCTATACACATGCATACATCATTGTAACCCACCACCTTTATTTTGAGAAATTCTTAAACACTACCAACCACACACATTATGATAGATGAAGCCACAAGAAAGTTTACAAATTGTATAGGGAACATCTAATGAAGTAAAAGGGAACCACCAAGGAATGCAACAGAGAATTTGATAGAAAGTGAGAAAATCGAGCAGAATTGGACCAAGCAATTCCTGAAGATGGGAAGCTTGATCTCATTAACTGGAAAGATGATTAATTTGGAGTTGAAAGGATGCTTCCTATTGTGAACATAATCATTTTTTGTGAGGTTAGACATAACACTAGCTAGCATGCTTCACACTTTGAATGTACCAGAATTCATGCTTGGGAAGTGCACTTCTTGAACTCTAGAAACAATAAATGTGGACCTCATTAGTTAACAGATGTCACCTAATGATAGCGTTTAAAGATTGTTGTAAAAAAAATCAAGTAAAAATATATGCAGGAAAAAAGTAAAATAACAAGGCTATCATTGAAAATGTACCTAAATTAAATATGGTTCGTTGAATCTAAACTGAAAGTAACTCAAAAGTGGGTAAAAAAATAAGCGTGTAGACAAATAATTAACAATACAACACATGCCAAGCACATAAAGTAGGATTATTCAAACATGCAACAGATACACTTGCTAAAATCCAAAATTGAAGCAATTTTCCTTTTTCTTTAGAACTAAATGCACATTGACATTTTGGCAATAAGATGAAAAGCAATACCAAAAGAAACAGAACTATTACATGTATTCCTTTCAGATGGACCAGCAGGATTTTATCAAACAATGCACTCATGGTTTAGAAACTGTAAACTACAAACACCATAATCATATGTTTTATGCATGGTGGAGGTAGCAAGCAACAGTTACCTTGAGACAAATATCTAATGTAGTGTATTAAGGAAAGAAATGTAGGACATAGACAAGAATCATGAGAAAATATGAAGCAGACCAGGCATGAAGTTCTATTAATACTTCATTCTTAAAAAGAAAGCAAGGCAAGATGTAAATAAAGAAACCACAATCAGGAATCTTAAACTCACATTAAATGTTGAATATCCAATCTCTTCCAAAATATTTGATGCACCATCCATATAAGAAACACATATCCTGTACCAATGTTAAATTAGATCAGCATCTTGGAGACAAACACAATTTCGTCCACCTTCAATCATTAGTAAAGCAAACAAAAGGTAATAAGATGTACAAAACTCTGTTTCTGAAACAACAGCACAACAGCTACCAGACTTTACTAAACAAAGCAATGCTGCCAACCTTATGACTATAGCCAACTACCAATATAAATAACTGAGTTGGCAGCACATCATGATTACAATATATAAACTACAACCAATGATTATACCATACCAAATATCTTGTAATAATTACAGTGGCATTTTGAACTATGACAAAAGAACCACCACAACTATCATCACTTCTATGATCCCCACCTACTTATCAGCACTAGCATCATGTAGTCAACATCATCATCCACTGACAGCTACTTATCAGCCCTTAGCATTTCTCTAATCAAGACCAACTTCAAGCAAACCTAGCTCTTATCATAAAATTAAAAAATAAAAAGGGCACTAATAAGCAAAACAATCTTAAAAGTGAGTTGCGAGAAAATGGCTATAGGAATTTGTCGAACCTTCAAAACCTTTGACATGTATTTATGGCTGGTTGAACTTGTTCAACAAATGGTAGTGTCACTTAACATGAAACCTGTGCAGTACATTTTATGGATGTTTTCGTTCACATGGATGAATTGCTATTATTTACACACATACATGTTCATACTAACTTTTTCAGCTGAGCTTGATAGGATGGATAGGACGCCATTTGCCATGGTCTCAACTGAGACAAGTATAAACTTGGTCTACCTTTAAGATGGTAAAACCACATCAGTGAAATACCTCATATAAATAATTTCATGTATATCAATCATAGGCACATCTATCCCATATAGGGTTCGTGTTTAACTTGAAGTGCACATACACATTATTCAAAGAACCAGACAGAATGAGATTGGGCAGATCCTTTTTCAGTTTCAATTGAGTCAAGAGTGTTAAGATGGATGCGTTAATATATATATATATATATATATATATATATATATATAATATTTATTATTACTGTTTTGTAATATGTCTTGCCCACCAGGGGCAATTTTGTCTTTTCACTCAATGGTAGTTTTGTAATTAGGTTGTCTATTTTTCTGTTTTTTTACTTTTTCTATTTTTTGTATTTAGTAATCTTTGTAAGGGCTTTGATGTAATTATCCCACATATAGATGTTGGGACTGCTCCCAACAGTGATAATTATGACCGTTGGGAGCCTCCCAATGTCCATATGGAGGCTCCCTAAGGCCTATCCTGTGTACAAATAAGGGGTGCAGCCCCTTCTTGTTGCTATGCTCCTTAGAGATATTCATTAATAAAAGATTATATATTTTATACTGTTCTTGTCTCTTTTGAGATTTATTGAATCTCTTGTATGTGATGTGCCTTAGTGCACTTGTTCTTTGTGTGGTGATTATGCGATTTTGGCGATTCCATCATCTTTTGGAGAACATTCGTACTTTGTTACATGGTATCAGAGCTAGGTGGAGTAGAGTTTGATGGTGGCACCGAATCTCATCTAAACTCCTTAGTTAAGTGTGTGAATGGGTGATCTCCCAAGAAGTTCAAATAGCCTGATGGTGCTCATCTAACTCCATAGATAAGCGTGCGGATGGGTGACCTCCCGGGAAGTTGAATGCTTCATTGCAATTCTTGGTGATTCTTGGAGCTTGTGAAAGTGTGCTTTGTGCCTCAATAAGCGTGACACCCTTCTATTGCCTTGGGGCTCATTACGTGAAGAGTGAATGGTGTTCTCCTTGCGAGAGTGTTTTTTTTGAGGTACATCCTTTCGGTGAAATGTTTCTTATCTCATTGCGTTTAGAGTGAGTGGTGTTCTCCTTCTTGTGGGAGTGTGTTTTTTGAGGTGCATCCTTTCAGTGAAGTGTTTCTTATCTCCTTTCTTTCAAGCTCAATGGAAGTAATCATGTGGGTTGCGGCAATGGAAAATCGTCTTAAGGGCAAAAAAAATTATGGGGATATGTTATGGGAACCATTGCCGAACCCGAACTAAAGCTTATGAAGGTGGTGGGTAGTGCTGAAAAGTCTCTTGAAGGAGGAGAGCATACAAAAGCTATTAATGAATACAATGCTAGATTTGAAGATGGGGAAAGCAACGATGCAAAAATATTTGCATGATTTATGAACAATGTTGATATAAAAATTTGTGCAAAGATAGCCAAATTTAGAAAAACCAATGAAGCATGGTCATTCTTAAAGAGAATGTATACCCAAAAAGATCTTGCAAGAATATTTCTTGCAAGAAAAGATTATGACAACAAAACAAGATGACGTGTGTCCGTGATTACTATAGTACTCTATCTCCTCTTTGGGATGAGTTTGCTCTTTTAGAGCCTAAGTGGGTTGTTATTGAAGATATCAAACTTAGGCGAGAACAAATGAAAAAGGAGTATCTTTTTCAATTTTTACATGGGTTGAAACTAAAATTTGAGAAAGTATGGTCTTCTTTGCTTCATAGATGATCTTTCATGCCTCTTGAAGATGCATTGGTCAGGATTTATCAAGAAGAAAGTCGGCTAAATTTGCACACTACAAAAACTAATGATGAAGTTTTGACCGTATTTATACCCGGAAATAATGTCAAACCTTATAGACCACCTTATTTTGTAAAGCAATTTAATGGAGGACCAAGAAATGTCATTTGTTATTATTGCAATGAGTCGGGTTACATTAAGCCCATTTGTCCTAAGTTGAAGGACAAGGTTACTTTCGTTCAAGGGTCCATCTTAAAGAAGGAAGAAACAATAATGGAGATCTTAAAAATTCAATTAGTCAACTAACAATGGCGCTTCATCAGTTCCTTAAAATTTCATCAACTTCAGGAGTCGCCATTACCTCTATCTCCTCCAGGTATGGATTCTTGAATCCTTGATTCTGGAGCTTCTTTTGATATGACAACAAATGAGAATTTTCTATCTGATATATGCAGTAGTTTAAAAACATCATTTGTTTCTATTGTCGATGGAACTTCTTTGAAAATTGAAAGCATTGAGACCTTTAAATCTAAGAACTCTGAAAATTTTTAGGTTCCACAAAAATAGAGTAGTTCCAAAATTGAATTTAAACATTTTTTCTGTATATTAAATTTATGATCATGTATGTAAAATTTCCTTTTCTAAGGGTTGCTCCGTGCAGGATTTTTGGTCCGACAAGCTAAATGGGCAAAGCCATAGGAGAGATCTTTACTTCATGGACTCTTTGAATCTTTCATCCAATAATTTAATTATGTCCAAGAAAATGATATTGAAACTTGGTATAAAAGACTTGGACATCCGAGTTTTTCTAAGATGTACTTATTTTCATTTGTGATTTTTTTTAAAGAAAAAAATATTACATATAAAGACTGCACTTTGGGGAAAATGAAATCCATCCCTTTCCCTGAAAGGAGTTTTGTTTCAAAAAGACCCTTTGAGTTAGTGCACTCAGATTCATACTATGTTACCTTCATTGGAATTGATTTGAAACTTTT
This sequence comes from Nuphar pumila, assembly GCF_984573655.1. Taxonomy (NCBI): domain Eukaryota; kingdom Viridiplantae; phylum Streptophyta; class Magnoliopsida; order Nymphaeales; family Nymphaeaceae; genus Nuphar; species Nuphar pumila. The sequence continues at coordinate 82,359,328 of NC_143262.1, forward strand.
TTTTTTCAAATCGGTTATGTGATATGAACTCACCCTTGTGGAAATTGATTTTTATAAGTATTTATTGTCTTCTTATGGCATTGATTTTGTCAATCACAGAATTTTATATGATGCATCATTTCTCTTGGCCTTGTTATTCTTAAATCAGAGATGTTTATCGGGGTAAGTTGTGTGCACCTCGTTTTATGTCAGTTTAGATTGTCAACTTATGATTTGACTCTAACTGACAGTTGTTTGATCTCTAGATCTGTGAGTGTGTTGTATCACTCATTTGTTTTTAGTCATTGTTATTATTATGAATGCTTATAATTCTATTTATCTGAGATGACTATCTATTTTTGAAACCATGGTGTTTCGAAAGATTGTTAAAATTGATATTCTTATTGATGACATTAGTGTGTTTCCATTACAAGCTTTCTTATCTCGAGTGCCTTCTCCTTTTTATGTTTTTTATCTAAGTATCATTATATGTAAACAAATATTTATTCACACCTTTGTGTGTGTTGTTAACCCATTAGTGGTACCCTTGTTATACTCTTGATCTAGTTGTTGATACACTTGTTTTGAGTGTCATTATATGTAGACAAGAGATATTTATTCACGCTTTCGTGTGTGTTTTTAGCCCATTAATGGCATTGTAATTATACTCTTAATCTAGTCATTGATACACTTGTTTTGAGTGTCATTATATGTAGACAAGAGATGTTTATTTACGCTTTCATGTGTGTTTGTAACCCATTAGTGGCATTGTAATTATGCTCTTGATCTAGTCGTTGATACGCTTGTTTTGAGTATCATTATATGTAGACAAGAGATGATTATTCACAGATTTGTGTGTTTTTAGCTCATTAGTAGTATTATGATTATGCTCTTGTTCTAGTCGCTGATACATTTGATTTGTTTATCTTTGAAGGTCTAATGAGGGATTGCTTGTGATGGTTAAATTAGTGTTAAGATTTGCTAAAATCATTCATTGTTTTATATGAGATCTTTAAAATTTCTTCGTAATTTTTCTAATCTCATTCTCTTGTATGAGAAATGGTTGTTGAAATATTTTCATGCATTTTGCATTGAATATGCTTTAGTTGCATGAGTTATTCAATGATTGATTGTCTTGCATAATTCGCATAAGTTTAATTAATGCTTTTCTAAAGCATTTCATTAGTGGAATTTCTTATATGTTGTATTGTGTATGCCCATAGTGGCTATTGTGTGCTTGGCCATCTACTCTCCATAATATATATATATATATATATATATATATATATATATATATATATATATATATATATATATTTCTTGTTAGATTGTTCTTGTTTTGCTCTCTTTACAGGTTCTCAAAATGTTGACGATATTGATGATTCTAAAGACATTTCAAACATATCAAGGAAGATCTAGAAGCCCCTTCAAGAATTTGTATTATGAAGAACATATTAATATCTTGTGTAATGGGATTTATTTTGTAATTGCAAACTTGACTCACTGCAAGTTTGAGGGGGGGTTAAGATGGGTGTTAATATATATATATATATATATATATATATATATATATATATATATATATATATTATTACTATTTTGTAATATGTCTTGCCCACCAGGGGCAATTTTGTCTTTTCACTCAATGGTAGTTTCATAATTAGGTTCTCTTTTCCTGTTTTTTTACGTTTTCTATTTTTTGTTTTTAGTAATCTTTGTAAGGGCTTTGATGTAATTATCCCACATATAGACGTTGGGACTGTTAAAATATTATGTCTCTTTTAACTGTAAACTGAAATACCCATCAGGGGTATTTCAGTCCTTTTACTCAATAGGTGTCAGCCACCCTAATGGGCTAACATTTTGACTTTTTCTTTTTTTATTTACTTTTGCCTTTTACACCTTTTTCTTTTTACACTTTTTTTCTTTTTGACTGTTGTGAAAGGGACAGCTCCATATAGCTGTTGGAGCTGCCCCAACAGTCACAAATGTGACCGTTGGGTGCAGCTCCAACAGTCATATTGAGCTGCACCCTGTGGCTTCTTTTTGCATTATAAATAGGCCTTAGTGGCCCTTGTAAACTTATCCTTTTTTGTGAGTGCATATGCAATAACAATGCTTTTGTAAAGCCCCTCTTGGGAACTTATGAATTGAAGTTCATTTTGTTTCATGCTTTTGTGCATGTGTATCTGTGCCTTTGTGCACTTGTGAGTGTTCTCCTTTGTGCCTTTGTGCACTCTTTGTATTTCTTGTATTGTGGTGTTACACACAATCTCTTTTTGTAGAGATTTTCACATGGTATCAAAGCAAGGTTGTTTGGAGAAAGAAATTGTTGTGATTCTTCTCAATATCAAGTGCCTCGGAAAATGTGCCTTCAACTTTTTGGTGATTGGAGTGGAGACACTTCTTCATTCAATATTTTAGAAGATTACTACAACAAGAAAGATTTAAAATCTTATTGTGGTACGTATTTTTTTCTTTCTTCTTTCCTCCCTAATGGGTGAGAAAGACTCCCATTTTTCTCTTGGTTTCAAGCTAAATGGCTCAAATTATCACGTGTGAGCCAGAAATATGGAAGCTCACATCAAAGGGAAAGGGCTTTGGGGTTACATTCAAGGCTCGATTAGGAACCAGAGCCTAAAATTACTTTGGTTAACGAAGGGGAAATCAAAATCCTTGAGGAAAATGAAAGAACTAATGCTCTTGAGGAATATAGTAGGAAACATGAGGAATGGGAAATGAAGAATTTCAAGATCTTGTCTTGGATTTTCTCTTCCGTTGAGACAAGGATTAATGCCAACATTATAAAGTTTAAAAAGGCTTCTCAAGCATCGGAGTATCTTGAGAAGATGTATACTTCTAGGGACTTGTCCCATAAGTATTATCTTCAAAAGAGAGCGTTAACTCTTGTTCAAAGTGATACGTCTATAAGAGAGTATTTTGCGGAATTCTCTTCAATTTGGGATGAGCTTGCCATGCTTGAACCCAAGTGGAGTAGAGAAGCCATAGAGCTTCGTCATAAGCAATTAGAAGAAGACTGATTCTTCAATTTTTTGAATGGGCTAAGGCCTGAGTTTAAGCAAATAAGATCTTCTCTCCTATCCTCTTTTACCTCTTCCTCTCTTGAAGATGTCTTAACTAAATTAAGTGGAGAGGAAACCCGTATGGGCATTAGCAAGCAAAATCCTAGTGTGCTTGCAATGTCCACAAATCAAGAAGAATGTGATGGTGTTAATGCCGTTTCTAGACCCGGTAACAATTTAAGAACATATAGACCTCCTCATTTTAAGAATCAAAATCAAGGTAATCAAGGAGGAAGAAGATATTATAGCAAAATCTCGTGTCACTTTTGCAAAGAACCGAGTCATATCAAACCGGTTTGCCCAAAATGGAAGAAACTTTTAGCAATGACAACTACATCTCAACCATCCAAAGAGGAATCTTCAAAAGAAGCTCTATCTCTCAATCAAATTGTGAAGGCTCTTCAACCTCTTCTAAAGGGAGCTATTTTCGGTGCCGCCGTATCCACCTCTTCTCCTCCAGATAAAACTTCTTGGCTCTTAGATTCGGGTGCATCCTTTCATATGACCCCAAACATTTCATCTTTTTCCGAGTATTCTAAAAATGTGTCACCTTCTTTTGTTTCGACCGCGGATGGTACTTCTCTCGAAATTAAGGGAATTGGAAATTTTAAAACCCAAAACTTCTTTATTCCAAAAATTAGACTTATACCAAAATTAAATTTAAACTTGTTTTTCGTTTCTCAACTCACGGACCTTAGGTGTAACATTCAATTCTCATCTAATAAATGTTTAATACAGGATCACTGGTTCGGGAGATTGATTGGGGAAGGCTCTAGGAAAGTAGACTTGTACTATTTGGACTTTCTTCAAATTCCTAAAAACACCTTTTGTAATGTGGCCCAACATAAAGACATAAATGTTTGGCACAAGAGACTTGGTCATCCCAACATTACCAAGTTATCCTATCTACATTTTGTTAAAGATCTTTGTAAAAATACTTTCTCTTGTAATGATTATATTCTTGGAAAAATGAGAAGTATACCTTTTGAACCAAGAACTATGTTTAGTACTAAACCTTTTGAAATTATTCACTCAGATGTTTGGAGACCGGCACCTGTCATATCCAAAGGTGGTTTTGCTTACTATGTGATTTTTGTAGATGATTTCTCACGATATTGTTGGATATATTTTCTCAAACATAAACATGAAGTTTTTTCATGTTTTAAAACATATCATATGATGATAAAAATCAATTTAATAGTAATTTAAAGATATTTAGAACCGATTCCGGAGGTGAATATCTCTCTAATGAGTTTAAGAAATATCTTGAGGATTGTGGCATTGTCCATCAAAGATCGTGTCCTAAGACCCCACAACAAAATGGTTTGGCCGAAAGAAAGCATAGGCATATCATTGAAACCACTAGAACCCTTCTCATTTCCCAAAATATTCTTAAAAATTTTTGGGCCAAAGCGGCTCTTGCTTCCGTCTATCTTATCAACCGACTTCCATCCAAAAATTTAGATAAAATTTCTACCTTTGAGATTCTATATGAAAAAGAACCCGATTACAATAGGTTGAGAGTTTTTTGTTGTAAGTGTTTTGTTCTTACCGATAAAAATGATAAACTCTTACCAAAAGTCATTCATTGTGCTTTCCTTGGCTATTCGGAAACTCAAAAAGGATTTCGATGTTATGACTCTAAGAATGATAAATTATATGTTTCAAGGAATGTAATTTTTTTGGAAAATGATAGTGGTTTTGAAAAAAATGAATCTCATTTAGAAAATGGCGATTACTCCTTTCTTTTTGACCTTTTATCTAAGAATGATGATATCTCTAGTGATGATAAATCAACATATAATAGTGAAAATGAAATGGTTGTGATCAACAATAACTCTAACCCTTCTACCCCTCAAGAAGAAAATGTATCTAGAGAACCCATCACTTATTCTCATAGAGATAGAAGCACCTTTAGGAGTGCTAATGAACTATATAGTGAACCTAGTGAGACTATTTTCACTCATGATTCTCATCCTAGGAGAACTGAAAGAACTAGAAGGACTCCCTCTAGATTCGTATCTTTTGATTTTTTCTCTCCTAAATATCGAGCTTATTTGAGTGTCATTCACTCTTATTTTGAACCAAAAAATTTTGGAGAAGCCAAACAATGTACTGAATGGAGAGAAGCCATGGAGAGTGAACTCAAAGCTCTTAAGAAAGCTAACACTTGGGAATTTCAATCTCATCCCAATGGCAAGAAAACTATAGGATGTCGATGGGTGTTCAAGGTCAAGACTAACAATGTTCCATGTAATATTTACTAACCATCTTAAGCCTCTGTTTATTTAGTTATAGTATTGCATTCAGATCTTGGATCAATGGAACATGATTTGTTGAAAAAACATAGGACTCACAAAGACTATACAGGTCACATTACAGGTGTAAAAGATTACCTTATGACTGGAGTTAGGCTGGTCGCAAACATGATGGTGATTCCTAGCCCAACATAACTCAGACATGGGTTTATATTTTCCAAGCCTAAAAACCATGATCTTAACCACAACTCCAGAGGATCATGGCTGGTAAATTTATGGGGATTAGATCCATGTTGATCTCCATTAGACCCTAAGTTGGGTCCACCTAGTCCACATGGGTATTTGCTTTTTATGGGTTTTGTAGGTTTAAGTCTAACCTAGGGGTGGCAATCGTGTCGGGTTGGCGGGTCGACCCGACGGGTTGGCGGGTCAGCATACCTCAACCCGAACCCGACCCGTTTATTAAACGGGTCGGATGTGGCAAACACGAACCCGGCCCGTTTAATAAACGGGTAACCCGACACGACCCGCCAACCCATTTAATAAATGGGTTGGGTCGGGTAAACGGGTTCTCGGGTTGGCGGGTTGGGGGGTCGGGTTGGCAGGTTGGCATACCCCCAACCCGAACCCGACCCGTTTAATAAACGGGTTAGGCGGGTCGACCCGTTTATTAAACGGGTTGGCTTAAGCCCAACCCGAACCCGCCTAAGAGGCGGGTTGGCGGGTCGTGTGAGGTTTTGCCACCCCTAATCTAACCCACTATTGCACATTACCCCCACTACCCTTGTGTTTACACTACAAGAAAAACCCTAATTAGGGACGAACCTTTGCGACAGAAAAATCCGTCGTAAAGTGCAGACAAATTAGCGAGCGAACGATATTCGTCGCTAAAATATCGATTATATGCGATTTTAGCGACGGAAAGTATTTTGTCGATAATCCGTCGCAAAGTAGCGATGGGATTTATTTCGTCGCCATATCCTTTGCACATTAGCGACAGATCAACGACATAACTATTTCGTCGTTACGTAGTCGCCCAATAGTGACAACTTAGCGACGAAAATAGGCCGTCGCTAATTTTCCCGTAAATCCCTAATTTTTTTCCCTTTCTTTCTCTTTTTCTGTTTCCTCCTCCCGTCGTCGCTCGGCCCCTGGCTGGCCTCCAGTTGCCCCCCGGCCCTCTCTCTCTCTCTCTCTCTCTCTCTCTCTCTCTCTCTCCTCTCTCTCTCTCTCTACTATATTTTTTTACCACCACCACCTCCTCCCGTCGGCCCCTGTCTGGTGACCCCTCAGGTGGAGACCCCCCCCCCTCTCTCTATTTTTCTTCTTCCTATTCGCTCCTCCAGTCCAACAAGGGCCTCTGCCCTACCGTTCGGGATTTTCGGCAGGCAAGGCCCTTTGCCTCCTCCTGTCAAGCAGGGGCCTCAGCCCCTGCCGCTCGGGTCTTTCCAGCAGGCAGGGCAAGGCACTGTCTCTTCCCATCTGGCGGGGGCTTCGGCCCTGCCGTTCAGGATTTTCGACAGGCAGAGCGACGCCCGACAGGGGCCTCGGCCCCTGCCGCTCGTGTTTTCGACAAGCAAGGGGCGAAGCCCCCCTGCATCTGTGTGTTTCTGACAAGCAGTGGGGGCTCTGCCCCCTGCCTCTTTGTTTTTTGGCAGGCCGGGACCTTTGCCTCCTCCCGTCAGGCAGGGGCCGAGGCCCTTGCCGCTCGGGTTTTTCGATAGGCAAGGGGCGAAGCCCCCCTGCCTATGTGTGTTTCTGACAGGCAGGGGGGCTATGCCCCCTGCCTCTTTGTTTTTTGGCAAGCAGGGGCCTTTTTCCCCCTCTACCTTTGTGTTTTCATGTAGGCCGGCAGGGGCCAAGCCCCTGTCGATTAGGCTTTTGTGGGTCGGCAGGGGCTTGTTTTGTTTTGTTTTGTTTTGATTTTCTACTTTATTTATAGCATTCAACTAAGTTTTTGGTATGATTTTCAGCAGGTTTTACTGTTCTTCAGTAAATATAAGAAGCTTTGAGCACTGTCTTGTAAAGGATTTCGGGTAAAAAACAATTCAAATGGGGTAAATACCCATGGTGAGTAAGTGATGCAAGCGCATCACATGTTATTTAATTTTTTAGATACAACACTTTTCTGTTCACACGCTCACTTAGTTGTTGATATCTAAGACTGTTTTGGTGGAGTTTGAAGATCATGCAGAGCATGATTTTAATGTATGTGAATAGAAGTGTTCTTATTTTTGGATTTCATGCTAGGCGTGGTAATAGTTAGCGGGATATTAGAGTGTGTTTGTTGTAGTTACATGTTTGACTTTTTTTTATATGAATGATTTGGATCTATTACAATGTTTGATGTGATTGTATCCATGCTTGAATTAGTTACTTTAAATTTGATTATGACTTCCATGTGAAATTGTATAATGAAAGCATGCTTCAAATGAATGTATCGTGTTATAAATAGTTTGCACATGAAAATATTAAGTTATCAATACATGCATCATAGTTCTTGTGATTGTATGACATTATATATATTTATATTATATATATATATGTGTGTGTGAGTGTGATATATATATCAAATATATAGCATGCATTATATATTGCATGATAAATTTGATATTTTCTTCGTCATAGCATTTTGATGATTCTCTTTTAATTGGTTAGGATACTATTCGTAACATCATACGATAAAATGACTGCAAACCATGGATGGATGTACCGTAGGATAGTTGACAATGAGGTACCGCATGAATATATGGATGGTGTTGAAAGTTTTATTGAATTTGCAATGACAAGTGTCAGTACAGTGGATCCCACAGGTCGGATTAAGTGTCCCTGCAAAATTTGTAAGAACAATCGATTTGTAGAACCGTATGACGTTAGACATCACCTATACATGAAGGGTTTTGTGAGTGATTATCAAAATTGGACCTTTCACGATGAAGACTTTAAGAACAATTTTGACGCACGGGTGGATGTGGTGCACAATAATCCATATATGGATTTGATATTTGATGTTGCAGGAACAGAACTGGGTTCTGCTATGGGTCTTAGTGTTGTAACAATTGAGGTAGAGGAAGAAGCACCAAACGATGCAGCTAGTAAATTTTATGATTTACTTAGAGATGCTGATGAGCCACTTTGGAATGGTTGCGAGAGTCGCCACTATCTTGTCTGCAGTTCTTTAACTACTGAATTTGAAGTTCGAGTATAATTTGAGTCAATCATGTTTTGATCGTTTGTGCATGATAGTGAAGAGTATGTTGCCCAAAGATGAGAAATTGTCACAAAATTTGTATCGTGCGAAGGTAGATGATTGTCTAAATCACTGCATGTTGTATTTAAAGGATCTAGAAAACAGCATATCATGCCCGTCATGTGAGCATCATCGGTTCAAGCCAAAGACAAGAGTCAATGGTAGCACGAGATCAAAAGAAGTTTCATACAAGTCGCTCTGCTACTTTCCTATCACTCTTAGATTGCAACGATTGTATATGTCTTCAAGGACAGCTAAACACATGCGATGACATGCAAATAAAATTCAATATGATAAAGACAAGATCACGCATCTTGTTGACGCAGAAGCTTGAAAGCACTTTGATCGTACTCATCAGAACTTCGCAATGGAAGTGAGAAATGTTAAACTTGGTCTATGTACAGATGGATTTAATCCATTTGGGGGTAGATCAACTCCATACTCATGTTGGCCAGTATTTGTAACTCCATACAACCTTCCACCAAGCTTGTGTATGAAGCGTCAGAATCTTTTCTTGTCTCTATTGATCCCTGGTCCGACCTCACCTGGCCAAAATCTTATGTATATTTAAGGTCATTGATTGATGAACTAAAAGTACTGTGGGATGACGACGTTATCACGTTCGATGCCCACAAAAAATAAAATTTCAATATGAAGGCCACTGTTGTATGGACAATCAGTGACTTTCCTGCATATGGTATGTTATCTGGTTGGAGCACACATGGGAGGTTGGCATGTCTGTACTGCATGGAGGACACAAAATCATTTAGATTAACGCATATAAGGAAGTCGTGCTGGTTTGAATGACATCGGTGATTTCTATCCAACGACCATCCGTTCTAAAAGAATGTGTTTCGAGCAAGCACAATTGAAATGAAAGGTTTACCGACAAGATTGTCTGGCATAGAGATTTTAAGAAGATTGTGATACTTTTCAGATGTATTAACAGATGCCCGTAGTCCGACGCCCTTCCTTGGATTTGGGAAGGATCACAATTGGACAAAGAAATCTATATTTTGGGAACTACCATATTGGTCGACCTTATTAATACGACATAATTTGGATGTGATGCATGTGGAGAAAAATGTGTTTGATAATGTGCTCAATACAGTAATGAATGTTAAAAGAAAAACGAAGGATAATCCGAAGGCCCGTATGGATTTAAAAGTAATATGTAAAAGACCAAAATTGAAACTCAAAGAGTATAATGGAAAAGTACTAAAACCAAAGGCAAAATACGTGCTTCGACCTGATCAAATAAAGCAGGTATGTCAATGGTTGAGACAGTTGAGATTTTCAGATGGATACGTCTCTAACATTGCTCAAGCTGTGAAGATCGACGATGGACAGTTATATGGGTTGAAGAGCCATGATTATCATATCTTTATGCAACGATTGATACCCCTAGCATTCCATGATATATTAGACAAACCTATATGGGGGGTATTATCTGAGTTGAGTAGATTTTTTAGAACATTATGTGCATCGAAAGTCGTAGTATCTGAGGTAAAGAATCTCAAGGATTCTGTCATTACTACTATTTGTCAGCTAGAGAATATATTTTTGCTATCATTTTTCGATGTTATGGAACATTTGATGATACATTTGCCATATGAACTAAGGGTTGGTGGTCTTGTGCAATATCAGTGGATGTACCAATTTGAAAGGTATATTTTTTCTTATATTTTTCTTTTCAATGACAGATATTTCAAATTTGAGATGTATATTTTTGACAGATGCATGTTTGACCTCAAAAAAAAAAGGTTCAGAATAAAGCAAGAGTAGAAGGCTCTATTTGTGAGGCGTACACTTTAGAAGAGATTTCAAATTTCTCATCTATGTACTTTGAACCTCACATTCTAACACGTTACACATGCCCACCTCGTAACGATGATGGAGAACAATTTACTGTAGCTGACAAACTGTCGATATTTCAACCACTTGGGCATGCATTTGGTAGTTGTTAGTCAAAACTCTTGGCAAAAGGAACAAGATGCAGCACAAATCTATATTCTTTTTAATTGCTCAGCGATCGACTCATACATCGAGTAAGTACATATAGACGCAACACAAATCTAAATCCTTTTATGTTCTATATGTGCATACATGGTTCGGTAATATGAATATTTGTTAAGTGCAAACGATTTGATCTAGAGTTGCGAAGAGAAGTTTCACATCTCACTGATGCAGAAGTGCAAAAAGAACGTGAAACTAAGTTTATGGAGTAGTTGAAAGAGTTGGTAAGGACGATGACATAAATTGTCTACGTGTAAACAACACAAAGTTACTTAATTGGTTGTGATCATAAATTGTCTTCTTCATTGTTTATGTTTGTAGATTCGCCGTGGTGATGTTAAAGATCAAGGAATATGTGATTTACAAAATGGTCCGACCAAAGTTGTGCAATGTTACAACGGGTACATCGTAAATGGTTATCGATTCCATACAAAAAAACTACGGTATAAACAAATCAATGATGAATAGTAGAGTGTATGTTAAGGGTAGCAGTTACGGTGAAAATGAACATGATTACTATAGTGTTATAGAGAAAATAATGGAGTTGACTTACATAGGCATAAATAATAGGGGAGTTTTATTCAAGTGTCATTGGTTTGATCCAACTGCAACAAGAGTTGACAAAGCCTCAGGCATTGTAGAGGTGAATCATAAATCAAGGTTTAGAACATATGAACCATTCATATTAGCCTCGCAAGCTCAACAAGTTTACTATACTTCATATCCGAGTACAAAGAAGTCAGATAGAAATGAATGGTGGGCAGTTTGCAAGGTAAAGTCCAAATTATACCCTGAGTATGATCAGTTACAGGAAGATAAGTTAACTGAAGAGAGTGATTACTATCAATCAGATGATATCTATGACTTCTCTTATGGTCACGATGTCACGCGTGATATGCATGTCATATCTCCATTGGTCGATACTTCATTCATAGAAGAATGTGATCCAAATGATATACCAAGTGGATGGGCAAACAATGAAGAAGAAGAAGAAGAAGAAGAGGAGGAAGAGGAAGAATATGAAAGTCAAACAAGTGATGAGGAAGAATTCTCGAGCTAGTGAGCAAAATCTTGTAATACAAACCTCTATTGAATGTATTGTAACGTCTTTGAATGATTAGAATGTATTGCAATACTTGATGTGAATGATTGGAATTATTTGAATGTATTGAAATATATCGCAATATTGTGAATGATTTGAAGGTATTCCAATGTTTGAATGTTATACAAAATTATTTTTTATTCTATGATTATGTATCTTCGATTCGTATCGAGTTATGATTTGAATGTATTGTAACGTGTTTGAATAATTTTGATGTATTGCAATACTTGATGTGAATGATTTCAAATTATTTGAATGTATTGCATGACATTTTTTATTTGTTAGAATATGGTTCGTAGAGGTTACAGTGGTCGTTCATCCAGTGTTAGCCAGTCTCAGCCTTCATCTTCACGGGCTGCTTTGATAGGTATATCATTTAACTAATTATATACTTGATTAGTTTAAATCAGAGTTACCAGTCGAGGAAGCGGGAGCGGGAAGCGATACGGGAAGCGGGAGTGGGAAGCGAGGCACTTTCAAAAATTTAGGAAGCGGGGAAGCGTGGGACCACTTAGAAGAAAATTTTGAACCGTCTCGAAAGCGACCTAGGAAGCGAGGGGGAAGCGGAAAAAATGAAAAAAATGGGGAAGCGTGGGGGAAGCACGCTTCCCATTTATGGGAAGCGCGTTTCCCAAAAAAGGGGGACGCTTCCCCTCACGCTTCGGAAGCGCGACGTTTCGCACTTCTCCTTTTGCCTAGGCGCTTCCGGTAACTCTGGTTTAAATGCACATTTTGAGAATTTATGACACATTTTTCTATAGATGATGTTTCGCCTATACATGACACACCTACACCAGTTGTTCATACAAGTCACGAGCCAACGCAGGATGCAGGGTCTTCTCAGTCTGACACAAGAATACTCATTCAAATAGTGTATATCGATAATTGACCGTAAATATTTTATTTTCACTTATTATTTATTTTATAAATATTGTATATTGATAGTTAATGTATACCAATTCATGTGCAGCACGAGGTTCGAGTCATAAGAAGTAATACGAGATATTAGAAATTCACTACTTCAACATCTACCAGGACCAGTCGCTCAATGAAAAGAGTACTCGAAGGAGGTGTTGGACAGATTGTGGTCCTCATTCACGGTATACAATTGTTTTTTATAGTTAATGTGTTTCATATTTAATTGTTTGTTATAGTCATGTCTACTAACTTTCTGAAAATATTTGTAGGCTTCAAATCACTTCGCGACTACGATGAAGGAACAGGATGCAAGAAAGGTGTGGCAGAAAGTGGTTGTCAATCGATTTGCAGACATGCTGCACAATATGAAGACTGCAACAAGAAAAAATATCTGACGGGATAAATGATCCACTGCAATGGAAGGGTCATGGACCTCCTACTATCAGGTCAGATGTTTGGGATGAAATGTGCGACAAGTAGGCGGAGCATGAATTTTGAAACCGCTCAGCGAAGGCTGCACAAAACTGAGCGAAAATGCCTAATGCCCGTCTACACACAGGTGGATCTAAGACTTTTGGGAGTCACCTGAAGAAAATGGTAACGCATCAATATATATATTGTCAATTTTATAAGTATTATTGCAAACCTGTTAAATAATTTTTTTATCATTTAACTTCACAAGAAGCAGAAAAAGGAAGTATTGTGCCATACAAGGATGTGTTTGTTGAAACATATAAACGTAAGACCACAGGAGAGTTCGTATCAGAGAAGGCGATAACAACAACGGTATGTATTTATTGTATTAATAATCATTGTAATATACAAGTTATCATAGACATTGTAATTCTTAATTATTAATTGAAATTGTAATTATTACTTTGTAGGAGTCATATGAGCAACAGATGATAGAGCGATATGGCGATGACTCCACTCAGCATCCACCTTTTGATCCTGCAACATGGGTGGCTGCAACAGGTAAACCCAAAAAGGGTCGTGTGTTCGGGTTTGGGAGTAATATGAACACTTCACCAGTCGTTGCTTCCTCCAGTCACTGCTCACAGAGTTCTCCCGTCAGCATCAGCTCCAAGCATCCGACTGACTTGCCTAATTCTTGGGCTGGTATATGTCAGCTCGTTAAGGATACAATGCATGACTACTTACATGAAGCAATTTTCAACGTTGCCCATAATGAGTTAAGCAGTTTTTTTCAGAACAGAAGAACTTTGTCTGCAGGTGAATCTCAGGTATGAAAGTTTCATGTTATGTATTGTATGTCGTTAGATTTCATGTTACTTTGATTGCCTTAACTTAGGTGCATTGCATATAATTTATTTCAGTATATTTTGTTTATCAATACTGACCTTTCTTTTCTCTTATAGGTTGTTGGCGCTAATCAGCGTAGTGGAGCTGAAGGCGCAGATCGAGACAATGAAGAAGAGAACGCATAGAATCTGGGCGATTATTAGATTCATGTGTTGTATTTGTTGCACCTTCTTTTTGTTTAAAAAATTTAATTGTTCAATTGTAAATAATTAGAACTTGCGAATTTTATAGGGGATTGATTAATTGTTTTAGTTTCCTTTTATATGTGTTTTGATGTGTACTTTGTATTTTATTCACAGGAAATATAAATTGTACAAGAAATACAAATTGTATTACGAGAATTTTTTTTCTCGACATTTATGTTTTAAATATTTTTTTTATTTTTTTTTATTTTTTTGCGACGGATTAGCGACGAAAATATCCGTCGCTATTTGGTACCGGCATGCAATTTAGCGACGGATTAGGGACGGATTTTAATTCGTCGCTATTTACTAGCTGGTCATTGTTTTTGCGACGGATCTTAATTCGTCGTTGGGTTCGCCGCTATATTAGCGACGACATTAGCGACGGATATTAATCTGTCGCAAAACCAAAATCTTCGTATAATAACGACGGCTTTGCGACGGAACTTGTCGTTCGCTAATTCATCGCAAATTAGCGACGGAACTGGCGACAGATAGTTTCCGTCGCTAATTAGCGACTATAATTTTGCGATGAAAGCCATCCGTCGTTACTCCGACGCTAATCCGTCGCTAAACACGTTAGCGACGAAGTAGGGTCGTCGCTAATTCACTGATTTCTTGTAGTGTTATGTATTTAACTATATTTATTTCAGTTCCATATGTTTATATTTTCACAACAAATGCTACACAGTCTGCAACTGTATGCAATGGATTTTCACTAGAGTGCACACTGGATGAGTTAGCAAAATTCTTCTAGAAATCCTAGGTCCCTCTACATGTGCTCTTAGAGGAGACGTCAGTTCACCCCTCATCCTACTGTATCACGATGATTATGAATTCCCTGCAATAAATAAGAGAATATTCATGTGTTTCATTCCTAAGAGTCTGTACAGCATAGATAGTTGAAGACATGAAAGTTTCAGCAATATATCTTCATTTTTTTTAATTTCCACATCAAAGTATCTGAGAGAAGCAGCATTAGAGAGTTTCTCATATGCAAAAACATTTAGAACAAGGTAGGTCAGATACAAACTTTTTCCTATTCTGTTCCATCTCTTATTTGCAAATAACGTGCAAAAACTTTTATTCTTCTGAATAATTATATCATTTCATGGACATGGTTTGACATTAAAATCATGTTATTGAAACTGCCTCTAATTTGTATAAAGTTCTCAGTAGATTGCGCTTTTCATCTATTGAAACTTCCTTTAATTTGTATAAATTAAAGTTCTCTCTCATCAAGCAGGATTTAGGTAGGTAAACAAGGTAAATCCAAAGTTGATGGATCTATTGAGAAGTAAAACCTTACTTGTGATAAATGTCTATACCAGTAGTTTGGAACAGATTTGCATATAACTTTGCATGTGCTGCTCAAGTAACCATCATTCAAACTCTTATTACAGTAGCAGCGGTTGAGCAATAAACACTATAGCAGTTGGACATGAAAAATGTGTTTCTTAATAGAGGTTTTATGGAATAAGTTTATAAGCAATTGACCACAAGTACCCCAAACGTAAATGAAAGTGTATTGGTTTCAACAAGTTCTATGGGGACAAAAGTAGGCTCATAGAGCATGGTTTGAAAAATTCAACTCCATAGTTACATTGTTACATTACTAGGATTTCTTCAAAAGTTACCACCAACCCACCTTGATATATCACTACAGATGATGGTGAACAAACTACTTGCAATACAAAAACATGTCTTAACATGTTTGATGTGACAGATTTGAAGCGTTGAAGCATTTTCTTGGTTTAGATATTGCTTATTCCAAAAAAAAAAGGAAACTTATTGTTGCAACTCAAGCATGCTGCAAAGTTGGTATTTTGGGCATGCCTTGATGAGGGCATAAAAAAGGTGGGTGCCTCCATGACCTAATAGTAAACTTGAAATGACAGATGGTTAGTTGCTTAAAAATCTAACTATTTATAGATAGTTAGTGGGCAGTTAAATTTATCTGATTATTTTTTTACTAGTATAATCTGCATCATGTATATTATAAATCATACATGAGTGCTCAAAAAACAGTGCACACGGCAGCAGTCTTAAGGATCATACAATAAGAATGGGCAGCATGCATTTGGCATTATTCTTTTCTTGCACTATGAAACTAGAGCTCTTAGCTACAGTGATTCTAACTATGTATGATGTGCATGTGATAAATGTTCTAGTATTGGCTTTCTGATTTTCCTTGGCACCTTGCATAATAGACGGTATAATAAGAAGCAACACAGGATGTCTCAATCTCAGGCTCAGAGACACTATATAGCATAAACCTCTCATGTCCGAACTGAATTCGGCCTGTTTACATCAGTACTCATAAAACTATAAATTTTTTCCTCTTTATTTCTCAACCTTATAAAACTATAAATGTTTCCTCTTGCATTATCCATAAGAGCTATGTCAGCTCTAACAAAGCTTTTTGTTCATAATAGCAATCTAATCAAGGTCACCAAAAGTATACCACGAAAAATACAAGTAAATCAAAAACCACAATCTCCTTTATTTATTTTCAGTCATAAAAAGAAGGAAATATCATGAACCAAACTAGCACCTCCAGAAATTAATCCATAAAATTGACATTCCTAAACCATGCTTGATAATACCAAAAAACAAAGCAATCTTGCAAAAGGCATGCAGAAGAAGAAACAAGAAGTGCATTGTGCTCTAAAATGACAGATAGGTCATATTCTTTAATAAAAGAAACAGGGGTACTAAATGTAGGGATGGACAAGATAAGTAGCATTACCGGTCACAGCCATCACTGGTAGCAGGCTCAGTGCCTTGAGGAAGATCAAACACTGTCCAGAAAAGTTGCAAGTTGCAAATATAGGTCATAGCTTTTACAGGTTGATTGCCAGATACCATGAGATCAATCTGCAGAAACAGTAGCATGAAATAAAAAGATTATTGAATAAAGAAAAGCAGTCATGAATGAGCAGAAAACAATAATCCAGCACGGTGCCAAGTAAAAACACATCAAATTATTTTCAAACCATTATATAAATATTTGCAAAAAATATTACACCAAATATGCAAAAGACAAGACATTACTTCATGGCCTATCCGCTCTTTGCTAATTTTATCAGATATTGCAGCTTTAACTTCGGCATCATAAGAAGCCTTTTTTAGCTCATCATGCAGTTGGAATCCAAATCTTGCACCTAAAGGATCAAACAGAATAAAAATCTTAGTAGCACCAGAGGATGATGGCATCAATTGTCTCAATCCCTAAACCAAACAGTCAGAGCATAAAGCTGACAGTAATTAAGATCAATGCCACATTCAGAAACGTATTAGCTCCATTATATTGTTAGATTTTCATTTGTACCTGCATTGAGAGAGAAAACAGAGAAAAAGAGGAAGAGAGATAGAGAGACGAGAAGAGGAATCCAAAAGTCGACTGCGGCTGTCACGATTTCTTCATTACAGAAATCGTGACCTAATGCCTGTATTAATACACTTAAGTGTACACAGTGGGTCGGGTCAGGTCTGGTGTAATATCCGAACCCGGATATAAATAAAAAAAAAATAGGCTTATACACTTATACAGGAATGAACTCGGGTTTGGGCTAATGCATGAGTGAATTTGGGTCTGGTACAGGATCCAGACCCGAAACACTAATCACCTTTTTCACCCCCCCCCCTCAAGTTGACCATGCACAACTTGCCTTTAAGCGTCCAAAAACGATCCTTTGTTAACCCTTTCGTAAATAGGTCCGCAACTTGTCTTTCAGTATTGACGAACTCAGGCTCAATATCTTTTTCTTCAATTTTCTGTCTCACAAAGTGTTGGTCAATCTCAATGTGCTTAGCACGACTGTGAATAGAAGCCCTCATGAAAAGGATTAATAAGGTTAGTTTTCTTTCTTTTTTCCTTCATTTTCCATGCCCTTTAGGGTTTCTTCCTCCTTCTTGGGTTCAATAAAGGCCTTCACGTGATTCTAAAGGGTGTATAAAGCCCTTATCTAGCTGGTAGAAGGTGTGGATTGGTCAGATTATGTAAAAGGAATCGTCGGATCCTACGAAAAATATTTTTATGACAAGAGAAAAGTGACTTATGCTTTTCTTGCAAGAATAGAGTTTTTGGCATATATTTTAATGACATTTCATGAGTTTAGACCATGATCAGACCCTCCTAACCATGGGTTAGACTTAGATATAAAGATCAATGGAAAAATAACATTTTCCCCAAAAGAAAACCTTCTTTGAAATCAAGTTTTTCATAAAAACTGGTTTCTCAGAAAAGAAATCTGTAAAATTTATAAATATTCAATTTATTCCATGATTTTCCTACAAGTATCAATTTGTATTGGTAGAATATGTTATTGTAGACCTTCTGTAAAAATCATAAGAATTTCTATGATCAAAATCTTAAGATATTGCAATTTTACCAATATCAGGCTTTTCAGAAAAGAAATCGGTAAATTTAGAAAGAAAGTAGATTTTGTGGTTGGATTCATGCATGATTTGATGGTTTTAGATAGATTATGATTTGTTAGATATTCTGTGAAGTTTGTGGATTCTTCTAAATTTTATTTCATAAATATTACATATTTTAGTTAATTTATTGCATATTCTTCCAAATTAATTCTTGAGAAAATAAAGATATGCATATCGGGCATATTTTTTCGACCAAAAGGTTAAGGAAAAATATGATCTATCTCAGATAAAATATATTAGATTTAACTATGTATTTTATTCTGATTTTTATTTAAAATATGCAAGAAAAATCATGGGTGTACGGATTCGGGTGGCCCGATTTGGCCCAACCCGAATGCATATACCCGGAATTACAGTTTTTCAGTGAGACCCTCGACCAGTAAAATGCTTGTATCTTTCTCGTTCAAAAGAGTTTTGACAAACAGTTTATTGCATTGGAAAGATAACAAAATTTTGCATCTATTATGCAATTTTGGGCTTTGTTCATGGATTGAACATGACTCTATGGTAGTCGAAACAGAATATGGCATGTCTACAGTAAAACATTCATAAATTTCCCATACAAAAAAATTGTTATGAACGGTTTATGAATACAAAATCTAACAAAAAATTCTTTGTACTGTGAAAATATCAGCTCTGTTCACTGAACATAAATTTTTTTGTTAGCTCTGTAATAGTCTGGCAGAGTTATTGGTTTCGTAAATCAAGATTGGTCTTTGGACCGAGGGTCGACCTATGCATAATTCACATATTTTTTGTAAATTTCTTTATTTCAAATAGCATACAATATGTGAATAAGTATGCAGGTTTGATCCTATGCAAAAGCTTATATGAATATGCCTATGACCTGAATAGTTAATAAAGCCTACATATTAAGATCAAGGATCAAAGGGTCCAATGAATGCAAGTTTATGTTTTAAATTTTGAATATGTGTTGGCTGCAAGTATGCTTATGCTATGATGATGATATGAATGTTTCATTGAGATGAATGCTCATATTCATATTCTTTATTGCATTGGCTATGTATATGCATGTGTCAGCTGAAGTATGAAATGAATAAGATTTTCATTTACGTATATTCTCAAGTTTATGTTAACAATATGAATTTTTCAATGCTTTATAAGAATGCATTCATGACCCATAAAGTGACTCAAGTTTTGATGTTGCATGAAAAAAATAAGTATGTAATCAAGTAATCATGTGACATTAAAACTCAAGATACTTGCTGGGAGAGTGACAAGTGGTACAAAACTTCGTGGGGTAAGTTTGTTTCGAGTACGAAGGGTTGCTCCTCCCCTCCCACAATTTCATGGGGAAACCCCTGCATTAGATTGCAATGTAAAGGATACAAGGTACTCATGAGAAAAGCTGGTGCATCGGGTTGAAAGGTGTTGGGAATCTCTCTCGTATTAACGTCCCTCACCCCGTCCTGGTGAATGAACCTGACCAGGCTAAAGCCACCCCTGTATGTAAAACACGTCATGAGCCATTGTTTTAATCTAGAAAGATAAGTCTGTGTCGTATCAACATGGCTAAGAAGTGATAACTTAAGATGTATGTGCATTAGTTAGGCATTGCATGTATCATTTAAGAAAGAAAATATAATTAAAGATTCACGATCTGGATTCACGTGAATCACAGATTCACAAAGGGAAAACTCACGTGAGGTATGAGTACACAGGAAGTTTCAGAAAGAGGGACAGACAGAAAAAAAGGAGACGAAGGAGAACAAAAAGAGAGAGAGAAAGGAAAACCTCAAATTCCTGATCGTTGTCACGAGCCAGAAATTTTTTTTTGCCTCTAGATGGATCTACGCTCTGATACCATGTTAGATTTTTATTTGTACCTGCGTTGAGAGAGAAAACAGAGAAAAAGAGGGAGAGAGAGAGAGAGACAAGAAGAGGAATCCAAAAGTCGACTGCGGCTGTCACGATTTCTTCATTACAGAAATCGTGACCTAATGCCTCTATTAATACACTTAAGTGTATAGAGTGGATCGGGTCGGGTCTGGTGTAATATCCGAACCCTGATACAAATAAAAAAAACAAACTTATACACTTATACAGGAATGAACTCGGGTCTGGGCTAATGCATGAGTGAATTCGGGTCAGGATCCAGACCCGAAACACTATTCACCTTTTTCATATATCTCTGAGAAACCAGAAGAAACCGCTTTTACCAAATTAAATAACATGACACCATAAGTTGTAAAATGAAATCTTTTTGTGAAGGTAAAGAGAGTAAATCTTGTTAAAGACGGAAAGCAGATCAGGTCATGCTGAAAATGAGCGTTTTTGCTCATGCGGACATCGTGGCCGTCTGTTTGCATTTTGGATGAATGCCACGTGGTTTTGTTGACTTTTGAGCTTTTTAAAATGCAAATCGGATGGCCAAGATGTCAGCATGAGCAAAAACGCTCATTTTCAGCATGACCTGATCTGCTTCCGTTAAAGACATGCTGCCAACATAAAATACACATTATCCAAAAAAGGAAAGTAAAGAAAAGAGGTTGGGGAAATAAAAGATATCCACATGGAAATTGTCATCATCAAATTAAAAAGAACAGAGAAAAATAAAGGCCATGACAGATCATTCAGCTTAGATGGATACACTGATAAAGGAGACACCCTGTATCCACTCCTATGCAATTTGACGATGCAAGTGCTATTTATATAGCCAAGAATCAGAATTATATCTCCCTTACTTTATGTTGCCATGAGATACAAATGAATCTGGGTCCAGTTTGTGCTCTGATTATTTATATGCCCTTTTACAAATAGATCTAGTAGACATCCATAAATAACCTCCCTCCGACAATGCATGGACCATGTTGTTCATACAGTTTGATTGTTTAATACTTGTTGCAACATCATACATCAATACCTACACTCACCAAGCCCTTTTGATGTTGCATTATACATTGATATCAATTTGAAATCCAAACAGTAACTTGGTCGTTGGTCCTTTATGTTAGCAAGCACTACATGACATACGGTAGCAAACCTACAAACAAATACATTGTTGCTTGTAACAGGGTGACATAAAAATTATTTTACATGGATTTCCAAATCATTGTTCAATACCATGTATGCAAGTGAAGAATATGCTATTAGAAAAATTACAATGGCATTGACAAAATTGGTGGGAACGCATGGCTGGAAAAGTTGGCAATTGCAAACTAATGTGAATATAGAGATGCTTCAACAAATGATCAAGAACTACTTGGAGAAAAAGAAAAACATAATGGGAAATTGGATATTCAATGACCACATTGTCATCAAAACACCATTTTGGAAAAACATTAAGAGTTTATTGTCCAACACTAAACTGATTCCATAAAAATGTTTTATATTGAACTCTCTTTGAGACAGAATCCACAGAAAAATATGATTATCAAAATGTCAGCCAAAAAAAAAAACTAGCATACTATTGTGCACAGGATTATAATAATTACACGTTCAAACCTAAGGAAATTAATTTATGAAAAAAGTAGAAATAAACTAGCCTCAGAAGCAATACCATATTCATGACGCGCTATTAACCTAACAAGGAACTAGGAAAGAATCAAATATCAATTATCAAAGATTTTAAACTAGCAATAGCTAGGATGAGATGTACTTGAGAAATCATAAACAAAAAATTCATTGCAGTTATGGCGTGCATGCTAATCTATATTATTGGCCATAACTAAGAACAGATAAGCCACAGTCACAAATATCAGTATCGGCTATATCTTGGCGAGGCTATTTCTCCTTATATTATCGGTTTGGTGACAAATCTCGGAAAAATCTTGGGAAAATCTCAGGGCATAAAAAAATAAAATATATATATATATATATAATAACAAAATTAAGTAAGAAAATATCATGTTTAGATAATAAAATACATATATACTAAAAGAAATAAGTAAAAAGTACAAAATAAATAAGAAAAAGTGAAAACACCTTTAAGATGTAGAAAATAAGTAAAAACAGTAATAGTTGATAATATTGCAATATTTTACCTATAATATTATTTGATGAATATAACGTGATGATATCGCGATATTTGTGACTATGAGATAAACTACTGTCCAAACATGTATGCTTATCTGCTTTCTGTTTGACCAAAAGTCACCAACTTTTCTATCCTTGTATTACAGTGATGTAAAAGATGAAACTGATAAGGGTAAGACTGGAACAGTACCAAATCGAATGGCTCGTAGAACTCGAAGGGGATCATCCAAGAAGGTAGCCTTTGGGGGTAAAGGAGTAGCAATAATTCCTTCTTTTAAATCTTTTATGCCTGAAACAAAGATATTGTAACTGGATCAGTGACTGAATATAAAATATAAAATGTAGGAATCAGGACAAAATTTAGAAGATCATTTTGAAGCATTACCTCGACCAGTCAAATCCTCAACTGAATCAGTATTTATATTGTAGAACAAGCTGCCGAAACAGAAATTAAAAAATCACTTGTTTTGCAAGCAATAAAGCATTATCAAATCAATATAAACTGCTTTGATCAGTTCTCATTACATGAGCTTTTCAGACTCTTCATAGTAAAGCCGGATAGTGAGGCAGTAGTAGAACCTATTTTAACATAAAAATTGGAAAGACATGCTATATAAGACAGGTTATGTGTGACAGATGGACAGGTAGAGTTGCACTATCTTAACCAAATGGGTCAGGCTCTAATCCATCAGTAGATATCCCCCAGCTCAGCCATCAAAAAAAAAAACAAACTATTAAAAAAATAAAGACAAACCAACAACATGCAAAAATTGCAGCCAACATTTATGGCCTACTATATTCATTTCTAATATCCTGATTTGAGTTTATATTGTGTCATATATAGTTGTTGCTATGCGCACACACGAAATCAATATATGCTTTTGTATATGGCCTAAGTGTTACATGTGGCTTCATGTGTGCAAAAGAATGATATTGTACACAGGCTTAGACTGCATGGTCATGGTATTTAATGCATTGTTGTTTCCTAGGCATGTGCATACATGAAATAGATATGTTTGGCATGTATATGATGACTTGAATGTTCACATGCTTAGTTGAACGGATTCGTGATTAAGAGCATGCATTGGTGCACCTGTTTACTTGAAATGGTTCATGAATGGAAGCATGCTTTGAATATGGTTACGTGAATGCATACATCTGAGTACGAATACATGCTTTATAGTCATTGGCATGCATGGTTGTGCATTAAAAAGCAGGTGACATGAAATGAATGCATTAGCATGTTCTTAATGATTTTTGCATACGAATGCATGAATGATCAAAGGGGATCATCATGGGCAGTGGAATGCCTTGAGCAGGTATGCTCACTGCTTTAGTTGTTTATGCATTTCAAAAGTCATATGTGCTATTGTGGTTTTAATTGCACTGTTCTGCATTTTTTCATGGGCTGAAGTCCTGGGATAAGCCTCGCATTTGGAAATGCGAATTTGTGATATTAATTTGGCATGCTGAATTGTAAATTAATGAAATAACTATTAATAATAACTTAAAGAAAAAAAACAGTATAATGTACCTTCTGAGATGTCTCGTCGAGACTGTTAGACTCTTGGAGTTGCGGTTTTGAGAAAACCGAAAGAATACAAAAACTTCGTGAGCATTATTGTTGCCCATGAACTCAATATTAAGGTTCTTTCTCATTGCCATAATTTAGGGAGAATCTGTCACTTAGCCTGAGGGTGGTGTATAGACACAACTGTTGTTTTGGCATACCAAGAAAAGTGACACTTGTGGATGGGTGGTCCCTGGTGTTCCGACATTAGATGGATGATCTAATGTTCTGAAGGCTGTTTCGATCGAGGGCTAAGTTTGGAACCCAAAAATAAAATACAACTTATATGCTAAGTCACCCTAAGAACTCTACTTGACTTCGGGAATTCTTACTCGTTTAGTGTATCCGCAGGCAACTATAATAAAAAGAACTTAAATTCTGTGCATCTTAATAGGAACATGTATATAATAAGAGAACTTGATAAAAATAATAATTTATTCATGCATGTGCACTGACGTCATGCATCTTCCTGTTATGCATTAGATCATGCATATTTATTTATGTTTCTTACTTATGATGCATGGTTGAATTTAATGATATTGCATCATGTTGCATGATGAATGTCATTACTGCTTATGAAATTATGAAAAGTGTTCTATTAGCATCCCTCTTAATTATTACATGAATCCTATCTGTATTCTTTATGCTCATTTATTTCATTAAAGGGATTCGTGCGCAGAATTCTTTGGATTTTGATACCCAACGTTTGGTATTTTTTCGCAGCCTTAGATACCCAGTGAGGCGACTTGCTCATGAGAGGAATTACGAGGGGATCACATGACTGTTTGACAGACTTTTATGGACAGCAAGGCTCTTTCTTTTTATTTTCCTTTTTGCACTATGATGTTCTTATTTATTTGTCTCATGACTCTATCATTTCTTAAACAATAAAGTTGATTCAGTTTGGGTTTGGATTGAAAGATGGAGTGTAAGATCTCTTGTGGTGTGTTGAGTTATCCAGTTGGGAATGGAACTGTAAAGGCCCCGAGTCTCTGGAAAGATTTTCGCAATTGATTTAAAAAAAATCACGCTTCTTAAGGGTATGAGTTGGGGTCGTTACACTAATGAAAACTTGGAAAAAAGCAGTTAAATGTGACATGAAAGATTGTAAAGTGACCGAAGTTTTAGCTTTAGATAGACGGTAATGGAGAAACAAGACTTGTAAAGCCAACCCAAGTAGTTGGGATAGGGCTTGATGATGATGATTTATGACCTACTTGTAATATTGTGTACTTTCATACTTAGTTGAATTCATAAATTGTTGAAATTTTGGTTAAGTGTTGTAGAAATATCGGTAGAACACTCGATGATAGGTTATGATTTTTGAGTCTAGGCTTGGCCCAGGTCTCATTGACAAGACCTAAATGAGCCAAACAAGACATAATAAAAACTTTTACTTTTGACATTTAAATTCAAGCGAAATTTGAATTAAATTCAGGCGAAATGCAAGTTATATACCGTTAGATGTGCCTCGAAATTCTGAGTTTAACTATATTTTATTTTTCTAAATTCAGGCTATGGTTGCCCTGAAAATCACAACTTTTCAAAAAAAGCCCGCCTCGACAAGGCCAGGTCTGGATTTGATCGAACTGGATCTGATC
Source organism: Nuphar pumila (assembly GCF_984573655.1). Taxonomy (NCBI): domain Eukaryota; kingdom Viridiplantae; phylum Streptophyta; class Magnoliopsida; order Nymphaeales; family Nymphaeaceae; genus Nuphar; species Nuphar pumila. The sequence continues at coordinate 82,385,049 of NC_143262.1, forward strand.
CATGTGATCCAAATTAATATGGATCTGGACTCAATCAAAGACCCATATTAATTAGGATCCAATGCAGCTTAGGATCCAAATGGATTTTGGATCATGGATTTGGATCTAGATCTAAAATCCATATCTAATGAAAATAAAGTTTTAAATTTAAAATACAGGTTTAAATTAAGTAAATATAAGGTTTAAAAGACTCCCAGAGAGATAAGATACCCTCTGAAATTTTTTGAGAATTTAATAAATAATAAATAAATATTAATTTTTTATGTTATTATTAAAATAAGTAAATTCCAAAACTGATTGGAGGAGATAGTTAGCTGATTAGGGTTTCTAGAAGGACTCACTAGCTAATTAAAAGGAAGCAAAACAAACAAAAAGGTAAAAAGTAAAAAGAAACAAAAGAGGTTTGAAAAGTCAAATAAAAATCTAATGGATTAGGAAGGGAAGTTGGAGATAGAAACCCATAAAGGAACTTCTATCTCCAACACACATTAGAAAGCCCTAAAAGGGTGGGGGGCACCCCCTATGGCCTCTAATATAAAAACTAAAAAAAGAGGAAAAGAGAGAGAGAAAGGAAGGAGAAGAAGAAAAAGAGGAGGATCTACTCTCCTTTCCGATCGTCCGACAAGTTTTTCGGTCTCTTTCAAACTTCAAAACAAGGTACAAGTTTTCCTTTTGATTCAGATGGGAAAAAAGAGCCTAAATCAGATTTAGGTGATATTTTTGAAGGAACCCATGAAATCTGATTTGGTTTCTTCTTTTCATTCTTTTTGTTCCATAGGTATCGATTTTATGAAAAAAAATTGGTGCTTTATGGCTCGTATGATTGCTTTGGTTTATGATCCTACACGATTGATGATTATGGCGATTTGATTGGTTCGATGTTGTCAGGAATATATTGTTTCTCTGTCTTGTTTTCGTAACCATAGTCCGATATGAGGAATCACGTTGTCAAATTTAACCCTCTAGAAGGGCGGCATCTTTGTGATATGATACTGGCAAGAAAATCGTTGAATTTTTTGCCAGTACCATTAGGTACAACCTATGACCGATTTGTGAAAATCTCTATAAAAAGAGATCTTGAGTAGAAACACAATGCTAGAAACACGAAGTGTGCACAAAGGCACAAAGGAGAACTCTCACAAGTGCACAAAGGCACAAATACACATGCACAAAAGCATAAAATATCAACTTCAATATATGGGAACCCAAAGGGGTCTTTACAAAAGCATGTTAGAACTAAAGGGGGATCACCCTTATTTATACAACATGAGAGGCCATGGAGGGGGGGGGATCACCCTTATTTATACAACATGAGAGGCCATGGAGGGGCTCCCAATATGATCGTTGGGACCCCTCCAACGGTTATAATTATAACCGTTGGAGGGCCCAACGATCATGTTGGGTGGGCCCCTCCATATGCTAAAAGTACAAGAATTAAAAAAAATAGAAAAGCAAAAATACAAGCATATTTGTAAAATGAATATGTGCAAGAATGGTGAAATGACTAAACTACCCCTATGGCTAATAATAAAGAAATATATATTTTATATATATAATTAGGTAGATACATATACACATATATAGTATATGTATATGTATATGTATTACCTTTTATATATATAAAATATATATAAGATTACAATATTTGATATATAATTTAACACCCCCCTCAACCTTGGGGCAGGATGACCAAAAGTTTGCCAAGGAGAAAGTTGAATCGCGGAGCACAAAGCTTTGGTGAAGAAGTCTGCCAACTGATATTCTGAAATAACATATAGAAGATCGATGAGTCTTTCTGATAGGCTTCACGAACATAGTGACAATCCATTTCAATGTGCTTAGTCCGCTCATGAAAAGTATGATTTTTAGCAATATAAATTGCACTCTTGTTATCACAACATAGTTTGGTAGGCCCTTCTAATAAGATCCCCATGTCTTCTAGCAGCTGATGAATCCAAACGATTTCCATGGTAGTAGTTGTCATGGAACGATATTCAGCTTCAGTTGAGGATAAAGACATTTTTTGTTGCTTCTTGCATCTCCATGAGATCAGCAAATCTCCTAAAAACACAAAAAAACAGTAGTGGAGTGATGGTTATTTGGGTCACCTCCCAGTCAGAATCAGTATAAGCAATTAATTTTAATTCAGAAGAAGAAGATAAGAATACTCCTTTATTTAGTGTACCCTTTATGTATCTTACGACCCCCGCAGGATTGCAATCATGTGAATCGATATTGGTGCATGCTGAAACTGGCTTACAGTATGAACTTTTATATCTAGTCTAGTAATACTAGATACATTAATGATCTCACAAGTTGTCTGTAGGGGGTGGGATCAGAGAGAGGAATATCATCATCAATTTTCATTTTGGCTCCCACTATAGCGAGAGTTTCACAAACTGTATCATTCGTAATACTTGACCTGTCAATAATCTCAGAGACATGTTTAGTTTGAAATAAAAAATACCCGCTATGAGAGTATGCTACTTCAATACCTAAAAAATAAGTTAGAAAACCTAAATAAGACATTTTAAATCTATCTTTTAAGATTGATTTTATACTTTTAACCCCTTTAGAATCACTTTCAGTTATAAGCATATCATCCACGTATAAAAGCAGAATGACAATCCTTACATTGGTTTTTCTTACAAACAAGGCAGTGTCAGTGAAACAGGAAGAAAAGTCATTTTCTAACATTACGAAGCTAAACCTATCATACCAAGCCTTAGGGGCTTGCTTTAAACCATAAAGTGTCTTGCGAAGGCGAAGCACTTTTCCTTTGGGAGTTTTCATTCCTGGTGGAGCATCCATATATACCTCTTCATTCAGATCACCATTTAGGAAGGCGTTTTTAGCATCAATTTGATAGATGTTTCATTTGTTGATTGAAGCAACGGTGATGAGACACCGAACAGTGACCATTTAGGTTACAGGGACAAAAGTTTCTTCATAGTCAATCCCATATTCTTGATTGTATCCCTTTACAACTAATCGCGCCTTATATCTCTCAAGAGATCCATCGCTCTTAGTTTTTACCTTAAATACCCATCTACATCCTATTGTTTTCTTACCCTTAGGAACATCTTGAAAATCCCAAGTCTTGGCTCTTCTCAGAGCACCGAGTTCATTCCCCATAGCTTCTACCCATTCAGAACATTTTCGTGCTTCCTCAAAATTTCTAAGTTCTATGTAAGAATGAATGGCAATAAGACGTGGCCTATATTTAGGTGAGAAAGAGTCATATGAGATAAACCTAGAGGGAGCTTTCCTATGTCTTTCAGTCCTTTGTAGGTTCTCCTCTCTTGGAGGAATAGTCCTACTGGTAGCATCATATAGCTAACATTTTAAATAAAAAAGAATAATCCACATTCTCATCATGAGATACAAGACTTTCGAAACCACTAAGTTTTTTCAAAAAACTCACATTTCTGGAAACATACAATTTGTCATTTTTAACATCATAACACCGAAAACCCTTTTGAGTTTCTGAATAACCAAGAAAGGCGCAAGGAATGGCCTTTGGAGAAAGCTTATCATTTTTATACGTAAGGACAAAACATTTACATCCAAACACCCTTAATCTGCTATAGTCAGGTTCCTTCTCGTATAATTTTTCAAAAGAGAAAATTTTGTTCAAATTTTTTGATGAAAGTCTATTTATGAGATAGACTGATGTAAGGGTTACCTCAGCCCAGAGTTTTTTTTGAAATGTTTTGCGAAATAAGCAAAGTTCGAGTTGTTTCAATAATATATCTATGCTTTCGTTCGGCTAATCCATTTTGTTGAAAGGTTTTAAGACAAGATTTTTGATGGAGAATACCACAACTTTCAAGATAACTCTTGAATTCGTTTGATAGGTATTCTCCTCCAGAGTCGGATCTAAGGATTTTTAAGTTCCCATTGAATTGATTTAAGATCATATGAAAAGTTTTGAAAGTCGAAAAAACCTCATGCTTATGTTTGAAAAAGTATATCCAACAATACCTAGTGTAATCATCAACAAAAATCACATAATATGAGAATCCTCATTTAGATATCACAAGAGTCGGACCTCATACATCGGAATGAACGATTTCAAAAGGTTTTGTTGTAAACATGAATATTTGATAAAAGGGTAAACTTTTCATTTTCCCAAGAATACATTCATTACATGTAAAATCTCCTTTACAAAAATGTTTAACAAAAGTTAAATATGAAATTTTCACAATATTGGGATGTCCAAGTCTCTTATGTCACACATGAATATCTTTATTTTGGACAACATTACAAAATTGATTCTTGAGAACTTGAAGAAAGTCGGCATAGTAGAGATCTCTTTTTCTAGAGAGTCCCTCTTGCCTATATAAAGGGGATCTCCCTTATGTTGAATTATGCATGTCTCAAGCATTTTAACCTCGATAAATCTTATATTTTTTTACGTTGTATTCTAGCCCTTAAGTAGCTTTTGTCCTTGTTATGTTCTAGCCCCTAAGTGGATCTTGTACTTGTGTTCTTGTATTTGACCTATAAGTGGTCCTTGGTTGCACACATGCTAATGTGTTTGTAAGCCCATAAGAAGCATCTACTTGTATTTTTTTATTTTCATTACATGGTATCGGAGCCTTGGTGATCTTAAAGTGAAGGAGCATGGTGAACAAGATTGGGTAGAGGTAGATCGAGTGATCAGGGACTCTCTAGCTTTGGAAAGCTCACCATCAACATTTTTCTCCATCTATGTTCTTTTTCTCTCCTCTTTTTCATCTCCCCCTTTTCAATGGGGGATAAAGAAATTGTAATAGTTGTTCTGATGGACCAACTACAGTATGAGGGTCACCACGATAAAAAGAATATTGGTTGGAAAAGATTTGTGGCAATATGTTGATGGTTCCTTAACGAAATCTCAACCTATTCTCACTAAATCTATTTTGGGTGAAAATGGGAAGACCAAAGAAGAAACCCTTAAGAGTAATGAGAGAGAGAAGGCTCTTTTAAAATATAAGAAAGCCTTGGAAGAGTGGGAAGTTGGACATGCCAAAGTTTTATCCTTTTTAATGGAAAGTATGTGTGAAGAGCTATGTGAGAATATTTTTGAATTCGAAAGAGCCGATGAAGCATGGGTCTTCATCAAGCAAACCTACACGCAAAAGGATGGTGCACACAAATGGGATTTGCGTGATAAAATCCATAATTGTAAACAAGGTGATAAAGGTATTAGAGAAAACTATGGAACTCTCAAAAGGCTATGGGACCAAATGGTCAAAATGGAGACTATTCACACCCAACGATGCTAGAATAAGGAAAAATCAAATACTTTAAGAGAAAATTTCTCAATTTATGAAGGGTCTTAGACCCGAATTTGAGCAAGTGTGTCATCCACCGTAAGGAGGATCTCCCACATTTGCACGAGATTTTGGTCGAGGTGGTTATGGAAGAAACTAGATTGAAAACCATGTATGAATCTGTCACCTGGGTACGGGTACAATACGACAATTTCAAAAAATGAGGGTACAAGGACACGGCTATATATATATATATATATATATATATATATATATATATATATATATATATATATATATATATATATATATATATATATATATATTGAGAGAGAGAGAGAGAGTAATGCACTCCTACCCACCTTCTCATTTTGCCCTCTAAAAATTGCATTTTTTGGTATTTTGTCTCGCATCTAACACCATAGATGTGATCTATAGGTTTTGTTTAGTAGAAACCGGCTTTTAGATCACCGAAATCTGACCTATATACAGGTTTTCCCGGTGATCCAAAATCAATGGCTACGAAGGTACTAGTTTTTTCCAGCTCATAAAAACATGTTTTTTAATAATAAAAAAACATGATCCAGGAGTCGATTCCCACTAAATCGAGCAGGCTAAACACATCTAACGGTTTAGATCTATCATAAAACACTTCAAAACCATGGGGCAGAATGAAAAATGAGGCCTAATAGGTTCAATTCTCATATATATATAGAGAGAGAGAGTACTAATTCATGTAGATATAATGTTTTCACCGTCCATGGCTCCTCTCGACATAAAAGGAATTAGGAATTTCAAAGACTTCAAACTTTTCTATTCCTAAAATTATATTTGTTCCAAAACTTAATTTAAATTTTCTTTAAATTTCTCAAATAATCTATCATGGATTCATGGTTGTAGTATTTGTTTCTCATCGAACTGATGCTTAGTGCAAGATCTCCAGATCAGGAAGCAGATTGGGGAAAGGCATGTAGAAAGAGACCGCTACTACAAAGATGGATTGATTATTCCTAAAAACACATTTTGTTATAATATACAAAATTTGGATATACTTTGTGGCATCTAAGGCTAGGACATCCTAGCATATCTTTATTCAATGTACCTTGTTTGAGAAAGTTTTGTAATGAATTTTTTTATTGCACTGATTGCATTCATGGAAAGATGAAAGTTATTCTTTTTAAGGAGGACCTTTTTTACTACTAAACCGCTTGAATTAATACACTTGGATGTATGGGGTCCAACACATATTACTTTAAAGGGTGGTTATGTTATGTTTATTATGTGATCTTTATGGATGATTATTCTCAATATACGTGGATTTATTTTCTTAGGTACAAATATAAAGTGTTTGAAATTTTCAAAACTTCTCACAATCTAATTAAAAACTTATTCAAAACCAATATATCTATCTGTCGCTCTGATTCGGGGGAAGATTTTATGTCAAATGATTTCAAAAAGTATTAGGAAATCAATGATATTGTACACAAAAGATCTTGTGTTAATACCCCTCAACAAAATGGATTGGCCGAAAGAAAACATAGATATATAATAGAAACCACTAAAACCCTACTCATTTCAAAAAATGCTCCAAAAAATTTTGGGTCAAAGTTTCACTTACCATTGTTTATCTTATTAACCAAATGCCTTCTATTAAACTTCAAAATATCTCACCTTTCAAAAAACTTTACAAAATCCCCTTTGACTATTCAAGATTGAGGCTCTTTGGATGTAAATGTTTTATTCTTACAAAAAAAATGACAAATTGTCATCAAGAACAATACCTTGTGTTTTTCTCAGACTTTAGATGCTATGATTTTAAAAATGATAAACTTTATATTTTTAGGAACGTGACAATTTTAGAAAAAGAAAATTTATTTTATCAAAATGAGCCTAAGAAAGCTAATGATTATTTCTTTTTATTATAAATGCTTCTTAAAAGCAATGATGAGCCTTTGAGCTTTGACACTCTTGATGAAGAACCTCAACCAAATATTCCTGGTGGTGTAAATGATGAGATGGATAGAGATAAACCTCTAGTTATTCAATATAATAGAAGAGGCAATGATAGACAACCTAGTGCTTTAGAAAGGTATTCTAACCTTGAAACACATGAACCTAATACCCTTAGAAGATTTAATAGAGCACCTTGACAACCAGATATACGTGTATTATATCATGAATCATTTTTCCTATAGACCATGCCTAGCCAAAATGTTCCCTTATTTTGAACCCACTACATATAATCAAGCCAAAATTATTTGAATGGATAGGTGCCACAAAAGATGAGCTAGAAGACTTAGAAAAATCCAAAACCTAGGAATTAGAAGACCTCACAAAAGGGAAAAAGACCATATAATGCAGATGGGTGTACTAAGTAAAAACCCAAAGTGATGATTCTCTAGTAGCCAAGAGCTATTCCAAATAATATAGCATAGACAATGATGAAACCTTTGCACATGTAGCTAGGATGACTTAAGTTAGAAGTCTCAGAGTTGTAGTTGCTATTAAGAATTAGCTCATCTATCAAATGGACGTTTAAAATGTCTTTTTAAATGGTGAATTAAAAAAGTTTATATGGATCCTCCACCAAGATATGAAACTCCATCTCCATCTGGAAAAGTTCTTCACCTTAGGAAAGCTTTGTATGGTTTGAAATAGACTCATAAAGCCTGTTATGATATATTTAGTTTTGTTATGATTAAGCTTAGATATAAATCTTGTTATACTGACACAGCTATGTTTGTTAAGAAATTTGATGCAAGTATAGTTATTATGCTCCTTTATGTCGATGACATGATCACTACTATAGGAGATAAACAAGGATTTCGTTATATTAAAAGTATCCTTAAACAAAATTTTGAAATGGCTAATCTAAGGTTTCTTCGATTCATTTTAGGGATTGAGGTAGCATATTTTGCACGCGGTTTTTTTACTAACTCATCCAAGTTTGCCTCTGAGATTATTGATGGGTATGGAAATATAGATGAAAAGAGGGTGGATACCTCTGAAGTAATCAATGCAAAGATGAAGATAAATGACAGAATACCCTTAGAAGGCCCCACTCCCTATCATCCGATGATTGAAACCCTTAGCTATTTAACAAACCGACCTGACATTTTTCATGGCGTGTATACAACTAGTCAATTTCAACACTCTCGTACTACTATGCACATGAGTGTTATGCGAATTATTTAATATTTGCAAAATTCTATTTCTAAAGGACCGTCATTATCTTACTCCTCTCCACTTGAATTAATTACATATACTGATTGGGAAGAGATCCTAATAATAGACGCTCAACTACTGGGTTTTTTGTGTTTATAGGTGATTCGGTGATATCCTGAAAATGTAAGCAGCAGAAAGTGTCTCTATCATCAACATAAGTTGAATATCGTGTCATGGCTACCACGACATCAGAAATAGTGTGGTTGAGAAGATTATTGAAAGACATGGGGGTGTATTTACAATCACCCTCAAAGTTATGTTGTGACAAAAAAAGTGCTAACTACATAGATGACAATCACACATTTCATGAGAGAAACAATCATATCGAGATGGACTGTCACTATGTTCATGAAGGCCATCATCTTGCTCTATGTAGCATCGAAATTTCTGTTGGTCGATTTCTTTACAAAAGCGCTTCCTTCTCCCCGGTTTCATTTCTTACTTGACGAACTTTCGGTAATCACACCGTAAGTTTGAGCGAGTGTTAAAGTTGTATATATATATATAGGTGTATATACATAGTTATATATACCTATATAATATATACGTATATATATATATATATATACATATAAATATGTACATATATATATATATATATATTTTATATTGTTGTAATAGGTAATACCCATTAGGGGTATTTTTATCATTTCACTTTATGTAATAGGTTGTGCCCATTAGGGAAACTTTAAACCTTTTATATTTTCTTTTATTTTTTTCTTTATTTTTTCCATTTATTTCCATCTAAAGGCATTATTGTCCTTAGCCCTAAGAGCCTTCGGGGGTGCTCCCAATGGCTCTTTGAGCCCTCTCTAGTCCATATAAAGGGGATTAATCCCCTTCTTGTATAATGCTTTTCTCAAGCATTTTGATATATATAATTTGTTATTTTTATGTGTTTGCTTTGCACATAAGTGGCTTTTGTATTGATTGCATTGGCCCATAAGAGACCTTTGTTAGTCGGAACTTCTTGTAAGCCCATAAGTGGCAACCACTTGTGCACTATTTTATTTCATTAGAGATATACATTTCCAATTAGTTACCAGCAAAATGCATTCTTCACATTCAATTGACAACATGGCCATGAAAACCACTGATGTAGAAGAAGACAATTGAAGAGTTTGTTAAATTATGTAATCTAATCATGCAATGTAATATATATATTTTATATATATAAGGTAATACACATATATATATGTATATGTATCTACTTATTATATATATATAAAATATATATTCTAACTGTTTAGCCGTAGGGGTAGTTTAGTCTTTTTACAACATATACTTTTTAGAATATGTTTTTGTAATTTTCTCTTATTCTTTTTCTTTTTTATTTTTGTTGCTTTTTGTAAAAGGTGGAAAGCACCTTGGAGGGGCCCACCATCTAGTCGTTGGGCCCCTTTCAACTGTCACATTTGTGACCATTGGAAGGGGCTCCAACGGCTAGAGGTGGAGCCTCTCCAAGGACTCCACCTCCTCGATTTAAAGGGGCTCTCCCCTTGTGTATTCTTCATGCTTTTGAGATTATAGCCCAAGCACATTTTCAATCTTATGACTCTTGGGTATGCTTTTGAGCATTTGTGAGTTTGTGTTGTGCTTTTTGTGCACAAGTGTTTCAAGTGTTCTTGTTGTGCGTATGTGTACGCGTTTGTTTCCAAGAATATTGTAATACTGTTATTAGTATCTTGTTGAAGATACTTTTACATGGTATCAGAACTTGGTTGAAGAAGGAGGTTCGTGCTTTGATTTATTTTTTGAGTGCCTCGAAAAACGTGCCTTCAAGCTATTGGCATTTGAAGTGGATAACCTTCTTCGGGCAATATTTTGAGAGTCTCTTTTGTTAAGGAAGGCGTGAAAGTTTCTTGAGGTACGTATTATTTTTCAACTTCTATCCTCTCTAATGGGCGAAAAAGACTCATTTCTCTTTTGGCTTCAAATTGAATGACTCAAACTATCATGTTTGGGCCGGGAACATGGAAGCTCAAATAAAAGGTAAGGGTCTTTGGGGATATGTTCTTGGTTATATACCGGAACCCGAACCAAGGATTACTTTGGTAGAGAAAGGCGAAATCAAAATTCTCGAAGGAGAAGAGAGGAACAAAGCTCTTGAGGAATACTCCAAGAAACATGAAGAATGGGAAATAAAAAATTTCAAGATTCTTTCTTGGATGTTTTCATCAGTTGAAACAAAGATAAATGCCAACATTATTAAATTCAAGAAAGCATCGGAAGCTTGGCATTATCTAGAAAAAATGTACACGTCAAGAGACTTGTCACACAAGTATTATCTCCAAAAAAGGGCTTTGACCCTTCAACAAAATGAGATGTTCATAAGAGAATACTTTGCGGAATTGTCGTCCATATGGGATGAACTCGCAATACTTGAGCCTAAGTGGAGTAGAGAAGCTATTGAGCTTAGATACAAACAATTGGAAGAGGACCATTTTTTTAATTTTTTTAATGACCTTAGACCTGAGTTCGAGCGAATTCGGTCCTCTCTCCTTTCCTCCTTCGTTTTCCCCTCTCTTGAAGATGTCATTACAAAGCTAAGTGGGGAGGAAACTCGTATGAACTTTAGCAAAAACAATTCAAGTATTCTTGCTACTTCAAGTAATGAAGAAAATGAAGGCGCTAATGTCGTATCAAGACCGGGGAGCAATTTGAAAACTTATAAGCCTCCTCACTTCAAGAATCAAAATTCAATTGATCAAGGTGTAAAGAAGGACTATAGCAAGCTTACATGTTATTTTTGTAAAGAACCGGGGCACATTAAACCTATATGCCCAAAATAGAAGAAAATACTTGCTATGGCCATGACATCTCAACAAGAAGAACGATCATCATCGTTAAATGGGTCTCTTTCTCTTCATCAAATTGTAGAAGCTTTGCAACCTCTTCTCAAGGGAGGAACTTCCGGAGCTGCTATGTCTAACTCTTCACCTTCCGGTAAGATATCTTGGCTTTTAAATTCCGGCGCATCTTTTCATATGACTCCAAGTGTTTGCTCCCTTTCCGAATTTTCTAAAAATCCTCTTCCATCTTTTGTCTCAACGGCGGATGGAACACCTCTTGAAATTAAAGGAATAGGAAATTTTGAAAAACAAGATTTTTTTATCCCTAAAATTCGTCCTATACCAAAATTAAATTTAAATTTACTTTCGGTCTCTTAACACTCGGATCATGGTTGCAATGTAAAATTCACTTCTGATAAATGTTGGATTCAGGATCGCCAGTTCGGGAGATTGATTGGGGAAGGCTCTAGAAGAGGTGAACTCTACTACGTTGACTTTCTTCAAGTTCCCAAGAATCAATTTTGTAATGTTGTTCAAAACAAAGATATTCATGTATGGCATAAAAGACTAGGGCATCCCAACATTGTTAAAATCTCTTATTTGCCTTTTATTAAACATCTTTGTAAAGGAGATTTTGTTTATAATGATTGTATTCTTGGGAAAATGAAAAGTCTACCTTTTTCTCAAAGATCCATGTTTTCAACAAAGCCCTTTGAAATTGTTCATTCCGATGTATGGAGACCCGCTCCTGTGATATCTAAAGGAGGATTCTCGTATTATGTTATTTTCGTGGATGATTACACTAGGTTTTGTTGGATATACTTTCTTAAACATAAACATGAAGTTTTTTCAATGTTTAAAACGTTTTATATGATGATTTTAAATCAATTTAATGGAAGTTTAAAAATTCTTAGGTGTGACTCTGGTGGTGAATACCTTTCAAATGAATTCAAGAGTTACCTTGAAAGTCATGGTATTATCCATCAGAAATCTTGCCCGAAAGCCCCACAACAAAATGGGTTAGCCGAAAGGAAGCAATTGGCATATTATTGAAACAACTAGAACCTTGCTCATTTCGCAAAACATTCCAAAGAAACTATGGGTTGAAGCCGCCGTTACCTCGGTATATCTCATAAACAGACTTCCATCGAAGAATTTGAGTAAAATTTCTCCTTTTGAAAAGTTGTATGAAAAATAACCTGATTACAGCAGGTTAAGGGTGTTTGGATGTAAGTGCTTTGTCATTACAGATAAAAATGATAAGCTTTCTCCAAAGGCCATTCTGTGTGCCTTTCGTGGTTATTCCGAAACCCATAAGGGTTGTCGATGTTATGACATTAAAAATGACAAACTTTATGTTTCCAGAAATATGAGTTTTTTGGAAAATCTTAGTGGTTTTGAAAGTCCAAAATTACATAATGAAAATGTTGATTATTCTTTTTTTTTGAACTATTAGCCAAAGATGATGATTCTAGTGATGATGAGTCAAATCAGAATGACTCAAGTGATATTGATATTGAGGAAATCATTTCTCCGCGTTACTCCTCTCACCAATCTATTGATGAAGGGCCATCTAGAGATCCCATCACCTATACTCATAGAGATAGAAGCACTTTTAGAAGTGTTCTTGAAAGATATGATGATAGTCAGACTATTCCTCAAGGTGAGAAAAATCTTCGCAAAACCGAAAGACACAGAAAAGCTCCCTCTAGGTTCATATCATATGATTCTTTTTCACCTAGATATAGAGCATGTCTTAGTGCCATTCACTCTTACGTAGAACCTAGAAACTTTGCGGAAGCTAGTAAAAGTCATGAATGAATAGTTGCAATGGAAAGTGAACTCGGAGCTATGAAAAAAGCTAAAACATGGGAATTTCAAGTTCTTCCTAAGGGTAAGAAAACAATAGGGTATAGATGGGTTTTTAAAGTTAAAACTAAGAGCAATGAATCTCTTGAGAGATATAAGGCTCGATTGGTTGCCAAGAGTTATAGTCAAGAGTATGGGATTAACTATGAAAAAACTTTTGCGCATGTGGCCCGAATAGTCATTGTTCAATGTCTCATCACTCTTGCATCAATTAACAACTGAAACATCTATCAAATGGATGTTAAGAATGCCTTCCTGAATGGTGATTTGAATGAGGAAGTTTATATGGATGCTCCACCTGGAATGGAGACTCCCAAAGAAAAAGTGTTTTGTCTTAGGAAAGCGTTTTATGGCCTAAAACAAGCCCCTAAGGCTTGGTATGATAGGTTTAACTCAGTAATGTTGGAAAATGGTTTTTCTTCTTGCTTTAGTGACACTTTTTGTTTGTTAGAAAATTCAATGCAGGGATTGTGATTTTGCTGTTGTATGTGAATGATATGCTTATCACCGGAAGTGATTCTAATGGGGTTAAGGGTATAAAATCAATTTTAAAAGATAAATTTGAAATGTCTGACTTGGGTTTTCTAACTTATTTTTTGGGAATTGAAGTAGCATACTCTCATAGAGGGTATTTCTTATCTCAAACTAAGCTTGCTTCTGAGGTCATTGACAGGTCAGGTATTACAGATGAAAAGGTTTGTGAAATTCCTCCCATAGTAGGAAATAAAATGAAGATTGATGATGGTGCTCCTCTTTCGGATCCTACTCCCTACAGACAGCTTGTAGGATCATTGATGTATCTGAGTATTACCAGACCAAATATCTCTCATGCAGTGCATACTGCAAGTTAGTTTTAGCATGCACCAATATCCGTCCATATGAGTGTTATCTTACGAGTCGTAAGATACATTAAGGGTACTCTAATCAAGAGAGTTTTTCTATCATTTTCGTCTGATTTAAAGTTAATTACTTATACTGACTCTGATTGAGGAGGTGACCCAAATAACCGTCACTCTACCACTGGTTTTTGTGTGTTCTTAGGAGATTCGCTAATTTCATGGAGATGCAAGAAGCAGCAAAAAGTGTCTCTATCATCAACTGAAGTCGAATATCGTGTCATGGCAACTACTACCATGAAAATTGTATGGATTCATCAGTTGCTGGAAGATATGAGGATCACAATCGAAGGACCTACCAAGCTATGCTGTGACAACAAAAGTGCAATTTATATTGCTAAGAATCACACTTTTCATGAGCGGACAAAACACATAGAAATGGATTGTCACTATGTTCGTGAGGTGTATCTCAAAGGAGTCATTGACCTTCCATATGTCACGTCAGAATATCAGTTGGCAGATTTCTTCACCAAAGCTTTGTGTGTTCCGCGCTTCAACTTCCTTCTTAGCAAACTCTCAGTTATACTGCCCTAAGTTTGAGGGGGAGTGTTAAATTATGTAATCTAATCATGCAATGTAATATATATATTTTATATATATAAGGTAATACATATATTAATATATATGTATATGTATCTACTTATTATATATATAAAATAAATATTTCTAACTGTTTAGCCGTAGGGGTAGTTTAGTCTTTTTACAATATATTCTTTTTAGAATATGGTTTTATAATTTCCTCTTATTCTTTTTCTTTCTTATTTTTGTTGTTTTTTGTAACAGGTGGAAAGCACCTTGGAGGGGCCCACCATCTAGTCGTTGGGCCCCTTCCAACGGTCACATTTGTGACCATTGGAAGGGGCTCCAACGGCTAGAGGTGGAGCCTCTCCAAGGACTCCACCTCCTCTATTTAAAGGGGATCTCCTCTTGTGTATTCTTCATGCTTTTGGGATTATAGTCCAAGCACATTTTCAATCTTATGACTCTTGGGTATGCTTTTGCGCATTTGTGAGTTTGTGTTGTGTTTTTTGTGCACAAGTGTTTCAAGTGTTCTTGTTGTGCGTATGTGTATGCATTTGTTTTCAAGAATATTGTAATATTGCTATTAATATCTTGTTGAAGATACTTTTACAGAGTTTATGTATCAAAAGTGCCTAAATCAGGAGACATAGGAGCATTAGGCATAAATTTATTCCACTCTGGTCTAAAATATGCCTTTAGTCCCTTCCCATTTTTTGACCCTATTCTTTTTTAGTAATGTAGCCGGGTCACAAAGAAGAGTGGTAAGCCATGCATCTATCCTTTACTGATATTTATGCCTAAGGATTTAGGAACCCTCATTCTACATAGATGTTGAACAATTAATGTCGCCTTTTTGCTTTCAACAAAGCGAATTTTGCAGCTAGGTGCATGGACATCTGGGATCTAGTATCATGTTTTACAGGATTTATGCTCCCAATATTGGAATGCAATACCTTTTACAGAAACATGCTCACATGCTATTATGATGCTTCAATTACTTTATGCAACATAGGAGGGCCAACATTTTAATTAAAAAAATTTAGAACTCCTAGTACTGTGCTAGTAGGAAATGAGGGTGGACATTAGGGATGGCAGTGGACCGGGGGAAAGTGGGGCCCCGCCTCGCCCCGTTTGGACCGGGGATGAAGGGTATGAAACGGGGATGGAGGCGGGGGTGGAGGATAAAATCCATCCCCGCCGCGGAGGCGGGGCGGGGGTGGACGTGCACTTTTCCCCGCCCCGCCCCGTCGCCGCCACGATCCCCGCCTAATCCCCGCCCCGACCACTTTTCCCCGCAATATCCCCGCCCCATCCCCGTTTGGACCGGGGATGAAGGGTATGAAACGGGGATGGAGGCGGGGGTGGAGGATAAAATCCATCCCCGCCGCGGAGGCAGGGCGGGGGTGGAGGATAAAATTTTGAGGCGGGGTGGGGGTGGAAACCTTGTCCCCCGCCCCACTGCCATCCCTAGTGGACATTGCATAGCCACTTGGGTACAGCTCATGCTGGATCAATCCAGTATCCGAACAACTTTTTGGACATTGTATCTACATCTTAGAGAAATGAATATTTGATATTTCCTAACCTCAGATGCCAAAGGCTTCCACGAAACTAACCTCGCAAACAAGTTAACAAAAAGGCAATGAGTCTTCAGAAGCATTCGTGAAGACAAAGATTCTACACCTATATTAAGATAAACTAAATTAAATAAAATGAATAAAGGTCGTGTAAGTGAAACCACAAGACTCAAACATTTTTTCTAGAGTTAATTACCTGTTAATAGTTAAATCTCTCCTATAGGCATCTTCCTCAGCAGTACCGAACTTCTGCAAAGTTGTATAAACAGAATACAAAACAGACAACCAAATAAACACCCTGCCCAGAAGTAAAAACAATTCAACTAGCTTTTAAGGCTTTAAGAAAAATTGACAATGGAACAAATACCATATTAAAGCCTTTAACTTTTAAACGTTACAAATCCAGTAAGCATGAAATGTGACCCTTCTAGTGATTGCTAAACAGAACCTCAATAATGCAGATATTTTTAGCATCTCAATTTATATTCATAAATAACCACTAATCAAAACCAATTTCATATACAAGACATGCAAAGCTGAAAAACTAATTCATTAAAATTATTTATAGCAAAAACCTAATGATAAACAAACAATATGGGAATCTTTGAGATACACTTCCCCTTCACATTTTAAACATGTTAGCGCTCTAGGCTTGCAAATTTTTAGGTACTCTTTATATTCTCATTGTTTTTATTACTTTGTAAAATTGGCATTACAGCAATTTACATTTTTTTATGATACAATATGACATGATACTAGATTTGGCATTCATTCTAGTAGTTACATTATGCATTCTACAACCTTGGTGCAAATTCTTATTCATAAATATGTAAGGGTAAACCTCAAATTGCTTACATTGTTTTACACTAGTTACATTATGAAGTTTACAACCTTGGATCAAATTCTTATTCACAAACATGTAAGGTTAAACCTCAAACTGCATCCACTACCCACCCACCCACTCATATAAAGTTGCCTATAATGTTTATAGCAGGTGCATATACACATTAATGTTCAAACGTTTCTATAAATCATGAGTAAATTTCAACACATAATGCAGCATGAGGGAAAAAAAAGAGATGCATACCATGGCTGGAATGCGACTATGCTCAGCATAGGTTTCTGATCTCAAGTTAACAAAGTCAATCCACACATCAAATATACGCATCCTTGCAGTTTCCAAGTGCTTTGATTGGTCAGGATTGCTGCAGTATAAATATATCAGCTGCATATGTATATCAACAATATAATAAACATTCCTATATCCAAAACAACCATAAAACATGAGAATTTGCAAGGATTAAAAAGGCATTTGCCTTTCACTTAGAATATATAAAGTAGTAGAATAACATGGAACTATGAAAAATCATATAACATTATTAATATTGTAGAATGCTATGTACTATACTACATAATCATTATTATATTGACATATGACAATAGTATGGCGAACTTTAATATTGATAGTAATAGTTGTAGTATGCATAATAAGAAAATTGAATTGGTGAACATTTCAATAGACAAAGCATAAGAATAAATAAAAAAGAAACTGAAGATACTGATAGAATATTAATTGTACACAAGAATAACCAATTAGTTAGGGAGGAAAATTATCCTTGTCATTTCATAACATGGTATCAATTGATCTACTCATCTCTCAAAAGAAGTTAAAACTACGGTAAGTGTACTTTCTATATGACAAAGAAGAAATAAGTCAAAAGGCAAAAAGTTTTAAAAAGCAGAAGTATGACATCCCTCTCCCACCTTTGATTTTCTGCTGAAAATAAAGGAGAACCTCACATAGTAAGCGAATGCCAGGGCTTGTTGATCAGGTGCCTGTAATGTGGAATAGATGACAACTGGCAAGGAGGTGAGGAAGCTAGAAATATATATATATATATATATGTGTGTGTGTGTTATTTATTTATTTAAACTGCATTAGAACAAGGGAGTCACCACCATTAAAAGTTGTGAAGGTAACAGCTCTTATATGCCACCCGGGTATGGGTACGGAGTAAGACACGGTAATTTCAAAAAATGTGGGTATGGGGACACGACTATATATATATCAAATAAATTCAAAATAAACTGAATATAATCTAAATATATATGTTATATCTTACATACTGAAAATATGAAGTTATAAACTGAAAATATAATTATAAATTATAAATTGAATACAAACTTGTATGTATGGAGGGTAAAATGGTGTGTCTGGGTGTCAACACGCGGCGTGTCGACACGGATACGGAGGGAAAAATGGAGTGTCCGGGTACCATAGTCTTACCAGAAAGTGAAGATGGCATCTTTTTACTTGAATCATCCTTGACCCAGGCTCTCATACTTGACAAAGAAGCTTTCCAATGAAGGCATAAAAAATTATATTTTCATAAACGCTTCATAAAGTAGTACCTATTCAAAAATAACTAAGGACTTCACAATTTACTAAGGCTTTGTTTGTTTCGCCCATTTTACACATGAAAATGGTGGTTTACATATGAAACCCCCAATTTTCGTATGCAAGTGAAACAAACATGCCAACTTTATTTTCCTGTGGGGCCCACAGTCAACAAGGGTTTCTTTTCACATTAACCACGCATTTTACATGTAGATCCATTCATACCACCTCCCCCGGCCCCCACAACGAATGGATTTACATATGGATTTTTTCACACATGGGATGGCCTTCCCGTCATGGGATGCCTTTCCCATGGGCGTCTTTTCTTAATTAGTGGGAATGAAACAAACAAAGCCTAAGTGAAAAAATAATGCAAGGGATGTGAAACTAGGGTAAAGAATGATATGTTGCTCCAAAATTAAAATTTAAAAAAAATACATATATTGGAACGCTTCAAAAGTGAAAGATGAAATTCAAGGGTTTTGTCGAGAGAAATAACTCTACATAATCCTAAGTTTCTAGCTGTTCTTCATGATATAATGCCCAAACATAGCTGAGCCAATCACCAGGCTACAACTTGGCACAAAACAATGGCTTACATGCTCAAACTTGAGCTAGGCCGCAAAATCATGTTTTCAATCAGATTGCTTGAGATAAGCAGTGGTCAAGTCGGTATGATGTGTTGAACAATGTTTACTAAGCAATGTAAGCTTTTTCTAAACAATTAAACAAGCAATCTAAACCAACCAATACAAAAAAAGGATGACAGCCTTGTGTGTGTATGTATAAATACATATATACATACATATATATACACATACATGCAAACACATATAGTTTAACTAACTTTAAACTTTAAAATCTTTTGTTTAAAATTACGAGTGTTTGAAACTTAAATACCAAAATGGTAATTGTAGTCCACAATAAAGGTATGCCTATGAAAGGATTGGGTTTGGCCTGATTATGACCTATATTTGGTTTAACAAACTCAAGTTTGAAACCAATGAAATATATCAGATTAGTTGCTTGTGTTGGATTCATTGGATCTGAGCAGTATATGAGCCTAGATCTTATTTGTGAAATTCCAAACAGTATTGGATAGATGGACTCAATGGTTAAGTTGTTTGTTCCAGATGCCTACTTGAATAAATACTCACAAATAATTTATTTTGAACTGTCTCTTTCATGGCTTTGTTCTTCCTTCAGATGTAACTATATCTGATCCATCTATATTTTTAGTACTGCCTGCTTGTGATTGTGCTACAGTTGACCAGAACTAAAAGGCAGATGGGAGTATTTGAATTCAATGAGATCGTGCAAGCCAAAAATTTGTACACGCCCTGTTTCTAACTTTCATTGAGATTCACCTGCGAAAGGGGTTTATGATGTTTTTGTAATTGTCTTTTATAGACATATGGTATGGTGGGAGTTCTACTACGGTCATATTTCTGTGTAAAACCCGCTTTAAAAAAAAATTTGACCCGGGCCGGGCCGGGTCGGGTTCATTAAGGTTTTAATAACCCGACTCAGGAAGAGGATTTCCCGAGCGCCCCCCCCCCCCCCCCCCTTCCACCTTCGTTTTCGGAAGAATTAGGGAAACCCATCGGGGTTTCCCCATTCGTCGCCCCCCCTGAGGCTTTTAAAAGCACTGCAGGGGGGGGGGGGGGAGGCACACAGCCCTTTGCCCCCCTGTGCTGCCTCCTCCTTCCATGCGCACGCCACCAGCGCCGGATGACTTGATCCCCTCGCGACGACCCCGCCTCCTCCTTCTCTGCGCTCGCCACCGCTGTCGTTGCTGCACCCCGCGCCGACGCCGGCCACCACCTCCCAAGTACGCCACTCCACCTTCTCCTCCTCCTCCTCCCCCTCCCATCTCCCTCTTTGTCACCTCGCCAGGACGCCGACAGGCGGCGCACGGCCCCTGCCGTGCCGTCCCACGTCCCTCCTTGCCCATTGGAGACCCGACAAGGGGCCTACAGGGCCCCTGTCGTCCCCTTCTCTGTTTTGGGGTGCGCCGGAGTGCCGGCAGGGGCCAATGGCCCCTGCAGACCCCCTTTCTCTTCCTTGTGGGAGATCGGGCGACCGACAGGAGGTCGGTCGTCCCCCTATCACTTTCCCCTCTGTCATGACCTGCGTAGGGGTCGGCAGGAGGCTGATGGCTCCTGCCGCCCCGATTCCTCTCTCTTTGGCAGGGCTAGCCCCCTGCCACCTCGGTGATGTCGGCAGGGGCGTGACCCCTGCCGCTTCTGTGCTGACGGCAAGGGGCTCGACCCTTGCCGATCCGCTGCCGTCGGCAGGGGCTCGACCCCTGCCGATCAGCTGCCGTCGGCAGAGGCTCGACCCCTGCCGATCAGCTGCCGTCGGCAGAGGCTCGACCCCTGTCGATCCGCCGTCAGCAGAGGCTCGACCCCTGCCGATCCGCCGCCGTCGGCAGGGGCGCGACCCCTGCCGCTTTGTTGCTATCGGCAGGGGCTCGACCCCTGCCGATTCGCTACCGTCGGCAGGGGCGCGACCCCTGCCGCTTCGTTGCTATCGACAGGGGCTCGACCCCTGCCGATTCGCTGCCGTCGACAAGGGCGCGACCCCTGCCGCTTCGTTGCTATCGGCAGGGGCTGTCCCCCTGGTCGATTCGCTGCCGATGGCAGGGGTTATTTCCCCTATCGCTTCGCTGCTGTCGGCAGGGGCTTGCCCCCTGCCGCCTTAGTGCCGTCGACAGGAGCTCGTCCCCTGCCGCCTCGCTGACATCAACAATCAGGGTTTTACTCCCTGTCAGTTGTTGTCGGGTAGGGGCCGAGGCCCCTGCCATTTGTTGTTTGGTCAGGAAAGGGCTGAGGTCCCTTGTCGCCTAATTCTACCAATGCCTCAGTCGCACCATTAATTATATTAGCATAATTGAATATTTCACACTTTTGCAGATTTACACAACGGGTCCAGTTCGCGCTCCACGGCCCGACCCTCGTATCATCTACACCCGTAGACGCACGCAGTTGCACGGCATCCCGAGGTAGGGTAAAGTCGCACAAAGGGCAATTGGTGAACGTAATTAAGTTGAAATAATTAAGATGTCCATGCTAGTTGTACTTATATTTATATTGCTTTTGTGTGGCGTATTATTCTTGTCTGCATTGCGTATTATCATGTTTGTATGCTCATGAGTCGAGGTACAATTTCATTCTCCGATCATTATTTTGCATAATTGCTTATGAGTTTGAGGTGTGGTTTCGTACTTCGTGCAATACATATGCCCTTGTTTGCTTGTATACATTTCTGCCTGCATATTTCCTTTGAGTGAAGTACAATTTCGTGTCTCATGTATTACTTATGACCTTATGGGTTTGCCTGTCTAAGTGGTCAATGTATGGTTTTGGTACCTCGTGTATTACTTATGTGCTTTTTCCTCGATGTGCGGCATCGCAAGTCGAGAGTTGATTGTTGACATGTTATGACCTGCATATGCTCACATGTATGGTAAATATGTACTTACATAAATGTAGTCTTGTGCCAATCCTGTTATCACTTGTTTTCAAAACACTAGAAGTTGCACTTGTGCGCTATAGTTCTTTTAAAAGAGGGTTTCCTCCTGCGAACCCAGTGCTCTTTAAATGGCACAACTTTTGCAAAGTTAAGTTTTAATCCTCGCAGGATTTCGAAGTTGCATTTGAGTCCTCCCAAGTCCGCACACTTGGGAGAAATATTTTATAACCCCGATCAGGGGCATGAGCATATGAATGAGTGGGGTTCTATTGAAGGACCCATTCTTTATTTATCAATCTAGTGTCACATGTCGATACTAAGATAAATTTTGGATGTGAGTTTGATAGTGTTGTGCCTTGCGTGAATGACTTAATGTGGCATTATGGCTTTTAAGGATGAATCGTGTCAAATGAGCACTCCTTTATTCTTTGGATCGTTATGAAGTTGTGTGTTGGTGTTCCTTTTGAGAAGCCCACACACCTCCCTGGTTCAGTATAGCGTACTTTTAGACATGCACAACATGTTAAGTACTTTGTTGATCGGACGAGAGATCCGAGATGACCTTGCATCAAGAAATATGAAAAATGTTGTTGAATTGAATTCAAGACTTATCTTGCCCGGATGTGTTGTATTAATTCTTTTGCAGATAAGATCTGTTGGGGTTTCTTTTGTGGAACCATTTTCCTTTCATCGTAGTCGTACTTTTGACAAGTACGACCGTACTTTTGACAAGTACGTCTTCTTACGTTGCGATGATTCGATGAGTAGGTTGTGGCAACATCGATGAATGCAAATAACAAAATGTTGTGATCACCTAAATAAGTGATGTTTTCGCCTTCACCGGCATGATACTCGAGTTGGTCGAAAGACCAGAGTATGTAGAATGGGTCTTCAGTTAACTACCCCTGATGTACTCATTCGAATCGCTGACTCCTGTCAGGAGAGAGGACAGGAAGGTACAAAACTTCGATGGACAGGCCATTAATGGCAGTTACGAGCAAAAGACTCGGCTTCCCCAGTCATCGGAGTTAGGGGAATGGGACTACCATAATTATCCTAGGTGGTAGCTCTTCATGTTTGGGATGCATCCATTGTTTATTGCTGCTTTGGGGATTTCTCTCTTGGTCACTAACCGTCCCCTTAGGTGCGGACTCAGTCAGCTATTCGGGGTATCATAAAATACATAGCATAATAAACCCCCGGATCAGTCTAGGTTGTTTCTAGAGTCGTGTCTTGTGCGTACCCGCTTGGCCAGTTAATATCGAAACATAATTTAAATCCGATCACACAATGTGTTCAATTATGCACGTATGAAAGTTATAGGGTACAACAGGTTCAATACTTATGGAATTGTGTGTGTGGTTGATGAAGCATTGTATTTTGCTAGTTAACTTTCTTGTGCAGTGCTTTGCTTGTAATAGTTAGCCTACTTGTGCCAGTAAAATGCTGGTAATAATTTTAGCATTTTGCTCATGATAGTTGCTCTGTGAATCTGTTGAAATTAAATTGCTATATAATTGTCTGTCTACTTGACATATTAAATTATTCTGCTTAATTATGTTCAATATTGTCATGTCTGTGCACCTACCAGTTTTTAGCGAAACTGACCCATTTTATGGCAGGTTTTGGATAGGTAATACAGTCTACGATGGCGTGATGAGATCAAGATAGAGCTCTTTCCCTGACGTTTCGCTCCTGAGGACATGTTGGTAAATTTGGTATAAAGTGTATTCCAAAATTTCTCTTTTTATTAAACCTTGAGTTACTAAAGTTGTTTTAGTAAACTTCTTCTCGGTTTCAACAAACAAATTCTAAATCATTGAAATTGCATTTTAAAACCCATGATTTCAATAGTTGTGCAAAATTCGGTAAAGGAAAGTTTACGTTGTAATGTGCTCAAGGTCCATTGACTTGTGGTTTTAAAAATATCATTTTTCGCTGAAGTACTATTTAAACTTTGATTATTGTATGATTTCAAAGCTTTCTAAACTATTCTAAAAGTTACAAGTCCTGGATTTTTGGGGCTTTACATTCTGAGCTGCAGAGGTTTGCAAGACGGGACAATTGTGTACTCAAGGATCGATAATCCCTTCGAAGGGCTTTATTTATAAACTCGAGAAGGGAACCATCAATAGCTGACTCAGGGATCGATAATCCCTTCGTATAGTCCCCCACCCTTCAGGCTCTATTTCTCCTCCTCGGTTGGATGAAAAAAGGATTCTCCCCACATTCAGAGGAGGTGACGCTGGTAGGGGGGGGGGCACGGTCCTCCATTCTTACCAACCTCTAGTGTGTAATCGACATATTGCTAGCTTATTCTCAGTCGAATAAAAAGAAATTGGAAGTCTCTGCTGTCATTTTCTTATTCATTCAGGGCGCTCAGCCAGTGCTGCTTTCTCAAACCAGAACAACTCTGAACCTTAGGGAAGATAAGGGAAGACCACAGGAGCGAACCAACCAAAGGAACATTACTTATCTGAACCGAACGTTAGCAATTTAAGCTAAGAAGCCTATCACGAGCTGAGTCACTGCTTGATCGGCGGGGAGAAGGGGTGGAGGTTCTGAAAGAAATGGCTTGATGAACCGCTCCATTCGCCACTCACTGGCCCCATTCACTTGCTTCTCACAGAGGCTGTAAGTACACAACGCCCTACAACTATCAAAGTCTAGACTCAATATAGACACGAAATACAGATACACAATTTTTTGAAAATTCAGATGGAATTTTCATTTTTAATTGATAAAAATGTTTTTAGATATTTTAAAATATACAAAATTGTATTTATTAATGAAAAATATTATTACAGTTATTCAAAATAATATTGAAAAAAAATATTATTACAGTTATCAAAACATTGAATTTCCATATGTCGTGTTGTGTTGCCTAGACACAAAGCCTCATATAGTGTGTCCCTACGAAATAGATACTATCATTATCCCATATCTACCAATTTAAAGAGAAAGAAGTTAAATTTGTCTTTTTGCTACTTATTTATATCATCATCTAGAAATCTACACGGCTTCTTGGGGTTGACTTCCATGTTATATATCATGAACCTAAGATCCATGCATACATACATATATATAACATGAAAAATGTATACTTAGGCTACATGTTATAAATTGCACTAGATGTGAAGTTATGAACTAAAGTGTTAAGGATGTCAAAGGTATATGGTTAGCTAACATAAATATAAAATTAACAGTAAACAGTTCTGAGTCAAGCATAAGCTACACATTGATTGAAACATAAAAGTAGATGAAATGGTTTGAGTTCAGTTCAAAAGCCAATTGACCCGTAACCAAGAGTACCTAGCACCAGTACGGGTGTCGACACCCTGGTAGAAGTACTTGTTACATAAACAAAGACTCTTTTTGCCAAATAAATGGTAGAAGTACTTGTTACATAAACAAGACTCTTTTTGCCAAATAAACTTAAAACTAACAAAATTAGTAGCACCTACCACTGTATGACACCAACTCCTTGCTTTTCTTCCCCAACGCACACCAAAAAGTCATTCACCTTTTCACAGAATTCTCTGCCAAGCATGTTATCCAACGCAATGTCTATGTCATAGCAATCTTTGCTCAGAAGCTGAAAAGCAATGAGAAAATGAGACACCAGGTTTAAAACTTGAATATTTGCACTCCTGTACAGCAAGAACCATTAGAATATTTTGAGCCGAGACCCTTATATAGTTATACTCTATTTGCCTTCCAAGAAGTAAGTGCTCCTGTGAGAAAGGTTGATATGGTACAAGTAGAAGGAACTAGGAAAAGAGGAAGACCATGGAAGGAGGCAGTTAGAGGTGACACGAAGGATTGGAAAGTGATGGAAGTTGTCGCTTTAGATAGACAGGAATGGAGAAATAGGACCCACAAAGCCACCCCATATAGTTGGATAAGGCTCGATTATGATGACGCCCTCAGAAAAGTTACCACCACTATCTACCCAAGAGATCTACCCCAGAGAAATATAACCCATTTGGGTTTCAGATTTTGTGATTGGGTATGTGAAAAGAGCTCGTAATTGCCTCTGTTTGCTAATCGTTTCATCCGACATTGCTGTTTTTTCTCCGTTTCTTCTCAGTATTTGTCTGTTTTGTTTTTTTAAGTTGGTTTCGTATTGTTTTCAAACTGTAATCTTGCAAGGTGATTACCCATCACCTTATGCTTGTGCTTAATCCTTCCCATCTGATAACGAATCTCTTTCCATTATTTCAACAAAAGAAAAGAGAAGCACAACCCATCAGTCACCAAACCCAACTAGCAAACACATGGTTCGTTTTCGCCCAAAGCTTCTCTCCGAGGAAATCGCTTCAGACCACAAGGGCACCGTATCCTGTCCTGTCCGAGGACAGCCTTCGACAAGGACACCCAATGACACTTTTTTTGTTTTTTTAAGGTGTTCAGGGGTGTCCTGTCCTCCCCTGTTCCAAGGGGAAGGGCGGAACTCCCCCGAACACCAAAACGCGTCCCAAAAGGACGCGCGGGAAACCCAAAAGGGGTGCAGAGGAAAGAGGAGGTACCTTGTCGCGAACCCAGCCGCCGGCGACCCTGAGCTCGGTCTTGAGATCGAAGTAGCGGAGGACTTGGAGGAGGCGGCCGAAGATCTTCCGCTCCTTGTGGGTGAGCTCGATTCGGTCCCTCACCTGAACGCCGGCGGATAAGGCCATCGCCGCCGTCCTCCGACTGATCCGGCCGGCGACGACGAATCGGGAGAGGAGGAGGCGGGTCGGCGGAGCGAATTGGCGGGCGAATAGCGACACCGCCTCCATCGTCCCGTCGCCGACTTTATAACGGAACCTTGGCTTTTAGAAGGGCGCCAATGCCCTTGTTTGAGTCTGTGACCTCGGCTTTCGGCTCGGCTTATTTTACCTTTTTTTTAAGAAAAAATTACAAAAATACGCTCAAGCTTTAACCTATTTGCAAAAGAAGACTAACCTTTCAAAAGTTACAAATCATCATCAACATCCATCATCCCACGCCTCATCAAATGTTCATCATCCCCCCATCGATCTCCAGAGATGAACATTTGATCTTGGGTTTAAACATTTCTAAATGATTGATCGGTGCAAAAAAATGGCGAAATTCCAGTGAGACTTAAGATTGTGAGATCCCTTTCTATTCTCCGTCTTCTCCCCCCATCTTTCTTTGTTTCAAAACCCTAATTTCACCCTACCCCTCTCATCCTTGATTAGCGTCTACGACCAAGCTGGATGTGATCCTTCGATCATAGAAGATGGACTATGGATCGATTGAGGGCACAATTCAGCTCCGGTGAGAGGGTGTTGAGAGAGAGAGAGAGAGACTTCGTTTGACCCCAATTTGGTAGTCTCATCATGCCAAACCAATGCTAAAGTCAATTGAGTTAAGAGAGGCTTGCTTTTGAGAATTACCTTCTTAACTCCGGCATGTATTCGTAAATATTCAATGGTAAGGCTTATTTTGTAAATATGGCAAAACTTAGGCCTGTTTTTGTAAATTTTTCTTTTTTTAAAAATTGTTAAGGTCGATTTAGGAAGGGAACCGAATCGGGTACTTTGTAAATAGGTGGATGGCTTATTCTGATCGAATCGACCGATTGAGATCCACTTTAATAACATTGCATGTTGCATGTGACTGTCCAAATGCGATTGGGTAAGTTTGGTTTGCTAGACCACATGTGATTACAAATTAAATTGGATTTGAAGTTAGAGAATCAGAAGGCTCCTTGTGCCATCATTCTCATGTTAAATAGTAAAGGGACTCCCTTTTGTCCCAAGCCCGGATAACGGAGGAGGGTTGTGGTAGGCCAGTGACAGTAAAAATTTAGTCACACCCAATGAATATAAACCAATATGCGAATTTTGTTGGGGCGTTCCCTACTAAGCGACGCTCTGTACTCTATAGGCTCGGAGACAGTGATAAGTGGGCTAAGGTAGCTAGGACATTGCCCAGAAGCGATGCGTCAAACCGACGCTCGAGGGTGGGGTCAAATAGGCAAGGGTTCCCGCACTTTGTTGGACGGGTGAGGGTAAAAAAGATAGTTCAAGACCATACAATTAGGTTAGCCACTTGGAACATAGGGTCTTTAACTGGTAAGTTCGTAGAGTTAGTAGATGTTATGTGTAGGAGAAAGATTGATATTTTATGTTTACAAGAGACCAAATAGGTAGGTGAGAAAGCAAAAGTGATACAACCTTGGGGATATAAGATTTGGTATACAGGAATACATAGGAATATGAAGGGAGTTGGGATTGTTATTAGTCGTGAGTTTATAAATAATATAGTTGAGGTCTGTAGGAAGGGGGATAGGATTATACTTATTAGATTAGTAGTAGGTACGGATATTATTAATTTTATTAGTGTTTATGCACCTCAAGTCGGTTTAGATGATTCCATTAAGCGTCAATTTTGGGAGGATTTAGACGGAGTAGTATAAGGAATATCTCATAGTGAAAAGATTTTCATCGATGGAGACCTTAATGGACATGTAGGCATTAGTAGGGATGGATTAGAGAGTATCCATGGAGGCTATGGTATAGGAGAAAGAAACGAAAGTGGAGAAAGGATTTTAGATTTTGGTTTGTCCTATGATTTGATCTTAGCCAACACGTGGTTTAGGAAGAGGGAGTCTCACCTAGTAACATTTAAAAGCAGAGTTAATAAGAGTCAGATAGATTTTTTCCTACTCAGAAAGAGAAATAGGGGTTGTTGCATCGATTGTGAGGTTATACCGGGAGAAAGTGTAGCTACACAGCATAGAATCTTAATTTTAGATCTTAAAATTATAAAATGCCACATTAGGGATAGACATAGGATAAATCCTAGAATTAAGTGGTGGGCACTGAAAGGAGCTAAAGAAGGAATGTTTGTAGAACAGGTAGCTAAGGAAGCTAATTGGTGTCTCGAGGAGGATGCAAAATCAATGTGGAATAAGATAGTGGGTTGCATGCGAAAGGTGGCGAAGGAGGTTTTGGGTGAGTTTAAAGGCGGTGCACCGCTTGGTAAGGATACATCATGGTGGAACGAAGATGTCAAATTAGCTATTAAGGTTAAAAGAGAGTGTTATAGAAATCTAAGTAAGAGTCGTGATAATGAGAATTTGGAGAAGTATATGGTAGCAAAGAAGGAAGCTAAAAAAGTAATTCGAAACGCGAGGGATAAGGTATATAAGGAGGTTTATGACAAGTTGGATACCAAGAAGGGCGAAAAGGATATTTATAGCCTTGCAAAGATGAGAGATATGAAATCGAGGGATCTGGGTATGGTTAGATGTATCGAAGATGAAACACAAAGGGTTTTAGTTAAAGATGAGGAGATTAAGGAGAGATAAAAATATTATTTTGATAAGCTATTTAATGGAAGGCATGCCCAAGATCTTGGAGACTTCTCCATTCCTTTTCATGAGATGAATCGTGACTTCATGCGCAAGATTCAAAAGAAAGAAATTGCAGAGGCTTTGAAGAAAATGCAATCCAGAAAGGCAGTTGTCTCAGATGGTATACTTATCGAGGCTTGGAAATGCTTGGGGGAGAAATGTTTAATATGGTTGGCAAATCTTTTTAACAAGATTTGACGGACAAATAAGATGCCTAATGAGTGGAGGAAGAGTACTTTCACTACAAGAAAAATGCCAAGTAGCGACAAACTCTATCCGTCGCTAATCTGTCACCAATTCTGTCGCTAACATGTTTAGCAATGGATTCACGACAGATAGCGTCTGTCGCATAATTCTAGTCGCTAAATTCTGGCAGAATTTATCTATTGCGAGGTCGTCGCTAATTAGTGGCAGATTTGCGATGGCTTATTTTCATCGCAAATCAGTCGCTAATTAGCAGCGGACTTGCGACAGAGTATATCTGGATAAATTTAGTCGCTAAATTTTGATCGGCAAGTTAGCGACGGAATACAATCTGTCGCAAAACATATCATCACTGAATATTAGTGACGAATAATACTTGTCGCTAATCCGCCGCAAAATTTTAAAAAAAAAATAAAAAGAGCCCCAAGGCGTGCGCCTTGAGATGCGCCTCAAGTCGAGGCGTGTACACTCATACGCCTTGAGGCGCGCCTCATGTACCTTTCTCAGGGTTTTTTCAGATCTCAAGTCCAGAGTTTTGCCACCAGAGTTTTTCCAAATCTCAGGTCCAGTTGTCTCATAATGAATCTGCAAACATACCAAGTTTCTGGTCATTGAAAACCAGCACATTCTGCATAACATTTTTTTTAGAGATTAACAAAAAAAAATGCTATTTTGTACCTTTGGGTTAGCAGGATTTTCAAACTGTTGAAGCATGTAAGAATTAGGAGTCTTTGCTTGCAACTCTTCAGCCTTCTGACAGCACCTTTCATGCCTTTAGCTGGGTCTGTGAGCACTAGTTCAGCTTCAAAAGCAGGCATGGTGATTATAAGCTTGTAACCTTTGACTGTTGCGATGAATGCCAACCCAATGCCAGTGTTGCCGCTAGTGGGCTCGATCAAGACACTCTTTGGTGTTCACAAGAACACAAAGGTTGCACATGTTACACACACAAAAGCAATAAAATCGAGTCAGTTCAAACCCATATTTAGATCAATTACTAGCATCTATTAGCTATGAATTTTCATGACAGAAGACTCACCTTTGACATTATAAGCCATGGTACCGCGCCCAAGCCTATAGAAAATGACCTATATACACCTGATTTTGACACAAATAAACACACAAAAAAGAGGGGATGAAAATCAATAACCATAGATAAGCTAAACATTAGATTCCAGATAAAGTGTATGAAATTTTTCTTCTTTTTGTTTTTTTTTTGTTGTTTTTTTTGTTTTTTCTTTTTTAGGTTTCACATAATCTTACCAGTATGCCAGCAAGAGCTAGTATTGGGGCAATGCCTCTTGATGAGTCATGAACCTGTAAAGAGAAAGTAACATTTTCCTAAAATGCATTTCAAGTAGTAAATAGGAGAAAAAGAGGCTCGATTAGGTGCAATCACATTGAATATTTTTTATGTGCCACTGCACCTGAGCGCGTGCCCACCATCTACTATTGGCCACAGCTCACAGAACTCTCAAGACTTGGGGTTGGGGTTTCATACTTTTGGGGGTGATTGGGCACCGCATTGCAGGTGTAGTCAAGGACCCGAATCAACCCGAGGTTCTGGAGTTTTCCCGACTGAACTTCAAAGGCGATTGACGTCAGGAGCATCACCTTCATCTTTGTCAACCCATCGTTCACCATAAATCTGCAAATGCACATCAATCATCACATAATCTGAAGAGAGACAATGAATATGAAACAAGAGGATGTCCTCATAAACTGGGAACCCCAAAAAAATAAGACAACACCACATAGTATGAATTCGTAAGAGGGGAATGGAGGCACTTACGTGAATCAGGTGTTGTTGTTTCCAACAAGCTTGAGATCAATGACCCAGTTGGGGTTTCATACTTTTCGGGGTGATTGGGCGCACCTCGTTCCATCTTAAGTGGCCTTCTCAGGGTTGTCGTCATCGCCGTCGCCATCATCGTCGTTGTCGCCGTCGTCGGAGATGACGCGGATGACAACGGAGTCGACCTGGGAGAGGAGGGAGGCGAAGCACCCTAAGCGTAATGAGAGAGAGAGACAGAGGGAGGGAGAATTTAGCGTCCTAATTTGGTAGCTTTAAACGAAAATTAGTGACAGATTTAGCGAAAGAAATATTTTGTCGCAAATTCGTTGCTAATTAGCGACGGATTTCCGATAAAATATTTCTCTTGCTAAATTTGTTGCTAAGTGAAGCTTGGTGAGCAACAAATAGCGGTGGATGACTGTATCAAATATTTGGGATCTATCACTCAAAAGTATGGAGAAATTGATGGAGATGTAAATCATAGGATTAAGGTTGGGTGGATGAAATGGAAAAGTGCAACTGGAGTGTTGTGCGATCGTAGAATGCCATTGCGGTTGAAGGGAAAGTTTTATAGGACAACAATTAGACCCGCTTTACTATATGGTACAGAATGTTGGGCTGCCAAGAGACATCATTTTCAAAAAATGAGTGTAACTGAGATAAGTATGCTTCGATGGATGTGTGAAAATACACTAAAAGATAAGATTCGGAACGAGAAAATACGTAAGAAGGTAGGCGTTGCATCCATTGAAAATAAGATGAGTGAGAATCGTTTGTAATGGTTTGGGCATATTCGGCGAAGGCCTAATGATGCTCCGGTTAGAAGAATGGAAAATGGGAAAATCTATTAGCTAAAAGAGGTCGGGGTAGGCCTAAGAAGACTTGGATGGAGATGATAAGAAAGGATATGAATGCTTTGAACCTCACCGAGGACATGACATTAGATAGAAATGATTGGAGGAGAAGGATTCACATGGAGGACCCAAAATGATTTTCTTTTTGGTTCATATCGCCGACCCCAATTGTTTGAGATGAAGGCGTTGTTGTTGTTGTTGTTGTTGTTGTTGTTGTTGTTGTAGGGACTCCCATTTTTAAAAGGCAACTGAGAGTCTATTTAGCCCCAAGGAGGTTGACATAGTGGGGTGGGACCTTAGCTGCTAGACGGACAGTCAAGGTTTGATTCTCATGGGTGTTGTCCCTCCACGCAAGCTAATGTAGCATAATCCCCAAGAGCAAGAGTTCTAACCTTGAATTTTACGTTGTTGACACGACGACCATAGGTATTGCAAGTTGAGCCATCAAGACCAGGTCTTCATATTGGATGCAGTTTCTTCGGGTTATAAATTTAATAAAAAATGAAAGTTCATTTCTCACCACTCATTTTTTGATGTTTTTTTTAGTTTATCGGTATCGGCCTATACAGCTGAATCGGTGGCCAAACGATTCAGTGCCAATAACGATACTAACAACATTGGGTCTATGAAATCGTTCTCTTGGATGGTCTACAAAGTCCACTGAAGCCTTGAATTTTGATGGTTGACATGGTAGTTCTCTTGTTGCAGTCATCATGAACTTTTGTTTCTTTGAAACATCATTATTTTTTCTCTTGCTTTTGAATTGATTTCATACTGGTTTTGTTGAACATCCCTTGTGTATTTCTTTTGTACTTGAAAAGAATCAAGAGATGGGATTACTTATACTTTTTAAATGTCGTTTGGAAACTTACTACTTTCTAAACAAAGCTTTATCTCTTGTTGATTGTGGGAGAAAATTTTGCGTTTCTTTTGTCAATGGGGTTTCAAGAATGGATGGGAGGAAGTCAATATTCCAATTGCTCTCTAGCTTTTTTCTTTTTCAATTATCATGATTTTATTCTATATATGTTAGAATAATTCTTATAAAGTTTTTTTTCTTATTGTTTAATCATGAAATATTTTTCTCTGCCATTAGTTGTTGATTGGATGAAAGTAGGCAATTTCTTCTTTTGTTAGACAATTTCATATTCTCTAAATTGACCATACATTGTGTGGTTTTGTCAAGCTCTTGTTTTTCTTCTATTTTCATTAGTAAAATTTTGTTTTTTTTAAGTAATTATGATAAGATAATTTCATAAAACAAAATTTTAGATTACTTTAGGAGGTTTTTTTATAAAAAATTTAGCTATTAAGAAATACAGTAGCATAAGAAAGTGTTTTATTTTTTAATCAATTTGACAACTCAAAGCCTCTTTCTTTCCCTCAAAAGCTTGATTCAAGCTTTCTATCTTTCTTTTGCTTTTGGAGTTGTTATGAATTTTGAAGAGAAAACCATGCTTTCCATTGTGAGTATTGTTTTAGATAAAAAAATTTAAATACGTGATAGATTATGAATTGTTGGTATGTCCATTATCTTGTCGAATTCATTTCTATGATATTGTTGAGAAACTAATCATTGATAAAAAAAGAGAATAACAGAAAAAAAAACTGCACAAGGAAACATTTGTTGCACAACTAAATATTTCTTATAATTGATAATTAACCTTCTATTATGGTATTAATATCTAAATATGTGAAAGTGAACTTTGTTTTAAAAAAGTTTCATGTGATTATTTTATGAATTTCAAAAATATTTATCCTTTTATACATATGATAATGATGTTAGATCTTCCATAAAAAGCATTAACTTCATCATAGATATTCAAAAAAGGAATTTTCTCACACAATATAACATGATCATGAATAAAAGTAGAAGGGAAAGTGAGGAGATATGTCATTATTTTTTCAGTTGAGAGGATACATGCCATTATTTTTTAGAAGTATTATTAAAAAATGTCTTGCCTTGGTGTGCGCTAGAAAAGGCTCATGGCAATTTAGATTGTGATAATTAATAGCAACAATGACAATATATGTTAAATTTTTATTGGATCATTGATAATTATATAGCTTGGCGGCCCACAAGAGACATAAGTATGTACAAGATACATTATATTGAAGGAATTATTAGAGGATGTTAATTGTGTAAATCAACTAATTAAGAATGACTAGTGAACCCTTCTTTAACCCTTGTCACCTGTTGCATGTGAAAAAACTACTTTCATACTCAAGACATGTTATGTTGAAAGAATAAGTTGTGATGTTTTTTACATACTATTAGCACAATGTTCTAAATCGTGTGATTAGTGGATGTTTACTTAGATCTTGAGAAATAATTAGCACACATTTTCATATAGTATTGAATGATGTATTGAAATTATATTCAGATTTTTTAAAGCAACATTAACAATATCATATAAAACCAATCCATGTTTTATGATAAATTAATTTTCTCAATAAGTTGTTATATAATAGAAGATGATTGTTTTTAATGTTAAATATGATATATTTGTTGGTTAATATAGGATTGTGTTGGTGTCATTGATGGGACTCATATTCTCGCATTTGTTTCAAGACGTGATCAACATAAACAGAAAGACAAGAACATTATCATTACTCAAAATGCTTTTGTTGTTGTGTCATTCAATGCAAAATTTCAATATGTTCTAGCTGGTTGAGAAGGATATGTGTATCATGCTAAAGTGTTAGCAAATGCTCTACGAAGGCAAATAAATACTCATTGTCTCTTGTGGTAAGTATAAACATGTTGAGTGTTTATTTTAGCAACACATTCGTAAAATTAATCAATGGTTAAATTAACTTGATAGCTATATGTGTAGGGATGGCAATGGATCGGGGAAGAAACAGGGATCCATCCAAACCCGCCCCATTTAGACCGGGGACGAAGGACATAAAATGGAAAATGAATCAAGGATGAAGGTGAAAATCAAAACTCGTATGGGAATGAAGGTGGGGATGGACTTACTCTTGCCCCTGCCCCATATCATACCCGTCCCTAATCTCGTTAATGAAATTGTTAATATATCTTTATATAATATAAAATCTCTGTATATATACATATATTCCTAACCATAAACCCTTCATCTCCTTCTTATTTTTCTTCTTGTTCGTCTTTAAATAGAAATAAAGTTATTTTGAGATGGGGACGGGGATGGAAACAAAGATGAGGATGGGGACGGAGGGCAAAATTTTGAGACACGGCGGGGGTAGAGACCTTGCCCCCCGCACCCACCCCAGTCTACTGCCATCC
This sequence comes from Nuphar pumila, assembly GCF_984573655.1. Lineage (NCBI taxonomy): Eukaryota > Viridiplantae > Streptophyta > Magnoliopsida > Nymphaeales > Nymphaeaceae > Nuphar > Nuphar pumila. Next base: position 82,420,544 of record NC_143262.1, read on the forward strand.
TTATATATGTGTCATCAAATAAATTCTAATGGCTAAAACATTTATTGTAGGAAAATATTACATAATAGATACTAGTTTTCTAAATGTACCGGGGTTCTTGGGTCCACATCATGATTTTAGTTATTATTTGAGTGTGCATCAATGGTGGTACAAAAAAAGAATATGAATAAACTTTTAACCATTGTTATGCCCAACGACATAATGTAGTTGAATGTAATTTTGGTGTATTAAAATAAAGATGCAGTATTTTATGCCTAGCTCCACAATTTTAAATTAGAACTCAAGTCAAGATTGTTTTAGGACGTTGTATCTTACACAACTTTATTAGAAGCATAGGAGGTGATTCACTTGAAAAAGATGTTGATATATTTGAAAGTGTACCTAATAATGAACCAAATGTGAATGGGGATGAAATATGGAGTCCATTAAAGTGTGTTTGATCATGCGTCCTGCTTTAGAGACAATCTTACATAACAAATGTTGGATGATGAGCATTCAGCTAGTTAGATATTGATTATAATATATATGGATTATTTTATTTTTTTTAAGAGGACCAAATTGATAGATTATCATGTTGTTATATATGCTCTAAATATAAACATTGCTATTATTTAATTAAACACTTTGATAGATTATAATATGATTGTCATGTTTATTGCATTATTTATGTATTTATAAAACAAATTCTTTAGTAAACTTTTATCTTTACCTTTAATAATTGTTTTTATATAGGAAAAGCTTAGTTTCATGGATGCCAATATGAGCAAAGGTCAATGAACTAAAGATAAGAACAAAGATTTAAAACCATAATTTTGTTAGGGTACACATAAAATAGTTGATGCCTTACCCGTGGAGCTATGTTTGCAAGCATTTCATCAAGGACAAAAGCTTCATAAAAATTTTAAAAAATCAACTATGGATAAAATGGTTAATGAGATTAGCAAAAAGCTAAGCATTGAGGTTACGAGTGAAAATGTTCAATCTTGGTTGAAGACATAGACAAAGAAATGCAATCATATAAAAGAGCTTATGAATGTTTTGGAGGTATATTCCGATAATTGAATTAAACCTTGATATTGTTTGTTACTCTTAGAAAAGCTTATATGTAATACAACTATTTTGTTAAATTTTTAAGCAAAACCTGACCTAAGAAGGGAAAGACATTTTCAATTTTACATAACTCAACATCATTATGGGTAACAGTCATGCTAATGGGCAGGCATCAATTACGGTTGTCAATGTTGTGGCTGATGAATGTGAAAATCAAAACTATGAAGATTACTATTATATTTCAGATTCTTCACAATATGATGCCTAAGACAATGAAGATGTTATTGGTGATAAATAATCTCTAACACCACCCACTTCAAAGTGGATTGTTCAACTTATTTCAATAAAAGTTGTCCTAAAGCCAATCAAAATGAAAGACCATGCAAAAAAGAGAAAATTGTTGATTTGCTAAAAAAAGTATTGACACCCTTGTCATCATCCATCAAGTTCCTTATAGAAATCATGGCCAATGAACCGAATTGACAACATAATGCCTTGTTACAAAGGAATTTCAAAGATGTCAAATTTAAACAAATGATGAATTTTGACAATGTTACATGGTCTGCATAATTAGTAAACTATTAGTTGAAAGATGAAAAGTATTTTGTTTTGGTGATTAGAGAAGACTATGGGCTTCCATTTTGCCTTTTGTTTTTTATTTAAACTTACAAAGTGATAGAAAAAGTTAAGCATAATTGTGAAATTTATGTATGCAACCCTATTTTGTTGGAAGGGTTGCCTATTATACATAACATTTTTAGTGAAAACTTGTATATGTTAATTGCAACAAATATAATTTATTTGTTATCATTTAACTTGTGTATGTTAATTGATGGTATTTTATATGTTAATACTAAGGTTATGCTAGTATGTGTTAATGTTCAAGTTATGTTGCAATTTTGTGTGTTAATGCCTATGTTATGTAGGTATTTTATTGTTAATGTCAGGTTATGCTTGTCGTGAATTGGTGAATGGTGAGAAAGTGGTTTGTTTTGATTGGTGATTTTTAAATTTATGTTAAGTGATTGGTGATTGTTGCTGTTTTTGCATTAATGCCCAAGTTATGCTCCTATTTTGTGTTTATGCATAGGTTACAATGTTTAGTGTGTTAATGTCCAGGTTATGCTTGTTGTGCATTGGTGATCGGGGTTTTAATTGATGATTGGTGAGAAAGTGGTTTCATTTTGAATGTCGATTGGGGTTTTGATTGTTGATTGATGATTAGGGATTGGGGTTTTGATTGTTGATTGGCTTAAACAGATTAATGATTTTTAAGGTTAGCTTGTATACATTCTATGATGAATTGATGTAGGGACGAACCAAGATTACCTAGATCCAAAAGATTAAGAGGGAACAAGTACTCAAGATCCAGCATGGCAAGCTGACTCAAATTCCCATGTTTATTTTATGTCAGATCCAACACGGGGTCGAGAAGAATCAACCATGCATAAATCTATGAGGAAAACGAGGAGGCAAACCCAAGCAGGTAAAGATCTGTTCCATTGCAGATTCAGAGTTTCCCTATAAATTCAATAGGGACCCCAGAAAGACCCTAGATTGGTTGTGATCTCCCTTTCCTTTCCTCAAACCCTAAACCTTATTTCTTTTTACTTATTATTTACATTGTTACTATTCGTCTTCATTTATTCCATTGAATTTCCAGCTTTCTTTAATTTAAATTATAGCATAGTTATGCATTCTCGAATTGAGGGTACATCATGAATTCAGAACAATTGGAAGATGAATGTAAAACCCAAGACTCATTTTGACGGCATCAAAACCGATTATCTACATGATCAAATTGGTGATAATTTGAGCATTTTATTATTGATCGAAGTTTATGCATAATTATAGGTCAAAAATTAATATTTTTCGATATCAACTAATTTTTTTTGACAATCTGTATGAGTACGATTAAATCTAATAAATCATAAAGATCTACATTTTGAGGGCTATCAAATCGACTATTTAAACATCCAATTCTGATGAGTCGTTGGGTCAGTAGCTAGATCTCCCAGAAGGTTACTATGTGATTAGAGTCCAAGCTAGAGTAAAAAGTTTCTACTTTTCTTTTATAGCTTAAGTAATTTTGAAATTCAATTAACTAGGTTCCATAATTTATTTTATTATTTTATTAATAAAAGAAATTAATAAATATTAACTTCTTATATTAGAGATGAGACTCTTGTTTAAGCCCATCTATAAATAGAAACCCTCATGAAAAGGATTAATAAGGTTAGTTTTCTCTTATTTTTTCCTCCATTTTCCATGCCCTTTAGGGTTTCTTCCTCCTTCTTGGGTTCAATAAAGGCCTTCACGTGATTCTAAAGGGTGTATAAAGCCTTTCTTTAGCTGGTAGAAGGTGTGGATTGGTCAGATTGTGTAAAAAGAATCGTCGAATCCTACAGAAAATATTTTTATGACAAGAGAAAAGTGACTTATGCTTTTCTTGCAAGAATAGAGTTTTTGGCATGTATTTTAATGACATTTCATGAGTTTAGACCATGATCAGACCCACCTAAACATGGGTTAGACTTAGATATAAAGATCAATGGAAAAATAACATTTTTCCCAAAATAAAACCCTCTTTGAAATCAAGTTTTTCATAAAAACTGGTTTCTTAGAAAAGAAATCTGTAAAATTTATAAATATTCAATTTATTCCATGATTTTCCTACAAGTATCAATTTGTATTGGTAGAATATGTTATTGTAGACCTTCTGTAAAAATCATAAGAATTTCTATGGTCAAAATCTTAAGATATTGCAATTTTACAAATATCGGGTTTTTCAGAAAAGAAATCGGTAAATTTAGAAAGAAAGTAGATTTTGTGGTTGGATTCATGCAGGATTTGATGGTTTTAGATAGATTATGATTTGTTAGATATTCTGTGAAGTTTGTGGATTCTTTTAAATTTTATTTCATAAATATTACATATTTTAGTTAATTTATTGCATATTCTTCCAAATTAATTCTTGAGAAAATAAAGATATGCATATCGGGCATATTTTTTCGGCCAAAAGGTTAAGGAAAAATATGATCTATCTCAGATAAAATATATTAGATTTAACTATGTACTTTATTCTGATTTTTATTTAAAATATGCAAGAAAAATCATGGGTGTACGGATTCGGGTGGCCCGATTTGGCCCAACCCGAATGCATATACCCGAAATTACAGTTTTTTAGCGAGACCCTCGACCAGTAAAATGCTTGTATCTTTCTCGTTCAAAAAAGTTTTGACAAATAATTTATTGCATTAGAAAGATAACAAAATTTTGCATCTATTATGCAATTTTGGGCTTTGTTCATGGATTGAACATGACTCTATGGTAGTCGAAATAGAATATGGCATGTCTGCAGTAAAACGTTCATAACTTTCCCATACAAAAAAAATTTTATGAACGGTTTATGGATACGAAATCTAACAAAAAATTCTTTGTACTGTGAAAATATCAGCTTTGTTCACTGAACATAATTTTTTTTGTTAGCTCTGTAATAGTCTGACAGAGTTATTGGTTTCGTAAATCAAGACTGGTCTTTGGACTGAGGGTTGACCTATGCATAGTTCACATATTTTTTGTAAATTTCTTTATTTCAAATAACATACAATATGTGAATAAGTATGCAGGTTTGTTCATATGCAAAAGCTTATATGAATATGCCTATGACCTGAATAGTTAGTAAAGCCTACATATTAAGATCAATGATCAAAGGGTCCAATGAATACAAGTTTATGTTTTAAATTTTGAATATGTGTTGGCTGCAAGTATGCTTATGTTATGATGATGATATGAATGTTTCATTGAGATGAATGCTCATATTCATATTCTTTATTGCATTGTCTATGTATATGCATGTGTCAGCTGAAGTATGAAATGAATAAGATTTTCATTTACGCATATTCTCAAGTTTATGTTAACAATATGATTAAGTGAATTTTTCAATGCTTTATAAGAATGCATTCATGACCCATAAAGTGACTCAAGTTTTGATGTTGCATGAAAAAATAAGTATGTAATCAAGTAATCATGTGACATTAAAACTCAAGATACTTGCTGGGAGAGTGACAAGTGGTACAAAACTTCGTGGGGTAAGTTTGTTTCGAGTACGAAGGGTTGCTCCTTCCCTCCCATAATTTCATGGGGAAACCTCTGCATTAGGTTGCAATGTAAAGGATACAAGGTACTCATGAGAAAAGCTGGTGCATCAGGTTGAAAGGTGTTGGGAATCTCTCTCGTATTAACGTCCCTCACCCCGTCCTGGCGAATGAACCTGACCAGGCTAAAGCTACCCCTGTATGTAAAACACGTCCTGAGCCATTGTTCTAATCTAGGAAGATAAGTCTGTGTCGTATCAACATGGCTAAGAAGTGATAACTTAAGATGTATGTGCATTAGTTAGGCATTGCATGTATCATTTAAAAAAGAAAATATAATTAAAGATAAGAATATATACACGCTTTGAAGGGCTTTTGCATATGGTAAGTCATGCATATTAACTACTCATGCATTTTATTTCTTGAATGTATGAATTAATGCTCTCTTGTTAAATTTGTAAATTTTGAACATGCAAGATTAGTTGTGTAATTGTTTCAGTTAATTCCAAATGCTAAACTATGTTTTTTTTTTGAAATTCCTGCTTTGAATTTCTGTCTTATAAGCTTAGCATATTTTAGTCTACTGAGACATGTTTTGTCTGACCCTATATGGTTTAATATTTTTTAGATAATAAGAAATAGCTTACATACAAAGGTGGAAGGTTACAATGAGAACCGAGTCTACCTTCTTCTTGTATTTACAAGATTTTCATACTCTGGTTTATTATTTAATTTTTATGACACTGGATAATTTAATTAATATTTTGCATGATTGTCAACATTGATTTATTTTATGCAAGATGAGATCTATTTCTTTTGAGTTTCTATAATCGTATGGTTATGCATGAATACGAAAAGTTGCACACCAACTTTTAGACCCGATGACTTTTTTCGTTGTTATGTGTTAAATGATTTAAAGTTTAAAAAAAATCACCATTTTCAGGTGATAAAAAATGGGGTGTTACAAAATGGTATCAGAGCTTAAGGAAAGAATGACTCGAATCTCATCCAACCGACCACCATCACTGTAAGTATATTTCATTTTAGTTTAGTTTGATGGTATGTTATGCTTAAAAATTATTTCCTTTATTGATTATTGTAAGATTTACGTAGTCAATGTTTTGTATACACTTAGAGCATGTATGTTTTGATTATTTGAATTTTCAGGAACTTTAAATATATTCTTGATCTGTTCTACATGCTTTCTTGGTGGAAGAAATCATTTCTTGAATCAAAAAATATAAATATTGCATTTTTTCCAAAAATAATTTTGAGAAACATGTAAAATTTGGGCTTTGTTATTATTTCATATTAGATTCAATCATAATATGATTCTTTATGATATTATTCATTTATTAATATGTATTAAGTTAGATTAATCAAAAAATAATTATATTCTAAAGGTTTTATAATATAAAAAAGGGATTTTACAAAATCATTTTCTAAGAAACCTAAAGCTATGATGTCTGATAAATTCTTTTCTACCAAATTTAGAAAAAATTGATAAATTTATGAATACAGATCTAAAAAATCTAAATAAAATCACTGCGTAAAAAGGGTTTTATCAAAAACATTTTAAAACTTTTTTGAGAAATACCTTAATCTAATTAAAATCCTGCAAATTAGAGATTTGGACCGAAACTCCATGAGAATAGGGTTTGATAAATTTTTTTTTAATTATTTATGTATTTATTATTTTTTTGAATGGTTTATTTGGTTGTATTCTTGACAGAAACAGGTAACTACAATAAAAATATCATGATTTTATCACATTGTACTATTCTTGACGAATTTTATAAAATTGGGTTACCAGAGATCTGAATTTGTTTTACCAACTTATACTTGGCTTACATGGTCGAACTTTTTCATTGGTGGATTTGGTTTGGGAATGATACGTTCTATCAAATTTACATTCAGATGCTGATAAATTGAATTTATGCACCTTTTACATGTAAAAATAACACTACATTTTAAAGTCTGGATCCAGTTTTAACTCTACTAAGTCAGATTTAGTTTGGTTTTGGATTTGGGTTCACACTTTCTTGCTCAAACAGGAAGATTTGAGTTTGGATCTGCCGTGATCCAAATCTTGGGTTTTACGTGTTGATCTGGTCACCATTTTGAGTGCCAACTGCATGTAAGATTTTAGCTAACAACGTGTATCTTGGTCATTAGGCTCAACCCCACGAGTGCTTCACACTTGGGTAGGTGGGTTGCCTACTGGCATATACGGTCCTTCTTGCAAAGCCAAAGGGAAATTATTATTATTATTATTATTTTTGAAGGCAACCCGGGGTTAGGTGGACCCCTACCAAAACAACAGCTGCCTCTGTGCCCCCATGTGGCAAAGGGATTCGATCCTCACTTACCACATGGGATACCACCTTGGTGGTGCCAAAGGGAAACTATCCTCAGTTAGTTGGGGAAACTATTCATAGAGTTTTTACACTGCAGGTATCCAAACAGGGCCATGGTCAACGTTGGTATCTCAGCCCATAATGGCCGGTCAAACCGAGCCCAAGCCCATAATGATAGGTCAAAACAAACCTTTTCTAGACTAAGCCCAAGTCAAATAAGGGCAAATGCATTTTGCAACATTTGTAATATCTCTTTAGAAACATGTAATTAGAGAAGGAATTACTAAATCCACATGTCATCTCAAACAATGGATTTGCAAAGTGTTGGCCGGATTCATGGGAAGCAGATCAGGTCATGCTGAACATGAGCGTTTTTGCTCATGCCGATATCGTGGCGGTCTGTTTGCATCTTGGATGAATGCCACATGATTTTGCTGACTTTTGAGTTTTTTAAAATGCGAATCGAATGGCCACGATGTCAGCATGAGAAAAAACGCTCATGTTCAACATGACCTGATCTGCTTCCGGATTCATGATGGTGCCCTCATACACTAGGTTAGGAAGTGTCAAATCCATAGAATTTGTGGATTCCATAGTTCCTTTCCCCAACTACCTTGCCCAAGACCTTTCTAAAAAGATTGGCATGCTATAATAAACCTTGGCCAGATTCTGGTGCTCTCAGACACTAGGTCAGAAGCGTCAAGTCCATAGAATTTGTGGATTCTACAACTACCTTGCATTGCATTGCTAGTTTCCAAACAAGACCTTTCTAAAAGGATTGACATGCTATAATAAACTTTTTTTTTTAGATAATTAAAGAAAAACTACCTTGCTCACAGAGCTAATTGACATAAGTCCCTTTGTTTTTTTTAAAAGGCAAGATGGGGTTAGGCAGACTCCTACCAGATATCTCTTAAGCCCCCATGTGGCAGAGGGATTCGAACCTGGGCCTTCAGCTTGGCACAGGACCCCGCTTACCACATGGGATGCCACTGGGTGGTGACATAAGTTACTTTGACAACCAAGAAACACAACCATGCCCTGCGGAAGATGCACAATAATACGGTTCTTTGTCAATAAAAAAATAAAATTAAACATTTGTTGAATTTCTGCTTGATGTCCACCAAGTTATTCATCAATTAAAACGGTAATATTTTTGCAAATAAGTCTGCAAGCTTTTTTTTTTAAGCCATGTCTGGGCAGATTTGGTTCGAACAATGTCCCAGGCCGGTTCCAAGTGAGTTGAATGGCATTACTGCAAATTTATTATTACACGTCCTTTTAAGTGAAAACCTTCTACGGTTCTACCTATCTTCTCCTCCTTCCTTCCACGGCAGCCATCGACCTTCTCTCTAAGTGTATTATTTTTTTCTCTTTCTTTATATATATATATATATATATATTTTCTTTGGATCCTTTTTCTTCCTCTTTTACTCATTATTTTTTTCTTTTATTATATTTTTATTTATTTTTTCTTTCTTCCTCTTCCTCCTTTCCTACACTTGATCTTCATCTTTTTTTTTTTCTTATCATCTTTAGTTTTCTTTTTTTTGTTTGTACACACATCTCTTGTTGTTTGACTAATAATCACCGTTTCTTTGTTACATCATTTAAATTATTGTGCTATAGTTGGTGTTTGAAATTGACATGTTAATTTATTTTAAATTCTTTAATTGTGATCCAATTATTCGTTATTGATTCATAAATAATGCATTGTTTATTTTGTGTTATATATATATTATCACCATACTTTATAGGGTTTGGTTCCGTTTCGGATAAACCAGGCCCGTTGACACCCTCGACCTGAACCAAACCCTTTAGAGTTCGGGTATGGTGATAAATAATAAGACATGATTAAGATCATAGTTAAGACCTGATTCGATTAATGCATGGTCCACGTATAGTTTGTGAAATTTGTAAAAATAATAAAAAATATGATTTAATCGGGTATAGTATGAGTCTGGTTCATGTAGTTCTTATCGAGTCAAGGTATAGTTTTTCTTATAGTGGGCTCTATTAAACTCGGGTTCGAACTTGATATTATACCCGAAAACTAGGTCCTAAGTATGGTATCACCTGGGTCTGAACCAAACCCGACCTCTCTCTCTTTTTCTCTCTCTCTCTCTCTCTCTCTCTCTATATATATATATATATATATATATATATATAAAACTTACACTTTCCACATCGAGACTTGCGCCTCGCTTCATCTTCATGAGCTGGTCTTGTGGGTCGCTACGCTTCAACACTCCCCCCCTTTTCTCTCTCTAGAATTCTTTGTTAAAGTAGTTTGATCCAAGTGTTGCCCTGTTTCATTTGAGTTTTGGCTTCAAAATTCGAAGAAATAGGCACTATCTCTGTCTTTGACTCTTTGGTAAGTCAATTTCCGTCTTCAGTTGGTTTCTGCCATATTTCTTTTTGGGTTATTCGATGATACTTCTTTCTTTCGCTGCCATCTCGAATTGGTGCACTTTTTTGACGTCTCTAGGCATATTAGATGATATTTATTTGAATTCGCAAGATGCATCTCTGGTGGTCATTAGATCCTTTTTTAAGTCTAGAACATCCCCAGAACTCGATGTCACTTTCGTTGGTGACGATTGGTTGCCTCAACTCCTTGTTCATTAAGGAAACCCTCCATTTCAATTGGTCGTTTTTCCCCCCACAAAAGCAGGCGTGAGATAACAAATCAAAGTGTTTAGCTAAGATTTTGAATAGCTGTCTGGAATTCAAAAGTTTTTGAGTTATGACATAGAAGGCTATGCCAATGTCATCTTCATGAAGTACAAATTGTCTGTAATTGTATTTCCAGTTAGCAATTATTTATATGTTGATTTCCCATGACGGCTCCGGTCATCTTGTAGGGGGACTCATGAAAATCACCAAAATGTCACAAGTTCGAAACCCACGGATGTGTGTCCTTTGTTGGGAGGCTGAAGCTGGGTGTACTCCCTGGTGGACAAGGGGGACCTGGGGCTTTACGCCAATGAGCTCAGTGAGGGAGGCATTTTTTCCTGGGTAATCCGGAAAAACAATCATTGTATATTGATTTGGATGCATGTCACAGCCGCATTATTGTACAACCATTGATGGGTTCATGAAGTTAATCAATGGTTTGTGATATGCTAATTGAGTGACAGGTTAAAAGAGTAAAACCATAATATCTATTGCTGGCTCAACGAAATTCCGGTAGTTCAGTCCTCTCTGTCAAACATTGAGCTACTTATCTTTTAACCTGGAGTTGTATTTCCTGTTCCACCCAATTATTTATGTGGTCTCGTGAAATGAATTCCAGTTTGCAGTGATGGATGATGATGGTTCTGGTTCATATCGCCGGACATCTGTCCGGAACCGCAAGATGGCTGCAAAAATGAGTGCTGCTCTTGCCAGTAGTGATAACCGGATGCAGGTAATGTATGCATTAGAACTCATTCAAAACTGACATGCATTTGTGCTTGCTTTTTCTTCCATGAATTACTTTCTATTGCCACATTGTGAAATTTCTCGTTTACCTATGAGAATTAGTACTTATTATTGAGGAATAATCGCATTAATTTGCCATGTACGTATGAATGCGTGCACCAAGATGAAAAAAAGAGAGGGCCAAGTGCATGAAGATCTGGTGTTGTCTGCAATGCCGTTGCATCTTGAAAACATATGTATATTGTGCTACATGGCAATCCTGTCGGTGCTTTTGCTATGTTTGTCTACCTAGTGAACTGATAGAGTGTATCTCTGTTTAGGCATCCCTTGCTCGCCTTGAAGCATTGGAGAGTGATTATGCTGGCGTAGAGACAGTAGAAATCAATGATGATGAAGATGCTTCTCTTGATGAAGATGATCAAGGTTTGTCTTTGCTTGCCTTTGTTCTTTCACCTAACAAATTGATTAAGAAACACGCACACATCAATAAGTGCTGTTATCATGTCAACAAAGTACTTCGATAAAATAGTATTAGATGTTGCTTTGATTAGATTTCTTTTGTTTCTTCAGAAAGCTTAATGCTGCTGCGCCATGTGAATAATAAGAACCAGATAGTGGAGGCGGATATCAAATGTGTGACAGTCTCAGTTAAAATTATACCGTGAAGTATATCTTGAAAGCACGTAGGGGTTGTCATGTGCTGATTAGCAATGCAGTAAATCGTGGTATTGAATTTGTGAGGTATTTTAGTTCCAGCTGATTAATGTGGCTAAAGATGTCATCAAGATCCTCCATTGGTCAAATAATAATATTGACAGAACATTGTGATAAATGTTATGTAAAAGAGCTTGATGACTGGGTCTCTTGAAAAGTAATGTGGAGAGGTATGAGTTCTATACACATCCTAGACTGGTGCATGAATAAGAAGAGCTAATGCACTGGTCCAGCTAGCAGGAGGCCTATATTGACCCCCCCCCCCCCTCTCCCCCTCTCTCTCTCTCTCACACACAGACAAACTATATATATCACTTAGGTCCTTCTGATCTACCCTTCATCTAGTACTTGATGGTATGCTCCTTGCTCCCACTGTGTTGGGTTTTTGTATTTTAGGGCATCCATTATTTTGTGGAGATACAAAAAGCTAGATATTGCCTGAAAACATTTGGAGCGTACTACGAGAAAGAGAAATTAGCTCATTAACTGAAGACATGTCTGGTGATGATGATTCAATAGCATTGAATTTCATATGGAGCACACCAATTATCCAACTTTCTGCATTAATCTCATATTCACAATCTCATGTGACTGTTATTTGTTCTAAGGATACGTTGCACTGTGTGTGTGTGTGTGTGTGTGTGTGTGTGTGTGTGTGTGTGTGTGTGTGTGTGTGTGCGAACATGCCAGTGGGATGGCATATGTGTGTGAATTTTAACCTTTTATTATACATTGGTCTGTTGCTGATGTCTCATCATCTTAGTACCTGTTTGTACCTCACCTACTTTTAAAAGCTCTTGTTTTTCTTGGTTCGTAAAACAAAAAGAACTGTGGTTCTTTACGATGTTTACGTGTATTGTTGTGCTCTCCGTTTAGGTTATGTACCAACGACTGTGAATGCTAAAGATAAAATAGCAGGACATGTACCAAACTGGTATACTTGATTCCACCTCATGAAAAAGAGCTTCTAAAGGGTGAGGCTGGTAGAAAGTAATATAACAACAGATGCAGTTCAGAATACTGTGGCTCTTTGTTTGTCCATATGACTAAAAGATCTATTGATAAACAGCAGATATCAGAAATCTATTATCCATCTATTTGTCTAGCTGTTTGTCTATCTATCAGCCTACCTGCCTGTTATCTTTCTAATAATGTCTTTCTATCCTTTAGATAATGTTGTAGATGTTCTATGTACATTGTACAATCACTTGCATCTTTTCCCTTCCACACACACATACATGTTTGAAGTACTGAGTGTTCCATATATTTGTGTCTAGAAACCCAAAATCACCTAGCACCGGCATTGACATAGGTAGGCATGGCATTTTGAATCCCTCATGTTACATAGATCTGTGTCTAAAAACTGTTGATTCTCTTGTGGCAGTTATGATAGTCTCTCCTTTCTACAATTTGTTACAGATCTTTCCATTCAATCATCACTTGCCCAGCTCCCTTGCCTAGTCATTGTCATACACATTATTGTTACCCCATGCCTTCATTTCGGCATTCACACAACAGGAAAGAGAGTCCTTTTTACCCAAGGATTGGTTGAACTCATTTAAGAGCTCTGGAAAGCAAAAGGAACCTGTATCAATTATCAAGTTGAACCCATGAGAAGATCCAGTAGGGGCTAGCTGATTTTGAATGTTTTACTTGCATCATGTTGCTTTGGTATCTAAAACAGTTTGCTATCATTGATAGGCTATAAATTATTTACCCTTGATGCTAATAATTGAAGTATAATTTTTGCATCTCGGTACTTTCCAATGTCAGCCGTTTGCAGACATATTTTGTGATAGGATCTGATGAATAATTTGTTATGAACTGTTAAGTGATAGACATACATATGTTTAGGTTTAGTGGTTCACAGTATGCAGTATGTTTTGAGTGGATTAAAGACAATTATATGAAAATGGTCTTCAGTTTCTCTAAAGAACTTACTCTACTCTAAATTGGAAATATTAACTGTAATTTGTTTGCCAGTTTCCTGTATCTTCCTGCTTTAGAAGCTTGTTTATGGTTTTCTTTCCTCTTTTATGGTTTAGCTTACATGCAAAAAAAACAGAAGAGTGCAAGGCGTAAAACTAGGCAAGCAAAAGCACTTGAGAATGTAAAGAAGGCACCAAAATCCTTTTTGGAGTTATTACATGAGGTAAGGGATGCCATATTGTTTTCAGATTTGAGTTTCTCTGGAGGTGAAGTTCACATATGTTGATTTTCTAGCCTTCTGTTTTATTTTTTGTCAATGCAGGCAAATCTGGAATCTTTGCCTCCACACGTACCCTCCTACCTGACTGCTGCTGTTGGTCCTCCAAGTTCAACCTCCCGTCGGCATTTTTGTTCTGTCTGTGGATATATCGCCAATTATACATGTGTCCAATGTGGTACACGCTTTTGTTCGCGCCGCTGCCAGATTGTACACTCTGATACTCGTTGTTTAAAATTTGTTGCTTGATATGGACAATCTCAGTGTATACATTATTACACATTATTTCTAATAACTTTTCCTTTTTTTTCTGAATATATGTATGGTTTATTTTGATGCATTCTATAGGCTATAGTAAAAAGTAGTTGATATTACGATCTCTCCAAACTTCAGGAGATGATGGCTTAGTGGCTCAATCACATATTATGAAGTTTCATTTCTGTTCTAGATATTGTTTCCTTAATGGGCCATTTGATGATTACCTAGACATTTTTTATCCTTGGAGAAATTTGTCCAAGGATAAAGATTTTTAGTATTCCTCTTTTTTTTGGTTAATGATGGGGGAACCACTAGTTTTTATGATCATCAGGAGGTATTTGCAAGTATCGCCTCCTTTCCTGAAATCTTTTAGTGTAGAACCGTTGGGGTACCCCACCCCGTGCCCTGATGCTATGAGCTGTGACTTATTTACATCAGGTGGTGGAATACTCATGATAAGATCTGCTTTCGCTATGGGACAGACTAGGGAAACAAGATGAGCATACTCTGGGAGGCCACCAATAACAATGCTGCTTTGGACCAGGGGCAAGAAATTTTGTGAGGACTAACTACCTGTCCTCACGCTTCCACTCTCTGGTCCTACCTTTGCCAACATTGGTAATAATAAGTGTACACTGAGGTTTTTGTCACTACTGCAAGGAAATGTTGGCATTGGATGGATGCCTCATCATTGGTGAAGATTTTTTTTTAAATGTATCATCATGTCTCATTCTATGTGGTCGGTCTTGCAAGTTCTATTTCTCTATTCATTCTTATTTATATCTAAAATTTGAGTAATACCATAGTCTTTCACATCAAATTTTGCTAGTAAACTGTTGATGATGTTGGCTCCATTTACTAAGACCACGCAACCAAGTTATGGACTGGATTCTACAAGAAAATGTTTTGTGTAATTTGAATATAAAAGACGTTCAAGGGCTTACTTGAAAAAGGAAAAATCTTTATGTTTGCTTGTATCTCATGTAATTTGGAATCACATGAGATGGAATCAAATCTGATTTGAAGTCATATGATTTCAAATCACATATTCCACTGTGATTTCAAATCATATTTTGTTTCTCATTTGCATGAGATTCCAAATCACATGTTTGGTTAGTTGTGCAAATGAGATTCACTGTTTCATTTGTATGAGATTCCAAATCGCATTTGTATGCAACCAAACATATTAAATTTTTGGTTGACTAAAAGTTTCTGGCACTGCATCAGGAGAGGTATTCAGTATTCACAAACTGTTTGGTGTAAACTTTTGACTTTTTATAAAATACAAGTGACTCTCATATAGACCATGTGTGAAGTGTTATGGCATCGAGGGAATGCAGTTCAAATGAATGGCTGTCAACATGAGGGTGGGTACAATCTGTTTTCTTCTAGTGCAAGTTATATGCCTCAACGATGATTGTAACTTTTGTCTTTGAAGCTGAACACTTTCACATAATGAGGTAGCCATGATTTCAATGAGAACTGCATGAAGACAAAGAAGAAGGGCCTAGATGCCACTCAGCCATCTTTCCTGCTCATCCACCTTACTCGAAATATTACTGCTGAAAAAGACTACTCTGGAGTTATTCAAGCAATGAGCTGAATAATGACTTCTGTCAGCCTGCAAACAGCAGCAACAGTACCTCCTACATCACTGATCACACATTAGCTGCCTTCAGTTGGTAAAACCCTTGAGGTCCCTACCCATCAGAGAATACACTCAGCTTTGACCTTGCGGTAAGGAATGCTACCGAAGAGTTTCGAACTTGTGACGTACTGTCAATTTGATCACATTCACAAATAGTCGTACAGGCTATTTTTAGTAATTGCAGCAACAGAAGCTGCGGCTAGTAGCAATAGTAATAGTGATAAAAGTCGATATGTCACAAATATTGACAATGGTTTGAAAATATTGAGATTTTATCGTCACATTTTCACATGCCAATATAATATAGAAAAAAACATGATAATTTCAAAATATCACCTAATTTACTAATTTGTTAAGAGCAATTTTCGTAGTATTTTGTATATTATTCATGTTTCTGCTTGCATTATTATATATAATTATATAATTATCTATGATGATATTTTCCCAAGATTTTCATGAGAAACCAAAAGATTCAAAATGTCATGAGATTTTCCCGAGAACAAGATTTGTGAAATTGATACTAATGATGTTCATAGTATTATTGGTACTAATAATTTATTATGATGAGAATAATAATAAATAGTTGCATGGCTTTTCCAAGCACATGTAAAAAGATTGCTCATTACTAACTATTACCATGGTAATAATCCTTCAAAATTAAGATGATAACGAAATAATAATTTATATTTTAATGTTTAAAATTCAAATGGAGACAGAGGGGTCTCCTGTTTATGCCCCAGTTTGCCTATGAGAAAAAGTAAACAAGGAAAACAAGAAAAACTATGGGCATGTTTGGAAGAGAGAAACTCTCATAGGAAAAGAAAGTTTTGCCTATGAGAGTTTTTTATATGACAAGTTTTTCAAGAGAAAGTTTTTTGTTTGTTTGTGTAGCATGAGAAAAACAGAGTGAAAAAGTGAGAGAGAGGAGGAGGAGGGTGGTGATGATGGTAAGATGGATGTTGGTGGTGATGGTGAGATAGTGGGTGAGTGGTGGTGGTGGTGGTGAGATGGGTGGTGGGGAGTGTAAAAATAAATTTTCTTTTGGTAGGAAACATTCTTCCACCTCCTCCCTTTAGGAGGAATGTTTCTTATAAAAAACTGTACTTTTTAGAAAAACTCTCAGTAAAAAAAGTCTGTCTTTTGGAAGGGTTAGAAAATCTGTAAGAATGTTTCATTTTGCATCACTTTTTCTACATCTTTCTTGCTTCCAAACGTGCCTTATAAGACAAGTAAGTTTGGCCACTTCCTGTCCTCCAAGGATGCTAGAGGTTGTTTATGATTCTAACCATCTACCGTGTCCTTGCATTGAATCATGATTCTAACCATCTAACATCTAACATGTCCTTTCCAATAACTATACACCCACCATCCTCTAGATAGTAACCGATTTAAACATGTCTGGTAGGTTAGAAATGACTTTTTTTTTGTTTTCCCTTGATGGCCAAGGTGGGGAATAACCAATGTTGTTAGAATCGGTATAGGGTCTGAATCGATTTTCAAAATGATTTAGAGAATCAGCAGGCTTCGATTCTGAACGGAGTCTAGCTGAATCAGTCATTTTTTAACCACCAGATGACATGTGTCAGTAAAATATTAAAATAATATTTAAAACATATTTTAATCCTTTTTAAAATATTAAAAAATAGGGCCAATACTGATTTGGGAATCTATTTTTGGACGATATGATACAAATTGGCTGATTCAGGCCAATTCGCAAACATGCCAACAACAATGAGAATAACTCTCTGTAGAGAATTCGAGGATTCGAACCTGAGACCCCTTAGTTATGATGGTGCCACATTAGTAGGCTAGTAATGGTTGGCAGGTTTGTCATGTCCGTTTAAGTACCCTTGGTCGAGCAAATAATAAAAGGGTGACTGCAGTATAGCAACATAATTTTTTTTTTGGACAGAGAAAGATGGGGTTAGCACGGGCTAAATTTCAAGGCTCAATTTTCCCCTCTTGCAAGCCAAAGAACACCCTTGTGACACCCCTACCAGTTGTACAACTGTACCATTGGGATTCGAACTTGCAACGTCGTGACCTGCTGCTCCTGCCAGACAAGCCCGTTGGTGTTGGCCAGTAATATTGATCAATCTGCCACTGACATTGCCACAATGTGCCATGTTTGGCCTGGACTTGGACTCCATCCAAACAATTTCCGGATCCATTCCGGGTCCGAACATGGATGTGTTTGGAAGCCATCTGGATCTCAATGATCCTTGTCTTAGACCCATGATTTCGGGACCTAACATAGACTCAACGTGTAGCCCTTTTTATAACCCATACACGAGACAACAAAGTTCTATTATAACTCTTCCTCACCCCCATGACCCATACCTATGGCTTACCCACAAGGATTCATTTCCAATACAAAAGAGAGTCAAAATGACACAATAAAGGTACTATGCAGGGATGGAGGGTAAAATCAAAACCCATGCGGGGATGGACCTACTCTTGCCCCCGCCCCACCCCATCCCGACCTCTATTAAAAAAAATACTATTATACCCTATATATATATATATATATATATATATATATATATATATATATATATATATATATATATATATATATATTCTTGACCCTAACATAAAACCGTTTATTGAATCTCTTCTGTCTCTTTCCTCTAACAAGCTGCACGAGCTCCCATTTCTCAACTTTCCTTCCTCTAATGGTGGAAGGATCGAGAAAATGGAGTGCCGCCCGTTTGGACCGGGGATGGAGGACATGAAATGGAGAATGAACTATGAATGAAGGTTAAAATCAAAACCAATGCGAGGATAGAGGGCAAAATTTTAAGACGGGACAGGGTGGGGGTGGGTAGGGGTGGCAATCGTGTCGGGTTGGCGGGTCGACCCGACGGGTTGGCGGGTCGACCCGACGGGTTGGCGGGTCAGCATACCTCAACCCGAACCCAACCCGTTTATTAAACGGGTCGGCTGTGGCAAACACAAACCCGACCCATTTAATAAACGGGTAACTCGACACGACCCGCCAACCCATTTAATAAATGGGTTGGGTCGGGTAAACGGGTTCTCAGGTTTGCGGGTCAGGTTGGCGGGTCGAGTTGACGGGTTATCGGGTCGGGTTGGCGGGTCGACGGGTTGGCGGGTTGACGGGTCAGGTTGACGGGTTGGCAGACGGGTTGGCGGGTTGACCCACCTGCCTAACCCGTTTATTAAACGGGTCAGCCGGGTTGGCGGGTTGGCATACCCCCAACCCGAACCCGACCTGTTTAATAAACGGGTTACGCGGGTCAACCCGTTTATTAAACGGGTTGGCTTAAGCCCAACCCGAACCCGCCTAAGAGGCGGGTTGGCGGGTCGTGTTAGGTTTTGCCACCCCTAGGGGTGGGGGTAGAGGCCTTGTCCCCACCCCGGTCCACTGCCATACCTAGTACTATGAAAAGGACTCCTACAATAATTAGGTCTTCATCTCAATGTTGTCATTATTATTGGTGCATATGCTTCACTCCGGACTAAACTATTTTTTAATAAATATAAAAAATACTTACAATTAATTTTTAATATTATTTTAATAGCTTTAACACGTGTCCCATTTTGATTGAGACATAATATTTTTGTAATTATTTTTTTACTGATTCGGAATGATTCACTTGAGTATCCGTATTGACCCATTCACCTGAATCATTGGCCAAACAATACAGGGCAACATGGCTTCATGTGGATCTAAGAAACTTGAGTTGCAAGGTTTCCAATCCCAACACAGGCCATCTATTATCACAATGAAGTGGAGCATTTGATTGATCTAAAAAAAAGGTTTACATGGAACTCAACCTAGTTCTGGCCCCAATAGTGCTTCTGATCATCATGTTCAAAATGGATACAGGCCCTTGAGCAGGGATGCAAATAGTTCAGATTGAGAACAACTAAATACATCGGGATTGAGATTGAAATTGGATTCGGAACAACAAAAAATTGCAAAACCTCTATCCTGGATCCAACCCATTTGCATCCCTAATTATTTGTTGATATTGTCAATTTCAGTGGATCAAGGCTACTAGTAACTTATTATCTCATGAATATAGGACAATGGATATCAGGTAACCAACACCTATGTAACATGGATACGTATAAAAGAGTGCCGTACTCATGTCAACTTGTGTCAACATGGCATACTGGTACTCATACTTCATAAGTACTGGCTAAAGTAGTTTTGGATCTGATCCAGTCCGTCCAAACCTAATCTATTGACTGCTATTGTGATCATTTACATCAATTTTTAAGGTGCATAAAGGGTTGTTTGCATCCATTATTGTATGATGTTTGTTTCGTACACACACCTGCATACATACTTTTATCAAGACGCACACGCATACATGGATAAATATTTGCTATTGTCGACAGTACATACAATTGAGCCAAAAAATCATATGTGCAAGTTGTATCTATTCACTATGCCCTCATAGATATGTTTAACATATTTTGTTTTCTAGGAAACATACTTTGGATCATATTCTTTCAATGTATCATATTCTTTCAGTGTAGAAATGTGAATTTTTTATTCTTGAAATTTTGCCACATTGTGGGCCATTGATTTATGAAGCCCTTAAAAAACCCGCTTACATGCTACAAACACGTAATCTAAAACCTCTTTCTACTAAAGAAACTATGTAGATCTTATCTACAAGGTTAGATCAACAAAAGAATTGAAAAAATTTGTTTTTTTACTAGATTGTGTGTACAAACAATTGTAGCATATATATATATATATATAGAGAGAGAGAGAGAGAGAGAGAGAGAGAAATTTTTTCGATTGTCTATGGTATACACAATCTAGTTGAAAAATCATAGGTGCAAGTTGTATCTATTCAGTATGACCGCATGTTTTTTTTTTGGTTAGGAAACACACTTTGGATCATATTCTTTCAACATAGAAATATGAGTTTTTTGTTCTTAAAATTTTGGCACATTGTGGGCCATTGATTTTTAAAGCCCTTGCAAAACCCAGCTTACATTTTGTAGACTTTTGATTATATAGATAGGGTAACTGAAATATGTTTATTGATATGAACCAAGATTTTTATAGTTTTTTTTTTCAAAAAAGATGCTTGGTTTTTATAGAAACAGACTCTTGGATCATCCCATTGTGATGTATAAGAAGGATCTTTTAATGGTTGAAAATCAATAGCTCAGAAGTTTCATAAAGCAAATGGACCACACCGAATGCATCTTCAGGGTTAGATTTGCAAAAAAACCTATGAAAATCTGGATTCATACCAGCAAACATATTTGGTTGGTAAACATATTCCAGTTTCCCTGTATAGGGAAATGAAAACCTCCTCAATGGACATTTTATTGGGCATTTGGTATTTTTTCAAAATTCTAGCCATACAGATGTGATCTATATGTTTGTTTTTATAGGAATCAGTTCTTGGAGTACTTGATTCCAATGCATGGATAGGTTTTTATAAGTTTTCAAATCTGGCGGATAATTTTCGTAAATTTTCAAGGCTCCAAATACCATATTTCTATCCAAAATTCATGATCTAAGTTTTGATTTACATGCTGAACTTGAGTTGCTGCAGCTATAGACAGTGTTGATGTGATCAGGGATGAAGATAAACTTTTCTTTGTATACCAAAATGGAAGTGTGAATATTTGAAATGAAGCAAGACGAACTTCAGTAGGCTTTTGCTTATATCCCATGTTACACATGTTACTAGTCCTTGGCCAATACCAATATGTACCAAAAGGAAAAAACTTATCAATATATATTATTTGATGACCTTTTGTTCTGTTCAATAAAATCTTTTCCGAAGGCTACCAAGATCCAAAGCGTTACAATAATCACACAGTAAAATATATATGCAGAAAGCAACCATGATCTACAAAGATCTCACATATTGCATGTTGATATATTAGGAGAAAGGAACCATGATCTCAAAATGATGTAAAAAAGATTTCAACTCTCGCCTCCCATAGTGAGAGCATTTACTGTCTATATTCTATCTTAAAAGTGCTTTCCTTTAAGGGATGCCTGCCACAGAAACGCTGGGGTTTTCGCAGAAATGCATAAAGCATGAAGCATTTCTGCAGGCCCTACGCAAATGTGCCAAGTGTTTCCTTGCAGAAAAGTAACTGTAAAATCAACGCCCCCCCCCCCCCCCCCTCGGCATTTTCACATAAACCATCCAGTTTCTTTACCGCAAGACACTCTGCATGGATTGCGGCATAGAGTGCCCTTCTGCACAAACGTGCCCTTAGGGTGAGTTTGTGTGTCATGGACAGGGGCTCTGCACGTTGTTAAAGCCTTTATGCATAAACGAAGTCCAACTACTCTGTCAGATTTTTTTTTTGAAAGGCAAGCTGGGATGAGGTAGACCCTACTAATTATATAACTATATCGTTGGGTTTATCCAAACGATAAATGTGGCAGTTGTATTGCATGCAATATATTCTGCTTTCTGAGTATGCTGAGCTACGCAACTTTATTTCTTACAAGATCAGAAAACTGCTCTTCATTCGAGGAGAAAAACATATCAAGAAGTGGATTTACTATTGGTGTAAGTTTTATGAAATAGATTTTTAAAAGATATTTTTGATGAAAATGATTTTGTGAAAGCAGAAAATCAAATAATAAAAATCAGTTCACACTAGGGTGAGATCCGGATCAAACTCAGGGAACGAGACAAAACTTTGTATTCAACACAAATTGCAAGCTTTATTGCTTTTAAAATAAAAATAAATGAAGATAACTAACTATTATAATGTGTTACTCTCTTACAGAGGACTAAAAAAGAATAATAAATGGCCTTATACAAACCCAAATTAATGAATTAAATAAACCTAATCTAAAAGAAAAAGAAAAAGAAAAAGAAGTCTTCGGTTGCTTAAGCTCTAGTCCATTTTAATCTTCACTGCTTCTCTTTGACCTCAGGATGCTACAACAGGCTTTTAATATTTCACTCTTAAAAGGTTTTAATCAATCTGAGGGCTTGAAGGGCCTTTTGAGAAGACCTTTTTGGTACCTCAGATGGCTCTTTAGGGACACTTTTGAGGGCCTATCGCACATCCAATCGTTTCCTTGCAAAACAAAAACACAAAACGAGCAGAACAAAACAAAGAAACAATACCAAAATTTAATATTTCAAACAAGAAAACCAAGAAACTAATCTAACAAATTATAACAAACTTGTAACAAATAACTAACATGTAACCAATAACTAACTAAATAACAAACTATAAACTACTATGAAACAAACTAACTACTTTGCAACAAATTAAAAAAACAACTAACTAATTCAAGAAATTTAATTTACTAAACAAGAAACACTCTAACCGGCTAACTACTAATTCAAGAATTTGATAAAATAACTAACAACCTAATAATAAACTAACTAAGCTACCGTACGGATTGTAGAACTAACTTTAACAAATCTAAAACTAAAGAATAATAAAAACTAAACTATGCTAGCTATTCTAATTAACTAATAAATAAACAAAACAAAGAATCGGCTATGCTAATTGACTAACCTACCCGATTTACATGCAAGATTGAAATCAAAAGCTGAAGTAAACTAATGAATTAAATCTGAATCTAACTACTAATGAATACTGGAAATAATAACAAACTAAACTAAAATATCTAACTAATTGATTATCAATGCACGTAAACGAATAAAAAATTTTGACTATTATGTATTTAATAAAACTAAAGATATTGTGACTACCAAATTGAAATTAAAGCTAAGCAAACCAATGCGCATTAAACTACTGCTAACTAATGAATTGAATGAAAATAAACTGCAGAACACTATGATTATTCTATTAAGAAAATGACTACTACTTTATTTTTTAAATGGAAAATGATAAAAGCATAAATCAACTAACTAATTCTATTGATTAAACATAATAATTAAGAAATAATGTGATTAAATATCTAACTAAGTGCTGAAATCAAAGATCCTGGAATTAAAGTTAATATTAACTAATTGATAAATAGAACTAATTTATTTGGCTGAATTAAAAAAACTAAATAACTAATCTATTTTCCATCAATTTATCTAATTTAACTAAGAATAGAAACTAACTAAAATAATTAATGGAAGTCATGAACATGAATTAAACACTAAATACACTAACTTAATACTATAAATAAACAAGAACTAATCAGATCTAATTGACAAAAAATAAAATAAAATAAAAAAATTATCAAAACCCCAAATCAGCTAAGTTATTTTACTAAATAATTTAATCTAATAAATACCGAAAGTAATGAACCTATTCTAAATTGCATCTACACTAATTCTAAACCTAAACTATCTTAAAATCATGAAAATCATAAAAAGAAACTATTTTAAACCTAATGATCTATGTTAGTTTGCATGCAATGATACGACAAAAACTAAACTACGCTATATGCAATGCTAGATATGAGATCTATCTATCTATCTATATATTTCTTTTTCTTTTTGCAATGAATAAAAACAAGCAATCTAAACTAAGTGCCACAAATATACGAAAAATAAAGTTATCCTATATACAATGATGAACTAGTATACATGTATTCTATAAAATAAACAAGAAAAACTAATCTAAGTAAGGAACTATGGAGAGATGAGGGAGAAGAAGCAAACCTCATGATTCGCCTCCGATAGAGGTGTTGAGAAGAAAAAATGATATTTTCTTCGAGCTGCACATACCTTCATTGATGTGGATGAGAAGAACTGGTGCTAGAAGAGATTAGAAGCAAGAAGAGAAAGGGGGAGAAAAGAAGAGCAAAAGGGAGAATCGGTTGGGAAAAAAAAAAGAAGGAAGAGAAGAGAGAGAGAGAGAGAGAGAGAGAGAGAGAGAGAGAGAGAGAGAGAGAGAGAGAGAGAGATCACTTTTTTTCTCAAGAGGGAGACGCCCCCTATGACTTAAAAAATACTTTTTATAATAAAAAATTAGGTCACACATTTTTTTTAAAAAACTCCAATTAGTTTTCAAAATTTTCAAAAGAACACTTCTAGAAAAATTTGTTTCATAAAAAGGCAATTCTAAACAAAGTAAAATACTAGTTAGCAATTTCTAGACTAATTAAACCATAAACTAAAGAATTCTAAACTAATCAAAACACTGAAAAATGCAGGAAAGACTTGAAAATTGACAATTTTATCTTTATTTTAAATTTTAAAGCAGTTTCTCAAAAACACTGATAAGAATAAGTTTCTAATGAAATTTTTCGATGGATCATGCATAAAAATATATGTATAAGATGCAAAATATATGCATGATCAACTATCATCTCTGTTGTCTATAAAGTCAGTATTAGAATATTCAGTTAACTCTAAAGCATCATCTTGAAAACATAATTCCAAGTTTATAGTCTCTTTTAAATATCAAAATATTTTTTTTATTGCTTGCCAGTGAGGCCAACCAGGATTACTTTGGTGACGATAATGAGGCCAACAATAAAGCTGATATCAGGCCTTGTGCATAGCATAACATATATTAAGTTTCTAACACCTTGTACATAAGTGACATTCAGTCTTTCTTGTACATCATCAGGACTATCATTCTTACTCAATTTGATACTTTTTACCATAGGTGTTCTAATAGGCTTGCAATCACTTATTTTAAAATTCTTGAGGATATGATTTATATAATTTTTTTGACTCAAGCTTAAAAGTTTAGAATTTCTATCTCAAGTGATTTTAATTCCAATAATATAGGATGCCTCTCCCATGTCTTTCATCTTGAACTGAGAATTTAACCATGACTTGGTTTTGACAATCATATCGTTGTCGTTTCCAGTCAAAAGAATGTCATCCACATATAGTGAGAGAATATCAAATTTACTCTAACTTTTTCAGACATAAACAAATGGTCAAATTTATTTGCCATAAACTCTAATGACGTAATTATCATATAAAACTTCAGGTACTACTGATGTTGTGATTGCTTGAGTCTGTATAGGAATTTTTTCAACCTATATACTTTATCTTCTTTGCCTTTTATTATATAACCTTCAGGTTGTTACATGAAAATGGTTTTCTTAAGCTCACCATTACGAAAAACACTTTTAACATTTATTTGATGTAAATCTAGGTCGTAGTGAGCTATAATTGTGAGAATTATCTTTATCGAGGCAAATTTTGCAACAGGTGAATATGTGTCAACATAGTCTAACCCTTCTTTCTGATAAAATCCTTTAGCTACCAACTTTGCTTTAAATTTATTGATATTATAATCAGACTTGAATTTATTTTTTAAAATCCATTTACATCTAATCCTTTAGTCAATTTCTAGACCTGGTTTTTCTCAATAGACTCAATTTTCTCGTTCATGGCTTTTACCCAATCTGTTGACTCACGTGATTTTATTGTCTCATCATATGACAAGTTATTTTCCATGTCATCTAGGTCTAAAGCATAATACAGTTTCTCTGACAGGTAGACATAATAGTCATTCAAGTAAGATGGGAGAGCTTTAGACCTTTTGTGGCCAACCTAAGACTGATGAAAATAAGCTGGAGAACTTATAGATGGTTTATCATTACTTAAATGTTCTTGCGAGTCATTAGAGTCATAATACAAATTAAGAGGATCATCTTCATTTATTTTAGGAATAATTTCTTTCATATTTTGATCTTCTAAGAATATAACATCTCTACTTTCGATTAAACCCTTATCAGGGTAGTAAAATCTATAGCTTTTGGATCATTTGCGATATCTAATAAAGATACACCTTATAGATCTGATATTGAGTTTATCTCTTGATCACTCTATAACCTTTATATGAGCTACTTAACCCCATCTACAAATGTGACTTAGGTTAGGTTTTCTTTCTGTTCATAAGGTGTAGAGACAATAACTTTGCAAGAAACCCTATTTAAAACATGTTGTTATATATATTGCTTCACCCCATAATACTTTGGGTAATGAAGCATTAGATAACATGCATATCTAACCATGTCAAGAATGATTCTATTGAATCTTTCAACCACACCATTTTGTTGAAGAGTGCTTGGAGTCGCAATTTAAGGTCTGATCTCATTTGCCTTACAATATTTAAAAAATTCATTTAAGGTATATTCTCTTCCTCGATCGGACTGTAAAATTTTAATCTTTCTACCAAATTGGTTTTTTACTTCTTGACGATATTCTTTAAATTTGTCTAATGCATCATACTTATAAGTTATAAGGTATACATCACTATATCTTGAAAAGTCATTAATAAAAGATATAAAATATTACATTCCTTTATGAGTTTGAGTCTTGAAGGGACAACAAATGTCAGTGTGTATGCTTTCTAATAATTTAGTCGCTCTAATGACATTATGTGGAAAATATTTTCTTGTCATTTTTTCATAAATACAAGGTTCACATCTTTAAAAAGAAGTTTCATTAAAGTAGGTATTAGATTTAATTTAACAAGTTTTTTTTTTCTTTAAATTAATATGTTCAAGTCTTTGGTGCCAGACATTTACATTCATATTAAAGACATTGTCAATTTAAACAGAAATCAAAGAAATTTTATTTATCTTAGAATCATAAATTTTTAAATAGACCATGTTTTTATCAAAGACCCCATCAAACAAGACTCGACCATGTTTTTTCATAGTAACATTTCCTAGTAAAAGTCTAACTTTAAAACCTTTTGCAACCAAGACCGGGACAAACACTAGATTACATCTCATAGATGGTACAAACAAGACATTTGACAACAAAACAATTGTTTCTAAAAGTTTCAATACAATAAGTCCCAACACCCATAACATCAGAATAAGTGTTGTTTCCCATGTACACCCGATGTTCACTGGGTTTATACTCGACCATGTCCACAGTTCCTTCTTTGCTCAAGGCTATATGACGTGTCACCCCAGAATCGACCCACCATCTAGAAAGAGCCTGGTTCACATAAGAGCATTCCAATATCACATAGATTATATCATGCCTCTCCTTTTACTGGTCATTTTTTTTGTTCCAGCTATTATTGTTGTTCTTCCGACTCTAGCAATCTTTCTTGAAGTGTCTAGATTTTCCACACTTAAAGTACTTTACCTGGGAGGCGGCTGTCTACTACTTGCAGAATGTTGTACATTTTCTCTTATCAAATTTGCCATTATTTTTAAAAAACTTTCTCTTAAAATATGGGCATCTAGAAGGGTTATGGTTGTGGTTTGGAGTATCTTTTGCAAAGTATAATTCATTTTTCTTGTTTTGCTGCATATGTTGCTCAATTTTAAGTTGAGCAGATAAATCTTCTAAGGTTAGATTTTTCGAGTTTAGTCTTAGAGTAGTTTGCACAATCTTCCATTAAGACCAGCGACTATGCAAAATAGTGGATATCTATATACGATTAGGAATCACATTCCCAACAATCGTTACGTCCTTTGTCATTACTAGTATCTTGTTCACGTGGTCAACTACATTGTCATTTTCTTGCATCCTACACAAATTACATTGCTCTAAGAGCAATTAAATGTGAGTTTCAGAGGTAGTATCACATTTCTTTGAAATAACATCAAACATAGACTTTGTTGTAGGGTAATCTTTGAACACCCTAATTAGATCGTCATCCATGTACGTGAACATAATGGTTCTAGCCAACATGTTATCTCTTTTATATTTAAGAAAAACAATTTTGTATGCTCTATAGCATTGTCACTAGGGTCTCTCATTTCAACAGTCAGGGCATTCTAGATGCCCTTTAAGGTCAAAATGATAGAAATCCTTCTCTTTCAAATATAAAAATTAATTTCATTTAAATTAACAGTTTTGGCCAATTCAGTTGCACAAACCCTACTAGTCATTTTTCTGAATTTAAGTATTTTAAGATGGCAAAACATGATAAAGATATGTCCAACATTCAACAAGAAGATAAATAAAACAATATTAGCCATGAACTTATAAAATATCGTGTTCATAATCAGCAAATTCATGATATCAAACTTATTTTGTCATGCAAATATTAAAAAAAACGAAAGACAATCAATTTCTTCTTATTTCAACTAAAACAAAGATTAATAAGGCAAACTGAAAACTCTGAGCACTTTTTTGTAATTTCAAAAAAGTCAGAGGTGAGTACTGAAGGAAAAAATAGAATCCCCAAAACAAGACTTTTCAAAAAAATCTAGGGGTTTTTCTGCAAAATATAAAAAATATAAGCCTGGTTTGGATATATGTCACAGTTCAGGTCTATTTTTGGAAATTACCAAAAAATAAGGATATGTTCCAGAAAGTGACGGATACAGACGTCAAATATAAAAACAATAGGGAAAAAAAAGTAACTTTATTGCAACAGGATATAACAAGCAATAACATAAAAGAATAGGAGCTAAAAGGTAAATGAACCGGGTAGGGACTTGATCTGTATTAACAAAAAAGACCAGGGCAATTAATTTATATTACCTGCTAATCCGTATAAAACCACTCGATCTTTCGAGAAACAGAGATTTCAAGAGAGAAAAAAAAATTTCAGGTCGACGAACCTCTGCAAATTTTTTTCTTCTTCCAAAAGTCTATGCGGGTTTGATCTTCCTCTATAGGTAGACCATTCGGCTTGCCGAAAAAAAAAGTGACGGCAGTGGTGGTTGATGAGCCGGTGATGAGAAAAGAAAAAAAATGCAGGTTATCTCCCTTTTGACTCTTTTTTTTTTTGTTTTTTTAGTGAAGATAGGTCACCGGATACCGACGACCCTCTGTAAAAACCTTTTTTTTGTTAATCAAAGAAAAGGGAAAACCCCTTTTTTTCCAGTTTTGTTTTGTTTTTTTTAGTGAAGAGAGGTCTTCAGATACCGACGACCCTCTGCAAAAAACCTTTTTTTTGTTCATAAAAATGAAAAGGGAAAATCCCACCTTTAAAAAAAAAAAGGTGATCACTGCCGTCGACTCAATGCAATGACAGGAGAAGTCCAGTGCCGGCGATCGAAGACCCTCTATTTCTTAAAAACAGAAAAAAAATTATATTTTGTTTTTTTCAGGGGACAACAAAAAAACAGAGGTTTTTTAACTTTAGGGGTTGCCGATTTTTCTTTTGTCAGTAACCCTTTAGCGACTTGATGCAGACTCCGATCCGGGGTCTGTGTTCTTTTATTTTATTTTATTTTATTTTTTTAAAGCAATGTAACCAAAAAAATCCACAGGGTTTTGTTGCAGCGGCCTATTTTTTTAATAGACCCGATTTAGGGTCTCTTATTTTTTTCAAAAAAAATGAACCAATAATAAAAAATTAAAAGAGTGTTTCTAGAGAAGGTTTTACTCCTCTTCTTTCCATTTTTTTGTTTTTGTTTTTATTTATTTTTTTTAGATTTTAGTGGGGTAGGTCGCCGGAATCGGGCGACCTATCAAACTTTGAAAAAAAATGATACGGTTAATAGAAAACACCCTTTATTTTGTTTTTTTATGTGTTCTTCGATTGCCAAATTTTCACCGTATGAGGTTGGAAATCTGATCGGACTCTGTTAGGTGCAGAAAAAAAAAATAGCCATTCTAAAAGAACAAAGATATATGCCGGTGGTTGGAACAGAACATTGGTTTTGTTTGTTTAGTAACAACTGTTTCAAGTCCAACGTTTGTTTAGACCGTACTCAAATGCTATGTTCTAAATGTAGGTTGTTGAATGACGATGTGGGAACAACTTAGATAGTCATGGATAATGGGTCGAATTACTTCGTTTTGGATGGTATGACCCGATCTATTCACCATTTTACATGTTTTAACAAGTTTATTATGGATTTTTGTTCGAATATGAATCCAATTATGAAATTATATTTAAAATCATGAAGTTTTGCCTTGAATATGGATTTAAAATTTGTTGCCAAGATTTCAATTTTAACCGTTATCATATTTTGGAAAAGGAACACAGAGAGAGAGAGGGGAATTGTTGATAAAGATGGAACCAAGAGCATGACGGGTATAGTTTGGAGCCTCACCAATAAACTCAAAGGTGTAGTATGATCTCAAATCAACAATATGCTGCATAAGAAAAAACATGTAGTAACCTCTACGTACAAAGGCACATGATGAAGCATACATCACCATAGTAGAAACTCTAAGTCAATCAAGTTCTTATTTTTATTAGAATTCTTGCTTGATGTTATTTGAGAAAAGATGCAGCAAGACCTAGAATATTAGGTTGCATAAAGTCTACCTATAAGCAAAGAAAGATTACTCTTAAATTAGTAACTACATAAGAGCACTAGCGTGTCAGATATCTAATCTGAATGAGCTTAGGAAATAGCTCTAAGCTCCTAGAAAAGTGCAGAATGCTAAAATCACAAAAAAGTCTAATACTAAACTCAGATAACTTAGGCAGCATCTAGCTAGAATATGGATATATAACAGAAACATCCATGCTTGCAGCAAAGAATCATATCTAAGGACTACTGAAATAACAAATAGTAACCAAGATCAGCATATGGGAGAGTAAACTTACTGCAAGTTAAAAAATGAAGACCATCACAGAACAACAAAAAAGTGCTAAGCAGTGTAATCCTGAAAAAGTGAATGAACACAAACATCAGCAGGAAGGTTACTCAGGCAAAATCATGTAAGCAGATATGATTTTCAGTATTAAGGTTAGAATACAATGCTTAAGTAACTAATAGGAACAGTGCATAACAAGGATGCCAACAAACTCAGCCACATGAAAATAAAAGAACATTTTTTTATGAAAGTCTTATCATCTGAATGTAATAAACTCAATAGTCCAGAATAAGATGCAACGGACGTGAAAAATCAAATATGAATATAGGTTTATCTAGAAAATGTTTGAAGCTCATCATATTCAATCTTCAGCACTTTTTACTGGCACAATTTTTGTGCCAGTAAGAATTTTATGTTTTTTTTTAATTATCAAACCAAAAAACAACACATGTTGGGGAATGATGCAGCAGAATCAAACTTAAGAAACGATAAAGAAGTTGATTAATCAGTTCCAACATGTTCTATATGTTACTTTTACAGAAAAGAGGCATTTGTATCAAATAATCACCAATTAGCAGCAAGATCCTAACAGACACAAACACATGGACAAACAAAGATCTGAAAAGCAATAGCACACAGAGAGAGATTGGTTTTGAAGGTCAAAGCAGATCTTAAGACAATTGATCATACAAAATTATAGCATGTCTAAAAGAACCTTCCTTCAAATCTGCATATGAATCAGCAAAGAATTTGTGTTGCCCACAAGGTAGAATTCACTTCTGTAGTACTAGTTTCATGAAATACCCGTAACTTCTTGGCCATTCCATGGTATAACTTTTCTCCTCAAGGCCGGGTCTTCCATATTAACTAGTATTATAGAGAGAAGATGAATTTTACAAAAAATATAAATGTTTGCAAAGCATAACAGTATTCAGACCAAACTCAGGACACCACTTCGTGGTTTCAGCTCTAGTTTAATTTAACCACTAAACATGACAAACACCCGATCTTCAATGAATGGCAACATCAAAAAACTAAAAATGTGTTTTCATAAGCCCAAAAAAAATACAAAGAAATAATAGACTGGTTTTGTGTTACAAATAAGATTCAAATGTGTTTCCAATATTGCAAATGACATTTTGCCCTTAAACCCACATGTGGATGGAAGATAAAAAAGTCCACTTCCTCAATGACAACCAATTGAAAAAATGTAAATCTTTTGATCATAAGAGATATCTGACATAATCAAGCCACTAATACAATATAGATACAAATAAAATGTCACATGTACTTCAAATAAATGCACGATAAAACTGATGTTAAAACAGCCAGTAGAGAAATCACCAGAAACAAGATGTATGGATCTAGTAGCATTTCCATCAAACGACCACCAAAAATATAGTTTAATTGAAATTGGATTCTTCAGGATTTAAGCAAACAGTAAAGCTAAAACAAGGACAGAACCCAGAGAACCAATTCCCTTGCAGAATTTATCAATAGTAGAATAATATTGCAGAAGTAGAGTTCATACATGCATAGGCTTTAGTCCTCTGACTAAGGCTGGTAGTCAGTGACCATTCTAGCTTTCGTTCAAGACATTGCATGCATCGGACTAACTCGAGGTTCAAGACATGGATTCACTGGCTTGATCCCGCAAGAGCTCAGGAATCAGACTAATCTGCATGAGTTGCACCTGTATAATAATCAGCTCTCTGGTACATTGCCTTCCAGGCTTCCACACTAGGAGGCTTGGCAAGGCTATCTGCAATGGTAATTTTGGGAAACCAAATCACTAGAGAAATCCCTCTTGAGATAGGAAACTTGCCAAACTTGACCTTGATGGATTTATCTTTTATCTGCGAACCTTCTCACAGGCTTCATCCCCCCACGGTAGGAAACATGACAAGAAAAAAAAACAGAATTCAAGTATCCAACCCATGTTTTAAACATCACCAACACCAAACGACCATCACATGCCTAAATTTAGCTTTAAACACATGCACGCACACATCGAAAAAAACAAAAAGAACAATTAAACTTCGAGCAATCAATTCGATTTATAAGACATCAACCAACCTTTCACATGCTTTGTGAACAACATAGGGACAAAACAGCTAAATTATACCTAAAATTCAATCTAAAGTACGAATTCCATCAAAACTAGCCATCCATTCGATTATGAAACAGAAAGGTCCTCTTATCCGAGCAAGCCTCAAACTCAATTTATCGAATTTCACCGACACTATCGATCAGAGCGAATTTCACCATGGTTCATTGTCAAACACCAAATCACGAACATAAAACCAACAAAAAAAAAGAGAAAAACTTGAGAACCCTAGTTTCTGAACCCGAGGACTCTGTCAACTGGCCATGGGGTGGTTGGAGATGTACTCGATCGCGAACTCTCACGAATCAATATTATATCGGCCTCCTTGTCGGGGATCTCAAGCTTGAATTCCTCCTCCAGTGCCATCACGATCTCGACGCTATTCAGGCTGTCCAGCCCCAAATCCTTCTGAAAATAGGACGTGGGGGTCACCTGAATCAAGCACAGTACCCGCAATTAGGGTTAGGGTTTAGGGTTTTTCCCCTTTTTCCCATCTGGAATCAGGGTTAGGGTGTTGGAGGGGGTGGGGTGCCTTCGACGGGTCCAGCTTGGGGAAGAACTTGACGACGTCGAGAACGCGGTCGATGACCTCTTGCTTGTCGAGGTGATCGTCGGAGTGAGACCATCGGGAAGCTGAGAGGAGCCACACCGGCCGGTGGACGGCTAAGATCGGGACGCAGAGGTGCCGGAGAATCGCCGCCCTCACTGCCATTTTCTCGGTGCTTCTCTCTCTCTTCCACCCACTCGGTATGTTTTTTTTTTCCGTCCCCTCCGTTCTTTGTTGGAAATCGCTGTTCCCAGAAAGATTTCCGCCCGAATCTCGCTGGGAACGGCGCATCAAACACACTCTTAGTGAGCCCTGCCTACTCTAGTACCCTTTGGGATGCGGTATTCACGATGCTGACACCGGCGGCGATCCTTTCTAGCTGCAAGAATTCACGAAATACCTCGGAGACCACCATTTTCACTGCTAGTGTAGCAATGCCTTTGCCCCATTGCTTGTGATCTAGTGCATATCCAATCACCCCCTGCAGTGATCAATGCCCTCGCCCACCTTAAAAGTTATATGGCCAATGGGACGGACGTCGTTGAGGCATATGGCTCTCGCCCAAGGGTGAGAGATGATGGAGCTTTCAAGGTAAGATTGAGCATCTTCTCTCGACCTAAATGTATCCCAACCACACCATTTGGCGACACAATCATCGCAGCCCCATGCCATGAAGTTGTCGATGTCTGTTTAGCTCAGATGGCCTTAAGGGTAATCGGGAATTGCCTCTGCTGCTCCATATGAGAGAGAGAGAGAGAGAGAGAGAGAGAGAGAGAGAGAGAGAGAGAGGTTTATCTCCAACTATGGTGAGGAAGAGGGGATCACACAGTTCACACGGGGAGGACAACCCCACTTCAACGACAGAGGGCCCATGGATGCAACTTGCCAAGTGGATTGGTTGTATATATTATGATCCATATGATATTGTGATATCATCCAACTAACCAGATCGACAACCCCCTTCCCCCGTGTTTGATCATTTGAAGGCGCCATATATTTTTTTCTCCAAGGAAAACTTCTTGGCACTTGATGTTTTTTTTAATCATAAACTCTTAACATTATTAAGCAGCGCATGCCCGAGTTTTAGCCAGATTAGCTGTTCTGGCCATTGATTTTAACTGGAAAGATCAGCCACCAGATTGGCATCCTACACATGAAAAACTGTACAAATTTTCTTTTTCTAAAGGACCACTGGTCAGGATCTGCCTAAACCCCAGCTTGCTTATAAAAAAAAAAGCGTTGCATTCATTAGGAATAAAACATGAGAAAAAAGCTTGTATGAGTTTTGAGCACAGGTGACCATAGTTGTGGTATTAAACGAGCCAAACAAAGCTTGACCTGATCAATCTCAGCTTGTTAAGGCTGAAACTGAGCTCAAGTGAGCTGAGTTGAGCCTTAGCTCGTAATGAACAGAGCTCAACCTGGCTCGTTAAAACAAGTATGACTCTGAATTGAACACCCGACCTCCTCTCCGTCTCCTTCTCCTTCTCACCTTTTGCGCCTCAAGGCGCACTTTTAACAACTCTTATCGTGGGTAAGGAACCCCCTAGTTGAAACTCATAGTAGGATTTGACCAAATCTAACCACATGGATGTGTTAAGCCTGGTGAAAATAAAAGGCATCATCTCTTGGATCATATTTTTTCGACATAAAAATGCAATTTTATGAGGGTTGAAAATTTGGCAGGGCATTGATTTTTCAACCCCTGAAAAATCTTTACATACACAGTAGAATAACATGATCCAAGCATTGATTTCTACTAACCCAAACATGTAGACCACATCTGGAGGGTCAGATGTGCAAAATACATTAAAAATAAACAAAAAATATTAGTCTTTTATTAGGGGGTTTCCTTACCCACGAGTGTAGCCAATATTATCCCGTCCAAATGGCAAGAATCAGCATGTAATTACTGGTCTTTGACCTAAAAACATGATTTTTAAGTATCCAGAAATTATTGCACATTGTAGACCATTGATTTTTTAAGCCTTCTAAACCCTGCCTTCTTTACGTAATGCAAAGAGCTGGTTTGCACTAAACAAAACAGGTAGATACCATATGTGAGGTTAGTTTCATGAAAAAACCAAAATAATGAAAAGAAAAGGTGCTTATACATACAAAAGTGTCCAGCAATTACTATCCTTGTATGTATGATGGAAAATATCATGGTACCTCAATAACAAGCGCGAGTGACCACCAAACCACTGGAAAAGGACAACGGGGTAAAAAAATAGTGAAGAGGAATCGCAGCAAGACCAGAAAAATTCAGTGCCTAGTAATACAAAAATCTCACGTGCCCAAGCAAATCTTGGGCACACACAATAAAATTATGCTTCTCAGTATCCTTACAGAAGACAGTTGAGATTGGATGCATGATAGACTTAATTATATGATGGGAAAACAAATATATTACCTAGCACAAACTCATTACTCATCGACTTCGGCTTTGATCTCTCTTTGCAGACTTTCCTTGTACTCTTCAAATGTACCAGGGTATGTCCTCACGGTTCCATCCTCCACAACCCAGATTTCACTTATTTCTTCATCCTCACAGACTCTGGATATCAACCTAGAATCATGACTAACCAGAACCACCCCCCCAGTGAACTCTTCCAGTGCTTCAGCCAATGCATCAATACTCTGCATGTCCAAATGATTGGTGGGTTCATCAAGCAACAAAATGTGGGGCTTTGACATGGAAATCGAAGTGAACACCACACGCGCCTTTTGCCCTCCTGAAAGCTTTGCAATTGGAGTAAGATGGTTATGGCTGGGTAGTCCAAATTTTCCAAGCTTTGCGCGAACTGCCTCCTGCTTGCTTAACCCCTCCTGATCAGGATGAAGCCTGAGAAGATACTGGACCGGGTTCTCTTCCATGGTCAACAGATCCACAAAATGTTGAGAATACCTACCAATTCTCAATTTCTGACTCTTCCTCACCTCTCCTTCAGAAGGTTGAAGATCACCTGCTAGTAGGTTGAGCAAAGTAGATTTCCCAGCACCATTGGGCCCCACGATCGCTACCCTTGTTCCCATGTCAATACCCACATCAACATCGGACAGACGGAAGTCTTCCCTGTTTGGATAGCTGAAACTCACCTCAATCAGCTGCAAGAGAGGAGGGGTGAGCTCTGTAGGTTCAGGAAAATGGAACTCCACACTGTAATCCTTCCATTTCTTTGGGGCCTCCAGTGGCGGTTGATCGTCATCAACCACCTTGCCCTTTGCTTTGCTCTTGGAAGCTTCTTTGGCATTGAATTTTGCCCGCTCTTTGACTTTATCCTGCTGAACCTTGCTGCCTGTCCTCTTGGCAGCCTTAAGCTGCTTTTCATAAACTTCAAACTTCTTGTTGCTCTCCTTCCGTTTCTGTTCATAGCCACTCTCGAAACCATCAAAGTTTCCTCGATAGAAATGGAGCTTCTCATCATAAAGATGTATGATTTCAGTGCAAACAGTATTCAGGAAATCACGATCATGCGACACGACCACTAGCGTCTTTTTCCACCTACACAAATACTCTTCCAACCACAGCACAGCCCTTAGATCAAGATGGTTGGTGGGTTCATCCAACAGTAAAAGTGTAGGTTGTACAAATAAAGCCCTGGCCAATGAGATTCTCATTCGCCAACCTCCACTGAAAGACTTGGTAGGACGGCCTTGCATTTCTTTCGTGAAGCCCAAACCAGCAAGGATCTTAGCGGCTTGTGCTTCAGCAGCATCCGAACCCATCAGCTGTAATTTTTCATAAAGCTCTGCCAGTTTTTCTCCAGAGTCATGTGCATCATTATCATCATTCTCACCTTCATCAGGAGGGAGGCTTTGCAACCTGGATGATTCCTCTCGAAGCTTAATCAATTCTTCATTAGCAGAAATAACAGCTTCCAGTGCAGATTTGTCATCACCAACAACCTCCTGCTCGACTAAAAGAACATCAATATTCTTGGGCACAGGCACTTTCCGCCAAGCGAGCAATTTTAATAGGGTAGACTTCCCTTTCCCATTAGGGCCTACCAACCCATAACGCTTGCCGTGTGATATCTTCAAAGTGGCATTCTTCAGAAGCTCCTTTCCCCTAGCAGAAACAGAGAAATTTTCAACTGTGATGTCTTTTACATTTGCATCTATCTCGCTCTCTCCCTCCATGACTGACGTCTTGCTACCAATGACAACTGTGAATGCATCTCTGTCATCCTTGAGAGCTTCCTGTTTTGCAGACTCAGCAGCTTGGGCTGCAATTGCATCCTTCTTCTCACGCTTCTTCAGTTCCTTGTCACTAATGGAGGTAGAGATATCAATCGTGGCAGCAGCCCTCGATTGCCCTCCTCTCGGATGAGCAGGCACCTCTGTCGCTTCTCCCTCTTCATCATCTGAAGGTGGAAGATCTATGTCATCTGTATAAGAGGAGCCTGCAGCAGCAGCGGACTTGGATTTGCTTTTGGAGTTTGCGGATGATGCCTTTGGCTTCTCAGATTTTTGGTCCATGCTAGCAAGCAAAGCAGACACTGACATCCTTTCTTTCTTATTGGCTTCTTTAGAAGCAGCAGCATCTTTGAGTTTTCCCTTTGCAGATGATGTATTTGTCTCCTCAGATTTCTTTTTCCCCATTTATGGTGTTGACAATCTCACTTTATGATTATGAAGTACTAAGGCTGGATCAAGTTGATGCACACTCCAAAGTAGTTAATAAGATTGGCTTTTCTTGATTGATCTAGAGGCTTGTCTATTCTGAAAGCTCTTTTTCTAAAGCAAATCAATTCTGCTAGTCTGTCATACCTGTCTAGAAGAGAAACCAGTCAGACCAACAATGCATAATGACTACAATAGAAACGAAAGGCAACCACAAAAATTGACAAATTGACTACAATAGAAGAGGCTTGAATGAATGAAAGATACAGTGCAAAACAATGAGACAACAAAGAAATTGACAAATTTGCATAGGAAAACTAGTTATTCCAAATGCTACCTAAAGTTACTTTAACAGTTGATGCCTTTTTATTCTTTGGAAAATTTATGAGGATCTGATGCCCAAATGTCTGTAAACAGGGGGGGAAATGATTTGGAAATAAGACCAACCGCAAAAATGCTGAAGCCACATATGATGTTGATATCAATGCTAATAATGACAGCTTAAGTTTGGATAGACAAATATTCCAGTACTGCTCAGAATGCTGACTTGTGATTTATAACTCCAGCAACCTGCTTCTTTTATTTATTTATTTTTTCCCCTTTCACTTATTTGACGAGCAAGAAAAAATTTTCATCCAAAACAAAGGGAGATAACAAAGGAAACAGAAAACACTAGAAGTCACTCCAGTAAAAAGATACTTCTACAGACTTTACTCATGCAGTCTAAAGGTTGCACAGGGCAGGACAACCTTGCTCACAATATCACAATCTTGAGTGGCACCAATAGCAATTACTAAATTGAATGACATAAAATACAATGAAGTATATGCTGCCCTCCAATAATCCTTCTAAACCTTATCCCACTTCTCCAAGTCCCTTCTTCTTTATTCTTCACTGTATTTTTCATGTTGGATAGTGCACTTTATTTGACTTGGCACTGGAAAAGCAACCAAATAAAGTCTAGAATCTTAATTAACGATGTCCCAAGCCTACCTAAAATGAAAACAAGCAAAACATCATTATTTCTAACTCGATTTTGCGAATCAGTCTCTTCAACGGTTTTCCTATATCTCAAGAGCTAAACTCCCACATATCTTCATATGTTCAATAAGAAGCTGTAGTTTGTAGCATCCTGATGACATTCTATCATGAACAGCACTCTCCACATGGATATTACAGTTATGATACAAGTCAAATTGGGAAAGAAAGAAGACATTCCATAATTCCAAATACTTAAATAATGACCAACTCCTGGAAGTAGAGATGTGAAAAAATGCAACAAGGAAACCACCCCAACACCAGAGGAGGTTCCAGGTGGTTGTTCATAGACATGAAACAAAACTAAAAAATGGACAGAAACTAGCAATAAAAGTCTGAAGACTCTGAACCTGCATATAAATAACTATATGAAAGTGGGGGGAAAAAGGCACTTCCTAACTTAAGGTGGTTAATGCATGGGCAAGATATAGTGCATGTACATCTATGTGAATGTGCATGCATGTCAACTTCTGTAGGGTCAAAGGTGCCCATCTGATGGAGTCAACAACATTAAAGAAGATCACCTCCATTAAGTGCATCAATCAAAATGCAGCAACTAATGATCTACTCCAATTCACCATTCACCAATAATTGTATCAATTGCAGTTCTAGGATAGGTCAATTGGCTAGCAAGCACTTGCCATCCAAAGTCTTTCATCCTAAGGAGATGGTGGAAAAAGGAGACAACAGGTTGTACATATGATCATTTCAAAAACTAAAGGTGTGACGGTGTCTATATTCCTTGGTCATTTCAAAAACTAAAGGTATCCAAAGGACCACTTTAGCATTCATAAAATCAACCTGCCAAGAGTTGCCCTGGCAGACCTCATCCCATTTCTCACATTTCTCTTTTATGTCTTTCCCCATCTCTGCCCAATGGACAGAATACAGCTTCCCCTTTGAGTCAGTCAGCCAACAACTGTGTTGGTCTATGTCACATGGATACGGATGCGGGAGCGGGACATGATGCATATTCGCTTGGTACGATTCGATAATTTTCAATAAGTAGGACACTGAGACACAGCTGTACACACACATAGATGTATATGTATAAAACAACAATTCTAAATCACTATAATTGGGAATGTCACATAATGAAAGTAAATTGAAATTGTAATGTAATGTAATTGATGACAAATTTTAAAAGAAAAAGATTCAAGTGAATATAAAATAAGTAAATAAGATCATAACAAAATAGATAAAGTTAATGACACAATGTTGGCTGTGTGAGACTGGTTTGACTATGCCATGAAATGTCGTGTTGTGTCCATGAATTGCCCGAGTGCCGTATCGTGTCGATAATACGGGATACATGTAAAGTGTCCATATGACATACATGTTGGCAAAATATCACATGAACCACTAACTTCTTATCATGTTCAACTTGTTGAACTTAAGAAAAGCACAAAGACATATACATGTTGGTGATCAATGGACTGTATAGGGTAGTTTCAACATCTACAAGGACAAGCACTTTTTCAGACTTGCTGCAACTAGTCTTAATGAATGACTAAAATTTCATCTGTAAAAATGATGAAGGTAAGCTGATTCCACTGTAGTAGAACCTCTGGAGGACCACAACCTAGTGTACATTGAAAAATGTAGCTAAAGTATGCTATATCCTATTTTCAAACAAGAGAGTGAACAAAGAAGGCTCAGCTGAAAGCTCATGCGATCCCTGAAAAAAGAATGAAGGATTGATTAAATGAAACAATGATGAAAGAACTTTTTTTTTAAATAAAGAAATAAACTACAAAAGCTCAAAGCCATTGCCAACAAGACTAGATAGACAGGCTCCATTCTCCCAAAATTACACAAGCCCAAATTCATTGCCAACAAGACTGGATAGAAAAGCTTCATTCTCCCAATATAAACCAATAGGGGAAAAAACCCAAACTGAATTATAGGATCCAAAAATCGTCCATCTACACCAAATGAAGATCCTGACATCAATTATGAGGCAGTGCACCAAGATACTATATTGATCAAATCTCATGAGCACCAGAAAGGTAACATATTGACCAAATCTCATGGGAGCACCAGAAGAAATATACCACATTCATATTACAATCTTTGGTACCTTGAAAGACCAGAACACTCACTGTTGGTAAATAGGCCAAAGGGTGACTCAGAGACCTAAAG
Organism: Nuphar pumila; assembly: GCF_984573655.1. Taxonomy (NCBI): domain Eukaryota; kingdom Viridiplantae; phylum Streptophyta; class Magnoliopsida; order Nymphaeales; family Nymphaeaceae; genus Nuphar; species Nuphar pumila. Next base: position 82,462,134 of record NC_143262.1, read on the forward strand.
AAAGATCTTGCTAGAATGTCATCCACAAAGTGGAGAGTAAGAGAATGATTCCACCAGGCAATCAAGAATCTAAAGTAATAGTCAAAGGCATATTCAAAGAAAATAATAGACACCTAATTTTAAATAAGACTGTTGCATGAATAACTACAATTGCAGATTAACTTGTTTGGTCTTCATGTGTGATTCAAGTGGGTCATTTCAATTACTTAGATTGGCCATGTTAACTTCTACTTTTAGGGAATGATCAAACATCACAAGATATAAAACATAATTGGGAAATAAATGACGTCAACGGAAGCACTAAAATTTGTAATTAAAAAATGTTCAACAACATAATCCACAATAGGCACCTCAAGAAATATCATAAACAAATTCTTGGAAGGAGACTGGGTGCACCATTATGTGTGATGGTTGGAAAGATGGGAAACAAAGGACGCTTATAAATTTCTTGGTTTATTATTGTCCACAAGGTGTGTATTTTATAAAATCTATTGATGCTTCTGATATTGTTAAGAATGCTGCTAATCTTTATAAGATTATTGATAAAGTTGTCTTTGAGGTTGGAGAAGAGAATGTAGTGCAAGTAATTACTGATAATGCAGCCAACTATATGGCGACCAAAAAAAATATAGAGAAACATAGGAGCATTTGTTTTGGACGCCATGTGCTGCTCACTGTATTGATCTCATGATGAAAAAAAAGCCGTGTAAAGAAATGTGTGGAGAAGAGAAAAAGAATTACAAAATTCATTTACAATCATACTCTTGTTTTAAATATGATGAGATCAAAGTTTACAAATGAGGGTGAGATTGTAAGACCAGTTGAAACTAGATTTTATACAAATTTTATATTGCTTGATAGTTTGTTGAAGCACAAAAGTGATCTTAGAAAAATGTTTGTTTCTGAAGACAGGAGTGCATGTAAACAAGCTAATGAAGATAAGGGTAAAGAAGTTGCAAGCATTGTATTAAGTGATTCATTTTGGAAAATAGTTCAACATATTGTGAAAACTGTGGAACCACTTGTACGAGTTCTTCGAATCGTTGACAGTTATGATAATCCTACTATGGGCTATTTATATGAAACAATACGTCGAGCAGAATTGGCAATACAAGAAGTTCATGGTGGGGTTGAAAGCAAGTATCGATCATTTTGTAATATAATTGATAAAAAATATGAGAAACAACTCATTCAACCAATTCATGCAGCTGCTTCTTGAATCCCGAGTACCAATATGATTCAAAAACTCTCAAGGTAAAACAAATCTTCTTAGTTGTTTATTTTTCTTATGTTGAATTTGATTTGTACCAATTGAAATAATAGCTCTAATGTTTCTCAAATTTATGCAGGATGATGTGGAGATGCGTGCAACGTGCAATAAATAAATTCATTCGTATTTGGGAATGAGATCCTGAGAAACAAATTAGTGCATCTTGTCAGGTATTCATAACTATATTTTCAAGATAAACATTAGTACGGCAAAATGCTAAATTACTATGTCATATTTTAAGATGTGGAATTCTTATCTTATTTTACTTCTTAATTTTTTCTTATTTCTTTTCAGATAGAAAAGTTTGTGAATAAACTTGATGACTTTGCAGACCCAAATGCTATTGGCACACTAAAAAGGCTTAAACCTGGTAATTTATTTACAATTTAAGAATGTAAATGTTATTCTTATTAATCTTAAATACTCATTTTGTCGTGTAATCATATTAATGGATAGGCAATGAGTGTAATTGAAGCACGTTTGATCAAATTCATATAAAGTGTCGCAATAGGATACAACAAAAAAAATTAAATGATCTTGTGTATGTTCAACTCCGCTTGTGTATAATTGTTTAGTTATACACTGCCGGTCCCAAGCCTGGATAAAGGAGGAGGGTTGCGGTAGGCCAGTGACAGCCAACATAAAAACTTAGTCATACCCTATGAATATGAACCAATATGAGAATTTCGTTGGGGCGTTCCCTACTGAGCGACGCGCTGTACTCTATAGGCCTGGAGGCAGTGATAAATGGGCAAGGATTGCTAGGTCGTCGCCCAGAAGCGACGCGTCACACCGACACCCGGGTGTGGTGTCAAATAAGCAAGGATTCCCTCACTTTGTTGGACGGGTGGGGGTAAAGAAGTTAGTCCAAGACCATAAAATTAGGTTAGCCACTTGGAACATAGGGTCTTTAACTGGTAAGTGGTAGAGTTAGTAAATGTTATGTGAAGGAGAAAGATTGATATTTTTGTCAGATTTTCAATCTCCAGGTCCTTCCACGCGTGAGAGCTGAGAAACAGAGAGAGAGATAGAGAAAGGGAGAGAGAAGATGGGAGAAACCGATACCCTATTGTCTTAGGGTCGGCTGTTGTGTGTATTCCTTTATATTAACATGTGATTACAAAATTAGGGTACTAAAATACCCTTCATTACAATAACTTATATTACACAATGCCATTAATGAGAAGTGGATGTCACGGGTCTGGATCTCCAGATCCATGACCCGTAACCAGAGAAAACACTTCTTTTCACCCTCCCTCAAGTTGTGCATGATCTTGAACCATGAACAACTTGCCTTTTAACATCCAAAATCTGTCTTTTGTCAATCCTTTTGTAAATATATCCGCCACTTGATCTGTAGTTCGAACAAATTCAGGCTCAATCTCTTTCTCTTCTACCTTTTGTCTCACAAAATGCTGGTCTATTTCAATATGTTTGGCACAACTGTGATGGATTGGATTAAAGGACATACTAATGGCACTCTGGTTGTCACACAAAAGAAGTGATCGAGATATCGATTCTCCGACTTCTGTCAGTAGATGTCTAATCCAAGTAGCCTCAGCAGTGGCGGCTGCCATTGACCTGTATTCAGCCTCTGTACTGGATCTGGCAACAACCTTTTGTTTCTTACTACTCCAAGAAACCAAATTCATCCCAACAAATACACAATAGCCGGATACTGATCTGCGTTCATCTGGATCTCCTGCCCAGTCCGCATCAGAATAAATAGTGATCTCATGTGCATTTTGCCCATTTGTCTTTCGCTTATATATGAGACCATCCCCAACCGTTCCCTTCAGATATCGTAGTATCTGTTTAACTGCTTCCATATGCCCTTCACATGGTGCATGCATAAACTGAGAAACTTGATTCACCGAGTAGACTATATCAGGGTGAGTAAAGGTGAGGTATTGTAACATACCCACTATGCTACGGTACTGTGTGGGATTATCAAATGGATCTCCGTCTTGAGAGCTAAGCCTTTGATGAAGAACGCTAGGAGTGCTCAAGGGCTTGCAGTCTTTCATACCCGCTTTATTGAGAACATCAATGGTATACTTATGTTAAGTGAGAGTCATTTCTTCAGAGGTACTATCGACTTCAACTCCAAGAAAGTACCGTAGTTTGCCAAGGTCCTTCATTTTGAACCTTTGATTCAAGAGATGTTTGACTTCTTCAATGTGCTTATTGGAATTACCAGTGATGATGATATCATCCACATATATCAACAACCGAGTAATTGTGTCTTGGTTCTTAAATATAAATAAGGAGTGGTCAAAAAGAGATTTCTTAAAACCATATTTTTGTATTTCAAGAGAAAAACTGTCGAACCAAGATCGAGATGCCTGCTTCAATCCATATATCGCCCTTTTTAGTCTGCAAACATATTTTGTAGGATTACCTTCTGCGTAACCAGTGAGTTGTTCCATGTATACTTCTTCTTTCAAATCTCCATGAAGAAAAACATTCTTCACATCAAGTTGGCTAATAGTCCATTGGTGTTCAATAGCTAAAGAAAGTAAGACTCTGATTGTCCCCATCATCACCACTGGACTAAAAGTTTCATCATAATCCTGTCCTTGCTCCTGTGTAAAACCTTTGGCTACAAGTCTCGCCTTGTATCGCTCTATAGTCCCATCTGATTTATACTTTATTTTGTACACCCATTTCGAACCAACAACGTTTCTGTCAGGTGGTCTTGATACGACATCCCACGTACCACATTCATGTAGAGCTTCCATCTCCTCATTCATTGCTTCAATCCATCTTCTGGAATTTGATGCTTGAGAGAACGTTGTGGGTTCATTTTCTTTATTCAAGGCTGTTAGAAAGAGTTGAAAATCTAATGAGAAATTTTCATAATTGACCCACCTTTCAATTGGATGGCGAGAACGTGTGGATCTTCTAGTATCAATGATGTTGGATGTGTCCATGTCTGAATTAACTATGGTGGGCGGCTCTCTTTCTCGTTGAGTGTAGACAAGGCCTTTATACCTTCCTGGATTCAAAGTTGGGTCTATATTTTCATGAGCAATCATTCTATCAGTAGACACAGGTTTCTTATCCTTTTGAGTGCAATTTGAGCAAACATCACTAGCTCCTGAGAGAAGTTCATAATTCAACCAAGGATAATAAGTCTCAACTTTAGGTTTTGATTCTGAAGAACTAGTACATCGACAATCAAAATTCAATTCATCGAAGATGACATTTCTTGATATTTTGATACGCTTGCTCACCGGATCATAGCACCTGTACCCTTTATAGTCATCAGCATAACCCACAAACCTGCACTTCAGGGCCTTGTCCTGAAACTTATGTCTGCTTGAACTGTCAACATGAACATAGCATAAACAACCAAACACATGCAAATCATAGTAGTTGGGATGTACACCAAAAAGAGACAAGTAAGGAGACTTGTTTTCCAAAATAGTCATGGGCAATCGATTTATCACATGAACTGCAGAATGAAAAACCTCTATCCATAAAGTGATCGGAAGACTACTGTCATGCATCATGCTCATCGCACTCTCAACAATATGGTGATGCTTCCTTTCAGCAATCCCATTCTGCTGAGGTGTGTGTGGGCAAGACACCTTTTTCCTTATCCCGTTACTTTGAAGAAAGTTAGTAAAGTCAATGGAAGAGAATTCACCTCCTCCGTCACATTGGAAACTTAGGATGTTTTCAGAAAATTGGTTTTTGACAAAGGAATGGAAGTTACGGAACAACTTGAAAGTCTCAGATTTATGTTTCATGAAAAATATCCAAGAATAGTGAGAATAACTGTCAACAAATAAAAGATAATATCTAGTTCCAGATATGGAAGTAACTGGAGCAGGCCCCCAAACATCAGAACAAATAGTCTTAAAAGGTCTTGAAGCTCTTTTATTGATAGAATGAAATGGTAAAACATGACTCTTACATAAGAGACAACTGGAACATTTGTTGTCATTGACATTTATTCCTAAACTTGACTTGGGAATGAGGTTATTTGAAACAAGCTTTTCAATGAAACTACTGTTGCAGTGACCTAGACGACCATGCCAAAGGTTTGGCTTATTGATTTCAGAGACACTAAAAACGCAGGTAGGATTTTCAGAAGGCAACGATGATTGGAGCTTCAAGTTTGGGTCTGCAGAGCGAATATGTGCTGAAGGATCTTCTTGAAAAACATACATATTGCCTTGCCGTTTTTATCTAGCGAACGTCTCCTTCGTGCAGAGATCCTTGACAAGAACAGAAGAGGGAGTAAATTCAACTGAGTTTAGAAACTGAAACAATGTTTTTCTTGATATTAGGAGCATAAAGAACCTTTGAAAGGTTGATGGAAGATTCGAGCAAGGGTATAATGGAGTTTCCAATATGCGAGACAAAGTGGTGTGATCCATCTCCAGTAACTATACTACTACCAATATAAGGAACAAGTTTTAGGAGCTTACATGCATCACCAGTAACGTGAGTCGCTGCGCCAGAGTCCACATACCAGGTACCTTGCTCATTTTGTTTCAGATTCAATTCTGCTAAGGCTGACAACAATAACTCCTTTACTTCTCCGTTGGTCCTTGTACTGTCTGTGCCTCTTTTTGCTTCAGTTTGTGTTGATTTTCCTTTATTTAGGGGATTGAACCAGCAATTAGCTTTGATATGCCCCTTTTTATTACACAGAAAGCAGGTAGGAATTGGCCTCTGTCTTTGTGGATTGGTATATGTGTTGGGTGTAGGCAATAATCCACGACCTCCATGACCACTTCTCCTTTGTGCTCCCTTTCCCTTGATATCATAGCTTCCTCGTCCTCGTGCATAAGTAACCCCTGTAGCAAGAACTTCTTGTGCCCCAGTATGCATAGATGATTCTTTAGAAAATCCCTTTAGATTCATCTCATATTGTAACAATTTTGCACGCAGATCTTCAAAGTTGGGCAGCTCAGGTAAACATAACAGGGAAGTGACAATCATATGATACTCGTGTCCCAATCCACTGAGGGTTTGCTGTACCAAATCTTTATCAGTAACTGTACTTCCAACAACTGCTAGCTAATCTGTGATAACCTTCATTTTGTTCAAATATTCCATGATGGTCATGGAGTCCTTTCTTAACATTTGAAATTCTCTTTTAAGAAACATAATCCTGACCTGAGAAACCTGTGAGTATGTCTGCACAAGTCTGTTCCAAAGTTGCATGGCAGTGCAGTCATCTGGAATGGCTACAAGTACCTCTTGTGACAGTGTAGATGTAATATAAGCAACTAGCGCTTGGTCTCTTTTCATCCAAGCCACAAATTCAGGATTTCTAACATATACTGTAGTAGATTCCCCTTTGCTGTCCCTTTCTTCTCGTGATATGAACTCAGGAGGAACTGGAATAGATCCATCCAGATGTCCAGAAAGATCCTGACTCCTAATGAAAGGTATGATTTGCCTCTTCCAAGTCAAGAAGTTACCATTATTTAATTTTTCAGACACGAGTTGGCTGAGGAAACTTGAAGAAAGAACCGACTGGCTAGGAAGTGAATCCATGTTTCACAGTATTAAGAGTGTGTTCAGCACAATCTGCCTACGCCTACAGTTTCTGTAACCTTTTTTTTTGCAGAAACTAATTCAGATCGATGGCTATCAGATTGCAGATTTGAAACAGAAATTGAATATCTATCAGATTTTTGATTTGTATATGAAATGGAATATTGGGTATGAAAATCACCAAAAAAAAATTGTGAATATGAATTCCTACTATGTATTGACGCAATGCTTTCAAGCTAAAGGAGGTAAAATAGAAGAAATGAGAGTGTATCGGCTTGATCAGATCTGATCAAGGGTGCAGCTGAATCAAAATAGGGCCCTGCGTGATTAGATCACGCTCCTATCAAGAGCGATAAACTGGATATGTTAGTGACAAAATGAGGAATGAAGAAAAGGTATTTTCAACAAAGGATTTGGGTCGAAAATTTGGGCTGAGTCACTCAGTCCTCTCTGAGTTGACTTAGATTAGGTAGGGAGATGGTTTGATCAGATCTGATTAACGTCAGATCTGATCAAGTTCAAGAGACAGAAAGGAAACTGTAGGGAGAAGTCAGATCTGATTATCGTCAGATCTGAATGATATTAGGTCTGATTGAGAAGAAAAGAATGGGATGGGTCAATCGTGAACCAGAAAAAAAATCAGATGAGATAAGGAGACAGAAGAAGAATATTTTCTTGACTTATAAGGGGAAATCGAGAAGGGATAGAATCTTTCAGACTTACCTTTGAGATCGATTCCAGTTTCAACTGAAGCGTGGCTCTGATACCATGTCAGATTTTCAATCTCCAGGTCCTTCCACGCGTGAGAGCTGAGAAACAGAGAGAGAGATAGAGAAAGGGAGAGAGAAGATGGGAGAAACCGATACCCTATTGTCTTAGGGTCGACTGTTGTGTGTATTCCTTTATATTAACATGTGATTACAAAATTAGGGTACTAAAATACCCTTCATTACAATAACTTATATTCCACAATGCCATTAATGAGAAGTGGATGTCACGGGTCTGGATCTCTAGATCCATGAGCCGTAACCAGAGAAAACACTTTTTTTCAATTTTATGTCCACAAGAGATCAAATGGGTAGGTGAGAAAGCAAAAGTGATAGAACCTTGGGGATATAAGATTTGGTATACAGGAATAAATAGGAATATGAATGGAGTAGGTATTGTTATAAGTCGTGAGTTTATAGATAATGTAGTTGAGGTCTGTAGGAAGGGTGATAGAATTTTACTTATTAAATTAGTATTAGGTACGGATATTATTAATATTATTAGTGTTTATGCACCTCAAGTAGGTTTAGATGATTCCATTAAGCGTCAATTTTGGGAAGATTTAGATGGAGTAGTACAAGAGATATCTTATGGAGAAAAGTTTTTCATCGGCGGTGACCTTAATGGACATGTAGGCATTAGTAGGGATGCAATTGAGAATATCTATGGAGACTATGGTATATGAGAAGGAAACGAAAGTGGAGAAAGAATTTTAGATTTTAGTTTGTCCTATGATATGATCTTAGCAAACACTTGGTTTAGGAAGGGAGAGTTCACCTAGTAACATTTAAAAGTGGGGTTAATATGAGCCAGATAGATTTTTTCCTACTTAGAAAGAGAGATAGGGGTTGTTGCATCGGTTATAAGGTTATACCGGGAGAAAGTGTAGCTACACAACATAGAGTCTTAATTTTAGATCTTAGAATTAGACAATGCCGCAAAAGGGATAGACATAGGATAAATCCTAGAATTAAGTAGTGGACACTGAAATGAGCTAAACAAGGAATGTTTGTAGAACAGGTAGTTAAGGAAGCTAATTGGTGTCTCGAGGAGGATTCAGAATCAATATGGAATAAGATAGCGGGTGACATGAGAAAGGTGGCTAAGGAGGTATTGGGTGAGTCTAAAGGCGGTGCACCGCTAGGTAAGGATACATCATTGTGGAACGACGATGTCAAATTAGCTATTAAGGTTAAAAGAGAGTGTTATAGAAATCTTAGTAAGAGTCATGATAATGAGAATTTGGAGAAGTATACGATAACAAAGAAGGAAACTAAAAAAGTAGTTCGAAACGCGAGGGATAAGGTATATAAGGAGGTTTATGACAAGTTGGATACCAAAGAGGGCGAGAAGGATATTCATAGGCTTGCAAAGATGAGAGATAGGAAATCGAGAGATCTGGGTATGGTTAGATGTATCAAAGATGAAACGCAAAGGGTTTTAGTCAAAGATGAGGAGTTTAAGGAGAGATGAAAAAATTATTTTGATAAGCTATTTAATGGAAGTCATGCTCAGGATCTTGAAGACATCTCCATTCCTTTTCATGAGATGAATCGTGACTTCATGCGCAAGATTCAAAAGAAAGAAATTGCAGAGGCTTTGAAGAAAATGAAATCAAGAAGGGCAGTTGGCCCAGATGGTATACCTATCGAGGCTTGGAAATGCTTGCAAGAGAAAGGTTTAGAATGGTTGACAAATCTTTTTAATAAGATTTGGCGGACAAATAAGATGCCTAATGAGTAGAGAAAAAGTACTTTGGTGCCTCTATACAAGAATACAGGTGATATACAAGATTGCACAAACTATCGTGGCATAAAACTCATGAATCATACTATGAAACTTTGGGAGAGGGTGATTGAGTCTAGGTTGAGGAAGATTGTCATGACATCGGAGAATCAATTTGGTTTTATGCCTGAAAGATCAACTATGGAAACTATACATCTTCTTAGACAACTTATTGAGAGAAATAGAGAGAGGAACAAAGATTTGCATATGGTTTTTATTGATTTGGAGAAGGCATACGATAGAGTACCTAGGGACGTTCTCTGGTGGACAATGATGAAGAATGGTGTTTCTCTCAAGTACATTAGTATAATTAAAGATATGTATGAAGGAGTAGTAACCAATGTCCGCACTTGTGGAGGGGTGGCAACCAATTTTCCTATAACGGTTGGGTTATATCAAGGATCTGCTTTAAGCCCTTTCCTATTTGCTATAGTGATGGATGAGCTTACGAGATCAATTCAAGAAAATGTGTCATGGTGTATGTTGTTTGCTGATGATATTGTTTTGATTGATGAGTCTAGAGCTAGGGTTAATGCTAAGTTAGAATTATGGAGACAAACATTGGAAGCAAGAGGTTTTAAGTTGAGTAAGAGTAAGACAGAATATATGGAATGTCGGTTTAGTAAGCAACGAAGTAGTGATAGGAGTGTAGTGAAGCTTGGTGAGCAAGAAATACCGGTGGATGATTGTTTCAAATATTTAGGATCTATCATTCAAAAGTATGGAGAAATTGATGGAGATGTAAATCATAAGATAAAGGTTGGGTGGATGAAATGGAAGAGTGCAACTGGAGTGTTGTGCGATCGTAGAATGCCATTGCGGTTGAAGGGAAAGTTTTATAGGACGATTATTAGGCCCACTTTACTATATGGTACGGAATGTTGGGCTGCCAAGAGACATCATATTCAAAAAATGAGTGTAGCTGAGATGCGTATGCTTAGATGGATGTGTGGAAATACAATAAAAGATAAGATTCAGAACGAGAAGATACGTAAGAAGGTAGGTGTTGCACCCATTGAAAATAAGATGAGAGAGAATCGTTTACGGTGGTTTGGACATATTCGGCGAAGGCCTAATGATCTTTAGTTAGAAGGATGGAGAAATGAGAAAATATATTAGTTAAAAGAGGTCGGGTAGGCCTAGGAAGACATGGATGGAGATGATAGGAAAGGATGTGAATGCTTTGAACCTCATCGAGGACATGGCATTGGATAGAAATGATTGGAGGAGAAGGATTCATGTGGAAGACCCAGAATGATTTTCTTTTTTGGTTCATATCGCCAACCCCAATTGTTTTGGGATGAAGGCGTAGTTGTTGTTGTTGATCTTGTGTATGTTCATTACAATCTTCGTCTAAGAGAGAAGCAACTCTTTTAAGACCAACTTTGATCACATATCATTGGACAACATTTTTCTAGAAAGTCCACTAGATGAATGGGTGATACAAGATGAAGGTGTGTTGGATAGTGATGAGGTACGTTTATTCGTTTAAAACTTAAATGACCAATATGATATTCTATGATATTAGTATTACAATTTGCATTTTAATAGACTTTTTCAATTTTCTCATACTGACTAAGTGACCATTATTTTTTACAATTATTCCAAGGACTTCCTTAAGACTTTAGAAGAGGAGAGTCTTGCAGTTGCTGATAAAAGCATTGAAAGTGGAACTTCCAATGCACCAATGGATGTGTCTACTGGTATTGGATCTTCTTCAGCACTTTGTAGAGGAAAAGATATGGAGAATGAATTAGGTGACATGAATGAAATATTCCAAACAATGCCACATTTTGATGATGATGATGCTTTTGGTGGAGATGGTGGTGGGGGTCGTGGGGATGCTGATGATATGAACGACGATGACTTTGGGCTTTAAGAAGATGAATGACCTTTATATTTTTTAAACTTTTGTTGAACATTTTTCTATGTTGTTCTGTTGATACTTTAATTTTCTTTTATGCGAGACTAAAAACTTATAGTGTTGTGTTGGACTGTCAATCTTAATTGTGTTTTTTGACTTTTTCTGTATAATGTGTTTATGCAGTTTCGTTGTTTATGATCTTTAATCTTTGTTGTGATTGAGTTATAATAATTCAATGCTAGATTCTTTTTGTAGTCGTTTAGTATAAAAAATGTAGACATCGTAATGAACAGGAAAATGTATTTGTATTTTTTAGTGCTAACATTGTGTTTATTTTGGATTTATCAATAAGTTATGAAAATTTTGAAACCTTGACAATTTGATCAATGCAGCTTGGGAGACCTTTAAAGGTATGTACTTCACAAATCTGTTTTATACTTTGATTTATATATAATTTATTTTTTGATTTGTCATACTTCTTTTGTATAATTTTTGTTTAGCATTTAAAATTTTTTATCATTTGATTATGAATGCATATGCAGTAAGTTCGTTATGATTTCTTCACTATCATAAATATATGATGATCCATATTAGATGTTGAGATTAGCTGAATTATAATGCTCAGTAAACTTTTTTTTGAATCATTAGCATCTTTTTATTATGAATGCATATGTATGATATTGCATTTTTGGATGTTAAAATTAGCCAAGTCCGAATCATATTTAGCAAAACTTGTTTTTTTAGCCTTTATGATTGATTTAGGACCTCAGGTTACTTGATTTTTTTGGTATAAAATCATAATATATGATTTTGTTATATTTTTTAATAAAAAAAAAACTTGGCTTGTCCGAGTCACCGAATTGCAAAGGGGAGATCCTATACCGAGTTCCGAGAAAGCCCAACTCTTACTAACCAACTTGTGTGCATTTCCGATTGAGCCTTACTGGACAAATTCAACGTTTCATGTCGGGTGCAGGTCCTATTCCAGTTTAGGTGCGGGTCAATATGAGGCCCATCAACAAACCAAACACCTAGCTCACCAAAAATGGTACTTCCCCTTCAATATTATGAAAACCCATGGATAGAGTAACCACTATAGCCCATTCTTACAAATTTATACTTGCCAGGATGTAAATACCTGAGAATAGACAAGTTCAACTTGATGATGATTTTCATCCAAACAGCTCAACAACCCACCAAACATCATAATTTCCAATACCTCACAATACAATCACACTAACAAATACAAGAAAGTGGCTGACTACAACAAATCAACTTCAACATCCGCATAAACTCGAAAGCAAACCAAGCGATGCAAGAAACCCATCGCATTAGGCTTCACAGACACGGCCTGCGAATGCCATCCTCAAGAAAAATTGGCGCTTCCCCAAATGGGTAATAGAAAAACCGTCGCCACGATGCAACCAAGCCCGACGATCATCAGAATCAAACGAAAAACGTTTCAGAATTCGTCTGAGAAGCCGTAAAAATCAATCATCCACACAACCAAATCAAACGAACCAAGCACTCAAGATGCTCAATCCCGAACCCTAAAAGCCACCAATTTCGCAACGAACCCAAAACCCTAGAAAACCTGAACAGACGAAAAACGCGAAAAAGCAAACAGAAACCCTAGAAATTTACCGAATTGAATCCGTCGATGGTATCGTCACGACCGAAAGGACCAAGAACGCGAACGAATTGCGACAGAAACAATGAGAATCGAAGGGCGTACCTCCGGGAACGGTCGAACCGAAGGGGGGGCACCGAGAGTTAGGGTTCCTCGGTAGAGAAATCGACGGTCAAGATGAAGTGGCAGAGGGCGATGGACGCTCGTCGGAAATCTAGGGCTCCGTTCGCTCGCTCCTCGCTCCCTTCTTCCCCTCTTTGGATCCAACATTACACCCAAATTAACGGAGTGGATCCACTAAAGAGGAAATTTGGATACAAACGGGTCGGGTATGGATCTAGCACCTAACAGTAACGATCAATACCTCCCTTTTCATCAAGATATAACCATATACGAGGAGTAGGGATGGCAGTGGACCGGGCCGAAAGCAAGGGATGAGGTCTTCACTCCCGCCCCACTCAAAATTCTGTCCTCCATACCCGCTTTCATCTTCGCCCCCACCTCATCCCTATTTCATGTCCTTCATCCCCGATCCAAATGTGGCGAGGCAGGGCAGGACCCTGTTTCTTTCTGATCCTAAGGGTATTTTAGTTATTTTACTAACGAAGATCGAAGACAGGGTAGGGTAGGGCGGGGCAAGGAAAAGCATAAGTTTATCCCCGCCTTCATCCTCACAAGGGATTTGATTTTAACCTTTATTACCGTTTCATATCTTCCATCTCCGATCCAAACCCGGGTCCGCTGCCATCCCTACGTAGAAGAGTATAATACAGAGCTACTAACCCCCACCCCTACTTGGTCCCACTTGAAAAGAAGAGGTGGAGTTAGTGGATGGCATTACCCACCATTTTATACTATCCGCCCTCCGAGCATAGTGACAAGTTTAAAAGGGCAGTTTCTCGACTATGAATTTCTCCGAGATTTTCAATATTTTATTTTTCTTGAGTTTTTATTGGCAAAATCTCAGGAAAAATATAAAAAATCAAATAATTTCTCAAAATAAAAAAAAAATATATATATATATAAAAGAAACTAATTATAGAATTAAAATTTACGCCAAAAAAATAAAATCTACTTTGAATTCCAAATAATCTATAAATACCAACTATCAATCAACTACATCAATAAGATAAACAGCAAGGCTTTATTTTTTTATAAAATGGCTACTTCATTTTGTGCAATTATCAATATGCCAACTATGTAACACATTGGAACTCATAAAAAAAAAACTTATGAAAACTGAGAGCATAACCAAAACTAAGACATGCTTAATGGCTTAATCACCCACCTAAATACTACATGCCTTACATAGCACAAATTCTTAAGGGAATGCAAAAAAAAATGAAACAGCTTCACAATGAAAAGTGAAAACCAGAATTTAAACAAGCCCCACAAAGCTAATCTTATGCTAGAGGAATAATTTCCCAATGAACAATCTCTTTACTGAATTATTCAATTATAGCAAAAAAACATATATTACATTTGGAGTAGGGTAGGTAAAGATAGCAACCCATGTTACTAGTGAAACAAATAAAAAAAAAATTTACCTCTGTTGTTTCATTTCTCATATACTACACATTGTTTTCAAGGAAGAAGTGAGTTTATTTATACATATGCATAGTGACAAGTCTAAAATGGGAAAAACAGTGGCAGCTAAATTCTCACTAGAAATTATTTTTTTTATTTTTGACATTTTGATAAAAGAGAATACCAGTAAAAATATAATGAATTGAAGTTGGGAACTAAAATATGCAGTAGTTAAAATTTTTATAAAAAATAAAATACAAAGCAACAGTTTTTTTTAGAGAAACAGCAGATTAAAAATCTCCACCACCACCACCACCACCTTCACCTCCACCACTTCCACCTCCACCTCCACCACCAATTCCAACTGCAACACTTGCTCCTGCACCAAACCCACCACCAACTTCTGCTCCACCACCCAGACCTCAAAAAAAAATCCTCCTTCATGGCCCAGATCTGCATCACTTGCAGCTCCAACCTCCAACTCTACTCCTTGCCCCAGGCCTCCAGCCCACCACCAAAACCTCCACCAACTCAGTCCACCGCCACCCAGAGAGAGAGAGAGAGAGAGAGAGAGAGAGAGAGAGAGAGAGAGAGAGAGAGAGAGAGAGAGAGAGAGAAGCAGATTTGGACTCACAAAACAAAACAAAACAAAAGGTATTCTGTTATTTTCGTAAGATTTTCTATTTCTCTAGAAAACAACGCAATATTTTGCCAAGAAGTTAATTTCGCAAGAAATTCAAAATCTCGAGGAAAAAACACTGTTTTTATCTTTTACTTAATATATCGTGATATTTCTTGCGATATTTGTCACAATGTTTGTAATGGATATTGGATCTTTGTAATTTATCGATACCTAATTTGGAAGATTTATCACGATTATCATAATTAGAATTTAGAAATTGGAGCTGTTAAATTAGAATTCTTATATATAAATAGATGAAAGATCTAGAAGTTCAATTAGAGTTTCAAATGTATATGAGATAATTTCTATTTTTTAACTTCCATTTATTCCATGCTATTTTCTGTTTTTAAAATAATTTTAGATATCTCTAATTAATTTAGATAAATAGTTAGGGCGTAACTGGGTCGGGTTTGGGTCTAACTTTTAAACCCAGTTCTTGTTGGACCCTATTCTGAGTTGGGTGTAAAAGTTAGACCCAAACCCAACCCAGTGTGATTCGGGTCTGGGTCTGGGTATGACTGGAAACTATTGGACCCGTTTTTATTGGGTGGTTCTAGTCGGGTTTAGGTAAACCAGGCACGTTGACACCCCTAGTTGTAGGTCCCACATTGATATATAAATTTGGATATGAATTAATGCTATTAAGCTTGATCTAGTTGCTAATTGGGGCTTATTGATAAAAGTTATTATTTTGATTTTAATCTACCATGATGAGGGGTTTTTCCTTTGGATTATCTCTCCCAAAAAAAATTAAAAACTTAGAAGAGATTTTAAAAGTATCTGAGCCTATTTGCAGACCTATTGATTCTGGGATGTCATGAGTTCGATACTCAGGGTGCACGTCCCTTGTCTTAAGGCCAAAACAGCAGAATCCCTAGTGAGCAAAAGGGGCAGCTAAGGGTTTTTAAACGCTTGAGAGTGGGCCACACGGTAGAGGGTCAAGCTCTCCTAGACCCCATCATGCAGGCAGATCCAAAAAGTTAATATGTTTGGGTCATGCAGGCAGGCTTTGATACTAGTTGTAGGGGTGTCAACGGATCGGGTTTGACCCAGACCCAACTCATACCATACCTTGTAGGGTCAGGGTACGGTGATAAACAAGAAGCTCTGATTAGAATCTGGGTTAGACCCGAAGGAAGGGTCCGATTAATATATGGAGTTGGGTATGGTTTGCTAAATTTCATACCAGACCCGGGCCCAACCCAAGTTCCAACTAAGGTCCGTAATTTTTCAATGTAGAAAAGATAAAAAAATTATTATTTTACTAGGTATGGTCCGAGTCTGGTTTATGAAATCCTTATAGGATCTGGGTATGGTTTCTCTTATGGTAAACCCGATTAGACTTGGGTCAGGACCCGATACCATCATCTCAAATCAGGTCGTGGGTTTGGTTCTACCTCGGTCCAAACCAAACCAAACCCAACCCATTGACACCCTTAACTAGTTGGACCTAGATTTGGTTCCGTTTTTTTTTTTTTTGCCCCTTTTTTAAGCAAATATCCGAATCCACCACTGACTTAAACCTTTGATAACGATCAAAGGGGTCCAAGTTGGTCATCCTATTAATCCTTATTTGTTCTACATAATCAAAAGATAGCATCACGGATACATGATGCATCCCATCCATGTTTTCTCCACATAAGCAGATCTAGCTTGTCAAATTTTCAATGGCAATACCACAACGACAACCAGATGGAACCAATGTTGTCAGTATCCTTTGGCCAACATTCAGGTGAATCGGCCGATACTGATACTCAAGTGAATAGTTCTGAATCGGCCAAAAAACAATTACAAAAATATTACATATCAATCAGAACGTGATACATGTTAAAGCTATTAAAATAATTTTAAAAAATAAATTGAAGTTTTATTTACATTTATTAAAAAAAATAACCGATTCAGGGGTGAAGCGTATCAATTTTCGGATCGGTCGGCCCGATACCGATACTGATAACATTGGATGGAACCATGATAACGAGGTCAAAGAAAAAGGTTCAAAGGGAAGGCATACCTAATGCCTTGGCACACCAGTGAACTTCTTGCTTCCCATAGAGAATACCAATAGATTGGTACTGAGACCTAGATTGATGGGGGCTGTTTAGAGGGAAAGAAACATAAAAATCTTCGACGTGGAGCCTCGCCCTACATCTTATTTGCTTTTTCGTGTACTAACAAATGTTTTTCATATGGTTAGATAGAAATGGTCGGCGATGGACCTTCGTTGAATTTTACCCTATTTTTGCTAGCTGACATGATCTTCTTGTAAATTTGGGGGTGAATACCTCATCACCCTAGGCTTTTTCTCAACTTATCTTTAAATAAAACCAAGTTTCTCCCTTCCTAAAAAAATAAATAAATCTGAAATTGTAATTTTCTAAGCATTTTGCAAATGCTTGTAGTAAGAAAAAAAGATAATACAAAAAAGATCATTGCAATAAACTTGATGATACCTCTCATTGTACTTGCTCTCTAGAGCTTGGAATATATTTTTTGGCAACATACCACTTTAGGGGCCGCCCGCATGGCCAACGGGGTGGTTGTGAGGGTATTGAGACGAAGACACCAGATCAAGCCCTACTTGCGCATGGGATATTATTCCTTTGCATGTGTTAAAAGAGGGTAAATATAAAACAATTGAGTATAAAACACCTTTTTATATTTTTGGTGGCTCTTTTTTAATCAAACCTTATGAATGTGATGTACGAGGTTCATTTAGTTGAATCATGTATTATTCCTTTGCAGGTTTTTAATGACCTCAAAAATCAATTATCCATAGTGCACTAAAATTTCAATTAAATTAAAGTTATTGAAACTTGTGGTATGTCAGGCAACTAAAAATAACTTATAAACTTTATGAAATTTAAATATTATAAGAAATATTATCAATCGAGTATGACTTATCCGCATATGATTGCAATTATGTATAGAATTTTATTACTTTATTTTGTGAAGAACATTTACTTCTTTTTCATTCTTATTTATTTGAAATAATTATAATAATGAGAGAAATTGCACATTTTTATATATGATATCCATATAACATGTCAATTTAAATATACAAATAAAATCTACATAACAAGTCAATGTTCTAAATTAGTATATAAGATCATAAATAATTAATTGAAATATCTAAGAATATCTAGATGAATGAAATTTTAAGCAATCTATACTTGTAATTAAAAATAAATATATAATTATAATTAATAATCATTAATAAATTATAAATAAGATCACACTTATTTAAATAAGTAATCAAATCTGCCAAGACAAAAACAATTTGATTGTCATGCAATTTAAGACATTAAAGAGGAGCAATTTGTTTTTGTCTTAAAAGGATAAAATTTAGATAGTTAAAAAAGTTTTCCAACACATAAAAAATCACTAATTTTTGATATAAGGTTGCAAACTTGTGACTTTTGCAAATTGCCTATATCAAGTGCTATCCGATTTTGGGTTGTAGACACCCAAATTTTGATAGGTATTTCAAAACATTTTTAAATCAGAATTAAGTTTACGTACATTTTTAAACTTAAAAATGACATCCTCGAAGGTTTTAACCAAAAGATGAATTAAACTAGAGAGTCTTAGCTTTTAAATGAGACAAAAATCAAATAGATCTAACTTTGGAATAGAGTTATGATAAAAACCAGGTGACCTAACTAACGAACATCTTGTTTTTAGGTAGGCCTCAGATTTAGTACATTTTGTACTATAGAAACTATGAAATTTGATTCTAAAGTTATAGAGGATGTTAGTTTTCCAGTTCATCAAACTCTGTCTTAATCTGACACTCAAATAGAGAGTAAAGGTCAAAATAATTTAGTATGTCATAATCGATCTGAAGTACAACCCGTTTTGAAACATGAAGATCCAAAAATTTTATATCAAATCCATAAAAAGCCTCTAGAATTCCTATCCACACACCTAGATTCTTATCTTCTTAGAAAGCCCTATACGCCACCTAAAAGTTTCTTCCTTATTGTAGAGATAAGTCTTCTTTGTCTCTTAGAGATTGCTCTCACCTTAGATTAATTGAACTTGGTCATTTTCAGGTTGCTTAGCCTCTAAACTAGGTAACTTCAACCAATAGAATTCAACCTAGTAACAAGAATCAATCAGAAAAAAGTTTTAAATCTTCAACCAATATGTTTATGCAAAATCGTCAAAAGACAGATTTGGATCTCTGGACAAAAAATCTGGAGGATCAAGGCTCAAATCTATTTCAAAATCTATAAATAGGGATCCACCCTCTAGTCCAGCCACCTAGAACTAGAGTAATAAATCCCTGTCGCATTGAGAGCCTAACTCAACTTAAGCGTCCTCACTTTGTCCAAATCTAGGTCTAGATCACCCATCCTAAGATCCATTCAGTTAGATCTGAACCTCTTTGAACTCTTCGTGCAAAGGTGCTATTGAATTCATCATTTATCAGAGTCATTTTAGGAGGGCTACCTAAGCCTGTGGTGAATTTACTTTCTTCTCATTTTTAATTCATTTAATTTATTTAAAGTATGATTGTCTCTAATTTCATATATTTGTCTTTGTTTTGTGTTTTTAAGCATTGGTGGTACCCTGCACCATCAACTCACCTTTTTTATAGGACCTGTGTATGATGTATGAGCCACCTTGCAAGCCACAACCCAATTATCAAAGATTTTGAGTCCCTGGTGTGGTTGATTCATGATCAACAAATAAGGAAAGGCACACAACATGAAAAGCAGGTCCCATATCTCTTATTTATAATATTAAGATCCAGTTTTTCAAATCCATTTTTTTTTCACAAAAACTTTCTTTTGGTTTTCAAAATTTGGAGATCCACAGAATGACGATCACTGTGAGATCGCTCATCTAGATGTCAAAATCAGAGATCTTTGGGATTTTGGCATTGCAAGGTTAGTTTTATAATTTCTTTTAGTGTTTTCGGATATTAGATCCACCTTGGATCCAAGATCCATTTAAGTTTTGCTTTTCTATTTTGACCATGCCCTTTTGGCAAGGCCACATATCTCTGTCCTTAAGTCATTTACCATATTTTAAGTCACTGAAAAATAGACTATCAGCACTACGTTTCTCATTTTCGACACAGATCTGGATTCTGCATTTAAAGCCTATGAAAACATATGAAAATCGACAAAACAATCTGTTTTTTAATTGTTTTTTGCTGACCAACTTGTGTTCCTTGGATCATATCTTAGTGCTTTGACTTCTAAAATTGATATTTTTATAGCCATTGAAAAGCTAAGATTTGGATTTAAAACCCCTCTATTTTGAGCCAAAATAAAAAGCCCATCTAGGGTCATCATTTCTGAGTTGCAAAACGAAGCAGAATTCTCGTAAGCAATCTGCAATCGTCGGACAATCTGTCTTTCAGAATCTTCATACCCCTCCATGGGATTTCATTAATGCACATTGTTTTGATCAAATCATACTCTGCAGATGTGTATGACATTCATTTAGTGAAGATCCATGTTTAGATCACCAAGATCCAATTTTAGTACAAGATTTGTTGGTGATTAAAAAATTAGCGGTTGACAAAACACAAAATTTTATGATTTAAAAAATGACAACTTGTCAAAAATATCATAAGTGTTAATTTTTATTAAATTGACATGTTGAATCCATCTATAATATGGTTAGATTTGATCAAAATCACTTGCATCATAATATTTAAGAAGGTTATGAAGATGAGATACGACACATGAGATTAGTGGAACCAAATTGCCCCCTCTGCAACACACACAAACAGAAATAAGGAGAGAGAGAGAGAGAGAGACTGTGTCCCACCTCTTTGGTTGCCGAGTCGGCCAATTGTCGATCTCTTACCTTGGTTTGCCCCTTCACCGCTGCCAGGTTCGTGCCTTATTTTGATCTCTAGTGTTGGATTGTGTGAAGTCTAGATTGCAGTCTTGGCGAGGTAAGTGCCTATCCTGGGCAGGCAGGCTCACCCTTATTAAGTCAGTGGTATCAGCATTGCCTTCTCGTTTCATGTCAATTTATAAAATACATGCAAAAATAGAGAAAAGAATAGAAGCGCTGATGCACAACTTTCTATGGATCAGGGGTTCTAAGCAATAAAAGATTGCCTTGGTGTCTTGGTCCCATGTAACTAAGCCAACCAAGAGGGGGAGTTTGGGCATCTTGCTCCTTGCACTTAAAAATAATGCATTGATTTCCAAAAGACGGTGGTCTATTGCCCAAAATGAAGAAGACTTTGCTTCGTATTTTAGATTGAATTATGGGCTATATGACTAGAAATCGAACAGAGGGAGTTGCACTTCTTCGCAGATTTGAATGCTTTGGTGTTGCGTGTGGCCCAAATTCAGGTTGG
This sequence comes from Nuphar pumila, assembly GCF_984573655.1. NCBI lineage: Eukaryota > Viridiplantae > Streptophyta > Magnoliopsida > Nymphaeales > Nymphaeaceae > Nuphar > Nuphar pumila. The sequence goes on from NC_143262.1 coordinate 82,483,505, forward strand.
GTCTTGGTCCACCTAGTGTTGACTCAGACACCTATACTTGGTATCACTCATAATCATGAGTATTCACTACTGCCTAGGGATGGTAGTGGACCAGGGCGAGGGACAAGGTCTCCACCCCGCCCCGTTTCAAAATCCGAACCTTCATCCCCGCACAGGGATGGATTTCAACCTCCACCCCGCCTTCATCCCTGTTTTATGTCCTCTATCCCCGGTCCAAACGGGAGCGAGGCAGAGCGGGGCCTCATTTCCCGTTAGTCTATAGTCATCCCTTAAATAATTGGGGATGGGGCGGGGTGGGGCTAGGCAGGGATCGGGATGGGGATGGGGCAGGGCAGGGCAGGGAAAGGCTTAAGTCCATCCCCGCACGGGGATAGATTTTAACCTTCATCCCCGCCTCCATCCTCATTTCATGCCCTTCATCCCCGGTCCAAACAGGGCGAGGCGGGGCAGAGCCTCGTTGTCCCCCGGTCCACTGCCATCTCTACCACTGCCTCTTTCTGCATCGCATTTGGCAAGGTTGGTGTGGACCCATTGTCGATGGATCACAACTCTTTGCATGGTTAGTGATTATGAATGATGTTGTCTCATGAAAATCTATCAAGGAGAGGCTTCTACATAGTCAGTTGTTGTTGTGTTTGCGTGTTTGCTTCAGAAACAGCCACACATCTATCATGGTATTGCTCCTTCTTCCAAACCTTGTTTACAACATCTTGGCAGCAACTTTGTATCACTATCCATCGGGAGTCCTTCACAAAGGACCTTCTTCTCAGCACAGGTCTGCCACTCAAGGCCAGCATGTGGTTTTTTATTTGGTGATGCTGGTTCTTTTTAGCTTGATGGACAATTTGGAGGGAGCACAACAATAGAACTAAAACACTATGTTGGCATATTTTGATACCAACTCTAAAGATACGTTTGAATATCTTGGTTTTTAGAACCAATATATATACTTTGATACCCATGATATGAAAGCTTGTGTGTCGAGATCCCCTATTTGAGTGAACCTCCAAATGCCAGATCTCAAAATGAATTAAATGCCTAAATATATAGCAGCTTAATAATTGGAGCACCATATACACTTTGAGCTGGTCATATATTTCCCTATTCCTATGGGCATGTTTGGAAGCGGAAAAATGCTAGGAAAAATGTTAGAAAGGACAAGTAGTAACTTTTCCATACATTACAGACGAAAGAAATTTTTTCTATTTTGCCTTGATTTTGGTAGGAAAAACTTCTCTATGGTTGGGATCAAGTGATATTGAAAATCACTACCACACAACCTAGAAAGATCAGGTGCAATATGATTGCATAAATATTTGTGCATTGAGTGTTGGATGTGAGAAGAGATAAGTAAATAATTCAAAGAAGAAAGCAATTTGGGGACCACTCCATTTATGGAGTACTTTGTTTGGACTTTGATGATGTGGAATAGTCCCATATTGAAGAATCTCAAAATGGTTGTGGGGTTCATAACCTACATGGAGATTCTATCACTTGTTCCAAAGAACAAGGGGATGAAATGGTTACCACACACACGTGCGCACGCTCCCATCGTGCCGAGCTGGGCCGGGCTTGGGCTTAAATACGGGTACAAGAATTAGCCCTTTAGGGCCATATCCATTATCTAAGTCCAATGTTTCTTTTGTCTTGCATTAATTATTTTATTTGGATTAAATAAAAGAAAAAGATAAATGAATAACGAATCATTCCGTTGATGGGTCACGTTACTTTGTAACAGGTCTCCTCCATGTTTTAGTATCAGTTTAGGGATTATAAAACATGGTTAGAGGGCTGCGGTTACGCAGATGCTAGTGACTCTAGATTTTTGTTTTCTCTCTCTTGCTTTCCTGTGGTTGTTTCCCAGAAAGGGGAGGCTATTGTATCCTGGGGAAGGACACCGAACCCTTTTTTCACCGTATGTGGGGGCGAATCTTCTCTAAGGGGAGTATTTTTAAATGCCTTAGCCTATTGCAGAATATTAACATGTTTTTATTATTATTCTTATTATGTTCTATGCATATGTTTGATTTGTTGCCTTCGTCTGGATTTTGGTTTAAAATGGAACTTGATATTCTTGAACCCTGTTATGGTTTGAATCAATGGTTTTACTTGCATATCATGTTGTATTGTAATTTGATTTATATTATGTTACTGTTTTTTATTCCAATAGTCTTAGAGAAGATTCTAAGCATGTCGATGTCATCGAGTTTTATACCGAAAGTAGACATGTTTGGTATGCCTAAAAAATTTGTCTGTCAATACAGTTTCTAATACAGATCCTGATCCCGCCACTGTAACAACAACTGTAAAGTAGAAATAGAAGGATGGTATAGGTCGTGGTTGCATTCTGTTGACTCTGTTCAACACTTTGTTCGATGTATATAGTTCTTCTTCTACCACTACTAAAGCCCTATGGGATCAACTTGACAAAAAGTATAATACCGAAGACCAAGGTCTTGAGAAGTACTCTGTTGCCAAGTTTTTGAAATATCAGATGGTTGAGGGCAAGTTGGTCATTGAACAAGCACATGAGTTTTTGTTATTGCTTCATAGTTTGGCTGAGGCTGATATGAAACTTTTTGAGAAGTTTCAAGTGATGACCATCATGAAAAATTTTCTTAAGTCTTGGGTAGACTTTGGCATGTCTCTCAAGCACCGTAGAGGAAAGATTTTCCTGGATGATCTTATAGTAGCCATAACCATTGAAGAAGAGCATAGGAGTCATAAACAAGTTGTGATGCCAACTGAACAACCTAAAGTGAATATAATGACCGGATCATTTAAAGGCAAGGGACAAAAAGTTAAACCTATAATGAAAAACCAATTCAAACCCAAGGCTAAAATCCAGAAAAAAAGACAAAGAACAAACCTTACTGGAACTGTGAACAGGTTGGGCACTATGCCAAGGAGTGTCCTTTCAAAAAAGCTAAAGCTAATGGGACCACAAATGGTACTCCTCAAGTCAATATGGTGACTGAGATCATTGGGATTAGCGTTAGGTATGTTTCTGTTAGCCATCAGAATTTTGTTTATGAGCCAACTGAGTTGATGGTTGACATTGTGGCTAATGTGCATGTTTGTGCTGATAAGTCTGTCTTTGTCTCTTACCAGACTGCTGAAGGCAGATCCGTGACTATGTCACGATTGCAAAGGTGTTGGGGATTGGTCGCGTGGATCTGAAGTTTTCTTCAGGATGAGTTCTATCTCTACACAGAGTGCACCATGTGCCTGTAGTTAGAAGAAATATTTTAAGTGGTTCATGTCTAGTTAGAAAGGGCTATGAATTTAACTTTAAATGTAATAAAGTTGTTATTTTGCATTCTGGAACATTTGTTGGTAAGAGATATTTAGATGATGGTTTGTTTAAACTTCGTGTTGAACATGTTTGCAGTAATAAATTAGATATTGATATTTTTTTTATTCATTGTCTAATGTTGTTTACAATATAGAATTATCTGATTTGTGGCATAATAGATTGGGTCACATAGATTTTAATTCTATAAAACGCATGATGAACCCGAAGATGATTCTTGAACATTCTATAGATAAAACTAAAAAAATATGAAATTTGTGTGAAAGCAAAAAAATGCAGGAAACCATTTCATACGATTGTTAGAGATTTTGAAATATTGGATTTGGTGCACATAGATATATGTAAGTTTAATGGAGTGTTAATTAGAAATCATAAAAAATACTTTATCACTTTTATAAATGATGGTACTAAATACTATTATGTGTATCTGCTAAAATCAAAAGATAAAGCTTTGGATAAGTTTCTTATTTTTAAGAATGAAGCAGAAACACAAACTGGTAGAAAACTTAAAAGACTGAGGTCTGATAGAGGAGAAGAATATATGTCTAACATACTTGATGAATATTGCCAATCCGTTGGCATAGTTCATGAGTTTACCACTCCATATTCTCCTCAATTTAATGGGATTGCAGAAAGAAAAAATAGAACCCTAACTGACATGATAAATGTTCTACTTGAGAGTTCTAGATTACCTACCTATATGTGGGGGGATACTCTGAATACGACTTATCATATTCTTAATAGAGTTCTCCAGAAACATAAGGATAGTAGCCCATTTGAACTTTGGAAAAATAAAAAATCTACCTTAAAATACCTCAAAGTGTTGGGGTGCCTTGCAAAGGTACTTGTCGCAAAGCACAACAGGAAAAAGCTGGGTCCTAAAATCATAGATGTTATTTTTTTGGGTTATGTAGAAAACAACTATACCTATAAGTTCTTAGTAATTAAGTCTGAGATATTTGACATAGATGTTAACTCTATTGTTGAGCTTCGAGAAGCTACATTATTTGAGGATGTATTTTCCTTGAAAGTTTATATACCTCAGAATCTTTTTTCTTTAGATGTACCTTCAACTTCTGGTTTCATTCTCGAACATGTGAAAAGGATGACAGATGTAGGGTTTGAGCCATCTTGTTCCCACTCTGTACCAAATGAGTCTGAGAAAGTGGTTGAACCAAGAAGGAGCGAGAAACCATGGATTACCAAGGATTTGGAAAGTGATTATATCATTTACCTGATCGAGGATGATCCTCCCACTTTTCGATATGCAATAGCTTCACTTGAAGCAAGACATTAGAAAGAAGCCATAAAGAGTGAAATGAACTCCATTGTCTCTAATGGCACTTGGGAATTGGTTGATCTACCTTGTGGTAGCTCTACTATTGAGTGCAAATGGATCTTTAAAAAGAAGTTAAAGTCAGATGGATCCATTGATAAGTAGAAGGCTAGACTGGTTGCCGAGGGATTCAAACAAAAGGAAGGAATAAATTATTTTGACACCTATTCTCTGGATACTCGGATGACCACAATTAGGGTGCTTATTGCACTGGCTTCCATTTATGATCTCTTGGTCCATCAAATGAACGTGAAGACTGCATTTTTGCATAGTGATCTTGAAGAAAAGATCTATATGGATCAACCTAAGGGTTTTTGTGACTCTTGGTAATGAAAATAAAGTTTGTAGACTTGTTAAGTCATTATATGAACTAAAATAAGCCCCTAAACAATGACATAAGAAATTTGATAAAGTTATTTTATCATTTGGCTTTGTTATCAATGAATCTGATAAATGTATTTATTGTAAAGTCAAAAGTGATGCATGTATCGTTTTATGCCTATATTTAGATGATATTCTATTGTTTGGTTTTAATATGAGAATTGTGAATGAGACAAAGTTGTTTCTTAGTAGTAAATTTGATATGAAGGATATGAGTATTGCAAATATGATCTTAGGCTTAAAGCTGACTCATTCAGCTGTTGATATATCTATTTCTCAATCTTATTATGTTAATAAAGTACTTGAAAAAATTGGCTATAACAAAGAAAGATCTGTAGCAACTCCGCATGACCCTTCTACTCCTCTTTATAAGAATATGATTGGTGTTCTTGTGTCTCAATTAAGGTATTCCCAGATTCTTGAAAGTTTGATGTATCATGCAAATTGCACAAGACAAGATATTTTGTTCTTTGTGACAAAATTAAGTAGATATACAAGTTGTCTAAATCACACTCATTGGAAGACATTAGATAGGGTACTTAGGTACCTGAAATAAACTATTTTCTTGAGTTTGCATTACAAGAGATTTCTTGTCGTACTTAAAGGATATAGTGATGCAAGCTAGATTGTCATGAACTCTGGGAGTTATGGCGTAACAAGATATATATTTACCTTGAATGGTGGCACAGTCTTTTGGAGGTCTATAAAGCAGACCATCTTGTCACGGTCTACTTTTGAAGCTGAACTCTATGCTTTAGATATCATAGGAATGAAAGTTGAATGGTTAAAGGGACTTTTAAAGAAACTTTCTTTAATGAGCAAACCAATTTCTGCGATATCTCTGCATTGTGACAATATGGCCATAATTGTAAAGATCAAAAACACTAAATATAATAAAAAATAGAGAAGACACATTCAAGTCAGAATAAAATTTGTAAGGAAACTGGTGTCTCAGTTAGTGGTTGTTGTGGACTATGTTGGATTCAAAGAGAACACAACCGATCCATTAATGAAAGGACTAAATAAGTCATTAGTTCTGAAATCCAGAAAGAGGATGTGACTGAAACCCATCAGTAGTTCATCTACAGTGGCAACCCAACCTATCTAAGTGAAGATCCCATAAAGTAGGTTCAATGAGGTAATAATAAGCTGTAGGGTGAACTGGATAGCAGCTTCTTAATGTGATACTATGTATCTGTGTCTGTTCCCCTGATTACTCTGAAAAGGTGTTGTAACGGCAAGTAAAAGAAGAGTGAAAACTCTGAATGAGTTCAAAGCCTTCTAGGCGAGATGTTAGCAGTGCATCTCTGGAGAAGCCCACCTATGTGAGTGTCACTGTGTGGCCGCAGTTTAAGGAATTAGGTTATTCCTTAAGTCACTCATGAAACAGGATTCGGGCGCATGGCCATTAACGTGTCACCCTTAAAGATTACAACTAGAACCTTTATCATGTTGTTGCTAATGGATACTCCTACATCAAGGGTTCAAGTTCAAGACTTTAGTTTACTTCGTTCCTGTGAAAGTAAAATTAGCCAACTAAGATAGTAGTTCAAACCGGAAGGTACCATTATTGAAAGCATGATATGTCCTGCTTCAGATTCTTCTACTTGTATCTTTGTTTCCGCTTGTCATTCTTTGAATTTGTGAGGAATGATGTGAGAAGAGATAAATAAATAATTCAAAGAAGAAAGCAATTTGGGGACCACTCTTTTTATAGAGTACTTTGTTTAGACTTTGATGATGTGGAATAGTCCCATATTGAAGAATCTCAAAATGGTTGTGGGGTTTATAACCTACATGGAGATTCTATCACTTGTTCCAAAGAACAAGAGGATGAAATGGTTACCACACACACGCGCGCGTGCGCTTGCCCGCCATGTCGAGCCGGGCCGGGCTCAGGTTCGGGTTTGGGTAATTGGCCTTTTAGGGCCATATCCATTATCTAGGTCCAATGTTCTTTTTATCCCGCATTAATTGTTTTATTTGGATTAAATAAAGGGAAAATAGAAATGAATAACGGATCATTCCGTTGATGAGTCATATTACTTCGTAATAGGTAACGGGTCTCCTTCACGTTTTAGTATCCGTTTAGGGATTATAAAACATGGTTAGAGGGTTGTGGTTACGCAAACGCTAGTGACTCTCTAGATTTTTGTTTTCTCTCTCTTGCTTCCTTATGGGTGTTTTCCGAAAAAGGGAGTTCTGCAGTAGTCGTTCACAGATGTTGTTTTCGAAGGATGATCTATCATCAGAGTGCACCAATTCAGATCGTCAAGGCTATTGTATCCTGAGGAAAATGACGCCAGACCTTTTTTGCACTATATGTGGGGGCGAATCTTCTCTAAGAGGAGCATTTTTATACGCCTTAGCCTATTGCAGAATATTAACATGTTTTCATTGTTGTTCTTATTCTGTTTTGTGCATATGTTTGATTTGTTGCCTTTGTCTGGATTTTAGTTTAAAACGGAACATGACATGCTTGAACCCTGTTATGGTTTGAATCAATGGTTTTACACGCATATCATGTTGTATTGTATTCTGATTTACATTATGTTACTGTTTTTTATTCCAATATGAAGCACCTGATTACCCTCCATCTTGGGGGCAGCCCATCAGTTGTGAGGCCCAAGGCTTGATGGAGGACGATTAGGTGCGTAATGCACAAATTTTATGTCATGTGATTGCACTCGATTTGGACTCCCACACAACCCTGGACAGAGGGATGTTCATGTCACAAAAAATGTCCTAAACGGATCCTAAAGGTTGTGAGGAGCCTAAAAGGACTGTTGTGGTGGTCCTTACCACCGTAATGGGTGTGAATATTTAAAAAATTCACTACTGGTGATGATTTTCAATATCACTTGATCTCAACCCCATCAACCCTCACTCTGATCAAAACACTAATTGAAATCTGATTTTCTTATGTCATAAGAACAAGAGAAATAGTTCTCACAATGAAAAATTATTGTATTTAGGGATGAAAGTAGACCGGGGTAGATGTAGGGGACAAGGTCTCCACCCCACCCCGTATCAAAATTTTGCCCTCCATTTTCGCATAAGTTTTGATTTTAACTTTCATCCCCGTCTCATGTCCTTTATCCTTGGTTCAAACAGAGTGAGGTGGGGGCAGGGCTCCATTTTCCCCGAATCCACTGCCTTCCCTAAAGGCGGTTGAACCGTCAAAGGGTATTTTAATTATTTTACTAATAGGGATTGAGGATAGGGCGGGACAAAGCGGGATAACATGTAAGTCCATCCCTGCCTCCATCCTCGCACGATTTTTATTTTTAACCTCCATCTCTGTTTCATGTCCTCCATCCTTGGTCTAAATAGGACAAAGCGAGGCAAGGCCCCGTTTCCCTCCAGTCCACTGCCAGCCCTACTTATATGAAAACTTTTCATGGGCGAAAATATCTTTTTTTAATGATAGTTTTTTCCTGCTTACCAACATATAGGATAATTTCTGACATCGTTTCCATATCAGAAAAGTTTGTTTGTTTTCTTGGTGGCTTAGAATATGTTAATGACTTGATATGTAAGTTCAGTTTTTTACATTTTAATCTTTTGGGCAAATGATATTGTTTTTCTTTGTTTAGGCCAAGAGAAACCCCCCTTAATGACCAACTAAACATTGGGTTGGCTTTGGCTGGTAAAACACTTAAAGTCTGGGAGGAGAATATGTTTTACCCCTATAGTTTAAAAGAAAGAAACTTTAAAAATAATAATAATAAAAAAAGAAACTTTTTTTGTAAACAATTTAATATTCAGTTTGATACAACCACCCATTTAACTCAAATGTTATGCCTCTCATTTTTTAGAGAGAGGAAAACTCTTCGTTAAATCTTAGAGAAATGCAGCATTACAGAATTGTCGGTAATGCTGAGCTCTGCAAAATCTAGATTACCATAATGTAATTATCAAACACTCCTGTGGTTGAATTCTTCTCCTTTGTGTCTAGGGTCAATTCATTCGTTTTAGATATAAAAAGTGTGCCTTAACTTCTCTTTGATAATCAAAATCCAATATTATCAATAACTCGAGTTTGGTTTGGCCCCAGCCAATTTTTGGGTATAGTATCAGGTCCAAACTTGGGTCTAATCGGACACATCATAAGAGAAACCATACTTGGATCCAATAAGAACTACATGAACCAGATCTAGGCAAACATGGTAAATTGCTAATTTCAAATTCTTGATACGGTACACACACACACACATTATATATATATATATCATTACTTCTATGTCTCTATTTTTGGATTTTCGATGTGATTAGTGGAGATCGCTGCCTTTGGTAGGGCTATCAACAAAAAATTATGCATTTGGCTGCAATTACGGGTTCTATGCCAATTCGCCATACCAGCTCCAACCTTGTAGCAAGGCACACTCTTCGTGCATTTCAAACTTCTGACATCCCTTCAGCTCGATGGGGTTCACAAGTCGCCCCATCCAAATGATCAAAGCCCTCATAGGTGACAAAACAAAGGGACACCATCTTTCATTTTGGGAGTCAAGAATATGCCCTCAAATCCACTGTTGAGAATTTCAGTGTGACATGCCTCATCAACTCACGCAATTCACAACTCTGCCTCTTGCCACCAATTTTTTCAAATCATTGTTCTTAACAAGGCGACTCTCCACAAACCCACTTATGAAAGATCATGCTTCATGTTTCAGACCGCCATGATTTCACCTTTTTGTTTCTAATGTATATACCTCTTTGGCATTCTTAAGTGTCTCCAAAGGCCTTATGGCTTAAGAACCCCGTGTACCGGGCATCTCTCTCCCTCTCTTTATGTAATCTGCTTACAAGTTGTTATAAAAGAAGTTTTATATATCCTTGCCTCCTTGCTCATTTTGTGTGTGCATGTGCGTACTCTTACTTTTGCTCCTGCACATGTGTTGTGAGTTGCTTGTGAGCTTAAAATGCCTGCTTTCGATGCTTGTGATTACCCGAAGTTACGTTGCAGGGAGCTTCGCTTCTAAGCCCGTGATAAGTTGGTACTAGAGCTTTGTCGATATTGGGATTGACAATGGCGTCGAAGAGAAACGTCATGACTCCTTCAGGCAGTATGGTTCCTTCTGAAGAAGACTTTATAGTCAGTCATCTCGCGTGATGTTGTCGAGCTAACTGGGATAGTGACCAATATAGAGAAGTTGGTCAATGGGACTTGTGCTGTTTTTACGGATCTCAATAGGAAGATCAATACGATAGTAGAGGGGGTGAAAAACTCTGTGGAAAGTCTTGCCATTAGATTTAGAGATTCGGTGGATGACCTTTCCACCAAGTTAGATGATATGCTGGGTCGGTTCAACATCATGACTGTTGAATTGAATGTTTTTCGACAAAAGAATGATCATTTGGATCAATAGTTAAGGACTGTCCTAGCCTGTGGCACTGCGACGCATGTAGATAGGTCGTATTTTAGGCTAACTCAGCCCGCAAAGTATAAGGGCACTCAAAACTCGAGGGATCTTGATAACTTTATTTATGAAATGAATTAGTTTCTTAAAGCTGCTAGAATAGAGAAAAATGCAGATAGGCTACACACCACAACAACGTACTTTGCAGATGAAGCGACTCTTTGGTGGAGATGTCGCTTAAGTGATGTTCGGCGTAGCCTGGTTGCCACAGTCTCTTGGAAGGACCTCAAGAGGAAATTACATGACTACTTTTTGCTTAAAAACAAAGAAAAAATGGCCTTCAAGAGGTTGCTGGCATTGAAGCAGACATGGTCAGTTCATTACTATGTCAAGGCATTCTCTTTGATAACGTTAGACGTTGAAAGGATGGATTCTAAAGATCGGTTGTTCTATTTCAGTAACGGGTTGCAAGAATGGGCAACCAAAGAACTCATTCGGCATGATCCTCCAACGCTAGCTGAAGCACTTGTTGCAGAGAAGCTTGTCGAGCTTGATAGGAACAATGCGACATTTCAAGGCAGACAACATGTAAATGACCATAACAATCAAAGGGACAATCAAAAGAATGATCATGCACAAAATGTTGGCCATGAGAATCAACAGAATTAGGGCCAATAGGATGGCCAAAATAATAACCATAAGAATAAGAATAACTTTCAGGGCGGCAACTATTGTTGTCGTGATTGTCGTATCTGCCATGGTGATCACTAGGCTGATACATGTCCCAACAGAAATAGAGATTACCACGCACCTCGAGCTATGAATACCGTTCAGAGTGAGGAAGTTCATCAACCTGTAATGGCACCAATTGTTGGGGCAATGCAAATGATAAATACAGTAAAGATGACAACTACTGCAGAACCAATCATATACAAAGAACTGATGTATTTGAAACTTCTACTCAATGGAAGACTCACCAAGGCATTTGTAGACAAAGATGTCACACATAATTTCATCTTGCGTGAAGAGACAGAACGGTTGGGATTGCAGTAGAAAAAGAATAAGAGCCACATGAAAGCGATTAACTCTGAAGCAAGGGCAATCTACGGTGTTGTTCGTGATACGCTAGTGCAGATCCATAACTAGTCAAGAAGGACCACGTTATCAGTCACACCTATGGATGATTTTAAAGTCATCATCAGGATGAAACTTTTGAGAATCAATAAGGCAGTGTTGATGCCTCACCTTAATGTTGTCAGCATTGAGGGTGGGAATCAGCCCTGCATGGTTACTACGATACCGATGAAGCCTTTCGAGTGCTTGGTATATGCGCTCTAATTGAAGAGAGGCATGAAAAGTGGCAACAAGACTTTTTTTATCATAATTCGTTTCACAAATAAAGCAGGAGAAGTCGCTGATGTCCCAAGGGCCTTAGTGTCTGTATTGAGGGAGTTTGGTGATGTTATGTTTGTCAAACTGCTGTAGAAACTACCTTCGAGGTGTGAAGTAGATCACCAGGTTGAGTTAGTGTCGGGTGCACGGCCACCTGCAATGACTCCCTAGCGTATGGTAATTCCTGAGCTGCAGGAATTACGCAAGCAATTAGATGACATGTTCGAAGTAGGAATCATCTAACCATTCAAAGCTCGCTTTGGAATGCCTGTGCTATTTCAGGCAAAGTACGATGGGTTGAAGCGTTTATGCTTCTACTACAGGGCGCTGAATAAAATGACTGTGAAGAATAAGTATCCTCTTTCTTTGATCATGAACTTGTTTGATCAACTCGTAAAGATAGAGGTCTTCTCTAAGTTGGACCTGAGATCAGGCTATTGGCAAGTCAGAGTTGCTGAAGGGGATAAACTAAAAACCATCTGTGTAATACGATATGGGGCATTCAATTTTTTTGTTATGCCATTCGACTTGACGAACATGCCCGCTACCTTCTCAACTCTGATAAACAAAATTTTTTACCCGCACCTTGATATGTTTGTTATTGTGTACTTGGACAACATAGTGGTGTACAATGATTCTCTCAAGTAATATGTTTGACACCTTTGGATTATGTTTCAGACATCGAAGGATCACATGTTGTATGTCAAGTATGAGAAGTGTCTATTTGGTCAGAAGGAAGTCCACTTCCTTGGCCATATTGTGAGATGAGACATATTGAAAATGGACTACAAGAAGATTGAGGATATTCAAACTTGGGAGCTGCCTGCTAAAGTTCCTGAATTATGTTCGTTATTGAGACTTGCCAATTACTATCGGTGATTCATCAAGAGATATTTGCAGATCGCTGTGGCGCTCATAAATCTGCTAAAGAAAGACAAGTCATGGCTATGGTCATGTCAAAAAAATTTTGATGAGTTAAAGTGCGCACTGACAGAAGAACTAGTGCTAAGGTTGTTTGATTATTAGTAGTCATTTGAAGTGCAGATTGATGCATCTGACTTCATAATAGGAGGGGTGTTGCTCCAGAAAGGACACCCCATTATATTTGAGAGCCAAAAGCTAAACAACACCGAGCATAAATAGACTGTGCATAAGCGAGAGATTTTGGCAGTCATGCATTATCTTTGCACATGGAGACACTATTTTTTGGTGTCACAATTCATTGTTCACACTGACAATATTGCGACAAGCTACTTTTAGACTCAGAAGAAGTTGAGTCTAAGACAAACTCGTTGGCAAGATTTTCTGGAGGAATTTGATATGGTCCTTTAGTACAAGCCTAACAGGACCAATGTTGTTGTTGACGCCTTAAGTCAGAAGGCGAAGCTTGCAACTTTGCTCTCTTGGAACGACAATGTTAGCCAACCAACGTGCGATCTTCTCAAGCAGGTTCGCGAAGCTTTAAAGAGTGATCCAACGGCCTAAGAGTTGATCACGTTGTCAAAGGAAGGAAGGACACATAGATTTTGGTTGGAGGATGATTTGCTTCGTTCAACTGGCGATCGTCTATATATCCCACGACTGAATACTCTATGAAGGTACTTGATGCACGAGTGCCATGATACCACTTGGGTGGGTCACCCAAGACAACAACGAACATTGGCATTGTTAGAACGCACATTCTATTGATCGTAGATACATAATGATGTGGATGCTTATGTGCAGATTTGCTTGATCTGCTAGCAAGACAAGCCCATCAACCAAAGACCTGGTGGACTACTGGAGCCTCTACCAGTGCCAAGCCGATTGTGGGAGTGCATAACCACAGACTTCATCGTGAGCTTGCCAAAAGTTCAAGGTTACAGTTCTATCTATATAGTTGTGGACAAGTTTTCAAAGTATATTATATTTGTGTCTGCCCCTGCCACCTGCTTAGCTGTTGACACTGCTAAGTTGTTCGTGCAAAATGTAATCAAATATTGAAGAATCTTCGAGAGCATCGTCAGTGATCATAATGCCTGTTTCACTGACAAATTTTGGGAAGAAGTATTTTGGTTGATTAGGACAAAATTGAATTTCAACATAAGTTTTCACCCCCAAATCGGTATGCAAATAGAGAAAATCAATGACATGCTGAAGGAATATCTGTGGCACTTTGTCAGTGCCAATCAAAGAAATTAGGTTGATTTACTTGATGCTGCTCAATTCTGTTACAACCTCCAAAAGAGTGAGTCATCCAACTATAGTTCATTCGAAGTTGCAACCAGATAAGAGTCGTAGACTCCGCACGAGAATGTGGCAAAGCGCCTTATGCATATCAGTTCGTCAGGAACTGGCAGGATCAAACAAGGTTAGTAAAGGTGTATTTGAACAAGGCGACCAAGCGCATGAAGAAGTGAGTAGATGAAAAACATCAACCAACAAAATTTCGTATTAGAGACAAAATCTTGGCGAAGCTCTTTCTAGATCGCACAATTATCTTTCAGGGCCACCACTGAAGCCTCATTCACAAGTATGACTGCTCCTTTACCATCATCAAGCACGTTGAAAACTTGGTGTACCAGCTAGAATTGCCATCAAACTTTCAAGTGCATCCGGTTTTCCATATATGCAACCCAAAGTCATTCCACAGAGATGAAGGAGACCCTCGATGGAGCATGCCTCAACGTACTCACATTCCATAGTGCACACCATCAAAGGTGAGCATTTCAGGTAGAGAACCAGAAGTCATCCTCAATCACTCCAACAACTATCTTAGCGAAGTCAAAAAGTACCTAGTGCAGTGGAAAGGTCTACCAGAATGTGAAGCCATCTAGGAGAAAGTTACCCACATGTTTCAGCATCGTCAACTTATAGAGGACTACCATAAACAATTGGCATCGAGGACGGTTCCAACTTAGGCAGAGGAGAGTGTTTCAGACTGTCATATTTTCACCTTTTTATTTCTGATGTATATACCTCTTTGGCACTCTCGAGTGTCCCAAAAGGTCTTACGACTTAAGAACCCAGTGTATCGGGCCCCTCTTTCCCCCCTCTTTATGTAATCTGCTTACATGTTATAAAAGAGGTTTTATGCATTCTTGCCTTCTTACTCACTTTGTATTTGTGCATGTGCATACTCTTGCTTTCGCTTCTGCGCATGTGTTGTGAGTTGTTGGTGCGCTTAAAAGGCTTGCTTTCGATGTTGGTGATTACCCAAATCTACGTTGCGGGAGCCTTCACTTCTAAGCCCGTGACACTCTATGACCCCTTAAGAAAAGGTCATGACTAGGGGTAGACATTTGCCGACCCGATTTGAGGTAGACAATGGGTCAACTTGATTAGGGCCCGACCAACCTATATCCTGGCCTAAGCCCCAGTTATAAGTGGTCTTGGCCAGACTAGGCCTTTTAGGCTTGACCTAGTTAATGGGCCAGACCTCTCGAGCTCTGTGTATTTTACACATGGTCTAATTTGTTTCGGGCTTGATTATCTGAGCTTAATTTGACCTGGGCTGCATTTGCAGTTTAAGTGTAACCCATAATGGGCTCGATGTCCACCCCTAGTCATTTCTATAACAATCACTTAGCCAAAAGTCACGATTTCAAGAGTTACAATTTTACCAACGGGGGCTCCTCTTTTTGGCAGGAGTAGTCAGTGCACATCACCTTGTGTTAGGACGTTGCAAGTTCAATCCCCAAATGGTATGGTTATATAACCGATAGGGGTCTGCCTAACCCTAGCTTTTTCTGTTGAAAAAAAAAATGGGGGCTCCACTTGTCTGTAGGGATGGCAGTGGACCGAGGAGGGGGCGGGGGACAAGGTCTCCACCCTCGCCCCATTTCAAAATTTTAACCTTCATCCCTGGTCCATCCCTGTGGCGGGGGAGACTTTGGACCTCCACTTTCACCCCGTCTCAAAATAATAATCCCCATCTCTACCCCTGCCCCGCCCCCTTCCACGTCCACATGAAGATTGTATTTTCCTTGCCATTTTTAATAAAAAAATATGCAATGTTCAAAAATATTTGCTTCTCTATTTGATCAAGTCCATCATAACTTATTTTTAAACTCCGATGAATATCTTTACCTTGATTCTTTAAGGTCTTCAAGATGCTTTCCCATTCCTCTATATTGTTCTTATTAAAAAATAGTGAACCTAATACTTCAAGTGTTAATGGTAGTCCACTGGTAATTTTTTCAAAAAAATTGAGTTTATTTTTAATCAAACGCTACAATATTTGCTAATTGAGAGTAGAAAACAAATTTTAAATAATGTGATCATGACTTTATGAAAGCTTTTTAAGATTTTCAGTGAAAAACAACCCACAAAATACCAGAATTTCATTACTTGAAAATTTGTATATTTATGTCAAGAAAAAGATATCTAACAAACTATGCAGATTTGGTTGAAGCAATTAATAGGAAAAGCAAAACAGTAGTAGTTCCACTATAATGTGAACCTAGAACAAATAAAAATCAGATCCAAAAAAAAAAGATTTTTTATGTGCAACCACAGCCAAAAGATGGTGAATTGTTAATGAATAATCATTGTCACGCTCAATAACAAAATTCGATATCATCATTGATTAAACAAATTAAGAGAGAGAGAGATATCAAATGGTAGTGCATGTTATAGATTCATCACTCTGTTACAAATTTGATTGGGTTTAACCATCATCACGTCTCCCCAATTCAGTACCCCAAATTGAAAAAAGATTTAACGTACGAAACGAAGAAACTCGCACAAAGAAATAGAAAAAGGGCGAAACAAAAAAAGAGTGAGATACAGTAATCCTTTCAAATGTACAAAACTCAGGGCTAGATTTTCTACTTATACAGAACAAAAAAAGGCTTCTGACTGCAGCTTCTCAAAGATGGTATAAAAGAAGAAAATAAAAATTTACCTTCTCTCTCCTTTGGGCTACGATGGTGAGTATGGATGATACAGTATTTTGTCTAATAAGATTTAGGGTTAGGGTTAGTAAGTTAGTAGTATATATAAACATGATTGTTTTGTAATTTTATTACTTAACTTAGGGTATTTTAGTAATATTATTAATGGGGCAGGGATGGGGTGGGGAAAAGTGTAAGTCCATCCCCGCACGGGGATGAATTTTAACCTTCATCCCTGCCCCCATCCCCGTTTCATTCCCTTCTTCTCCGGTCCAAACGAGGCGAGGCGGGGCGGAGCCCCGTTGTCCCCCGGTCCACTGCCATCCCTACTTGTCTGGTAGAAAGAGCAGTTAGTGCACGACATTGTGTTGGGATGCTGCAAGTTCAAATTCCAATGATAGCGTTGTATAACTGGTAGGGTCTGCCTTACCCAGCTTTCCTTTAAAATAAATAAATAAATTTTACAAAATTAAATAAATATTATTATTTGAATATTTTGTACAACATACCACAATAAGTTTAGCACTAAATGAAGCTCGGAACCCAAATAAAAGATCATGCCAGAATTTTTTTTTATTATTATGACGAGAAACCCTCGCCAAAGTGAGGAAAACCCCGAATAGGGCACCACCAATCACTTTTTATTCATGAACCTCAATTCTCTAATCTTAATTATCATGATTCCAAAAATACAGAAGAACTTGGAATTCCACAAGCAGAAATTGGATTTCCCACCACATCCTACTCTCTTTTAAAAGTGAACACCTTTCTCTTTTCAAATTGACACAGGGGTTTTGGATTTAAGTAAATCCTCAAATCAAGATATAGAAGAAGATGGCAGCAAAAGTGTTTAATGGGAGATGCATTAGGAACACTCTTGAGGTGGAGTGAGGATGGGGTCAGCATCCCACATTGAAGTGGGATTAATAGTTGAGATTCAATATGACTAGGGCTAGTAAACAAACCAGCAGTTCGTGGCTCAGCTTAGTTCAGTTCATCAACTCGTCAACTGTCGGTTCATACCGGATCAAACCCCGCTGGCGCAAGGGTGTGTCTGTAGCATTCAGAGGTCGGCCACTTAAGGCAGGGTAATTGTGTGGCCTCACCCAGGGTTTTCTTCGCTTCAACGAGGGTTCATGTTTCGTTTATGTAACTAGGCGAGTCGAGCCATGAGCAGCTCGTTTAGCTTAAACAGGTCAAGTATAAATTGATGGTGTTCCACTTAGTTCAGCTGAGGTAAGCTCATGTAGATAAAATATATTTTTATGTGCAATATCTGTTATAAAAGGTAGTCTGGTTAGCTGGTTAGAGAATGTGGCTCTTAACCTTGAGGGTTAGGTTTAAAATTTCATTATAGAGCGTGAATTTGGGCTAGAAATGCATGAATTTGTATTTTGACCTCCTTCCTTGGGCTACAAAATTCATGAGTTCAGGGATTCGAGATCTCATATTTAAGGATTTGAGATCTTATATATGTTCAAAATCTATAGATCTGGTGTAGGACCCACACTGAAATAATTCTTTGGATCTAAGATCTGAGCATTCAAGCAAGAGCAGATCAGGTGATCAGACAAATCAAGTGATTTGAAATCCTCACCGCCCACAAATTGCATATAGTGAATGATTTGACGGATCACCTGATTCAAATGCCCCTTAAATGACAAAACAACTTAAGAGTGAAAATATCCCGATCAGGTGCCATCACATGGCACAATTTTTTGTGCCTTAGGCACCTGATCACCCTCCATCTTGGGGATAGGGCCTGTCGGGTGTGGGTCCCATGACCTGATGGAGAGCGATCAGGTGCCTAAGGCACAAAAAAAATGTGCCATGTGAAGGGTTAGCGTGATGGTCCCATTGCCATGTGACCTTGTATCTCTTCTTTTTCTTCTTCTTCTTCTCAATATGTAACCAAAGGGAACACAACCTCATAAGCTCAAACCCCATCTCCCGGGAAGCGGATCAGGTCATGCTGAACATGAGCGTTTTTGCTCATGCTGACATCATGGCCGTCCGATTTGCATTTTAAAAAGTTCAAAAGTCAACAAAACCACGTGGCATTCATCCAAAAATGCAAACAGACGGCCACGATGTCCGCATGAGCAAAAACACTCATGTTCAGCATGACCTGATCTGCGCCCCCATCACCCCCATGCTCACCAGGGAGTACATCCAGCTTCAGCCTTGCAGCAAGGGACTCACTTACATCCCTTTAGCTTGATGACTTTCACGAATCACCCCTACCAGATGAGTGGAGCCCTTGTCGGCAAATGTGTTCATTTTATGGTAAAGCAATTCGCGCTTTGGATTGACTTTTTTTTTTTCGATCATCTTACCTACAATTCTAACCCGGCACCTTAGGATCAAGAAAGAGTGCCCAAGAGCATTTGTGCCGGCTGTAGCTATTGATGTGGCCCTGCAATGTCTCTTTTCTTGGTATGGTATAAAGGAATGTGGCCTCTGTCATGGGGTTGCTTGCCATTGTTAAGCATTGCTTGCTGGTTCAACATCAGGTTCACCTTTACCACATCATGCTTTAGGACCACGCTTGTGGCGTATGCAAATGGCTGAAAGTGATGCATAATTGAGAAAGCAAAGAGACCGCCATTAATATTATATGTGTGTCACCTTCCACACAACTACCCCATTCACTCCCCCGAACCCCGTGTCACAAGGACACTGCAACTTTACACTGGCGTCGTGTCCCGTCCCCGTATGTGTTATTTTTAATGAAAAGTTACGCTGCACGATAATGGTGTGTCCCGTGTCCTTTTTGTCGTGTCCATGTGACATATATCAAACAATTTATGACTAGGTAGGTAGACTTGAGCATCAAACCATGTCAGCGGGACTTGAGGGGGCTGCTGAACTTTGTTCCTTCCTTGGTGCAGACCCTCTCCAACCCTTTCACAGTACCCTAACGCTGGTCCAGCATGAGCACAAAGGTGCACACTTAGAGCTTCCTTTGCTTGTGAGAATGTGTTGTCATTGTTGGTTCTCATGGATGATCACACTAGTACTGCTTTATCGTTTAGCTCAGTTATACTGGGACAGAGCCCTGTGGCATGTGAGTGAAAGATGTGAGCTCAATAGTTTGGGGGTATAACTTATTGTGTTCAAAACCTGCAATGTGCACGTGGTGTTGTCTGCACCACTTTCTCTGCTACACGCATCCCAAGGAGAGATCTGGTCATATTTGATATCGCCGCAGGTTCGTGATAGTCAGGGCTGGTAAACGAGCCGATCCAATCCAATACTTTGTGCTCGGGCTCAACTCATTTACCATTGGACCAAGCTCGGGGCTTGTGCTCAACTCATCCACGAAATGAACCAACACAAGCTGGCTTGCATAAGAAATGCATGTCTTTTAGAGAACACTCTTTCTCTCTCCCCCCTCGTCAAAGACTAGGCTCAGATCCTAGGATCTCATATCGCCGCAAATCTAAGATCTGAGGCAAAGGCAATCAATCGCAACCTTAGAGATGGTGAAGCCTAGAGCCACTAGAATATGGGAACTACAAATATGGGCATTTTCAACAACTTTTTTGCAAATCCAACCATGTGGATATGCTTGGCATGGCGAATTAGATAGGCATCAATCATTGGATTGTGTGTTTTCGATGAAAAAAATTCATTTTTTTTAATGCTTTAATATTTTATGAAGATTACGAACCATTGATTTTAAAGCCCTAAAAAATATATATCGTTTATGCATCAAAATCGGATGATTCAAGAGCAGGTTCTTATAAAACCAAGCATGTAGATCACATCCCTACTCGCGATCCACAAGTTAGTTCTCATATTCTAGTGACTCATAAACCTATATTAAAACAAAGACCGATAGGGCTAAGGGCCCAAGGCAAATGCAGCCAAAACCATATGTACATTTTCATTTTCATTTGCATTGAATCTGACATTGGATATTGGGGGATAAGAAAGTCACATCCACATGCCCATAGAAAGATCAAGAGGACAGGGCGAATACTAGAAAAGCAATGTGGGTGCCCCGCAACAATGGCACATGAATGGAAGATGGACCCCAAAGGTGACCCATTTCTCCAAAGTATCAAACCCAGCTGTCACCAACCATTGCCCCGGAGGCAATAATAACAGAATAATTTATTTATTTTTTTAAAGACAATTTGGAGCTAGGCAGATCCCCACAAGTTATTATTCAACGTATCACTGGGGTTTGAACCTGCAACGTCCCACCACAAGGAGACGTGGGTTGACAGCTTCTACCAACCACACAAAGCGTCGAATAGAACTTACCCTCTCCAGCTCATGCATGAGAGAGGATCAGGTTGTGACGGCTTTACCATCAGGTGCTTCTCATAGTTAGCAAAACTCTATTTAAAACATGTCATTTCCAATAAAACTTTGGAAAGAAAAAACAAGAAACTTTTTGGTTTTCCAAAAAACACAAAAATTAAGAGAAATGTTTAGCACACAAAAATTGTTTAATTTTATCAGATCTTAGGATTGAATCATATTGAGTCTTGATTTTGAATGCTATGGTTCATCTTAAGATAAACTGCAATCGCTCCTTGGTTGTTCAAGGAGTATAACTGCAAACAACGATCAATATGCCCACAAGGGTGTGGGCTCTGCTCTTCTGGTATGGGCAACTTGTGAATGTCACCAAGTTGACGGTATGTCACAAAGTTCAAAACCCACGGGTGGCGCCCCTTGCCATAAGGCCGAAGCTGGGTGCACTCCCCCCATCGGCAGAGAAGACCTTAAGGGTTTTACCAAACCGGAGGCCAGCCAAGGTGCGGTCGTCCGGTCGGTAATGGAGGGTTTTCCCTTGGATTATCAAAAAAAATAAATAAAAAAAAGGCAAGGGCAATCAAGAAGGTTGAACCTTTCTAATCGATATTGTCTTCATTGGCATTTAAGGTGTGGTGCGAGTAAGTTTCTTGTTTGTTTTCAGCAATGTTATCAGTGATATCGGCAGAAAATAGATATGGTTAACCCAAAGCCATTTTTTAATAAATATAAAAACTACTTGAAACCATTTTTTTAATATTATTCCCATGTATCACGTTCTGCTTGACTCATAATTTTTTTTTAATTATTTTTTGGCGGATTCAGAACGATTCACTTGAGTATCTGTATCGGCCGCCTGAATCTTTGGCGAAACGATTCAGGGCCGATACCGATAACATTGGTTTTCAGGACCAGCTCATGAAAGGTCACAGGCAAGAAAGATCATCGATTAATTGGCGTGATGGATGCCCCCACCTCCATTTCTAGTGCCATCCATCTACAAGATGAACGTAGATCGAATGGCCCGTAAAAGAAGTTGTTTTTTTTAGTTAATGAAATGTCAAAATAAATTTGGACTTGGAGAACGGCGTAAAGGAACTGTCCCTCAGACCTGACACTTCTATTTAGGGAGGGCAGTGCACCGGGGGGGGGGGGGGAAAGCAGGGCCCCGCCCCGCCTCGCCAAGGGCATGAGACGGGGATGGAGGCAGGGACGAAGGTTAAAATCCATCCCCGTTCAAGGATGGAGGCAGGGATGGACTTACACTTTTCCCTGCCCCGTCCCCGCCACGATCCCCACCTAACCCCGCCCCATCCACAGTCCTTCTAAAGGATGGCAATAGACTACGGGGAAACAGGCACCGCCCTGCCTCATCCCCATTTGAACCAGGGATGGAGGACATGAAACGGGGGTGAAGGTTAAAATTCATCCCGGTGCGGGGACGGAAGTTCTAATCTTGAGACGGGTGGGGGTGGAGACCCTGTCCCCCCACCCGGGTCCATTGCCAACACTACTTCTATTTCTCATGATGTGCTTTCCAGCAAGAAAGAAACACCAACCAAGAAAAGGAGGGAACCACAACCATGACTAGGATTCAAAAGAAGTGTTTGGATAAAGAGAGGAAAAATGATGGCATCCTAAAGACACTTTTTTCCTGTTGCACAAAGTCTCAAGTTGGGAGTCATGTGGACATGTATTCATGTATCCAAACATGATCGTGGGAGAAATGATTAAGAGAAACGAATCTGATAAGTATATATATATATATATATATATATATATATATAAAGAGAGAGAGAGAGAGAGGAATGATGGAGTGCCATAAAATTGAGGAAAATTTCCACCATGAGAATCATGGCTTCCAGAAGCACCCATTATTGCGGTCCTTTTTATTCTTTAAACAAACGAAAAAGGCCCATTTGTCATAAATAGTTTAAAGGAAACAAAGGCTCCGCGTTCAGTAGTATCAGTACTCCTGCAATTATCAAATATGCGCCTAAGAAATCAATTCCAGCCTCCTTTTTCTGGCATCTTTCTTTTAGAGAGAGAAAGTTTTAGAGAGAGAGATAGAGGATCACCCATCTTCCTCCTGCAACTGTAACAAACAAGACTTTTTTCCCATTAATGGGATCGTCTGGCACTCAAGAATCAAGAGACAGAGAATGGGAAGGCCTTGCTAATTTGGGTAAATTCCTTTCTTCATTCATTCACCGCTTCTTTACAATATAAAAAAACCACAAAAGCAAATTAAAAAAAATCAAGAAAAAAAGAAAAAACTGCAAACACTTCACCTTCTGTTTCTTCCTCCCTTTCTTGGTTTTGTTTTTCAAAATCTGTTCTCCTCCTCCCTATTTAAATCTATACAAAAAAAGCAAGGAAGCTAAAAGGTATTCTCTCCTTAACCAAAATTCCTAATCAAAATATCAAGAAAAAGACTTCAAAAAAAAAACAAGAGTAAACAATCCCGCAAATTAAACAACAAAAGAAAAAGAAAAAACGCAAAGGATTCATATTCTTCTTCCTAAATCGAAATCTGGGTATGTCATGTTTTAACGTTATTTTCATTTGCTTCTTCATTGTTTTTAACGCTATCCTATCTAAATTATCTCTCTATATAGCTAAGCTACCCATATGTATATAAATAATTCATAATAATAACAGCACCCACAAAGAAGGCAACAATCGTCTTCCTCTTTCTGCAACGTTTCTGCGACGTATCGGAAGGTGGCCGGCCGAAGAAGCTCACCGTTGCCGGCGGGTGCAGATGTCTAGGAGCTTCTTCCTCCCCTCGACGATCTCGTCGAAAAAGTCGTCCAGCTGCGAGACGACGCCCTCCAGCCCGGCCTTGAACGACCCGAAGCACGCTCTGAGCGTCTCGACCTTCTCCGATACCGACGACGCCGCGGCCGGGTCGGCCTTCCCCTGAGCCCGCAGGTCCAGCACCGCCCATATGTCGTCCATCACCGACTGCGACCGGCGGAGCTCGTAGAGCAGTATCGCTGGCAGCCGGGCCCCGCTGCCGCCGATCAGCTCGATCTCCGACGTAACCCGGCGGTGGAGCCCGGAGCCGAAGCAGAGACAGCAGCCCTCCTCCTCCTCCTCCTCCGACGGCGACGATCCCGGTGAGTAGTGCGCGAGCCCCCAGAGGAGGAGCACGAGAAGGAGCGAGCTCGCGTTGCTCATGGCGAAGAGTACCCCCCGGAACCCATTGAACTTTCCGGCGGACCCGACTCGCCGGCCCTCGAACCGGACGATGTCTCCGATCCGTGCGTCGACGAGGGCCTTGTTGTCCTCCTCGAGGCTGACGGCCTCCCGGCGGCAGCCGGAGATGCTGCGCATGATCTGGCGGCAGAGCGGGGAGGGGGCGCCGGCGGAGGAGGGCCACCAACGGCCGTCCGTCACCAGGGGGAGGACGGCCTCCACTGCCGCCTGGTATCCCTCGAGCCCCGAGGCCGCCGACTTGAGCACGTGGCAGGCGCTCCACAGCTTGGCGCTCTCGTCCATGTAGTCGTCGAGCCACTTGTCCCCCGCCGGCAGCCGGAGACTCTGCACCAGCCGGACGAGCTCCCCGTGCAGCGACCGTAGCAAACCCAGCGCCTGGTTCACCCACCTCGCGCTCATGAATCCGTCCTCCCCACTACCGCCGCCGACCCTCTCCTCCAGATCCTCCATCCCTCTCCTCAGCTTCGCGTAGAACCCATTGATCGACGACTCCATAGCTTCTGCCTCCGATTTCAGTCAAACCCAATTCGATTCGATTCAGTTCTCACTCGCTTTCTTTCCTATGGAGAGACAGAGAGTGGGGAGAAGCAGATGGGGTGTGGTGGGTGAGGAGGAGGATGTAATTATAGGGAGGGAAGGGGAGATTGGGAAGAGGGGATTGGAGGAAGGAGAGTGCATGCATGGAAGTAATGATGAGTGTCGCCCATAGGGAGGGCGAGAGGGATGATTGAGAATCTTTGGTATTGATTTAAAAAGGAGAGGGAAGGGAAACCCAATTCGCTAATGATGGGTTTTTTGTTTTCTTTTTTTGGGGGTTGGTTGTGGGCAAGATGGATTTTGCTTTTTTCTTTCTCTTTTTCTGTTTCTTCGGGTTTTGGAAGATGGTGATGGTGACGGTGATGGTAGTTGGAGCAGGATGTGGTGGTGGTGGGGAGATTCGAAGAGTTTTGACGAGGTGGGAATAGGAATGATGGTGGTTTATGGGAAGGAGAGAGGAGGAGTTTTTTGACCGGCCGGAGTTTCGAAGATGGGCTGGAGATTGTCGTTGGACGTCGGGGAAAGGGAAAAGGATGATGATGCGGAGGAGAGAAAAGAGGAGAAGGGGGGATGAGAGAGTGGGGTTTTACGTGATGGTGATATTGGTGGGGGTAGGGGTAGGGGTTTTTGATCCTGCCTGCCTGCCGGTAGCAAATAAACGTGTGACGAGGGGAAGGAGGGACCCACCCCAAATCATGGCCCTGCTTGGGGGACCCCTGAACCGAGGGTGGATCTGCACCATTGATTATCCGCATTGATGGTGGGAGATTTGGGGGTTGTACATAAGCGTGCTTTGTAAGGTCGGATGAGGAATATAGGTTTGACTGTCCCTCTCCTTTTCTCTCTCTATATTTATATATACACGAACATGATACTAAATTTTTGTATTTTCTTTTTAAAATTCTGACCCCTTAGAAGTGTTCAACACCGTTTATTTACTAGAAATCTATACTTGAATCATGCTTTTTAAATTAAAAAAATGGTATTTTGAGCCTCCAAAATTTATGAAAATTATAGGCTCTTGATTCTTGAAACCTTATAAAAACTCTTATAAAAACAAACATATTTTAAAGTTTTCTAAAAACACCAAAAATTCATAAAAATCTAATAAGATGTTCTATACAGTAAGTTTTGTATTATGTAGGTATTCATTTTTCATATATGTATATATAAAGATAAAAAGAAAAGATGGTAGCTACTTCTGCCTAATATGGTATTAATTAAGCTTTCTAAGGATTTTTCTTCCAAGAGTCAATTCTTATAAATTCAAGAATCAAGCGTGAAGAACACATATATACGATCATATTTCATATTGTTCGGTGTTACTTGAACACGTTAAATGAGAAATTGCCTAGCCCTTTTAGTAGCAACGCCACTAAAGGTCATTTCTTTGCCTAGCCCTTTTAGTAGCAATCAAAGGTTTCTAATTCATTCAAATCGACACTAGATGCACGCTCAACGAATTGGGCATTCATCATTACTTTCTTCCGTGTGTGTGTATATATATATATATATATATATATATATATATATATATATATATATATATATATATATATATATATATATATATATATATATATATATATATATATATAAACAAGCAAGACTACATCTTCCAAATCTAATGAATATGAAAAATGAATCGAGAACTTTGAAGAAGAACCGAGGAACATGAGTTAACAGATGGAAAGAACAAAGACTATGAGATTTAATATTTTGTCACTGAACCTTAGGGTCTCACAATTTAAAAGTTTGTCAAGGTTAATGAGACAAAAACTCGAAACTCATGTTTTTGTATTGCTTGAATAATGATCATGCCTTGATTCGGTAGTTTCCCAAGAGTTTTGAGGGAGCAACTTTGTCTTGCTTCTCTACTCTAGATGCCTATCAAATAAGATAATTTCAAATGATCATGAACTTGTTCATTGAGCCAATACTATATATATATATATGTGTGTGTGTGTGTGTTAATATGAGATTTGAAAATATGAAAAGTACTGTGTATTGGCCATTTTCAACCCTTTTTTTTGCAAATTCAACCCTGCAGATGTGTTCATCATTATGAATTTCTTAGAAATTATGTATTTTTTATGAAAAATGTATTTTTTAGATGCTTGAATATTTATGAAGATTATGAGTTATTGATTTTAAACCATAAAACATCATGTTTATTCATCATAATCGATGATTCAAGAACTGTTTCTTATAAAACCAAGCTTGTAGGCCACATCCATATAGTTAGATTAAAAAAATCATGAAAATCATAGTTCACTTAATAGTTATCATATTCTAGTGACTATATATTAGAGAGAGAGAGAGGTGTTCTATAGTTGGTATGTCTAATTTTACAGAGAGAGAGAGAGAGAGAGAGAGAGCTTTCTGTATTTGAATACGTGTAATTGAAAGGATCAGGTCAGAGGCACTTCTTACTATAATTTCATGGTAGGGTTCATCTTAAAACTCATCACTGTGAGTCGTTCATTGTAAACCATTCTTATGCTGTCCATCCAAAACACAAAAGACATCAGAGAAAAGAGTGGGGTGCATCCCAGTGATGGGCATCTCATCCATACAGGTTTGGATGTCATTCATCTTGAAATCAATGGTATTCAAAGGAGCTCTAACAGGATTTCGGTCAGACCTAACTCTGACTTGATACCATGTCTGTGTACTTTTACAAAGTGGTGGCCAAGGGCGAAGTTGGGGTTTGTGATGGAATATGTGTAAACGTAGCGCCTTTTTAGGCTTTTAGTTTTTTGTAGGCAGAGAGTAGTAAGATGAAGAAGAGTTAGAAAAGGAAAAGTTTGGTGTATCGGCATCATGAACAAGATACATGATGATGATGATGGTCTTTTTGGGTTTTTGGTGGTTGGTATTTACCATGTGATTTTTCGAAATAATTTACAATAATGACTGTTTTTTTTTTTTTTTTGGAAATAGTATTAATTCTTCTGCTCTATGTGTGTGTGGGGGCTCTTTGGATGGTACTGCCCAATGCCTGGATTCTAGGTCAAGGACAGGAAAAGCCCTTTATTTCGGAGTAGGTTTTATTGACTCCAAGGAAGATGCTGTAGCCAATGAGGCAAGCTGGTGGGCCTTTGGCCCCACCTAGGGAATTGTTTATACGAATGTTCTTTGTTTTTTGAACCTTTAATTATTAAAAAAACAGGTGTTTGAAACTTTGAAGGGTTTTGAGATGATGGATGGTCCTTGTGGTTGAAACATTGAAGACTGGTTGGTTGGTTGCAGTTGTTTTGTGATTTTCTTCTTTTCTGTTTCTGTTTTTTTTTCACTGCCTCGTTTTGCTGCTGGAGATTTTAATCATGTTCACTCATGCTTTTAACTTATCAGCACTACCACCCTACACAGTCTCCATTTAAAACCAGACAAACATTTATGGGGTTTTCCCATCAACCATACCCCTTTCTGCAAGGTGGTGGCCTCTTATAAAGTTTGAAAAGAATGCAAGGTCCAAATACAGATTATCACCTGTCTGATCTGGATCAAGATACACCTAACTCAGCATGCAGTTATAATAGTTATCCATTCCCACTTGCAAGTCCATTGACAGTAAGGGAGTGTTTGATTGCTCGGATCTTAGATGTGAATATGAGATCTGAAGATTAGAGATGCACATATCTTTGGCTCAACCACCTTTTATGGACCAATGATCCATGTATCTCCATTAAAATTTGGATATGAAATCTTGGTTTTCGAGTGGAAATCAGATTCAGCTTTAGAATACCTTATAAATTAGTTTAGGCCCCACGCCAAGATTAATAGGTGGTTCTGAGAATCACAGTATCCAAATTCCCCTATATATATATATATATATATATAGAGAGAGAGAGAGAGAGAGAGAGTAATGCGTTCCTTAGGCTCATTTTTTTCCTTAGGTATCGTTCGGCCCCTTCAAAAATTATAGTTTTAAGTATTTTTTTCTTAGGTCTAGCACCTTAGATGTGAGGTATAGGTTTTATTTAGTGGAAACCGGCTTTTGGATCGCAGGGAATCTGATCTGTATACAGTTTTTCCTGGTGATCCCAAATCAATGGTTATGAAGGTACCAGTTTTTTCTGACTCATAAAAACTTGTTTTTCGTCAAAAAACATGATCCAAGAGTCGATTCCCACTAAATCAATCATGCTAAACACATCTAATGGTTCAGATCTATCATAAAATACTTAAAACCTATAGGGCAGAACAAAATATGGGGCCTAATATATTCAGTTCTCTCTCTCTCTCTATCTATCTATATATATATATATATATATATATATATATAGAGAGAGAGAGAGAGAGAGAGAGAGAGGTCATTGATCCTTTTACTCCCCACTTGAACCACTTTCACTCTTTTTTTAACTTTTAAAAGTATTGGCATGACCTTTTGTAACTCTTACTACCAACCTTGCAAAGGCTAGTGGGATAAAAAGTCATCCAAAATGTGTATCTAATCTTAAGGGCTTTGAAACTGAATCTTGATTTGATGTGGGGCTGTTATTTTAAGGTAGCCCTGAGTGAGAGATCCTCTTTTTAATATCCACAATATTTGGTTTTGGCATATAAACTTATTGGCCAGTTTCCAAATAATAGTGAAGAAGGCTGGAAAGTACCTTTAGGGAAGATGAAATTATGCCTATGATAAAGGTTTAATTTAATCTGCGAAAGCTACCTTTTGACTGCATTTATATGTGAAGCTGATGGGTGCTTTTGTTAATTAGGGAGACAGGTCACCTGTGGATTCCCACCATCAAAGCCTAGCCACAGATAAGCATACCCTATGGGGGAGGAAGGGAAAAGATGCTTTTCCTTTCCCATGGAAAGAATCAAAGCATATTTGTATGTTGATAGCTAGAACCTGTAATGATATTTTAGCATTGATATCAAATATACTCGCTTTCAACGGCAACCATATCCAGCCCAATGTCGACTGATGAAACATATATATATATATATATATATATATATATATATATATATATATATATATATATATATATATATATATATATATATATAGATAGAGAGAGAGAGAGAGAGAGAGAGAGATGGCCTGAAGAAAATGAGGCCAAAAAAACAATGAGGAAAAATCAAATTGTATTGACACATCATGTTGGGAAGAGAATAATGAACATACATATAGCACAAAAATACACAACCGATGGCTATTCATAGGACTATAATGATAAAGATACTACACAGCTTATAGTTATATGACAACACGCATACATGCCATAGGACTCTATTTGTTCGGTATCCTTATATCTTGATAACCAAGATAACAAGGATACTCTATATCCTTGTTATGATAAACTTCTTTTACTGCCCCTCAAGTTGGAGTGGCGAATTAAGGATGCCCAACTTGGTCTTGAGACGAGAGAAGTGATCAGTG
Organism: Nuphar pumila; assembly: GCF_984573655.1. Taxonomy (NCBI): domain Eukaryota; kingdom Viridiplantae; phylum Streptophyta; class Magnoliopsida; order Nymphaeales; family Nymphaeaceae; genus Nuphar; species Nuphar pumila. The sequence continues at coordinate 82,513,587 of NC_143262.1, forward strand.
CAAAGAGCCTTGGTGAATAGATTTGCATACTGGGAATATATGGGAACAAAACTGGTTTTGATCAGTTCATTCTGAATTTTTTCACGCATAAGATGAAAATCGATTTCGATGTGCTTTGTGTGCTCGTGATAGACTAGATTTGCGACAATGTGAAGAGTTGCCTGGTTGTTATAATACAATGTCATGGGCTGGTGGTGACTGATGCAAAGATCCATTAGTAGGTATTTGATCCATGTAAGTTCACAACATACCAATTCCATGGATGGTGCTCGGCTTTAGCAGAGGAGTGAGACACAGTGGGTTGTTTTTTTTGTTTTTCATGAAATGGAGTTGTCGTCAATCATAATACAATAACCTGATGTGGATCTGTGAGTGATTAGGCAAGAGGCCCAATCTGAGTTGCAATAACCGGTCACATGGAGGTTGCTTGTGGAGGAAATTAGAATCCCTTCCTCGGGGCTGCTTTTAATATATCGAAGGACCCGAATGGCGGCATTTATATGTGGTTGTTGTGGTTGACTGTTGATCTGGCTCAAAATATTTACTACAAAGACTATATCTGAACGAGCTATGGTGAGATATAGCAAGCGACCCACCAGGCGTTTGTACGGCCCTAGGTCATCAAGTAAAACCCCATCTCCATGATTAAGCTTGATATGAGATTTCATGGGTGATTTGCTTGATTCTGCGCCAAGCAATCTCATGTTCTGAAGAATATCAAGAGCATACTTATGCTAAGATAAAAAGATGTCATTCATGGATATGGCGACTTCAATTTTAAGGAAATATTTTAATCGTTCGAGGTCTTTTAGCCAAAATTGCCGATTTATATGAACTTTGAGTTTCTCAATGTTGGTGATATCATCTCCTGCAATAATGATATCGTCCACATAAACAAGGACAAAGTTGTGCGCTCCATTAGTGATCTTTGAGAAAAGAGAATAGCCCGCCTTGACTAAGCAAAACCTTCTTAAAGCATGTAATGTGATAGCTTGACAAACCAGTTGCGGGAAGATTGTTTAAGGCTATATAACGATTTTTGTAGCTTGCAAACCTTATACTCTCCTTGAACCTAAAAACCCAATGGTAAGTCCATGTACACTTATTCATTAAGATCCCTATGTAAAAAGGCATTGTTAACGTCTATTTGATATATATGCCAACGCTTTATTATTGAAATAGTGATTAGACAATGGACAATGACTAGTTTAGCAATCAGAGCAAAAGTCTCATTGTATCCTAGTCATTCAATTTGAGTATATCTTTTGGCCACAAGGTGATCTTTATGTCTCTCAACAGAACTTTCAGAACGATACTTGGTTTTGTACACCCATTTGCATTTGACAGGATGTTTTCTGGTAGGTAAGTCTACGATCGACTAGGTGTGGTTCTCCTCCAAGACCTTAATCTCTACAGTCATGGCATCTTGCTAGTGCTGAAACTTCATGGCTTGCGAGAAGGTTGTGGGTTCGAAGCATTGGGAGATAGCACTTAAAAAGGCACTGTGTTCTTGGAAAAAATGATCATACCTTATGACTTTGGATAGTTCAGGGTTTGTGCTATAGACCTTTTCGCTCGTGTCAATTGATTGGAGTATGAGAGCAATAGTATAGCAATTGTAGTTCTTGAGACGCAGTGATGGTTGTCGATTTCTTTCATATCTGCGAACTTGAATGGGCTCAATGGCGTCGAGACTTGAATCGGTATGAGCAGATGGACGTGTTTCACTAACAGTGTTTTCATTGGATTCTTGAATCTCGCAGGATTGAGACTAAAAAAAAAATGGGTAGGAGACTCCCCTCTTCATCATTCAGAGCTTTACGATCTTGAAAAGAAAAAACGTTTTCATAAAACTTGACATCTCGACTGACAAAAATCGTTTGTGTTTTAAGATCATACACACGGTATCCCACTTGACCATATGAGTATCCTATGAATATTTCATTGTGAGCACAGTTATCAAATTTGTGAGAGTAATGGATGTTATGAGCATAGCATAAATAGCCGAAAACCCGAAATTGATCATAGGACAATTTCTTTTGATGTAGTAATTCATTAAGGTGTTTTTTCAAACAATGGTTTTGAAGGGATGCGATTAATCATGTATGTGAGCGTGGAAACACATTCTCCCCATAACTTAATGGGTAGGGAATCTTGAAAACGCAAAGCTCTAGTGACATTAAGTAGGTCTCTATGTTTGCGTTCGGTCACACCATTTTGTTGGGGAGTTGCAATACAACTATGTTGATGAGCAACACCCTTTTCCCTTAAAAAGGTTTGCATGTCATTGGAAAAAAACTCAGTTCCATTGTTATATCTAAGACTAAAATTTTTACTTTTGAATTGGTTTTCGATAACAGAAAAAAAACTTTTGATTTGAACTATAGTCTTGGATTTGTGCTGCATAAGGTGAACCCATGTGGTTCTGGAATAATCATCAACTATGGTAAAAAAATATTGTGCTCCAGATAAAGAAGTAGTTTGAAATCCTCCCCAAATGTCGCAATGAATGAGTTGAAAAGGCTCTGATGAAATAATGGATTTACTAGAGAATGAAAGTCGAGTTTGTTTAGCCTTGTGGTATATGTCACAATAATCGTTGAGGAACGCAACCACGTAATCTTTGATTATTTCTGAAAATTTGCAGTCTAGTATTCGAAAGATGTCAAAGATGTAAATGCCAAATATTAGAATCAAAAGGAGAATTATTCAGAAAGAGGTTATCACTGGTCTAAAAACTGTAAAGTCTGCCACATCACTTACCCGCTCCAATCTTCTTTGAGAGAGATGGTTTTGAAAAATACAATAATCATGCAAGAAAAAGATGTCACATTTAAGGTCTTAAATCAATTTACTTACAGATATAATTTTAAACTTAAAATCTGGAATGAAAATGACACTTGATAAAAGAAAATTTGGTGCCAACCGTACACCACCCATATGGGTGGCGTGAGTAGAAGGACCGTTTGGCAGTCAAATAGGAGGGAAATCAATGGTTTTAGGAAGCATTAGGTTTGATAAAGAATTGGTAATGTGGTCTGTCGCACCTGTGTCTATAATCCAATGTTCATGTGTTATGGAACATGCAAAGGAGACATCGAGATTACTTAGGCTTATTGCAGCTAGTATTTGGTCCAATTGTTCCTGGGTGAATTGTCTAGGGCATTGGGCAGGCATATTGCTTTCTGAAGCTACAACACTTGCATTAGTCTGACTACTTTGACGAGCATTGGCAAAAACCTTAGATCGATTTGGAAAACCGTGGAGGTGAAAACATTTTGCCTTGACATGTCTGATTCTTTCGCAGTGGTCACATTTTGGTCAGATACGATTATGACGATTCTTGACATGATCCGCACTATTTTGAACATTAGAACTTTTTATAACTGCTGCTACAGGTTCCTAGTTGGTCGTGACTTTGAGATCATATTGTTTTTCTTCTTATACAAGTAGTGCAAATGTTTTATATATACTTAGTAGGGGCGACATTAAGAGTAGTTGGCTCCTTATGGTACTGTAGCTCTCATTCAGACCCATTAGGAATTGCATGAGTCTTTCTTGGTCTTGCTGCTTGTGTATGACTTTGATCGTTCCATTAAGTGCATGATGGAACAATCACGTATGTGGACATCTCATCTCATAGACCTTTCATCTTAGTATAGTAGGTTGATGTGAGGTTTTGCATTTGTCTTAGATTAACAATCTCTTATTGGATTTGGTATATGTGTGGGGCGTTTGATTGAGAGAAATGCTCATGAAGTTCTATTCATACTTTAACTGCAGTTTCAGTGTAAATAATACTTGCAGACAAATTCGGATGTAAAGAATTGAGCAGCCATGATAGGATCGTTCTCAGGCGGCAACTGTCCTTGCAAGGGGAATCAGTTTTTTTATGGATCCATCTATAAAACCAAATTTGTTTTTCGCAGACAGTGCCATGGTCATTGCGCGGCACCATCTGATGGTGTTTTCATCGATCAATGGTTGGGATACCAATGGCATGTTGAGATTATCTAAATGGTGGAGGCAAAAAGGATTCTCCGTTTCTTCAGAGTTCATGCTTGACATATTTTCAACTCCGCTAATCATCTAGAACGGGTGCACAAGAGGAAACAAGGTTGTGGGCAAGTAATGTGGCAAAATAAGTACTGTGAAGAAAAAATAGAAAGAGAAACCTGGGTAGTGGTTGCATGGAAGGTAGATGGACAATCTGGCTTTGCAGAAGAAGTTGAAGATGCTTCACTATGTCATGCACTCTGGGTAGTGGTTGCGCGGAAGGTAGATGGGCAATCCAGCTTTGCAGAAGAAGCTAAAGATTCTGCACTATGTCCTGTGCTCTGATACCACGAAGAAAATGAGGTCAGATAACTGGGAGGAAACATCAAATCATATTGATTCTATTACATCATGTTGGGGAGAGAACAATGAACATATATATAACACAAAAATACACAAGCGATAGCTATTCATAGGACTTTATAATGATAAAGATGCTACACAGCCGATAGCTATCTCATAACACGCATACATGCCATAGGACTCTATCCATTCATTATCCTTATATATCATGATAACCAAGCTAACAAGGATACTCTGTATCCTTGTTATGATAAACTTCTTTTATGGCCACAATTGGAAAAATACAAAAAAGGGCAAAACATGAATTTTGATTGTTTTTTTTTAAATTGCCGCTAATTCATGTTTTTCCCCTATTTTTGCATTTTTTTATGCTGGCCATCCATGATGGGCAGTCAATGTCATTCCACTTTTTGATGGGGAGAGGATCAAGAGCCCCCCAATGAGGAAGGAAGGAGTAATCTACTTATAAGAACCCTCCCTGCAGCTAACGGTTGCACAACTACCACCTCTCTCTCTCTCTCTCTCTATCTATCTATCTATCTATATATATATATATATGTGTGTGTGTGTGTGTTATTAATTAGTGCTACTGAAGGCACATAATCGTCGAGGCAGAAATCATAGATTCAAGTTCAAGCTTTATCAACTTAATCTGACTACATAGATGTGTTCAGCACAACTTTTTTTGTTAAGTATCAAACCTGTTAAATAAAATATGTTAAATGTGTTTTTTAGATTTTTCTTGTTTTATTTTTAAAGTCTGATCATACATGTGATCTACTTAATTTTGTAGGGATCAGCTTTTGGACGGTTCAATTCTGAAACATTGGTAGGTTTTATAAGGTTTGAAAAATCAATGATCCAAAATCTTTTTAAAATTTTGAGGATCTAAATATTGTTTTTTTTCATCAAAAACACATGATCTAAGTATGGATTCCTAGTAAATCGATTATGAGGTCAAAATTGTAAAAAAAACACCAAAAATGCCAAAAAAAATTTATTTAGCATATTTGCCTCTCTCACTATATATATATATATATGTTATTTGTCCTCACTATATATATATATATATATATATATAAAGAGAGAGAGAGAGATTGGAGGTGTCGCACAGGTTTTGGAATACCCCTACATGCCCTGCCCCATAACTATTTAATCAAACGATCAGATGGTTAAAAAGGCCTACAGATGTGATCTATACGGTTTGTCAATAAAGAATAGGTTTTAGGCCATACCATTGCAATGTCTAAGAAGGATTTTCAAGGATACTAAAAATCAATGGCCCTAGAATATACCAAAACTTCACGACTTAAAAGATCATCATGGTCTTATTTAAAAGATATAGAAATCGTGGTATGATTTCCAGCTAAACAGACCATGCTCAACACATATCACCCAAATAGTTTTATGTCCTAGACACATCTAAAAAATAGTTGCCTATGTTTTTTGCTTAGTTTAAATTTATAGATATAGATATGTTGTGTATAGTTTACCTAGTAGAACACATCAGGCACCTATTTGCAAACTGCCAACCCACGTCCAATAGGGGCAGATATTAATTTTTCATTTAAATATGTTTTTATAGCAATAAAAAAAAATCAATGGCTCATGTTATACTAAAAACATGATCAAATAAAAAATAAAGTTTCTCGTTAAATCAATTCAATTCAAATTATATTTTCAGTGAATAAGCGATTATGAAACCAATAGAGATTTGGATTAAGCTAAAAACACATGCAATTGTACTTTTTTCAGAGTTGTTTGCGACAGTCTATGACATAAATTGTCTAGTAGCTGCTTATTACTCCGATAGATGTATAAAACATAGTTCACTTGACAAGAATGACAACTTAGAATCATAGTTTTTAATGTAAAAATGTGATTTTTAATTATGCTATAAAGTTTTAATATAGTATGGGCAATGATTCTTTGAAGATCCTAAAAAAAACCTAAATTCACTCTCAAAATCACATGATCCAAAGCTTTTTTTTTTAATAAGAAATAGGTGCAGGTCATATAAACAAAAAAAATTACAAAAACGAGCTTACTTTTTGACCTATTTAGAGGATTACTACTAGCCTTTCACAATTGACAAATACCCACCTAGTTAAGAAACTAATTCTCAAAAGCACGCCTCCTCCAACTCAACAGCATCTACCATGTTCTGGTATGGTAAATTACCCCATTGCCCTTCTTGTCTCCTCTTCGAAAACCATATGGTGCAGACCAACAGCGAATCGATTCACAGCCAAGACAATGACCTTACTAGTTCTATTGAAGAAGCATTTGAGTGAAAATTCAGAAATAGAATAGTGTCTGATAATACTGGAATTCATCCCAATACATCACAGAACTTGAAAAAATGGTAAACTGAGTTTGAGGTATTTTCAATGCACCAAATATCAGAGTTTTCTAATATCGGAGCGCGGGGAAATGATCTGATGAACAGGGCACACTAACACAAGCGAAGAAATGATTCAATGGACATATATTATGTTTATGTCCATTTTCAAAAACTGTATTGATAGAATCTGCTAATGGATAAAACACAAAAGTTGGAGGTATTTTCAATACATTTTCAACCATTTCAAGAATACTGAAAACTAACACCGGGATGCAGATATATCACCCAAACACCGGGACAAACTGGTACACACGAACACAGTCTTGTGACAAACAATGTTCACTGTTCACAACCATTTTAAAGAGATTGTATGTATAGAATCTTCAAAAGGCCTGAACACAAAGATTGTACAGAAATTTTTCAGCTTTTCAACAAATTTAAGAACACAAAAATCTGACATCGGGGTGTCGAGATATCAAAAAAACATTGATAGACCAATAAATTGAAGCACAGTGTCATGAATGACAGACTCCCTGTTTGGGTCCATTTTCAGATACCTTAATAATAGAATCTTTCAATGAATAAAACAAGAAAATTTCTGAAAATTTTGTCACCTTTCTAACAAGTTCAAATTTGTAATTTTTTGGCAATTAGTTGTGGATATACAGATCAAACAATGGGACTAACTGTTTGACTAGAATGCTATCACACCCAAGATAGTCCAGTTGGTCACAGTCCAGAACGAGGTCTAAAACGATTGTTTTTGTCAATGGACATAATACAAAAGTTTTAGATAAACTTGTTGTCTTTTCAACAAAATAAAAAATAGAAACTTTTGAGTTTGGATGGTCAATATATGTTTTAATCAATGAGGTGGACTGACGAAGGATAAAACAGTCACTCGAGTAACTGTCCTTGTTTTGGGCCATTTTTGACAGTGATAATGCCAAAAACAGGGAATACCTAGAACACTAAGATTGTTGAAAAGGTTGATAGCTTTCTAACAAATTAAATAAACCACACAATTTTTCACAAACGAGAGAGTTATGCCTAAAATACCATAGGCGGGTCATGTTAGGCCAGAACTCTAAAAAGCAAACACACATAAAATTGAAACACAAGTTCAACTCCATTTTCAAAAATATAGATGATTGAATCATGCAATGGTTAAAACATGAAAGTTATCAAGCTATTCAATAGCTTTCCGAAAAATCTAAAAACTTTATATATTGACCAATATCAAGGGAGATATGATATGTTTACGAAGATTGGGTTTAAAGGAAATCCAAACCGAGAACAAACAAACCTTAAACAAACCAAAATTTAATTTATTTGATTTTAGTGGGTGCTTAAGTTCAACTTGGAGTTAAAGACTTCTAATCTAGTTCTCCAATGTAACTAAAACCCTTCCTCCTTAACCTAAATTTGGTTATATAAAAAAAAATACAATCAACACACGTTTTACAAAGATAATAATAAAGTTTTTAGCTAAACCCAAAATGGATAAAGATTGATGACTAAAGTCTTTCAGAACAATACACCCAAAGATGAGGATGCAATCCATGACCACCACAAGTTCACAAACAATATAATATTCTACAACAGCCACAAGGTTCACTACAATCAAGAACAAGGTTGACATGACTAGGATTCGCCCGAACACGGGAAACAACAAAGTACTCGGTTCAACAATGGTTCCACATGAACAACACCAAGGACTCAACAATAAGAACATAACAAACAGAAACTCGGCAACAATAGCTCCAAATGGCAGCTAGAAGAATCGATCTTCAATGGTGCACATGGTTAGGGCTTGTCCAAGGTGAAAACTTTATTTTTCTTTTATTTTTTTTTCTCTAGATTTTTTTTTTCAAAATAGCTAAAGAGACCCCACCTTTTTTGCTGAAAAGTTTTATATGTAGGAGACAATATAGCATAATTTCTCATTGAGCTTTTGGGAGGTCATCTTCAAAGAGGCCAATGAGATAACAAGATTTGAATCTTCTTGTCTCATTGCACCTAATTCTTGATCAATGAAAGCCACCAACATTGATAAGAGACTTTAAGTGGGTGGCACCTCAAGAAATGAAAGGGTGATGAGGTGGCTGAATTTTGAATGACCCCTTAAGTAGCCACCTCACACTTTAGCCAGTGACACTTTAAAAGAGTTGGCCAATAGAAGAGCTTCAACTTAGATGGATTAGACTTCTAAAATTTATGACAAAATTGAATCTAATATTCACATCCATGACTAAAAATAAATAAAAAACTACTTTTTTACCCTTTACGCCCTCTGATGCCACAAATAGATCCTTATAAGCACTACACCCGTTTGGATTTGTAGAATTCGGCACCTAAAAAAATAAAATAAAAAAATACAAATATTTTTAACATGGTTCAAAAAATCACAGGAATGAAACTAATATTACAAAGCTAATTTTTTGAGATGAATGAAGCAAAAATCTCATAAAATTAAATAACATAAAATGATATAAAATAATTAAAATACCCCTCAACCCCAAATGAACTCAAAATGAATGATTTTGACATGGGGTCGCAGGTTTGCAATTCTGTTTGGGTCTTCTGCACTTGGCTAATATCAGAATGCTCTGCATCACCATAGTTAACAATCAAATTGTCCATTGTTAACTAACTCATATCTGCCACTGATCATGCACAGATTAGCAGCAAAGCATCAAATTTTTTCATAAAAGAAACATTTAGTGGCAGTTGCGACCACCACTAAATGTGCAATTTTTGCCCAAAGCATTAGTGGTGGTCATGACCAGTAATGCTCTTTTATTTTTTGCAAATCAGAAGGCATGTTCGTTTACCCATCCATCATTATGGGTTTTCCTATACTTATTATAGAGAAATACGTAGGAACTTGACCAAGGATTAACTTTACTCAACGACCACCAAAAAGAGAGAGAGAAAGAGAGAGGGGGGCAACCCGTAAACCCTCTCCTCTGTTGTTGGGCCCACAGCTGACAGGTTGCATTCGGAAGATACAGGGTCAGGTGCAACAACACACTATAAGGGCATTGCACCTGACTCCCTCTAAGGTTAGGGAGGTTTCAAGTTGAGCTTTCTAGGGTTTAGTCAAGATAAGGGTGTGCTGGTCTTAAAAGATTAAGAGCCACCTCCAACCATACAGATGACTTTCATGGAATATGACTTTTAAAGAATTCTATTTGTGCTTATCATGTGACGTATGACTTATTTTCTTTCAAATATTACTTTCACAATTACTGATGATATGTGAAAGATCATTTTTCCTACAAATGATTAGACATGTATAACTGTTAGATGTCATGGTCATTACAGTTATGGCAGTGTTGGAAAAGGGTTAATGTTTGCTACCTTCGTGGATAAAGAAACTCAGTTAAAAAAATAATATATATTTTTTAAATTTTTTGATGTATTTTGCAGGCTTGACCCTCAACGTGATCTACATGTTTGGATTAGTAGAAATCAGTGCTTGATCGTATTGTTCAAATGCGTAGGATTTTGCTGAGGTTGAAAAATCAACAGCTCATAATGTACCAAATTTTCAACCCTCATATAATCATATTTTTATGTTGAAAAACTATAATTCTGATCCTTGAGTGCCAAATACTTTACCGTTGAAAAATGTATATTGTTAGAAACTTAGTTCCACTTTTCAACCTTTTCTTTAGGCTTCTTTTGTTTCATTCTCACGTAAAGAAAAGGCAGAATGGATAGGGATTCCTAAAAAATCTTGTTAGCTCAACCATGCAAAAACTTTTATAAGGAGGAGGTATCCACTTGTGCCATATGACACTTTTTCACCGTGATGATTTGATTTGTTGTTTGTTTCATTCATGGTGGAAAATGATTACATCAGGGTTGTTAGTTCAACACTTTCTCACATAAGTTGCACCAAACAAGGCCTTAGAATGTTGAGTAACTTACCAATAAAATTTAACATTTTTTGTCTTTTATAATAATGCTTGACACGTCTTTTTGGCAGTGTATAGTGCAGGTTGTATCTTTCAGATGAGCCAATTTGGTTGTCACAAATGGTAGGAGCTCAATGGGGATCCTAACATATGAAATTTATGATGTTAAGGCCCCTCTCTCAAAAATTCTATAGATGCAAGTCAAAGTTATAGAGATCCTAAGCATATGTTTTTTTTAGAGAAAAAGTAAACTAGATTTTATTCAATCAAAACAAAGAAAAGGGCTCAGGGCAATGAAGTATAGACCATCAGCCTTACAAGAAGAGAAGGCCTAAGCATGTGTTATCATGATGCTTCATGATTGTTTTCAAAGTATAGGAAACTTGGCATTTTCTTTTCTTTTCTTTTCTTTTTTTTGGCGCTAGGTCAAGAGAGGCACCCATAATGGATGGAACAGTTGCAGGCCTATGGTTGGTGACCCTTGAGGTCTTCGTGCCTACTAGAGAGTACACTCAGCTTCGACCTTATGACATGGAATACCTCTCAGGGCATGTTTGAAAGCGAGAAAGATGTAAAAAAAGCGATGCAAAATAAAAAAATCAGTAGGAAGTTTTCAACCCTTCCAAACTAAAGAGACCTTTTCGCTGAGAGAGTTTTTCTAAAAAGTACACTTTTTGATAAGAAACATTCCTCCGTGCCGTGAAGGGAGGTGAAAAAATATTTTATATTGAGAGAAAATTTATTTTTATACTTTCCACCACCCTATCTCACCATCACTACCACCACCCACCATCTCACCTCGGGCAAATTTTTTCATATTTTTTTACTTTGTTTTTCTCATGCTACACAAACAAGCTAAAAAAAATCTTTTGAAAAAACTTCTCATAGGCAAAACTTTCATTTTTTATGAGACTTTTTCTGGCTTCCAAACGTGCCTTTAGTGAGTTTGTTTTGAATCATAGTTGTCTCATGTCAGATGATAAATCATGGTCGCTTCTAACCATTAAGGTGGAGGCGCCCTTATGTGGTGCCATTTTCTAACATTTGCATAAGTGGAAGCGATAAAAAACTTACTGTCGACTTCGTCGCAAGCTTCAATCAGAAGGGTTGAGAATCCCTAAAATTTGGAACGTCACTAAAGCCCTAAGACCCTTCTAGATGATGAGTATGTTAGAGGAAGATGATGAGTATGCTAGAGGAAGGGGTGAACTAACATCTTTATGATCATGACTTCTCAGAATTCTAGCTTGTTAAATGAGTCCTTCCAAGTGATACATGATTCTTAGACACCTGTAATGAAAAAAAAAGAGAAAAGAGAAAATTTTAGAGATATAAACGTAGATAACATAATCCAAATAATTTGTAAAAGGGAGGGAACAAACAATAGTCTTTCACGATTTTTTTTCATGAAGGAAAAAAACACCCTCTAAATCAGAGACCTAGTCACACCGGCTAAGACTGCCTTGCTTATGGTCACTTTTTCAATGATATAAACCCGTGAGCAAGGGATAAGGAAGGGCTTACCTATTGACTTTGATCCCTTGTCCTAATTAATACAAAGGGTTTGTCACTTATGGGCAGAGGTAACAACGGGTCGGGTTTACCCTGACCTGACTCGAAACAAACCCTTTAGAATCCGGGTATGGTGATAAATAAGAAGACCCGAAAAAGACTCGGGTTCGGACTTAAAGGTCTGATTAATATATGGATCCAGGTATAGTTTGTGAAATTTTATGCCAGACTCAAACCCGACCTGATCAGTTTTGATTAAGACCCACAATTTTTCAATGTAAAAATAAAATAAAAAATTTTATTTTACCAGATATGGCCTAGGTCTTATTCATATAGTTCTTATCGGGTCCAGGTATGGTTTCTCTTACGATGAGTCCAATTGAACTTGGATCCGGATTCGATACCATACCTAACAATTAGGACTAGGTTTAGTTTCACCTAGGTCTAAACAAAACCCGACCCGTTGACACCCCTACTTAGGAGAATAAAATGCCCCTTTCACCTCTCCAAACCCCTTGGGGCTAGTCTTTGAAGAATTTAAATCAAAAGTAAGAAAGGCAAAGAAACATATCAGTAGAGCATATAAAATATACATCAACATGAAGGAAATATGTCATAGCAAAACCGGAAAAAGCATAAAGTGATGTAATGTAATAAAACACACTGCTTGAGCACTACTAATTAGAATAATTCTTTTCAACTTGGGACAATCTGACATGTAATGCTATAACAGAACAGCTTGAGTAAAAAAGTCTTTGTGTCTTGTTTAAGCCAAGGAGAAACACCTCTCATCATCGACCCCACATTGGCAGGCCTCCCATTGGTGAAAGCCCCTAAGGTATGCAAAAAAAAAAAAAAACACCTCTCATCGTCGTCGACCGCACATTGGCAGGCCTCCGATTGGTGAAAGCCCCTGAGCTACGCCAAGGAGAAACACCTCTCATCGTCGACCGCACATTGGCAGGCCTCTGATTGGTGAAAGCCCTTGAGATCCCCCACTGCCCACCCAGGAGTACACACAACTTTCTTTCTTTCTTTCTTTCTTCTTTCTTTCTTTTTTTATGACAAGGAACCCTTGCGGAAGCCAGAAAAACCCTGGGTGGGGCCCCATGACCACCCTGCCTTACGTGGCCCACCTCTAAAAAGTACACCCAACTTTGAGCTCAAGACAAGGGATGTTATCTATGGATTTCAAGTGGTAGCCGTCCCATGTCAGGTGACAAACTAAGGTTACATCTTAACCAGGAAGGCGTAGCCCTTTTGGGCTAGTCCTTTTTTAGATGGTTGAGATGATGAAGAATTTTGGTGTTTTAGCAACAAGCGGCGGTGAATAATGACAATTATCGTGTGATTTATGAAAATCTTGCGAGAAATTACTTGAACATTTGAAACGGTAGTTTCTAATGATATATTCAAAATATCATGATTTTTTATAATTAACAAACATAAAAATGGTGATTTAAACACAATATTTATGTTTTTAACAACTATTTATCATGAAAAATCATGTAATTTTTATTTTAAAATAAATTGTATTTGTATTTCTTTATTAATTTTTTTATTATTGCCGATTTTTTACCAAAAATGCAAGTTTTTCAACAAAAAAAATCATTTAGAACGGTTGATATTTTGCCGTTTCAAACTTTTGTCACTATGGTGGTGTCACAAATTGATGTAGTTATCCAAAACAAAAAGAAAGTATAGGATTGATGAGTAAGTTGAAAGAAACTCATTTAGAACGAGTAAAAAAATCAAAATGATTGAATATTTGGTCCTGATAACATAAATGGACAATGACGCAGATAGCCCTCGCTTTTATTAAAAATACCATTGCCAACTGCAAGTTAGAGAATACAACGAACATGGCCAATTTATTGTTTACTTGACACTTTTGCCCTTTGTTGCTTACAAATTTAGGCGTCTAATTTTTCAAGCAACAACTTACATGGCAACTGATTTTTTCAGGCGATAACTGACATGGTGCCTGGTTTTTTCAGGCAACAATTACATGACTAAAATGCCTATTTTGTTAGGCGACATAAGGATAAAACTGTCAACAAAAAAATTAAGTAGTCATGCTTGTCATATTTTGATTAGTGAAATGGCCATGTCCAACATATTTCTCTAGTCTCGGCCAAAACAATGAATTGTGCCAAATGTGAGTATAACATAAATAATACTAGCTGAATTTATTGGGAGACGGTCAACTTAAGCTGATCTAGGATCTCTTAAGTGATCTTTTGTATGCCACAGCCAATCACATCACAGCATTTTAAGCAGGGGTCTTCATTCTGTTGTTTTAAGGCCCATAGAATGCTGCCATGTGATTGGCTGGTGGCATGTAAGGGAGCAGTTCATAGGGTTGGCAAATGAGTTGAATGAGTCGAGCTTGAAGTGTCTAAGCTTGGCTCATTCTTGTGGCAAGCGAACCCGGGTTAAACGAGCCCAGTTTGAGCTGGCTTGTTTACAGAAAAAATACATGGCTTTATAGCTGAAAGAAATAGGATTACAAAAAAATACATGCAAAATGCATTTCTTATCATCTAACAAGCATATACGAGTCAAACCAAGCTGAGTATCTATTGTTCATATTCAGCTTACCGAGCCTAGTTTACGAGTTTGAACGAGCTCCTTAGGAGCCCAACATGAGCCAAGCAGCTCGGCTTGTTTCCTGGATACCCTTTAATAAAATAATAACTTTGGGTAAATCAGTCCCAGATGGATTCGTTTCCCACTGATTGTATATGGGGTAAGGGTCCCGCTCCAAGGGCAAAAGCTTTGGCGTGGCTAGTGGCTCTGGATCGTGTTCAAACCTATATTAATGTCAGGAAACGAGGGCTTCAATTTCCAAGCATGTGTGTTCTTTGCGAGAAGGCAGTAGCGGACACAACTCACCTGTTTTGGTTTTGTCCGGTCGTTCTAGACCTATTTTTTCAAACTTGGGGAGCACCATTTTTTTCAAACTCGTTCGAGTTTCGTTATTCGGAACCTCTTGCTTGGTCCCATGATTTTACAATACAAAAAAAAAATAGAGATTATTGTGGCAGGTATGGTTGTTTTCAGCATGGTGGGTGATCTGGACTGAAAGAAACGACATCTTTTTCAGGGGCATCAAATTCGATTTTGGAAGGCTTCGCCAACGGGTTATGTCTGATGTGTATCTGGCTCTTAAATTACATAGTAGAGACGGGGGGTTGGATCTGCATGTACTCTGAACTGGGCATAGTCACCATCTAGATTGTGGCTGTCTTACTCCTATGTTCCTCTCTCATCCAATATTCTGTTAGATGTATTTTGGTAATGTTGAATGGTGAATGCTCTCTCTCTCTCTCTCTCTCTCTCTCTCTCTCTCTCTCTTCACGCTGGCTACCAATCCTCTCCTCCGCTTCAGAGGCGGAAGAATAGATCTAAGCCCTTCGATTGAAGTTGCACACTGAGAGAAAACATATTATGAGAAAGAAAATTTTACATATGACAAACTTCTCATAATGAAATTTTTTCTCTTGTTTGCGTGATGAGACAATTTTGTTGGGAAAATGTGGGAAAAGTAATAATTCTGCACACTTAGGCTTGTTAAATCTGAAATTGTTTATTGATGGTATGTTTTTTTTCAAAAAAAAAAAAACAAATAATAAGGGAGGGCTTTTTTCACTTAACCTAGTTTTGATGTCCCAAAGGGGTTTGAAGTAATGGGATGAGATCTAGGCCGCTAGGAAGACAGTCTAGGTTCAAATCACATGGGCATCACCCCTTGCGCAAGCCGAAACGTGGCGACTCCCTGAGGACAAGGGGTAAGTCCACGAAGTTTTACGCTGAGACAGTGATCTTAAGTACGGCGGCGGACAAAGCTAGGGCGACTAGGTCTTTGTTCCTGAGGGCGGTTTCTCCGTGTAAATATTCAAAAAAAAAGTTTTGGTGTTACCCGGACACACCAACACTTGGTTTTTTTTGCTCAACACTCAGTTTATACTCAAAACCCAATTTAAAACTGGGTTTTGGGTGTCATCTAAATGTAACCTAATTTTCACTTAAGTACAGAACTTAGCAAGTAAGCGTTTGTTTCACACTCTTTTCTATGAAATATACCCACTTTCATAAGAAGGGGCTCTTTTCTAAGAGTGAAACAAACATCTTCTTTGAGAAATAGGCCCACATAATAAATGCAAACAAGCAATTTTTCTCTCAAAAAGAGTTTACACCTCACTCCCTCGGGAAGCACTTTACTCTTAGGTTTCCCTTTCAAGGAAAAGTGGCTACCTTTGGGTGGGGTTGTAACAAGCGCCCCCAAAAATATGTGCATTTATGGTTACTTTTTTACGATCCATGATGAGATGAAATGGATGTAGGGATGTAAATGGGCCGGATTCGGGTTGGATTTAGCCATCACGGAATCCAACCTAATTGGATCTGATATAATCAGATCCAAATTAATAGTCAGATGGGATCATACAAAACTGAATCTGGTTCCCACTAGATTAAAATCCTAAATTTACACATAATCAGAATTGAAATCAGACTCGGATGCAAAACTCAATACCGAATTTGAATATGATTATTAATGGAATCCGAATTTGGCTATTGCATTCAGATTCGGGTTGGATATCAGATTATATCCACCCCATTGACATCCCTAAATGCATGTATGTTGGGTCTTATGCAAGGTAACAAGGAGTGAAGAAAAGAAAATATCGATTCGTATGTGGGGGTAACAAAATGGGAAGAAAATGGTCTCATTTGAGAGAGAGAGAGAGAGAGAGAGAGAGAGGATGGGATATGAAAATTTTCACCTCTAGAACTGGAGAAATTTCTCATATGAATAATAGCTCAGGTTTTTTGAAAAAAATACTAGTTTGAAAATATTTTCTTTCCCATCTACACTTTTCATACCTTTTTCCCACTTCTAAACGTGGCCTTACATGGGATAAACTGTACCGTAGCATCCAAATGTCCAGATTTTCAGTTCCCAATTTTCAGTCGGCCAAAGAACCTTTACTGGTAGACTGCAACTGTAGAATCCTAAGCACAAGCACGAGCACGAGCAGGCCACAGTGTAGGTCCCATGATTTCCTCTGTTTGCTGTCGATCAATGTTGGAAACTCATTATGAATGTCTCTAATTTTTTCCCTAAATTATTATTCATTAACACCAAAAAAATGAACTTTTTTATTAGAAAACAATTAACATTTTCAAAAACTAAACATCCCAAACAATGGCGTTTTATACATAAGAAAAGTAGTACCTCTTAACCAACAGGGGCTCCGCCTTGTCTGGTAAGAGAAGCTAGTGCACGTCACCTTGTGTTGAGATGTTGCAAGTTCAAATCCCAATGCTATAGTCGTATAACTGGTAGGGGTCTGCCTAACCCCAACTTGCCTTTCAAAAAACCACAGTACCTCTTAAACCTTTTCATCTCTTATCTACCAGATGGGTTCGTCATTGCTTATTCACTAAAAACCATAGGTTATCAAATTAACTAGAAAATTAGATTTAAATTTTAATGCAATGCTAACTGTTGATTTTTAATTGCTCTAAAAACACATCTAAACATGAAAGGAACTGCATAATGCATGTTTCTACTAACTAAACTATATAAAAATATACATAACTTCTTCCAGATTAAGCAAACAATTATAGACCAACTTCAGGTGTTCAAGATCAGCTCATTTTTGTGGAGAGCGAAGCAGAGTACCAAGGCATGACAGAGCTCGAGCTAAATGAGCCAAAACGAGCCAAACACGAGTTGGCTCGTTTACAAAAGAATAGATTGTTTCAAAGCCAAAAGCAATAGGATTTAAACCCTATACCTACTGAGCCAAGCTCAGGTGGACTCTTTCACAACAAAAAAACATTGCTTCAAAGCTGGAAGTAACAAAATTTGATCTCTAAAACTGTAGATTACAAGGATGATTTATTCTCCACTGCATTGTATCAAATAAAACATATTGAATTACTACATAAGTTTGCACAAGCCAAACCAAGCATGTTCAGCTTGCCGAGCCTAACTGGGACCAGGGCACTAATGCACCGTGTCCCACCCACCACAACCCCAAGGAGCTGAAAACTTATGGAGCATGCAATTGCATCCCAACTAGGCTGGCAAGTTGTGACCCCACTCACCTAAGGCTTTTTAAGAATGCCAGGATGGCAGCAACAAAGACGGACATTTGCAGGTGCATATTGACCTCTCATCAAGAACAATAATGAAATGCAGTTTATTACCATATACACAAAATGAGGACATGAAAGGAACAGCCCAATCAAGCTCATCTTCCTCCATATCCAAGGAACCCCTACAAGCTCTTCGCTAAACTGCAGCAACCACGTCAACTCTCTTCACATGTCGAATGCAGGCAAAGCAAACTGTGCTGCAAAATTCTCGACATGGGTTCTGAGTTCAAGGGCATCCTTGTTGCTCTGAAGGCCCTTCAAGAAACCCTTCTGTAGTTTCCCGTGCTCCCTTTGTATGCCGATTGTGATCTGCGCTGCCTTAAGAAGAAACTCTGCGATCGTCCCAAAATCGTTTTCCAAACAACCCCTCGATGTCATTGCAGGGGTTCCTGATCAGGAAAAGAGCATGAGAGAGATCAACAAATACACACTTCGATTATAAAACGAGCACACACTTAACAATTGTGACAAAACGGTGCAAACGCTCAAATGATGATCGTACCAATCCTCACGCCGCCGGGGGAAACAGCACCATTATCACCAAATATTGCGCTTTTGTTTAGGCTAATGTGGCACATTTCACAAACCTTCTCATAGTTTTTACCTGAGAAGAGTTAAAGAGGGGAAAGGTCACAACCTGTACGACTGTATCATGAGTACAAGCCTCAACTACCAATCAATCTGATATCTATGTACTGGGCTGGGCTGGTCGGCAAACCCTATCCACAATGATACATGCATCTTACAGTTACACAAATAATTAAATACAGCTATGCAAATTCAGTAAACCGATGCAACTTTTGGGGACCACCAGAACATTTTTATCAAATGGAGTTGGCACCACATTGGTTACATAGTAATGGCAACCAGCCGGCATCTGAAGGCATATAAACTTGGCAGAGGATAAGAACCCCACTTGCTGAGGTTAGTCAAAAAAACAAACACTTATGTTTCAACATCACATGGGGTGCTAACTGGCAAACAATCAACCACAACCATATACCCTCATACCACATGATGTTTAAAAAATACAATTCATCATCTACCACTATGAAGCACAATGCTGATGGACATTAAAAACTGCAGGCGCAACAACTGTTCAACTTGCACGAAAAAGCACCAACGCATTCAAGCCAAAAGAATAGCGGTCAACTAGCAACAGAAAAGAGATACAAGATTGAAATCTTTGAAGAAGTTTGCCAGCTCTTTTAGGGGTGCTTCACAAACAAAAACACACATAGATCTTTAAGTCAATAATGCCCCTTAGTTGATGGTAAAATCAAGATGTCATTGAAGGCAAGTGTTTTACTCAATGATAAGAGTTGGCCTAAAGTCGACATTTACAGTAAAATACTCAGGACGTCAAAGTGTACACATTGACTGATAAAGGAGGGAAAAAGACATGATGAACTCTAAGCATCACAACAATAAGTAGTCATTCACTCGTCCAGATTACGTCATCCATGACATAGCACCCAAAGAAACAATAATTTTTCCTACCTTGTACATTCTAACAACCAGAGTAAACAAAACTATGGAGATGCTTTAACATATGTTTAAACCAGAGTTACTGAAAGCTTCTTAGATAGGTGGGAAGCTCGTTTACCGGAAACTCGCTTTGTTAACGCGATACTCCTAGCTTCCGAAACTTGATAGGAATCTCGATTCTCCCACATTTCTCCTATGCTTTCCACATGCTTCATCTATTCGTCTTATATGCTTTCTCACTCCAATTTTCATGTTTTTTATGTGTTTTCTCCTATGTCACATGGGTGCGGGTGCGAAACGGGTGCGGCTCAATTTCAAAAATTTTGGACACGGGGACACGGGTATATATATGTATATATATTTTTAAAAAAATATATCTAAAGACTCTGTTGTTGCAGTCTTTAGCAGACTGTGCAGTTGCCCAGTCTTTCTGCTAAAGACAGACTGCACAGTATATATATTTTAAAATATATATATATATATAAGATAATTTTTTTTTAGTTTTTATACATTTTTTATCCTAAAAATGGACAAAAATAGACTCAGTCAAAGTTGACCGAGTCCAAAATGTGGACGGACTCGGTCCAGGTGCGTTACCGAGTCCGACACCTGTTGACCGAGTCCGACCCGTGTCCGTGTCCGCACCCATGTCGGGGTGTGTCGACGCGAGTGCATCGCCTCCCAAGCCGAGTCTGTGTGACATAGGTTTTCTCTCACGCTTCCCACTCACTTTCATGTGCTTTCTCTAAATTGGCAATCATTATTTTTATATTTTGTTAAAAAATTAATTCTTACACTAAAAAAATCATAAAATTTAAGAATAGTCACTTTTACTTTAGTTTTTATTTGCATTCCATTTCGATTCTCATTCAATTCTTATATTGCTTTTTTTATTCCTCGCTTTCCGCTTCCTATACATTTTAAAATGCATCGATTCTCGCTTCCGCTTCCCGTATCATTTTCTGCTTCTTAGTCTGGCAACCTTGGTTTAAACAATTAGTTGTACTTTTTATTGCAATATATAAATTGCATAATAGTTCTTTCCAGGAAAAAAACAAAAAAAAAGGTCTGTCAATTGCAATGCTTGTGTAGCATAAAGCAATGCACTTGAAAAAAGTTGACCCATATTTGAGCTATAAAGGAGTAACTCAAGGCAAATGAAAAACCTTAAACAAGACAATCATGTAATTGAAATATTTATACACAATCATCAGAATTCCTGACATGAACTAAAACACCTATAGACTAAATTATCAGAATTCCTGTCATGCATTCTTAACATGCACAACAACCGTCAGTACTATAGAACAAATTTATGGTGTGCATATATATTTTTTTACGCAGCCCACATAGTGCCACTTGTTACATCCTGTCTATGTCACAAGGACTCGGCCAACCGGGTGCCACACCCACATCGACACGACGCGACGCGGGTGCGTGTGTGGCACCCGGTGCGATCAACCGGACCCTAGGTGCAGTCAACGCACCTAGGGTCATTTATGTCCATTTTTTGGACAAAAAAAAGGCCCGATGAAAAGGGCTGAGGGGAGGAGGATTAGGACACCCGAGTATTCCTCCTGAAGTCGACGAC
Source organism: Nuphar pumila (assembly GCF_984573655.1). NCBI lineage: Eukaryota > Viridiplantae > Streptophyta > Magnoliopsida > Nymphaeales > Nymphaeaceae > Nuphar > Nuphar pumila. The sequence goes on from NC_143262.1 coordinate 82,534,972, forward strand.
GACCCCAATGCCGACGACTCCTTCCAACCCCTCCTCCTCATGTACTCGTTCTTCGTCACTCTCACTGCCTCTCTTTCTCTCTATCTCTCTCACTCTCTCTTCGTCTCTCACTCTCACTGTCTCTCTCACTCGCTATCACTCTCACTCGCTCTCCGTCTCTCACCCTCACTGCCTCTCTTCTCTTTGTCTCTCTCACTCGCTCTCTCGCTCTCTGTCTCTCACTCTCACTGCCTCTCTTCTCTCTGTCTCTCTCACTCGCTCTTCGTCTCACTGTCTCTCTCACTCGACGGACAAATTTTCTATCGTTACTCCAGCAAACATATTTTCAGTAATATATTTTAGTGATTATATGTTTACTGTAGTGTAGTGTGAACTACTTAATTCTGTTGCCATTGGTCAGGAATCTAGTTTTGGATAGTGTAGTTTTGACCAAAAAATGCGACTTTTGTATGCTTTAATATTTATGAGAATTTTAAGCCACTAATTTTTAAGCCTTATAAGACCTTGCTTGTGCAATGTAATCGACCAATCCAGCAGCTGGTCCCCGTAAAACCGAACACATACATTGCATTTGTATGGCCAGATTTAAGAAAAAAAAAACATGAAAATCTTGGTTCATACTCAGGTAAACGTATTTGTAGTAAGTGTTCTAGAATAGGTTTACTTGAAATATGTTTTTCAAAGAGTGAACTAGGTTCCTCCAATGCTTGTTTTTTTTTGCGAATTCAATGTAGATGCAATTGGCATGTTTTTTTTTTGCTTGGAATAGACTCTCTGAGTGTCTACTTTTTGACAAAAAAATTACTTTTGGATGCTTGAATATTTATGAGAATTTTGAGCAGTTGATTTTCAAGCTTTAAAAGATCCTGCCTATATGTTGTAATTAGCTAATCTGAGAACAGGTTCACGTAAAATTGAGCATGTAGATCACGTCTGTATGGTGAGATTTAAAAAAAAACATAAAAAACCTACAAAAGTCTCGTGTTTATACTTTGTTAAACATATTTTTAGTAAACTTATTGGTGTCATTTCCTTTTTCTTAATGAATGGAGACTTAGAATTTTGCACTCAACATTATAAATAATGGATAAATCTTAATTGTGTGCATAATTGATTGATTTTAATATAAGTTATAACTTTTTTGTGCTTTCAAGACAAAATAACGGATAAAGGGAAAGGACTTGTATCATCCTCATCCCCACATGTGAGTTCTGCTGCTAGTGCTGATAGTTGTAGTGGGAGTGATGATCTGGGACCACTATGGGTACATGTAGATAAGCTTGCAAAAACTGGAGGAGAAGGTGGTGGAAACAAGAGATTTCGATGCAAGCTCTGTGAAAGAGATTTTGTTGAGTCTTACACAAAAGTTAAAAGCTCATTTGTTGAAGATATCAGGATATGGCATTTCAAGATGCAGAAGAGTTGATGAGGCAATGCAAAAATAATACAAGAAAATACAAAAATAATATGAGAAGAGGAAGACAATGAGTAATTTTTGTGCAATTAGAGTGCCATTTTTAAGTCACCAAGAAGATGTAAAAAAAAAAATGAATGGAGGAGGTAGAGGTAGAGGAACGATACAAGCATCATTCAATACATATGGAAGGGAGAAGATAGAAAAGTAGCAAGGTATTTTTATTCTAGTTCACTCCCATTTAATGCAGGTAGAAATCTTTATTGGAAGGATTTAGTTACTTCTTTGGCAAATTGTAATTTGAGTGACTATATACACCTGATCTCATAAAAACTATGAACCACACTTCTTGCAAAAGAGAGGGCAAATGTTCATAGATTGCTAGAAATTAAAAAAATATTCATGAGAGCAAAATGGAGTTTCCATTGTTTCTGATGGGTAGACAGATGTTTCAAAGGCATCCACTAATCAATTTCATTGCTTCTTCGCTTAATGACTCAATATTCTTGAAAGCAGTTGATATATCTGGGGAGTATAAAAATGTTGAGTATTTGAAGGAGTTGTTTATATAAGTAATAAAAGAAGTGGGTGATCAGAAAGTAGTACAAATCATAATAGACAACGCTCTAGTTTGTAAAAGTGCAGCATTAAGTTTGGAGAGTGAGTATTCTCATATTTTTTGGACTCTTTGCGTAGCACACAGCTTGAATCTGGCCCTTAAGAGCATCTGCAACCCCAAAGAAGAAGAAAATTCACCAACATATGCTCTATGTTCATAGATTGAAGAATTGAAAAAAAATGTCAAAAGCATTAAGAATTTTGTTGTCAACCATCATCATGATAATGTTATATTTAATAGGCATTCTGACATGAAATTGTTGAAGATGACTGAAACATGTTTTGCGTCCATCATTATGATGGTGAAGAGGATTAAGGAAGTGAAGAATGCTTTGGTTAACATAGTGACTGATGAGAAATTGACATTCTATCGTGTTGATGATGATGTCAAGGCTCAAGAAATTAAGAAATTTATTGTTGATGATGAGTTTTAGGACAGAGTCGTATATTTTCTTCAATTTACTCAACCTATTTGGGAAATGTTGAGAGAAGTTGATAAGGATGAGCCCATGCTTCACAAAGTTTATAAAATGTGGGATAATATGATTGAAAAAATACAAATTGTAGTTTTCAAGCATGAAAAAAAAATCTTGCATTTGATGATTCAGAAATTTTTTAACCATATTCATTCAGTTTTAATCAGAAGATGGGATAAGAGCAACATTCATTTGCATTAAATAAGCACATTCTCTTAATCCAAAATATTATGCAAAAAATGACAGGAATGTGGTATTGGTCGTGTCCCTCCAAATTTAGACCCAAAGCTATCAAGACATAGAAATATGTGTATGACAAGACTTTATCCAGAATTACATATTCTAAATCAAGTCACACAAGAGTTTGAAAATTTTGCATCTTTGAGATTATATGAACAGACATTACTCATGAGAAATGAGGATAATATAGATCCTATTACATGGTGGTCAACATTTGGATCAGAAACACCTCTTCTCCAATGTCTTGCATTGAGATTGTTATCTCAGCCTACTAGTTCATCATGTTGTGAACGAAATTAGAGCACATATTCTCAAATCCACAACATGAAGATAAACAAACTCACCAGCAAGCGTGTAGAGGATTTAGTATATGTTCATTCAAATCTTCAACTAATTTCGCAAACCAATAATGAATACAGGTACTAATTTGCTCTCTTAGTTATTTAACTATTTCTTAGTGTTTTCATTTAAATATACTTGTATTTAACATTTTCAAATTGGGTTTGTAATGCAGACAGGAATCATCCAAATTTTGGGATGTAAACCCATAAGAGTGTGACTTAAAGGGAGAGCATGATTTCAGCATTACAAACATAGATTTATCTGAGCCCAATCTTCCTTCTTACGATGCATTTGATGATGAAGAAGAAAATTATTATGATCAATTACCTCATCGTCATATGCGTTGAGTAGGATATACTTTTGATATGTAATTAGGCATTTTTTGCTTCTTTTGTTAGTATACTATATAATTTTATTTCTTTTTTGCTTTACTTATTTGATTGTTTTTATAATTGTGGTGTTGGTTTTTATGATGTAGAATAGAATTGTAGATTGTTAATTTGATTTATTGCATGCATGATGATGAATTGATTTGATGATATTGTGATAATTGTTTTTTATTTCATTAGTGTTAACATTGTTAATTGTTAAAACTTAAAAATTATATATATATATATATATATATATATATATATATATTGCCGCACCCAAGTTTTTTGAAAGTGACGCACCCGCACCCATGTGACATAGCATCCTGTCATTCACGTCATGTATACCATCTCCAGATTAAGTATCAAAGTCATAAGCTTTGTGCATAATGTTACTTGAAGAAACCTTTATAGGTCATCATTGCATTGTATACAAAAATTAAGGGTATGTTTGGAGCCTAAAAACATAAGGTCATAGTTTTCCTGAATGAAGATATTTTTATTTCTATTTACTGCTATATGCTAATATAATGATGTACTAAAATAGAGAGAAATAGGAAGAACTTCTTTCCTAATTTCATGAAACAGAGGGGAGTTACGTTCTATTTTCTAGGATAAAGAGGTTATAAAAGTGGGGAACGGAGAGTTTCCTACTTTTAAGGTCTTCAAATATTTACCTTTTACCTAAAATATTAAGCATGCTAGAAATTGGGTGAATAAGACAATGTTTCAATATCACGCAATATTTTGCAATATTAGAATGCGTCCAAATGTGACTTAAACTATTTAAAAATAGCATCAGAGAAACTAACTTATTCTGTAAAATACACTTCAAACTGAAAAATTGTGTTGGCTTTCAAGAAATAACTTTCAGTTAGAAAACTAACGTACATAAAAAATTGATTTTTTTATTGTAAAATTTTGGTGCATGGTGGGCCATTCACTTTTAAATTTCCCTTAAACCTGTCTAAAGATCAAAATCTCCTAATGTAACAGTAACATGCATTCCCCACTAAGAAAACAATAAAGATCACACTTATACCATCAGATCCGCAAAACATTCAGTGTGATATTAGAAAATCGATGAGCCCAATAGATAGAAATCCATCCATACGAGTCATGGGAAACATGCAAAATAAGATTATCAAATAAGGTCTCTTAAACATTCATCACACAGACACCAATATCTTGAGCAAAGGCTATTTAGTTTTCTATAAACTCAGTAAAAAAAGAAATTTTTTTAAAAAGGAAAAACTAGCAATAATTTTAATTAGTGTCTGTTTCAAAAGAAACAATGTTCAGAAGAAATCTACATTTATCAATAACATAGAAAATCAAATTGCAATTTTAAAATAACCATTGTTTGCTACTTTCTAAGGATTCTCAGGGAATTTCCAGATGTTAATGTCATTTTATTTAAATATATTGTAATATTTTTCTTTTTCACTTTTAAAAAAGCAATATTCTCAAAATATTGCTAATATTGGTGACTTTGCTAGCAACCAATTTAATTGCACCCAAACCACCAAAAACAGCAGAAACAAGAGGAAACATATGGCATAGTGCAATGCAGGTCTAAAGATTTCGTTCACCAGTCTGACATCAGAAACACTCAATGGAGAGTGGCAACACGGCATAATAGATTAAAGTTGATCTTTACCTGTTAAACCCAGAGGCCTTAAATCCCATAATAGCAAATGATTATCTGTGCCTCCAGTAACCAGCCTGCATTTTCTTCTAAGCAAAGCAGCTGCCAAAGCTTGAGCATTTTTCTTCACTTGTTGCATGTATGCTTTGTACTCAGGGCTGACAACCTTTTTCAAGGCTACCGCAAGAGCAGCAATGTGGTTATTGTGAGGTCCACCTTGTAATGATGGGAATACGGCAAAATTTATCCTTTCTTCAAAATCATACTGGTCATTTTCATCTGACTGAAAACCACACAACCCTCGTTTCCTTGGTTTCATGCCTTTCCTGTAAAAAATTATTCCTCCCCGCGGACCTCGGAGGATTTTGTGAGTTGTTGATGTAACAATATCACAATAATCAAATGGGCTTAAACATTCCTGCAGGCAACACCATATTGAACAAATTAGTAACTACCGAACAAAAGTTTCAATATTCACTATTATGCATGGATGTTTAAATATGTCCTCCAAGTTCCAACTGCCAAAATACGAGGGTGCATACCATACAGTTAGTTCATGAAAGGATGAAGCAACTCAAGCTGAAGGCATGTTTTCTATTGCATGCAGTGTTATTAAAAACGCACCTCAAGGCACAAAAAAGCACGCCTCGCCTCAAGGTGAGGGGCTTTATGCCTTGAGGCACATGTACAAAGCGCAACAGCCCCAAGGTGTACACCTCATACGCCTTGAGGTGCACACCTCAAGGCGAGGCGCGCCTCAAACCGAGGCATACACGCCATGAATTTTTTAGTCAAATGAGGGTCAAAGCCCTCATTTGACAAAAAAATAGGGTTTTTTTAAAGCAGTTTTAACTAAGCTGCTAGTAAAAAGGGCATTTACTACCATGTTCAAGCCCGTTGACTGTAAGTACGTCCGGCAAAGCCAACACGACTAGGTCTCTAATCCTAGGGGTGGTTTCTATGTGTAAATATAAAAAAAAAGGGCATCAGAGGTGTCAATGGGTTGGTGTTAAAAAACCGCGAGCAAGAAACAACCGAAGGAAACAAAATACAGCAAGAACACACAGATTTATGTGGAAAAATCTCCCCTCAAATCCGAGAGGGAGTAAAAAACCATGACCGCCCAGAAGAAAAACTTTATTGCTCTTTCTCGACAGATACAAGAGAGAAAGAAAAAAAAGAATTTATACAAGGCAAGGGCGACAGCCCTAAACCTAAACAAATCGGGTCTGATCCATAAGATACTGGGTCTCAAACATAAGCCCAAAAAACATCTTCTGAGACCCATGCCGGGAGGAGCCCCCGAACCCCCCTTACTGCAAGGGCAAAAACTCTGAATCAGGCTCCACAACTCATCAGTTGGACCTATGTTAAAATGAGTGGGTCCAAACCTGAATTCGACTAAGTAATGTAGGTATCATATCAAGATTCGGGTTTAACTGGATTTTTATAAGAAAAACTATACCCAAATCCGATAAAAATTACATAAACTAGACCCAGTCGATACCTGGCAAAATAATATTTTTAATTATTTTACATTGAAAATTTGAGAATCTTAACCAAAACTCCGGTCAGACATGGTTTGGTATAAAATTTTATAAACCATACCCAACCCATATAATAATCGGACCTCATGGGTCCAACCTGAATAATTAATCAGAATCCCTTCTTTGCAACCAAACTCTGGCCCTATAAGATCCAATATGTCTCAGGATCGGGTCATACCCAATCCATTGACACCCTTAGTAGGAGGTTCACCAATTTGCAGTCTAATAGACACTCAAAGCAACCACGTTAATGAAGTCATTGAGATTAGTTGCTTTGTTTCACAGAAAATTAATATCATCGTGTCAACTTCTTCAATGTATTCAATTTCGTAGGAGCAATAATCTCTTCTAGAATGTGACGTTAAACCGTTTTAGTGGCAAAATCAAGTCATGCAATTGCATGCAGTCACAACACTGATTATATGTATGGAAATGAAAACATGGATTTTCTAATATATATATATATATATAAACATTTGGTTGTTAATGCTAAAATGCATTTTCTAATTATGACATGATATTGTTAATGCTAATATGCATTTCGTTGTTAATGTTAATTTTTTATTTAATGAATGCTCTATGTTTTATTTCTTAGATACTTACATAGATCAAGTTGTTGCATTAATGTTATTTTTACGTGTTAATCTCATATTTTTTAAGTATTTATTTGAGATTTTTTATTTCTTGTTGGTTGTTGCTTCATCAATAAAGAATTTTTTATTTATTTATAATTTTAGATATTTTTTACAGTTTTTTTAAGTTTTAAAAAAAAAAACTTTGAGGCTTACGCTTTACGCCTCGGCCTCAGATTTTGGTGGAGCGCCTCGCTACGCCTCGACGCTTTTCACAACACTAATTGCATGAGCCATCATACATACACATGTGTCAAAGTACCTTGATAAATGCATGATCCAAGTGTTGTTTACTAGCAACTCGACCATGTCGGACACATTTACAGGGTCAGATTTGTGAAAAAAACTGAAAACACCTGTTCACTCGCGGTAGGCCAGAAAAGTGGTAGGCAGTATTTTACAAAATACTATTAAGTTACGGGTTGTTAAGTACGAAATAAAAATCTAAAGCATGTCAAAAATATATAGTTAATTATCAAATAATGATCAACAAATATTTAGTTATCAGTACACACTTTTGATGCCGAGCATAGACTATACATTGGTTAGACCATAAGATGGGTAAAATGGGTCAAGTTTGAAACATAGTTGACTCATACCTAGGACTACCCAGTTACCAGTATGGGTATGACGTAGGTAAAGGGGGCCTAATAGAAGTACTCATGTTACATAGCTAGCGACCATTTTTCTCCCCACAATACTACCCATTGCCACCATAATTACACCTCTATATGAATATAATGTGTAATACCTGGAGAACCTACAAATCCATGAAAAGCAAGTTTTTTTTTGCACTTTTAGGGTTTTGGCCCGTCTATCAAAAGAACAATAGCGGTCATGTTTGGTATTTCTCTCCACTCTTCATCATGTACTACTGAAAAAATGCAGGATTTCACAATATTAAGGGTGCCTAGCCAATACAACGATGAGAACGAGAATACTTACCTGGCCCACAATTCCCACAACTACATGATGTGGGGAACAAAACTCAAGTCCTCTCAAATTCCTACAAAGTGGACAATTTTAGACTTTTCAAATAGAACCCCCTTGACAATCTATATAGATGTTAAAGAGGATGCAGAGGACCTTGGAATCCACAAAAACTACCAAATCTCATTCTCCCAAGCATCGAGAATATCCTCATTAATGAGGTGCCCATTTCTCTCCTAACCCAAATGCACAATAAAAGTGTAGGGTGATTCACTCTTGTCTCTGGCGAAAGAGGTATTTGTTGTACTAAATTATAATGCTACCAACTTCCCCTAGCACATACAGCTGACAAAGTTCTCCAAATACGTCACACTAAATTGTAATGCCATCAACTTCCCTTCACAGCTTCAATCAAGCCTAGTCTTTCAGACTACATTTCGATGCACCTGGTGGTAGTGAGATATAATCCCATTGATTCAACTTTTATCATGTTTGGATACTTAAAATATCTCAGAAAGACACATAATTTTTGCAGAGGAAATATATATGCCACCCGAGACAGTGTGTATGTGCATGCATGTCATGAGCTAAATATATTCAAACCAAATATCAAGAATGCAGTCCACTATTAGTTTTAGAAAGCAAAGACAAAGGATGATAAGCTGTCAGCACACTGACAAAGATTAAGAAAGATTGATAGAACAAGTATGGCAAAACATACATATGTTTGGCTTGGAACGAAACAGCAAGAGCATAAGGAAACTTAAACCTAAGACAAAATGCTAGCAGCCCAAGACCAAAATAACCAGGTAATCCAATTTTAAGAGTCAGTAAAATGTTACAATATGCAACTTCATATCTTGAAATGCTAGCAGACCATGACCCAAGTAACCAGGTAATGCAATTTTTAAGGGTTCGGAAAATGTTACAACGTGCAACTTTATATCTTTTTTTTTTAAAGGCAAGCTGGGGTTAGGCAGACCCCCACCAGTTATAATGTGCAACTTTATATCTTGGTTCACTGCTCTATAGCAAATTGGCTTTCTGTGCAATGAAAATAGAATAACATGGTTCAAATGCACATATGAGTTAGATTTACATGTATGCCTCCATCAGTAGCACATTCCCCATATATTCAGTTTCAATAACTGGTTTGTACCAGCTTTAATGGTTACAACCTATAACTTCATCCCTTGGTAGTTGATATTTAGGAAATTCATTTCCAATAGAGAATAAATTTTCAGTTTTATACTCTTTTGGTCAGTGGGGGTGGAAGAGATCTGATGATTGTGCTATAGGAAGTTCACACTAATTTCAATGTCCAATATGCAGAGTTCCTATCCTATTACAATCATAGTTTCTATTCTAACTTTTTTTACACCAAAAAAATTAAAAAATAGGACTTCACTTTGTTAAACTAGGCAGATAAGTTTAAAAGAGAGTGACACTCATTTGTTTGAATTTAGATAAACATGAAAAAAGAGAAACAAAAACAACCAACGAGTCATAAGCACATGAATACAACCATGGAAATGAGGAGAAAGAAAATAACTTCCATACATGACAAACAAATTTGACCTCAGTAACATGTGGTTCAAGTTAATACAGGTAAAAAAACATCACAAAAAAATGTACTCTTAAATTTCCATGACTCATAGTACATCAATGAAAAAGTTAACGTATTGCTAGTAGATCACATACAACACCTGCAGATTATAACATATGAGCATCTGTGAAGCAGAACACATAAAAAATACATTTTTTATAGTCCACAAAAATTACAAACTGATAAGTAAAACTTATAAGTATCAAAGAGCTGATCTTATTGCATCTGCTATCGCCAGCAAATTTGGGACGTGTTTGGCTCCAATGACAAAGTTTATAAAATGTATCAAGAATCATCGACAACTGATACTCAATAAAAACAATCAGAATTGCCCAATGTTTCCCAATCCCAAATTTGCAGATTGCAGAAACAGAGAAACCGTTAGCACATCAAACAAACGGACCATCGAACAACAGAAAAAAAATACTTTTGCAGAGGCGGACACCCAACAATGATTTTATGCTAACAAACAGTTAGGGTGCATCACAATGATCTAGTTTAGCAAATAAAACCAAACCAACCAAACCAACAGCTTGTGTCATTACATTTCCAGTTCATACCTTGGCAGCCACAAGACCGCTAATATGAGCCATGTCGCACATCAATACGGCTCCACACTTATCAGCAATCTGCCGGAAACGTGCATAATCCCATTCTCGTGGATACGAGCTTCCACCACATATTAATATCTTGGGGCGAAAATCGAGAGCCGTCTCCTCCAATTTCTCATAGTCCATGTATCCTGTGTTAGGGTTTACCTTATACGGAAGGCTCTCAAAGAAGATTGACGCACCGGAAACCTTCTTCCCGCTCGGCGTATAGTACCCATGACTCAAATGCCCACCGGACGGTAAATCCAAGCCCATGATTCGATCCTTGGGAAGAAGAAGGCCCGTGAAAACGGCAAAATTCGACGAGGTGCACGAGTATGGCTGGACATTCACCCCCCACTTCCCGGGATCGAGATGAAAAGCTGCCAACGCCCGCTCATGGCAAAGCAATTCGATCTGATCAATGAATTCGTTGCCTGTGTAGTACTTGGCCCCCGGCAACCCTTCTGAGTACTTGTTCGTCAGGTGGCTCCCGAGCGCCTCGAGCACGCCCCTGCACACGAAATTCTCCGACGCGATGAGCTCGATCCCCTTAAACTGCCGCTGTTTCTCCTTCTCCATGACCTCCCAGACGTCCGGGTCTGCCGCTGCCAGCGGCTGGTTCGCCCACGCCCTCACGGCCGCCCTCCTCGCCTCCATCTCCACGCCCCACTGATTGCTAGTTGACGCCGAGCTCGAACACCTGGAATCAGGCCGCAAGAAGGACGGAGCCAGCGGGGGTGAGGGCTCCGCCTCCCTCTGGCGCTTCAGGCGCATGGAGTACCCAAGAATTTTGAACTCCTCCTTGTCCCAGTCCTGATCGGAATCCGCCTTGATCTCGGCGCTCACAGGCTGGTCGAGCAACTGGAGGGGGATCCGGTGAAAGTTACCGCAGAGCGATATCGAGTCGTCGGTTATCGGTGTCCGCAGCAGCGGCGGGCTAAGCGGCCGGAACCCTAGCGACAGAGTCGACTGCGAGTCCGATAGATCCATCGCCGCCACCTTGAAACCAAAAAAACCTAACCCAAAATGGAATTTTCTCTCGATCGGAACCGTTCGAAACCCCAGGAAGAGCGCAAAGGGCTTCTCCTTCTCCTTCCTTGAGCTCTGGTTTCACGGAGAGGGACAGCAATAGCAGCAACAGTAACACCGGAGGAAGCGGCAGCAGCGGCACCGGAACTGGTGGAAGAAGGTGGTGGTGGATTCCATGAAACTGGAAACCCTAAAGAAGAATGAAAAACACAGAGAAAGAGGGGATGAAGAGGAGGAGGAGGAGGAGCTGTTGACCTTCTCTCTGCGGGAAAGAATGTACGGCCAGCCGGTGACCAGACGGTGAGGGGAAGCATCTGAGCCGGATGCAGGACGGGATGACCGGCGCTAGGCAGTCACCTGCCGCGGACGAGAAATGGTTGCACGAGGTCCGCCCTCATATACGCTACTAGGCATCTCTCGTTTTACCCATCCGATTCGAGGGAAGATCACGTGCAATGTTGTTGCAAACTTCTAGTGTGCTGCTGCACCATCTTTGGGATACAGGCTTACACCCTATCACCTGTGGGTCCCAACAGCAGGTGATCAGGTGCGGAAGCACACTTTAAGTGTGCAACACCATTGCACCGGATCTCAATTCCAAAAAAGGTGACCCCAAACGTGAGTGGGTCTACCAAAACACCAACTGAGTGAGTTCGGGTTGGTCCTCCTAACCCGGTTCAGTTTGCTTCCTTTCATGTGGGGGGTTGGTGGGGTCAACCCCCAGCGCGTGCCCTATCATAATTAGTCAGCTAATAGCATCCGAGGAGCCACGTAGGATGAGCATCGGTATGCACGAAGTCTCGGGTCGGATCTAGGCAATATTGAATCTGACTTAATCGCATCTAACATAATCAGTGAAAAGATTAGGTGCAACATGATTGCACAAATATTTGTGCATTAAGCACCTGTTCACCATCCATCTTGGGGACAGGGCCTATCTGTTGTGGGCCCCATGGCCTGATGGAGGGCAATCAGGTGCTTAATGCACAAGTTTTGTGCTGCACCCAATCAGGACTCCTTGAATTCAAACTCCGAGTCGGGTAACCACGTTCAGACAAAACTGAATCTGAACCGGATTTGCTCAAAATCCACAATTACGTGTATTTGGATTTGGAGTTTAGCAGGGTTTGGATTTTTCTCATATCTGGATGCAAAAGTTGAATTTTTCTCTTGTCTGAATGCAAAAGTTGATAATGAATTTAAATCCAATTACTAATCAAAGAAAGAAAGACACTCCCACTATATCGTTTTTTAGGGGAAAAAGTTGTTGGAGAACCTAATGATTTCCCCCAGTGATACTTTTTACTGGGCATTCAAAACACCACCCTATATGTGAAAATGCAATTAGATTAGAAATCTGACTTAGATCCGGCCTAAACTACTGATCAAATTATGTGAATCCAAGTCCAATCCAAATCCAAATTTTGATCCTACTCAAAGATCTGAATCTAAAAATGATATATCTAATTGGATTGAATATCTGATGCAGAGCAAGAGCAAAACTTATCTGGGTTTATGGGTTCATTTGGATCCGGTTTAAAATTTTAAACTTTTTCTATCACAACTTTGTAGTTCATTAGGATCAACAAGTTTCTTAACTGATGTTTACCGAAATCGATAAGTTAGATATACTTACACTACAAGGATGAGGGTGAATAGTGGTGATTTTTCTCACTTCTTATTGCTCTATTTCTCACCGCTATTGGCCTATAACGGCGAGAATTATCGTCGTTAAGTCACCGTAAATAAATAGTCTTTGTTGATCAATAATTGTGACATTTATAGGTTGTCATTAAAGGTGACCTAACACCAGCAAGATTACTCACCAAAATTGGGAACACTAATACCAGCAAAGTAGCCTATAACACGAGATTATTTTAGCGACGACATACCCTATAAAGGCGAGATCTTTAGATCGTTATTATAAGATATAAACATGCAAATTAAAATCTACTAATTAGTTTTAAAAAAAAATTATATTCAAAGATATACACTTCAACAACACTTCAAATATATTAAAACATACATTTAATAAAAACAACATTACACTTCAAACATACATTCTCAAACATTCAATACACTTCAAACATACATTCAACAAAAACTTTCAAAAAATAAACATATACTTAAAAAACACAAACCCCCCTACATCCTCTCGGCGCCTTCAACAAAAACAATTCAAATACAAACTCAACTACATCATTTCTAGGTCTGCAATAAACACATTTCAAATACAAATTTCTTACACTTCGTTTCATCATCTCTAAACTAGAAACAAATATATACACTTCTAATATTCACATAAATCAAAATTTAATTATAACAATTGTAGTGAAGAGTTAATTCATCAAAACATATGTACTTCTCATATAAGTAAAAAGTTTAAAATTTTTATATCTATTATGGGGGTTTATGTCTTTGCACATTCATGAAGGTTTGCATCTCCTCTTTGAGCTTCCTAGTTGCTTATCTCTCTTGCATCATTTTATCTCTTAATTGTTGGACCTCCAATTGTGTCGCTTTCAGCTGAGTAGATAGCTATAAAATTCGAGCCTAAATGAAGTATGATGGTTTGCATGGAAAAAAAAATGCATACATCCACATCACATGTCTGTATTGCTCACCAAGGACCTTGGTAAAGACGTATTGTTGTGTCATCAATGACCTTTCTTATGAAAAGAGATGCTGAATTTTCAATCTTCACATATTGCAACTTCATCTGGATGTCGTTAACAATTGGTTATCAGTAACTAATTATAATGTTCAAAATAAAATGAATGGATGTGACACTACGAAGTGTGAGTTACTTACAAAGGTGTCTTCTGCTTCACTATAGATGAATGTCATATGATCTGAATGAGTGTGTGTCTCTTTATAGAATGCACTTATCGTCGGTTTCTGTCCATCTATTTCAGTTTATAAATAACAAATTAAGAATTCATTAGATCAAACATATTTAACATTATATTATATAAAAAATAAACTTAGAGAATAAGAAATTTACCATCGTATGATATCTCTAAAGGTATAAAGACAATCCACTAATATGTCAGAGTGTCTAGTTTGCTCTATTCTTCAAATTTTTCTTCGATGCCTATTGTTAACCAAATAAAGATTAATTAGTAAACAAAAAATTAAAAATTTTGAATATTTATTTATTTATAAATATACATCCAATATTTACCATCCAATAGTCTTCGATGAAAAACGTGCAAATCCATTTTCACTCACAAAAGTTGAATCTATCAAAAGAATGTTATTATACTACATTGTGGTTTTAAAACTTCTAGTAATACTAGTATAAACTTTTTTGCACCTTTGAGTATGATAGTTGAAGTTGTTTCTCCATGCACCACTGTTGTTTAATTATATATTTATCTAAATCAAACTCTTCTTGTATTAAATTATCAAAATACAGTTAGTAACACTTTTTTTATGGATGAATTTGTTCATCAAAATATAGTTAGGCAATATACTTACATAAACTACTCGCATAATATCATTTTCTCATCGTCTGTGACCTTCTTTTATGAGTTGTGAGTGAGTATGTCAAGTTTTCTGATGATGCATGAAATCCAACTAAAGAATACTGAAGAACCTTCGTCTATAACCCCTTTCATCACAAGTTTGATAGTTACTGATGCCTTTCGTTGCATGATTTGACTTTAGTGAGCTACACAATTATTTTTCCTACGCTTGTGTTGAGAAGATTCTGCAGTTATTAATTTGTAGTAAGAAATAAAATAAATATTAATAAGAATGACAATAATAAAATTTTAATTATAATAAATAAATACTTGATTAATATTTATCTGAAGTCGTTGTGGATGACTCTGGAGTTGCAGTGGCACGTGTTGCGTGGGTGGTCAACTCTTTCTCCCTGAAAGTGTCACCTACTTGTGATATGAAGTCAATCTTGGCTATGTGTTCACCTTGGCTAACGGGTGGTGAATCAATCCTAACGGAGGAAGAACCCCTACATTCTCATCATGAATATGTTGACATCTATAACAAACAATATTAGATCAGACTATACTATACATAATTGAATCATACATAAATATTCACTATCATATAAGAACAACATTAAATTTGATATATATTACAAATAACTCATTCATAAATTGTAGATATATCAACTGAACAACAACAATAAAATAACAGAAGGTCATATACATTTTTGAACATCAATTAAGATAGCACACAATTATGAAATATAAACAAGGGCCATAAACCAGAGCCAGACCATACCCAATAAAACCATATTTTTTTATCATTTTTATATTGAAAAATTATGAGTCTTAATTGAAAACTCAGGTCGAGGCCGAGTCTAGTTTAAAATGTCACAAACTATACCAGGGTCTATGTATTAATCAGAATTTTGGATCTGGACCTTGGTCTTAATTAATCAGGTCTTGTTATTTATCACCTTACTCGATCCCTATAGGGTTTCGTATAGATTGGGTCCGGGATAACCCAACCTGTTTACACCCCTAGACACAACAATCCCCCTACTGTTATTATATGATATCAAATTATCTAGGCCAATGTTATCATTATGGGTATCGGCCCTCAATCGTTTGACCAACGATTCAGTTGTACGGGTTCCGATACAGCTGATCTAGTGAATTGTTTTGTATCAACGAAAAAATAATTAAAAAACATTAAGTGTCAATCAGAACATGACATGTGTTAAAACTATTAAAATAATATTTAAAATTTATTAAAAAATAAATTATATTATTTTTAAATTTATTAAAAAATAGTTGATTCAGAAGATGCATATCGATTTTCTGCAGATGTGATACGTATCGACTGATACGCACTGATACTGACAACATTGATCTAGACTATGTAAGGGAAGACACGACACGAAAGTATCCTGTGAGGTTGTTTGTGCAACCACATCTGCTTATCGGGGTTCACGTGGGGGCAAGGAAAGCCAAGCCATCATTTTGTCTTTCGTGTAGAGTGATATTCTCTCAGCTTACATTAGAGTTGGCATTAGGGTTGTCAGGATCTGATTCAGATTTAGGTAGGTTCAAACCTGGATCTAAGTGCAAGTATCGGGTCTGAAACTGAATCCAATTGGGTCTGTCATATAGAAAACCATACCCTGACCTTATAAGAATTACATGAACCACACCTTGGTCCATACCTAGTAAAAGATTACTTCTTTTATCTTTTCTCATGGGTCTTAACCAAAACTCAGGTCAGGTATAAAATTTCACAAACCATACTAGCTCCATATACTAAGGGTCCGGCCCAGAATCTAATCAGACTTCATTCTTTATCACCAAACCTTGACCTTATAGGGTTTGGTACGGGTCATGTCCGGGTCAAGCTCAACCCAATGACACCCCTAGTTGGCATTGATGTACCTAGGGCTTCGTTTAGGAGTTGGGAGTTGAAGAAAGTGTATGCATAAGCGCCCCAACAATCTCTAAGAGGTGGTAGTTACCAATTACTATCTCTCAATGCAAATACAACACTTTCCTCCATTCCTCTTTTTCATTTTCATAAACTACTTTCTCAATGTCATTCTCTCAAACAACTACCACTGTGGCCCAAATCTTCAACTCCCACCATAAATATTCGCTGTCGCGAACTATGGATGCAAATTTAGATCCAAAACAGCTAAATACATAGGGATTTAGATCAAAATAGGATCTGAAACAGCTAAAAAATTGCAAAACCTCTATCCTGAATCGGACACATTTGAATCCATATATATCCTGAACAAAGTCTAAACGTGCTACATTCGTTAGGCTGGAACACAAGGGCGATAAAACCTAGCTTTCATTGTATATATTTTGTCAATTATTCCTATTTATTTACCTCCTCTAACTTATTTGTGTTTATGTTATGACTAATCAAACTTATGTGGTTCTCTCCACCCCAACTAAGGTCCAAACCTTTCAATTGCCTACCTTCCCACATAAAATATTAGAAGAAAAGAAGAAATTTGAGGTGGGGGGAATGGGGGATGACTTTTTATTTCAAAATGATTATATATATATATATATATATATATATATATATATATATATATATATATATATATATATATTAGAGAGAGAGAGAGTAGGTGCTTGTGATAAATGTTTGATGGGTTTTCAAGGGTTTTTTTATTTTATTTTTAAATTCTAACCGTACATATGTGATCTATGTACTTGATTTTATAGAGATTAGCTCTTGAAGTGTTTGATTCCGACACATGGGTGGGTTTTTATAAGGTTCAAAAAATCAATGGTCCAACATCTTTGTGAATTTTCGAGTCTCCAAATATCATTTTTTCATCGAAAACAAATAAATCGACCATGCCCAACACATTTATGGGGTCTAAACTGCAAAAAAAATACCAAAAGAGCAGAAAAACCCATCAAGCACGTATCGCAAGCACCTACACGCTACTATATATATATATAGATAGATATATATATAGAGAGAGAGAAGCCTCTAACAGTGGATGAGTTTCTCATCGAAGGATGCGCGTTCACTGATTTTGGTTGATTTAGTGTTATTAGTGACGGTATCAACTGCCGCTAATGACGGGGGTGGAAAAGCAACAATTAGTGGTTGTTGCTACCACTGTAATTCCTGTTATACATTAAAAAAAATGTTGCTGCCGATCCGCACAGGATCAATGGCAGAGAAACATCCGATAACCGTGGACACTTTGTGCATCCACTGTTATGGGGCTTCTCTCTCTATATGGGTTTATATTTGATACAAGTGATTGTACTTACAATCTAGTTTGAATCTTAAGAAACAAATTGTTTTAACACAATCTAACCTCACAGATGTACTCAGCATGCTCGATTTAATAGGAATGGCTCTTGGATCATGTTTTTTTGATGACATGTCATTGGAGAAAATCAATGCCTTCATGGCCTTTGATTTTTTGATCTATGTTGGTGTAAACTAGGTCCATGATAAATGTCATCTCTAAATATCTTGGTTTCTAGTGCAAGCTGTTTTAAATTTCATACGACCAATCATGTGCCTTATATATCTGTGTAAATAGTTAAAATGGACATGATTTTAGTTAATATTATTGTTATTTAAATAAAGTTAAAATCCAAAGTCATTGAATGGACCCTAGATATGTTTATTTTTACTTGTTAAAAAAGAATGGCCCAAGGGACCATGATTATCTATTGCTTTCGAGGGTATTCAAATGTTGGTGGGAACCATTTTTTTTCTTTTTTTCTTTTGGTGGGTGGGGAGCCGTTGGTCAACCCTTGATGTCCCCCTCAACCACCAAGGAGTAGACCCAGCTTCAACCTTACAACAAGGAAGCTTTTCAAACTATAGCAGGACCCGCTGGCCTCTTTGAAAATTGAGGCCACCACCTAGGGCCTCCTATCTTGGTGGGGCCTCCTTTTTTTCTTTCAAAATTTTCTAGTCAAAGCGTGCCACAAAAATAAATAAATAAATAAGATAATGTGTGTTAACTTTTGTAATATTTTAATATTTAAAGAAAAAAAGATAAAAATACATGGATGTGGAAGGATCCCTTGACCAACAGAAAGTACAAGTTGGACAAAACTACTTTCTATTTTTTTGTTTTTATAAAAAATTACACGGGCTTACAGTTCATGGATCTCAATCAAACTCCGAGTTTGTTTAACATTTACTTAGTAAAGAAAGCCATATTTTAATCTGACTAGCTACCAATAGGATGGATTAATTCCATTTCAATATTCTTGCATCTGAAAATGCAGTTCAGTTCAACTCAAATTCCTGCAAGAGCTAAATTCTTTACTGTAATTGTGTATTCAAGTAGGATATATACTTTAGTAGGATCTAGATCAGGATGCAAACAGTTTAGATCATATTTTAGAGGGCCTCCTATATATGAACCCAATTAGTAAATATGAGGATATTAAGAATTTAAGAAAAAAAATGTGCAACCCCTTCAACAAATAAAAGAATCTTTATGTACAATGGAAAAAAAAATGTAGGGCCTCAACTTCTCTTGACCCGCTCCTGAACTCGCGAGGTCCCTTTAACTTGGTGTTCATGAGTTGCCCCTATCAATGAACAGAAGCGCAAATGAGTGCCGAGAAACATATTCGAGAATGAAAATGAAAAACTTTTTAAAATCCATGCTAAATGAAAAGCATTGTATGTGCTTACAGATGGAACAAAAGTACAAATATTAACAATATGCATAAAGCTTACACAAAGATTACTTGTTTACTAACATCATCATGAATAATAAGAATTAATAACTGAAAATGATCGTATTGTATGTCAAAAATGATGTTTTTAAAAAAAACTTTAAAATTTATGAAAATCCACCTCATGACGAAAATCGCAAATGTTAAGACACTAAAATAGCCATTTTAACCTTTGCATGTGTGGACCTTTAGAGGATATATGAATTTACTCGGTGACAAACTTTACTATCAATTTTTGACTAAAAAAAGTAAAGGATTTTAGAAAACACAAAAAATAACAAAAAAATTAAACAGAAATACCTTTCAACGACTTTAAATCATTGAAAAATGATGAACAGACACTAAGATACAACTCCGACAATAATCCGAAAAAAGGAAATGAACATGTATAATCATGCCCAACCCAATTATTCTATGTTGTTTTTCAGCCACTTGCACCAGAAATTAAGAAAAATAATAAAATAGATAGATAGATCGACTCATTAGCTTTCTAATGCTACTAAGATTGATTTGATCTGAAATGTCCTTTGAAAGTTAGACTTTTCGGTTTTATCACACCCTTTAACTAAAAGGTAGATTCTTACGATTTTTTCCACACTTCACAAAGTCTACATAAAATATATGTAAAATGATCATTATTGGAGAAGATAAGAAAGTTTACATGAAATAAAGAAGACGATGAGAAATAGGGATGGCACTGGACTGGGGTAGGAGATGAGGACAAGGTCTCTACCCCCACCACATCTCAAAATTCTGCCCTCCATCCCCGCATGACTCTTGATTTTAACCTTAATCCCTGGTCCAAACAGGGCAAGGCAAGGCGGGGCTTGGAGATGGGGCGGGAAAAAATGTAAGTCCATCCCTGCTTTAATCCTTGCATGGGTTTTGATTTTAATCTCCATCCCCGTTTTATGTTCTCCATCCCGAGTTCACTGCCATCCCTAATGAGAAAGTCCACTTATATTTTATGAGAACTTTGTGAGAACTTACTCATAAAGTTTTAATCTCTAGTTTCTGGTTAAGAATCATGCTTCTAAAGTGAGAGTAACTACTTTGTGCACTTTCTTTTTTTGTTTTTCTTTTTTTGACATAAAAAGTTGGGGTTAGGCAGACCCCTACCAGTTTATTGAAAAAAATGAAATGAAGAAAATTTATAATGAAGGAACCCAATCTGGGTTCTTAGAGGACCAGTGATGTTTCTCCACGGTGATGGCTGAGACAGCGAGAGATCTAGTCATTCTGTTATATGCTTTAGGGATATAAGAAACCACACACCGTTCGAAACTGCTAAGGCAGCCTATGAGAAGATCTAATTGAATCATAGGCTTCCCTCTCCCTTCCAGTCTACTGTTAATCACCAAAACTGAGTCTTTCCGCGAGCTCTCAATGAGCACCCTTGAGGAGATTGAAATATGAGATAAGATTTTGGTCAACTAAACTCTCTATCGGCTAGATCCGACCCTTCAGTAACCTTACCTGCTTGAATGAACCTGCTGATGGAATCACGGATGATGTAACCCACTTTCCAGCCAGATCTATACAAACTGACTATATTGATCTTATACCATAGATGAGGAGGAGGTGTCCATTGCCCTGCACCAAAATCTAACCTTTTTAAACTTTCACATTTTGAGAATTTTGAGAATTTTTTTTTCATACGTAAATAAAATACTTCTCAAAGGCAATGAATCAACAGAATCGTTAATAATGGATACATTCTAACCATACCAAATGCTAGAGGTACTGCATGAGCGCAAAGCGCAAACGTATATTATGCTACTAGCATCAGGTCCAGTACAGAACTACCTATAATCTAAACCGATTAGATTTTAATATACAAAGAAAGTCATAACAAAAGGTTTTAGTAGTCATAACAAAAACAAAGTCTTAAAGATAATGTGAAAGCTAATTATTCTGAAAAAGGTTAAGATATTGGGCAGAATCACGAGTAAAATAATTAAAAAAAATTACCTGTTCTCTGCGAGACAAATCTCATTTTGAGAACTTGGTTTGATGTGAAGCTCTTGTCCTAAAAAATAATCTGATTTCAAATTTTCCACAGCTGCCACACATTTGTTTGAAAGCTCAGTAACCAAGCCCGTTGAAGAGTCTTATCACGTAAACAGTAGTTTTATTTCTGCAGAGCTTGAGAAAGTGATCCCTAAGTGCAATGCCAAAGTCCATAGAGTCCAATGATTAAGGCCCAGGTCTGTTGCGCCACTGGGCAAGCAATGAATAAATGGTCCATCGTTTCCTCCATTTTCCTACATAGCAGGCAGCGGCTCACCAAAAACCTGCATAGAGATTTGTTAATGGGTCGGTCTAGGAGCTGAACAAGAGGTTGATTGCCAGCCCACAGATCCAGCCAGAATGGAAACCGGGTTCCTTTGCCTAAGTGCCATCGTAAAGAACCTCAAATGAAATTAATGCCTTTAAGTATGCTCCTCCAACCATAAGATTTCCTGGCTACCATATGACAAACCCACACTGAACTCTCTCTCAAATATTTTGTATGAATCAGCTTGCACCATGGTGTATCACTGTTTTGCACCACATTCCAGCCCATACGTGCTAGGCATGCATAATTATGTTCTTGTAACTGCTTTAGGCCAAGGCCTCCTTCCTTTATAAAGGTCGACACACTCTATCTTATGATATGATATGAATGTGATGCTTGGTAGAGGAGTCTATGCCACAAGAAAGATCGCATCCATTTGATTAATGATCGAACACGGTATAGTAAAGCACATCATCCGGTAAACCAGAAAGGAAGCTAATACAGATTTTATAAGAACAATAAGGCCGACCATGGACAAGACCTTACTACTGCAATTTTCCAGGTGTTGGCGAAATTTCATCACCAGTGGCTCGTAATAGGATTTTCTGAGAGGGCCCTTAAAAAGGGAGAGGCCTAAATGCTTGATAGGCAAAGATCCCACTTGCCATCCACACAAGTTAGAAATGTATTGAATCCTTGATAATGGAACGTTGAAAGGAATAAATATTGATTTCCCAGGGCTCACTAAATGACCAAAAGCCTTTTCAAACTCTCAAATTATTCAAGCAAAATGAGGAATCGTTTGCAAAGGAGTGGTTCCATTTGAATCAAATAAAAGTTGGGGTTTTTACACCCCTGCCACCGCCCAGCTGGTCAACCATTGACCAGCTGGTCCTCATGGCCACAAACGTCCACTAGAGGGGTGCCATATGGATCTGGGTCACCACATGGGTCTGGGCCATCTCCAGATCCAAAAATGATAATTAAATATTATAAAAGAAAATGCTCATTTAATACTTTAAAAATAAAAATTGTCTTTATCACATAATATATTCATTTTCAAATTCCCAATCACCATATAATTTTCAAAGCTTTATAGAGAAATTTTTCATCGTTTGCGAGAAATGCTCTCGTTACGACTCACGTACTATCAATATGCAATTTTAGTAATTCACATGCACTGACGATGTTTTTTCGTCGTTTAGGTCCCAAATTCGAAGACAAACTAAATACATATATTATGAACTTACCCTTAAATTTTCAGAAGTTAATTCGTCTAGAATTTAGCTCTTCTTACTCATATATTATACTTACACGATTTCAAATATCGTTCATTATGAACCAAATTTCAGAGCATAATTCACATAATATCTAATTATGCGTGCTACAACCTTGTAAACATACAAAGGTATACACCTCAACTCTACGCAAACAGTGAATTTCTCAGAAAAATTCACGGGTCTAACATTCAATGCTAAGTAATGCATTTAATAATAAATTAAAATGCTTGTTAATTGTTTGTCCTAAGTGTTAGAACACATATTGACTATTTTATTTCACTCATTGTAATCGAGTGTTAATAAAAAATTTGTAACTTGTTCTTCAAGACCTACATCACATGCATCTTGCAATAATCAATTTGTGAAGAGCCTCGCATAATGCTATGAATGTATCTTTTTTCATGTGTAAAAGGTCAAAACAATTTCATCGGTGACCTAACACACAATCATGCATAAAATCATTGCCCCTATATCTAAAATCATGAACTATTTCCCTATGTGACTTTCTCAAACTACGTAGAGAAATGATCAACACCACTATAGTAAGTAAGTAAACAAGTTTTTTTAAGGAGCCATTATACTTCTCCATACATAAATATAATCATGCAATAAACATGAATAACATGCATAAAATCTAAGAAATATATATGAGTAACATGTAACACTGTGATAACATGAATGCAAGCACAATCACTGTAAAGTATATACTTCTGCATACATATATATAATCATGTACTAAACATGAATAACATGTACACACTCGAATAAGAATAACATAAACACAATAAACACGTATATTGAATATTTAACACTATTATAACATGCAACATTTTAATTAAAAAATATTTAACATGCAAAAAAATAATATTGAATATTTAACACAATGATAACATTAAACAATCAACATAAGTGATGACTTGTGCAAATGCATACATAAACATCAAGAGATAATTTATAGTCCAACCATTCGACCCGACAATCTGGATCCATGCTCAGGAACATAGCTATGTTCTCAAGGGCTATTAGTAAGTCTAATGCCCTCATGTGTGTGAGAGTAGGAATCTGGCCATTATTCAATATTCCTTTTAATACAATATTACATTGTGTTTCCAATTTGTAGTAAAATTCATCATTGGTGGTCTTCACATATGCATAAATGCTGCCTAGCATATCCACGATTTGATCAATACTGCGAATTTTGCGCTTTTCATGAATTAAAACTCTATTAGATGAGGGCATGCTAGGTGATGGGCTACTCATGGGTGTCTCACTACCTGGAGCTTGTTATGATGAGTTTGGTTTCTCTATGCCATGTTTGACAGGAGTTGGTGGTGGTTTTTCTTTCGATTGAATGATCTTATAACTATCTATAGCAGTTGATTCCCCATAAATCTCCATAATATGTTCATAATATCTTTATTTTTCTAGTTTCTAATAATTCTTTCATATTGAGTTTTTTCTCACATATTTAATCCATATTTCAATATATGCTACAAGCGTCTTCTATTTTGCATCTCATCCAAACCTCGAAGTGTTTAATATGTGGTTTATTATACATGCTTTAACTTGTTCTAAATTTTTTTCAAGGTGAATTCAGTCCCAAACTTCTCTTTCATTTGACTCTCCAACACCTTTATGACCTTGTGTTCAAATCCTCTGAACTTTTCATTTTAGGTATTCTAGATTACTCTAACATACAATCAAACAAGTAGTTTACCTGAGATGTACTCCATTGCATTTTTTCAGTCTGACTAGGTTGCAATTCTTGTACTTCACTCATTATAATATCTGCCATTTTGGATTCACAATTTAAGATGAGGCAATAATGTGATAATAGCATCACTGATCACTACATGTTTATACATGCACTCAGAAGAAAAAAACAACTTAGATTTCTCAGCAAAAATGGAGAGTGAATATACCCATGTGAGTGGATTAATCATGCAAAGAAATGAGATATTGTATGCAAACTACAATGGCTATTTACATCATATATGCATTGTTTCATAGCTAGAAGAAATCAGATTTTTATGTCTGAATAGTTGAATATTACAAGCTCCAAATGGCCTTTGTGAACCATCAACATCATGGTTCATGCCATCACCCTCACCATCCAAAGTTGGGCTTCATATCACACTAACTTCAATTCAAACTCACTGCACACTAAATCAAAGAATAATAAGCATCTAATTAACCCAATTGCAAACTAATTAATATACATTATATTATGATCATCAGTCATAAAAAAAAGTTTAGCTTTTTATATAGGTTGTACAAATAATCTTTTAATATGCATATTTTTTCTTCCTAGACTTCTATATCATGTCCTATATCATACTAAGTACCAACAGCTTTATTTGGCTATAAATGAATGGCCCACCCACAAGTTTTCACTTACAAACAATCAGCCTAAAAAAACCTCCTTAGACTCTTACATAAATGAGAAAACAAGTCGCCAATTTCTCATGGCTAACTTCTTGATGTTTGGTTAGATGTAGCATGTTCATACATAATAATATACAACTGCCTAAAACCTATATTGTACAAGAACCTAAAAAAATCTTGCATCAGTATAAATGCAAAGATGATTTTTCGTCATAAATCCCATGTTCGTGTCATGAACTGAAAATTGCCATGACCGCCTTACCATGCAAAGATGCCTCACTGATGAAAAATTTGTTTTACTCAAGATTTGCAAAAACAAGGGTTAGAATCCCTAAAAGTTAAGCATACCTGAATATCCTTAAAATCTAAGCATAACCAAAAAAAAAATATCAAATTTAGCATGATTTGCAAAAACAAGAGTTAAAATCCCTAAAATCTAAGCATGCCTGAATACCCCTCATTAAAATCTAATCCTACAACATGGAGAGAGAGATACATGTTCGTTGAAAGGCTGCCAGAAGGATGAGAGCTCAGTGAGACTTGCGTGTTCGTCATAAGGATGCTGAAGGAACGGTAGTCGAGGTTTTAAGAGAGCTTGCTTGTTCACCAGAGGGATGGTGGTCATCACTTGCCGGAGGGACGATGGTCGTCACTCACTGGAGGTGGAGTTTCGAGGTTGGGGGCAGCGAGAGGGGAGATTCGGAAGTCAGGAGAGAGAGAGGCGGCGAGAGATAAAGGTTGGGGGGTGAATGGCCCAATTTTTTTTAAACCTTTTGTTCTCCCGTCCTTGTTCTTTTTGTAACGCGGGATATGGCCTATCAGTTGTGGGGCCCAAAGGAATGATGAGGGCGATCAGGTACAACAGCTACGTTCGGTTGCATCTCATGTGATTCTACCAAACATAAATCTCATAAGATTTTAAAAGTGAATATGTTTTGAATAATATTTTCACTTTTCAAAAACACAACCAAACGTACTCTAAAAGTGTGTATTGACATTGCACCGCGGGGCATGCGCCATAAGAACTTTGCAGTGCAGATTGAATCTATACCATCTTTGTACTATTCAGATCCAAATGAAATTAGGTTGTTTCATAAGCACAAATTGGATCTCGGGTCTGAACTTGGTACAACAAAGTCGGTCCCATCTTCACATTCAGTCCTTTCACACAACTTGGGAGAGAGTCCCAAAAAACGAGCCAAAGTCTGTCCCATGTTCATATTTTCCTTTCACACAATTTGGGAGAAGAAAGTCTAAAAATCGAAAGGCTAGGAAAAAAAGCTTCAGAGAGAGAGAGATGATTGCCGCCTGTGTTGGGTAGGTGCAGTTGATGGCTATGGCGGCACCCTCTTCCTGCAGGGCTCAGCAAGCCCTCGAGGCCTCTTCCTCTTCTGTTGCTGCCTCTCTCCCTCTCGTCAAGGTCTCGCTCTCTCAAAACTCTTTCTCTCTCTCATGGAAAAAATGAAACTTGTTCTCCGAGTTCTTCTTTTCTATCTTTGGCTCAGTCTTTCCTGGAATTGCATTTGCAGAGGTCGAGCTTGGGGCTTTTTCGTAGACCGAAGGGATTCGTGATTCCAAATCAACACTGTCGTTTCCATTCTGTCACAGTTCGAAGGCGGTGTGGTAATTCCTTTTCCCTCTTGTTCTTGCCTTTTTGTGTATTTTTCTGAGACGACTGTGTTTCATCTGGTGAATATCTTTGACTTTTATTCTTATTCTTAATTGGGTATTTATTTTTTTGGGGAGTTTGCTTTCAAATTTATCGTTTTTGGCTATTTTTAGGAATTGTTGATTTGTCTAATTTTCCTTGAACACCAACGAAGGATTGTTCAACGAAGGATAATATTAAGAGCCTCCTAAGTGATGGTATTGCCTAACGTGAATATTATATGAAAGGGGAAAGAAAAAACTACTACTCAGCTTGAAAAAAAGTTTATTTTGTGCTATGAATGCAGGGTAGGAACCTCAGTAGGACTATATTCAATTACTCACTACTGGTGCCTCCAGCTAGGAGTTACTCTTAAGCTTATTTGTTTATTCCTCCTAAATGTTTCCTTCAACAGATTTGAACTTTGGTTACCTTTTGGTGTCTTATAGGATCAATCAATACTTCAACATGTTTTGATAGTTTCTGTTTCATTCCTAACGTTGTTTTGTGATCGAGCGTACTGCTATAAATATAACGGTGAACTAATAATTAATAAAGGAGAGTTCCCTACTAAGAAAAATTCTCCTCTTTATGTAGGGATCCTCGCTTTTTCATCGTGAGAGAATTTTTATGCTCTGCAGCTTTATTGTGTTTCTATCAATTTGTATTGTTTTCCCCAAATTGTCAATGTATTGCTAATTTGGGATGGCTGTTATTATTGAGCTTGTGGTGAAGGATGTTATGCATAGCATTGTGAAATTCATTTTAAATTGAACAACTTATGACAATTTGAATAGAATCAATGTTTAAATGATTCAACTTTTGAAGAAAATTACAATCAGGCTGAAGCCATCAAGTATTTATTTGGTTGAATTGGATGAGTTGAAAGCATCTACCTTCATTTCATTTCTTCAAATTTTTTGGTTCAGTGGTTCACTCAAATTTGACCATCTGTGGCTGGATCATCAGCTTTTATTTGTTCATGTCTTCTGATTAAAATTCTAATATCTATAAAGTGACTCTTTGAATTTAGTTTTTCAAACTGTAATTGTTATACGGGAATGACTATGTTAGTTAATATTTCATTGGTTTCTCAATTTTCAATTGCCGATGCTGGATAAAATTCCTATGTGCAGTCAGAGGTGTTGCATCTTTGTATAAGATTTGTGATCAAGTTTCCTCATCATCTTGTATTTCGTGACAGTTTAGCCTTTAGTGAACCACTTCAACAATAAAGGCAACAACTTTGGGAATTATCTTTTTCTCTGTGATTGTTTTGATGTGTCATTTTGCCATTCCAGATGCCTTTAGTTTTGCAGTTTATTTTTCTTTACTATTTTCTTTCTCCTTCTGATACCTTCTCTTTCTCAATATTTTTTGCATAAATCTAAGTGGAAATGAAAATACTGTAAAAGAACAATCAAATTTTTGCCTGTGTATATGCATGTGTGCATGTCTACATATGCTTCTCCATCTTTGATATCCTGTGCAGGAGTGAGATTATTTCATGGAATTTATGTTAATATAATTTGTTGAACGATGCAGTTAATCACATATTCTGGAAGCATTATTCCAAGAGTGATATGCGTTAAGAGATATATGTTTTTGTACATGTGTACACATATATATATACAAATATGTATACACACACACACATATATATATATATATATGTATTTTATATTTAGTATATATATTCTTATATTTTTATTATTAGATTATATTAGGTTTATTTTTGTTTTATTTATGTTTTTTTGTTTTTTTTTTGTATTGACTAGAGAAAACTGGTAATTTTGACCAGCTAGCCATTGGGGGTTTCTCTCTTGTGTATATATATGGGACTATTGGCCCCCATTGAGGTATGCATGTTTTATGCATTTTATGATAATAAAATAATTTATTTTATATTGTGTGTGTGTGCCATTGTGCTTCTTGAGAGTCTTGTCTTTTTGGGTTGTGTTGTGTTTTTACCCTAGTAGGCATTGTCTTTGATTCTTGGAGATCTCATTACATGGTATAGAGTCATTGGCTCTTGGGACCTTATTCTTGCATTTGTGATCAAGAATTGGTGGCCTCTACATTTTCAAGTGCTCGTGTGTTTGTAATATCATTCTTGTCCGTGCATCCTTCATCCTTCTTCTCTCTCTCTCTCTATTCTTTTTTCATCTCCATGGCCGAGAAGGAGGTTGTCACCATTGTCTCCATCAAGTTCAATGAAAACTACAATAGGTGGGCCACAACGATGAGGCACTTCTTTGTTGAAAAAGAACTATAGCACTTAGTGGATGATTCCACTCCGGAACCTCAACTCGTTTTTACCAAGAATGTGAATGGAGTGGAGGAAGCCCTAAAAGATGGTGACAAGAAGAAGGCTATGTCCGATTAGCAGAAAGCCTCTGAGAGATTGGGAAGTGAGCCATGCTAAGGTCTTCTAATGGTTCATGAATAGCATGGGCCAAGATCCATGTGATATCATTTTGAGCTTTGAAAGGCCGATAAAGCATAAACCTTTCTAAAGGAAATGTACACTTAAAAGGATGCCGCCTATTTGTGGGAACTTTGAGTCAAGATTCACTCATGCAAGCAAGATAATAAATCTATGAGAGAATACTATGACAAATTAAAAAGATTATGGGATGAGATGGTGATGCAACGAGAAGGATAGGCTTCTGCGTTCTTGACGACGACTGATGAAGGCACGACCCTCACGGTCGTGCGATGTGCAGAAAAGGTAAGAAGAATACCCACCGAACAATGATATTTATTTATATTTTCAGGATAGTCATCAATCAAACAAGGGGAACAAAGTTTAACAAAGGAATAATCAAAGGGAAAGAATAAAGAAGCTAAAAGGGAAAACTGCTAAAAGAAAACAATTCAGGAAAAAAAGGCTGCTGCAAATCTTCCATCAAGTCTGCCGCACGTAACCCTAGGAGAGGGTTTTAAAGGTTGCTGGCGGATCTGGGTCTCAGGTCCAGTCCGGGACCCGAGTCGTTTTCATGTTGCTGCTGGTCCTGTGTCGTCTGGGCCTGTGCTCGCCTAGAATAGGTACGCAGGGATTCATTGCCCCTGCGTCTTGGTACCGTGATCCGGATCGGATCCACTACTTGTGTCCGATCCTCGATCCCATCGTGCAGGTCTGGTCTCCTGCCTGGGTCAGGCGGTATGGATCTGGGTCGATCCTGCTCTGCATCAGATGGCTAGGAACGATCATATATGTGCTATGCCTAATGATGCCAAGCAATGAAAGAAGCATGTTAAAAAAGAACAATTCTTCCAATTTATGAAGGGATTGAGACCCGAATATGAACAAGTGTGTATAACCATTATACATAGACATGAGGCTCATGAGACTCTCTCACTACATGAAATTTTAGCGGAAGTGTGTATGGAGCTATGTCACATGGGTACGGGCTAAGTCACACAGACTCGACTTGAAGGTCGATGCACCTGCGTCGACACGGGTGCAGACACAGTCAACGAAGAGTCTGACTCAGTCAATACACCGAGGCCGAGTCCATCCATGTTTTGGACTCGATTAACTTTGACCGAGTCTATTTTTGTCCATTTTAAGGCAAAAAACTAAAAAAAAATTGATCTTTATATATATATATATATATATATATATATATATATATATATATATATATATATATATATATATATATATATAACCGAGTCCCCGTGCCCAAAATTTTTGAAATTGCGTTGCACCCGCACCCCCACCCATGTGACATAGGGTACGGGTATGGGTATGAAGGGTATGGCATTGCAAATTCAAAAGGTGAGGATACGATGATTCAAGTGTGAATTCGATGATAGTTGGCCTCGTGTATGAATCAGTGATAGTATGTTCAAGTGCTTGTGGTGCTCGTGTGTGACATTGCAATTTCAAGTGCTCATAGTATATATAGAAAGAGAGAGTTTGGGTATGGATCAAGTGTAGCTGTGCATTAGGATTCATTAGAAATTTAAAAACAAAAGCCCTTGAATAGATTTTTTTTTTTAAATGGTAAGGGGTTGAATGAAATTTGTAAAAAGAAGGGGAGGGATTTGATTTTTTTTAATAAAAAGGAGGGTGGGGGAACGAAAGGAGTCTTTCGTCCCCTCTCTCTCTGGAAGATGTGCAGAAGAAGAAGAGGAGCATGTTAAGGAAGAAGATTCGGTACTCTCTCTCTCTCTCATCTTTTTTCTTATTCTTCCTCCTCCTTGCCCTTTGACCTCAGGTCAAAAGTAAACAACAACTACTACGCCTTCATCCCAAAACAATTGGGGTCGGCGATATGAACCAACAAAGAAGATCATTATGGGTCTTCCACATGAATCCTTCTCCTCCAATCATTTCTATCCAATGCCATGTCCTCGGTGAGGTTCAAAGCATTCATATCCTTTCCTATCATCTCCATCCAAGTTTTCCTAGGCCTACCCCGACCTCTTTTAACTAATATATTTTCCCATTTCTCCATCCTTCTAACTAGAGCATCATTAGGCCTTCGTCGAATATGTCCAAACCACCGTAAACGATTCTCTCTCATCTTATTTTCAATGGATGCAACGCCTACCTTCTTACGTATCTCCTCGTTCTGAATCTTATCTTTTATTGTATTTCCACACATCCATCTAAGCATACGCATCTCAGCTACACTCATTTTTTGAATATGATGTCTCTTGGCAGCCCAACATTCCGTACCATATAGTAAAGCGGGCCTAATAGTCGTCCTATAAAACTTTCCCTTCAACCGCAATGGCATTCTACGATCGCACAACACTCCAGTTGCACTTTTCCATTTCATCCACCCAACCTTTATCCTATGATTTACATCTCCATCAATTTCTCTATACTTTTGAATGATAGATCCCAAATATTTGAAACAATCATCCACCAGTATTTCTTGCTCACCACGCTTCACTACACTCTCATCACTACTTCGTTGCTTACTAAACCAACATTCCATATATTCTGTCTTACTCAACTTAAACCTCTTGCTTCCAATGTCTGTCTCCATAATTCTAACTTAGCATTAACCCCAACTCTAGACTCATCAATCAAAACAATATCATCAGCAAACAACATACACCGCGACACATTTTCTTGAATTGATCTCGTAAGCTCATCCATCACTATAGCAAATAGGAAAGGGCTTAAAGCAGATCCTTGATGTAACCCAATCGTTATAGGAAAATTGGTTGTCACCCCTCCACAAGTGTGAACATTGGTTACTACTCCTTCATACATATCTTTAATTATACTAATGTACTTGAGAGAAACACCTTTTTTTATCATTGTCCACCAGAGAACGTTCCTAGCT